>NC_136068.1:716973516-718173516 GCF_964261635.1 Lissotriton helveticus | reverse complement strand
TGCTTTCTGGGTGCTGGGACTGTAGCTGACACTGATGGGAATTAGCTTTTCATCAAAGGTCCGCAGGTTATTATGACTTAATCCCGCAGAACCTAGTGACGTAGGAAATGGGACACATTTGTTATTTTCTTTAAATTTAGCACAAAAACAGTTTGTTTTTAACAAGAGGAGTGCAAGCAGGTGGCCTGCAATCTGCGAGGGAGTGGCCATACGCCATGAGACAATTCTGGTCTAGAACACACTGTCATTCTCATAGAATACAAAGACAAAGGCAATAAGCAAAACAGTGACTCTAATTTCTTCAATTGGGTTTCCATGTGAGAGCATATCCTCTACCATCTAAGGGTAGATAACTATATGAGAATTTTATCTAAATGGATGTCCTCACACATAATGACATCGTCTAATGTGGTAAACACATTTTTTTCTCTCAATGATTACATATAGGTGTTCCTAGTACATTACTGCAATCTGGAAGTGTGAACCTAATACAATAATAACAAAAAGAAGGCTAACTGGTGAAAGGAATATGGAAAAGGGAAAATGGGACTAGGACACAGCTAAAATCCCCAATTACTAGGCACAATGTGACATCAATCAGGGGAGAAATGTCAAAAGAAAAATCTATAGGAAGAACAAGAAATTACTCAGGTGATAGTCAAGTTTGTGACACAATACCAAGAGTATGGGTGATACACAAAAAGTCAAAATAGTACACAAATTTAAACTCTACCGCTGGCCGCTACACCATATACGGTAATCTCAGCTAATGTTCCAATTCCTTCTTCAGGGAAAAATGAAACCTTGTTTCCTTTATAGTACAAAGCCATACACTACTTAGGAAGCAGAACAAAACTGACTAATGTAAAATAGAAATTAGGTCACCATGTACAAGAGTCACAAATCTATAATTTATCCTTACGTCCAATCAGGATACATAAATTTAGGGCTGCCTGTTCCTTTAAGGGAAAAGGACAGTACGTGACTAACAGCATGTGACACACTTTGATTCTATATATCTCTTTTTTATTTGCCTTCAAATACCATTAAAGCCAAATTTGACATACACTGATGAAGTGTTGTCTGTCTTTCTGTGAAATTTAGTGTCAGAGCAAATCTACCCAACTGTTGTGCAGGATACACATCGTCATGTATATCCCTTCACAACATAGGTAAACTTGTAATAGTATCAGAAGCAGCAACATAAAACAAAAAACATGCCAAAAAAAATCAAAAATGCACAAAACGCACATGTCAAGCCATCAGATATACTTGCTGTATATCAAGCACAAAAAAGCATAGACAAAACAATAGCATATATAAATGAGCAGTGACGCACAACACCAGGTCATGTACTAACAATATTCGGGCCTGCTTAATTTGTCAGGTGTAAAATCCTCACCCTCCTTTTGACAGCAAATCACCAGGTGGTGGAGATTTGGCTGTCAAATGCAACTTACTGTGTGTCACTTCTGACACACAGGACCAGCAGGAACAATTCATAAAAGGATAAAATGCAAGAATATGTAAAATGCACAAACATTTCTTTTCAAGGAAATTACTCAAAAACACATCTCTTTTCAACCAACCAAACTCACGTGTCTTGTCAGCCTTAAAATCACCCAGAACAATCCATGAATGATCTGTGAGCAGAAGCAAAAAGAAAAAATACACAACACACAAAAGAGAGACATTTCTCATAACAAACAGACATCAATTATAACTTTCAATCAGAAGACAAAACATGATACACATTAACAGACACAAAAAAAATTCCATTACTTAACTGTTACCATCTTGCCAGTCAGCTTGCAACATGAAGCCCTTTTAACTTTCCAAAACTACAATTCTTTCACTGACACTCTGCGTGTCCTGTGCGCCAACACCCTTTGAGGCCCTGCTTTTCCAAGCAATCATTTCTACATCTGTTTACACTTACTCCTCACTCCCACCTTACTGACCTTTAAGGTCAAAATCTGCCTTGCGGGCTCCTCAGCCCTCTATCTCTTCCTCACTCTTAAGGCTGAAAAAAGACAAAAAACCTTCCCAACTCTTTCTAACCTGCAATAACCAACCCTATTTAAAACACATGATATATATATTACTCCTGTTAGGGGCTACAATTTATTTCTATACTTAGATTATTAAAACAGTTACTGTGACTAATTCGCAAAACATAATAACATAACATACCATTTAGAACAGATGTTTGCTATTACCCTATGCAATGGTACTCATTTCAGCAACATTAAATAGATAAACATTTCAGTAAGTCCAGCTGGAGTTAAAACCTTCAACCCTGATATTAAACTCAAACCTCTGCACCAGGCACATTGGCTCACTGAGCCATTAAACGCAACCCCAAATGGGAACAACCTGCAAATTTGTGTTTTATACCTAAATGTATGCATTTACTGAAGCCTAAGGCACTTTAAAGCTATTTTAAATGGCAAAAATACCCAAATTCGACTTTGATATTTGGGGCACTTAAAAATAAATATCCTATAAGTATGTTACATATTAATCATCCTCAGAATGTTCTTTACGCATTACAGAGATTAGGCATTAGACATATCTCATGTAAATCCTTAGAAAAAAGATTTTTTTATGCCTGCGCTTAGTGAAATTCTATATGCTAATGTCCTCATTATGCAGTGCAACACAACTGAAATTAAATTGTAATGCTAGGGGGTCATAGTATGAGTATTAAGCTTCATGAATAGTAAAAAACGAATTTTGTAGCACTTATTTTTAATAATTATTTTTTTATAATTCATAATTATTTTTAATAAACCCAATAATTTTTGCTAATTTCACATATAAAAGCAAGCTGCAACCCTTGCCTATCATTTTAGACGCATTCATTTATAAGCCTAAGCACAGAAACCTAACTTGAAACATGACAAAATTTGGCGCCACATTTTTTCTTTCTAAAAAGGACAATTTTATTTAGCAACAGAGCCAAGAATATGCGAGAGAGGAAAACCCTTAATTAAAATGTCTTCCTGTAATACAAAATAATGAACCTTAGGTTTGGAACCTTTTGAAAACAACAATCTAAAATGTAAAGATTCACCCGTGTTTTAGCTAAGGGCAAAGTCCTGGCTGAATAAATACTCCTGTTTATTCTGTGACCTGCCAAGACAACAGCTATTTGCTCAGAGGTAATAAAAGTTCTCCTCTCAGTATCGTAACATGAGCATGGTGACAGTCTTTTTCAAACTAAGACATATCAATGCGTCTGAGTTCAGCAAAAAATGTACTTCAGCTGAAGTGCTTGCCTGGTAATTTCTAATACAATGTATGTAAGTAAAAAATGCTATAAGTTTGTTTTCCTACAAACTACACCATTTTCGTTTTTGAGGATCTTTTTTTATTCCTAGTGAATGTGAATTTAAATTTTAGTTTTTAAGCATTTTAGACATTTTGCTTAATAGAATGAAAACATCAAGAAAAACCACAAACAGACATTGAGCTCATTTCAGACATAAACAGAAAGGGGTCAAACACTCAGGACACACAATACAGCGCGCTTTAGCCATGCATTTAGTGAATAGCGCCATCGCTATGTACTTACAGAAGTTGCACTAATGGGAAACCCTCATAGACATTTAAACACACATTTAACCCACAAATCAAAACTCAGGACAGACACCAAGGACACCCCACAGACTGTACTTAAACCAACCCACCTCACAACATTTATGTAGCGGTGATGGGAAGATTTTCTCCTTATTCACCGCGCCATTGCTTTTAGATACCACACAGTTCCCTTACAGAATAAAGTTGCATGGGGTTCTGTGATGGCCTTTTAACACTTGCTCTTTTTTCCTTTTGGGCCCCCACTCACCTTAGAAAGTGCATCCCTGTCATCAGGTGTATGCCCGCCCTCCACCAAACGGGGTTTCTGGAGGGCAAGGACTGGCAGATGATGAAGCATGACACCTGGTGGTGTGTGATGCCAGTCTATCACTTTTTGTGATATGCCCTTATGACAACTTGGCACTTTACCCTCACCTGGTTACACTCTAGAAGTGGTCTCTTTTTGTGATATATGTCTTGATTGGAGGCTGACCATCTTCTAGTGCCCGACTGCCTCTGGTTCCCCCCTCAGGTCATCACCTGAGTATCCTTGTGTCCTCCTCTATAGAGCAGCTGTTGACTGCGGGAACATTTGAACTGGGCTTTTCTCCTCCTTCACTTAGGAGGTTGGGATTTCAATAAAATTTTTTATTTTTCTCCCACACAACTAACAAACCTTTAAAGCACCTCTACGGATACCCCACATTCACACCATGGAGACTGAACTCTCTTACAATGAAGACGCATATGCAGAGATTTTAAGAACACCGTCACTACTAGCAGAAACAGTTGTAGCAAACACAGTCAAACATTCGGATGAATGGGAGACATTAACATCCAAAAAGAAGGAACAAATACGTACCGCTCTACATGGAGCTTTCATGACTGAGTACCTTAGAAAAAATGCAGCTCCTAAGGGACTTATTGTCACTAACGAACCGAGACTTTTCCTGAACAATAGAGAGTTTCGCATCAACTGGTCTGGTATAGCTTGGAAATGCACCAAGGACTAGCTAGTCCTGATCATTAACACTGCTAGACAACTAGCAGACGCCCTACTCGTTGAGATCCAACAAAGCGAGAATGCTCTGAAAACAAGCATTAATATTAAAATCTTTAAAAAGAAGTTGGACGACATTAATAAAGATCACTCTGAATACGGCGAGTTCTTAACACAATCAAAGATCACAAAACTTAGGAAGGATGTACAAAAATTCAACAGGGACACTATTTATCCATATACTACGGATGAGTATTACGATAAAGCACCAGAACCCCAGACCAACAGGAGACAACAACGTGCCAGACCAACACCGCAGAACTGGAGCTTCAGCTCTGGAGATGACCGCACTTCTTCAGGCAGTAGCGATGAAGGGGTTGGACCAACACCACATCAAGGACAGCGGCCCAACCAATACTCTAACCAACAGATGTTGGCACCACCCATGAACTCGTATGGTTTCTGGCAACAACCATACTATCCACAGGGTTTCGGCTTTCCACCAGGTCCCCAGCCTTTTTTATTCAGGGGCAGGGGGAGGGGACGAGGAAAACAAAAACCCCCGAAGAAACCCCAGAGTGCACTGGGAGGAACCTGTGGAAGAAACCACAGGCGCAATAACAAGGAGCAGAGGCAGGGGCAATGCTCCATCAACAAGCCGGATGTGACCAACATCGTAAACTTGAGTAAACATCAACTCTCCAAGAATGAAGAATCGATTTTACAAAAAGGATTGGGATTTGTTCCTACCCCACAAAATGATTCTTTTACTCTCCATGTTGAACTTTCCCAATTTTTCCGCAAAATCAAACTTAGAGCCTACTTTGGAGACTCGGAGTTTGACGCAGCTGAGGATGATGGACACACCAATCTCAGAAAGAAGTCCTCCATTACTCCACCAAATGCACCTTGTAACGTTCTGGCATTTGAACAAGCTGTTCTCACTGAAATCGTTCAAATCAACTTTAATGAAATGAAAGGGTTCCAAAACATCAGCAGAGGAGAGAGACTAGCTTTACAAAATTTGAAACAAAACGCCGAGATCACAATAGAGCCAGCAGATAAGGGCGGAGCCACGGTCATACTAGATGCTACCATGTACCAAGATGAATGCTTGAGATTACTCGCTGATAACAACAGCTATGAGGTCCATCAGAGAGATCCCACCCCGACCCTTTTGAACAGAATTAAGACCATTGTCAAGAAGCTACAACTAATGACTGGATAACAAAAAATGAAGCAGACTTTCTCATCAATGGTGACCCCAGGATGCCGAGGTTCTACGTCCTTCCTAAAATACATAAAAACAAATTTCCACCACCTGGCAGGCCTATAGTTTCAGGCATAAACTCGGTACTTGAACCTCTGTCGCAGTTTTGTGACTGGTTCATGAGACCGATTGTCCAAACATCACGGTCATACCTACGGGACACTAAAGATGTCCTCTGCCATCTTCGAGACTTGGATATTAATCAGGAGGAAGACATTTTTATTACTATGGACATTGAAGCGCTCTATACGAGCATACCACAGAGACGAACACTGGATGTGGTCGAACGAATACTTTTTGACCAGGAATGGAACTACGTGACACCACAGCATTTTGTGATGGAATGTGCAGAAATAGCACTCATGGAGAATTTCTTCGAATTTAACAACGTCATATACCATCAGATACAAGGCACGTCGATGGGGAGCACGTTTGCTCCCAGCTTGGCATGTCTTTATGTCCGGCAATTCGAGGAAGACAACATCTTCAAGGACACCAATCCCTTTGCCATGAATTTGAAAACATGGAACAGATTTATAGACGAGGTCCTCATAGTGGGAGAGGTGTGGCGCCGCTACCAGGGCGACTGACACTGGAATCTGGGGATCAGCGTTCGATCCCTGGCTCCGGCGGCAGGTTAGCCCAGCACCATGTGACTCTGGGCAATAGCTTGCTTAATCTTCCCGACGGCCCCCAGCGCCTAGAGACCCTTACGGGTGATTGTGCGCTTTACAAATGTGGATTATTATAGTGTGGAAGGGCTCTGCTGAGGAAGCACTTCGATTCGTGGAGTGGGTCAATGGTATCGACCCTCATTTGAGATTTACCCACAAAATCGAAGAAAATCATGCCGTATTTTTAGATTTGGACATCAGTCTTACCACAGATGGCATAGGAACGAAGGTTCATAACAAACCTACTGACAAAAACAGTTTATTACTCTTTGAGAGTTTCCACCCGAAAGCCTTGAGACAGAACCTCCCGGTGGGCCAATTCCTGAGAATTCGCCGTAATTGCTCCAACATAACAGATTTCATGGTACAAGCAGATGATCTAGAAGAAAAACTCCTAACTAGACACTATCCAAAGAAGCTGATAACCAGAGCAAGAAAACGAGCAAGAAATAACCACAGTGAAGCACTATTGGAAACCACACAGAAAGAAAAAACAGACAGACCAGTCTGTGTGACAACCTTCACCCCTGTTTCTAATAGAGTCCAGAACATCATCCGTAAGAAGTGGCACATCCTGAACTCAGGCCAGATGAAGTGGGCACAACCACTCTTTGCCTTTAAATGGAGTCGTAACATCAGAGACACTCTTGTACACACCACGAGTAACACGCAAGGGGGAGACAATCAGTTGACACTATGGAACCACCAACGACCGGTGGGCCATTTCCCCTGCGGTGGTTGCGTTGTATGTCAATTTACTGAAACCATGAAAGAAGTGGACATAGGGACTGGCAAACCCTGGGCTCTCAACAATTTTAGTAACTGCAACACTGAACAGGTGGTATATATGTTGACCTGCCCATGTAAGAAGATCTATATTGGCATGACCACAAGAAAAGTAAAGATTCGCATTAGCGAACATCGCAGTACTTTCAGACGGAAAAAAGATAACACCAAACTTACCAGACATTTTCTAGAAAGCAAACATACAGACTCTGATTTTAAATGGACAGTTCTGGAAGTACTGAAGAAGGAAGTGGTCAATCGTACACATGCCCTTCATGTAAGAGAACAGCGCTGGGTTTTTAGACTAAACACCGCGAAATTTGGCCTGAATGATGATATTCCATGGCTACAAATGAACCAATGACAGTATCTGGGTCCAATATATAGCCAAGGGCTCACCTGATACTTCTTTCTATCTTAACAACAACGAAGATTCAGAACTGAACTCTATACCCCATACATGTTTCATAAAACATTTTTTGCACTATGTGAGTCAAATAAAAATTCATTACCAAAGATTTTTTACTACGTGAGTCTAAAAATAATTTTTTTACCAAAACTATGCCTATATCAGTCACCGTGCATATACTCTCTGATATCCTCGAGTGTGCACGTAACATCTAATACATAGATCTACTATTCATGGTCACGTGTGCATAGATGAGGAGTATGCGAAATTTGTCACACGATATTATCTTTCTGTTTTACTGGCACTTATTCCAATCTAAATATGTGAATATCGACCTCTTTGATAAATCATACACGATCCCCTCGTCTTTAAGGAATGCTTGATAAATCCCGTTCCGAAGAGAAGGGGGGTGGAGTCTTTGTGACACAGATGTAACCAGCACGGCACCAATCTCCACACGCGTCTAACTAACACGCCCATTACTGGGTGGAGTAACGCGTAAAACCATGTGCCTGCCCTGACCAATTCCATCAAGACCAGGCTGATGGGGTATGCCCTCTCGGGACACCGGATACGCCCTATGTGCCGGCTATGCGCCGGAGCCCCGAACAGGGATCAGACCCTGACACGCCCCAGACCAGGCGGCTCAACTTATCAGATCTAGCCCTCCACGCAACCTCTTCTGTACACAGGATACACAATGTCACTGAAATGCGTCTAAACAGTCCCGGTGACTTGTTAAACGGGAATAGCTTCACCTGAGTATAATTACTGCACGATGGGCTATACTATAAATACTCCGCCTTCTCTCTGATTACTCTATCCATCGGGGAGGAGGAGAGACACATCTCGTAGGTGTTCTTGCGGAGTACAGCGCAAATAGCCAGTAAGTTCCTTCTTTGAGTTCTCTCACTCGCTTTTTCATTCGCTACGTGTAATACAACTCGAGTATCGAGATGGTGGATGTAATACTTCCACTCTCTCTTTTTCTTTCTCCAGCACCGTGTGACCACGGGGTACTCCCTAGTCCGCACCTCCCATGAGGCCAGCTGGTCTTCTCTAATGGGTAAGATGAATGACTGGCCTTTTCCCTAAGTTTACAGTAAAATCACTGTGGACCGTAGTTTCCCTAGAGAAACCCTACAATCTATCCTTTCTCTAGTACTAAAAACCAAGTGAGATTGGACACATGTTATATAAGTAGTAATGTGATGTCTCTTTGTGCTTTCTTTCTTTGACAAACCCTACAGGTCATTGGACCCCTGGAGTGGATACTGACTATAGGTCACGTCCACAGAGTGGCACTACCAATAATGAATGGTAAGATTGGAGCCCCTATAAATCGGTCCTGATGAAAGCCATGTACCCACTGGGACGTCTGGCTGAAACATGTTGACCCACCTCACAACATTTATATAGCGGTGATGGGAAGATTGTCTCCTTATTCACCGCGCCATTGCCTTTAGATACCACACAGTTCCCTTACAGAATAAAGTTGCATGGGGGTTCTGTGATGGCCTTTTAACACTCACTCTTTTTTCCTTTTGGGCCCCCACTCACCTTAGAAAGTGCATCCCTGTCATCAGGTGTATGCCCGCCCTCCACCAAACGGGGTTTCTGGAGGGCGAGGACTGGCAGATGATGAAGCATGACACCTGGTGGTGTGTGATGCCAGTCTATCACTTTTTGTGAGATGCCCTTATGACAACTTGGCACTTTACCCTCACTTGGTTACACTCTAGAAGTGGTCTCTTTTTGTGATATATGTACTTAACCCCTTCGACGCTGATGACGAGCTGGGCTCGTCATGAGGTAGCCTCCTCGCACGCTCATGACGAGCCCAGCTCGTCACGTAAAGTGCGATTTTGAAAAACCCAGCGTACGGGCGGAATTCCGCCCGCACGCATGCGGTTAAACCAAACCATTTGTAAATACTAGTTGTAAGTCATATTTACAAGAAACGCTTCTCAATTGTGTTTCAAAAAACTGCAAAAACAGCCCAACAGACTGATGTATGTCCAAGAAGCGAAAATATACTCAATTCACTAGCTTTGGCTAGCAGAACACCAAAAAAAAAATAATCGCTCTGCATATCTTCCTTCATAACATTGCGCAGAACAAGGGATCCTTATATGTATTATGTCATATTTTAATTCCCTGGGGATACAAAATCACCAAGGAAGAAATATGTTTGTAAATCTAAACCTATTTAGATATTCCCTCTAGGGAAGCCGGCTAATTTACTTCACATCACACTATGGTGCCTTCCAAATAAAGCCACACATTCTTCTTATGTGAGCTTTTAAACAGGCATGCCAAAAATATTGCAAAATATACAATATTATAATCAATGTAGTGCTTAATGTACTTTTCGTATGTGCACCGTTCAACTAAACCAAATAGAGAAAATTCTCCTCATTACCTGTTCTACACAAATTGCAATTCGCATATACAAACCTATACAAATCCAAAGTTGGCCAACACAAATTCCAAAGTTCCAAAGTTACAATCCTAAATTTGCTAAGACCAGGCATCTTATAGCTCACTAATCTAGCTTCAAACTTCAAGGGGTTATCAAAAACGATATACTCTCAAATATACGAGACCCTCGGCTTTGGTAATTGCAATAACCAAATCAAAACCAAGAAACCAAACAAAGTCGTGGGAGCGACCCACTTGTACTTCTTATTTTTACTAATCCAAAGGTTATCCAAATTCTAACTGTCAAGTTCTACATAACCTAACGGTCTTTTTTAGAATACTCACGCCAAAAAGGTTCTCAGTCAGGAGTGACATCATGTGGAGGATCAAAATCAGGAAGAGCAGAAATATACTGGGCTGCAGAATCAAAGAATCTCCAGAATCCCTGTGCACAGAGTACCTCCTTAGTAGAATCCTGTTCTGTCCTCCTCAGTAGATTTCAGTCCTCTGACCAGATCACTCCCACAGAAAGTCACTTCTCTGATGACGTTGGCCACGCCATTTGAAGAACTGTAATCTTCATTCTCAGGGAATACGGAATACTTACTAATAAAAAGAACTTGGCACAGAAGCTGAAAATATGAAAAGACATCTTTATTAAATGTAATAAGTGAGGCCACGTCACACAGAAGCAGTAGCAACTGAATGAGGCAGTCTGAGGAATACAGAGAACAGAGGCCTTATATATATGCTCAGGGTTACAAAACTCAGCATAAAAGTAAGGGGCAGTCCTTGTTTTTGCAAGCATGCAAAATGCCTAACATTCCTTCTTACACAAGCCAGACAAACCCATAATAAAAGGACCACAACCCATATCATAAACAGACCATTAAAGAAGGAACAGAAAACAGATAAGAAGCAGTATAAGGGGTGTGTGTGTGCATACCAAACTCTACAATGTCCTGTGCTTTGATCCTCAATCTTGATCAGCTATAGGGCAGGAACTGGTTTAACAAGGTCAGCTTCAGGCAACAGGGTCAGTTCACTCAGGTCAAACAGGAGTCAGCATGAACTCGAGCTAAGGTCTACATGTCCTTAAAAGACTGGTTCAGCCACAATCATGGGCCTATGTGAGGGCAACCACAAAATGGCTGCCATACACAAAATGGAACCCACGGGTTCAGAATTCACAGAACCTCATCAGGTTCCCTGGGACTGTGTTCTTTCCCAAAGCTATACCTTTGTACCCACAATTGGCACCTTCCTTGCCACGGGTAAGCCCCTTGTAAAAGGTACCAAGGGCACTGTGACTAGGGAAAGCCTCTAAGGGCTGCATCATCTATCGTGCCACCCTTAGAGGCCCTGTACCTTAACACATACAGAGTCCCATTGCAGGCTGCGTGTTTTGGTACAGAGAAAAGTGAAGAGTCGACATGGCACATCATCTGCAATCAACATGATTACGTTTCAGTAAAGGAAGGTAGTTTGAGGATTATACACACTACTGGTGTGTTCAGTTTCAATATGGCCTCTATCGCATTTGGACAATTGGGTGCAGATATGTAGTCCGTCTCTAATATTTACATGCTGAAGACGCTGGATGGGTGCCGACATACGAGACACACCTTAGAGTTAAACTTTGGCTTGCAGGGTATCGTCAGTAGATTGATACATTTGGTAACATTGGAGGCGGTGGCAGATCGGCGGTTAATCTATGTGAGGATGGGTAAAAGAGAACTAATATACAACAGATAAATGGCACAGTGTTCGGTTGTGTGTTTGTAGTGGAGTGGATATTGATAGTTTTGTTTTTTTCTTGAGGACCAATACAGTGTTGAACTGGAGCAGTTTCATCTCGAGGTCTCCAACATTGGCTCTACCAAGCACGGTACGTGGAGATGCTAGTTGTAATAGTCCTTGTGTATATTAATCTGGGCACGCAGTGTACTAGTTAATGATTACGTTCACTTTCAGAAAGATCGGGTGATTGTTTCCACAGTGAGAGGATCTGAAAATTTAATTATCTAGTGAGTACTGGAGTGCGGCAACAAGTGCTTGAGAGTGGTGTTAAGCTGTATTCCGGTGCCTGATGTACCTTAATGGTAGTTGGCAGTGGAAGTTCGGTGGCACGAACACACATATAAATATAAATGGAGACATCACCTATTGGGATGTTAGCATGTGTGAAACTAACAATATCCTAAAAAAAGGGGGGTGATATAGGTCATTCACTGAAGTAAGCTACTTATCATTCTTGGATTTAAAGTCTTTGATAGAAAGATTCATTTCTGTTTTTTGTACATACAGGCCCCTGAGGAAGGGATGTGTGCATCCTGAAATACATAGGGCAACATAACTATGTAATGGAATCTACATACGCAAGAAAGACTTGCACAACAGTTTATGTTTTGAATTTTTTTTTTCCAATGTAATGTTTGTTGGTATAGATAGGGAAAATTGAATAATGATATAACAAATAAGTGTGTTTTCAAAAACATTCACTGAATTTTTGTACACTTGATATCATTCAGTACTGCATGTACATGAATGAGTAATGGTATAAGCAACTGGCTTGAGATACAGCTCATAATATATATTACTTTGTAGGTTGCATTTATTCTGACGCCCATGTCCTGATGAGGCCCGAATCTTTGGGCTGAAACCTGTCAACCCTACAGACCAGAGGAGTATGACAGAATACTAGGATCACAAAAAGAAATTGGATACACAATTATTTGGACTAAGTGGAGGGTTGGCCCATCCTATCTAGTGTGTACTGGACTACCTCTTTGTTGGATTGCTTGAAAACATGTAGCAACCAATTTTTTTTCAAAAAGAATGGGTAGGAAGGAAATGTAATTGTATAGTACAGCTTGATTTAATTTTGTTTTTGTGTGAATGGTTGAGATTCTGTTTTGTTTTTGTGTTGATAAAAATGATTAAGAATTAAAAAGATATAAAGGATTGCCTTTAACTGTATTTGGAGTTGCTTTGTGATTATAGGAAGAAGCATAAACAATACTAATGGACTAAGTACCTGCAAGTAGGAACTCATGTGTGTTTTTCCTACTGAATTTTGTGCGGTATCCATTCCTCCACATCATCTCTTTTTATGTTAGATTGTCTTTGCCCAGATGTGGCAGGAGAATTAGAGCAAACCCCATTGTTATATGAAAATCCTTCCAGAGGATGGGCTGGGTCCATGAAGAGGAAGCTTTAAAGGCTTGCCTCCTTTGCAAGCTGTCCCTGCCTTTTGCTGCCCCCCAGCAACTGGCTCCCACTGGTTGTGCCCCCCCCCCCACTTTGGGCAGGAGATTCGGCAGGAAAATCAAGTTAGGATGAGAGGTGTGTCCACCTTTGTCAACCCCACCCCTCAGGTGGGGGAGGCGAGGAGAAGCACACTTCTCAGTCCCCTCCATCTTGAAGATGAGGGGACCCAGCCAATTAGGAAGATGCTCATAACCCCCTCCCACTGGATGGTGGAATAATAGGGGTTTTACCCACCCCAAGGAAGGGACCTATTGGTCCTTACCTGCACACCGATTTAATGCCCCAAAATTTAGAATTTAGAGGCGACCCTGACCCTTGCATCCTCAGATTCAAGGAAGAAAGAAGGACCAAAGAGCTGTACTGACCCAGGAAGTAGAGGACACCAAGTGCTTTGGCCCCAGCCCTACCGGCCTCTCCCAATCCCGACTTGCCTACTTTGGAAAACCTGGTGTTTCCAGCACCCCCCAGAGCCCGGCGGACTTGCCCTGCACTCTCCTTACAGACTCTGTCTCCCGTGAGCACCGGATTTGCTCAACAAAAACTCACCCAAAGAATACGGATCCAGGCGGCGCCATGATTTTGCACCACTCTGCACCCGATGCCCACAGACCGAGTGGCACAACACCATGAGGATGTCTCCCCTGCGATCCTGACCTGGGATCTGATGATCATTGATCTCCCCCAAGCTTCAAGCTGATGCCTGCAGCCTCAACCTGAAGGGTCCCCCGGACCACGACCGGAGCTGGTAAGAAGAACCCAATGCCAAAAGACACCCCTGCATGTGACGCCCCAAGGCCTTAGTTGGCCCAACCAACAGTGTCCAGGCATCCCCCAAGAACCCAACTTACCTCTCCAGCTGGTGGTCACCTTCAGGAAGCCTCCCTGCCCGGGCCTGCAGTATCTTTTCAAAGCAGAGTTTTCCCTTGAAATCCACAGGGTCCCCGACGTTGCTATGACAGTCTGCCCTTAGCCGCCCCTGTGCACGCTGGTAGTGCAGCTCCTATGCTGATTGTTGGACCCTGCAGTCCTGATCCTAACCACAGGAGCTCTGCTGCTCCAGCCAAGTGGCCTGCTCTAAAGCAGTCCCTGACCGAAGGCCCCTGGCTAACATTGGGCCCCTGCACCCGGCTGCCCCAGTGCCACTGGTTTCTATGTAATTTAAACTGTTTATAAAGCATATATAAAACTGTAACAATAGTAAATTCATTCCCAGTTGATTTACCCGGTAAAGTTTTACAAGTGCAGGCACATTTTACCTACCTTACGTTTTACCAACCTGTACCAAGTACTGCTTGGTTTTAGAAATAAAACAGAAGTATACATTTTTTATACTTACCATATTGATCTGGATTCTGTCTCTGAATGTGTGAAATCAGTTCTTGATCGAGTGAATACAATAAATGCTTAACACACCTGCGTAACTGCTCGTCCACACTACCACAAAGAGAGCTGTTAGTACTTATCTAATTTAGCCTCTGCTAAACCTCTGGTGACTACCCGGACTCTGTGCACACCAGACCTTACTTTGGTATAGTATATACAGAGCCAGCTTCCTACAAGGTGCTTATATGGAAGTTGGACTAGGATCACAAGAGAAAACCATCCTTTTTAATTCAGTCTTGCTCTACATACAACATAGAGCCTACCCACTGAGGAAGCCCTAGAAATAATGGGCATTGAAGAAAGGAATGAGCACTCTCACGTCCAGTGGATCAAAATGACCTCTATGGTTCCCATGATGTTTTTGTAATGCCTAAAATTATATGGGTGAACTTGTGGATCTCGGTACAGGCTAATCCCCTTTTGGGTAATCGTCCTATAGGTGCATCAGCTTCTAGCGACCTTTGCGGAACAAGCCACTGTTACGCATCACCTAAAATATTTGGGTTTATTCTATGATTCTCTAAACAACAGAGTTAGACATGTCAAAACTCCACTTAGGCTGTATATTACTAGTCAGATTGCTGGATATTACTAGTCAGACTTTAAACTTCCCAAAAATGATTTACTGTAGCATTGTGCAGACTCCTCAAGATAATGTCATTGGCTAGTTTGCTGGTGGTGGTTGAGTTGGTGTTCCTCTTAATATGGTTTCAAAGTTTGTGTATTTAGACTAAAAGGGGACCAGGGAGTTGTCCGGAAGAAACATTGACCACTTGAGCATGGGTAAGAAGGGGGGCGGCCATCGCATTTAGGGTCTGTGTCAGGAGGTGGAGTTTAGACCAAAGAGGGTATGGTCATCTGCCTCCTTTACAGTGACTGCATGTGACATCTGAGTGACATCAGTACACCACAGGTATGTGGGTCCCAACGTTGGCAAGACACTGAATGGCAGACAGAAGATTCACTGGACATCCACACCTGTCTTAGCTTACCTTGAGAGATAATGAATGAAAAGGGAAATTATGCTGTCTGGGGGAGTGAAATCAGTTGTGAGAGGCAGAAAACGTTTTTCTCCGTGTAATAAGAAGAGATTACTTATTTCCAACTATAGGAATGGGACAGAGGAGCTCTTGCCAAGAGACCTAATGTTGTGATTCCAGGTTTGTTTACAGAATGAAGACAAAATAGAAGATACAGAACAAGTCATGTGAAATTGGTTAACACACATACACCATACATGGTATTTCTTCACCACAACTAGAGGAGCTCCCATCCATGGGAAGCAGTGCAAAATAAAAGCCTGATACCGGAGCTGCAGTATGAAGGGGACAGACTGCAGCCGCGTTCAAAGATTGTGGGACACAATTCATGATTCTGCGGCTGTCCGTGGCCCCCACAGGGGCCCATTCCAGATGGGCAGCCCTTTAGTGCCATTTGGGCACAAACATCACCCTTCTGGCTAAGGGTTGGACTCAGGGAAGGAGTCCTTCGCCTTGGCGCGCTAGGTGCGTCACTTCCAGTGCGCAGAGGTCGGGGGAGGGTACTTATACCTCCCCCCCACCTCTCTGGCGTCCTCTTTGCGCCAGGCACGCTGTCTGGCGTAGCTCTGATTGGGTGTCCCACAGTGTAGCACTGTTGTAGCACTGATTGGGTGTCCCACAGTGCTAGCTCATCAGGTGGGCGGGGCAGCATAGGTTGGTACAGCTGCTTGCCCTTGGATCGCCCGTAAAATAACCCACCATATTGCATACTTTTGTATGGAATAAACCTGCAGCAATATTTCCCATAACAAAAGTGGTCTTGTGTATTTATTTATTCATGCATGCTCAGACTGTGGGTGGGGGAAGTTGCAGATAATGGCACTATGCTGAGCATGATTCCGCTTGTGTGGAGTATGTGCCCCCTCACCACAGCGAGACTTAATATGACTTAATAGGACAATTTAATTATTTTAGCTTGATGAGCCTCAACCTAACAAAGCGCCTACGGCACAGCCCAACACAGCTGTCATTCGCTCTTCAGGACAAGCCCAGGGCTATGCTGGCAGGAGTCCTGGAGGCCGGTGACCGAGGTTAACTGCTGGGGGGCTAGCAGCACTGCTTGTGTCATGGAGGCCCTGGCGGATTCCTGACAGACTTCACTCCACTCATTCCTGCTCATTACTTTGGGGGGGGGGAGGCGCCTTTTAGCCACGCCTCGAGGCACTGTGCGGGAGTTCATCTGTCATAAATGTACATGAGTGGGAGAAAAGCCAGCAACTAACTGGAAGATGAGATTGGGGCGTGGCGGCACAGGCCTTTTTTCCCCCTGGCCATGTCACCGGTGGGCTGGGGCCCTGGAGTGTTGGAAACCCCAGGGCCACCCCTGGTGTCTCTGTCCCCAACTCCTCGAGGTCAATTGCAGCAGGCTTCAAGAGAGAGAGAAAGGGTGGGTTGAGATAGAGGGAAGGCGATCAGAGAGGAAGAGAGAGAGATTCTGCCCAGGCTGCTTCTAGTTCCACACCAGGGAAACTCCTTCCAACTACGGCAATGGCCAGAGCAACTTGCGTTCTGGACTTTAAGGACACACCAGCTGGTGGGCACACGTGGGCCCTCGTGAACAAAATTCACAAATATCAACCTTTTACCTCGTTTTTGTTCTTTTGAAGAAAAGCAAAAGCTAACGATGACTCGGGAAAAGAACAGAAATCAGAGAATTGCTTTCATTCCATCAAGCAAGATTTCATAATTCCAAACGGTGGAAAAATATTCTCTTTTAACAAGATGAAAGGTGCTCTCTCCGGCTCCTGCGCCGAAGAAAAAGATGAAATGGCTGAGCAGCGTGCAACAGAGGGAAGTATTTGCTCTACACTGCAGCTTGCTGCCGCTAAGTGACACGCTATCAACTTCCAAGGCGGTGGCGTTCGTGGCGGTGTTCAAAACCACCGTGGCTCCGCTGACATTTTTTTATTTTCGTGTTTCTGTAACTCTCCCCGTCATATCCTCTAAGCTAGCCTTTAAAAAGATACATCTGTTCTGCTCTGGTGATTAGCAGAAACATTAGCAAGCCTACTGTTTCAATGCATGAATTATTAATGATTGTTCCTCATTAATTTCTCGCCAAACGGGCCTTGTTAGACTACGCGCGCGTTATGGAGAGTCCCTGAATTATAGTAAATGTAGGGAAAAAAAGTGGTCCGTGCCAGCCAGACTGCGCGTTCCCGGCAGTTTATAGTTCTCTGAAAACCGAATTCACCCACAATGCA
Organism: Lissotriton helveticus; assembly: GCF_964261635.1. Classification (NCBI taxonomy): domain Eukaryota; kingdom Metazoa; phylum Chordata; class Amphibia; order Caudata; family Salamandridae; genus Lissotriton; species Lissotriton helveticus. Next base: position 718,155,477 of record NC_136068.1, on the reverse strand, counting down.
ATCAAAAGAGTGTTTGAGGTCCTGGCATGCACTGGGACAAGCTCCCCGCAAACACTGCGCGCGTGCTCCTCTGAGGGCCACATTTATGTAAACTGATGTGAAGCATTAAACAAAATGGCAGCCATGTTACGATCGTGTCCTTGGGTCCAGCGCCCCTTCTTTACCCTCAGGTCTGAGCCCAAGGCTTCACATTGGTTGTTGGTCGACCCTGCTTGAGGCTCCGTTCATTGCCAGGCGCCTGGCTTCGGAAAGATGAGGGGGTGTACATATTAAAAGTTTTGCACGTGCACAGTGGTGGCTCCTAGCGTCGCCCCCTTGTCCTTTGACTTCAATAGAAAAAATAAAATGATAACTTATCGTTATTATTATTTTCTTTTTCCTATTGAAGTGAGTGGCTCTCGGGGCGGGGCTGGCCAGAACAGTAAAAGAGTTGTTTGCACTCCTTAAGTGCGCATGACTGCTTGGCCCGCCCTCTGGGGCTGGCCAAACGGCCCTGCGCTCTGTGCATCTCCCCTACCAAGCTTGCTTTACACAGGCTGGTGAGGAACATGCAATGCCTTCCAGTTCCGATCTGAGTGCTGTGGTTCGGCGCTCAGACCGACCACAACGCTGCATTGCAGCATTGTGATTTGCTATGGGGAGCCTGGGTGGTCGGGTTCTTCCTGCTCCTTCCTGCAGCCAGCGGAGACAGGGAGAATAGGCGGCGTCTCGCGTCTGACCGTTTTTATTTATTTTTTTATTTCCATAATGCACCCTCCCTGTCCCGCCCCACCAATCCCGATCTGTAGCAGCTGTACTGGCACTCGCGTGGTGCAACATAAGGCAAAACATAGCGCCACCTTACCATTCATTATAAAAGTCTGTATGCGATTAAAATTTTTCTGACCAGCAAGAGCGTCTGCGCCAACTTTGGTAGATGCCCAGTGGCGGAATTTGGAAAAATATTCTCAGAGGACCCATAAGTTTGTGGTCAAGGTGCGGCAGAGGAAAGGGGTGGAGTCATGATGGGCTGTGCTTGAAATTTATTATTTTGCATTTATTAAAAAAAATTGCTGCAAAGAAATTTACAAGGAAAGATGTGTCAGTAAATCTTGTTCTAGTTTACTTGATTGGTCACAAAGAGGCTACATTTTAAAATATCTTACAGGGGTAAGACACCTGCTGCAGATATCTATGTGAGGCCAGCAACTTTGAGGGGATGATAACAACAATAAGATGACTCTGGTAGTTGATTCAGCTCTGCGAGAGTTATGTGTTTTTTTCCAATGACAGTTTTGACTCACTCATAAAGTAGCAGAGAGGGTTAATGCGCCTGCAGTGAAGCACATTTTGTAACATGCATATCACAAATTTGTATGTTATGTAGATAGGTAAGTGGGCCACTGTATTTGACACTGAGATCATTTTGTTACTTCCAGTTCATAAGTTGCATCCTTCTAATATTGTACAGGGATCTATTTATCGGCATCAAGGAGCTGCATTCAAACTGTAAGTCATGGGTTCCGATCCTTATTTTTATTTTTGACACCCTGTTGTTATCCGAAGATTGCAAAGAAGGCTTCCTTCGAGAAATAATGAAGTCTTGTTAGTACAGCCAACCCAAATCACTGTGTTTTTATATCCAGACTTTGAGTTTCTCCCAACCGTTCACTCAACACAGAATATCAACTACTATGGGCGATATTTGATTCGTAGACCTTATAACCTTCATTGTTTTATGTAATGTATCCTATACTTTGATTTGCACACTTGTTTATTTTATTGTGTCTGAGTGTGATGTAAAGTGCCCTGACTCCTTACTCTGGGATAAGCAGCACTATAAAAGAATTTAAAAAAAACCTGTGGGTGCCATTTAAATGTTTATTTATGAAATTAGTCATATATACAGATGCATTTGGCATTCTTACAGTGCATCACATCTCTTACATGTGGGGATGAACAAAGTGAAAGACCTGCCTCCAAGTCATACTTCAAAAAAAGAAAAGATGGGCTGGTGGCTCTTTAAACTAGGCCTTTGTTTTGGGTCCAGCTGGAAGTGAAAAGAAGAAAGCCCTCTTGCCGCCTGCAGGTTGGTGCTTCGAACGAACAGAAAGCTGACAACGTGAGGTCACTTCTGAATTGTGTCCTGGTGTTGGAAAATGACACCAGACAAATTCAACATATTTCCCTAGGTCGGTCAGATCCCAGATCCGACCCAGAAATAGCTGCCAGAACCCGGATCTGGTAGGATCCCCCTTCTTCCAAGCACTGTAGATAACCCCAAGGTTAAAAAAGTTGATCCCCATGTCTACGAGTGTGTCTATGTGTGTGTGTCGGGAGGTGAAGGGGTAGGCTGAAGATGCACATATGTCTATGGCTGCAAATCATCCCTCATGTAGTAGACGGTAAGCACCCAAGCACTTTAACATTGCACGCAGAATGTTTTTTTCTACTTTTTAATGTGTTCCCTTATAAATGCACCAACTAAGCTTCCCTCCCCTTTGTTTTAAAATGTTATAATTTTGAGTCAGCTAACCCTTTATCTGTGGAATCATACATGCGATCTACAATTATAATTTCGGGTTCACTGTAGTTTTTTTTATTGTGCTCACAAAACCAAAAAGTCACATCCGTGCACCAATAAAAATTTGATAGAAACCTCTGAGAATCCTATATGTAAAAGTGCACGAATATACAACAACACCCTTTCTACAATGTTATCACAAATAAATGTATTTTGCAGGATTCTTTATCATGAGTTACCTTCTACTGAGAGGTTCCAAATATAAATGGTAACACCAGTGCAAAGCTTCTTAAGGCTCCATTTTCTTTCCTTACTTTTTGCTTTATAGTATGGCTACATGAACAAATGTTTAAAGATGCATACATCTTTTTACATTTATGCACGTATTTCTTCATTCACTACTTTACAGTTGTAGGTATACGAACATGAATGCATCTGCAATATATGCAAATATCTATTTTGAATCATGCAATTTACTTGCATACATTTCCATGCATAATATACGTTGCAAAGTGTATACTTCAGCTATGACTAGTTAGGGCATCTACTATAACAAGGCGATGGACAGAATGTTTGAATTAATCTCAGCCACTGGTGATCACTCAGGCCACATTCCGGCCCATCATTTTTTGCTTACTATGCCACTGTACACACAGAACTGCCATTTAAAAAGCAGTCTTGACCCTTCTCTAATAGGAACAGTCCACCCTGAACTGTCAGGCCAGAGCCCCTCCAGAAGGTAACACAAGCAACAGCAGCCTGGTTTCAACCTATTTAAGTCAGTGAGGTAAAGCTTAAGACTTGAGTCAGGTGCAGTGCTTAATTTGTTTTTTTTTTTCCAAATATATTTTTATTGCAGAATTAGAAACCACAGGATACAATCAATCAACCAGTGCTCTCGTGACATCCCCTCGTCCACTAAGAAGTCCAAACTGTACACAGCCATTCAGCCCGCATCCCGGGGGCCGGGCGGCATGTTATTACATTCAATAGGAAAAGCACGGTGCACGTCCCACGGGGACCATGGTCGAAAAGTCGTTGTACGTATCTGCTTTTATCCCCCCCACCCACAACAACATCTCCGTCAGCCATCCCAGAGGTAAAGCAGTGACATATCGGGGCCTACCCTAGGTGCTATCATTCTATCTCGCCTGGCTGCTCCCTCCAGCCCTTTCATACTCCACACTGTGCCAACCATCCCAGTAGAGTCAAGGCACCCAGGCGGCTACCATCCAGTGGCTTCCGTCCCACCCCGAACCCCCATGAACCAGTCCCCCCCAAGGCCCCCCCCCCCCGGCAACTGCTGGGCGTACGCCTCGTCCTGTCGAGTTAGATGGAACCACCACAGTGCGGAATATAGCACTTCTGTGTTCGCCCCGTGGTGTCCACTGGCTTAGTTCTCCCCATCCTCGTCGTCCACAAAAGAATCACGCAAGGCCTGCACCACTAGCTCCCATGCACGCGCCGCATCCAAAACCTTCTCATTCCCCATCTTAACAGCCTGCCGCATCCGGAGCACACTCTCGCAGGCAGACCACCGCAGCAATTCATTCTTCCATCTACGCAGCGAGGGCCCCCCCCTGGACTTCCAGTGCCACGATATCTCCCTCTGCGCCAATATCAGACCCAGATCAAGGAACTTGCTCGTCACCTTGGTGCGTTTAGTGTGCGGGAACCAGAGCAGCAGGCACGCCGCCATATCGAATTCCACCTCCCTATCTGTCACTGCATTCAGGAGTCCCCCTACCTCCGCCCAATAGGTCCCCAATTGCGGGCACTTCCAGAACAAGTGATCCATGTCCGCTCCCAGAGACGAACACCGTGGGCATCGGGCATCCGGCACCTGGAAGTACCGCTGTAATTTCTCTGGAGTTAAATAGGCCCTATGAAGCACATAGAAATGCACTTGCTGAAAGCGCGCGTTCCTCGTGCCCTTCCACGTGCGCCGCAGGATGTGTCCCCAAGCCGTATCCGGTATGTGCCGGCCCACACTCTCCTCCCATTTAGCCTTGAGCCCCAGGAGTGGCTCCAGTCCCTCATTCAGCATCCTATTATGGAGGCACGTCACAGCTTTGACCGTTCCTGCTGCCATCACCACATATTGGCACGCCATAGTCGTCGTGGGTTCTACGAGCCCCCCTTTCCAGTGCTTCTGTATGGCAGCCACCACTGCCGCGTGCAGGAGGAACCCCCCGTCGGGCAGCCCGAACTGGTCCCGGAGCGCCTCGAACGGTGCCAAAGCCCCATCTATGTACAAGTCGCCTACCATCTGTAGTCCCGCCTCCTCCCAATCCAGCAACGGGGACCAATCTCCCCCGTGCGGCAAGGCCGTCAGCATGCCGATCGGGATCTCCGGCGCATAAGGCCGCGAAGCCCTCGCTCTCCTAAGGCTCCTCTGCCAACACAGCCGGAGCGTCCTTTCCTCTATAGTGAGGGCCCGCAACTCAAGCCTCTGCTGCATGACAATATAAGACAGCACGTGGCATCGTATCCCTCGGTCCCGGTCCTCCTCTGGACCCCGGAACACCCTAGCTACGTTCTGTGTAAGAACCTGCAGCTGCGCCGCTAGATAATACAGCTCGAAGTCAGGCACAGCCATGCCCCCTTCAACCTTAGGGCGAAGGAGCGTGCTCAGGGCCACTCTACGGCGGCCGTGTCCCCATAAGAAGCCAATTATCATCGATCTCAGGTCTCTGAAGACCCCTTGGGGAATCCAGACCGGCAGCGTTCGGAAATAATAGAGGAAGCGGGGGAGCGCCACCATCTTCAAAAGCGCAATCCTACCCAGAACCGTCAGCGGGAGGGTCGACCAGAAAGACAAGCTGCCCCTCAGTGCCCGGACACAGCGACCAATGTTGCCCTCCAAGAGGTCCGCAGTCGCGTGGTAGATGCGAACCCCCAGATAGGTGAAACAAGATGGCTCCCACACCACGCCCAAGTCGCCACTAGGAACGGGCGAGCCCGCTCGCAGCGGGAACACACAAGTCTTCGCCCAATTTACCTTAAGGCCCGACAGCCGGCCGAACTCCGACAACAGCTCCATCGCACCGGCCAACGCCCGCGAGGTGTCAGCCAGGTACAGGAGCAAGTCATCCGCATACAGCGATATATAATGCCACTGCCTGCCTCTCGCTATCCCCGCGTATCTGACACCCGACCTCGCATGGACCGCCAAAGGTTCCATCGCCAGAGCAAACAACAGGGGGGACAGAGAGCATCCCTGCCGCGTGCCCCTGCCCACCGGGTACGCCGCAGACACCAGGCCGCCCAAACGCACCCTCGCCGCCGCCGAAGCATACAAGACCCCTGTCCATCTGCGGAACCCCTCGCCCATGCCAAACCTCTCCAAAACTCCGTCCAGGAACGGCCATTCCAGGCTATCAAAGGCTTTCTCGATGTCCACGGATAGGACCGCCGGGGCTCCCTCCTCGTCCAAGATGGCGTCCATTATCCCCACCAGGCGGCGAATATTCAGCGCCGTGCTCCTCGTGGGTATGAACCCGGCCTGGTCCCTATGTACCAGGCCCGTCATATATGGGGCCAGCCTGGTGGCCAGTATTCGGCTCAGAATCTTATAATCCACCGTCAGCATGGATAGCGGGCGGTAAGACCTCACATCCGCAGCATCCCGGCCAGGCTTTAGGAGCGGCACAATCAAGGCCTCCCGCATGGACCCAGGCAATACCCCAGCCTCGAAGGCTTCAGCGTACACCGCCAGCAGCCTGGGCGCCAAACTGTCCGCATACCGCTGATAAAATTCAATCGGTAATCCGTCCACCCCGGGCGTTTTGTTGCGGGCCATATGCTTAATGGCCGCTCGTATTTCTGAGAGCGTGATCGGGCCGCCCAGTTCCTTCGCGTCCTCCTCATCTAGGACCGGAAGCTGCCTCGCCCCCAAGTATTCTGCAATGTCCTGGACCCCCACTCCCAGTTGGCCCTGATACAGTTCCTCATAGTACCCCCTAAAACATTCCAATACCGCTGCTTGGGTGTATACCATCTCTCCCTGCGCAGTACGAATGCCGAGGATCGGGGAGCCCCTAAGTACCGGATTAGCCAGTCTGGCCAAGAGGGTACCCACCTTGTCTCTTTCCGCATGCGCCCTGATGATATATTGCCTGTGATCATAGCATCGTAAACGTTCCGTCTCGGTGGCGACCACTTCTTTCGCTTCTAAGAGCTGGGCCTGTAAGTTCGGCCTAGCTGGCCTGCGGCGCTCCAAATCCCTCAACCTTTCTTCCGCTTTCATGAGGTCAGTCAACACAGCCGTGCGAGCATTCGAAAACCTACCCAAACACACTCCTCTCACCACCACTTTCATTGCATCCCATTCAGTGGACCTACTCGTGGCCGTGCCCTCATTCACTCCGAAATAGCTATCAATGCCTTGTCGAACCGCATCAGTGAACACAGGATCTTCAAGCGTTTCCGGCCGAAGCCGCCACGTTGGAATTACTGAGCGCTCTCTCTGCCACTGAATGTGCACCAATAGGGGGTTATGATCTGAGATCGTCCTAGCCAAGTACTCCGCATGGGAGATCAGCGGGGCTAGGGATCCACTGCAGAGCACCGAATCAATCCTGACATGCAGGTCATGAAGAGCAGAGTAAAAGGAATAATCCCTGGTTTCCCTGTGCCGCTCCCTCCAGACATCCAACAACCCCCATCTATCCTGCCAGTCCTTCCTGTGCGCGGCTAACCTGCGCACCGGGGAGTCCACCAGGGGGGGATGGGACCTATCCAGAGCCACATCCGTGATCGAGTTAAAGTCCCCCCCTAGCACTATTGGGGCCGCCAGGAAAGAGGCCAAAGACCCCGAGAGGCTATCAAAATATCGAGCCTGATCAGTGTTCGGCGCATACACACAGCAGAAAACCACATCCCGTCCATATAACCTCCCCTCCACCGCCACAAACCTGCCATCCGGATCCACAACTTGATTCAGTAATTGAAAGGGTATCCCCGCCCTCACCCAGATCAGCACCCCCCTGGCATACGCTGAGTAAGTGGTGCCAAACACCTGGCCCCTCCATCGTTTCTGCAAGGCAGTACACTCTTTCTTAGTGAGATGAGTCTCCTGGAGCATGGCAATCTGAACCCCCCTGCGTACTAGATATGCATGGACCTTATGACGTTTCACCATAGTTCGCAGCCCCCGGACATTCCACGTCAGGCATTTCAGATTAGGTAACGTCCCCATTCCAACTTCGTACAGTCCAAATCAAATAACGAATGTTCACAGCCCCCCCAATGCAGTTGCCCCCCCCGAACACCCCCAAAACAGAAAAACTCCCCAAACCCCACTCCCCAGGACAGAGCACACGAACCCAATGTCCGCCCCCATCCAAACCTTGAACCAACTGCACACACTCTTACCCTGTGGTCTCCACCACAGTCGGCCTTAAGGGCCCAAGGGGGTGAGTCGCCGCCGACCCCAGCAAGCGGAGCCCGCACCCCGCGCCTCCATCCCTCCCGAAGCACACAGCCTCCCCTCCCGGCATCCCGTCCCCCAACAGCAGGATACCACCCTACCATGAAGTCTCGAACTAGCCCAGTCCAATCTCAGCCGCAAAAAATACCATCTGAAGTCTGTGGGGTCACCGTCGGCCCCTTCGAGCTTTCCGCCTCCGAGAGTTCCTCGCCCGTCTTGCTGCCTTCCCCTCCCGAGTCCGTTTCTGCCCGTTCACTGTTCTGTTGCGACCCTGTAATGGCCGCCGTCGCTGCGAGTGCATCCCTCTTCTCCGCCGCCATTTGAGCCTCCCGTTTCTCCCGCTGGCGCCTGTTGCGGGATCTGATGCGTTGCGATTGCCTCACCCGGGGCCGCTTGGGGTCATCTCGTCTGCTTTTATGCGATCTGTCCGTCCCCGCTCTATACGACTCCAGCCAATGCCAAACCTCGTCCGGAGTCTGAAAAAAGTGCGTAGCCCCATCCATGATGATCCGCAACTTAGCCGGGTAGAGCAAGGAATACTGAACGCCTTCCTCCCTGAGTTCTTTCTTCACCGCCAAGAATGATGCCCGGTTTTTCTGGACCGCTTGGGTGTAGTCCGGGAAGATCGTAACCCTACTGTTCTCCACCTCATAAGGGCCCGACATCCTGGCCCGCTGAATGAGGAGATCTCGGTCCTTGTAGTGGAGGAGCCTCACCACCATCGGTCGGGGGGGGCGGCCAATCCCCGGCGGGCGAGCAGGTACCCGGTGGGCCCGCTCCAGCGTGAAAAAAGGAGTGAGCCCCTCCGGCGCCACCACAGTGCGGAACCAGGTCTCCATATAGGCCACCGCATCCTCCCCCTCAATTCGTTCCGGAAGGCCGACGACCCGCACGTTGTTCCGCCTATTGCGGCCTTCGGCATCCTCCGCCCTCCGCTCCAGCGAGTCCAGCCGGGCCAACATGTCCGCAATCCTATGCTCCGCGGCCACCACCGACGGTTTCAGGTCCAGCAACAGTTGGTCATGGTCCTTAACTCTGTCCGCTAGCTTCGCATGATCCGCGCGGAGCAGCCCTAGGCCCGTTGCCACTTGGGTGATGTCCTGGTGCAACGCGTCCTTAGTCGAGGCGATCGCATCAAGTATGGCATCCAATCGCCGGTTCAGCCGCTGTTCTCGGTCAAGCTCCGGGGAGGGACCCTCGCCCAGCCGAGTCGATGTCGCCGAGCCCTCCTCAGTGCCTCGCCCGGCCATCGGCCCTCCAGTCGCCGCCATTCCAGGGTGCTGTGTCACAGGTCCCGGAGCCCGCTGTCGTCAGCGCCCGTAGGCTAGTGCCGGTCGTCGGGCACCGGGCAGAGCAATGTCTCCACTGAAACTCACAGGAGCAACGACCAGCTAGGTACACTCCGCTCCGCCGCCCCCCTCGGGAGCCTGAGGGGAAAAGGATGAGTCTCCGGGCGGCAGCCAGTAAGGGTCCCCAAGCTCCTGGCGAGTCAAGGCAGCGTCACTCGGCCCCAAGGCATAGCACCGCCGACCCCAGTGCCTCGATCAGCTGAGTGCAGGATCTCCCGCCAGTATCCCTCGCCAGTCGGCGACAACTCGGCTCAGAGCTGAAGTTCGGGGCCCGCCGAACTCCACGCCGCCATTTTCTTCGCACCCTCGGCAACACCTCAGCCCCTTCTTCGACTCGGTCTCCTCGGGGCCTGCAGTCCCCCAGCGGCTCACCAATAGTGTCCAGCTGTCCCCTCACACTTCAGAGGGCAGGAGCGTCGTCTCCGGGCCGCCTAGGGTTCCGAAAACAGGAGAATTAACGGGATTCTGCGCGGAGCTACGAGCTCACGCCGCCATCCCGATCGGCGTCCAAGCCACGCCCCGTGCAGTGCTTAATTTGTGAAAGAATAAGTGCCAGGGCCCAAGGTTTTGATGAGAAGTCAGTAGAAAGTGCTATTGTTGGTCAGCGTGCCGAATACCAAGGCTGCGTAGTGTGAACCCAACTCATGCCTTTCGATCCACTGGCAGATACTGTCGGTCCCTTTATCCCACTCTTCCATGTTCCTCCTTTCATCCTTTGTCATGTTTTCTCCATCCTTTTCTTCTTGCTTCATTTCCCCTGGTGTGTTTTTTGCTCTCGAGCCCTAGGTCAAAGTCTGAGGAAAACAAATAAGTGCTGGTCCCCAAAAAATAATGCTGCCTCACCTGCAACCGCTGGCACATCTTTAGTACCTGTTATATGTCACAGTGAGAAGGGGCCCACGCATGGGCATACCACTGCATTTAGGGTGTCCACTGCATCAAATAAGAAGGTGATCAAAGGAATGCTTGAATTAATTTCAACCTCTGGCTATCACTTGCGCCACATTCTAGATCGCTGTTTTTTATCCACTCTGTCATTCTAGGCAGAGACCTGCCACATGGACTGTTCCTGTTGGATCAGGAGAAAGTCTGATTTGCACATGGCTTATTCTTGTTGACCTGGCATTGTTGACAAAAAACAATGGACTGGATAGTATCACTGAGTAATTAACAGTGGGTGAATTCAAGCAATTCACCCATCACATTTTTGCTTCCTTCAATACAATGGCCTAAGACCAATGAGTATTCCCAGATGTGGGTGCCGTGCTCACTTTGCCATAGGACTTAAGCAGCACCTTACCTAATGAGCCCAAATAGGCTGAAACTGGTCTGGGCTATGGTTGTGTTTCAATTCAAAGGAGACCTAGGCTGACAGCTCTGGCTGCACTGTTCCTATTGGAGCAGGGCCCAGGATAATTTGCATATAGCTAATTCCAGTTCGAGGTGGGATGGTGGGCATAAAATGATGCAGTAAGCAAGCAACCCATCACTTTTTTGATTTCCGTAGTGTGATTGCAAAGGAGTGCATAATAAGATTGCGACAACCTTTTCTTTGAAGTCACATCGTAGCACATTGTTGATGCTAGTTAGTTCTATAGTTATTTTTCGATTGGTTCCTTCCTTTCGATATTTAAGGATTGCCTGGCTGGATCTGAAGGCGTGGGATGATGCTGATGGAGATGTGCCATTAGGCTGAGGGTGTGGACCATCTTGCTTCTTGGGCACCAGTGCTTGGGCCTTAGTGTCCGCTACATGCTGGGGGAGGGAGGTTATTGGGTTGGAGAGCAGGCTTCCTTCATATAAAAAACAAGAGCTGCTGCCATATTGTTTTCTCCGTCTCCTGTTTTCTTTTATTAATACTAGTTTGGATGTTCTACTTTTTACAATAGTCTAGTCACAAAAAGTATGCAGTTCCTCAAGGCGGATAAAGTGATCAAGAGGTGGGAGGAAGTGGATCCTCCTTGTCAGAACTAGAGTCCTCACACACCCAGCAAACTAGGTGTAATGCTTCATCATTTGGACCTGCTCCTCGTCAGGTCCGCGCTGCAATACCCGACGGGCACCCGTAAAGGGGCTCTTTAGCGGAGATCTTTTGTTCCTTGCCTTATGGTGCTGTGGGTGTGAGGGGTCTAGGTGGTGTAGTCCAAATACGACTTTTATTCAGGCTGGCTATCCACCTTCTTAAAAGCAAGTATAGTGGCCGCTCTCTGACTTTATGGTCCAGTGGAGCTAGGTTCAACTCTCATGGTGGACATGTTTTTACAATACCATTCTAAGATGGCTGCTTATTGGAATCTAAACATTGCTCAGGTCCTATTAAAATGGCCACATTTCCTGTAACCCGTTTCCTGGCACACACTATAAAAGGAAATCTGGAACTTGAGCTCGCTGTACTGTAACACAAACAAAATCAACTAAATATCTAAATGTGTCATGAAAAGTGGCTACTGAAGGGCGTTGTTCTTCCCTCTGGCGGGTGAGGTCGAAGATAAAGGAACGGCTGTTGCACCCACCTGTTAACAGTGATTAAAGAACAAGATAACACAGTCCAATCCCATATCCAAGGAAACAGAAGAGACTATCAAAATCAGCAATGACTACTGACAACGCATCATTTACAGTGCGCTCATACAAGACCCCTCTTGGAAGCACAACTATTACAAAACGCTTGTAATATGACTGCAAATCAATTTATGCCTCAGTGCCTCTATTTCCTTATCTATAAAAAGTGAGGGCTTACAATCAGGCTACACAAGGGTATTAAGAGCTAGATAAAAAGATTAGCATTTTCCCAGTGAACATCTAAATCTGATTCTAAAACAAGCACGTTATGGAAGAAATCTACTGGGAAAGCTGCAGGGGGCAAGTTAACACAGCAAACATAGCCCTTGCCTGCCGGGTTGCCAGTGTGCCTTCCCATGATGTTCCAATAGAGTCAGAGGAATCCCCTGAGCTCTCTTTGTCTGCAATTGCTTTGGGACGTTTTGGGCAAAAAGCTAATTTGCAAAACACAATTGTACCTCAGCAGACATGCTAATATGTCCCATGCTCACATTATTCATTCACTTGACTTGAGTTATTTCTGTCGCTTTGGAGAAAATGCACAATCAGATGAATAACGCTGTCTCAGAAAATGCATTCTTATATTCCCACTGCCTCCCTCAAACAGGGAATCCAGTGGTGTTTGGTGCAATTACTACATGTGACGTTCACCCACCTCTGAATGCAATATAGCAACAGTGACAAATTCACCTGCTCTCCAACCTGCAAAAAGCAGCAGTGAGAAAGGTACTTAATTTCGATTTTATCGTCAAAGCTGGGGGTGCTTACAAATGGGCTAAAGACTGCTATTAAACATTATAAAAACTAATGGCGACTATCTGACAAACAGAGACCCCACCAAGGCACATTCCTGTATGAAATAATCCACTTAGAGCCTCATTGCAAGGGACATGTATGCAAGGATTTTAATTCTTAGTTTCCGGTTAACTTCAAGGATGTAAAATTAATAGGGACACTAAATCGATCCATTGGGATCCACTGAGAAATGAGCAATTATTGAGGGGAACTGGTAATTCTGGGTCAATTCGCTTGGGGTGCAGGGACAGAACATCAAGTAAAAAATATCGAGTTGCACAAATAGAGAGTCATTATTATAGTGAATGAGAAATATCGACAGCAAGAATATCATATTCAAGAATATCGACTTAAGGTAAGTAATATCGATGTTAAAAATATCGAAGTGTTTAATATCGTTTGCAAAAATATAGTTGTTAAAATATTGTTTTTTAATATTGTTATGTGTATTTTAGTATATATTGTATATGTATGTTCTGTATGTTTCTTTGTATAGTAATTGTATTTTTAATATATGTGTTACATTTTTAGTAGTTATTCATTTTTTTAATTTGAATTTTGCGCTTTTAGTTCTATAGCGGGTTGTGGGTTTATAGGGGAGAAGGGGCAGAAGTTATTTAATTATATTACATCTATAAAAATTTTTTTTTAGAATTTTGCATTTTTAGTTCTGCTGCGGGTTGTGGGTTTATAGGGGAATAAGGTGGGAAGTCATTTTATTAAATTGAATGTATTATTAATTTTTTATTTGAATTTTGCGTTTTTAGCTCGGTAGCGGATTGTGGGTTTATAGGGGAATAGGGCGGAAGTAATTTAATTATATTAAATGTATGCTTTTTTTATTTGAATTTTGCGTTTTTATTTCCGTAGCGGGTTGTGGGTTTATAGGGGAATAGGGTGGGAAGTAATTTAATTATATTAAATGTATTGATTACTTTGTATTTATTAATATTTGTTTAATTGAGATGTCATAGTGTTAAATGTGTAAAGTAATGTATTATTAATTAATAAATAATTGCTGGTCAATTAATTTTAATTGGTTATTACTTTTGGTAATTTTGTAATTAAGTTTAGGTGTGTGATGTGGTGTTCATAGGTGTAAAAGGTGGGAAGTAATTTATTTGTAATTTAAAAATTAATAATTGGTTGTTAATTAACTTTAATTACTTAATTTTTAATTAGTTTAGGTAATGGTGTAATTAATTTTAGGTGTGTGCTGTGGTTTTTATAGGTGTGAAGGGTGGGAAGTAATTTATTTTTAATTGATGAATTATTAATTGGTTAATTAATTTTTATTATTTAATTGGTAATTAATTATGCTAATTGTGTAACTAATTTTAGGTGTTTGTTGTGGTGTTTATAGGAGTAAAGAGTGGGAAGTAATTTGTGTTTAATTAATGAATATATAGGGGGTCATTAGGATGACGGGCGGACTTAGTCCGCCCGCCATCCTATCGGAAATCGGGACCGCCCGCCATAAGGGCGGGGGTCCCATGGGGGGTATTAGTATGTGCCCACCACAGTGTCCGGCACACCTGCATTTTTAGCATTGTGGCGGGCGGTGCTCTCAGCACCGCCCACCACAATGCAAAAAATGCATTACAGCATTTGCATAAACAAAGCGGCAGGCACCGCGCGGTGCCTGCCGCTTTGTTTATACAAATGAAGGTGGGTACCACAGGTACCCCCCGTGTGCAACCCCCACCCCTCCTTCACTCTGGGGGCCCGCAGGGGGCCCCCAGAGTGAAGACCGAATGCCTTTGCCGCCACTGAAAGGCATGACTGAAAGCCCATGATAATATGGCTGGCGGTGTCTAATAGACACCGCCACCATATTAAACGTTTTCCGCCCGGTCGCAAAGGCTGAACCGTTCACAATCTACAATTTTGAACATTTCTGTCTACCACTCCCTCTTCTCAGGTGCAATAGGCTTCCCCCTGTACTGTAAAACACGCAGCTTTGCTTTTGCATGTCCTGTTGCTTTCCATCTCTGTCTGGGCTTAGTGGGAACAATGCTGTCAGAAATATCACGCTAAAGGGCTAGGCATAGTGATGGGACTACGTGAATGTCTTCCGGCTCAGACATTATTGCCGAGACCTATTCCAAAATAGGCATTTAGGTTGTTTCACCACTAAAGAACATCAATTACATCTCATCTCACCTCCCTCCATCTAAAAAAATTAGCACGTGGTAGTAAACCCACCCCATGCAATTTGACAGTTGACCAATACCAGTTATGCAAAACCTTGACATACAAAACTTCAACATTGAATCCCTGAGAAAAGTGTCCCGTGAGGTCACCAATGATGACCAGGCTTCTTCAGAAAATTCAAGTCTCATGACCTCTCACCAATGCACGCTAGTGGAGGCCCTAGTGGGGCCAATAAGGTGTGTTTGATGAGGAGTCTGTACATCCCGGATGCAAACCTATGGTATTATCTCCATGTGGCGAGGTAGGACCAGATCTGTGAGTCTAAGAGAAATACAGGGTCTCTACACAGTCCTGCCCTAGGGTAATGGGCTAGTTGGCGGTAATTCCATGCACACATGCCTTGCAAGCAGAACTCACTATTGAGGTTTACAAAGGGCTTAAAAGTGTCCCCTTGCAGTAGCTGGTCGACAGTGTTTATGCCCTCTACTCTCCACTGCTGCCAGATCAGACACTTCACTCCTTTTGTCACGCCTGGATTGTTCGAGATAGGGGGAAAGGTGTGAAGCCAGGGGTGTACATGCAAAGAGAGTGTGCTCTCTTCCAGATATAGAACATAAGTCTAATCAGGGGGATGTCTATCTTTACGGACACAGTCTTACATTTATAAAGAATAAAAGGTTAATGCTCTCCCATCAGAATGGATCTCTCTATTGCTACCTACAGCAGGGGGTTCCAAATGTCAGACGGCCACGAACTCATCTGCAGGAGGTGTTGTGAAAGGTATTGGGAACCTATGTGGTCAGTAATATTCCCCCCATCTCTGTGTGACCATACAACTTATTGACTTAGATCCATGCAGAGAATTTGATTTCGGGGTCTATTCTAGGCAGGATGGCCTGTGGGGTAGAAATGGAAAGCATCCCCATAACATAGTTATATAGCGGCTTTGTTACCATTTTCAATGCCTGAATCCTTCCGCATGTAGACAGTTGAAGGTGGGACCATTTCACAAAGTCTATCTTCATCTGAGTTAGCAAGGGCATCATGTTGTCCTCCGCCTTATCTGCCATTCCTTTGTTTAGAAGTATGCCTAGGTACTTCATCCTCTTCAGGACCACACAGCATGTTAGCCCCGTCCACTCAGGCACTTGTTGTCCCATTCGACATTGGCATCCCTCACATTTTTCATGGTCAACCTAATAACTAGAGAAAGCTGACAAATTGTCTAACAGGGCCATTATGGCCGGGTTCGAGGTCTGAGGATGTAGAATCGTAACCAAAACGTAATTGGCATATAAGAGTAAGTTTATGGGCCCAGCTGTCATTGGTAGGGCCTGTATATGTAAGGAGGAGCGGATAGCAATGATTAATGGTTCTAAGACCAAAAGGAAGAAACGCTGTGATGGGGACATCCTTGTCAGGTGCTATGTTGTATGGGAATAGTGCATGAGAGATGACCCCTACAGTTGACTTGTGCCATCGGCTCATTGCATAGCCGCCTTACTTTTTAAATAAAATCTTGCCCAGCCCAAATGTTTGAAGTACCACAAACAAGTATTAGACCTGGTCAAAGGTCTTTTCTGTGTCTAAGGAAAGGGCGACCACCACCTCTTTAATGCCGTTCTTATAGAAGACCGCTGTGGTTTGGAAGAATTGATCAATGGAGGAAACGTTATGACAGAGTAACAATAGTGGAGGTAACCAACAGGTCTAGTAATCTTAGTATGGTGCTGGAAAATTCTATCGGTGGATTTCAAGCAGATTTCGTTTTTTTTCTGCCAAAGAGCTTGCTTTCTATTCTTGATGGCTGCTTGGAAAGTTTAAGATGTTCTTTGTGGCTATTGATGCCTTTGGTCACATACCTTTTTTGTACATATTATTTTCAATTAACAGCTATTTGATCTGTGCTCTTCAACTGTGCTGGAGCTAGTTTATCATCAGGCCTCATTTATGGGATCCCAGGCAGAAATTACATTATTATAAAGTAGTGAAGGTACACCTCATGTTGCACAAGGAGCACCGAAAGTAATGGTCTCTAACTGCAAACCTTCCTAATATTGTTTTTGGTTAATTCCACACAAAATTGTGTCGTTTTAGTTAGTCAGTGCCCAAAACTTAAGGGCCAATTGATGACCGGTGCAGGCACATTTTCTTCAACGTTAACTAAGGTAAATTTTCATGAAAGTTTTTGACTTTAACAGTCCCTCCCTTGTGATGAATAAAAAATTATCAATCAGTAAGGTTTCACAAGTAAATTTGTTTTAGATGGCACTTTCTTCATCAGTTGAGTCCTGTTGTTTTCCTTTTGCCCCCCTTTTTAGAGATGCCATGTAGTCATCATTCATAATACCATGCATTCCCATTTCCCTTTCATATAATTTCTTCTGAAGATTTTCTTGTCTTTTGCATAAGAGATATTTACAATTCAGTAACAGAGCATACAAAAATATTAGACACAGTCCCACGATTACTATTGGTATTAATATAGCTTTCAATATACCATTCCCTGTGGTTGAAAACCAGTTCCCAATTGTGATTAATCCTTTTCCAAAATTTTCATACAGACGTGGTGTTTTAAATTCTTGTAATTTGGGTTTGAAACCTCAAATGTTCTTTGCATAACTCTCTATTTCTTTGCTTTTGTCAGGTATGTATGAACAGCAATGAGTTAATGTACGCATCCGGAAATCTCCGCCTTTTTCTGCAAGTAGCATGTCTAAAGCAAGACAGTCGTGCAAAACCATGGCCCTTATAGCAACACATTCTGTGTTAATTGCAAGCACAGCTCCAGATGTGCTGTTTGCCATTTTGTGGACAACTGTTGCCAACTTCCTAATCTTTTCATCATTTCGATGACATCTACAGGTGGAAATACTGCTCCACATAGGTCTCCTACTACCCCAGTTCCAGTTTCTGCAATACGTTTGTGTCTATGTGCTGGTGTGAATTTTAGTGCATCTAAGCTTGTAACATGATACATCTTCGGGATTATAATGCCCAAATAGCAAGTTCTCTCCCAATCAGTTCGCAACAGGAAATAAGCATTTTGTCCACAAGTATAGTAAAACCCTGGAATTGCATTTTCATCTCCTTGTAATATCTGCCAAGATCCCCCTTTCAATATGAATGTGTGTTCGTTCACAACTATTAATTCCTACATGTCTTGTCCTTTTTGGTGTTCACCTTTTATAAACGTAAATCTTCCCTTTGTCAGCTGCCTAGTCTGAGTTTAGGGTAAACCATCTTCTTTCGAAAATAGTTTTCTTGTTTCTTCCATGCATTCTCTAAGACATCACCCTTTCTGTCTGTTGTTTTTGCCATGCTAATGTACCTCTCTTCTAATGCCATTATGTATGCCTTTTCTACAGGTCGCATCAGACAGATTAAATTGTTTCTATACGCCTTTATACTTTCTATAGGTGCATGTGGAAAGAAATCATACCAAGTGGTGTCTATCTCCTTTGCTTGCTGGTGTAAATTCATGTTTTCTATTAAGGGTCCTCTAGAAAGTTCTAAATCATGATTAGGATAAAAGTTTTCAAAATGATCTCGTCTATAAACTAATGACAGTAAAATACTACAGGAAACAGCATAAGACAAAGGTTTGTGATATTATGTGAGCTCTTCAGAAACAGAAGTGGGTAAATGACCACAAACAGAGCAATACTTTGCATCCATAGCATTCGTGTATTCTTGAACTAATCTAGAATAAATGTTAGTAGAATATTTGTCTTCTTTATAGCTTTTGAAGGCATAATTAATGCCAGAAGTGTGTATTAGTAAGATTCTTTGGGCCAGATTTTCAAAACTTTTGCGCTGATTTAGCGCCACAAAAGTGACGCTAACCAGGCAAATTCTTGTTTTGCTATTTTCTTTCCAGCGCAAAACTTGTTTTACGCTGGAAAGTACCCTGTTAGTAGCACAAATGTAGCGCCAAGCACTGCTTTGCGTTACTTTACCCTGAGGGGGCGTGAAATGGGTAGTACATGGGCGTTTCCATGCAACCACTCATGCCTTTTGACGCAAAACCATATTTACAAAGATCTGTAAACATGGTTTTGCGCCAAAAGTTAACACCCCTTCAAAGGAGGTGCTAGCAGGAGAAATGTTTTAATTTCTCCCTGCTTTTCCGACTTTTCATGCGTGCTGCACTCTGCAGCACGTAGGCAAAGTGGGAAAAGCTTTGCATCGTGCCTTGCATAGTGTTTTGTACAGGAAAGGTACCCTTCCTGTACAAAACCTATGCTACACTTATGCACACACCCTAGCGCTGCCGCGCTAAGGTGTGTGCATGGTGCACGGCAGCTAAAATCAGCACCGGCACAAGGGAAAGGGGAAGAGAGAGCCATATCTCTGAAGATATGGTGCTCTCCTGCTCCCTACCTGTCGGACAACGCGGCGCAGCCTCACAAGGGGCTGCGCTGCGCTGCCCGAATTTTTTAAAAATCCACCCCATAGTTTTGAATTTTTACTCTGGTGTTATGTAAACCCTATTATTACTATAGTGATCATTATTATTGTTATCCTAAAAATCAGTCTCACAATATATTGACACTTATTTCTTTTTTTTTTTCTTTTTTTTTCGAAAACCTTTATTGAGACAAAATTAGGAGATACATGCGCAAGCCCACAACCATCACGGCCGGCCGCAAAAACAGATGAGAAAAAACAGGAGAACAATAGGTCAATTTACAATCAGGATATTACGAAATATGCCAGAAGTGAGAACGGGGTGCGCAACACAGGATAAAGGGTTTTCATTTTAAAGTTTAGATGAAGCAAGGGGGCTGCAATAGGAAGGACTGCACATCTCACATAAAGGGACACAAAGGAAATGTAGCAAGAGGGACGTACCCCATATACAATCGAAGTTAAGGTAAAATTACAGCAACTATATCGGCTAAACAACTGCAGCAATAGGACCGGATAACAAGCAGTATCACGAAAAGCAACAATTCCAAGCATAGTCCCGGAGAACCCATCCTAAGAACAAGAAACCAAAATTTATTGAAACTCAGGAAGAGAAAAAGTGCAAGACCCAGAAACCGCCAACCCCATGAAGAGGAAAGAACCCTCCCAAAGCCGGAAAAGAGCGATAGGGACCATAGAACAAAACAAACTAAAATAACAAACCCCCCCGTACCCGCCACCCTGCACCCCTGTAATGGCTACGGCCAATCCCACTAACAGTGTGCCTGTCGCCCCGGAACTGCCCCACAGTAGGGAAAATTATAATGTGAAAGATAGGTAAAGAAGAGATAAAGAGAGAAGAAAGAGAGGAGGAGAAGGACAACCAACACATGTATTCTCAGCCGCCCAACCCCGGACCCCCGACCAATGTAATACCAACGTTCATCACAGTCCAAATATCGTTCGTCCGTCACAATCCCAGCAGTGCAGGCAACAGTAAGCAAAGAAACGTCCTCATCCTTGCCCCCTTCGATCCGGTGCGTCGACGAAGTCCAGCCGCGCAGACGCCATCTTAGATGAGTTAGGCGCCCGGGAAGGCCACAAAAGAACGGGGTGCTGTCCGACAAAGTCTATCCAAACCAACGCCGTACATCCAGGAACAGTACAGAGAGAACCAACACACAGCAGCAAACCCCCAAGGCCGGCAGGCCAGAACCGCAGCAGCAGCTCCAGGAAAGGGCGGGGATGCACGCCATCATACCACAAAGGAGTCGCCAAAGATGGTGTCCGGAGACGAGTCCCCAGTAACCGCACGGATCCACATACACCAGACTTCTGCACAATCATTGCGGTCAACACTGCGGCTGTATCAAGCCCCTTTTCCTCCAACGCCTCCGCAAATATCCGGATAGGTAGTCCACCGCAAGCGGACACAGGATGTGGCGCAGTGTCCCACATTCTAGAACAAGCACAACCAGTCGAGGGAACACCAAGTAGAATGGCATCCAGCCGGCCCCCCAGGTTCCGGGCATTATCGTGCAGGGCATCCCGCAAAGCACCCAGCGCATCCAGGATATCGCTGGTTACCAACGGCGCCCCAGGAAGAAAGGATGCAGCATTAGACTCCACCCGGGGCTCACAGGCTTGTAATGGCCCTCGAAGCTGACCTTCAGCACCTCCTGCGATCATCCGGTCACCCCGCCGATGCCCCTCATAGCACATCAGGGCCAGTTGCTTAGGTACAGCAAACTCCATATCGCCACCACCCACGGCGCTGATCAATGCCGGCAGGCACTCGGACCTTCAATCGTGCCCAGGGTCATCAAAAACATGTGCCGAGTGTGCGAGGTATAAAATGGCTTCCACCACGGCGCAGGGAGAGATGAAAGAACTGGCCGAATCTTCTACGGGCTGGGGAGATGATACAATGTATCCCGCTCAGCAACAATACCTTCCAGACGTGCCGACTCAAGGAACAGCGAAGATCTCTGCAGCGGGAAGCGCAGTACGGCAACTTCTCTCCAGCCGTCCGACTCCTCCCCGCCTACGATGGCCGCCGCCGCCGTGATCTGGGCTGGCCGTCCCTCACGGACAAAGACCCGGTCTCACCGCCATTAGGAGCCGGGGAAGGAACGAGGACATCACACCCCTTCCGCCGCTGGAAACACGCCGGGGAACACACCATCGAGAACGAAGTCACCTCCCCAGTCCGAAAACTCGGCACAGAAGCAGGATAAATTCCAGGAGAAATTGCAATGCGGGAGGAAAGCGAGAGGGTCGGCGGAGCCGAGGGTTTAAGCGGCCATCATGGTTGCCGGCTAAGCTCCTCCTACACTTATTTCTAATGCAACACATTCTCTTTGAATCAAACAGAAGCTTAGTTCAGTAGTTTTAGTGAATGGCTCCTTTGATACAGTTAGTGTTTTTTTGTTTTTCCTTTTCTTTCAGCAGTTTAGATTTCTAAATAGACTATGCTTAAACCTACTCGGTGTTCTTCTAAAATATTATCCCTAACACTTCTGTAGCTTTTTCTCAGGCCTGGGTTAGTCTTCTGTAAAACAATTAATTAAAATAACAAACCTATCAGGTATAGTTCAAAGTCAAAATCATCTTTATTCAGTCATGGTTTGACCATAAAAGCACAGAATAAAAACATTTAGATCCTAAAACATATAAATAACACTATAAAAGCATCATTAAAACAATTGGCCCTTAAAGTGCATAGGTTCTTCTAAGTTCAAAGTCTTTTCTCACTGTCTTTTGACTTCTTTTACTTCAAAACTTTTTTTATTTGTTTCTGATATCTTTCGACTTTCAGGGTGGCTCAGGATTCACATTGTACAAGTCTTCTGGTGTAACATTAGGAGCAGTGTTCAATTAATAATACCATTCAGGTGCTGAGTATCTGCGACAAGGTACTCATGCTCTTTTGGATTTCAGTATTCCTTGTTGATTTGGATTTATTCCACTTTTGTTGTCTGTTTCATCTTCTTCAGGTATAATCCTTGGAATCCGAGCTATTAATATACTGCTCCTTTGGTTCTTGTGTCATAACTTTTTGGCCACTCTGTTTGTGGATTTGTTTTCCTTACTCCGATGTTTGTTCTTGCACCTAGGTCATTCTAGTCTTTTTGCACCACTCCTTGAGCACTCTCAACCTGTGCTTCGATCTCTGCTTCACTTTCGTCAGAAATCTCAATGCCACTTTGTTTTACTTCAGGCACTTGCACTTGTCTCTGTTTGCTCATCTTCTCCCCTTTCTTCTTCTTGTGGCTGGACTGGCACTGGTGCTACTGGTCTGGGTGGTCTCTCTTCTGGCAGTTCGACCACCAAAGCTCTTCTCCCAGGATCAAAGACTGAGGGCACTTCTTATGGATTGCTCACTCTTTTGGTATGCGAGGCATGAATCAAATATCCAACTCGAGCACACTTAACAGCAGTGTTTGTAGTCTAGATTACTTGGAAGGGTCCTTTCCATCTGGGTTCAAGAGAAGTCTTTTAGACGTGCTACTTGATTATGACCCAATCTCGAGGGTTGAGGTCATGGCATGTTTCTTGGTGGAAGTCTGGTGTGACTGTTAATACCCGATGAGAGACAGAATTAACCACATCAGCCACTCCTTTGCAGTAATCCAAGATTATGTCATCTGTAATATTCACAAGAACATTCGCAGGCACAGCAGGTAATCATATTGCCCTGCTTATTAGGATGAGGATTTCATGTGGTGATAGGCCTGTCTTCCTGTCTGGGGTACTTCGAATGCTCACTAACACCAAGGGTAAAGCATCTGGCAACTTTAGGGAGGTTGAAGCACACACTTTTGCAAATTTGGACTTGATGGTACCATCCATTCATTTCAAAATACCTGAAGCTTCTGATCTGTAACTGCAATGTAATATTTGCTCAATGTGTTAGGCTATACAGATCATCCGCATCAAATCATTGTTGAAGTGTGTTCCTCTATCTGACTCGAGAGAACATGGGATGCCGTACCTAGGGATCAATTCCAGCAATAACACCTTTGCTACAGTCAGACTGTTGTTTCTTCTTGTAGGGTAGGCTTCCACTCATCTTGAGGAAATACAGACAATCACCAGGATATATCTCAACCCATTATGTACAGGTATCTGAAAAAAATCCAAACACAAGGAGATGATGGTCGGAACGCTGAAACTTTTCAGACACTCACCCCAGTCACAGATCTGGTTGAATCCATCATCGTTCTTTAGCTCACTTCGCCACCCCAGTTCAGACACAGCTATATGCAAATTAGTCTTGACCCTGTGCCTCCTGGGAACAGTACAGCCCAAAATTCCAAGCCATGTCTTCCTTGGATTGGAACCAAGCATCCTGGGATCGGTTTGCGGCTAACAGCCCTTATCAGCCAGGCTAGCTTGAATCCCTTGGCAAAGTGAGCAAGGGACCCACGTCTGGCTATACCCTGCCAACTTAAGGCAAACAAAGCAAACACAAGGAGATGATGGACAGAGCCCTGCAACGTTTCAGACACTCAGCCCCAGTCATACATCTGGGTTGAATCCACCATCGTTCTTTAGCTCACTTCGCCACCCCAGTTCAGACACAGCTATGTACAAATCATTCTTGACCCTATGCCTCATGGGAACAGTCCAGTCCAAACTGCCAAGCCATGTCTTTTCCGGGACCGGAAACAAGCATCCTGGGACCGGTTTCAGGCTAACAGCCTTCATCTGCCAGGCTGGCTTGAATCCAGTGGCAAAGTGAGCATGGGACCCACGTCTGGGCATACCCTGCCAACTTAGGGCAAACATAGCAAACACAAGGAGATGATGGACGTCTTTCTCACATCCTCCTCTTACCCATTCATTCTGTTCTTCTTCTGACACATTTTCCGGTACTCGTTTCAGTCGCCTCATGTGTCAGTGACTCTCATCAACTCTTCCTCAGATTCACATGTGAAAGCTCCATTAAAAGAACAAGCCAACAGTGCACAATACCTTGCTACTGAATCAGAGTATCAGTTGCCCATGGCAATGTATCCTCTTCCATTTTGATGACCTGGACATTTAACTACAGTTATTTCTCCTGGCAATTTTAAGGCTTCTAACAAGTTCTAGACATGGATCCTATTCCGTATTGGCGTGCCTGCTGAATTAAGAAAACCAAACTGAGACCATAGCTGTTCAAAATCACGGACCACCCCAAACCCATATCGGCTGTCAGTTAATATGGTAATTCTCATTTACACAGTTAAACTGATGGCTCTGGTAAGGGCAATTAGCGTGCCAACTTGTGCAGAGAACACTGTTTGAAGCCATGATGCTTCTATAACATCATTTATGGTGCACACGGCATATGCTGCTCTCAGTGTGCCGTCATTTCCTCTAAGGCATGAACCATCCACAAATAACACATGGTCCGGCTCAATTAATGATTTATCTGTAATATCGGGATGGGTTGGTGCACAATTCCGTGACATCTAGGCAATCACAGTCATATTCATTGCATTTATCATCAGTTTCATTACATGTAATAACGTTGAAGGATTCTGGATTGTACAACGTTTTAATGTGATATTGTCTGCGGGCAAAATGCTCTGCTCATAACAAGTCAATCTGTTATGAGTCATGTACTGTGTTTTAGTTCTTGTCATCAATAGCTCCACAGAGTGTGGGACCATAACAGTTGAAGAGTTTCCCATCACTATGTTCTCATTGTTTTCCAAACTAATACTTACACGGTTCCTGCCTTTAGGCGACCAGGAAGAGCTGTCACTACAGCATCAAGTGTAGTAGAAAAATAGGCTATAGGCTTTCAAGCTCCTCAATGCATTTGTGTCAATATTGAGAGAGCGCATCCATCTCTCTCGCTGTAAAGTGAATTCTTTCGTAATAGTGAGGCCTTCCTAGTGCTGAGGCACAAAACAATTTTTCTTTTAGTTCCAGGAATGTTTTTGCACATTTGTTGTCCCATGTAATCGGATTTGACACATGTCTTTGCCATTAAGGAAAAGTTTGGTATCCACTGTCTGCAGTAGCCAACCTTTCCCAAAAACATTCTGACTTCCTTTGGGGTTTGGGGTGGATTCATCTGTAAGGTGGTTTACATTCTTTGTAGAGACACCTTTCTAGCTCCCTTCACAATAATGAGTCATAGATATTGGACTTCTTTTTGGCAGTACTTCAGTTTACCTGGAGACACTTTGTGTCCATTCTCTGCCAGCTGATTCAAGAGTGCGATGGTGTCATGTTTATATGTATCATGTGTGACTGATGCCACAAACAGATCATCTCTGTACTGAACAAGGGTAGACTTATAGGGCATCTGTGGGGTTTCCAGATTTCTTTTCAGAATCTGGTTAAACATGGGTGAAGTTTCTGTATACCATTGTGGGACACAATATTATGTTAATACCTTCTGCTGGAACACAAAGGAGAAAATGAATTGGCTTTTTTCATGCAAAGGCACCGATAAGGAAGCTTAGCATAAATCAATGACAGTAAACCATTCTGCTGTACATGGTATTTGAAACAATACAGTGGCTGGATACAGTACCACAGGACAACAGGGCACCACTATACCATTCACCTTCCTCAAATATTGTACTATCCAGAACTTTCCATTGGGCTTCTGCCAGCCTACGATTGGGGAATTACATGGACCCCCAATTATTTTCCTCAAGATCCGTTCCTGTAATATATCCTCTATCACTGGTTTTATTCCTGCAATGGTTTCTGGAGTCAAATGATATGGTGTCATTCTCGGGTCAACAGCATTTGACTTTACATTTATTCAGACCCATGTTACACCTTTGATAAGTCCGATGTCTTCTGTATTGACGGTTTCTCTCAACTCCTCAGGTAATGCATCAATGGTCAATAAAGGGAATATCCTTACTTTAGCTTGCTGTTTGGTCAATTTGAAATCTACATCCTTATCATGTGTTTGAAATAGGACACCATCCGGTGTAAATAAGTGGTGCAATTTAACTTGCATAGTAGATCTCTCTCTAACAGATTCACAAGACTTGTGTCACACACAACAAATTGGTGCTTTTCTCTAAATGTGCCTCTTTTATCTGGGACATTCTATTATATAGGATTCAGTATTTGTTTATTTATAACTTCAAATATGTGGATTGTTTTCCCCAAGCCAGGTAGGTCTGGACCTTCCACTGTTCTCACAGTAGAACGGGTAGCTCCTGTATCGATGAGAAACAATATGAGGTGGTCATAAACCTCAGCATCTACATATGGGCCACTTTGGTCTACCTTTAAGACTGCACCAAGTAACTAATCTTCCTCCCCTTTCAGGCACCGTCATTGGGAATTATTAGAACTGGAGCCATCTGTTTCAAATTAAAGGAATTGTTGCAGTGAGTTCTGTCTTGGATTTTGGAATTGCTATGCAGCATTCTGAAACTGCAGTATTGGATTTTGAAATTGAGGCATGGCATTTTGTTCATTTTTGGCATTTGGTTTAAGTTGTTTAATCTATGATTTCCCATTAGTACTGGCACAGGAGCTATCATTGATACCTGTCCTTGCATTGGCAGTTCCATCTGATGCATAGGCATTTTTGAATATGCACCCATCATGGTGTTTGCATATTTTCCCCAGCATTTTCAGGATTAAATCAACATTCTCATTTCCAATGTCCAAATCTATGACAGATGTGACAAGCAGTAATCTTGTTTTATAGCAGCCACGTCTGATCCCAATCCTGTACTAATAGGGACACCTCTACCCCTACCCTGTGACACCCCTTGATTTCCCTGAAAACCAGGTAATGGGGCACCAACTGCTTGCATGTTTCCCTAATTTCCTACGAAAGAAGGATTTTGAAATCTTTTCTGAGCTAGCTTGTTTGGGTCAACATGAACTTCTCTTTAATCTTTTTCTGCTTCATGTTCAATTCATCTCTACAATATTTAGCATATTACAGGATCTCAAGAGAATTATTTTCCCAAAAGATCACGAGTTGAGTTATCTGTGCACAGGTCTCAGGCTTCGTTCCTAAAACAAACCGGGATATAAAAATCCCCGTGTCCCTTTCCTCAGGATTCTGACGCCCACTGTGCTGCTGATGCAGCTGCAACAATCTCTCATAATTCTCATGAACTGTCTCCTTCGACTCGTGTGTGTTTTTTTTAATATTGAGCCAGTCCATATCTTTTGGAGGTACTGTGCCCTTTAAAAAGGTAACAAAAGCTTCATATTTTTCCATTACCATAGGCGATGGTGCATTTGTCCCTTTCTCTCTCTGCTGGTTTCTCTTTTGGCCATTGCACCGATGGCTTACTTTCAGCCCGTAAATCCACAGGCAACAGAATGTCAAAGAATGTATTCAAATCAGTCCACAGTACTTTGGAATTTTTTATAAATCTCTCTACTTGTGCATACCATTTCACCGGCTTGTCTCGCAACTTTGTGTAAATGCTGGAAAATCACCTCTGCTCCAAGGAATGTGCACATACATTCCACCTGCTATTTCTCTAAGTGGATATGCTATCACTTAATTGTCATGTTGTTCATCCTGTCTTCCTCCACTAGCTGCTTCCTTCTTTTTCTTTTCGTGCTTTTTTGCCCATCTAATTTCCAATTTTTCCATATCCTTCCATCTGTGGATGCATTTGATTAGTTCCACAATATACAAGCGCATTCCTGTAATTCTCATGTTTTCTATGTTTGGATCATCTAACTCTATCCTGAGACTCTGGTATAAATTTATGTTGTTGGGAGATCCACCTTGTATTTCCTAGCTATTTCTGTCAATCGATCATGTTCCAAAGCTGCCCTTCGTGTACCTTCTTTCTCTGGTATTTATTTAAATTTTCCAGTTCCAAACATCCCCTTATGTCCTCCTGTTCTATCTTTAAATTTGGTATATCTAAAGGTCTCTCTTTTTGTTTCTGGTTTCTCTGTTGATTCCTCAGCTTCAATTTTCTGTTCTCCTACAACTTCCTCAAGCCATGCTGGTTTGTACCCTTGACTGGTACAATTTTAATCACTAGGAGCCATAGGGGTTATAAAGACCAACATCCCTCCTCCATCCACCAAACTTGCAGAGTCTGTGGGGCCTTTTAAAAAACTATCTGTGAAATTTGGGAAGTCGAAACCAATTCAGATATAGCCGCTGGCTTTATTTCTGATCTCACTACTGTTGATACGGGAGCACTCGCAACTACTTTGGATGTAATCAGGACATTAACAATAGATACTGGGGCTGTAGTAGGCACAGCAAACCACATCTGTCCCAGTGGAGACTACATCTGGTGGTCAAGTCATAACTGGTGGTACAATCTGCAAGACTTGTAAGGTCCGTTCAATTGGTGTTAAACTTGGATCCACAGGGGCAGTACTCAAATCTTCTTGCTCGGCAAGGGCAGCATGTGATGGCGGGGTCTGAAATTTAGTAAATACAAAGTAATAACTTGCACACCTCTCTTAAATCACTATTAAACAGTATTATTTACAGTTATACTTGGTGCATAGTCCGTAATAGGTTTGAATAGATACGTGCCATCTTGGACAGGGTTGGTGTTTTTGAGTCCGTTTTCCATGTCCGCATCACACATGACGTCAGACGCCAAGTACAGGCACACTGAGAGCTTTCGGAGTTACGAGGACAGCGTTTTGGAGATTTTCTTGATAAGAACACGAGTACAAGGCTGTTTAAGTGAATTTCGTTACGGCGAAATAGGTAAGAATTGGGTGCTTTTATGAGGCAGAAGACATTTAGTAAGCACAATTGAGAGTTCGAATTGAAAGTTCATGTGGCACTATTATTATTGTGTATTACAGACAAGGGAGAGAGAGAAAGTGGAAGTAGCGCTGTGGGACATTAGAATTGGAATATCACCACAGACAGGTGAGTGGCTATAAGTCATTACCTGGACTAGTCTAGCTAAATAATAGAGAGCACAACTTTGGGCTTTACAAGTGATATTGTTCCTTTTGCAGAAGCTTTAGAGAAGGTCGACAACAGTGCTCATATACAACGCTTATTCGTTTGGCTTTGAGCCAGTGAAGGTAGGAGCGTGAATAAGGTAGAGGCATGATTGGTAACTTTCTGGAAATCACACGGTTTTTGGGCACTGCCAGTGTATGTTTTGGTTTCGGTTTTGCTGTCTTCTGTTTTGACACTTTGAGTGTTATTTAGTTAGATTTGAATTTTTGCGAGCATGACAATCTAAGGTACACAACATTTGGGAACCTAGCTGGTTATTCTCTGGTTTCTGTCAGACAATTTTTAGTTTTTAATTATGTACAATTGATTAAACTTATCAGAATGTGTTAACGATTTAAATACATCTTACACACAGTGACAGACTTTCATGTTATTTGTAGAGCATTCCCCTGATGAAGGTGCATGCCGAAATGCAAAGGGATATGTCTTCATGGGTTGGCATTTGGAGTTTAGTATGAAGTTTCCTTACGAATGAAAGTGATGAAAAAAGAAGAATTAAAGCCTTTTGAAGAAAGAAAACCAAGAATCGATTCTTGTTATTGTGTTTAGCTCAGGTGTTATTATTTTATAATTATTGTGCAATGTGATTACTAACATGCATTAGTTCATCCTTTGAGCATTTTTTCGAAACATTTCTTTAAAGGAGTTGGTTGAAATGTACAAACACATTTGAGAAAATTGACATAAATGTTAGCACCACGTATATAGTGGGCCAGTGGACAGTGCATCCCATAACACAGGTTTCTGGGGGTCTGGAATTTATCATCTGTTCCAGTATCTCATACCCTGAATCAGTATCTGACTCATCCCCTTCTTTCTTGATGGCAGACTTATTCTTTTCCTTATTTGCAGAATCCAAGGTAAATACTGGATATAATCTAGTTCCCTCAATATTAGCTTTCCTCCATTATGCTGTCATTCGTCCCATTGAGCATTTGCATAATTCTGCACTGCTCTCCCAGTTCTCCTCTTGTACTTTTCCTTCTCATTTTCCCTTGCAAATTTCTCCCAGACAATACCTCATATTGAATGGTTCGAGGTGGTGGCTACATTTCAGACAATTTTCCCTTTGTATGATCCAGCATTCTAGTGTGAAATGTCCCATATCTAGGAAAACTCAATACACCCTCATTCTCTGTAAATCTACTCTACTGTCAATGCAAAAGACGTGTTCAAACTATGTCCAGTAGTCATAATGTATGACCTTACGTACTGGAATAGTGATGTCTCCTCTCACTATTTTCTTACAATTTTAAAAACATTTCATGATAACAATTTGGTTAAGGCAATTTTAATAAAAGCAAGTGTTATGATTCTGTTCTGCATAAGTCAATTTTACAGCAA
The DNA here is from genome assembly GCF_964261635.1 of Lissotriton helveticus. Lineage (NCBI taxonomy): Eukaryota > Metazoa > Chordata > Amphibia > Caudata > Salamandridae > Lissotriton > Lissotriton helveticus. Next base: position 718,124,980 of record NC_136068.1, on the reverse strand, counting down.
ACCAATTCAATTTCAGCTATTTCTCATGAAACCGACTACCAAACCCAAAGACAGTATTCACTTTTTAAAGATGCAATCCCAGCATAGTACTGTGACGTTACCAACCAATCCCAGCACGAAAGCACACCAACCAACCAATCTCAATGTGAAACACAATGACGTACAATCTCACTACTCACAAAGCTCACCCTCCTTTACAATTTTCTCTGATTTCACACAACTTTGTTAAATAACTTCTTGTTGGCTCTGTTATACGAATCTAAGTATTACAACCACTTAAGACATTTTTAACAATTGCTAGCGAGTTCTCGATCAGCGGGAAATCAGCCAGACCAATGCAGCTTCCCCCATTTCTGCAATTAGGTTCCTCTAACTTCATTCATTATTAGTCAATCAAAAACAAATCTTGAATAACTATATGATCAATGTAGGTGATGACACCTTACGCACTACACCTAAATCTTGCAAATAATTTTAAATTTTATATTATCCCGGGATCTTTCAGCCACGATGAGCCTGAAATCTTCAACCACTTGTCTATACTTTTACCATTCACTCGCACACCCAAAGAAAACAGAATACAACCCACTCACAACCACAACATTTGCCCTATTAATACTCACACTTTCTAAACTTCAATCGCCTTCAAGTACCGTCTTGTTGGATCTTCAAATTCCGGACATTGCATTCAGGAATCACAACTTTTAAGCAAGGTTTGAGATTTATTTTATAGTTTCATTAAGGGCATAAACCTTCACTTTGCTACCAGATCTGTCAGTGCCCTCATTTGGAGGACCAATTGATGACCGGTGCAAACCGAAAGCACTTACAACAACGGCTTCCTACTTTTGGCGTCCCTCTCTCTTCCGGCAAATGGATCGTTGCCACCATGTTAGGAGGGAGCTGTGATCAAACGCTTTAAAAAAACATCAACTTACAGTATCTTAAAGTTTAGCCAGTGATGAGAGGATTGGAATCATTTCAAAGCTTTTTTTTCATTAAGAGATTGGTATTGTTTTTGTCATTTTTATTCAGATTAGTATAATTACAAAAATAGTAAAAAAAAAGGTTTTGTTAGAATCAGCATACAATAGACAGCGTGTTCCATGAAGGAAATAGTCCCTATCTTTAATCTTAGAGTCCTAACCTATACAAGAACCCATAAAGAGTTATTTTGCTCTCTCTTGGAAAAGAGCAAGATTCCAGTGATTCTAGTTAGTCAAAGAATGAACTCCCCATAAAGAGCAGTTCTGGAAACTTAGTCGAGTTCCCCAACCAGTTGCAGTAGCAACTGTTAATAAATCAAAAGAAATTAACCACAACATTAGCTATGATCAACATGATTTTCCCACAAAAAGCGTCAGAGTAAAAGGAAATCGCTGTTAGCAGTAGCACACAGCAATTTGGGCAAGAATAAAGTAATACAATGCATAAAGCATCAAGGGATGGACTAAAAGCAACCAGGAATCAAAGCATAGAGTCACAATGGATTGATTCTCTTTAACTAGGAACACGTATATATGAAAACATAGAACATTATTGCAATATTCAGTATGGGTAATTCCTTCTTGCCCAATGGAAATGGGTCTTCCGATGGTCTGTCGTCTCTCCTCCCATTTCCCTCTGTAAGCATTCAAGCCGGTGAGCAGTTATCTGAAAGTTTCTAAATGTCTTGCACTAGATGCATGAGGGAAGATTCACCTGAGAACCATTGCAGGACGTATCCTGTTAATTGTTGTCAGTATCTTATTGTGTGGACAAAGGGCTAGTCTAAAGCAACAAAATATTTCTATCAGTAAGCTTAACATTACTAATGCTCTATTCATTATAAAATATAGTGAAGCAGATTGTTCAGAGAAATAAGGAAATCATATGGTGTGAGCAAGCACAGAAACACTTTTCTCTTAGAGCAGCACATTTTAAAGTGATGAACGGGGTTGCAGTCAGATGATTAGGTTAGCAGTTTCAAAAAGGCATTTTATTTATATGTCAAATTGAAGTCGAAAGAAAGTTTCGGGCCTAATGGTAGAAGCACATTAGGTATGCAGGCCTACTACTTTATTTAAAATGCACTTTTGTTTTACAGGTTCAAGAAAGCATATTCTCCTACGGTTTAAAGCCGCATGATTTATTTATCACATTTTAAAAAAGCATTTCCTATGTCTTTTTCTATTAAGACAAAGATAAACATATTTTCTAATGCCAGGCACATTTTCTTAAACGTTAATCAAGGTCAATTTTCATGAGAAATTTAGACTTTAACGTTAGTCTCCAGAAGTGGTAAAATCCAGGATAGATGACACCAGCCATCTATGAGTCTATCAGAATTCATGGTTACCCAGACGTCATCTTACGACTGGAAGATGTATTTGAAAAGTGTTGAGTGAAGGAGCCAAGAGAGTTGGATCTTCAGAGCAGAGCGTGCCAGAAAGACGAATTTCAATTTTTTTAACTTTCATTTATTTGTCTTTTGGGCAGTTTTGAAAATTGCAGACAAAAAACTAAGGGTGACAGAGTGCTTAACATAGAAAAAGTTTCAGAAAATAGGTCATGGTGTTACTACATTGATAGAGGGGTCTTCCTAAGGCGGCAATGTAAAAGGCCATTCCATCAGTGCAGGATGCGGGGTTTAGCTGCATAATAAGACCTACACATGGTATCATCCACAAGCACATCCTTTTAATGCTTGACCTCTTTTTACAGAAGTACTTTTTATCATACAGGCAGCAACTGTTGTTCAGGGACAGGTACCTAAGCAACCTGCTCCACCTGCTTTGTCAAATTGCGCAGTTCAATCTTCTTAATGAATAAGAGCATCAGGCCAGGTAATTGATGCTGGGCCATTTAGCTGATGCATAATTTAGTGTCTGGGTTACCCTATATTTCCTCTACCAGACTGTGCAATGGAACAGCTCTGTCATATGCTGCAGCAGGTATTTCTTTACCAGTGTTACAGTGTCAGAAATGTTGCTGACACAAGCACAAAACCCAGCGACAGAGGTTCCCCTTTTAGACTGGATTAGACAAAGCCAAACTATTTCATGAGTGGACAATGGTTGCTATTTAACAATAGGAACGAACGACGTAGCCGGTATATTGAAATAGCTATTCATCATTGAAAAAACTTTTTTTAGAGAAAACAAAATCACATTCTGTCTAACTCTCACCAAATAATTCATGATCAAATGTATATTAGTGCTGCGTAATCAAGAGAGAGAGGTAGGACCAGAAAGCTAGTCCATGTCCCCGGTTAATATATGGTTAAATCAAAAAGAGACTAGCTCAAATTACTTTTAGGGGAGGGGGAAGACTCTGGTATGTTTTGTCACGGAGTGTGAACACCCGGCAGGTGTGTTCATAAAGCCCTCACCCACCAACCTAGTTGGTGGCATGCTTCATCATCGGGCCCACCCAGTGGCACCTAGCGTGCCCCGGGTGTGCTTCAACGCCTGACTACAGCGGAGCTGGTATGTTGCTGAGTGTGCGGTGAAGATAGTTAAGGAAGTGATGTTAAAACGGCTGAACGGTGGTCCCAGTACCCGAGGGTAAAATTAGACTTTAATACCTGGGCCTCCGTCAGCGGTTAAAAATAAGGCAAGGGGATGTAAGGGGCGAGTTACGACCTCTCACATCCAATGGGTCAACATGTTTCAGCCAGTGCCTTATGACTAAGCTGGCTTTCTTCAGGACCTAAATAAAAGGTGAGTGCAAGTAAACTAGTGGGGGTGTAGGAGAGACTATGTGTCTACACGCCCTAAAGTGTGTCTATGTGTGAGAGGGGGATTCCCTTCTCAAGACCACGCTAGTTTTTGCTCAGTCTGACCTCAAGGTTGGGAGGTGGCAAAGGCTTGACCAGCATTTCTGGGTAGAGCCTGCTCTGGACCTGTAGTGCCTCCTTCGCATACCGGTATGCGAAGGAGGCACTACAGGTCCAGAAGAGAATAGATTCCTCTGCACCACCCAGTACCTCCCAAGGTAAGATGCATGCAACTTCATTTCCACATTTCAGTGTTAGCTAACAAACAGTGTAAATCAGATCTGGCTAGTGCAGGAAATAGTATTCCAGTCCATGTTTTACTTATGACACACCAATGCATTATGGGAATTGTAGACAGCAAAACCACAAGGGAAGTATGGTGTCTAGCAAACAAGATACGTTCAAATCCATTGTACCAGGGAAGTCAGTCTACACACATACACAATTACTTTATTGAACAAAAATTGTACAAAAATAGGAAACGTCCTGAAACGTCTAATCATGCACTGTTCCACATCACAGATGCACGTGATCAAGAGTCTGAGGACAGTGGTGGACATGCACCACCAGAGAGTCCCAGTCAGAAGAGGACATAGCAATGTTCCATTGCAAAAGACAAACCCAATTACTTGGACGCTTGGATGGGTACACTAGGGCCACCAACCATCTTAGTACTGCTACTGCACAACTATCCCGATGTGCAATAGTCATGCAGTTGGAAATGAGCCATTGCTGTGGAGATGCAGCAAAGGGACTGGTCCAAGTCACACATGCTGTGGAGCAGAGGCAGACCAATGCTGTTGCTGGCAAAAGTATATTGGAGGGGGGAGTGAGGATGCCTCCAGCCACAGTAGCAGCTTGGCACCAGTGTTGGACTCAAAGAGGCACAGCACACTGATACGGCAGGATCAGAGAGCTCACAAAGGGATGTGTCTGACCTCCCAGAACTGGCAATGGGAGTGAGTGGACACAGGAAATAGTGTGGCCATGTCCACAGCAATTGTTACTGGTGAAGCAACCAGTTACTACTTTTGTCTGGACTGCAGTGAAGTACCATGACATACCATTATGTGTATACATCATTATATTCAGGCTACGCATGTGTGCAGTAACACAACAGTTTATGTTGTTTTAAATAAATCTATTTGGTAAAGTAACAGTGTTGTGTTGTGTTGGATTATTACTCACATCAAAAAAACATTGTGTGATTTCGGCACGTCATGTTCTCCCTTCAGCTGCCCTCGCTGCACTTCCTGCATGTTGTGGATGTATGTTATCCTCTTCCTCATCGGGTCACTACCCTTTGTTTCAAGTGGTACACCTCTGGCAGTTGCTATGTTGTGCAACATGGCACATGTGGCAATTATCTTACAACAGATGTCTGGCCTGTATTGCAAGGCACGGCCAGTTTTATGGATGCAGCAAAAGCGACTTTTCAGCAGCCCAAAGATGTTCTCTACCACATTTCGCGTTGTCCTGTGTGCTGCATTGAACCAGTGTTCACTAGGTGTGCTTGGATGCAGGTACGGTTTCAAGATAAAAGGACGCGCAACATATGCGCTGTCACCTGTGGAGAAACAGCATATATATTAGTCACTGTGATCTTTAAGCATAAAATGTAGATATGCATGAGACAGTGGAATGTGTTTACGAAGCAGGAATCCTTCTCCAAATTCACCCCCACGTAGATGTGTATGTATGCTGCTGTGCCTAAAGGTATAGGAATCATGCGTACTACCTGGGTATCTTGCCACTATGTCCGTGATTATGTACTTAGCATTGCATATCACTTGTACGTTCAATGAATGATACGATGTTCTATTCCTGAAGATATACTCATTCACCGAGGGTGGACATATGGCTACATGTGTCCCATCTATGCAACCTATTACATGGGGGATGTTGGCTATTTGATAAAAGGCCATTTTAGTTTCAAACAATTCCTGTGGGGTGGTTGGGAATCTGATTTGTTGGCGCATCCGCAGCAACATAACGTCCAGGAACGCGTTGAAGAAAAATGAAAGTGAACTTTGTGACACTCCGCCAGCTGTAGCTATTACCCCCTGGAAGCTACCAGATGCTAGGAGATGCAGGGAACACAGGACCTGCATATGGGTGGGGATGGCATGTGTCCGGCGAGATTGAGGCTGCAGTAGTGGGTCTAAATCAGCAATTTGATCATGTATCATTCCTACATTCAATCTATACTTCGCATAAATGTCCTCCTCTGTCTGCCCCAACAGAGTAACGTGCACTCTGAAAATGCGCTCCTGTATCCTCCTTCTCTTTTGTGCAGCTGCTCTTAGCCTCATCTTCCTTGCCATGACGTAAAGCGCTGCCATAGTGAAACATTCTGATGCCTTCTGGGTCTGTTTAAATACTTTCCTGATATTCCCCACCTGTTCTGTGTGTTTTCACCTGGTTACCACCCAGTATGATATGGTGGTATTTTGGGAATGCAAAATTGCGAATCCTTATTTTTGTGCAATTTGTGACTTTTCATGTATTGCTTTGTGACTTCGCAAATGCTAAGTTTTGGTAATCACTAAATTTAGCGAATACTTGGGATATTCTGCGATTTGGGTTGATGCATTCCTTATTGCTATTTTGCGATCGCAAACACTAATTTTTTGTGATTCGTAACGTTTGCAATCGCAAAATAGCTTGATGCATCTGGCCCTAAAACACTGAACCAACTCAGGGAATTCATACAAATTATAAATTGCATCCTATATAAACAGTAAGTAAATTGCTGACATGAATTACATAAACGTTTTAAAGTTACTAGGCTCAATACATGAGGATAGCAAAGTTATCTTCGTAAAGTTAAAAGCACTGGACATTTGGATGTCTGACACACGTGTCTTTCCCTAGTCAAAATGTCTTCCATTTGTAATGGTTCACTTAAAATTGAATGGCCGAAAAATATTGTTGCAAACTGGATACTTTGTAGATTACTGTTTGAATAACACATCTTACGTCCACACTTCCAGGGGCCAACTTCCAATCTTCGACACACATCACCAACATACCTGCCCAATACCCGGTGGGCACTTTGTGATAATATGTGGTCAATTTTGTAATAATGGTAAAAGTGTAGCTGTTTGTTGCATTTCAGTACATTTTAAAGATGATAGGTTCTGAATGAATGGAGGTCTAACATGAGAGTGTATGCCCTTTTATACCTATAATTAAATGTAAAATGTTTTATTCTGAATAATGGCCCATGTTTTGACTCCATGCCATAAAACGACAGAACATTTGATGCGATCTAGAGTGTAAGTCACAGTAGGTGAGCATGCTCGCATCTTCTATTGCAGTCCTGAGCATGGACTGACTGAAGGCACTTGTCACCAAGGAGTCAGGGGGCTCACCATGGATAACTACAGTTCCATTTTTGTGCTCTTCTATTCATAATTATCAATGCTATAGGCAATATCGTGACTGAAGCAAATGTATATATTAAGGAAACATTGACCACCAACTACACAATGCTGGCTTAGTGTAAATGTCATGATTTAATAGTAAAGGTTAGTGGTGTACGAGGCTGAAACCAGGAAATCCAAACTGCATTCTGGGCAATGGTTGACACATGCAGAATAAAGTGTTTGGAAGTTTGATCAAAATACTAATAGAAGTTTGTTACAGTGCTCAAACCAATCTCAGTATATTATACAGCAGAAAAGGTTCAAAATTAGAGAGGATAAACCTTGGCCCATATTATCAATATTTCATGCAACGCAGCAAGCCACTTTGCTGCTCTTTGGAAAGGGAGAGGGCAGGAATGCGCCATATTTAATATTATATGGTGCATTCCTGCTATCTGCCTGAGCTGGTGTCTAAACTGCTGCCTAGCATCAACGCAGGTACCCTGGCACCATGGAGCAACGGCGCCTGCTTTGTATGCAGGATTGTTTTTGTGCAAGAAGAGACACAGTCTGCTCATAAACAGTCCTCAGATGCATTTTCCTCTTTCTACATGTGCAGCGCGCTTAGAAAGAGGAAACAGCGAGGAGAAATAAAGGTATTTCTCCTTGTTGTGCCTCTGGTGTGGAGGTGTATAATTCTCATGCATTCCCAGGGGATGTACGACATTACAACGCATGCTTTTACCATGCATGCCTTTACAACGCGGTTTTTACAACGCAACCCTTTACAACGCACAGCACTTTGGGGTGCTGGATAGTAAATAGTTTAATTTACTATTCCAACTCCAGTCCCGTGGACACTAAGGAAGGTGTTGGTTAGTAAATTAAACTTATGCCCTATCCTAGAGCGCCCCCCAGCGCAATGCGTTGTAATGGTTTGCGTTGTAAAAGTTGCGTCGTAAAGGCACTGCGTGGTAAAAGTTGCGTTGTAAAGGATGTTTCCCATTCCCAGGTCTACCAGTGTTGCTAAATCTGGGAATGTGTCAGAATACATGGATGGATGCATGCATAGGAATCCCCACGCTCCCCCCATGGCATGCCTCCGTGCCACAGAGTAACACAAAGCAGCAATCTGTGCTACCTTAAGCTATTCTAGACTTATCAAACCACACAGGGCCATGCAAGGTGGCCTTTTGTGGATTGGCAAATCTCATTTTAGGGTTTGAGTCACCCTACGTCCCCTTGAATGGCGGGGGGGCAACGCAAAACCTTTCATGAATTTGGCCCGCGTCTTATTGATAAATACGAGCCATTGTATTTACGTGCCCATCATGCGCACGTGTTTTAATGAAGCAACTACAGAAAGGACTGAAGTCCCTGACCAAGGGATTGTTTTGAAGTGGCAGAATACCCCAGAGTCGCAGTGTCATCGGGTACAAATTAGATCAGTTATTCTACATGCACTGAATATAGGATTTCTTGGTGACTATCCCGTTCAATTGAGTTCCATTTATTTCCAGTGTCTTACAACACTTTCCACCCCTCCACCAAGCTGCCAAAAGCCAACGGGAGAGACAGAGTGACTGACTTGGGAGCGGCATCTTTCAGACACAGGGCAAACCAGCGCTTTGTGTCAGTGGAAGGATGCTGGCGGCAGGCCATCTGGGCCCCTGGCCTCTGCCCCCCTCTTCCCTGGGTATTGTGATGGCTGCGACTCCTCTTGTCTGTTTCTGAGGTGTAACGTGAACAGACAAGGCCAGGGCATGAATATTTCATGGCTTTAATTAAAGCGAGCTCCTCGGATCCAGAGTGTAAACAGACTCGGTCACAGTAGAACAGGTAGACTTTTACATAGGCAGATAAAGGGTTGAAGCCCTTTTAGTTCCACCTCCTCAAATACCTTCTTCTGAACTAACTGAAAGAAACGTGCACCCCCACAGGCCTTTCTGGTGAAGCACTCTGCCCTTTGGTAGCACATTTTCCAGCACATTTTTAATTAGTCCAAAAAAAGACATACAAACCAGGTGTTTTGTAGCACATCTTGCAAAACCTATGAAATTCAGTGAAAAACAGTTACACGAGTTTAGTTTTCTCTACCAAGCAAAAGTGGCAATGAACAAAAATGCACCATACAACTTCTATGAAATAATGGCTGCATATAAGAATATTGATAACAAACTGACATCAATATTGTGGCCTACGTATAATTTTTTAAAAATCACAATTGTTTTAAACAAAATTTAAAAGAGTATTTTTGGCAAACAATACTTTGGCCAGAATATTCAGCTACCATGCCAAAATAACTCCAACAAAAGTTTTGGTTCTGGTATAAAACCTAAAATACCCCCAAATTTGACAGTTATGGTTTACTTTGCAACCTTTATAGCCATTATTCCCTCAAAACACACTGCTCATGACTTCACGTGGGGCACCTCTGATTACATTCCAATTAAACTAAATATAATATAATATGAAGTCCCATCTAACTTATCTCTGTACCTTACCCTTGCAGAGACAAGCTACACATCTTTAGCTATCTGACTCAGTATGTCTACATGTAGAAAGACAAGTGCCACAATTATATTGATAGCAAGAGATTGGACAAACACAGGGCTTAATTTGAGCAGGTGTTTGCCAGTGCTCAGCATCGGCACTTAATCATCAACACTGGCACTTCTCATGAGCACCAGTTAAGGACACATTCATTCATGGTAGGCTCAGGGAGATTAAGTGATTTGCCCAGAATCACAGGATGTTGAGCCCATGCCGTGGCTCTGAAGTTGGCAGCTCTGGCCATTACACCGCACCCTATCCTCACTTTCATGGTTAGTAGTTAGTTCTGTTCTAGGCGTCGCGAACAGGAGAAATGGGTTAGTTCAAGCTGCCTCCTGATGAGAGCCCCAGCACTTTTATTTTTACAATTTAAAATCTGGACAAACATAAATAATGTTAGAAAGTTGGAAAGAGATTGATAGAAATCTTGATAGATACATTATCAATCTATGCTTTAAACTGAAAAAATATGGCAAGCAAATTCCATTGCTTACTTGTGGTAAAAGCAGGGCAAGGAAAGGATTTCAGCCTTCTCCGTTCTGCGCTCTCTCGCTTGCACACACCTCGTGCGTACACAAAAGCAGAGCAGGGGGAAGCAACTTCTTGTACCTGGGTACCAGGGCCTGGAACAACCTCCCACAAACATATCAGAGCCTCCTCCGCTCTTTTTGACTTTCAGAAGAACTGAAGACCCAATTTTTCGAGTAAGCTCCCAGGGCTGGCCTCACACACCTTCTATTGAGCACCTGGACACCCTCATGTAGGCGCGCAACGCCCATAGGGCTCAAAGGGATTCAGCCCCTCATCCCCCCCCTGTTGTGTGTTAGCTTCCTGGGCTACACACAGACAGTTTTTGAGCTGCTGTGGGCTGGCTGGTCTGGCGTCCGTCTGATTGCAGCCACACCTGAGTACTTCACAGGTCTTTAAAATACCATTTACTTGTTAATGAGGCTTTGTTGTTTTTTCACCCATACTTAGAGCCCCTGCCTCTCCACTCTGCATATTGCTAGAAGAATTACCCCCCGAAATGTGTATTAGCACCCCCGGAAATTTGGCTCTAGTTGCGCCTCTGCCCCCATGAGTGATTAGTGTGCTATAAAAAAACGATAACAATATTATTAAAAAGTTCAACTTCTAATAGTTTTGGTCCAAAAATCCAACTATTTGGACCTAGCCACATAATTTTAAATTTGTAGTTTCAAAGTCAGATGGCTAATGCTGGTGTTCCCCCATGCTTTATAAAAAAAAAGCATTAGTTCAGAAATTCGCATTTTACAAATTGAAATCACATTCCTAATCGCTGATAATGTGATTTTATGAGTGTATTACTTTAATGAAAAGCTGAAGAAAGAAAGGTCTAAGAGCATGTTTTATCGCTTTTTATGTGTATTAGTCCGCGGTGGAAGTTGTGTTATGGAAAAAACCACTGCTACGTTCCACATTTGACAGGTTCCTTAATAAAATCGTCAGTACGAACCGGAGTCCTGATCTAGCGTCCTCGGCGCACCTCGAGGCGCAGCAGCAGCCCTCTTGTCTGGCTGGTGAAACAGCCTTGCAATGTAGACATCTGTTAATTACTGTACCGCAGCACTGAAGAGCCGCCTATGAATACAGCGCCACTTTAGATAAAACTTTCATGCAGCTGTTTAGGCCCGTTGAAATATAAATGATTTCCTCTAAATTTTTTATCATAAATCAGGGCAGAGAGAGACGCCGCGCGGCCCGAATTCCCCCCCTTTCAAGAGCCATGGCGCGTTGTTTGTGTGTGTGTGTGCCAGGGCTCTTCACTGCACCCTTTTGACTTCGTGAGGATATGATTACGTCACCCTTATCTGTGGGTGTCGAAGCCCCCGCCAGTCCATGCTTCTGGAAGATGTAAGCGCTATGTATAATCCACGAGGCGCTTTACAGAGGCAGCTCTCTTGGAGGGACTTTTGATGCAGAGCACACCGGTTCGATCCTTAGCAGGCCCACCTCAGACTGACATCCATTTGAATTTGGTAAATTAAGTATTGAAATAAGTAATTATATCTACGGTTTAAATTGCCAAAAAATAATACAGTTTGTCTTTTGTGCTAAATTGAAACAAAGTTGGACTCTGACTTAGGGAGTCCGGCAGAATGGGGGCTGGGTGGGGTCAGGGGGGAGGGGCAGGGCTCGAGTCGGGGTACCACGCGGGTGTCCGGGGTCCCCCCACTTATTTTACCGGGGGAACGCCGTCCCCCCTGCCAAACAGCTGGACTTCACTCTTTGGCCTCTCTGGGGTGAGGAGCTCGGCACCTTTCGTGACGTCACTTCCTGCCATGACGTCACTACCGGTGACAGAGACAGGTATAACATTTGCCTGCTTCTCACGTGTTAAATGTTAAAGGGTAGTCGCTAATTCTAGTTCTAGAGTGTGGCATTGTTCTACCAGGCCAGGAGGTTGATTTTAAAACTTCAACCGTTTTTCAGGTGACTGCTGGGAGTTAGATCGAGTTAGTATGACCCCATAGCGGGCAAAGGGAAAGGAGCCCGGGGGATGGACACAGATATGGCCTCAGTGATGGGCGTCCTGATTCAGTTGAAGAGCTGCATGCCCTGCTGCAGCCTCCCGAGTGTGTTCACCCAGCCCATGCCAAGCACATCTTAACTCCTAAAGAAGGTGAAGAGCGCAGTGTAGGACTGGGGTACCACCTAGGTTGACTTTCCCGGGGTACCCAAATGTCCTGGAAAGGGGGCAGCTTTTGCTGGGAGAGGGAAGTTCCCATCTGTGAACCCAACCATGGCTTGGACTACAGTCGTTGGGGAAGTAGAAGCTGACCCTGGTTTGGTAATTACCAATGGAGAGCTGGAGGTGGAGCATAGGCCTGCGTCCAGGCAGGAGCGGCTCATCTGTTGGAGCGGAGGAGCGTCACCCCACTTAACCCCCCCCCCCCAATCACTCCAAGATGAAAAATAAAATGGTAATTTATTACCATTTTATTTTTCATTCCCAGTCCTGAACAGAGCGTCAGGATGGGGGTGGAGCCACTGCTGGGTGACAGCAGCAGGGAGGAGGGTGGGCTGGGTATGCACTTTTCAAAGTGTGCATGTCCATTTAGCCGGCCGCCTTGCAACGGCCAGCCACACATGTGCAATTTGAAACCTCTAAACCCAGCTGTCTTAAAACAGCTGGGTTAGAGTAAGTGCAGGCCTCCAGGGCTCTCACAGCATGAGAGCAGCGCCAGGATTGGCTAAGGGAGTTGCAGCATGCACTTCCTGTGGGCGTCGGCGAAAGGAAAGCTCTAGAGCGGTGGACGTCATTCGGTAAGTCTTTTTAATTTAATTTTGCATGCGTGCCCGCCCGCCCCCACTTTCCGGTAGAGGCCAGCCGCAACTGGTCTAAGGGTGATGTGAGAGGAAATATGACTGGTGACGGGGACCTTGTAGCAAGTCTTATGTGAGTTTTACCTTGTTATCCAAGGGCAGGGATGCAAGCAGGAGCAGCTCTTCTAGCAGCAAAGGTGAGGTACTACTTACAACAAAGACATTGAAGGATGTGGTGTCTGCACACAAGCAGCAGAACCAGACCGCAACAGCACAGCTGCCACTAGTGACCAGGGGTCCTCTCAGGCTATTGCCACTACTTGCATACAACAGCCGGGCTAGTCTCAGGCCACTATAATTCCTCAGGCTCACAGCCCGCATCTATAGCTACCACAGTTGTCTCTGCCAATGCTGGGGCAATGATAAAAAAGGTGAGAAAGGGTGGTTATTCACCAGTCACATGAGAAGGTTCTTTGTCCTAGGGGTCAGCTGGGCCTGCACTTGACTGTGGAGGTGAAGGATAAGATTAGGAGGGGAGCGTATGTTGTGTCATAGGTTTTGGTGGGATATCTCAGGATTAGTCCAACATGGGCGCACCTTCTTGAGGTCCATCTCCCAGGCTATGCTTTAGCTAGGGGAGAAGCTAGAGATAAAATAGGACCGTAGGATCTGGACATGATTCCTTGAAAAAATCAGTAGTATATCACACCTCCATTGTGTGAAATCACATATCCGGCCTGTTTTACGAATACAAAAGGCATTGTGGGCTTTTGAGCAAATTTTGGGGTGGGAACAATGTGTACAACAAGGTGCACAAACAGTGGTTTGAATTTGGCATTGGCAGGAATGTTACCTTTCAAGAATTGCTCCCCATTCGTGTGGCCTTCCATGTGGAACTAACCGCTTTTGCAACCAGTCAGTTGTTTTCTAGTCTGATAGAATGTCAGTTGTCGAGTCCATTATCCTACAGCTTGCTCAGTGTAAAATGGTGTTGATCCTGTTGAAGGAGATTGTGCTGATTTGTTTTTCAGAAAAAAAACATATTTTTCAGAGCTAAATATGTACCTGGTGTTTTGAACAATGCTGCAGATCCATTATCAAATTTTAAGGTGTATGAGTCATTGTGTTTTCATCACGGGGAAGTGAGGAAATCCATTCCCTTTCCAGAACAAGCTTGAAGTCTTTACACTCAGTGCTTCCTGACCCCGTATTTATTTGTATTTATTATTTATTTGTGTCTTTTGTAAAGCGCTCAGCTACCCCAACGGGGTGTCCCGGCGCTGATTGATTGGGGATCTCAGGGAGGAACCAGAGATGGGCGGTTACTGACAGAAAAGGAAAGTTTTCAGAGCGCGACGGAATTCTGATTCAGTCTTACTCATGCGTAAATTGAGAGGCAGCTTGTTCCATCGCTGGGCGGCACCTAGTTCAAAGGTTCTTCCTCCAGAACGAGATATTTTTAAATCTTGGCGTGACCAGTAGACCTTTAGAGTTGGAGCGAAGTGAGCGAGAATTGCGGTAAGGGCGGAGAATTGATCGAGATGAGCAGATCCGTTACCCTGGGTAGAGCGGTAGGCTAGTGTCATAGCTTTAAACTCAATGCGTTTGCTTATGGGTAGCCGATGCAGTTCACGGAGGTATGGAGATATATGCTGTCTACGTGAAAGGCCACCTATCAAACGAGCTGCAGCATTTTGAACCGTTTGCAGTTTGTGACAGAGGCCAGTGGGTAATCCTAAATAGAGTCCATTCGCGTAGTCCAAGTGGGAGATGATCAGCGCGTGGACTATTGTCTTTCGATTGTCACACGGTAGGTATTTGATGAGTTTTTTAGGATTTTGATCTTGGAGAAACAAGCGGCTGAGACTGATTGGACTTGACAGTTCAGTGACAGCTGTTGGTCCCAGCGTACTCCAAGATTCCTAACTGAATCTTTAGGGGAGGGAGCTTGGCTCAGGTCTTCCGGCCACCAAATGTTAGGGTCGAGAGGGGAGGGCTGATTGAAGAAAAGCACTTCTGTTTTAGTTGCGTTCAATCTCAAGGAGTTAAGATCCATCCAGTGAGCGATGTCTCTGATACAAGATTTGAGGGGATCAAAGGTGAAAGTGGAAGGGTTGTCGAAAGTAAAAAGCAGTTGAATATCATCGGCGTAAGAAGTGGTTTTAATGCCAGTTTTGGAAATCATGTTAGCAAGCGGGGAAAAATAAATAATGAAAGGTAGGGGGCTCACAGAGGAGCCCTGGGGGACACCCTATTTCAGTGGCTTGGGAGTGGAAGTGAAAGGGGGAGTGTGGACCAATTGTGTGCGGTTCGACAAAAAAGAGCTAATCCATTTAAGGACATTGCCCTGGATTCCCACGGCTTTCAGTCGATCCAGTAAAATTGGATGGGAGACGGTGTTGAATGCTGCTGACAAATCCAGCAGCACCGTATCACCTAGTATAGCACTTAAGATAAAGAGGACCTATGATTGGGCTTTCAAGTCTTGTTTGTCATTTGCTGAGGGTTCCACACAGGGTGACATTTTGTCATTATGTAGGTTATTCCTTGAACTTATGCATCGGGAAGGAAGATCTGAGGCAAGTGCAAGGAGGCACATTTCTATATAAGCCTTTTCTTTGTTTTTTAACCACTTGATTTTGGAAGTTTTAACATACATAAAAAATCGATCGAAAATAGACAAAAGAAGAGAAAAAGAACGGTAATAAGGAAAACAAACATACATTTGTGTGAGACACAAGCCTTTAGCATGTATGACAATTTGGTAGAAAAGTTGGACTGACTAGTTTATAATGAGAGTAACACTTCGATGTATGCAAACAAAAATTATGCAATTCTATCTTAATAAGCAAAGAGACAGTTAATTCAGAGGTTTCTGTTAAACCTCTAGTTTGGATTATCACAGACTAACGTTCTCAGAAACCTCATGTTCTGAATAGGACCTTTCGCAGATGCAGGAGCTACGCAAGGTTGGTGTCGCTATCAGTGGGGCACCTCTCTCCCTCTGCTCCCGTTTCATATAGGTTATGATAGGGCGCCATGTTTCTTCAAACGTATACATATGGTAATTGACCAGAGCTGATAATTATTACATGGCGTAAATTGACCACCCTTGTACCCACCACATGTTAATGGATGGTGTAGTTGGGAGTTTCCACAGTTGGGCATACTGAACCGGACAGCCAACCGTAGGTGGGAGATCAGATCTCCCCCTGGAGTGGTCACAGGGTATATCCCATGATCTCCCAGATGACCCAGCAGCATGAGCAGGAGATGGTGTGGGAAAGCAACATTCGGTTAGTACGTATCCGAATTAGAACCCTGTGCCTGTAAGTTTGAATATGAGGATAGGACTACCATGTGTGAAGTAGGGTGCCATGCTCCCCACAGCCCTTCCAGCAGGATTCTGGGCTGCCAAAAAAGGCACTAAAAAAAGTGGGGGTGAGGTACCATCTTGTTAGTAGCTTTCAAGCATTAGCTTTATGTTGTGTGCACATGGAGGGCCCAAACAGTCGGGGAGCTCCCATATCACCAGCCTCAAGCAGGGGTAGGCAGAGGGACCAACGACAGGGGCTCCCGCCAGAGCCACCAGATACTGGGTCTCAAGAGCGGCTCTTGGCCTGTGCCCAGACCGCTACCCCCAGACTTGCTTCAGCTCCTCACCGGTCACTCAGCATCGGCCTTGGGTACTAGATGCCTGGAAGGGAGTGCTTGTTTCATGGGTCCCTATAGGGGCCAGTTGGTGGCTCCTCAGCGAGCACGAAGAGTCAAAAGTGAAGCCCATGCCCAGAGGCCCTTCCTCGCTATTGTTCTCAGAAGGTCCTGGCAACATCTACGAAGGCCATCTTGAAATGAAATGAAATTAAATGAAAAATTACATTTGTATAGCGCATAACTGCCCTGAGGCCTCGCAGCGCTTGAAGATTAAATAGCTTAGCGCAGGCTCAGGGCAGATCAGCAGGATTTTGCAAACAAATGCGTTTTCAAGGCCTTTCTAAAAAACAGGAGGTTGCTATTTCCTCGGATGGCGAAGGGAAGGGCGTTCCAGAGTCTGGCCGCCGAGTGGGAATCGGCTCACGCGGGCCACCTCAATTTGCTTTTCTCCAAATGTCTAGACGTTGGTAATTTGCTAGTGTCCGACCTTTTGATCGGTCTGTCTGATACCAGACGTCTTCCCAAGCCAATATCGCTCTATAAGTACTGGTTTTAATGCCTATGAGTGGTTCAGATGGGGCTAGATTTATGGAGCTCAGGAAAGACAAATCTTTACAGGTCTCTGCCCTGGCAACGTCCCCATCATAAGCCTTTTTCTCCAAGGCATCAGGGCTTTCTGACCATTACAAATCTGTCCTCATTGATAAAGCCCTTAAGAGTTGGGAAAGACTTAAAGGGTCAAGGGTGGGTAATATGCAATCAATTGACCTAGAAAAGTGGATGGAAGTGCTCAACTCTTTACTGCTACCCTTTAATTCAGATTATGAGGCAGCTTTATTTTCCACCTATTTTTACCTGGCACTTTAAAGGGTTTTCAGTATGTCGGATTTCTTTTTTTTTTTTTTAAATCTGTTTTATTCAAGTCTTATGTTGTACTACATTCAAGAACTCTGAACAAACAGCAGCTCCCTGATAGACAGCGTTACATGTTCAACAATCCTATGCAGACCTGCGTTTCAACCTCTTTTTAAGTCACATCTCACTGGAGTCTGACTAATTGTCACAAAAGCTGCATCACAATCTTCATTACCTCATATTCATCATTTCCCTCCATCACTCCTCTCCCCATATTCCGGGGAGTATCCAACCAATCTAGGGGTAGCCCTCCCTGATATTTCATCCGCCAGGCCCTTCCATGGGGCCCACATTTTGGTAAGTTTGCTTGCGCATGCTCGCATTATATATCTGTTCTTCCGCTTGCATGCACCAGTTCTAGTTGGCTTTTCATCTGTTCACTGTCAGCTGGTGGCACTCCTGCACCTTTGTATGACGTCACTTCTGGCCACCATTAGCCCTACATTACAAAAAGGGAGTGCATATCTGTCTAGTGTTTGGTCAACCCAGATTCCAAGCAGTACCCCCTGGGGATTAAACTCAAGTCACCCCCCAGGGTCTGAGACACCCTACATTAGATCCCCTGTCCAGAATGAATGCACCCTAGGGCACTCCCATATTGTGTGTACAAGTGTGTCCTACTGTGTACACCCCTCAGACGCAGAGCAGTTGTAATTCAAACTACTGCAAACAATCTCGATCTGGTGTAGTGCGCCCTATGAAAGATTTCTAGTTGAAAGAGTCTGAATCCGGCTCTAATAGCTTCGGTATGAGCACCACGCCCCCCATTCAGAATGGCCAAACTGGTTGCAGGATTCAAGACAGATATCCATTTTGGGCTACTTATGCAAATGTTTCATGGTTAGGAGAGGACTTGGTGGTCACCCTCATTTGTCCAAGACTAACAAGTGTGGGAGGGCCGAACAGGTGGTTTTGAGGTAGTCAAAGGTTACTAAGGATTGAACAGTCTCAGCTCTGATGGTGTTCATGAGCTTTAATCCTAATTTTCCCCAGACCAGGTTTCAGTTCAGAAGGGTTATTTCTATGGTATGGCAAGTAGCAGGATTAGTTGACTCCAACTTCATTTCCACTCCTTCAGGATTGAGAAAGCCTCTCTACTTTAGGTTTGGGCCTTGATTTGAGTGCAGTTGAAAGGATTGGGAGATGGAAGTCAGATTGTTATAAACAACATGTTCACCTCAATCTTATCTAGGCCATAGGAGACGTGTATTTATCCCATTTAATCTCCTTCCTCATTTCTTTGCATCAGGCTGCATGATTGCTGCAGCATGTGGGTTCTTGGCCATTCCTTTGTGAAAAAAGCAGAAATTGCATTTAAACAGGGAGAGTTCAAAGCCAGGCCAAAGTGGCTGGTCTTCAGATGCAATGGCTGGTATTGAGGAACTTTGCTTGGCAAATGTGTGCCATCTGGTGTAGTCCTGGTTGAGCTGGGGGTCACAACCACCTGTGCTCATCTTTTTAGATACTGGCAGTAATTACTTGGCAGTCTTTGGCAGAAGGGACTTGTTGGAGCTTCTCGGAAGGGAGATTTCATAGACTGCAAAAAGGTTCCCAAAGCCAGTCCTTGCTTGGTCACACAATAACCTTCAAAAAAGTTGGAAAACATGCTCTTTATCCAGGCAACTCAATGAATCCACTAGGTGCCTAAACAGCTGCTTAATGGAGTTGCTTAGTGCAGCCCGAGTAAAGGCCATCACTTTGTCATATACTTGGTTCTTCCAACAATAATTGTGAGACTTCTAGAAGCACAGAAGGACTCAAACTCTGCCAAAATACGGTGTATTAATAACTTTGCTCGAGTTCTTAGAACCGCAACATCCACGAAGAACAGTACTGGTATTGGCTTGTTTATTTTTGTTACGTCTAGGTCAAGGATCATCAGTATTTTTACAATGTCATTTATATAGCAGTTAGAGAATGTTGGAGCTAAGGTACAGCCTTGCTTGACCCCCTGTTCTATTGGTATCTCTGGAGTAAGTTTGACCTTTGTGCTATATTTCACCCGGGTAGTAGTACCAGAGTGCCCTGCAACTAGAAGGCTTAAAATCTTGTAGGGAACCCCTGTTGCTTTAGAATTTGCCATAGAATGGAGTGATAAACACTGTTGAATGTGGCTTGAAGACCAATAAAAAACAAGTATAATGATGACTTTTGAAGGACAGTGTATTTCAAGCAAATGAGGTTTAGTCTCATTACTTGGTCTACTGTACTCTGTCCCTTCCTAAAACCTGCTTTGAATGAGGAAAATAGATCTTTTTCAATCATCCTCTGGTCTAGGTGAGACCGTAACAATTGTCATGCTAGTGGAAGGTTCTGGCACTCCCTGAAGATAAAGCAGGGAGCCAGAGATGGCATAATCCTGGCAACCCTGGAGATCTATGGAATCCCTAGTAAAATCTCTCCCGGGTTGTGTGACCTACCTAGGGCCATTGGAGGACCTTGGGTCTTTCCACTGGTCTTGGAGTGAAGGCCGGCGTTTTATTTGAGTGAACCAGCCCTAGGTTCTGCTGGACAGACCTGCTGATGGAATTAGTTCACAACTATGGCATTGGGTCCACCACCATGCTGATGTCTGCTACTACCTGCCATTTTCTACCTTGGCTTGACCACCCCCCTAACCCTGACACTTGTGGTGTGAGCATGGTGAGGTAGTGGCAAGATTTAAATGTGGGAAGTGCCTCTATATAGTTCTAAATCAAGAATTTGAAGTGTAAACTTGCCTTCCTATATGTTACAGTCATGCCTTTTTGTGACATCATGCTGGGTTCCATGTGGAACCCAGCTGTGTAGGAGGGTTCTAAAGAAGACAGTTACAGAGGATTCCGCGCCACACTTTTCTGTTCTGTCCTGTGCATGCACTTCTTACCATGACCGATTTATTTACATTGTTCATGTTTGATTGTGTTTTGTTTCACTAAATCCATTATTTTGGTGGGAGAAGATGTGCACTAGGACTAAATTGCGGACATTGGATCCAGGAGGCCTATGTTTTTTAAGCCAACCCTGGTTCCTTGACCATCCTGTCAGACCCACGTTAAGTCGGTTTATCTCTGCCCACTTCATGTCACTTATCTGCAGAAGTAGTTCTAAGAGAGAAGCTGCGGATCATTATTGTTATATATATATATATATATATATTTTAATATATATGTCCAGCCTGTAAGTGCTTAGATGATATTCCTTTTATGGTGGCTTGTGATGTACTTCCTCAATACCGCATATGATGTAGAATGGAAATGCTGAGTTTGGCACTGGAAGTCAAGCGACCCCAAACGTTAGCAATTTAATATTTCGTTTCAGGCACCGCCTCCTGAGGCGCTTTGCTCTTGATGGTAGCAAGAGATGTCTTTACTGTTCTGTTCCGGACCACGTGGAATGCTCGTGGCACAGTTGTTTTTAGAAAAAGAAATGCCGGCCCTGCAATTCATTTAATATGGCTACTTAGTTGAAGCAACAAACCAAACCTTTTTTTTGATTTGTGTGGTCTAATTTATTTATACCATTCACTTTTTTATAAATTTCATTAGCTTAAAGCATCAATTGCATGAGAAAAACACTACATTTACACAATACAACATATTTCTTACCACATTAGACAGAAAAACATTCTTTCATTCAATGCACATATAAAAATTCACTAATACGAGAAACATTAATCTTTAGGTAATGTTTTCACAAATAATTTTTGAAAATAAAGCTATTCACAGAAAGGAAATGGAAACAAATTGACTGCAACAAATACAGATTCCTCAATAATCTGGTTAATACACCGATCAATTAGTTCCTTCCTGCTTTTGCCGACGCGTTTCAAACTTGCTTTTTCATTATACAAGTTCTCATCAGGGCTTTCTCGTTTTAATCGTCTGTAAATTATGTACAAAGAAAATGAGTGAGATATTGTATTCCTCATTTGCATCCCCTATTTAAATTGCCCTCTGCTGCTGAGTCAAAAATAATATATACCTTTTTTTTGGGTTGACAGCGAGTTTTCAGGGTTCATATATTCTTTTTGGGTCAAGATGGGTGATTTCTAAAAAATGGCAACAATCTCAATTAGGTTATTGACCTGGTGGCACAGTTGAGGCATCAATTTGTAGGTTTATACATACGTGCTTCCCAATAGTCCAGTGTACCTATTTCCTGCTATTATCATTTTCACACGTTCAGAGCTCAAACAAGATCAGAAATACGACGGGCCACTGAAATTAAATGATTGTGTTCTTACAGCTTCATCCACATGATTGAGAATTACCACATAATCCACCATCAGCTGCATAATTTACAGTTTTAATGATAAAATGTTGTTTCTAACTCAAACGGATAAAGTTACTTAAAAAAGCACCACACATTGTGCTGTGCAGTGGCAGGCCCAACGCAAAGATTTAGTGGCCACTTTTTAGGTGCTCATTGTTGCACTCCGATGGTAATATACTATGTCAACTGTGAATCCGTGTATTAATACCATGGTCTCTGTTCACATGTCTGTAAAGAGCTCTGATACCCTCTGGTCTAGACAGCGCTATATAAAACTCTCAAACAAAGAAATAAATAAAATGCCACTAATGAGGTGAAACGTTTGCCAAGATAGTAATAATGTGTTTTAAAATGTCAAATAATACCGTCACAGAATGTGCCAGATGCATCGCATACTTTTTATTTTCTTTCCTCGTAGTTACTAAACCATGCCATATAATTTGGTCGTCCTTTGCCACAGAATTCCAGTCGGCCAAAACATACAAGATTTCAAAGACAGTCGTGTCTGACACCCAAACACTTTTTTCAGAGGTGACCTCCTTGGGACGGAGCACACATTTTCCCATAATTCCTGTGCATTTAAGGTTGCCCTAGCTTCTGAATATTTTCTGCTTTATGGGACCGTATAGCATGGACAAATTTGAAATTTAAGAGGGTGTGTATCCCCATTTCTGTGATGTATATTCCGTATAGCCCGGACACAAAATGACCACGCCACGGTCGAACTCAGAACAACGACTACAACCGAAGACAATAGCGGAAAAGGAAACTCCCATTATAAAGTACACCTGAGTCGAAACTTTCTTCACAACAATTCACACACAGTACGTCAACTACAACTCGTTATGATGGGATTTCAGATAGAATAAAACACGGGCTTGTGCTAGTGTGAAAACCGCACTCCAGGTGTCGGTCCGTGGTGTACAGAATGCGCGTGCGTGAAGTGGGCATTTTCTCCTGGACAAGTGAGATGAGGCAGCTCAGCGCGCCCAATGCGCTGTCCATGGTGCTGAAGGTGCAGAACGGATTGCCACACAACACAAGGGGAATAGGAACAAGTCGAACAATCACATCGGCAACTCAGGCGCGTCACAGCTGCCTATGCACGGGTGCCTTGATTCTGGGGCGGGGATAAAGCGAGGAACCCCTCACCAGCTACTTCAGCCATTGTCTAATTTCACTGTGAGTGACTGCATTGTGCAGTTTCAGAAAGAGCACATCCATACACAACGTAGCTCCCTTCAATACCAGGGACTGCTATGAAAATATTGAAATACTAGTTTTTGAGACACAAGAATATTTTTGCTTTTTAGGCATTTTATATTGGCATGGACCTGATAGCTCCCCCAACACTAAAAAAAATTGTTATTGACAAAACAGGCATTAAGAAGGCTAAAAGGTTGACAGCCAATACCAAACCTATTGGCTCTGTCAATGGTTGTTAAAGTTTGTGCCCACATATTTGTACCAAACATTCACTTGCTAGTGGGTAATATTTTTTGGAGGGACTAGCATCTTCTATAAACAGGGCATGGTCATCCTCCTCTTGGAAAAATAGACAAGCCTGTATCCAGCCATCAAAATAGACTCAATGTCCCTATTGAATTCTCCCGCGCTCTCTAAACTATGTTGCCAAAATAAATGAGTACAGTTTCAGCAATTTAAGTAAAATAATATTTTTCCATTATGTTCATTCGTCCTCTTTTAGGCTCCATCTCTTTAAAAAACATATAATAAACGTACTGTTATACGGTTTTAAGAGTTGTTGCTTATGATTGTCCTCCTCCTTACTTTCGGAAATGGCGAAATGATTGAAGTTCAGCTTGTTTTTTTTGCTACGGATGAAGAGTCCGGACTCTAAATGACCTCTAAACAACACTAATGGTTCAGTTGAAAATCCTTTGAAGAGCCCTAAATGTAACGTTATGGATGCAAAATATATGCATCTTGCCTGGACATGCCTCCATGTAAGTCGCTATTCGGTGGACATATTCTCCAAAATCTCCCAGATGACAGACTTAACGCTGGTCCCTGACTCACTGATTGCTCTTTTAGGTTACATGTGCGACGTCCCATAGGGGGTGCGCCGATTTGTAGCGATTGATTTTCTCCTCGCCAAGTGTGACGTTGCGATGTGGTGGGGAGGTGGGAGAGGTCCTACTTCTGCACAGTGGCTAAAAAGCTTATTTTTTTTGCGATACGACTTGTGAATGGTACACACAGTTACAGCCAACAGCGTCACGCGATACCTAACAGCCCTTGCGTACTTTCTCACAGCACGCGGGCCAGACAGACATCTCAGAACTGACTGCGCAGCCATAACACACATATTTTCACCGGGACGGCAGGCTGCATTACACGCATAATTACTTCGGACTCATTGCAGCCGTTTTTGTGCAACACATATTTGTTCTTCTGCAGGGCCTCAAAATCTCGAAGCGTCCTTTAGCTGGAAGGATCCAGGCTAGCTTATCTGGTCCGCTTGTGTTTCAATTACCTCTCAATGCTACTGCTCGGCATGTATGGCCTCGTTAACTGTAGTGCATTTCTTTGTTAAGTGAAACGATACATAAAGATTAAAGAAAAAGAAAATCCTTTGAAGACCTCCTTTAAGGGATTTCTGACCTTCAGAGGCTGCTCTCACAGAGGCCCAATCCGGTTCTACAAGAGGGATTGGATATGCTTGTGGACAATGTAAAATGTTTTCCAGAAGCACACCTGGGAGGTCTCCATTTCTGCTGTTTAAGATTCTGTTGCCTAGACTTGCTTTTCGTAGAGCTCTATTGCATTTTAATTTTTTTCAGTGACGGATCTAATATGTTTTATTGAAGCAGCTAGTAAAATTGTGCATGCCCTTGTCCACTAAGTCCATTTGAGCAGCTGCTTTATCTATGTGTAGATTCATGACCGAAGGGTGCAAATCAGATATCAAGAAGGCAGAATTTGTATTAACCCTTTCCAAGCTTTGGTTGTTCACTACAGTTTTTCTGTTTTTATTTCGGGAAGCATGAGTCCCCAGGTCATAACATTGGAATCTTCCAGGGTAAATTTTATTTTAGTTTTTGCAAAGATCCCTGCCATTTCGTTCTGTATCTTGCCAGGCATTTCAGGTCCTGACTAAGAGCATGGTTTACAGTTTTGAAGATGGGTAGACCATCACAAATGTGATGAATACCCCGTCAACCTTATTACAAGTTCCATAGGATATAATGCACTTATAATGAAAAACTCTAAATCATGACCCAAGTTATCAATGAACATCAAGGTATAAAATTGTTTCCAGACAGTTTTTAGCATGTCTGTTTTGAGGGAACTTGAAAACTTGGGTAGGTTGGTAAGTGTTAAAAATTGGATTCCTGGTTGGCTAGGGCATGCGCCTAAGCCAGGCAGAAACCACCACTCTAGTCGGGGTAAGGCGAGTTACACACCGAAGATAACCCTGCTCACTCCCTTGGTAGCTTGGCACGAGCAGTCAGGCTTATCCCAGTGGCAATGTGTAAAGCGTTTGTGCAACACACACACACACAGCAGCGACACACTAGGCACACCACCAAAGAAACTTCACACAAGGTTATATCAACAATAGCCTTTGTATTTCTCCTAATACACATTAGAACATAATCACATATATACACTGTGCCTCCTGGCACTAGGTATTACTTTACAGGGATTATATACACTTACAGGGCCAATCGGGCCACTGTCATCATATCACAGCTCACAAGTAGTGAAAATAACCAGTAACTACTGTTAACATTATCCTTGGTATGAACACATTAGCAATACATCCTAGTCAACAGCATATCACAGAAGAGCATACATCAATAGCAGTGCACCTTAGTAAACATTCCTAGTGTGCACATAGCATAAATACATCAGGCCCATAACTACAGGAGCCACGATTCCCCTAGAAGGCATATTCACTGGCCCAGCCTCCTCATTTCTGTTAGGGTACCTCACAGGCCATGTGCAAAAGAGCGAAAGAGAAGGATTCTTGTTGTTTTGAGGCTTCAGTTTTCCACCTGTCATGTGTTGGTAACCTCTGACAGTGTGCAGTTCCTTGAGCCCCTTGGCCTGAGTTTTGGCCACACAACCCCTTTTCCTTTGCTCCAACGGAAGTGCAGTGCACCGGAGGATCCAAGATTGGCAAAAAGGCACTACATTATGGTGCCCATGAAAGAGCAGCCTGAGCGTTCTCTGACACTGAGTAATGAGTGTTGGAGCCTGAGAATGTAGACCCTGATCTGCATAAGATGATCTGTGCCCTTGATCAATGAAGAGCACACTATCTGTAGTGCCTGCCGCAGAGGAGAGATATTGGTGCACTGCCTTGAGACATTGAGACTTTCGAATGAGCTGTGAGTGTTTGCCAGGAAGGCACTTCAACGGATACTGAGAAACACTATTTTTTATGGGAGGCCTGAATCAAGAGGCCCATGCAACAATGGGAGCAGATTTGATGGACGATAGAAGCCTGCCAGAGAGGCTTTAACGGACTCTGGGCATAGTTGGTTGCACAAGTGGTTTCCGTGCGATTGCATAAAATGGGTGTTAGGATACTGATTCTTCTTGTTTTGCTGGCATTGTTTTAAAGTAGTATTCTGTTTATTAAAAGCAGAATAAAGTCCATTCTCTGTGGAAGAGTATCCCTTTTCATCTGAGAGCATTTATAAGGATCGCCACTGTTCCACCTGAATATATAATAGGTTTCTGAAATGCATAGGAGCCCTAAAAAATGTTACTAGATAATTTTAGGATTTGCTTTTGCTTAGGGTTGTAAAAAATGATAATTTTTGTTTGTAGAAGTGGTCATTACTTTATGTTAATTATGAGCAATTGCCCTGTTCTCTTTGTATTCCTGCTCATACCCTTAATGAAATGTTTAAGAATGGAAAATGCTCACCTAGCAATGAATTAGGATTTGCCTGTGTAATGGCAAAAGGAGGGTCTGAGGTTCTTTATTTTGACTTCATTTTACATTCCAACTCCATTTTGTGTTGCCTTTACACAGGCTGCATGATTCACAAAGTGTCTCTGCCCTTTTGGACTGCAACGTGTTGAAGACCCCTCTGTCCTTGTCTTGAAACCCATCTCAGACACCAGCTGGCCTAACTAATTCTTGTCTGGACCACCTAATCCCTGTATCAACTATCTGTTAGCCTTTAGCATTCTTCTCGTGCTGTATCTTATCTTTTGGCCTTCGCTATTCTCTCCCTGTGTTTTCCTATTCCCCAACCTTTTCCTTTGAAGCACGCAAACATGTTCTGCCATTACTGATTGACCTGTAGGTGGTGTAATTGATTGACTTATGGGTTGGGCAAAAGCACGACTCAAGGGGGATGTTCTGGTTACATGATGCCTTGTTTTGAATGTTTTCCTATTGGCTAATATTTTGCAGATCTTGTATGTCCATATTAGGTATTTTGCATGCTTGCAAAAGCTAGGACTGCCCCTTACTTTTGTGCTGAGTTTGTAACCCTAAGCATATAAAAGGCCTCTGTGTTCTGTACTCTTTAGACTACCTCATTCAGTTGCTACGGCTACTGTGTGACGTAGTTTCACTCATTTGAGTTTAATAAAAATGTTCTCTTTATATTCCAGCTTCTGTGTCAGATTCTTCTTTTTTATTAGTGAGACCCCTGAGAATGAAGACTTGAGTTTCTTCAAATGGCGCGGCCAACGTGGGCTTCATCAGAGAAGTGACTTTCTGAAGGAGTGATCTTGTCAGGAGACTGAAATCTACTGAGGAGGACAGGACGGGACTCTACTACTCTGTGCACAAGGATTCTGGAGAGTCTTTGTTTTTGTAGCCCAGTATATTTCTGATCTTCCTGATTTTGATCCTCCACATGATGTCACTCCTGACTGAAAACCTTTTTGGCGTGAGTAATCGAAAAGAAAAAAGACCGTTAGGTCATGTAGAACTTGGCAGTTAGAATTTGGACAATCTTTTGATTGGTAAAAGTAAGGTAGTTTAGTAACGCTTACTGTAGCTTTGGAATTTTGGAATTTGTGTTGGCCAACTTTGGATTTGTATAGGTTTGTATATGCGAATTGCAATTTGTGTAGGCAGGTAATGAGGAGACTTTTCTCTACTTTGTATAAAATTTGAACGGTGCACGTACGAAGAGTACTTTAAGCACTACTTGGGGTATAATATTGTATATTCTGCAATATTTTTGGCATGCCTGTTTCAAGCTCACATCAAAGAATGTGTTGCTTTATTTGGAAGGTACCATAGTGTGATGTGAAATTAATTAGCCGGCTCTCCTAGAAGGAATACCTAAATAGGTTTAGGTATACAAACATAGTTCTTCCTTGGTGATTCTGTATCCCCAGGGAATTAAAATATGGACATAATACATACAATGATCCTTTGTTCTGTGCAATTTTTTTTGCATGAAGATATGCAGAGCGATTTTTTGGTGTTCTGCTAGCCAAAGCTAGTGAATTGAGTGTATTTTTGCTTCTTGGACATACATCAGTCTGTTGGGCTGTTTTTGAAGTCTTTTGGAACACTATTGAGAAGCGCTTCTTGTAAATATGACTTACAACTAGTATTTACAAATGGTTTGGTTTAAGTGCAGTCTGTGGGCTGTCCTTTGTTTTTTTGTCCTGAGTATTGATTTGTGGGTTAAATGTGTGTTTAAATGTCTATGTGGTTTTCCCATTAGTGCAATTTCTGTAAGTGAATAGCGATGGCGCTATTCACGAAATAAATGGTTAAAGCGCGCCATATTGTGTGTCCTGAGTGTTTGACCCCTTTCTGTTTATGTCTGAAATGAGCTCAGTGTCTGTTCGTGGTTTTTCTTGATGTTTTCAGTCTATTAAGCAAAATGTCTAAATGCTTAAAAACTAAAATTTAAATTCACATTCACTAGGAATAAAAAAGCCTCAAAAACGAAAATTTTGTGTTATGTAGAAAAATAAACTTATAGTATTTTTTACTTACATACATTGTGTTAGATATTAACAGGCAAACACTTCAGCTGAAGTAAATTTTTGCTGAATTCAAACGCATATTATAGAATACGCATTGATGTGTCTTAGTTTGAAAAAGATTGCCACTGTGCTCATGTTAATACTGAGAGGAGAACTTTTATTACCTCTGAGCAAAGAGCAGTTGTTTTTGTAGGTCACAGAATAAACAGGAATATTTACTCAAGCCAGGACTCGCCCTCAGTTGCACGGGTGAATCTTTGCATTTCAGAATGTCGTTTTAAAAAGGTTCTAAAACTAAGGTTCATTATTTTGTATTATAGGAAGACATTTCAATTAAGGGTTTTCATATTCTTGGTTCTGTTGCTAAATAATAATTAACCTATGTAATGAAGAAACATTTTTAAAAAAAAGAAACAGTAACAGATGCTGAACAAGATAAGGCATGTGCAAGGAAACTAAAAAGTTAACGATGTCCTGAACATTGATTGGCAATCTCAGATAAAGATCAATCAGGGAAATTGGCTTTGCAAGGTCAGTTTCAGGTGAAGAGGTCAGTTTCTTACAGTTCATTTCAGAGTAAACCTAGTTAATGTGTACATGAGCTGGGGAGGCCAGGCCACCTTGTTCGCCAGGCTATCTTTGCAGGCCTGCGTGGAGGAAGGCGCAAAATGGTGACACAGAACAGGAAAAAAAATGAAGTCAGACTCGAGGAATTACAGAACCTCAATATGTGGAATTATCAAAAATGATTGGGTTTATTAAAAATAATTATTAATTAAGCAAAATAATTATTAAAAATAAGTGCTACAAAATTCGTTTTTTACTATTCATGAAGCTTAATGCTCATACTGTGACCTCCTAGCATTATAATTTAATTTAAGTTGTGTTGCACTGCATAATGAGGACATTAGCATATAGAATTTCACTTGGCGCAGGCGTGAAAAACTCATTTTTCTCAGGATTTGCATGAGATATGTCTAATGTCCACTCTCTGCAATTTGTAAAGAACATTCTGAGGATGATTAATATGTAACATAATTATAGGATATTTATTTTTAAGTGCCCCAAATATCAAAGTCGAATTTGGGTATTTTTGCCATTTAAAATAGCTTTAAAGTGCTTTAGGCTTCTGTAAGTGCATACATTTAGGTATAATGTCGATTTGCAGGTTGTTCCCATTTGGGGTTGCTTATAATGGCTCAGTCAGCCAATGTGCCTGGTGCAGAGATTTGAGTTTAATATCAGGGTTGAAGGTTTTAACTCTAAGCTGGACCTATTGAAACATTCATTCATTTAAGGTTGATGAGCTGAGTACTGTTGCATAGGGTAGTAACACACATTTGTTCTAAAGCTGGTATGTTATGTTATTATGTTCTGCGAATTATTCACAGTAACTGTTTTAATAATCTAAGTATAGAAATAAATTGTAGCCCCTAACAGGAGAAATATATATATCATGTGTTTTTAAATAGGGTTGGTTATTGCAGGTTAGAAAGAGTTGGGAAGGCTTTTTGTCTTTGTCAGCCTTAAAGTACGGAAGAGGAAGAGGGCTGAGGAGCCTGCAAGGCAGGTTTTGACCTTAAGGTCAGTAAGGTGGGAGTTAGGAGTAAGTGTAAACAGATGGAGAAATCATTGCTTGGAAAAGCAGGGCCTCAAAGGTGGTTGGCGCACGGGACACGCAGAGTGTCTGTGAAAGACTTTTATTTTTGAAAATAAAAATTATGGTGGTTTAGCATGTTTTCAAAAGATGGTTGGTTACAGTTGATATTTTGTGTGTTATGTGCAGTGTCAGCAGTATGTTGAAAACAGATGTGTTTTTTTTATTATGACTTCTTTGAAAAGAAATGTTCGTGCGTTTTACATATTTTTGCATTTTATCCTTTTATGAATTGTTCCTGCTGGTCCTGTGTGTCAGAAGAGACACAGTAAGTTGTATTTGACAGCCAAATCTCCACTAACTGGTGATCTGCTGTCAAAAGGAGGGGGAGGATTCTAAACATGACAAATTAAGCAGGCCCGAATATTGGGGTTTGGGCTTCAGGTTCACAGTGCATAAAGTACATGACATGGTGTTGTGCGTCACCGCTCATTTATATATGCTATTGTTTTGTCTATGCTTTTTGTGCTTGATATACAGCAAGTATATCTGATGGCTTGACATGTGCGTTTTTTAAATTTTTTGCATGTTTTTGTTTTATGTTGCTGCTTTTGATACTATTACAAGTTTACCTGTGTTGTGAAGGGATATACATGACGATGTGTATCGCTGCACAACAGTTGGGTAGATTTGCTCTGACACTAAATTTCACAGATAGACAGACAACACTTCATCAGTGTATGTCAAATTTGGCTATAATGGTATTTGAAGAAAAATAAAAAAGAGATATACAGGATCAAAGTGTGTCACCTGCTGTTAGTCACATTACTGCCCCCTTCCCTTAAGGAACAGGCAGCCCTAGATTTATGTATCCTGATTGGACGTAAGGATAAATTATAGATCTGTGACTCTTGTACATGGTGACCTAATTTCTATATTACATTAGTCAGTTTTGTTCTGCTTCCTAAGTAGTGTACGGCTTTGTACCATAAAGGAAACAAGGTTTCATTTTTCCCTGAAGAAGGAATTGGAACATTAGCTGAGATTACCGTATACGGTTTAGCGGCCAGCGGTAGAGCTAACATTTCTGAACTATTTTTGATTTTTGTTCACCCAAGTAATTCCTTGTTCTTCCTATAGATTTTTCTTTTGTTACTTCTCCCCTGACCGGTGTCTCATCGTGCCTAGCTATTGGGGATTTTAGCTGGACCTAGTCCCACTTCTCTTTTCCATATTCCTTTCACTAGTCAGCTTTTATTATTGTTGATGTATTGTTCAGGTTCACACTTCCAGATTGCAGTAATATACTAGGAACCCCCATATTATGCATAATTCCCTTTTGTATGACCAGGCTGGTTTTTAAGAATTTTCTTTAGGCCTACTTCGATGTTTTCCAGTCTGACTGTCAGGGTAGTGATGGACTGGTTAACTGACTCAATACTATAGTAAGACAAGTTTTCCACATCAATAGGAGATACATTACATTTATTTCTTTAAACATGACAAATTTTCAATGACTATTTTAATTTGGATTTTTACCCTTTTGTTCCTGCTTCTTTAATTTTTGGTGGATGAGATGTGTTCCAAATCATGGAAATACCAGGACTCTCTAGTTATTGTCTTTTGTTTCCACATTTTTGATCATTAGCCTTTGTATTGCATAGTGCACTTGATGCACAGTTATTAAAAGGGAGGTATCTACATGTCCCTGATAATCTGTATTATGCAATTTCTCTTTTTAGATGTTCTAGATAAGGAATTAGGGAACACCTATATGTAATCATTGAGAGAAAAAATATGTTTACCCCATTAGAGGATGTCACCATGTGTGAGGACATCCATTCAGATAGAATTCCCATGTCGCTATCTACCCTTAGATGGTAGAGGATATGCTCTCACATGGAAACCCAATTGAAGAGGCTAGAGGCACTGTTTTGCCTACTGCCTTTGTCTTTGTATTGCCTTTGAGAATGACAGTGTATTCTAGACCAGAATTGTCCCATGGCATATGGCCACTCCTTTGAAGATTGCAGGCCACCTGCTTACAGTCCCCTTGTTAAAAACAATGAACTGTTTTTGTACTAAATTGAAGCAAACTAACAACTGTGTCAAATTTCCTACGTCACTAGGTTCTGCGGGATTAAGTCATAATAACCTGCGGAACTCACCCACAATCTCATCAGTGACAGCTATAGATGAAAAGTCCCAGCACCCAGAAAAGAAGCAAGGCTGGATAGCGATCACCAGCACGCCATCAATGGTATCTCTAAAGCATCGAACTTGCTCCATCAGACGGCATTGGACATCACAGAACCAGAATTTCAGTGCAGAAGAGCGAAAGAGAAGGATTCTTGTTGTTTTGAGGCTTCAGTTTTCCACCTGTCATGTGCTGTTAACCTCTGACAGTGTGCAGTCCCTTGAGCAGAGTGGGCTAAAGAACGGTGATGGATTAAGCCCAGATCTTTTGACTGGGTGTGAGTGTTTGATTGATTCAGTTGCTCCGTCCATCACCACCCCCTTTTGTACTGCTTTTGGCCGCCATAAGTGTGGCAGGGTATGCTCAGACGTGAGTCCCTTGCTCACTTTGCCACTGGATTCAAGCAAGCCGGGCTGAAGACGGCTGGAATGCCAGAAACCGGTCCGCGGAAGCTTGTTTCCGGTCCAGGGAAGACATGGCTTGGCAGTTCGGGCTGGACTGTTCCCATGAGGCACAGGGTCAGACTGATTTGCATATAGCCATGTCTGAACTGGGGTGGCAGAGTGGGCTAAAGAACGGTGATGGATTAAGCCCAGATCTTTTGACTGGGTGTGAGTGTTTGATTGATTCAGATCCTCCGTCCATCACCACCCCCTTTTGTACTGCTTTTGGCCGCCATAAGTGTGGCAGGGTATGCTCAGACGTGAGTCCCTTGCTCACTTTGCCACTGGATTCAAGCAAGCCGGGCTGAAGACGGCTGGAATGCCAGAAACCGGTCCTCGGAAGCTTGCTTCCGGTCCAGGGAAGACATGGCTTGGCAGTTCGGGCTGGACTGTTCCCATGAGGCACAGGGTCAGACTGATTTGCATATAGCCATGTCTGAACTGGGGTGGCAGAGTGGGCTAAAGAACGGTGATGGATTAAGCCCAGATCTTTTGACTGGGTGTGAGTGTTTGATTGATTCAGATGCTCCGTCCATCACCACCCCCTTTTGTACTGCTTTTGGCCGCCATAAGTGTGGCAGGGTATGCTCAGACGTGAGTCCCTTGCTCACTTTGCCACTGGATTCAAGCAAGCCGGGCTGAAGACGGCTTGAATGCCAGAAACCGGTCCTCGGAAGCTTGTTTCCGGTCCAGGGAAGACATGGCTTGGCAGTTCGGGCTGGACTGTTCCCATGAGGCACAGGGTCAGACTGATTTGCATATAGCCATGTCTGAACTGGGGTGGCAGAGTGGGCTAAAGAACGGTGATGCATTAAGCCCAGATCTTTTGACTGGGTGTGAGTGTTTGATTGATTCAGATGCTCCGTCCATCACCACCCCCTTTTGTACTGCTTTTGGCCGCCATAAGTGTGGCAGGGTATGCTCAGATGTGAGTCCCTTGCTCACTTTGCCACTGGATTCAAGCAAGCCGGGCTGAAGACGGCTGGAATGCCAGAAACCGGTCCTCGGAAATTTGTTTCCGGTCCAGGGAAGACATGGCTTGGCAGTTCGGGCTGGACTGTTCCCATGAGGCACAGGGTCAGACTGATTTGCATATAGCCATGTCTGAACTGGGGTGGCAGAGTGGGCTAAAGAACGGTGATGGATTAAGCCCAGATCTTTTGACTGGGTGTGAGTGTTTGATTGATTCAGATGCTCCGTCCATCACCACCCCCTTTTGTACTGCTTTTGGCCGCCATAAGTGTGGCAGGGTATGCTCAGACGTGAGTCCCTTGCTCACTTTGCCACTGGATTCAAGCAAGCCGGGCTGAAGACGGCTGGAATGCCAGAAACCGGTCCTCGGAAGCTTGTTTCCGGTCCAGGGAAGACATGGCTTGGCAGTTCGGGCTGGACTGTTCCCATGAGGCACAGGGTCAGACTGATTTGCATATAGCCATGTCTGAACTGGGGTGGCAGAGTGGGCTAAAGAACGGTGATGGATTAAGCCCAGATCTTTTGACTGGGTGTGAGTGTTTGATTGATTCAGATGCTCCGTCCATCACCACCCCCTTTTGTACTGCTTTTGGCCACCATAAGTGTGGCAGGGTATGCTCAGACGTGAGTCCCTTGCTCACTTTGCCACTGGATTCAAGCAAGCCGGGCTGAAGACGGCTGGAATGCCAGAAACCGGTCCTCGGAAGCTTGTTTCCGGTCCAGGGAAGACATGGCTTGGCAGTTCGGGCTGGGCTGTTCCCATGAGGCACAGGGTCAGACTGATTTGCATATAGCCATGTCTGAACTGGGGTGGCAGAGTGGGCTAAAGAACGGTGATGGATTAAGCCCAGATCTTTTGACTGGGTGTGTGTGTTTGATTGATTCAGATGCTCCGTCCATCACCACCCCCTTTTGTACTGCTTTTGGCCGCCATAAGTGTGGCAGGGTATGCTCAGACGTGAGTCCCTTGCTCACTTTGCCACTGGATTCAAGCAAGCCGGGCTGAAGACGGCTGGTTTGCCAGAAACCGGTCCTCGGAAGCTTGTTTCCGGTCCAGGGAAGACATGGCTTGGCAGTTCGGGCTGGACTGTTCCCATGAGGCACAGGGTCAGACTGATTTGCATATAGCCATGTCTGAACTGGGGTGGCAGAGTGGGCTAAAGAACGGTGATGGATTAAGCCCAGATCTTTTGACTGGGTGTGAGTGTTTGATTGATTCAGATGCTCCGTCCATCACCACCCCCTTTTGTACTGCTTTTGGACGCCATAAGTGTGGCATGGTATGCTCAGACGTGAGTCCCTTGCTCACTTTGCCACTGGATTCAAGCAAGCCGGGCTGAAGACGGCTGGAATGCCAGAAACCGGTCCTCGGAAGCTTGTTTCCGGTCCAGGGAAGACATGGCTTGGCAGTTCGGGCTGGACTGTTCCCATGAGGCACAGGGTCAGACTGATTTGCATATAGCCATGTCTGAACTGGGGTGGCAGAGTGTGCTAAAGAACTGTGATGGATTAAGCCCAGATCTTTTGACTGGGTGTGAGTGTTTGATTGATTCAGATGCTCCGTCCATCACCACCCCCTTTTGTACTGCTTTTGGCTGCCATAAGTGTGGCAGGGTATGCTCAGACGTGAGTCCCTTGCTCACTTTGCCACTGGATTCAAGCAAGCCGGGCTGAAGACGGCTGGAATGCCAGAAACCGGTCCTCGGAAGCTTGTTTCCGGTCCAGGGAAGACATGGCTTGGCAGTTCGGGCTGGACTGGTCCCATGAGGCACAGGGTCAGTCTGATTTGCATATAGCCATGTCTGAACTGGGGTGGCAGAGTGGGCTAAAGAACGGTGATGGATTAAGCCCAGATCTTTTGACTGGGTGTGAGTGTTTGATTGATTCAGATGCTCCGTCCATCACCACCCCCTTTTGTACAGCTTTTGGCCGCCATAAGTGTGGCAGGGTATGCTCAGACGTGAGTCCCTTGCTCACTTTGCCACTGGATTCAAGCAAGCCGGGCTGAAGAAGGCTGGAATGCCAGAAACCGGTCCTCGGAAGCTTGTTTCCGGTCCAGGGAAGACATGGCTTGGCAGTTCGGGCTGGACTGTTCCCATGAGGCACAGGGTCAGACTGATTTGCATATAGCCATGTCTGAACTGGGGTGGCAGAGTGGGCTAAAGAACGGTGATGGATTAAGCCCAAATCTTTTGACTGGGTGTGAGTGTTTGATTGATTCAGATGCTCCGTCCATCACCACCCCTTTTGTACTGCTTTTGGCCGCCATAAGTGTGGCAGGGTATGCTCAGACGTGAGTCCCTTGCTCACTTTGCCACTGGATTCAAGCAAGCCGGGCTGAAGACGGCTGGAATGCCAGAAACCGGTCCTCGGAAGCTTGTTTCCGGTCCAGGGAAGACATGGCTTGGCAGTTCGGGCTGGACTGTTCCCATGAGGCACAGGGTCAGACTGATTTGCATATAGCCATGTCTGAACTGGGGTGGCAGAGTGGGCTAAAGAACGGTGATGGATTAAGCCCAGATCTTTTGACTGGGTGTGAGTGTTTGATTGATTCAGATGCTCCGTCCATCACCACCCCCTTTTGTACTGCTTTTGGCCGCCATAAGTGTGGCAGGGTGTGCTCAGACGTGAGTCCCTTGCTCACTTTGCCACTGGATTCAAGCAAGCCGGGCTGAAGACGGCTGGAATGCCAGAAACCGGTCCTCGGAAGCTTGTTTCCGGTCCAGGGAAGACATGGCTTGGCAGTTCGGGCTGGACTGTTCCCATGAGGCACAGGGTCATACTGATTTGCATATAGCCATGTCTGAACTGGGGTGGCAGAGTGGGCTAAAGAACGGTGATGGATTAAGCCCAGATCTTTTGACTGGGTGTGAGTGTTTGATTGATTCAGATGCTCCGTCCATCACCACCCCCTTTTGTACTGCTTTTGGCCGCCATAAGTGTGGCAGGGTATGCTCAGACGTGAGTCCCTTGCTCACTTTGCCACTGGATTCAAGCAAGCCGGGCTGAAGATGGCTGGAATGCCAGAAACCGGTCCTCGGAAGCTTGTTTCCGGTCCAGGGAAGACATGGCTTGGCAGTTTGGGCTGGACTGTTCCCATGAGGCACAGGGTCAGACTGATTTGCATATAGCCATGTCTGAACTGGGGTGGCAGAGTGGGCTAAAGAACGGTGATGGATTAAGCCCAGATCTTTTGACTGGGTGTGAGTGTTTGATTGATTCAGATGCTCCGTCCATCACCACCCCCTTTTGTACTGCTTTTGGCCGCCATAAGTGTGGCAGGGTATGCTCAGACGTGAGTCCCTTGCTCACTTTGCCACTGGATTCAAGCAAGCCGGGCTGAAGACGGCTGGAATGCCAGAAACCGGTCCTCGGAAGCTTGTTTCCGGTCCAGGGAAGACATGGCTTGGCAGTTCGGGCTGGACTGTTCCCATGAGGCACAGGGTCAGACTGATTTGCATATAGCCATGTCTGAACTGGGGTGGCAGAGTGGGCTAAAGAACGGTGATGGATTAAGCCCAGATCTTTTGACTGGGTGTGAGTGTTTGATTGATTCAGATGCTTCGTCCATCACCACCCCCTTTTGTACTGCTTTTGGCTGCCATAAGTGTGGCAGGGTATGCTCAGACGTGAGTCCCTTGCTCACTTTGCCACTGGATTCAAGCAAGCCGGGCTGAAGACGGCTGGAATGCCAGAAACCGGTCCTCGGAAGCTTGTTTCCGGTCCAGGGAAGACATGGCTTGGCAGTTCGGGCTGGACTGTTCCCATGAGGCACAGGGTCAGACTGATTTGCATATAGCCATGTCTGAACTGGGGTGGCAGAGTGGGCTAAAGAACGGTGATGGATTAAGCCCAGAACTTTTGACTGGGTGTGAGTGTTTGATTGATTCAGATGCTCCGTCCATCACCACCCCCTTTTGTACTGCTTTTGGCCGCCATAAGTGTGGCAGGGTATGCTCAGACGTGAGTCCCTTGCTCACTTTGCCACTGGATTCAAGCATGCCGGGCTGAAGACGGCTGGAATGCCAGAAACCGGTCCTCGGAAGCTTGTTTCCGGTCCAGGGAAGACATGGCTTGGCAGTTCGGGCTGGACTGTTCCCATGAGGCACAGGGTCAGACTGATTTGCATATAGCCATGTCTGAACTGGGGTGGCAGAGTGGGCTAAAGAACGGTGATGGATTAAGCCCAGATCTTTTGACTGGGTGTGAGTGTTTGATTGATTCAGATGCTCCGTCCATCACTACCCCCTTTTGTACTGCTTTTGGCCGCCATAAGTGTGGAAGGGTATGCTCAGACGTGAGTCAGTTGCTCACTTTGCCACTGGATTCTAGCAAGCCGGGCTGAAGACGGCTGGAATGCCAGAAACCGGTCCTCGGAAGCTTGTTTCCGGTCCAGGGAAGACATGGCTTGGCAGTTCGGGCTGGACTGTTCCCATGAGGCACAGGGTCAGACTGATTTGCATATAGCCATGTCTGAACTGGGGTGGCAGAGTGGGCTAAAGAACGGTGATGGATTAAGCCCAGATCTTTTGACTGGGTGTGAGTGTTTGATTGATTCAGATGCTCCATCCATCACCACCCCCTTTTGTACTGCTTTTGGCCGCCATAAGTGTGGCAGGGTATGCTCAGACGTGAGTCCCTTGCTCACTTTGCCACTGGATTCAAGCAAGCCGGGCTGAAGACGGCTGGAATGCCAGAAACCGGTCCTCGGAAGCTTGTTTCCGGTCCAGGGAAGACATGGCTTGGCAGTTTGGGCTGGACTGTTGCCATGAGGCACAGGGTCAGACTGATTTGCATATAGCCATGTCTGAACTGGGGTGGCAGAGTGGGCTAAAGAACGGTGATGGATTAAGCCCAGATCTTTTGACTGGGTGTGAGTGTTTGATTGATTCAGATGCTCCGTCCATCACCACCCCCTTTTGTACTGCTTTTGGCCGCCATAAGTGTGGCAGGGTATGCTCAGACGTGAGTCCCTTGCTCACTTTGCCACTGTATTCAAGCAAGCCGGGCTGAAGATGGCTGGAATGCCAGAAACCGGTCCTCGGAAGCTTGTTTCCGGTCCAGGGAAGACATGGCTTGGCAGTTTGGGCTGGACTGTTCCCATGAGGCACAGGGTCAGACTGATTTGCATATAGCCATGTCTGAACTGGGGTGGCAGAGTGGGCTAAAGAACGGTGATGGATTAAGCCCAGATCTTTTGACTGGGTGTGAGTGTTTGATTGATTCAGATGCTCCGTCCATCACCACCCCCTTTTGTACTGCTTTTGGCCGCCATAAGTGTGGCAGGGTATGCTCAGACGTGAGTCCCTTGCTCACTTTGCCACTGGATTCAAGCAAGCCGGGCTGAAGACGGCTGGAATGCCAGAAACCGGTCCTCGGAAGCTTGTTTCCGGTCCAGGGAAGACATGGCTTGGCAGTTTGGGCTGGACTGTTCCCATGAGGCACAGGGTCAGACTGATTTGCATATAGCCATGTCTGAACTGGGGTGGCAGAGTGGGCTAAAGAACGGTGATGGATTAAGCCCAGATCTTTTGACTGGGTGTGAGTGTTTGATTGATTCAGATGCTTCGTCCATCACCACCCCCTTTTGTACTGCTTTTGGCTGCCATAAGTGTGGCAGGGTATGCTCAGACGTGAGTCCCTTGCTCACTTTGCCACTGGATTCAAGCAAGCCGGGCTGAAGACGGCTGGAATGCCAGAAACCGGTCCTCGGAAGCTTGTTTCCGGTCCAGGGAAGACATGGCTTGGCAGTTCGGGCTGGACTGTTCCCATGAGGCACAGGGTCAGACTGATTTGCATATAGCCATGTCTGAACTGGGGTGGCAGAGTGGGCTAAAGAACGGTGATGGATTAAGCCCAGAACTTTTGACTGGGTGTGAGTGTTTGATTGATTCAGATGCTCCGTCCATCACCACCCCCTTTTGTACTGCTTTTGGCCGCCATAAGTGTGGCAGGGTATGCTCAGACGTGAGTCCCTTGCTCACTTTGCCACTGGATTCAAGCAAGCCGGGCTGAAGACGGCTGGAATGCCAGAAACCGGTCCTCGGAAGCTTGT
Source organism: Lissotriton helveticus (assembly GCF_964261635.1). NCBI lineage: Eukaryota > Metazoa > Chordata > Amphibia > Caudata > Salamandridae > Lissotriton > Lissotriton helveticus. Next base: position 718,084,985 of record NC_136068.1, on the reverse strand, counting down.
TTCCGGTCCAGGGAAGACATGGCTTGGCAGTTCGGGCTGGACTGTTCCCATGAGGCACAGGGTCAGACTGATTTGCATATAGCCATGTCTGAACTGGGGTGGCAGAGTGAGCTAAAGAACGGTGATGGATTAAGCCCAGATCTTTTGACTGGGTGTGAGTGTTTGATTGATTCAGATGCTCCGTCCATCACCACCCCCTTTTGTACTGCTTTTGGCCGCCATAAGTGTGGCAGGGTATGCTCAGACGTGAGTCCCTTGCTCACTTTGCCACTGGATTCAAGCAAGCCGGGCTGAAGATGGCTGGAATGCCAGAAACCGGTCCTCGGAAGCTTGTTTCCGGTCCAGGGAAGACATGGCTTGGCAGTTCGGGCTGGACTGTTCCCATGAGGCACAGGGTCAGACTGATTTGCATATAGCCATGTCTGAACTGGGGTGGCAGAGTGGGCTAAAGAACGGTGATGGATTAAGCCCAGATCTTTTGACTGGGTGTGAGTGTTTGATTGATTCAGATGCTCCGTCCATCACCACCCCCTTTTGTACTGCTTTTGGCCGCCATAAGTGTGGCAGGGTATGCTCAGACGTGAGTCCCTTGCTCACTTTGCCACTGGATTCAAGCAAGCCGGGCTGAAGACGGCTGGAATGCCAGAAACCGGTCCTCGGAAGCTTGTTTCCGGTCCAGGGAAGACATGGCTTGGCAGTTTGGGCTGGACTGTTCCCATGAGGCACAGGGTCAGACTGATTTGCATATAGCCATGTCTGAACTGGGGTGGCAGAGTGGGCTAAAGAACGGTGATGGATTAAGCCCAGATCTTTTGACTGGGTGTGAGTGTTTGATTGATTCAGATGCTCCGTCCATCACCACCCCCTTTTGTACTGCTTTTAGCCGCCATAAGTGTGGCAGGGTATGCTCAGACGTGAGTCCCTTGCTCACTTTGCCACTGGATTCAAGCAAGCCGGGCTGAAGACGGCTGGAATGCCAGAAACCGGTCCTCGGAAGCTTGTTTCCGGTCCAGGGAAGACATGGCTTGGCAGTTCGGGCTGGACTGTTCCCATGAGGCACAGGGTCAGACTGATTTGCATATAGCCATGTCTGAACTGGGGTGGCAGAGTGGGCTAAAGAACGGTGATGGATTAAGCCCAGATCTTTTGACTGGGTGTGAGTGTTTGATTGATTCAGATGCTTCGTCCATCACCACCCTCTTTTGTACTGCTTTTGGCTGCCATAAGTGTGGCAGGGTATGCTCAGACGTGAGTCCCTTGCTCACTTTGCCACTGGATTCAAGCAAGCCGGGCTGAAGACGGCTGGAATGCCAGAAACCGGTCCTCGGAAGCTTGTTTCCGGTCCAGGGAAGACATGGCTTGGCAGTTCGGGCTGGACTGTTCCCATGAGGCACAGGGTCAGACTGATTTGCATATAGCCATGTCTGAACTGGGGTGGCAGAGTGGGCTTAAGAACGGTGATGGATTAAGCCCAGAACTTTTGACTGGGTGTGAGTGTTTGATTGATTCAGATGCTCCGTCCATCACCACCCCCTTTTGTACTGCTTTTGGCCGCCATAAGTGTGGCAGGGTATGCTCAGACGTGAGTCCCTTGCTCACTTTGCCACTGGATTCAAGCATGCCGGGCTGAAGACGGCTGGAATGCCAGAAACCGGTCCTCGGAAGCTTGTTTCCGGTCCAGGGAAGACATGGCTTGGCAGTTCGGGCTGGACTGTTCCCATGAGGCACAGGGTCAGACTGATTTGCATATAGCCATGTCTGAACTGGGGTGGCAGAGTGGGCTAAAGAACGGTGATGGATTAAGCCCAGATCATTTGACTGGGTGTGAGTGTTTGATTGATTCAGATGCTCCGTCCATCACTACCCCCTTTTGTACTGCTTTTGGCCGCCATAAGTGTGGAAGGGTATGCTCAGACGTGAGTCCGTTGCTCACTTTGCCACTGGATTCAAGCAAGCCGGGCTGAAGACGGCTGGAATGCCAGAAACCGGTCCTCGGAAGCTTGTTTCCGGTCCAGGGAAGACATGGCTTGGCAGTTCGGGCTGGACTGTTCCCATGAGGCACAGGGTCAGACTGATTTGCATATAGCCATGTCTGAACTGGGGTGGCAGAGTGGGCTAAAGAACGGTGATGGATTAAGCCCAGATCTTTTGACTGGGTGTGAGTGTTTGATTGATTCAGATGCTCCATCCATCACCACCCCCTTTTGTACTGCTTTTGTCCGCCATAAGTGTGGCAGGGTATGCTCAGACGTGAGTCCCTTGCTCACTTTGCCACTGGATTCAAGCAAGCCGGGCTGAAGACGGCTGGAATGCCAGAAACCGGTCCTCGGAAGCTTGTTTCCGGTCCAGGGAAGACATGGCTTGGCAGTTCGGGCTGGACTGTTCCCATGAGGCACAGGGTCAGACTGATTTGCATATAGCCATGTCTGAACTGGGGTGGCAGAGTGGGCTAAAGAACGGTGATGGATTAAGCCCAGATCTTTTGACTGGGTGTGAGTGTTTGATTGATTCAGATGCTCCGTCCATCACCACCCCCTTTTGTACTGCTTTTGGCCGCCATAAGTGTGGCAGGGTATGCTCAGACGTGAGTCCCTTGCTCACTTTGCCACTGGATTCAAGCAAGCCGGGCTGAAGATGGCTGGAATGCCAGAAACCGGTCCTCGGAAGCTTGTTTCCGGTCCAGGGAAGACATGGCTTGGCAGTTCGGGCTGGACTGTTCCCATGAGGCACAGGGTCAGACTGATTTGCATATAGCCATGTCTGAACTGGGGTGGCAGAGTGGGCTAAAGAACGGTGATGGATTAAGCCCAGATCTTTTGACTGGGTGTGAGTGTTTGATTGATTCAGATGCTCCGTCCATCACCACTCCCTTTTGTACTGCTTTTGGCCGCCATAAGTGTGGCAGGGTATGCTCAGACGTGAGTCCCTTGCTCACTTTGCCACTGGATTCAAGCAAGCCGGGCTGAAGGCGGCTGGAATGCCAGAAACCGGTCCTGGGAAGCTTGTTTCCGGTCCAGGGAAGACATGGCTTGGCAGTTCGGGCTGGACTGTTCCCATGAGGCACAGGGTCAGACTGATTTGCATATAGCCATGTCTGAACTGGGGTGGCAGAGTGGGCTAAAGAACGGTGATGGATTAAGCCCAGATCTTTTGACTGGGTGTGAGTGTTTGATTGATTCAGATGCTCCGTCCATCACCACCCCCTTTTGTACTGCTTTTGGCCGCCATAAGTGTGGCAGGGTATGCTCAGACGTGAGTCCCTTGCTCACTTTGCCACTGGATTCAAGCAAGCCGGGCTGAAGACGGCTGGAATGCCAGAAACCGGTCCACGGAAGCTTGTTTCCGGTCCAGGGAAGACATGGCTTGGCAGTACGGGCTGGACTGTTCCCATGAGGCACAGGGTCAGACTGATTTGCATATAGCCATGTCTGAACTGGGGTGGCAGAGTGGGCTAAAGAACGGTGATGGATTAAGCCCAGATCTTTTGACTGGGTGTGAGTGTTTGATCGATTCAGATGCTTCGTCCATCACCACCCCCTTTTGTACTGCTTTTGGCTGCCATAAGTGTGGCAGGGTATGCTCAGACGTGAGTCCCTTGCTCACTTTGCCACTGGATTCAAGCAAGCCGGGCTGAAGAAGGCTGGAATGCCAGAAACCGGTCCTCGGAAGCTTGTTTCCGGTCCAGGGAAGACATGGCTTGGCAGTTCGGGCTGGACTGTTCCCATGAGGCACAGGGTCAGACTGATTTGCATATAGCCATGTCTGAACTGGGGTGGCAGAGTGGGCTAAAGAACGGTGATGGATTAAGCCCAGAACTTTTGACTGGGTGTGAGTGTTTGATTGATTCAGATGCTCCGTCCATCACCACCCCCTTTTGTACTGCTTTTGGCCGCCATAAGTGTGGCAGGGTATGCTCAGACGTGAGTCCCTTGCTCACTTTGCCACTGGATTCAAGCATGCCGGGCTGAAGACGGCTGGAATGCCAGAAACCGGTCCTCGGAAGCTTGTTTCCGGTCCAGGGAAGACATGGCTTGGCAGTTCGGGCTGGACTGTTCCCATGAGGCACAGGGTCAGACTGATTTGCATATAGCCATGTCTGAACTGGGGTGGCAGAGTGGGCTAAAGAACGGTGATGGATTAAGCCCAGATCTTTTGACTGGGTGTGAGTGTTTGATTGATTCAGATGCTCCGTCAATCACTACCCCCTTTTGTACTGCTTTTGGCCGCCATAAGTGTGGAAGGGTATGCTCAGACGTGAGTCCGTTGCTCACTTTGCCACTGGATTCTAGCAAGCCGGGCTGAAGACGGCTGGAATGCCAGAAACCGGTCCTCGGAAGCTTGTTTCCGGTCCAGGGAAGACATGGCTTAGCAGTTCGGGCTGGACTGTTCCCATGAGGCACAGGGTCAGACTGATTTGCATATAGCCATGTCTGAACTGGGGTGGCAGAGTGGGCTAAAGAACGGTGATGGATTAAGCCCAGATCTTTTGACTGGGTGTGAGTGTTTGATTGATTCAGATGCTCCATCCATCACCACCCCCTTTTGTACTGCTTTTGGCCGCCATAAGTGTGGCAGGGTATGCTCAGACATGAGTCCCTTGCTCACTTTGCCACTGGATTCAAGCAAGCCGGGCTGAAGACGGCTGGAATGCCAGAAACCGGTCCTCGGAAGCTTGTTTCCGGTCCAGGGAAGACATGGCTTGGCAGTTCGGGCTGGACTGTTCCCATGAGGCACAGGGTCAGACTGATTTGCATATAGCCATGTCTGAACTGGGGTGGCAGAGTGGGCTAAAGAACGGTGATGGATTAAGCCCAGATCTTTTGACTGGGTGTGAGTGTTTGATTGATTCAGATGCTCCGTCCATCACCACCCCCTTTTGTACTGCTTTTGGCCGCCATAAGTGTGGCAGGGTATGCTCAGACGTGAGTCGCTTGCTCACTTTGCCACTGTATTCAAGCAAGCCGGGCTGAAGATGGCTGGAATGCCAGAAACCGGTCCTCGGAAGCTTGTTTCCGGTCCAGGGAAGACATGGCTTGGCAGTTTGGGCTGGACTGTTCCCATGAGGCACAGGGTCAGACTGATTTGCATATAGCCATGTCTGAACTGGGGTGGCAGAGTGGGCTAAAGAACGGTGATGGATTAAGCCCAGATCTTTTGACTGGGTGTGAGTGTTTGATTGATTCAGATGCTCCGTCCATCACCACCCCCTTTTGTACTGCTTTTGGCCGCCATAAGTGTGGCAGGGTATGCTCAGACGTGAGTCCCTTGCTCACTTTGCCACTGGATTCAAGCAAGCCGGGCTGAAGACGGCTGGAATGCCAGAAACCGGTCCTCGGAAGCTTGTTTCCGGTCCAGGGAAGACATGGCTTGGCAGTTTGGGCTGGACTGTTCCCATGAGGCACAGGGTCAGACTGATTTGCATATAGCCATGTCTGAACTGGGGTGGCAGAGTGGGCTAAAGAACGGTGATGGATTAAGCCCAGATCTTTTGACTGGGTGTGAGTGTTTGATTGATTCAGATGCTTCGTCCATCACCACCCCCTTTTGTACTGCTTTTGGCTGCCATAAGTGTGGCAGGGTATGCTCAGACGTGAGTCCCTTGCTCACTTTGCCACTGGATTCAAGCAAGCCGGGCTGAAGACGGCTGGAATGCCAGAAACCGGTCCTCGGAAGCTTGTTTCCGGTCCAGGGAAGACATGGCTTGGCAGTTCGGGCTGGACTGTTCCCATGAGGCACAGGGTCAGACTGATTTGCATATAGCCATGTCTGAACTGGGGTGGCAGAGTGGGCTAAAGAACGGTGATGGATTAAGCCCAGAACTTTTGACTGGGTGTGAGTGTTTGATTGATTCAGATGCTCTGTCCATCACCACCCCCTTTTGTACTGCTTTTGGCCGCCATAAGTGTGGCAGGGTATGCTCAGACGTGAGTCCCTTGCTCACTTTGCCACTGGATTCAAGCAAGCCGGGCTGAAGACGGCTGGAATGCCAGAAACCGGTCCTCGGAAGCTTGTTTCCGGTCCAGGGAAGACATGGCTTGGCAGTTCGGGCTGGACTGTTCCCATGAGGCACAGGGTCAGACTGATTTGCATATAGCCATGTCTGAACTGGGGTGGCAGAGTGAGCTAAAGAACGGTGATGGATTAAGCCCAGATCTTTTGACTGGGTGTGAGTGTTTGATTGATTCAGATGCTCCGTCCATCACCACCCCCTTTTGTACTGCTTTTGGCCGCCATAAGTGTGGCAGGGTATGCTCAGACGGGAGTCCCTTGCTCACTTTGCCACTGGATTCAAGCAAGCCGGGCTGAAGATGGCTGGAATGCCAGAAACCGGTCCTCGGAAGCTTGTTTCCGGTCCAGGGAAGACATGGCTTGGCAGTTCGGGCTGGGCTGTTCCCATGAGGCACAGGGTCAGACTGATTTGCATATAGCCATGTCTGAACTGGGGTGGCAGAGTGGGCTAAATAACGGTGATGGATTAAGCCCAGATCTTTTGACTGGGTGTGAGTGTTTGATTGATTCAGATGCTCCGTCCATCACCACCCCCTTTTGTACTGCTTTTGGCCGCCATAAGTGTGGCAGGGTATGCTCAGACGTGAGTCCCTTGCTCACTTTGCCACTGGATTCAAGCAAGCCGGGCTGAAGACGGCTGGAATGCCAGAAACCGGTCCTCGGAAGCTTGTTTCCGGTCCAGGGAAGACATGGCTTGGCAGTTTGGGCTGGACTGTTCCCATGAGGCACAGGGTCAGACTGATTTGCATATAGCCATGTCTGAACTGGGGTGGCAGAGTGGGCTAAAGAACGGTGATGGATTAAGCCCAGATCTTTTGACTGGGTGTGAGTGTTTGATTGATTCAGATGCTCCGTCCATCACCACCCCCTTTTGTACTGCTTTTAGCCGCCATAAGTGTGGCAGGGTATGCTCAGACGTGAGTCCCTTGCTCACTTTGCCACTGGATTCAAGCAAGCCGGGCTGAAGACGGCTGGAATGCCAGAAACCGGTCCTCTGAAGCTTGTTTCCGGTCCAGGGAAGACATGGCTTGGCAGTTCGGGCTGGACTGTTCCCATGAGGCACAGGGTCAGACTGATTTGCATATAGCCATGTCTGAACTGGGGTGGCAGAGTGGGCTAAAGAACGGTGATGGATTAAGCCCAGATCTTTTGACTGGGTGTGAGTGTTTGATTGATTCAGATGCTCCGTCCATCACCACCCCCTTTTGTACTGCTTTTAGCCGCCATAAGTGTGGCAGGGTATGCTCAGACGTGAGTCCCTTGCTCACTTTGCCACTGGATTCAAGCAAGCCGGGCTGAAGACGGCTGGAATGCCAGAAACCGGTCCTCGGAAGCTTGTTTCCGGTCCAGGGAAGACATGGCTTGGCAGTTCGGGCTGGACTGTTCCCATGAGGCACAGGGTCAGACTGATTTGCATATAGCCATGTCTGAACTGGGGTGGCAGAGTGGGCTAAAGAACGGTGATGGATTAAGCCCAGATCTTTTGACTGGGTGTGAGTGTTTGATTGATTCAGATGCTTCGTCCATCACCACCCTCTTTTGTACTGCTTTTGGCTGCCATAAGTGTGGCAGGGTATGCTCAGACGTGAGTCCCTTGCTCACTTTGCCACTGGATTCAAGCAAGCCGGGCTGAAGACGGCTGGAATGCCAGAAACCGGTCCTCGGAAGCTTGTTTCCGGTCCAGGGAAGACATGGCTTGGCAGTTCGGGCTGGACTGTTCCCATGAGGCACAGGGTCAGACTGATTTGCATATAGCCATGTCTGAACTGGGGTGGCAGAGTGGGCTAAAGAACGGTGATGGATTAAGCCCAGAACTTTTGACTGGGTGTGAGTGTTTGATTGATTCAGATGCTCCGTCCATCACCACCCCCTTTTGTACTGCTTTTGGCCGCCATAAGTGTGGCAGGGTATGCTCAGACGTGAGTCCCTTGCTCACTTTGCCACTGGATTCAAGCATGCCGGGCTGAAGACGGCTGGAATGCCAGAAACCGGTCCTCGGAAGCTTGTTTCCGGTCCAGGGAAGACATGGCTTGGCAGTTCGGGCTGGACTGTTCCCATGAGGCACAGGGTCAGACTGATTTGCATATAGCCATGTCTGAACTGGGGTGGCAGAGTGGGCTAAAGAACGGTGACGGATTAAGCCCAGATCTTTTGACTGGGTGTGAGTGTTTGATTGATTCAGATGCTCCGTCCATCACTACCCCGTTTTGTACTGCTTTTGGCCGCCATAAGTGTGGAAGGGTATGCTCAGACGTGAGTCCGTTGCTCACTTTGCCACTGGATTTAAGCAAGCCGGGCTGAAGACGGCTGGAATGGCAGAAACCGGTCCTCGGAAGCTTGTTTCCGGTCCAGGGAAGACATGGCTTGGCAGTTCGGGCTGGACTGTTCCCATGAGGCACAGGGTCAGACTGATTTGCATATAGCCATGTCTGAACTGGGGTGGCAGAGTGGGCTAAAGAACGGTGATGGATTAAGCCCAGATCTTTTGACTGGGTGTGAGTGTTTGATTGATTCAGATGCTCCATCCATCACCACCCCCTTTTGTACTGCTTTTGTCCGCCATAAGTGTGGCAGGGTATGCTCAGACGTGAGTCCCTTGCTCACTTTGCCACTGGATTCAAGCAAGCCGGGCTGAAGACGGCTGGAATGCCAGAAACCGGTCCTCGGAAGCTTGTTTCCGGTCCAGGGAAGACATGGCTTGGCAGTTCGGGCTGGACTGTTCCCATGAGGCACAGGGTCAGACTGATTTGCATATAGCCATGTCTGAACTGGGGTGGCAGAGTGGGCTAAAGAACGGTGATGGATTAAGCCCAGATCTTTTGACTGGGTCTGAGTGTTTGATTGATTCAGATGCTCCGTCCATCACCACCCCCTTTTGTACTGCTTTTGGCCGCCATAAGTGTGGCAGGGTATGCTCAGACGTGAGTCCCTTGCTCACTTTGCCACTGGATTCAAGCAAGCCGGGCTGAAGACGGCTGGAATGCCAGAAACCGGTCCTCGGAAGCTTGTTTCAGGTCCAGGGAAGACATGGCTTAGCAGTTCGGGCTGGACTGTTCCCATGAGGCACAGGGTCAGACTGATTTGCATATAGCCATGTCTGAACTGGGGTGGCAGAGTGGGCTAAAGAACGGTGATGGATTAAGCCCAGATCTTTTGACTGGGTCTGAGTGTTTGATTGATTCAGATGCTCTGTCCATCACCACCCCCTTTTGTACTGCTTTTGGCCGCCATAAGTGTGGCAGGGTTTGCTCAGACGTGAGTCCCTTGCTCACTTTGCCACTGGATTCAAGCAAGCCGGGCTGAAGACGGCTGGAATGCCAGAAACCGGTCCTCGGAAGCTTGTTTCCGGTCCAGGGAAGACATGGCTTGGCAGTTCGGGCTGGACTGTTCCCATGAGGCACAGGGTCAGACTGATTTGCATATAGCCATGTCTGAACTGGGGTGGCAGAGTGGGCTAAAGAACGGTGATGGATTAAGCCCAGATCTTTTGACTGGGTGTGAGTGTTTGATTGATTCAGATGCTCCGTCCATCACCACCCCCTTTTGTACTGCTTTTGGCCGCCATAAGTGTGGCAGGGTATGCTCAGACGTGAGTCCCTTGCTCACTTTGCCACTGGATTCAAGCAAGCCGGGCTGAAGACGGCTGGAATGCCAGAAACCGGTCCTCGGAAGCTTGTTTCCGGTCCAGGGAAGACATGGCTTGGCAGTTCGGGCTGGACTGTTCCCATGAGGCACAGGGTCAGACTGATTTGCATATAGCCATGTCTGAACTGGGGTGGCAGAGTGGGCTAAAGAACGGTGATGGATTAAGCCCAGATCTTTTGACTGGGTGTGAGTGTTTGATTGATTCAGATGCTCCGTCCATCACCACTCCCTTTTGTACTGCTTTTGGCCGCCATAAGTGTGGCAGGGTATGCTCAGACGTGAGTCCCTTGCTCACTTTGCCACTGGATTCAAGCAAGCCGGGCTGAAGGCGGCTGGAATGCCAGAAACCGGTCCTGGGAAGCTTGTTTCCGGTCCAGGGAAGACATGGCTTGGCAGTTCGGGCTGGACTGTTCCCATGATGCACAGGGTCAGACTGATTTGCATATAGCCATGTCTGAACTGGGGTGGCAGAGTGGGCTAAAGAACGGTGATGGATTAAGCCCAGATCTTTTGACTGGGTGTGAGTGTTTGATTGATTCAGATGCTCCGTCCATCACCACCCCCTTTTGTACTGCTTTTGGCCGCCATAAGTGTGGCAGGGTATGCTCAGACGTGAGTCCCTTGCTCACTTTGCCACTGGATTCAAGCAAGCCGGGCTGAAGACGGCTGGAATGCCAGAAACCGGTCCACGGAAGCTTGTTTCCGGTCCAGGGAAGACATGGCTTGGCAGTACGGGCTGGACTGTTCCCATGAGGCACAGGGTCAGACTGATTTGCATATAGCCATGTCTGAACTGGGGTGGCAGAGTGGGCTAAAGAACGGTGATGGATTAAGCCCAGATCTTTTGACTGGGTGTGAGTGTTTGATTGATTCAGATGCTCTGTCCATCACCACCCCCTTTTGTACTGCTTTTGGCCTCCATAAGTGTGGCAGGGTTTGCTCAGACGTGAGTCCCTTGCTCACTTTGCCACTGGATTCAAGCAAGCCGGGCTGAAGACGGCTGGAATGCCAGAAACCGGTCCTCGGAAGCTTGTTTCCGGTCCAGGGAAGACATGGCTTGGCAGTTCGGGCTGGACTGTTCCCATGAGGCACAGGGTCAGACTGATTTGCATATAGCCATGTCTGAACTGGGGTGGAAGAGTGGGCTAAAGAACGGTGATGGATTAAGCCCAGATCTTTTGACTGGGTCTGAGTGTTTGATTGATTCAGATGCTCCGTCCATCACCACCCCCTTTTGTACTGCTTTTGGCCGCCATAAGTGTGGCAGGGTATGCTCAGACGTGAGTCCCTTGCTCACTTTGCCACTGGATTCAAGCAAGCCGGGCTGAAGACGGCTGGAATGCCAGAAACCGGTCCTCGGAAGCTTGTTTCAGGTCCAGGGAAGACATGGCTTAGCAGTTCGGGCTGGACTGTTCCCATGAGGCACAGGGTCAGACTGATTTGCATATAGCCATGTCTGAACTGGGGTGGCAGAGTGGGCTAAAGAACGGTGATGGATTAAGCCCAGATCTTTTGACTGGGTCTGAGTGTTTGATTGATTCAGATGCTCTGTCCATCACCACCCCCTTTTGTACTGCTTTTGGCCGCCATAAGTGTGGCAGGGTTTGCTCAGACGTGAGTCCCTTGCTCACTTTGCCACTGGATTCAAGCAAGCCGGGCTGAAGACGGCTGGAATGCCAGAAACCGGTCCTCGGAAGCTTGTTTCCGGTCCAGGGAAGACATGGCTTGGCAGTTCGGGCTGGACTGTTCCCATGAGGCACAGGGTCAGACTGATTTGCATATAGCCATGTCTGAACTGGGGTGGCAGAGTGGGCTAAAGAACGGTGATGGATTAAGCCCAGATCTTTTGACTGGGTGTGAGTGTTTGATTGATTCAGATGCTCCGTCCATCACCACCCCCTTTTGTACTGCTTTTGGCCGCCATAAGTGTGGCAGGGTATGCTCAGACGTGAGTCCCTTGCTCACTTTGCCACTGGATTCAAGCAAGCCGGGCTGAAGACGGCTGGAATGCCAGAAACCGGTCCTCGGAAGCTTGTTTCAGGTCCAGGGAAGACATGGCTTAGCAGTTCGGGCTGGACTGTTCCCATGAGGCACAGGGTCAGACTGATTTGCATATAGCCATGTCTGAACTGGGGTGGCAGAGTGGGCTAAAGAACGGTGATGGATTAAGCCCAGATCTTTTGACTGGGTCTGAGTGTTTGATTGATTCAGATGCTCCGTTAATCACCACCCCCTTTTGTACTGCTTTTGGCCGCCATAAGTGTGGCAAGGTATGCTCAGACGTGAGTCCCTTGCTCACTTTGCCACTGGATTCAAGCAAGCCGGGCTGAAGACGGCTGGAATGCCAGAAACCGGTCCACGGAAGCTTGTTTCCGGTCCAGGGAAGACATGGCTTGGCAGTTCGGGCTGGACTGTTCCCATGAGGCACAGGGTCAGACTGATTTGCATATAGCCATGTCTGAACTGGGGTGGCAGAGTGGGCTAAAAAACGGTGATGGATTAAGCCCAGATCTTTTGACTGGGTGTGAGTGTTTGATTGATTCAGATGCTCCGTCCATCACCACCACCTTTTGTACTGCTTTTGGCCGCCATAAGTGTGGCAGGGTATGCTCAGACGTGAGTCCCTTGCTCACTTTGCCACTGGATTCAAGCAAGCCGGGCTGAAGACGGCTGGAATGCCAGAAACCGGTCCTCGGAAGCTTGTTTCCGGTCCAGGGAAGACATGGCTTGGCAGTTCGGGCTGGACTGTTCCCATGAGGCACAGGGTCAGACTGATTTGCATATAGCCATGTCTGAACTGGGGTGGCAGAGTGGGCTAAAGAACGGTGATGGATTAAGCCCAGATCTTTTGACTGGGTGTGAGTGTTTGATTGATTCAGATGCTCCGTCCATCACCACCCCCTTTTGTACTGTTTTTGGCCGCCATAAGTGTGGCAGGGAATGCTCAGACGTGAGTCCCTTGCTCACTTTGCGACTGGATTCAAGCAAGCCGGGCTGAAGACTGCTGGAATGCCAGAAACCGGTCCTCGGAAGCTTGTTTCCTGTCCAGGGAAGACATGGCTTGGCAGTTCGGGCTGGACTGTTCCCATGAGGCACAGGGTCAGACTGATTTGCATATAGCCATGTCTGAACTGGGGTGGCAGAGTGGGCTAAAGAACGGTGATGGATTAAGCCCAGATCTTTTGACTGGGTGTGAGTGTTTGATTGATTCAGATGCTCCGTCCATCACCACCCCCTTTTGTACTGCTTTTGGCCGCCATAAGTGTGGCAGGGTATGCTCAGACGTGAGTCCCTTGCTCACTTTGCCACTGGATTCAAGCAAGCCGGGCTGAAGACGGCTGGAATGCCAGAAACCGGTCCTCGGAAGCTTGTTTCCGGTCCAGGGAAGACATGGCTTGGCAGTTCGGGCTGGACTGTTCCCATGAGGCACAGGGTCAGACTGATTTGCATATAGCCATGTCTGAACTGGGGTGGCAGAGTGGGCTAAAGAACGGTGATGATTAAGCCCAGATCTTTTGACTGGGTGTGAGTGTTTGATTGATTCAGATGCTCCGTCCATCACCACCCCCTTTTGTACTGCTTTTGGCCGCCATAAGTGTGGCAGGGTATGCTCAGACGTGAGTCCCTTGCTCACTTTGCCACTGGATTCAAGCAAGCCGGGCTGAATACGGCTGGAATGCCAGAAACCGGTCCTCGGAAGCTTGTTTCCGGTCCAGGGAAGACATGGCTTGGCAGTTCAGGCTGGACTGTTCCCATAAGGCACAGGGTCAGACTGATTTGCATATAGCCATGTCTGAACTGGGGTGGCAGAGTGGGCTAAAGAACGGTGATGGATTAAGCCCAGATCTTTTGACTGGGTGTGAGTGTTTGATTGATTCAGATGCTCCGTCCATCACCACCCCCTTTTGTACTGTCCTTGAGCCCCCTGGCCTGAGTTTTGGCCACACAACCCCTTTTCCTTTGCTCCAACGGAAGTGCAGTGCACCGGAGGATCCAAGATTGGCAAAAAGGCACTACATTATGGTGCCCATGAAAGAGCAGCCTGAGCGTTCTCTGACACTGAGTAATGAGTGTTGGAGCCTGAGAATGTAGACCCTGATCTGCATAAGATGATCTGTGCCCTTGATCAATGAAGAGCACACTATCTGTAGTGCCTGCCGCAGAGGAGAGATATTGGTGCACTGCCTTGAGACATTGAGACTTTTGAATGAGCTGTGAGTGTTTGCCAGGAGGGCACTTCAACGGATACTGAGAAACACTATTTTTTATGGGAGGCCTGAATCAAGAGGCCCATGCAACAATGGGAGCAGATTTGATGGACGATAGAAGCCTGGCAGAGAGTCTTTAACGGACTCTGGGCATAGTTGGTTGCACAAGTGGTTTCCGTGCGATTGCATAAAATGGGTGTTAGGATACTGATTCTTCTTGTTTTGCTGGCATTGTTTTAAAGTAGTATTCTGTTTAGTAAAAGCAGAATAAAGTCCATTCTCTGTGGAAGAGTATCCCTTTTCATCTGAGAGCATTTATAAGGATCGCCACTGTTCCACCTGAATATATAATAAGTTTCTGAAATGCATAGGAGCCCTAAAAAATTTTACTAGATAATTTTAGGATTTGCTTTTGCTTAGGGTTGTGAAAAATGATAATTTTTGTTTGTAGAAGTGGTCATTACTTTATGTTAATTATGAGCAATTGCCCTGTTCTCTTTGTATTCCTGCTCATACCCTTAATGAAATGTTTAAGAATGGAAAATGCTTACCTAGCAATGAATTAGGATTTGCCTGTGTAATGGCAAAAGGAGGGGCTGAGGTACTTTAATTGTGACTCCATTTTACATTCAAACTCCATTTTGTGTTGCCTTTACACAGACTGCATGATTCACGAAGTGTCTCTGCCCTTTTGGACTGCAACGTGTTGAAGACCCCCTCTGTCCTTGTCTTGAAACCCATCTCAGACACCAGCTGGCCTAACTAATTCTTGTCTGGACCACCTAATCCCTGTATCAACTATCTGTTAGCCTTTAGCATTCTTCTCGTGCTGTATCTTATCTTTTGGAGGAAAAAAGGAAGATGCCCACACCTCAAAATAGTACACAATTATTCGAAGAAGGCACGTGTAACTGAATTGCACATGTGAAGGTACATTTATTTATACCAATTACTACAATTTTTTTAAATTTTTGGCAAAATATTTTTTTCAAAAGCAGAAAAAGGGGAAGAACCCACACAATCAACACAATGATTATACAAATACAAACAATAATTATACACAATGGCAATTGATGAGATACATAAGAACACAAAGGGAATATTCACACATTTAGTAATTCATGGTTAAATATGAATGCCTGTTTTGAAACCACCAAAGCGAAGTGAAAAAGGGGGGCAAGAGCATGCACAATGTCCATTAGCATAGATACATTTAATGTATTACTGTACTCTTGCGTAATGCCGACGCGTTTCAGGTTCGAGCAGAACGTATTCGAACCCTCATCAGGGCTTTGTGAATAGTCTGTGTGAAAGAAATAGAGAACAGTTTTAAAAGCCAAGACTAAATGTGAAGCGATTGAACTCATAGAGTTTTGAATGAGAAGGGTACCTGTGGTTATCAGGCTCCCAAGCACTGTTCAATGGACAGGGGGCGATGACACAAAGGTTTAGTTCTAAAATGAATAAAGCACAAAATGTTGTTTCAAATGATTGAATATGCATCAAAAAAATGGGAGAATCAGGATTTGAGCCTACCTCTATGTGCACCGTCTGGCGCCCCTTAGAGGGAGGAGATCGAGGATAAAAGTCTTTGAGTCCTGTCAATTAAAAGCAAAAGGCTTATGATCTAATGTCAACCTTTAAAGGACTTGATGTGCGTTATTTAGGAAAAGGGGGCCCCATACCTTGCGTTTTGTGTGCAATAAAGCGGTGTCCCTCTAGGTTGAAATCAGCATGAAGCTCCTACATGAACAAAGTGAAAGGGGGCGTCAAACTGGTTGCACTTAGCCAATATTTAACAACTAAGTTATGGGCTGGTGGAAAGGAGCCTACCTGGGTCAGCTGCACGGATCATGGTGGCCCAGGAGTCAGAAAAGGGAGTGTTTTGATTTGTCTCCGTTTCTGTGGCGCGCTGAGAAAAGGGAACAAAAGCGCGATTGAAATGCGCGTCTGCAAGCTGTCAGATTGTACATGAATCAAAGCTCCCGAGCGAAGCGGGTTGCTACGTGAATCAAGGCTCCCAAAGGGAGAGCGTTTCTTACCTGTCCTCGGAAAGTCACTATTCCAATGGAAGGCTTCTCGAAGAATGCCTAACGTTACGTAGGGCCATTTTGGACTGCTAGAAAAAGGGATGACCAGCGTCCCATTGCATTATGGGATATGTAGTCCCAATTTTGAAAAATTCAAAGGCGCACCGGGTGGGAATGGATTGGTATTTACACTCATGTCTGGGATGAAAGTTGGAACTCGGAAGGCAAAGGGGGACCATTATGTGGGGCTCATGACGGCTGCATAGGAGTCCACCTTATGAATACAAAGGAGACAAGTGCAAGGCAGAGGGGGGAAAAAGAGCTAATAAAAGCTAGGTCATTGTAGGAAAAACCAGCTAAATTCTTGATAGTTCAGACATACTGTTAAGCCCTGTAAGGGTGCTATTGAACTTAAGAATCAGGTATGCTTCCTTCTGGAGCAACATCTTGTCGATGTCTGCCGGGCGCTGTGTTGTACCAAGTGTAAATAGTACTGACCACTTGAAATTCAATTCTGAATGAGAATTATCAATAAAATGTTCAACCATGGGTGCCGTAAGCACTTTCTTTCTAATCCTGGACCTGTGCTGACTGATGCGAAAATTGACTTGCTGGTTTGTTTTCCCGATGTAAATCTTGGGGCAAGGACACTGGATGACGTATATAACGTTTTTGGTTTTACAATTAGAGAAACCTGAATGCTTCCATTTGATCCCACGGTGTTCAAACTCATTGCCCTCAATCGTACTAGAGCATGCCACACAGTTGCCACATCTATGGTGGCCGTCAATTGGTTTCAAATTCCAACAGGATAAAATATCTTGTTTGGATTTCGGCAATGACACATCTGCTCTGACAATTTGTTGTCCAATGCTTTTGTTTTTTTTATAGGCAAAAATGGGCCGGGGGAAGGGGCATTCTAAGCCATCAAGAAGGTGCCAGTTTTTGAGAATTGTCTGTCTCATTTTATGCGTGTCTGGACCAAATGTGGTCACGCATACCAACCGGTCCAATTCTTTCTTTTCTTTTATTTGCAGGAGGCATTCTCTCGGTGTACAACGAGCTCGTTTGTACGAATGCCTAAGTAGCTTCTTAGGGTATCCTCTGTGTGTCATTTCCCCACAAAAGATTTCAGCATGGTGATCGAAGTCACTGATCTCCGTGCAATTCCTGCGAATCCGCAGTAATTGCCCATAAGGGAGATTGGCCTTTAGATTTCTCGGGTGGTGGCTGCTGTGATGCAGAATGGTATTTTTGTCCGTCGTCTTCCTATAGAGGGAAGTCTTCAGGAGCCCATCCGAGCATGTGACTTCAATGTCCAGGAAGGTCATTTTAGTTTTGTTGGCTTCCATGGAAAATTTTATGTCGCTGTGCCTCGAGTTGATCCATTCGTGGAAACCACTGAGCTCGGTCTGGCTCCCCTGCCACAGGAGCCAGACGTCGTCAATGTAGCGCCACCAATGGATGATGTTGTCACTGAATGGATTATTGTTATCGACAAACTTCATCTCGTATTGTGCCATGTAGAGCACTGCCATTTCTGGGGCATAAGGACACCCCATGGCAGTGCCCTTCACTTGCATGAAGAATTGGTCATTAAATACAAAATAATTCTTTTTAAGGGCAATTTCTGCCAATTTCAAGATAAATTTTGTGGGCACCCGATGGGGACGCTCTCGCTTCTCAAGGTACAGCTCGATGACTTCAAGAGCCTCTTCTTGAGGGATCTGTGTATATAAGGACGTAACGTCCATTGTTACCATTACTTGAGTGCAAGGATCAAAGGGAGTGCCTTCTACCTTACTCAGAAAATCGGTAGTGTCTCGCAGATATGACTTGACGTCCTTAATGAAAGGCTTCAAGAAAAAATCAACGTATTTTGAAATAGGTTCTAGACAGGAGTCGACGCCAGATACTATGGGCCTCCCCGGAGGGTCAGCTAGACTCTTATGAATCTTCGGGAGAAGATATAAGATCGGAATGCGTGGGAACTTTTTTGTCAAGAAATCAAATTCTTTGGGTCCTAGAAAGCCTTGTTCATGGCCCTCAGTCAGTGTCTGTGAAATGAGACCTTGTATAAATCTCGTTGGGTCTTCTTGTAATTTGCGGTACCATGTGGTGTTATTGACATGTTTCATCCCTTCACCAATGTATTGGTCCCTTGGCCACAGGACGACTGCTCCCCCCTTATCAGCCTGTTTAATGATTAAAGAAGAATCTTCTTTAAGGCTCTGAATAGCTGTACGTTGGTGCGGGCTGATGTTCTGTGGTACATATTTTTTGGCTCTCTCCATTTGATTAATGGATGCTAATAGTACCTGTTCGAACGCCAGAACCTGTTTGGGGATATTCTGATGTGGAACAAAACTCGATTTGTTCCTCGGGCCAGTTGTTTCTTTATCAACTGGTGTGGGTTGGTGAAAGAAGAAGGCTCGGAGTCTCAACTTCCGACAAAATTCAAGGGTCTCAATCTTTAATTTCGTGAAATCCGTCCTCTGGCTGGGGACAAATTTTAATCCCAAGTTGAGTACGGACTCCTCGTGTTTTGTGAGGACTCTGTCAGATAAATTCACAATCACGTCTGGCTTCTCTATGACTTGTAGACCCTGTTTCTGGTTCGCATTTCCCATGCTGGCTTGAACCTGGTTTTTTGAGGCTGGCCCCTGTCTAAAAAAGCTACCTGTTTCCTAGAGTTGTTACCTCTATTGTCTGTGTCAGATCCTGATGAAGAGGTGTCTGAAAAGGTGGTGAATCTATTGCGTGATCTGCCCTGGTAGTCGTACAGCGCCCGACGTGAGTCAACAAGGGAATAGTAGTCCTCTTTAAGGAAAGGATAAACCTGTTCGATTTTGAACGTCTTTGTATCGCGTTCGTATTTGGTGGTTTTATTGTTAATGGTGATATCTCTGAACACTTGTATGTCTTTCTCAATTTTATCAAGTAACGCTTTAGCGTCTGCAATAGCTGGGTTTTCGGCAATGGCCTTAGTTAGTTCCTCGATCTCCTCAACCTCTTTGAGGCATAGACGTTGTGCGGTCTCTATGGTGTGGACCATAAGGTCCCTACTGCACTTCGTATTTATGAAACTGAATCCTTTCTTATACTCTTCGTCCTCAGTGAAAATGACGGGTATATTTTTAACCTGGAGCCCCCAAGGTATAGTGCCTCCTTTTAGGTGTCGAAGGAGGAAGTGACCGTGGAGCTCAGTTCTGACGTGCTTTTTGCACAGTCTTACCAATTTCTCGGATTCGTTTTGTTGCTTCGCATTAGAACTTAGTGTTATCGAAGCAAATGGTGACGTAGCTATGAGTGATGCAATGTGGCTTTCGCTGAACGACAGGGTGTCTTTTTCTGCCATACTACTCGAAGGACACGCAGCCCTTCACCCAATTACGGGAAATATTTTGATGTCCCTGAACTCTCGCGGGTAGCTACCCGCTCTATATTGGCGAAAAGAAGGAGTTAGGTCCTGATTGGGACTGAGGAGGGGCTGGACCATAATCTAATGGAGGAAAAAAGGAAGATGCCCACACCTCAAAATAGTACACAATTATTCGAAGAAGGCACGTGTAACTGAATTGCACATGTGAAGGTACATTTATTTATACCAATTACTACAATTTTTTTAAATTTTTGGCAAAATATTTTTTTCAAAAGCAGAAAAAGGGGAAGAACCCACACAATCAACACAATGATTATACAAATACAAACAATAATTATACACAATGGCAATTGATGAGATACATAAGAACACAAAGGGAATATTCACACATTTAGTAATTCATGGTTAAATATGAATGCCTGTTTTGAAACCACCAAAGCGAAGTGAAAAAGGGGGGCAAGAGCATGCACAATGTCCATTAGCATAGATACATTTAATGTATTACTGTACTCTTGCGTAATGCCGACGCGTTTCAGGTTCGAGCAGAACGTATTCGAACCCTCATCAGGGCTTTGTGAATAGTCTGTGTGAAAGAAATAGAGAACAGTTTTGAAAGCCAAGACTAAATGTGAAGCGATTGAACTCATAGAGTTTTGAATGAGAAGGGTACCTGTGGTTATCAGGCTCCCAAGCACTGTTCAATGGACAGGGGGCGATGACACAAAGGTTTAGTTCTAAAATGAATAAAGCACAAAATGTTGTTTCAAATGATTGAATATGCATCAAAAAAATGGGAGAATCAGGATTTGAGCACTCCCTTTGATCCTTGCACTCAAGTAATGGTAACAATGGACGTTACGTCCTTATATACACAGATCCCTCAAGAAGAGGCTCTTGAAGTCATCGAGCTGTACCTTGAGAAGCGAGAGCGTCCCCATCGGGTGCCCACAAAATTTATCTTGAAATTGGCAGAAATTGCCCTTAAAAAGAATTATTTTGTATTTAATGACCAATTCTTCATGCAAGTGAAGGGCACTGCCATGGGGTGTCCTTATGCCCCAGAAATGGCAGTGCTCTACATGGCACAATACGAGATGAAGTTTGTCGATAACAATAATCCATTCAGTGACAACATCATCCATTGGTGGCGCTACATTGACGACGTCTGGCTCCTGTGGCAGGGGAGCCAGACCGAGCTCAGTGGTTTCCACGAATGGATCAACTCGAGGCACAGCGACATAAAATTTTCCATGGAAGCCAACAAAACTAAAATGACCTTCCTGGACATTGAAGTCACATGCTCGGATGGGCTCCTGAAGACTTCCCTCTATAGGAAGACGACGGACAAAAATACCATTCTGCATCACAGCAGCCACCACCCGAGAAATCTAAAGGCCAATCTCCCTTATGGGCAATTACTGCGGATTCGCAGGAATTGCACGGAGATCAGTGACTTCGATCACCATGCTGAAATCTTTTGTGGGGAAATGACACACAGAGGATACCCTAAGAAGCTACTTAGGCATTCGTACAAACGAGCTCGTTGTACACTGAGAGAATGCCTCCTGCAAATAAAAGAAAAGAAAGAATTGGACCGGTTGGTATGCGTGACCACATTTGGTCCAGACACGCATAAAATGAGACAGACAATTCTCAAAAACTGGCACCTTCTTGATGGCTTAGAATGCCCCTTCCCCCGGCCCATTTTTGCCTATAAAAAAAACAAAAGCATTGGACAACAAATTGTCAGAGCAGATGTGTCATTGCCGAAATCCAAACAAGATATTTTATCCTGTTGGAATTTGAAACCAATTGACGGCCACCATAGATGTGGCAACTGTGTGGCATGCTCTAGTACGATTGAGGGCAATGAGTTCGAACACCGTGGGATCAAATGGAAGCATTCAGGTTTCTCTAATTGTAAAACCAAAAACGTTATATACGTCATCCAGTGTCCTTGCCCCAAGATTTACATCGGGAAAACAAACCAGCAAGTCAATTTTCGCATCAGTCAGCACAGGTCCAGGATTAGAAAGAAAGTGCTTACGGCACCCATGGTTGAACATTTTATTGATAATTCTCATTCAGAATTGAATTTCAAGTGGTCAGTACTATTTACACTTGGTACAACACAGCGCCCGGCAGACATCGACAAGATGTTGCTCCAGAAGGAAGCATACCTGATTCTTAAGTTCAATAGCACCCTTACAGGGCTTAACAGTATGTCTGAACTATCAAGAATTTAGCTGGTTTTTCCTACAATGACCTAGCTTTTATTAGCTCTTTTTCCCCCCTCTGCCTTGCACTTGTCTCCTTTGTATTCATAAGGTGGACTCCTATGCAGCCGTCATGAGCCCCACATAATGGTCCCCCTTTGCCTTCCGAGTTCCAACTTTCATCCCAGACATGAGTGTAAATACCAATCCATTCCCACCCGGTGCGCCTTTGAATTTTTCAAAATTGGGACTACATATCCCATAATGCAATGGGACGCTGGTCATCCCTTTTTCTAGCAGTCCAAAATGGCCCTACGTAACGTTAGGCATTCTTCGAGAAGCCTTCCATTGGAATAGTGACTTTCCGAGGACAGGTAAGAAACGCTCTCCCTTTGGGAGCCTTGATTCACGTAGCAACCCGCTTCGCTCGGGAGCTTTGATTCATGTACAATCTGACAGCTTGCAGACGCGCATTTCAATCGCGCTTTTGTTCCCTTTTCTCAGCGCGCCACAGAAACGGAGACAAATCAAAACACTCCCTTTTCTGACTCCTGGGCCACCATGATCCGTGCAGCTGACCCAGGTAGGCTCCTTTCCACCAGCCCATAACTTAGTTGTTAAATATTGGCTAAGTGCAACCAGTTTGACGCCCCCTTTCACTTTGTTCATGTAGGAGCTTCATGCTGATTTCAACCTAGAGGGACACCGCTTTATTGCACACAAAACGCAAGGTATGGGGCCCCCTTTTCCTAAATAACGCACATCAAGTCCTTTAAAGGTTGACATTAGATCATAAGCCTTTTGCTTTTAATTGACAGGACTCAAAGACTTTTATCCTCGATCTCCTCCCTCTAAGGGGCGCCAGACGGTGCACATAGAGGTAGGCTCAAATCCTGATTCTCCCATTTTTTTGATGCATATTCAATCATTTGAAACAACATTTTGTGCTTTATTCATTTTAGAACTAAACCTTTGTGTCATCGCCCCCTGTCCATTGAACAGTGCTTGGGAGCCTGATAACCACAGGTACCCTTCTCATTCAAAACTCTATGAGTTCAATCGCTTCACATTTAGTCTTGGCTTTCAAAACTGTTCTCTATTTCTTTCACACAGACTATTCACAAAGCCCTGATGAGGGTTCGAATACGTTCTGCTCGAACCTGAAACGCGTCGGCATTACGCAAGAGTACAGTAATACATTAAATGTATCTATGCTAATGGACATTGTGCATGCTCTTGCCCCCCTTTTTCACTTCGCTTTGGTGGTTTCAAAACAGGCATTCATATTTAACCATGAATTACTAAATGTGTGAATATTCCCTTTGTGTTCTTATGTATCTCATCAATTGCCATTGTGTATAATTATTGTTTGTATTTGTATAATCATTGTGTTGATTGTGTGGGTTCTTCCCCTTTTTCTGCTTTTGAAAAAAATATTTTGCCAAAAATTTAAAAAAATTGTAGTAATTGGTATAAATAAATGTACCTTCACATGTGCAATTCAGTTACACGTGCCTTCTTCGAATAATTGTGTACTATTTTGAGGTGTGGGCATCTTCCTTTTTTCCTCCATTAGATTATGGTCCAGCCCCTCCTCAGTCCCAATCAGGACCTAACTCCTTCTTTTCGCCAGTATCTTATCTTTTGGCCTTCGCTATTCTCTCCCTGTTTTTTCCTATTCCCCAACCTTTTCCTTTGAAGCACGCAAACACGTTCTGCCATTTCTGATTGACCTGTAGGTGGTGTAATTGATTGACTGATGGGTTGGGCAAAATCACGACTCAAGGGGGATGTTCTGGTTACATGATGCTTTGTTTTGAATGTTTTCCTATTGGCTAATATTTTGCAGATCTTGTATGTCCATATTAGGTATTTTGCATGCTTGCAAAAGCTAGGACTGCCCCTTTCTTTTGTGCTGAGTTTGTAACCCTAAGCATATAAAAGGCCTCTGTGTTCTGTACTCTTTAGACTGCCTCATTCAGTTGCTACGGCTTCTGTGTGACGTAGTTTCACTCATTTGAGTTTAATAAAAATGTTCTCTTTATATTCCAGCTTCTGTGTCAGATTCTTCTTTTGTATTAGTGAGACCCCTGAGAATGAAGACTTGAGTTTCTTCAGGCTCGCCCCGTAAAACTCCCCCAAAAGGGCAGTGCAATGCCCCTTAGGGCGGGAAGACCGCACTTGGTCCCCCTCGTGAGAACAAACAGATGGGCAAAAAGCAGCCACCCGCTACTCCGTGGTGTGGCTGCCTCCGTGTAGACTAGAGAGATGTTGATTCTCCACCGGTCAGCCCCTCCTGACTCACGCTCAATCCGGGAGCCTGGAAAGCTTCTCCCCGCTGTGTTGGTTGGACTCTCCTGAGGTCCCGCAATCTCTGCATCCTCGGGTTGAGCCCTCACGCTCCGGCAACACACGGGCTCTCCGCTTCCTGGATTAGAGCCCGCCCACAATCAGGCAACAGTCAACTGACTTCCTGTTCACATTGGCGCCTGCTTTCACTGCATTTAAAGCAAGAGCCCACTTCTCGGGCTCAATGGACGAAAATGGGAAATGCTCACAACGCTCTTCATGTGTGCGGACACTGCACTTTTCCTCCGCATAGAAAAGTGCCTTGGCACTTACGTAAAGCGAAGCGACCCCCTCCTGCTCTTGACCACAGAGTGCAGAAAAAGCGGGGCACTAAGCATGGGCGTAAAATCCGTTCCGCTCGTGGAATTTGCGGATTTTCGGCAAATTCGCAATCCGTGAACTCTAGCGAATTTGCCGAAAAATCCGTCGATTCGCACGCGGCGGATTTTTTTGCTTGGTGATACAATATTGCGGTGCGCGGCGTGGCGCACGGCGTTCACTTTCCGTCATTCAGCGTTTGCCGAGTTGTTTTTCTCGATATTTTGCGAGTGCTGCGCCATTTTGGATCTTGCTGCGGGATCCCGCAGGAGTTGGCGCCCGCGAATACGTCATCGCGGCTTGCCACCTTACCTTGCACAGCACGCATCGCGAGAGTTCGCAATTGCGAACACGTAGGTGCGGCGGGCAGGAACAATCTTGCACTCGCGAAATAGAGATTTTGCAATTCTGCACAAGAAATCCACCAGCAAACAGCATAAACCTTCAGAAAATGATGATTTTTATCAGAATCACTCCTCAGGTTGACATTTGCCTGCACTTTTTTGTTACAAGGAGTCCATTTTTGGGGGGGGGGGAGAGGAAGGAAGTGCCCCACAGTCTCCAACTTCCTGTTCCTGTCCAGCAGGCTCCTCCCAGTGCTTTCTTCATGTGCTGGTCACTTTCATTTGGACCTTGACCTGGAAGGATTACTTTTTGTGGGTGCTGCTGGATATTTGGATTTGAGGCCTTTTTGACTTTCTTTGGATCACTTTTGGATTAGAAATAAACTTTCACAAGTAAGTTTGTTGGGGCATTACAGTTGCTGCAACTACAATTTTGGAACTTTTTCAGAACATTAAATAAAATATATTGTGGGTAGCCACAGTATCCAGTAGGACCAGGGTTGGTTATGGGTGCATGCATTATACAACTGTTTTGTTGAATTTAAACATCATTGAGGCCATGGATGGGCTGGGATTGTGCTTAATTTTGTGTTTTTTGTCGATTGTTTGGGGCTGCTGTTGGGGCCTTTTGCCCAGGGGTAGTGAGTGGTGCATGGACTGAGTCTGCCTGTGGGGTCTCACTCTCTTTAATGTAAACATCCTGGATGGCATTGGATTGTGGTGATTTTTGTGTGTTTTTCGTTTTTTTTGGGGTGCTACTGTTGATTTGGACTGGCCATGTGGGTGGTGGTGGTGGCCATCTTGAGTGCTGGTACAGGCAACATGTGCTTGGGGTGCAAGGGGCCATTTTGAAGAGAGGCAGTGTCTGAGGCCTGCACTTATTTTGCCTAGCTTTCATCCATTATGCCCAGGTGTAGTGAGTGGTGCATGGGCCTAGTCTTTCGGTGAGGTGTCTTCTTGGATTTAAACACCATTGAGGCTATGGATGGGCTGGGATTGTGCTGAATTTTGTGTTTTTTGTCATTTTTTGGGGGGCTGCTGGTGGGGCCTTTTGGCCAGGGGTAGTGAGTGGTGCATAGGCCTAGTCTTTCTGTGGGGTGTCTTCTTGGATTTAAACACCATTGAGGCCATGGATGGGCTGGGATTCTGCTGAATTTTGTGTTTTTTGTCGTTTTTTTGGGGCTGCTGGTGGGGCCTTTTGCCCAGGGGTAGTGGGTGGTGCATGGACTGAGTCTGCCTGTGTGGTGGTCTCACTCTCTTTAATGTAAACATCCTGGATGGCATTGGATTGTGGTGATTTTTGTGTGTTTTTCGTTTTTTTTGGGGTGCTACTGTTGATTTGGACTGGCCATGTGGGTGGTGGTGGTGGCCATCTTGAGTGCTGGTACAGGCAACATGTGCTTGGGGTGCAAGGGGCCATTTTGAAGAGAGGCAGTGTCTGAGGCCTGCACTTATTTTGCCTAGCTTTCATCCATTATGCCCAGTGGTAGTGAGTGGTGCATGGGCCTAGTCTTTCTGTGGGGTGTCTTCTTGCATTTAAACACCATTGAGGCCATGGATGGGCTGGGATTGTGCTGAATTTTGTGTTTTTTGTCGTTTTTTTGGGGCTGCTGGTGGGGCCTTTTTGCCAGGGGTAGTGGGTGGTGCATGGACTGAGCCTGCCTGTGGGGTCTCACTCTCTTTAATGTAAACATCCTGGATGGCATTGGATTGTGGTGATTTTTGTGTGTTTTTCGTTTTTTTGGGGGTGCTACTGTTGATTTGGACTGGCCATGTGGGTGGTGGTGGTGGCCATCTTGAGTGCTGGTACAGGCAACATGTGCTTGGGGTGCAAGGGGCCATTTTGAAGAGAGGCAGTGTCTGAGGCCTGCACTTATTTTGCCTAGCTTTCATCCATTATGCCCAGGGGTAGTGAGTGGTGCATGGGCCTAGTCTTTCTGTGGGGTGTCTTCTCGGATTTAAACACCATTGAGGCCATGGATGGGCTGGGATTGTGCTGAATTTTGTTTTTTTTGTCGTTTTTTTGGGGCTGCTGGTGGGGCCTTTTGGCCAGGGGTAGTGGGTGGTGCATGGACTGAGTCTGCCTGTGGGGTCTCACTCTCTTTAATGTAAACATCCTGGATGGCATTGGATTGTGGTGATTTTTGTGTGTTTTTTGTTTTTTTGGGGGTGCTACTGTTGATTTGGACTGGCCATGTGGGTGGTGGTGGTGGCCATCTTGAGTGCTGGTACAGGCAACATGTGCTTGGGGTGCAAGGGGCGATTTTGAAGAGTGGCAGTGTCTGAGGCCTGCACTTATTTTGCCTAGCTTTCATCCATTATGCCCAGGGGTAGTGAGTGGTGCATGGGCCTAGTCTTTCTGTGGGGTGTCTTCTTGGATTTAAACACCATTGAGGCCATGGATGGGCAGGGATTGTGCTGATTTTTGTGTGTTTTCTCGACTTTTTGGGGTGTATAACTGATGTTCCTCTGTCTTCCATTGCTTGTAGGTGCACAAGAGAACCACCAGTGCCAGGAAGAAGTCCTGCTGCGGTGTGTGCAGCACAACGTCACGTGTGGCCACAGACAACTCTGCAACTTGTGCAACTGCAGCCTGCTGTTCAGAGTGACATCTGAAGAAGATGGCCCCAAAAAAAGTTGCCCGTAGCTCCTCTAGCAAGAAAGTTGCCAGTAAGGAGCAGAAGAAGCAAGTGGCACCACTTGCCAAGGAGACTGGTGTGATGACGACCGCCACATTTTTTGGGAAAAAAAAGTACGCCTGCTGCAGCAGCGGGGTCTGCTGGGGACCAAGCTGGGAGCAGCACCTCCGCTCCATTGGGCTCAGTGCCACCACCACCACGCCAACTTAGGTCCAAGCCCTTGAGTGCTGCAGAGGCAGCCAGTATAGTTGTTCAATCACCATCGACCAGTGATGTTGGCTCATCGCAAGAAAGTAGCAGCAATGTTCCTCAAGAGTCAAGACAGGTTGTTGTAACTCATCTGACGAGTGTTGAACAACCACAGCCGCAACAACAATCACATGTGCAAGTAGTACAAGCCCAAGTACATGTGGAAGGAGAGGCGGCGCAAGGAGAGGAGCAAGCAGAGGTGCATGGAGGGGCACAACAAGTGGCCACAATAGTTGTTCCTCCAGAAGTAGGGGCACATCTGGAAATCGACAATCAAGCCGAGGTATCATTCGAGGAAGCCACTCCTGATGATCATTCATTGTCGTCCACATCCCGAGCAAGGAAAAGATCAAGGGTGTTGGTGTCTACATCTTCTTCAAGCCCACCTCCTTCTGATGATATGGATCTTACTTGGGAACCAGCACCACTGCCGTTTGAGAGTGAGGTTGAGGAGGCACACCATGATCTGACAAAGGTAGCAAAGCGTAAAAGGAAGGTCGACGAAACTCTCAAAGTTATGGAGTGTGATGACGCTCAACAAGAAGTGGCGTATACTCCTGCTGCTGAAGACTCTCACGACGCAGTCATCATCACTAACGTCACTGAAGCCCCAGCGGGCATGCAGCAAACAGACATTTTGACCCTAGCCCGACAAGCTGCTGAGCGTGATGATGAAGTCGACGAGGAGGCAATGGGAACACCAGAATCATTGATGTTAACTAGTACACCACAACGTGCCGCTTCCATATTTCTTACTCGCCAGAAGGGATCTCCATCCACCTCGACCTCAATTAGTGGTGGTGAAAGTGCACAACATAGTAAAGTTCAGCAATATACATCCTCCACTTCATCTGGCATTAGCAGCACGGCCACCACCAGTATCGCCTCCTCCGGCCCCCACAGACATTTCAAGTCCGCAGTTTGGGACTTCTTTAGTGTTTCCACAAAAAGGGAAAACATAGCCATTTGTAGCATTTGTAAGCTTGCAGTTAGTCGTGGTAAGCTTGGTACCAACTATGGGACTGGAGGCCAGAGAGGTCATCTTAAGAGACAGCAAACTGTCCAATGGTTGGCGCACCTAAAGCAGATCAAGGAAACCCGAATTGCAAGTCGAGAAAACGTTGATGTTCCATCTGATGATGACGAGGAGGAAGAAGTGTCACACACTTCACTTACACCCAGTACCCCTGGGAGCCACACTAAGAGTGTGGGACAGAGTGAGACACCAATGCGAAAAAGTTCATCAGCGAGCGTAACTGGGTTGAAGAAGTCATCATCATCATCCCGTAAAATGGTCCAGGGCAACATTAAAACAATGTTGTTTTCAGACGCGCCATATGACCGCAACCACCCAATGGTGCGTCTGTATAACACTAAGCTGGCTAAAATGATAGCGCTGGATCTTCTACCTTTTTCTTTTGTAGAAGGGGTTGGTTTTCTCGAATTAGTGGCAGCGCTCTGCCCTAAATGGAAGGTTCCTAGCCGGTACTATTTTGCCCGAGTTGCGGTTCCAGCACTACATGAAGATGTGCTGGAGGTGATTGGGGCAGCTTTGCAGAAGAGTGCTGTTCACACTATACATCTCACAACAGACATGTGGACCAGTGGCGCAGGCACTGATTACATGTGCATCACTGCACACTGGGTCTCTTTTTCAGGGGTTAAAGCAAAGCTAAACGCAGGTGCTGACCTGGACCAAGTTTTTAAAGCTGCTCGAAACATGCAACACTAGCCATGTTTGGCTTGGAGAAACGTCATACAGCAGAAAACATTTTGAATGAGTTAAACACAAAGGTCTTTCACTGGCTGTCTCTAAAAAAACGCGGCATTGGTTATGTTTCCACGGATAATGGCGCCAATGTAGTTAAGGCCATGGAACTGGGTGACTATTTCAGAGTGCCGTGTTTGGCGCACTGTATAAACCTGGTTGTTAAAAAATTCTTGGAGAAAGAAAGTCCAGCATGCCAGTTAGTGGTCACCTGCCGAAAAATGTGCAACCATTTCAGCCATTCTTTTAAAGCCCGGAAGCATCTGAGGAGCCTGCTACATGAACGTCGAATGCCAGTGAAAGCACTCATCCAGGAGGTGCCAACACGTTGGAACTCAACCTTCTACATGCTTGAGCGTCTGTATGAGCAGTTTAGGGTACTCGATCAGTATTTCTTAACAATGGGTACAGCTGTAAAGGAGGACCTGAGGTTAAATGCGGCGCAATGGGAGCTAGTTAAAAGCCTGACAGACATGCTTCATCCTTTTGAGTTCTTCACGCGTGCAGTCAGCAGGGAGGACTGTAATTTGGGAAAAGCTATCCCATTGTTGCGCATGCTGGAGCACAAACTGAAGGCGGTGTCTTCAAAGTTTCAAAACGATGAAGAAAAGCAAGAAGCTTTTCTTTTGGCGAAGAAATTATTAGAGCGTCTACGTGGCGATGAACTTCTTCAAAAGATCCATTCAGAACAGCATTACATTTGTGCTACTATTCTGCATCCACGCTACAAAAAGGCGCTGGCAGGCTCTGCATTATTTCCTTTTAGTGATGAAGATGCTACAAAGTACAAACGTTGGGTAGCCTGGTCAGCCATCAGGTTTGAAAGAGAACGGAAGCAAATTGAAGGAAAAGGCAGTACATCAGCATCAGCAGGCCATCCCCATTCAGAAGACTCCACTTCTGCACCTGTGGCTGTGGCAGAAGTGACCTCTCTGCTGTTAAAGACACCGGCAACCGCATCATCTGCACCAGACACAACAGAAATATCGGGTGATGAAGAGGATTGGCTAGCTGAGATTGGTTA
This sequence comes from Lissotriton helveticus, assembly GCF_964261635.1. Lineage (NCBI taxonomy): Eukaryota > Metazoa > Chordata > Amphibia > Caudata > Salamandridae > Lissotriton > Lissotriton helveticus. The sequence continues at coordinate 718,054,804 of NC_136068.1, read as the reverse complement.
TGGTTCTGAAAAGGTCCGAGCGAAAATTCAGCAAAGTGGAGGAAATGTGGAGAACTTTGAGTCGATGGTGCAGGACTATCTGAATGACTCAACAGAGGTCTATGTTAATGCTGACCCATTGGCGTATTGGCATGGGAAAAAAGAATTGTGGCCAGAAATCTCCCGCCTGGCTATACATTACTTGTCTTGCCCACTCGCAAGCGTGTCTTCTGAACGTGTTTTCAGTGCTGCTGGTGGCATTGTAACTTGCAAACGGACCCGCCTCTCGCCCAAAAATGTGGAGATATTGACAATGATCAAGATGAATGAGCACCTCATACCACCAGATTTCAAAGTACCAGATCGCACGATGGAAGAAGACGAGGAGGACAGCAACTTAGATGAGGGAATTTCTTCTGTGTTAGGTGACACTGACCTACACCTGCCTGATGATTTCGCAGAGTATGAGGATGAACTCTTCTTCCCTGACACCGAGGCCTGAAAATGAGCCAATGAATTCAGACATTTTCTTTTTCGTACTTATTGACTTTTATTCCTGTGTTTCTGTCTTTCTTTGTTTTGCACAAGTTAATATAATTAAAACTAGAATCACCTGTACTTTTGCTTTTTGGCTGTTTGGGGGTCTTCTACTTGTTTTCGCCATGGTTGATGGCTCTGGGGCCATTGCTGGGAAGGTCTAATACCGGATAAAACTGGTTTAAACAACATCCATGAGGAAAAAAGGTTTTGCCTTTTCTGACTTTTCGCTCAATGTAGCGTTTTCAGGGGCCTGTTTGGGGGGCTTCCTGGTGTTTGTGGGTGGGTTTCGGGGTCTGGGAGCACTACTGGGTATGGATAGTTTAGATAGCAAGAGGTTTGAAGGAAATCCATGGAGGCAGAGGGGAGTTAGGGCCTAGCTGCAGAGCGCGCGCTGAGTGATTTTGGAAATTTTCACAAAAGTGACAAAGTCCACATTTTTGTACTTTTGCTTTTTGGCTGTTTGGGGGTCTTCTACTTGTTTTCGCCTGGGTTGACGGCTCTGGGGCCATTGCTGGGAAGGTCTGATACTGGATAAAACTGGTTTAAACAACATCCATGAGGAAAAAAGGTTTTGCCTTTTCTGACTTTTCGCTCAATGTAGCGTTTTCAGGGGCCTGTTTGGGGGGCTTCCTGGTGTTTGTGGGTGGGTTTCGGGGTCTGGGAGCACTACTGGGTATGGATAGTTTAGATAGCAAGAGGTTTGAAGGAAATCCATGGAGGCAGAGGGGAGTTAGGGCCTAGCTGCAGAGCGCGCGCTGAGTGACTTTGGAAATTTTCACAAAAGTGACAAAGTCCACATTTTTGTACTTTTGCTTTTTGGCTGTTTGGGGGTCTTCTACTTGTTTTCGCCTGGGTTGACGGCTCTGGGGCCATTGCTGGGAAGGTCTAATAGCGGATAAAACTGGTTTAAACAACATCCATGAGGAAAAAAGGTTTTGCCTTTTCTGACTTTTCGCTCAATGTAGCGTTTTCAGGGGCCTGTTTGGGGGGTTCCTGGTGTTTGTGGGTGGGTTTCGGGGTCTGGGAGCACTACTGGGTATGGATAGTTTAGATAGCAAGAGATTTGAAGGAAATCCACGGAGGCAGAGGGGAGTTAGGGCCTAGCTGCAGAGCGCGCGCTGAGTGATTTTGGAAATTTTCACAAAAGTGACAAAGTCCACATTTTTGTACTTTTGCTTTTTGGCTGTTTGGGGGTCTTCTACTTGTTTTCGCCTGGGTTGACGGCTCTGGGGCCATTGCTGGGAAGGTCTGATACTGGATAAAACTGGTTTAAACAACATCCATGAGGAAAAAAGGTTTTGCCTTTTCTGACTTTTCGCTCAATGTAGCGTTTTCAGGGGCCTGTTTGGGGGGCTTCCTGGTGTTTGTGGGTGGGTTTCGGGGTCTGGGAGCACTACTGGGTATGGATAGTTTAGATAGCAAGAGGTTTGAAGGAAATCCATGGAGGCAGAGGGGAGTTAGGGCCTAGCTGCAGAGCGCGCGCTGAGTGACTTTGGAAATTTTCACAAAAGTGACAAAGTCCACATTTTTGTACTTTTGCTTTTTGGCTGTTTGGGGGTCTTCTACTTGTTTTCGCCTGGGTTGACGGCTCTGGGGCCATTGCTGGGAAGGTCTAATAGCGGATAAAACTGGTTTAAACAACATCCATGAGGAAAAAAGGTTTTGCCTTTTCTGACTTTTCGCTCAATGTAGCGTTTTCAGGGGCCTGTTTGGGGGGTTCCTGGTGTTTGTGGGTGGGTTTCGGGGTCTGGGAGCACTACTGGGTATGGATAGTTTAGATAGCAAGAGATTTGAAGGAAATCCACGGAGGCAGAGGGGAGTTAGGGCCTAGCTGCAGAGCGCGCGCTGAGTGATTTTGGAAATTTTCACAAAAGTGACAAAGTCCACATTTTTGTACTTTTGCTTTTTGGCTGTTTGGGGGTCTTCTACTTGTTTTCGCCTGGGTTGACGGCTCTGGGGCCATTGCTGGGAAGGTCTAATAGCGGATAAAACTGGTTTAAACAACATCCATGAGGAAAAAAGGTTTTGCCTTTTCTGACTTTTCGCTCAATGTAGCGTTTTCAGGGGCCTGTTTGGGGGGCTTCCTGGTGTTTGTGGGTGGGTTTCGGGGTCTGGGAGCACTACTGGGTATGGATAGTTTAGATTGCAAGACGTTTGAAGGAAATCCATGGAGGCAGAGGGGAGTTAGGGCCTAGCTGCAGAGCGCGCACTGAGTGATTTTGGAAATTTTCACAAAAGTGACAAAGTCCACATTTTTGTACTTTTGCTTTTTGGCTGTTTGGGGGTCTTCTACTTGTTTTCGCCTGGGTTGACGGCTCTGGGGCCATTGCTGGGAAGGTCTAATAGCGGATAAAACTGGTTTAAACAACATCCATGAGGAAAAAAGGTTTTGCCTTTTCTGACTTTTCGCTCAATGTAGCGTTTTCAGGGGCCTGTTTGGGGGGTTCCTGGTGTTTGTGGGTGGGTTTCGGGGTCTGGGAGCACTACTGGGTATGGATAGTTTAGATAGCAAGAGATTTGAAGGAAATCCATGGAGGCAGAGGGGAGTTAGGGCCTAGCTGCAGAGCGCGCGCTGAGTGATTTTGGAAATTTTCACAAAAGTGACAAAGTCCACATTTTTGTACTTTTACTTTTTGGCTGTTTGGGGGTCTTCTACTTGTTTTCGCCTGGGTTGACGGCTCTGGGGCCATTGCTGGGAAGGTCTAATACCGGATAAAACTGGTTTAAACAACATCCATGAGGAAAAAAGGTTTTGCCTTTTCTGACTTTTCGCTCAATGTAGTGTTTTCAGGGGCCTGTTTGGGGGGCTTCCTGGTGTTTGTGGGTGGGTTTCGGGGTCTGGGAGCACTACTGGGTATGGATAGTTTAGATTGCAAGAGGTTTGAAGGAAATCCATGGAGGCAGAGGGGAGTTAGGGCCTAGCTGCAGAGCGCGCGCTGAGTGATTTTGGAAATTTTCACAAAAGTGACAAAGTCCACATTTTTGTACTTTTGCTTTTTGGCTGTTTGGGGGTCTTCTACTTGTTTTCGCCTGGGTTGACGGCTCTGGGGCCATTGCTGGGAAGGTCTAATAGCGGATAAAACTGGTTTAAACAACATCCATGAGGAAAAAAGGTTTTGCCTTTTCTGACTTTTCGCTCAATGTAGCGTTTTCAGGGGCCTGTTTGGGGGGCTTCCTGGTGTTTGTGGGTGGGTTTCGGGGTCTGGGAGCACTACTGGGTATGGATAGTTTAGATTGCAAGACGTTTGAAGGAAATCCATGGAGGCAGAGGGGAGTTAGGGCCTAGCTGCAGAGCGCGCACTGAGTGATTTTGGAAATTTTCACAAAAGTGACAAAGTCCACATTTTTGTACTTTTGCTTTTTGGCTGTTTGGGGGTCTTCTACTTGTTTTCGCCTGGGTTGACGGCTCTGGGGCCATTGCTGGGAAGGTCTAATAGCGGATAAAACTGGTTTAAACAACATCCATGAGGAAAAAAGGTTTTGCCTTTTCTGACTTTTCGCTCAATGTAGCGTTTTCAGGGGCCTGTTTGGGGGGTTCCTGGTGTTTGTGGGTGGGTTTCGGGGTCTGGGAGCACTACTGGGTATGGATAGTTTAGATAGCAAGAGATTTGAAGGAAATCCATGGAGGCAGAGGGGAGTTAGGGCCTAGCTGCAGAGCGCGCGCTGAGTGATTTTGGAAATTTTCACAAAAGTGACAAAGTCCACATTTTTGTACTTTTACTTTTTGGCTGTTTGGGGGTCTTCTACTTGTTTTCGCCTGGGTTGACGGCTCTGGGGCCATTGCTGGGAAGGTCTAATACCGGATAAAACTGGTTTAAACAACATCCATGAGGAAAAAAGGTTTTGCCTTTTCTGACTTTTCGCTCAATGTAGTGTTTTCAGGGGCCTGTTTGGGGGGCTTCCTGGTGTTTGTGGGTGGGTTTCGGGGTCTGGGAGCACTACTGGGTATGGATAGTTTAGATTGCAAGAGGTTTGAAGGAAATCCATGGAGGCAGAGGGGAGTTAGGGCCTAGCTGCAGAGCGCGCGCTGAGTGATTTTGGAAATTTTCACAAAAGTGACAAAGTCCACATTTTTGTACTTTTGCTTTTTGGCTGTTTGGGGGTCTTCTACTTGTTTTCGCCTGGGTTGACGGCTCTGGGGCCATTGCTGGGAAGGTCTAATAGCGGATAAAACTGGTTTAAACAACATCCATGAGGAAAAAAGGTTTTGCCTTTTCTGACTTTTCGCTCAATGTAGCGTTTTCAGGGGCCTGTTTGGGGGGCTTCCTGGTGTTTGTGGGTGGGTTTCGAGGTCTGGGAGCACTACTGGGTATGGATAGTTTAGATAGCAAGAGGTTTGAAGGAAATCCATGGAGGCAGAGGGGAGTTAGGGCCTAGCTGCAGAGCGCGCGCTGAGTGATTTTGGACATTTTCACAAAAGTGACAAAGTCCACATTTTTGTACTTTTGCTTTTTGGCTGTTTGGGGGTCTTCTACTTGTTTTCGCCTGGGTTGACGGCTCTGGGGCCATTGCTGGGAAGGTCTAATACCGGATAAAACTGGTTTAAACAACATCCATGAGGAAAAAAGGTTTTGGCACTTTTTGTAACTTAGGGTTCGTTAGGGTTAGCCCTAGCAGCAGGATTGCCTTTGTTTGGGTGTTCTTGATTTTTGCAACTGAGTTCTGGGGTTTTAGAGCACTCGTGGGAATGTGTTATTTTTGTTGCAAGCAATTTGAAGAAAATCCATGGTGGGAAAGGGGGGATCACTTACTCGGTGAGAGGCACTTACTGTTGAAAACATTTAGCCATTTACACTTAAAGGAAGAAAATGACACAGACTTAAGTTTCAGGAAAACTAACTTACTGTTAAACCACCACCCACCAGACTCTAAACCAGTAGTATGGTGGGAAAGGGGGGATTTGGCATAGTTAAAGAAAGCCTTTGCCACTATTCTTAACTTAGGGCTCGTTAGGGTTAGCAGTATTTCTATTGCATGTGTTTGGGTGAAGGGGCCTTCGAGTCTTGGAGCGATGCTGGCTATGGATACTTTTGCTTGCTTGCAAGTGGTTTGGAAATACAATCCACGGTGGGTAAGGGGGTATTTGGGCCTACTTTTACTTTCAAAGTACGTTTTGTCACCAGTTTTCTGCTAGGCCTCTTTTTTTTTGTTCTGATTGGGGGTCTTCTACATTTTTGCGACTGGCTTTAGTAAGGGTCTGCGTGGGAGGCGGGAGCACTGCTGGGAAGGTCTAATTTTGTTCTAAAACACAGTTTACAGTACACCTAGCTTGAGGGGAAAGATCCGCTAAATTAATTTGACCATACTTATTTATCCTTCAAAAGGTGACTCAGACAGAGTACGCACTTTCAAAAATATTGTACTGTCTATTTGGAAAATCAAAGTGTGACTTTTTGCACTACACAGCGTACACACCTTGTATTTATTTATCAGTGGTGTTGTAATAGCACTTTCTATTTTTCGTTCAATAATTACAGGCCGGGTTTCAGTCTGTGCAATGGGGAAAAAAGGATGGAGTGAGTCAGGCTTCACATTAGCGAGCCGCAATTCAGCATCCGCCAGGCAAGCAGTGGACAGGGTGTCTTCTGGTCACCAACATTGATGGACGAAGCGTCAGCTGGAATGGAGGAGTGCCGCTAATAAGAGGTATTGTTTGCTGCATGCAACTTACTTACCAAATTCAACAGGACAACTACAACAACATACAGATACAGTATCCATTGTTTTCTTCTATGAGTGTGACTCCATTTCTTGGATCTCTCTCTGCTTCTAAATTGATCCCTACAGCCATTCTATAGGTTTTACTTCGGCTAATTTTTAAACCTAATTTAATGTAAGAATAAGAAGTGTTTCTCTGAGTGCAGAGATAGGCAAGTGAAAACGCTGCAGCCCTGTACTGTCGCATTCTAGTACTACTTACTTTTCAGTAACAATGCATGCAGTAGGGCATGCACTTCCTTTATGTCACTTAAAAAGATTTATGGTTAGCTTTGTACCCAAAGATTTCTTTATCTTGAATTATTGTTTGTCCATGCTGTGCTTTTTTTTTCTCTCAACAAAACCTACCCAAAAAGAAACCCCCATTCCCATCCATTTTCCAAACCCTAACCCTCTTCCCCCGGGCTGTGTGGTTTTGCTTGATGTGTGACTAAATGAAATCAATAATTCCACACACTTGCTGGGGAGGATAAGGTCATAGCAACAGGCTGGTAAAGGAATCCGAGGATATATCCTAGACTTACTCAGCTTCAGTACTATTTCTTGTAGTAGTAGCCAATGTCAAAGAAATTCAACGGAAGTACTAGTTATACTTCCAATACTTTACCATTTGTTAGGCTCTGTGTGACACTGTTCTAGTGTACTGTCACCTGCTATATTCTCTATCGTACCGTTGTAATGCTACAGTAAGGACAAACCAGGTTTCATTTTCTTTTTTTCCATAGGCATGCAACTGCCACTGTGTCACACCACTAGTACCACCGCAATGAGGACATTTCATCCGCCCAGGATTGCCAACCTTAATCACCACTTCCCGTGGAGCCAGCCCTGGGCCTAGCCCTACTTTCAAACACAAATTACAGGTAAGATAAGCGTTTGGTGGGAGGTAGTATAATGGAGTATTAGGAATAGACGAGAGATTGACGGTAGTACTACTAAAGTCCTAGGACTCTTCAGGAAAACAAACTTACTGTTAAACCCCCACCCACCAGACTCAAAAGCAGTAAAAAACAGGTATGGTCAGATAAAGTTTCAAAAAGTATATTTTTGTAGCCCTAACAAAATAATCTCCCGCAAGACCCTCCCTAACCCCAACGATTGTCCTTCAAAAGTCCCACAACCCAACTCCCAATTCCCACCCCCCCAATAGTCTCTAAAAAAGGGGCAAGGGACACTACACTACGGGAGGGTGCTGTTGACTTTAGCGGCCAGGGCATCATACTCCTTGCGGAGGGTGGCATGGTCGAAGCGGAGGCCCTCCACCAAGTTCTTGTAGGTATGGACCTCCTGCTCCAGGTAGGACACTCTTAGGGATAAGCGGCGCTGGCGTGCCTTGCAACTCCTGTGGGGGACAGCTGCTGTTTTTGCTGCTTGGCGGTGGCGGTTGGCTTTGGTAGCCCGGCTCCGTACCGCTGGAGCACTGCGCTGGCTGGCAGCCCGTGGGTGCACGGAGGAGGATGCAGCTGTACCAGTGGATGTTGTACCGGTAGACTGCGTCTCCTCCTCCTCCAGGGCCACCAGCCGCCGATATTCGGCGACAGTGGCATCCAGCCTCCGTTGCCGGGCCATTTGAGCCAGCTCCCTCCTTGATGGTCTTCTGGTTGATTTGGAAGGAGCAACTATATGAAGAAAGAAAGACATAGTCACTCTGTAACCAATGCTCCTTAAGATTAACACAAAATGATTGAGCAGAAAGTTGTGTCACAGTACAAGTAGCAAATTGAAAGCACAGTACATAACTATTGAGGACAGTATCTATCTAACCTCCCACTTCTTCATCCTTGCTCTAACATTAGTGGGACTTTAAGGAACAAATTCTACGAGCACTATGGACTTCCATTACAGTCGACTATGACAGTACACCAGTTATTCTTCTTCTTCTCTCTTGTTTAGGAAAATTGGTACGTTATCTTATGCAAGCCGGCATAATGCCAGCGCAGTGAACTTGCACCCGAGAAAAACAGACGCACAACATGATGAGTGAGACAGACTTGCGTTACTGTACCGGTCCAGTACATGCAGGTGGTGAAGCTCTTACTTTTCTATTACGGGTGGCACTGAGAATACTCTGGTAAAAGGGCTACTGCTTAATTAATTTAACTTTCACCCTACAGTGCAAATGAGTACTAGAAAAGGAAAATGAAGAAGCTAAATAATCTGATTATCTATCACTTCACATGGGATGTATTTGATGACATATGGGATGACTTTAGGTGCTTTGCTTATTATTGAGTGAACAGTGTGCCCACATATGAATGACGTACTACTACTAAACTAAAGTTATTAAGAGAGGTAGGGAGTGTCCACTGTAATAACCGGATATATGCTGTGCTTGCAGTTGCAATACAAACTACTGCTACTATTCATGGTAGTATTTGGACAAAATTACAACTTCTTATCCTTGTCTTTCTTACACTGGAACGGACGTGCGGGTGCGGTGTTACATGCTCTTCAAAGTAACACTTAGTTCATCCAGTGACCGTCTACTCTCTCTAGATACACATATGCTATCTAAGAGTCTGATAATACCATGATCCAGGCATCCATCCATTCAAAGTATATACACACATACAGTTTCTGTTTCACCCACCCAGGCTGTTCTCCTTCCACCCATCCTTGCTTCATCATTCACCCAGCCATGCACCATACCATATTCTTTCCTTCCCAGCCACCTGGGGGACCAAGCAAACACATATCATTCTCCTTTGCCAGTCATCATTAAATTTCTCGTCCTTCCACACTTACTTACACCCTTCTTTCGCTTTTCGTTCACCCCATCCATCAAGTTCATCTCAGATCCTATTGGGAATCTTCTCGCCAAAAACTTCACAGCTAAGTCGAAGTACATTTAGAGGAGGCTACTACCTGGTTGATGTATAATACACCCATGCAGAAAGCACACTATGCAGTCTTCAATCTCAATAAGTAAGGAATATATAGCTTACCTCTGCCCGCCACCACCGTGTGAACCCTCACAGGCACGTCCGGCACTTGCACCGCCTCCTCCCCAGAGTTGTCCCCCTCGTCCAATACCACCACCTCCGCGCTGGCCCCGCCACCAGATGTTCCACCTACAAAGTACATTTAAGAATGTTAGAATACACCACTCACTACTATATAATATTTGGTCTAGGAGGAATAAAGAAATGTGAAAAAAACAGAATACAATGTAATAATTTGTGTCTGTCTACTCTAAAGTAAAAATGTCCCTTTTTCCAGGGAAGGCTGTTGTCTTGCTGCACTTTTTGGCACAACTGATGAATGCTTGCTTTTTATTTTTAACACGCACCACTTTTTCTCCTAACAGACTGAAGCTTGACTTCTAAGAACACGAGCAGGATCAAGTTCAAACCAGGTGAGAGCTCGGCTCGACCCCAAGAAATGTGTCCAATTGATCGTCAGCACTAAGCACTTTTCCATTTTCAGTTAAACGTTTAGTTTTATGAAAAAGTTGATTTTTAGAAATGTGTTTACTTTTAATAAAGCTTTTAAACTTAAATAGACTCTGTGGTTTTTGGTCCTCCACACTAGAGTGGATGAGCTAAAGGTTGTGGAATTTTTGCAAGCATGAGTCCGTGCCTCTGACACTTCTTGACTCTGACTCCGTACTCTTGTCCTGCGTTGGATAATCTAATCATCATTGGGGATCAATCATCGGTGACTTTGGGAGCTAAATGACTCTGCCACACTATCTAGTCAGTAAGGAGATTGGGGGTTCAACTACAAAGTCTGTTATCACTGAGGTATGTGGAAAGTCTAACAGCACCTATTATAATTGATAAGCTAAGCAATGCATTATTTAGTGTCCATAGTTCTGTTCAGATTTGTCCCTGCAACAGTAGTAGAATGGATTGTCCTACTAGCCAAACCAAAAGTCTACAAGAAGATCAAAGACGATTTAGAAAAAATCGAATGAGGAACGCTAGGAAAAAATAGGTACTCTATATTAAAATTAAAACTTACTGGGGCCAGCAAAGGAGCCCTCGCCTGATCGCTCCTGGCCTGCATCCTGAACAGCACCCTCCTCCTCCTCCTGTGTCCTCTTGCCCCTGGGGGGAGCTGATGTACAACATGAAAGAAAGAAAGACCAGAAAACATGGATGATATTTGTCAGCCAAATCAAACATTTCAAAAGAACAATAACAAAATATTTTGGCGAAATAGCAAATAGACAACTATTCCACGGGATATATTGACCGATCTCATGTGGTCTACTACGTTATTGATTTGCGGACCGTTGACTTGGAAAGTTCCTATGTAACTCACTAAACAAACTACTAAAAAGGTTTGCCTAGGCCTGGCAGGCAGCAGTCCGCAGCACGCGAAGTGACAGACAAAGTCAATCGTGCTTGCAGATCAGTGAATACTCAAACTATCAATACACCGACCACCACCACTATTTGTTCTTATAGCCATGTGTCTAAAGGAAGGACTGGACTTGAGTCTGTAGGGGCTGATTTAGAAGCCCCTTGCGGCTCTTTTGCTCCATTGTTGCGTGACTTTTGTGACGCAGCGGCAGAACAAAAGAGGCGCCATGGTGCGGCGTATATTAACAAAGTGACGCATATGGGAGATGCATCACGTTGTAAAGCCCTGCGCCATCAGGGGGTGTTCCAGCGCAAGGGAGGGCGTTCCTGCGCAGGAACGAATCCTAAAAGTGGCTGAGGGAAATCTACAAGATGTCAATCAGTCACTTTTAGGACAATGATGCGTGACTCAAACCCTGCGCCTGCTTGAAGCCGACATACGGCTTGATGCAGCATTGGGGAGATAGGGCACCCCAGAGCATTGCTGGAGCTGCGCCATCGTTGGCACGCAACTCCAGCAATGCGCCGCCTTTACGGCACAGATGCGTAAGGCTTCTGTGACGTTTTGGGCCCATGGTGCGCCACATTGTAAATACGGCGCACCATGGGTGGTGGTGGCATGGCGCACAATTACTGGCGCATCCCTGCTACTTTGCAGGGATGCGCCGGTAATTGAAAATCTGACCCTTAGTGTCTAGCATTACGCAGTTCTTTACAGTACACTCATACATAATTTCTCAGGCCAATGAAATGAACACAAAATAGAAAACAAATAAGCATAGTAGCAAGGCTACTGAGAAGGAGAGCAGTGCACCTGAAATGCATAGAAGATTTTGAAATATAATTTACCTACAATGTAATCGGCAGCATTATTGCTCTTGGTAAAAAACAAAAAATTGCAATATAATAACACACAGAGCGGGATAAAACAGAGTAGTGATGAAATAGATAGAAATAGCTACTACTACTCACCAAGCCCGGGGATCTCTACGCCGAGCACGTCCAGCAAGTCGTGTTCCCGGTCCATGAGATCCGTCCAGCGGTGGGTGGCCTGGTTATAGGTGCGCCGGACCCCAGAGTGTTCAAACATGGCCCGGCACACCTTCTCCCACCTCTTCCGGCGCTCCCGGATCCCGTAGCCGGTAGCGATCCTGCCGCCTCCCATGATGGTCTTGGGGAGGCAGCACTGGACGTGAAAGACTAGTGCGGCCACCTCCTCCGCACTAAAAATCTCCCGAGCTACAACTGTCTCCCCCCTCAAACGCCCGCACGGGAGCCGGGCACGGGGTGCGGGACCCTTCCCCTTTGCGGGCTTCTTCCCGGCTCCCTTTGCCATGGTCTGGGCAGAAAGGAAGCAAAATAAGAAAGAAGAAATAAAACAGGGAAGAAAAGAAAAGCGTTTAAAAAAGTAGTTTAAAATGAACAAAAAGTAGCAGAAAACACAAAAATATAGAGCAAGAAAAATAGAGGGATAGATAATGAGTAAAATAGATCTAACTAAACTTCAAACAAGCAAAGGATGGCAGAGATTAAGAAAGGATACAGAGAGCATGCCCAGAACCATAGCAATGAATGAGAAACAAGATGGCCGCGCCCGTTCACGACCGCGTGGGTAAGTTTGCACGAGATTTTCCTCGCGATCACACGCGAACATGTACGAGCGAGCCGCACGCTTTGCGAGATTACACATAGCGCCCGGAAACGGAATTACGTCACGCAAACAAGATGGCCGCACCCATGTACGACCGCTAGGGTAACTTCGCAAACGTTGCGCTACAAGCGGCTTGCGAACATGCAAAAAATCACGCGAACAAACACGCAGCAAAAAACAAATCGTGTATTTGCACGAATTCGCGGCTTCCGAAAACGATCTCGCACGGATTCGCGCCCCGCAAATTGGGTGAAATTGCAGAAAAAAGATTTTTGCAAAACTGAAAGCAATCAGCAGGTGCAAAAGTTCAATCTTAACATTAGTAACCATTCACTCTAGTGCTTCCTGAGAGGCCCCTCCAGAGGTCAGTTGCCTATTTGCAACTATTCTATGACCCTGCTCTGACCCTCACAGCAGGCTCATACAATAGCTACAAGTAGGCCATAAAGGTCCTGTGAAAAAAAAATGCACTGCAACAGAAAGCAAATTACAGATAAGGAAGGAAGCAGGTGCCAGCCAGACTGGAAGTTTAAAAATCAGTGACACATTAATCAACCCCAAATTAATTCATGGCAGTTGAAGCAGGGCAGGTGTGCTTGCTTTTTTTCACCCCCATAATCTACAGTGATAAACCAACCAGAGGGTGGCAGTGAGGATGTACCAGAGGGTGGCATGGGTGTACCAGAGGGTGGCAGTGGTGAAACAGAGGGTGCTGTGAACCTGTGATGATGAACCAGACGTAGAAACAACATAGTCGCGGCCGTTGCGAGCCGAAAAGTAGGTTCGCAATTGCGAACTGGTAAACAAACCTCGCGAACTGGCAGAAACCCTTGCGAACACAAAAAAACACAAAAATCCACAAATTCGCGAGAGTTCGCGGATTTTGAATCCGTAAATACGCAAGTTCGCGTACGCCAGATTCGCTAAATCCGCCCATGCTTACGGGGCACTCATCAGCATTGGATTTAAAGGGCAAATAAGAGGGAGCACTCAGCCCGACGCTAAGTCCTCAAAGTCCGACAGGGCAGAGCTGGGCCCAGGCAGGCCAGCTCACAGGGCCCTCCAGCAGAGGGACAGTCCTTTGTGGTGGTTCCTCTTGGTTTCCAGCAGTCCTCCAGTAAACACCAGTCCAGCGAGTTCAACAAACATGGGGTCACAGCCCCAATATTTATACCACAAATGACTTTGTTCTTCCCCCTGAAACAGGGCTCTGTGCCCAGTCCAAACCAGCTGTGGGGTGCACTTACACCTCTCCCTTCAGGTGCACAACAACCCTCATTGTTAGTGTAGGCTCTGGCTCCAAACACACCACAGGGGGGCAGAACCAGCATTGTGTAAGGCAGGCACAGTCCTATTCAGGTCCAGGTGCTACTCCTCCCACTACTCCAAATGCAGAGCAGCCTATTCAACCTAGCACTGACTCACTCAGCCCCTCTGGAGCCAATGCACTTCCCCAGCCCCTGTCATCCAGAGCCAGACATGCAATACACACCAGGCAGGCACAAAGACACATAGCACACAGAAATGCCCACTTCTAAAAGTGACATTTCTAAAATAGTGATAATAAATCTGAGAACACCATTACGCAGCATTTATTACCACTATTCCAAACATACCAAACTTGATCACGCCACACCTCTCATATCAGGAATTAACACTGAATCACATATCAGGGAATCCCCAATGCATTCTTATGAGAGGGCAGTATCACAGTAGTGAGAAACCAAAATGGCTGTTTGTCACTACCAGGACATGCAACACAGTTAAGACACATGTCCTACCTTTTATCTTCAGCGTACCCCGCCCATAGGGCTAGCTAGGGCCTACCTTAGGGATGACTGATATGTAGTAAAAAGGGAGTCACAGACGTGGCAACCACATTATGTACCACGTCACAGCGGCAGTAAACTGCTCACGCAGGCCCTGCAATGGCAGAGGCCTGGGACATGCTTGAAAGGCTACTTTGGTGGGTGGCGCAAGCAGCGCTGCACGCTCACAAGGACCAATTAATTTACTGGCCCTGGGTATCTGAGATACCACTTTATAAGGGACTGATAGGTAAATAAAATATGCCAAACAGGTGAAGACCAATCTTACCTCGTTTACCATGGAGAGCACATGCACTTTACACTGGACAGCAGTGATAAAGTGCCCAGAGTCCTAAAACCACCAACACCAGGTTGGAAAAAACACCAGAAGGAAGGCAAAAAGTTCAGGGATTACCCTGCAAAAAGTGCCCGTCTAACAGTAAATAATACAGAGAACAGTGGGGAGGCCAACAGGTGGCCTTGTTTGACCACTGTCAGACCCGAAAGCACTAACCTGTGCTTTTTCTCCTAAGTGAGTGACACGTATTCTTGAAGTGGACCGGACAGCCACACTGCTACCTTTCTGGCCCAGAAAAGTGATATAAACTTACAGTAAACACCTGAAGAACAGGGGAAAGGGTCTTTGGAGAAGAGAAGATAGATGAGGATGGTCAGGCTGGGCTGGTGTAGCTGGTATGAGTGGTAGTCTTCATGCGCTTGCTTCTAATGGTCCTAACACAGAACATTAAAGGTAGACACTGATATAATTTTAAACAAAGACCGACTGGAGTTCTCATTACTTATGTGTTGCTCTTGTATACTCCAGATACCCACCAAAGCACTCCCCTTTTCCGCCTTCTGACTGGTTAGACGCCCTGAATCAGGTTGCCTGGGTGCCTCTAAGAAGGAAAGTACAACTCTATGAAACTAATGTCCCTTTCAGTGGATCATAATTCCTATACTCACGCTCAGGGATCATTACCTGCTCTTCTCCTCAGGAATGAATACTGATTTCTCTCTCTGGAACATCTAACGGGTACATATGAGGAAGTTAGCATCACACACCCCTTCCCCCACCCAATAGAGTTCTAATCAAAGCTCTCTCTAAAGTTTTTCTGGCAATATTTCCAACACTGCACTGCTCTGTAATCCTTTTTTACTGAACGCACTTTGAGCTTGACTAAAAAGTCTGAGCACACATTCTTGTGATGTCTTTCAAATACTTGATAACTTGCAAATAACAATTATTTCTTGTTTTTCCTCTAAGTACCTGTGGCCTCCATGGGCGTGCTTCAGCTAAGTGGAGAAGTATACACTGGGCACCTGCGCCATACCTTTTAATCTTGAACTGAACTGTTATCTTACAAGTTCTTGTCCTCTTTTTGTAGGCTGATCTGTGCAGTCGAAGCTGGGCTCCAGAAGGGCCAGCCAGGACTATGCACTGTCTGGGGAGCAAATGAACAGCTAAGTCACATATCTACTGAGCACACTCTTTAGTGCGACTGAGATGTACCTGCGTGACGAGGATAACATGTCCAGAGGCGGAGCTCAACTGACAGTTCTGGACAGAAAGCCTGAACACCTACATTTCCAGATGCAGACAAGCCCCAGGACCATGCTATGCGGCACCCTCATCTACAGACCCCCAGGACCTCTCACACACCCCGCAACTACCATCGCCGAGCTCACCACACCCCACACCATCACCTCCACAGACTACATACTACTCGGGGACCTGGACTTCCACCTCGACAACGGAAATGACCCGACTGCACCACTCTCCTCGACCACCTTGCCAACCTGGGACTGAAGCAGCTCGTCAACACGCCCATCCACAGAGCGGGTCACACCCTCGATCCCATCTTCGTGGGAGAAACAAACCTCTGCTTCAGCCACACCTCCCAGCCCCTCTGGACTGACCACCACTGCATCCACTTCACCTTCAACACCACAACTGCAATCAAACCTGCCCTGCGCCCACCAAAACGGAACTGGAGCAAGGTCACAGAGGAGCACCTCAACAGCACCCTCCGTCAAAACCCTGCCATCGCCACGACCAACACCAACTCCGCAGCCAGGGAATTTCATAGCTGGGTCTCCTGCTGCGCCGACAAGCTCGCACCCCTCCGCCCCCCCCACCAAATAACACCCTCTGAAGGCCACCTGGTTCACCACAGACCTTCAAGAAGCCAGACGCTCCTGAAGAAGCCTAGAGAAAACCTGGCGAAACCTGAAAACCACAAAAGCACGGAACAACCACAAGAATGCCCAAAAGGAATACCACCAGCGCATAAGAGACATCAAACAGACATTCATAAGAGACAAGGTCCAGAACAACGTGACCGATGCAAGGAACTGTTCAACGTCATACAGCAGTACGCAAAACCCACTTGCGAAGCCACGGATGTCACACCTTCCCAGGAACTCTGCAACAAGCTCAGCTCCTACTTCCATCTTAAGATCAAGGCCCTCTATGACAACTTCATTGAACCAACAATGAAAACCACCCCCCCTACCCACTGCCACTGATGAGCCGACCATCACGTCCTGGTATCCCGCTACCGTGGAACTCATCCCCGCAACCATGAAGAAAACTCACTCAGGAGCCCCTACAGACCCCTGCCCACCACACATATTCCACAGGGCCACCACCACCATCGCACCCGAACTTGGACGCACCATCAACGCCTCCCTCAGATCAGGCATCTGCCCAGACGACTGGAAATGGGTGCAGGTAAAACCCCTCCTCAAGAAACCAACTGCCGATGCAACGGACCTGAAAAGCTACCGGCCCATCTCTCTCCTCCCATTTGCAGCCAAAGTCACTGAGAGACTAGTAAACGCCCAGCTGACATCCTTTATTGAAGAGAACTCCATCCTGGATGCCTCCCAGTCTGGATTCCGCAGCAACCACAGCACAGAGACTGCCCTCCTCACCGCCACTGACGACATATGCATGCTACTGGTTCAGGGACACACTGCGGCCCTCATACTCCTAGACCTCTCCACAGCCTTCGACACCGTTTCACATTGCATGCTCGCAGCTAGACTTCACGCCACGGGAATACAAGGAGCCGCCCTCGACTGGATCCAGTCCTTCCTCTCCGGCAGAACCCAGAGAATTCAACTCCCTCCCTTTCTCTCCGAACCCACGGAAATCAACTGCAGAGTA
Organism: Lissotriton helveticus; assembly: GCF_964261635.1. Lineage (NCBI taxonomy): Eukaryota > Metazoa > Chordata > Amphibia > Caudata > Salamandridae > Lissotriton > Lissotriton helveticus. The sequence continues at coordinate 718,037,629 of NC_136068.1, read as the reverse complement.
CCCCAGGGATCATCACTAAGCCCCACGCTCTTCAACATCTACATGGCCCCCCTCGCCACTATCGTCAGACAGCATGGGCTCAGCATCGTATCTTACGCCGACAACACCCAGCTCATCCTCTCACTCACGAAGAACCCCAAAGACACCAGACCCTGCTTCCAGGAAGGAATGAAGAAAATCAGAGAAGACCAAGGTCATCATCCTTGGATCCTGCATCTCCGCCCGGGGCAACACCTGGTGGCCGTCCGCCCTCGGGAGCCCACCCACCCTGAGACCATGCTCGGAACCTCGGCATCATCCTTGACTCCTCCCTCTCCATGAACTGCCAGATCAACGCCGTTGCCGCCACTAGTTTCAACTGCTTTTGCATCCACCGTAATACCTTCAAATTGACTCCCCCCCCGACTGCAGAAGGACCGTCACCCATGAACTCATAACCAGCAGACTGGACTATGGCAATGCCCTCTATGCCGGAATCAACAAAACTCTTTTACACAAACTCCAAACCATCCAGAACGCCGCAGCCAGACTCATACTCTGGGCACACGAGCACATGACCCAATACCCACGAGGCCTCCACTGGCTCCCTGTCAAACTCCTCACCCACGGCTACAAATCCCTCAACAATATCGGACCCAAATACCTCAACAAGAGAGTATTCTTCCACGTACCCAAGAGGAACCTCCGCTCTGCCGACCTCGCCCTCGTAGAGGTCCCCCGCATCCCCAGAAACAGAACCAGTGGGAGAGCTTTCTCCTACATCGTAGCCAAAACCTGGAACAAGCTCCCGGTGAACATCAGACGCTCTCCGACCCTGCACACGTTCAGGAAGGACCTCAAGACCTTTGTTTACGACTGATCTGGAGGCGCCCCCCCCAAATCGCCTTCAGACCCTCACCGGTGAGTAGCACGCTCTATAAACCCCTGATTGATTGATGTCGGTTTGGGCATGGCCTCATAAAGGGCTTCCACCCCCAAGATGGGGACTGACTTTGCAGGATTTCTCATTTGCCTTAAAACATCACTAGGGGACATGTGGTAGTCTGTGAGTCAGCCCAAGGGCTTCTAATAAGTAGCCTGTCTATCTGCAAAGGCACAGGTTGGTGTGGGAATGCTGTGTTGGGATGTGGGTAGTAGGGTTGATGTGGAGGTGTTTGCTTCTAGGGCATGGGACAGGGGGTTTTCCTGACAACCATAGACTCCCTTTTGAACTCAGTCGGTGCTCATTTCTGTCTAAAATACACCTGCAAAGTTGGGTTTTCTCACAAAGAACTTATTATCTGGACTTGATAGGGATTGATCTTTGTCTCTGCGAGTTTTTGCCAAAGTACGTTATTTGGTGTTTCCACTCATGCTCAACTGATAAAGAATATCTTGGTTTCTCTTATGAGCCACCATCAATGTGGGAAATACATTTGGTATCCTCCAGCTAACACTCGAATAACTTTTGTATAGACAATTGCCTCAACATTTAATAGATAGGTTAGCCAGTAAGTTGATTGATTATTTTGGGACTTTTTTTACTAGATTGCACAAACTACATCATTTTTATGCAGGCCAAGCCATCGTTCGTATAAGCTTCTGAATGTGTTATATTGGTGGATCAGACTCACCAGAGTTGATGACTTGCTTACTTGGCATTGCATCCTCGGAGAGGAAGACAGTCCATTTTAGGTCCTTATACTTGACGTGCAGTGACAAAACTTGTTTCATGCCAGCCATCCAACACCCGCTAATGAAGCAAAGAAACAAAGAGGGTTTTGGCTTAAGCACAGTAAGGCTACGCCAAGATACTAATGAACAACCAGATCGCCAATACTGTGCGATAATTCAACGAGTTAAATGGACAATGAGCTCAAAATGACTCATTGTCATAGACCACACTTTCAGTCAAATTTTAAGGTCAAATAGATTTATTTTGAATCTTTTGAACAAAATTGGATATATTATTTTGAAGCACCACAAATTAAGCTTTGGCTTACACTTTAATTAAACATTTTTAATTTATGTGACATAAGGGAGGAATATCAGGTCTTGAAATTGGGGAGTTTACCAAAAGAGTTGTGTGATTCAGAAATGAGGACAAGTAGGGGGGGAAAAACACAATTTCCACTCAAGACAAATTGTTCATAGACATAAATTGACGGCAGACAACAAAGGATGGTGATGGGGAAGGGTTGAATAGGTGAAATATGATTGTTTTTTATATATTAGGCCCTGCAACAGTCCTTTTTGTATCAGCAGGTGGAGCCTAGTCCACTAGATGGAGGAAAGATTTCATTTATACTCATGAACTAGACCATCGACAGTTTCTCATTTAGAACAGAAATTCGTAATCATTTGGTCTACAAAGAATAAACAAGGTCGACGCGTTTCGAATCCTTTTCAAGTATAAGGATTCTCTTCAGGACCACAAACAAAAATCTGTAAGACATAAATAAAATAACATACTGTCAGTCGTCTCATTGAACAACTCTCAACTAATATTCACTCAGGTCCTACCTGTATTACTTTTTGGAGTCTTCTCTTTCAATATGCTACAAAAGAGACGACAACCAGGTCTTAATACCTAGGAACATAAGAGGGAACCTCTTCTCACAAGAAACCTCTTGTGTTTGTTTTACTCACTTAAATGCTGGTTCGAGGATTGCCTACTAGATCCACTGTAGTGGGTCAAACAAGTGCATTCTGTTAACTAGACATGTATCTGACTACAGGGGAATAGTGACACTGGATCAGTTGGACACTTTCCGCGTGGAAAAAGTACCCATCAGTTTACGACCGATACCGCCCTTGTCATCATCTGGGCTCCTTCCCACCTGGAAGGGTGATAACTCATACCCACTCAAATATTCATTTTGATTACAATGATGGGTAAACCAGCGAATATAAAATATAAGGGCAAGTGGACGTAACTATACAGCAGTGCGTGAAAAAATAGTGAAGGTGAAAAAAGTAGTGAGAAACGCTAAAATTCATCTGGAGTACCTTTCCTGCCATTGCTCAGGCTAGCCATACTTGCTGAGCTTTTCAGCAATAGTTAAAACATAGGAATTTGAAGACTAGGATGTGAAGATTAAAGGGATCGCTTTAGCCTTTATCATCTGAAGTCTCTTTTTGAAATCCTAATGCCAGGACCCCCTTACCACTGTATCGTAGCTATAAAAGTGTCATTGAAGACTCTTCAACCCTTCTGCCCTCTGGCTATTCAAGTTTTGCGATGAATGGGAACCACACACAGTGGTGACGACTTGTATTTGAAAGTAGTGGGCGGTTGGATGAATATTTCAGGCACTGCTGGAAATCAGTAATGCCCTTAGGCCCAACCTAAAAGCTCTCGATCGTGGTCCGTTAAAAATAGTGTTTATAACGGACCATAGTTGAGATCTCTGTAGTTGAGGCTGAAGGGAGGGTGAGTTTGTCACACTGCCTGACAGTGGGCAAAAGAAAACAATTTTGAATAAAAAAAGAAATAAAGTACTTGCCTAGTCCTATCCGGTCCTGAAGTCCATGGCTACAAGGCAGCGAGGGGTCTCTGAGCCAACTCCCATAACCAATCCAGATGCTGCTCTCATGCTGCTAATCGGCATGAGAGAAGCGCAAGGATTGGTTGGACCAGGCTGGCTCAGGGCTCCTACAGGCACTTGAGGCCTGTGCTGTTCTCCACTCAGCTGTGCAAGACAGCTTGGGTTGGCGTGGTTTAAGGTGCGCATGTCAGGCTGGCTGTTGCAAGACAGCTGACAAAAGTGACATGCACACCTTAAACTGAAGTACTTACCACCACTTCTCCCTGCTGCTAATCAGCAGCAATGGCACTGCCACTCCCTGACATTTGGCTCAGGCTGACCGCACTGAGAAATAAAATGATAATACAATTATTTCATTACCATTCTATTTATCAAGTTTGGTGCGCTGGCAGCTGGGAAAGTGATGCTCCTCCACCCTAATGGAGGAACCGCCGCTGCCCATGCCCTCTGTAACCTAACTAGTGATGTCACATTTTTAAGACAAAACTGTGTGGCTCCTCCCCTAATCGCCATTATGCCCTATTGTAAAGACAGCAGGTGGTATACTGTCGCCTTAAACCACAAATGTCTCACCCACATCTGGCAAGGCTACTGAAGTCAGCTGTAATGAATGCACTATGGTAGCAACTCTCCTCAGCTAATTCAGTCGCTTTGGGAATACTGCAATGTGTCTCCACTGCACCACTCCACATAAATCCTCCATGTGCACACTTCTTTACCAATTTCCAACATGCTTTTGCGGCCGCCTGGGCCACAAACGCAAAAAAAATAAACTGACTTCATCTTATTTGTGTCAAATGAGCACATTGCTACAGCACTCATGCATGTTTGAGCTTTAAAGGCTAATAATTAAGGGTATTTAGCAAAGTTCAGCTCCAGATGGCTTAGGGAAGCTAGGGAGTGAGACATGATGTTCTCGTTCTGTAATTTGCAAGTATATCAGGGTTGCCGCTGCAGGGGGGAAGTGCGCTATTTAACATTTGTTATCAAAATACCAGGAAAAAGCTGCAATACGTATATCGACTGTCCATCCGTTTGCCATACCTTAGAACTGAATCATCGAGTACATGTCCATTTCTGGACAAGAGTGCATTCAGGAGCTCCCAAGTCATTCAGCTGAATAAAACCTCACCCTAAAAGAATGGTTGTACTTGTGCATTTTATTTAAGGTTCAGCTGTTGAAGCATTACCTGGTGTAATTTTCTTGACATCATTTCGGATGCAATTTTGGTCTGGCCTGATTATTTTCCGTCACTGTCACGGTTATACCTTAACTACTGGAGGTTTCATTCATTGGGTTTCTGCTTATACATGTGGGAATTTAGTTGCTTGTCTTTAGTTACTCAATTAATGTTGGATGTGGGGTTTTTCTTTTTTGACACATTAACCTTTGGTTAGAAGTATTTCAGATGTATGAACTTGCAGAATAAGTGCTGGGAAAACTAAGGTTGCATAATGGAATCAGGAGCCAATAAATCCAAACGCACAGGGAGGCCCACTTGTTATTTTTGAAAGGTGGACCCAGAAATTGGATACGGTATTATCAATTAATTGTTACATGTTCCCACACTATTAACTAAAAATACCCTTTTGTATGGCGGTCCCTATATCTTTCTTTAATTGTCATGGGGCAGCTGCTTAAGATTCTTTTTGTTCTATAGTTCATCATAGACTTCCATATCTTTTTTCAAAGTCTTGAGGTACTGTTTATTTATATAAAATATAAAGTTTGTCAGTCCAACATGATGAATAGTGGATTATATGTAATGGTTGAAACTGAGAAGGAACCTCATGGTAATCTTCCATCTTTGTTAAAGGTCTACCCTGTAAGAAATGAGCATATTTTTAATTACCGTGAAGAGTAAAACTCTGTATAAATTGTTTTTGGATTGCATGAAATTTTATATATTATTTGTTTAGGTTTATAATTTTCTAAAGTGTTTGTTCAAATATTTTGGTTTCTTATTTCGTAGGATAGAAAGGGGTGTATTTAAATATGACTATTATGTGAGTGGGCTGAATACTCCAATACAGGATAATCCCAGGTTACCGGATACCATATGCATTTGTCAAGGCGGATTTACTTTGGGGCAAGAATACATGTTGTTGCAGTTTTCAGCTCAAGCACCAAACAATAGCAGGACCTGGTTCATAAAATATCATCAACAAGGATAAATTACTTAGGGTGTAAAACAATGGGGGAAATTCTCAAGAATGTGTGATAATTATCACAAAATTAGCTTAATGCAACTCTTCACATTGCAGTTTATCTTGGGAAAAGAATTCCATGTTAACATTGTATTCTCAACATGCCTGTATAATGCAATAGTCTCACGATAACGCGTCAAATGATCATGTTAAAATTAACGCAATGCCGAAAAAACGCAAAACACGAACCCAAAATAGTAGCAATGAGGTTAATCGCGATACAAAAATCAGCGATAACCAGCGACAGGCCTGCAATTCCCACGCCTCATGCGGGAAAATGCACCATAAAAGAAGAACAAAAAAAAGGGAGAAAAAATAAACTGCGTAGCACCATGGATGCACCCAAACTGAGTGCAGAGGCCAACTTGAACCCCACAAGCCCCACAGACCACCAGCAAGGAACCTCAGGGTCGGGGAAGGCCAAGGAGAAGAGGAAGAGGAAGACGGGGTTCAGTCCGCAGAAAAAATAGATATTCGTCACGGAGGTGATAGAATACTAACAACAACTGTTGTCACCCCCATTGTGTCATTGGCAACACAACCATAACATGCCAGTCCATCGTGAACAACGTGAATGCAGTCAGAGTGTCGAGGAGGTCAATGGAGGAGGTCAAGAGGCGCTGGCATGATGTGAAAAGCCAAACCAAGCAGAAACCCACTGCCAAAAGGAAGGCAGCCACGGCGACTGGAGGTGGGAGTCTTGCGCCACAGGAGGAGCTGGGGGATATGGTGGCCTCAGTCATCAGTGTTGAGACGGTGCAAGGAGTTGTGAGTTCGGACACAGCTCCATATGACCTTACACAACATCAACTGGGTGAGTAACGACCAGGGACTGGGGGGATGGGGGTAGATGGGCACAATGACACACATGCACAATGATAAGTAGCACACTGCACACCCACAATGACCCTGGATCATCTCTCTGATCCCCGTGGGACACTGCAGCACACATACAAACACCAAGTAGGCCCCCGTCCACCATGTGCCAAAAGGGGTCCCACCCCACACATCACCAATCTCACAACCAACACATGCACACGTGCAAAACACAGCAAAGATGCGTATTTCCGAGCCACACTGACAATGCAAGTGACACTACATGATTAGCATGGCTGCAGTATAATCATCATGACATTGTGCAAGCCACAACACTGAGGTGGCTGAGTGTGGACCATATCCGTAAAGGAGCAGGTCACACTCTGACACATCCACGTGTGCAAACAACCCCTGACGTCAACAATACATCTGCAGACAAACAATGCACAAGAGTACAAAAAACGTGCAGGAGCACAAATGACCCAAGTCTCCAACATCTCAGCACCGTAAAAGCACAAAAGTCAAAGGCACACCGCCTCAAAGGTATAAGGATGCAACAGAAACAAATGATGGATGGAATGCTGAACAAATCATACATTCACCCCAGTCAAGAGAGCTGGGTTAAATCCATTGTTCTTTTGCTCACCATGCCACACCAGTTTAGACTCAGACATATGCAAATCAGTCTTGACCCTGTGCCTTGTGGGAACAGTCTAGACTGAACTGTTTGCTGTAACACTTTTTGCCCTAAGTGGGATGGGTATGCCCAGACGTTGGTCCCTTGCTCACTGTGCCACTGGATTCAAGCTAGCCTGGCTGAAGAAGGGTGACATACTCTGAAACTGGTCCCAGGATGCTTGTTTCCGGTCCAGGGAGGACCTAGCCTGGCAGTTCGGTCTGGACTGTGTCCATGGGGCACAGTGTCAAGAATGATTTGAATATGGCTGGGTCCAAACTGGGGTGGCGTAGTGGGCAAAAGAACGTTGGATTTAACCCAGATCTTTTGACTGGGGGAGAATGTTTGCATTGTCAGCATTCCATCCATCATTTGTTTGATGTAACACTTTTTGCCCTAAGTGGGATGGGTATGCCCAGACGTGGGTCCCTTGCTCAATGTGCCACTGGATTCAAGCTAGCCTGGCTGATGAAGGGTGACATACCTTGAAACCAGTTCCAGGATGCTTGTTTCCGGTCCAGGGAGGACCTAGCCTGACAGTTCGGTCTGGACTGTTCCCATGGGGCACAGGGTCAAGACTTATTTGCATATGTCTGGGTCCAAACTGGGGTGGCGTAGTGGGCAAAAGAACAATGGAGTTTACCCGGATCTTTTGACTGGGTAGAATGTTTGCATTGTCAGCATTCCGTCCATCATTTATTCGCTATAACACTTTTCGCCTTAAGTGGGATGGGTATGCCCAGACATGGGTCCCTTGATCACTGTGCCACTGGATTCAAGCTAGCCTGGCTGATGAATGGTGACATACCCTGAAACCGGTCCCAGGATGCTTGTTTCTGGTACATGGAGGACCTAGCCCGGCAGTTCAGTCTGGACTGTTCCCATGGGGCACAAGTTCAAGACTGATTTGCATATGGCTGGGTCCAAACTGGGGTGGCGTAGTGAGCAAAAGAACGATGGATTTAACCCAGATCTTTTGACTGGGGGAGAATGTTTGCATTGTCAGCATTCCCTCCATCATTTGTTTGCTGTAACAAAAAAAAATCTAAACAAACAAATCAAATCAGTAAGGGGCAGCAAAATCACTGCTGTAAGGGCAACTCTCCCATAATGCAGCACACACATAGCAATACCAGCACAACTACATTGACGACATTGTTGTACAAAGTGCAAAACTTACACTGCAGAACAGAGAACATAGAAAGCGGCCAATCACAACTGACATAGCAGGAAACTGTGAGATGAAAATGTATGTGCACAACCTTATATCCGTGATGTAGTCCAAATTTCCACTGTCCCGCATCAAATAGTCAGCTCCTCCCAGTCACAATGTACATTGTCATGCAGTCTGTATGTAAACTTGAACAATGCATCAACATACATGTCAAAAAAATTTCAAAATGCATCTACCCTTCACATTGCAGAGGGACAACACCTCCAGCAGTGCAGACCAGACAACTCATCAGTGATGCTGCAGAGGACCTCCACACCTTCGACACCGATGCCCTACAACAGTTCATGGACATCTTAGGCAATCCACCTCCAGGAGCAGGGCAGCCCAGCTGCATCAAGGAGACCCTACCCCCTGCACAGACCCACACAGCTGGAAGCACCCACCACCAAAGCTGGCTCTCAGAACCCCAGGTGTCAGACTGCCAGAAGAAGGTGGCCGAACAGCGGCTGGTGGGGTTCAACCTCATGGAAGCCGAACTAGATCACATATGTGGGTGTCCCATCAGGGACCACCTACACTCTCCAACGGAGACCCACACTGCAACAGAGACACATGCATTTGCACATTTCCAGTACTGAACCACGCCCAGACCCCTGGGATAACCATTCACACCCCCATGCTGGACTTGCATACGCTGGCACAGTCCCCTCCTCTTACATATTGAGTGGGGGACGACAAGCCTACATGTCCAAGGTCTTACCCGCTGCCTGCTGTGACATGGTTGCATCCGCTGTACACAGCACAATGTAATGTTTTAGGGCCCGGGGCCCTCATGCATACATTATGACCACTCAGACACACTCAGATAGTTTGTGGAATTGGCTACGGGCACGTGCACCCGGCACCTTTATTGCCAGGGTCACATGTACAGTGATGTCTGTGCTGGATATGTGTGGGGTGAGTGTAAGCCAGCCCTCAGGGAGTGGTTGGTGCTGGCAACAACTTGAACAGTGATCAACAGCATAACAGAAACAACTGCGAAGCATCGTGGTGGTAGCTGAATTTGAATTTAAATTTGAATTTAAAAATATTTATACAGCGCGCGTACACCAAGCGGTTTCATGGCGCTAAACAGTGCTACATATCCAGAGGACGAAATGGTGCGGGAGATGGGGAGCATTAAGATGGGAAGGCCTGAGTAAATAAAAAGGTTTTGCGGAAAAGAGAGTACTGGGGGCAAGATCGCAAGCGAATCGGGAGGGAGTTCCAAAAGGCAGGACCCAAGGTCGAGAACTTGGAACCACCCCATTTTTTTCGTTTATAACGGGGGATCACAAGAAGTTGGTGAGTAGATGAGCGCAGTTCTCTAGACGGGGTGTAATCATGGATGGCTGAGCTGATGAAAGCTGGAGCCAGCCCAGCCCGAGCTTTAAACATGATACAGCCCAATTTGAACAGTGCACGTTGCTGTAAAGGAAGCCAGTGCAGAGATCTAAGAAGGGGAGTGACGTGGTGGAATTTAGGAAGGTTAAAAACTAGCCGGGCTGCCTGGTTCTGAACCATCTGGAGGCGCCTCACGAGGTACTGTGGCATGCCACAGTAAATGGCATTACCATAGTCCAAGCGGGACGTTACCATCGCCAGGAGAATGAGTTTGAGGGCAGAAGGGGAAAAGAACCGGGAAACTTTCCGAATGGTTCGGAGGGAGAGAAAGGCTGAGGATACCACCGTGCTGACTTGAGAATGAAGAGACAATTGGTCATTGATTTTAAAGCCAAGAGTTTTAACAGAGGAAGAGGGAGTGGGTGGGGAACCTAAGGAGGGGGGCCAAAAGAGAGAAGACCAAGGACTGGAGCAACCACCTGTCAACACCAATTCCGTTTTTATCAGGATTGAGTTTCAGGTGGTTGTGGTTCATCCAGTCCTGAATGAAGGTCATAACTGAATGAAAATTAGATATTGAAGCAGGGGAAGAAGATAATGAAAAAATGAGCTGGAGGTCATCCGCATAGTTAAACACGGAGACCTCACGCTGCTGTAACGCAAAAATAAGAGGGGCCATGTATAAATTAAATAACAATGGAGAGAGGGAGGATCCTTGAGGGACCCCATACTGCACTGGTCGAAAGTCGGCAGAATAATCCCCCAGTCGAACAGCTTGTGAGCGACCACTCAGGAAGGAGGACAGCCAGACCAAGGCCGCACCCCCGATGCCCGCCGCTCCGACACGGGAAAGTAAGATGGTATGATCCACCGTGTCGAAGGCGGCGGAAAGATCGAGGAGGACCAGGGCCTGGGGCTGACTAATGTCCATTCCTTCCCTGAGGTTATCCAAGACTGATAGAACCACGGACTCCATGGAATGGGCGGGTCGGAAACCGGCCTGCCTAGGGGCCAAGACACAGTTCGTTTCCACAAAGGAGCTCAGAGTTTTTACTACGTGGCGTTCCAGTATCTTGGCCAGAAATGGGAGAAGTGAGATGGGGCGATAGTTGGCTGGAATCGAAGGATCAGCACCGGATTTTTTAAAAATGGGTAGGATCACCGCTGTTTTAAGTGAGGGGGTGACAATGCCCTGGGACAGTGAGCTATTTAGAAGCGTGAGGGGGGTAAGGGACAGGAAGAGTAAATCTGTTTAAGGATGTGAGCGGGACAAGGATCCAAGGGGGAGCCAGACTTAACCAAGGGAAGGAGGGAAAGAAAAGTATCCCTGGTAAGAGGCGGAATAACATCCAGGCACGATGTTGCTGGGGGACAGTGCGGATTAATAAAAGAGGGGGACGGGCTGGGAATGTTAGTTCTGATAGTACTAATTTTGTCCAGGAAAAAAGAGTTGAGGGAGTCGCAGAGAAGCTGTGAGGGAGAAGGTTTGAGTGTGGGCCTGTCCGAGTATGCAAGCTCCTGAACTATAGAAAACATTTCTCTAGGCTGATTTTCAGCAGACTGAATTTTTGAGGAGAAATAGGCCTTCTTAGTTTCCAAGATAGAATTCTTATAACGGGCTGCAAGAGTGATATAGTTAGTTCTTGAATTGGGGCAGTAGTCCCTCCGCCAGGTGCGCTCCGCTCGACGAAGATTACGTTTTTGCGTCTTCAAGTCGTCATTAAACCAGCGGTTTGCGTCTTTTGCGCGCTTAGATATGCGCTTTAGGGGGGCGACTTGGTCACAGCCGGCTCGCAACCATTCATTGATGGTTGCCGCTTGATCAAGGGATGAGAGTCCTGTAAGGGCCGGTCTGGACGCGGAGAGCGAGGTAGACAGGGAAAATACGTCTACACGGTTCCAGGACCGCGCCCAAATATTTTTGACTGGAGGGGGCTTGGGGACAAAAAAGAAGGAGAGGGAAAATGAAATGAGGAAGTGATCGGACCAAATGCAGGGAGATATGGAAAGTGAGGAGACTAGGCACTCTCTATGCCAGATTTGGTCTAGGGTATGGCCCTGACTGTGAGTGGGAACATGAACCGCGGAGGTAAAGTTGAGAGAGTTCAGCGACTCTGAGAACTCCTTGGAGACCGTACACTCCGCGGGGTCAGAGGGCCAGAAGTTGAAATCCCCAAGAACGATGATAGACGAGTGGTTAACTGCCAGGGTAGCCAACAGGTCTTGGAAACTGGAAAGAAATGATTGTGGGGGGGACGGTGGACGATAGATAAGAACACAGGTGAGAGGGGGGGTGAAGGTAAGTGAACGGGCCACTAGGCAGTCTGAGGAGCCTAGGGGGTGCGAGACTAGAGGTTGGAATGTAATTTCTTTCTGAGCAATCAGGGCAACTCCCGCTCCTAGCTTTCCGGGAGGGCGATCATCTCAAAGAGCGTAGTAAGAAGGGGGAAGCATCGCCAATAGGGAAGGGAGGGAACTATCAGTATACCAGGTCTCGGTGAGGAATAGGAGGTCCGGTTTATGCGAGTCTAGTAACATAAATAGTTCGTGCTGATGCTTCACAGCCGATCTAGTATTAAGATACATTGCGGAAACAGACACGCAAGAAGAGCTGATAGATGAAGATGTGGTGGGGCCGCTGGATGGAGGCAGAGATAAGGGCCGGGAATCGGAAGGAAAATGAAAAGTGGAAAGGCCAAGCCTGGTGATTCGAGATGATACCGAGTCATCTAAAGGCCAAGGGCCTTGAAGTCCGGTCAACTGCGCAGAGGAGTATTGAAGGGGTGAGGCATAGTGGCCTGCCCCTGGTCCCGGTCGGTCGCGGACGGGCGCAGACGGGCTTTCCTTTGGCGCACCTTCGGCGCGCAAACGTCGCGCCCGCTGCGCTCGTCCGCTGCGCTTCCTAGGAAAGCACATGATATGAAGCCGAGGGGACCACGGGGGTTGGGTGTGGCCTCCGAAGGGGGCGTGGCCTACGGGCGAGGCGAGGCGCTGGGGCAAGCGTCCTGCGCCAGGTCACCAACAGCGCTAAATCCGCTGTAAGATGCGAGCAGTTTCAGGTAAGTGAGGTTTAAAAACACAGAATAACACAGGTTTAAAAACACAGAATAAGTCACAAGAAAAGTTTAAAACCAACAAGCAATCTCCCGGCTGTTTTGCCTCAGGAGTGTAACACCATAATGGCGGCACTTTCAGTCAGCGTCCCTATATAATGTTGTGTGGGCGTGGCCTCCGAAGGGGGCGTGGCCTACGGGCGAGGCGCTGGGGAAAGCGTCCTGCGCCAGGTCACCAACAGCGCTAAATCCGCTGTAAGATGCGAGCAGTTTCAGGTAAGTGAGGTTTAAAAACACAGAATAACACAGGTTTAAAAACACAAAATAAGTCACAAGAAAAGATTAAAACCAACAAGCAATCTCCCGGCTGTTTTGCCTCAGGAGTGTAACACCATAATCGAAAAGAAAGTACAGAGGTCAGCCAATGTGCAATCAGAAGGGTCCTTGAGTTGCAGTGCACTGAGGTTGGGCCACCAGAGCTGAGCGTGCTCATGTGAATAAATTGTCTAGGATTGTGTCCCTTCAATATATTCCTGCTCCAGCTGCAGTGGGGTGTGTTACACCTGCATCATCTTCCTCATCATCGTCCCAGGTCTTCCACACTGCTTGAGGTGACATTGCTGCGTGAGCTGGCCACAGCACAAACCTCAATCAGAAATGGTCCATGAGTTGTGGTGCACTGAGTTAGTGGCACCTGAAGAGCTGAGCAGGGTATCAAGCCGATGATAGCATCCAAGACAGTTGTGATGAACTTTGATAGGGCTGGCTGTGAGACTCCTCCAACTCTGACTCTGGCAGTTGTTGGTCGGTAGGTACCAGAGGCCAACAGATACAGCACAGCCAGCAGCTTTGTCTGCAGAGGGAAGTTGGTTGTCCGCTGTGTGGGTACCATCAGCCTATGGGCAATGATGTTCAGGATGCGGAGGATGGTTGTCCTTTTGGAGCCTGTAGTGGGCAACGACATCCTCTGGTGTTGGGTCTGTGAGGCTGGTGCGTTTTCTGAAGGTCCGCTGTCTTGGTCTGCGCTGCCTCTGTGGTAGTCTGGGGAGTGCGGGGGTGGCGGGCCTGGTGGTGGTGTGTGTTGTTGCCCTCTTCAGGGTCCAGCAGCATTATCAGTAGCTCCATGGCATCTGTTGTTCTTCAGGTATGGCTCTGGTCTGGGCTCCCTTTTCTGGTGCAGGTTGTCGTCCGACTTTACACCAGGTCAGAGCAGGTGTTAAATTCCTGCTGCTAACACGCCTTATTTCCTGTTTTGGGATCTTATCGCCATTTGAGCTGGTCATTGAGAATGTTGCGGAGTGCTGTTGTCATGGCTTTTTGCACGGGAACACCTACTCTGCATCTCATTAGCGATAGTTGCCGGGGTCATCTGTGGCGATGTTTTTGGCGGCTGCTATCGCAGGTAAACTGGTGATATTGGCTGTTAGCACCAGCTTGTGTATGCGGCGATACATTTATCGCCACTTTGGCTGCAATAAAGTGCCAATAACTCGGCGATAAGTCCTTGAGAATATGCTCCAATAAGTATATTTGTCATTAATAAAACCCTGAGAAAAATTTGACTGAGTGATTAAAAAATAATATCATTTTTATTTGAAGAAGTGTCTTTTAAGAAAGTGTCAATGAATTCTCTGGTTTGCTAATGATGACTAATTTGGGTAACAAAATCATTATCAGTAAAGGGACAAGAAAAAAAAGGAGATGGCTATTTTACGTTACTGACAATAGTAAATGGATAGTACTCAATTATACTTCTAATAAAGCGTTTTTGTTCAGATATATGATCTCTAAAACTAAGGAGAACAAAATAATCCAAAATCTAACTTTACTTCTGTAATTGATGACATTATGATGTTAAGTGTTCTCGATCTTCTGATTCTACGGTTTTCAACTACGTAATTATATTACATCAGAGAAATATGCCTTTTCTAATTTGTAATGAAGGAATGACACCTAACTACTTCACACTTGTTAGGGATCTATATTATATATGCATCAAATAGTACGTAACAACAAGTGAATAATAGTGCCTGACACCTTTAGAGGCTATCATGTTAATTCAGGAATAAATTGTATATGTTGTAGTATTGGGTAGTTTTCCATCTTAAACTGAAATAATATTGAACTTTTTTTATCGGTCTTGGGATTTGCAAAATATATTTATAATGTTTTTGCCTTCCAGATTCTCTGTAGTACTTTTGTGTGTTTGAGGTTTTTTTTCTTGTAGTGACAAAACAATAGAAAAACTGTTATTCAGAGCCACCTAGATTCTAAATCAATTTTGAGTGCATTAATACAAAAAAGGGGCATTTAAAATAAGATCAAAGCTGAGTCTTTTTTCTTGTGCTCTTGTGAATACCCACTCCAGAGGTTTCTGCTGATTGATACTGTTCAAACTTAGAGAACCAACATTTTCTATAACACTTGTATCCACAGCTGAGTAGCTGGAGTGTCTATACTTATCCATCCACAAGCCATCAGATTCATGTAGAAAATATCTTTAGTATTTGTAGGGTGACTCTCATAACTGTCTATTGATATCAAGATTATTACGCATTTGCTTACCTTTTTACTATTCTCAAATACCTTCGTTACAGTTGTACATATGTTGTCTCTTTAATGCTGAAGCACAGCACAGTTCAAGAACATATGTTCATCATCCAACCACATACTGGAGATTTGGGCCTGATTTGAATCTCAGAAGATGGGTTACTCCGTCACAACGGTGACAGATATCCCGTCCACCGAAATATAAATCCCATTATATCCTATGGGATTTATATTTCGGCAGATGGGATATCCGTCACCGCTGTGACAGAGTAACCCATCCTGCGAGATCTAAATCAGCCCTTAATTTTTATCTTAATAACAAAACTTTGCCTTTGTTTCTCAGCCTCTCTCATGAAATTCAGAAAGGGACTTAAGACCTGGCTTTTCAACTGAACGCAGCAAGAACCTAGCGCCTGGATACCCTCGCTGTTGATTAGCCACGCTCTACAAATCTGGATTGATTGATTGATTTTTTGTCCAAGCAACATGAACAAAAGGAACACTTCCTTCCCTACAGTGTTCCGCTCTGTTCTCCTATATATGGTGGCAAAGGCCTAATAATAATAATAATTTTAGCAATAATCATCAGCATCATCATCATCATCATCACAATAACTAGCTTTAACATAGTGTTTCATGCTGTACGCCTGTCTTTTCTAAGCACCAGAGATTACAGCTGCTACTATTCCTTAGTTTCAGGGTACTCAGTTCACTGACTTCGAAAGGATGGAAAGCTGTGCTGTGACTTAGATGTGTACCCTTGCTGAGATTCAGACTAGCGACATTTCATTCACTAAGTATCTAGGGGGTGAGAGGTTAGTTTTCTAAGTCTTCCTGCTAGGCAGCTGAGATCCCTTGTTATCATTTGTTCTAATATGACCAAAACAAAATCAAAGGAAACTCTATCAAATGTCCACGCTGCAGTTACTGTGAGAGCTGATAATTGTTTGTTTTCCTGGGATACATCTTGAACAAGCTGCTAATAGATTAATTAAGCCTGTTAGCACTGAGTCTAGGACACAATTTTACATCATTATTCAACGAAGGAATTGGCCTGTAATTATGAAATACATTGAGGCCTTTTTCCTGCCTAGGATATTAGACTATTTTTAGTTTTAACTACCTCATTAAAAAGTGCTGAAAGGTATGGGGAGAGAAGAGATTCACATTTGCAATACATTTGTGCTGGAAGGCCACCAGGTCCAGTACCTTTCCCAATTCTCATTTCTTTTATTGCTTCATGTATTTTTAAATTATGTGGTATGCTGATCAAGGATCTATTATATTCCTAAAAATACCTTTGGGAGGCTGCTTTTATACAGTGGTGCCTGTGAGTCTGTTTTATTGTCCATAAACATATACTGATACTTTCCTATACATATCATGTTTATTTCTTTAGGTGCAGATAGTTGATCATGTAAATGGAGACATTTTTATTATGATTATCTGATTTCTTGCTAAATCCATTCTTGATTGACAGGCTAAGATGGAGTAATTCTTGCCCATTTTCAAATTAAGATCAGTGTTATAATATTTCTCAGTTTGTGAAACAGTAAATGTTGGCATGTTGAAACCCATGGTTCTTATTTATTTTGCAATTAACATCTTACCCAACTCACACTGGCTGTGGCTAAACTGCTGCTTAATATTATTGTTTTCTAAATTTGATATTCTATTGTTCTTGCCCTCTAATATTTTTTTTTTTAATTTCTCTTTCCTGAGACTGAAAGACTTGGTCCAACACTGCACAAAGCACTTAAGATTGCCACACTATGGGGCTCATTAGGATGGCGGACGGAAGAGCCACCGCGGCCCTGGAGTAGGCGGAAAAAGCCTTTTCCGTGTCCGCCTGCCGCGGATACTCCGTCCGCCATATCAGGATAGGAAAACGTGTCAAATTTCCGTCCGCGACGGAAAAGCACGCACCGCCGCCGAACTACACACGACCACGTGGCGGACGGAACACATCCGGAGGCCCCGCCGTACGTACTGACGTCTAAGACCGTCCCCCAAATCAAGATGGCGGAAAATACACATAAAACCGCAGCGGAAAAACAACCTGTCTGAACACGGCGGAATCCCCACAGCGAACGTAGGTGACATAGCAGAGATACCCACCGCAAGCTGACCACCACCATGGACCCAGCGCTACACGCTTTCCCGATGCTCTTCGCGATCCACCACGTCCTAGTCATGGCCCACTATCGACGACGAGGCAGGTAAGGCACAAACCATTGGCTGTCTGGAGGGGAATACCAGCAAGGGACGTGACGTAGGGAGGGGGAGTGTCATGTTACCGAAACCACTGATGAGAAGCAAATACGAATACACATTTGTAGTACGCAAGCAGGAATGACAATGACAGACCACGAGACTTGATAGACTACCTTTATTGTACAAAATAGGGGTATAATCACAGTGTATGCGTGAGCATGGGCAAAGTGGGCACCAGAGCAGCTACATCATTGGCAGTTAACGAGAGGGCAGAATACAGTATCAGAGCATCAACAGGGCATTGTGGAGTACAGAGCAGGTACATCATAGGCAGTAAACGAGAGGGCAGAATGCAGTATCAGAGCATTAACAGGGCATTGTGCAGTACAGAGCAGGTACATCAGAGGCAGTAAACGAGAGAGCAGAATGCAGTATCAGAGCATCAACAGGGCATTGTGCAGTACAGAGCAGGTACATCATAGGCAGTAAACGAGAGGGCAGAATGCAGTATCAGAGCATCAACAGGGCATTGTGCAGTACAGAGCAGGTACATCATAGGCAGTAAACGAGAGGGCAGAATGCAGTATCAGAGCATCAACAGGGCATTGTGCAGTACAGAGCAGGTCCATCAGAGGCAGCACGTGAGAGGGGCTAAGTGCATCAACAGTCCATTGCACAGAGCAGGTCCATCAGAGGCAGCACGTGAGAGGGGCTAAGTGCATCAACAGTCCATTGCACAGAACATGTCCATCAGAGGCAGCACGTGAGAGGGGCTAAGTGCATCAACAGTCCATTGCACTGAACAGGTTGATCAAAGGCAGCACATGAGAGTGCAGAATGCAGTATCAGAGCATCAACAGGGCATTGTGCAGTACAGAGCAGGTACATCAGAGGCAGTAAACGAGAGGGCAGAATGCAGTATCAGAGCATCAACAGGGCATTGTGGAGTACAGAGCAGGTACATCATAGGCAGTAAACGAGAGGGCAGAATGCAGTATCAGAGCATCAACAGGGCATTGTGGAGTACAGAGCAGGTACATCATAGGCAGTTAACGAGAGTGCAGAATGCAGTATCAGAGCATCAACAGGGCATTGTGCAGTACAGAGCAGGTACATCAGAGGCAGTAAACGAGAGGGCAGAATGTAGTATCAGAGCATCAACAGGGCATTGTGGAGTACAGAGCAGGTCCATCATAGGCAGTAAACGAGAGGGCAGAATGCAGTATCAGAGCATCAACAGGGCATTGTGGAGTACAGAGCAGGTACATCATAGGCAGTTAACGAGAGGGCAGAATGCAGTATCAGAGCATCAACAGGGCATTGTGGAGTACAGAGCAGGTACATCATAGGCAGTTAACGAGAGGGCAGAATGCAGTATCAGAGCATCAACAGGGCATTGTGGAGTACAGAGCAGGTACATCAGAGGCAGCACAAGTACGTGTCCCTACCAACCCGTCACAGGAACCACAAGAGTGCCACGCAGTTCTCAATGGACACACCATGTGAAATAACATTTGAGTGAAGTGTTCAGCACCTCACATCACAGAATCAGGGGGACTGCGTGAACTACCTGCCTCGGACACACTGGCAGCACCAGCAACAGGAGTGTGAGACACAGCCACAGCCCGAGTGACACACACATGGGCCACGGACCCAGACACACTGGCAGCACCAGCAACAGGAGTGTGAGACACAGCCACAGCCCGAGTGACACACACATGGGCCACGGACCCAGACACACTGGCAGCACCAGCAACAGGAGTGTGAGACACAGCCACAGCCCGAGTGACACACACATGGGCCACGGACCCAGACACACTGTCAGCACCAGAAACAGGAGTGTGCAACACAGCCACAGATGTAGTCACTGACACGTGACCCACTGACCCAGACAGACTGCCAGCACCAGAAACAGGAGTGTGCAACACAGCCACAGATCTTCTAACTGACACGTGAGCCATAGACCCAGATACACTGCCAGGACCTGCAACAGGAGAGGGCACAACTGAGACTGTGCCACTACATGATGCATGACAGCCAACAACAGACACAGTGCCACCATCTGATACATGAGAGTCAACTGCACCAGCGCCACTGGGACAACTGAAATGATGAGCCACAGGGCTGTATGGGCCAGGAGGCAGGGTGGGCCTGGGAGCTGGGGATAGCTGACCTTGAGCCAAATCGGGGTTGGCAGGTGTCAATGGTGTGTGTCTGCGTTTCTTAGGGATGTGTGAGTGCACCCTGGACAGGACAGGACTGCCAAGTGGTGGGGACTCTAAAGAATCACCACCCACCATAGGTGGAGCATCTGCAGCCGGGGATCTGGTTTCTGGGGACGTGCTGGAGCCTGCTTGTCGTTTGCTCTGTGCCTGCCGCCTGGACTCGGAATCATGTGTAATGGGGGATGCAACAACAGGGGACACCCTCTTCTGCTTCTGACTGGCCTGGATGGGAGTGGAGGTATGGGGGGACTCCGCCGCGGAGACATCTGTTTGGCGTTCAGTAGAAAACATCAGCCTCAGTGCAGCCAGGGGTGAAGTATGCCTGTCCTTGATTGTGCCATTGTCCATGCTAGATGCCTTGTCCGTAGGATGTGCCTTATCCTTAGGTGGAGTGTTGTCTCTGGATGTAGCCTGTGCCCTGGTCGCCGCCCTGTTCCTGCCAGCAGACTTGTCGTCTGTGGTGCACCTGTCTCCAGTAGACACCTGCTCTCTGTGTGTGTCCCTGCCCTTGGGAGATGGACCTTGCTCTGCTGTGGGCCTGCCCTTGGGAGTCTCCCTGCTCCTAGGAGGTGCCTTTGTCTTGTCACTGTCCTTGGGAGTGTCCCTTTCCTCTGCTGTGGGCCTGCCCTTGGGAGTCTCCCTGCTCCTAGGAGATGCCTTTGTCTTGTCACTGTCCTTGGGAGTGTCCCTTTCCCCTGCTGTGGGCCTGCCCTTGGGAGTCTCCCTGCTCCTAGGAGGTGCCTTTGTCTTTTCACTGTCCTTGGGAGTGTCCCTTTCCTCTGCTGTGGGCCTGCCCTTGGGAGTCTCCCTGCTCCTAGGAGGTGCCTTTGTCTTGTCACTGTCCTTGGGAGTGTCCCTTTCCTCTGCTGTGGGCCTGCCCTTGGGAGTCTCCCTGCTCCTAGGAGGTGCCTTTGTCTTGTCACTGTCCTTGGGAGTGTCCCTTTCCTCTGCTGTGGGCCTGCCCTTGGGAGTCTCCCTGCTCTTAGGAGGTGCCTTTGTCTTCTGACTGGCCTTGTCCAAGGTACAGTCCATGGACATGTGAGTATCCCTTGCCTTGGGAGTACCTTTTGTGTTGAATGCCTGTGTAGCTCCTGAAGGCATGTCCCCCAACAACACTTGTGGATCCTGTGTGTGTACTCCAGTGTATCTGACGTTGTCTACGTGAACAGATTTAGCTGATCTAGGGGATGGGGTCTGTGCCCTGCGTGCCCTGACGTGCTGTCTGACGCTGCTTCTAGTGCAATAACCTGTATTTGAGTCCTGCTCAGAATAATCACTACCCCCTGAGACATCCAGTGGTGTAGATGGGGAAACAGAAGTAGCACCCTGTTCATGCGACTGTACTATTGCAGACGACACACTGCTTGCCAATGACTGCACTGTCCTGTGTAGACCTGCAAGATCGCCATGCATCCCTTCCATGAATGCCACCACCTGCCCCAACTTCCTATCATGGTCCTGGAAAGCATTTGTCATATTGGTCTGCCCCACACACAGCTGTCGCAGCAGATCAACGGCCTCAGCACACAGTGCATTTTGGCTCACTGTGGCAGGGGCAGCGGTGCCTGCACCGAACGCCACTCTGCTCCCCCTACTCCTCCGGCCACGAACAGTACATGGTGCAGTTGGCGGAAGTGTGGGCCCTGTGTGCTGTCTTCCGACAGAAGGTGATGAGTGCCCACTCCCAGTCTGTGACAACAGTGCAGGCTCACCAAGAGTGTCCGACGAGGAGGACGATGGTGTCTCCACATGCGAGTCCTCAGGGACGGTCCTGTCCCCCTCTCCGGCGCTGGCCTCCTCTGTGTCAGTCTGCGTGTGTGCGAAGTCTGAGCCGGACTCATTTCCTCGACTACTCTCCACCGTCTGTGGCTGAGTGTCCTCTGTCATAGCTGAAATGCACATAAAAGATGTGTGAGTCATGGGCAGACTGACGTACAGAAGGACCAGGATTGCCAAATTACATAGCTGACAAAGATTTAGTAGCCCTCATCCTGCACACGGCCCACCTCTACCAGTCATCCTCACATTTCCTGCCATGGGGCCATGGACCACTAGGGGATGTGCTTCAACACTCAACTACTAAGCAAGTGGCGTGTCAACATGGCAGACCTGGATGTCAAATGAGAACCACCCAATGGGACCAAAATGGCATCACAGAGATACATACGCAACACGGAACTCAATACTGTGTCTGTGCACCAATACATGCATAGCACTCACAGGTTTCCTACACAGACAGTATGCTCACCGCTAGTTTGCTGTTGATCGGCACTCAGACGTTCGGCCAGTTCAGGATGCGTCACTGCAATGATACGGTGCATGAGAGGGGTCATGGAGCGTCGGGCCAGACGGGGCGTCCTTGGAATCATGCCCAGTGTTACTTCCGCTACATTCTTGCTCAGCCTGGAAATGTCGTCCCAGCGTTTGTGGCAGTGTGTATGTCGTCTGTTGCACACCCCCAATGCCCATACTTCCCGTGCTATGCTCCTCCACAGGTCCTTGCGAAGGTGCAGCTTGACCTACCATGATGGGAGACAAAAGGGTTTAAGTCAGTGGACAGTTGGCCTGTCACACACATAGGGGCAAGACGTAACTGTCAGCAGCCATGCACAATCAGGAACATATGTCTAGCCCACACTACACAGCTAAGATAGAAATAGGCCTGATTATTTAGCCCCCTCATGCACACCAACATGTCCCACACTGCACTTACCACCCGTCCTGGTGCGCCGTAGAGGCGTCCATAGTTGCGGAGTACACCGTCCACGAGGACATCAAGCTCCGCGGCGGTGAAGGGTCGAGACCGGATCTCTTTGCCTCTCGACATGGCAAGATCACGGAGTATGGCACTAGAGCAGCAGTCGGTGGTGAGCTCAGCAGCAGCAGCAGGTCGAGGTGATGGTCACAGGCAGCAGTCGGTGGTGAGCTCAGCAGCAGCAGCAGGTCGAGGTGATGGTCACAGGCAGCAGTCGGTGGTCAGCTCAGCAGCAGCAGCAGCAGCAGGTCGAGGTGAACAGGCAGCACTGGTCCCCAGGGTAGGAAGTGTCATTTTGGCCAACACACATATATAGGGCCCTCAGCACGTGTCAGTGGCATACGTCGCCAGCAATTGGTCAGCCCTGGAAGCGTGTTCGTGAAATGGGCCAATGACTGGCCCTGTTGTTGCGGTGCACTGCTTCCGCTACTTGCGATTGGCCATATGCGGCCAGCGTCCCTCTTCCCATTGGCTGCATGTGCAGGGACCGTCACAGGCACACATCGGCAACCGCACGTGCAAGCTTCAGGCACGGATGCTTCAGTTGCAACAATGTTCTATCACTGGCGCCTCCATGGCGGTGCACGTACTCAGCGGGGGAGGTGCAGGCCTATACACCCTGTAGATGTACTCAATGGACATGCCAGTTCATGACCCCCCTTACAGTCACATTGCATCATCCACCGTACACCGGCCGGAGCGGCCGGGCCTAGGACGGCCGTGCCCGGCCATGTCCACAACCACCGTGCCCGGCCATGTACACAACCGCCGTGCCCGGCCATGTACACAACCGCCGTGCCCGGCCATGTACACAACCGCCGTGCCCGGCCCGGCGGTTGTGGACATGGCCGGGCACGGTGGTTGTGGACATGGCCGGGCACGGTGGTTGTGGACATGGCCGGGCACGGCGGTTGTGTACATGGCCGGGCACGGTGGTTGTGGACATGGCCGGGCACGGTGGTTGTGGACATGGCCGGGCACGGTGGTTGTGGACATGGCCGGGCACGGTGGTTGTGGACATGGCCGGGCACGGCGGTTGTGTACATGGCCGGGCACGGCGGTTGTGTACATGGCCGGGCACGGCCGTCCTAGGCCCGGCCGCTCCGGCCGGTGTACGGTGGATGATGCAATGTGACTGTAAGGGGGGTCATGAACTGGCATGTCCATTGAGTACATCTACAGGGTGTATAGGCCTGCACCTCCCCCGCTGAGTACGTGCACCGCCATGGAGGCGCCAGTGATAGAACATTGTTGCAACTGAAGCATCCGTGCCTGAAGCTTGCACGTGCGGTTGCCGATGTGTGCCCGTGACGGTCCCTGCACATGCAGCCAATGGGAAGAGGGACGCTGGCCGCGTTTGGCCTTTGGGAAGTAGCGGAAGTTGTGCACCGCCATGGCGGCGCCAATTATGTTATCTTGTCAGACGCTGCACCGTGATGTGTTGTGTGCTGTTGCGTCATGAGGGTTGTGAGCGTGATAGGGAAAGGTCATATGTCATACAATATAGCATGTGTGTCCATACTATGCCCATCGGTCGGCACACAATGGGCAACAGATGTGCATTTGTACGTGTTGACGTCGGGTGTGACCCTACAGACGTTCTTACATCTTCACAACTACACAGTACATCACGGCTGTATGGCCAAATTATGCATCTGTTGTCAGTGTCTTGTTCTGGCGAGGTGACTACAGTGGTGGTGGTACACATGCATTCCGTGTATGTGTTTTGGGCGTTGTGTCACCATGCATGTAATTACCGTATGCACAACATTATTGGTGTTGGCATTTGTGCTTGATGACATGGCGTGTGTATAATTATCGTTTGTGTGCATGCAGTTGCATGTGTGTCTGTGATGTGGCTACTAAACATTAGGGTGAAGACTGAAGTTTTGTCAGTAAGGTTCACATGTGATGGAGTTGTACACGTATGCGTCGTTTGTAAGTTGACCTAAGTTACATCTCTCTCCCACACAGGAGGGCTCCAAATGTGCATCGCCCATACACTGTGCTGGAGGATATGGTTGACGAGGAGGTGATTCGGAAATTCCGGCTGGATCGACGTCGGTTGCTGGAGCTTGTGGCTCAATTGTCTCCTCATCTGCAGCCACGTAGGACGTATCCTGGGTCGATTACACCCACTGCAAAGGTCATGGCGGTACTACATTTCTTTGCTACTGGCACATTTCAGTACACAGTTGGACATGCCGGGGGGATGTCACAGGCCATGTTCAGCACGGTTCTTCGGGATGTCTTAACAGCTATGATGCTGTACAAGAATGACTACATACATTTCCCACGGCCGGAAGAGTTGGCAGCAGTCAAAGCTGACTTCTATGCACTGGGCCACATACCTCACGTTGTGGGTTCAATTGATGGCACACACATCGCTATCATTCCACCACGGGCACGGGAGCAAGTTTTCAAGAATCGCAAACACTTCCATTCGCTGAACGTGCAGGTGGTGTGCCTGGCAAACAACATCATCTCCCATGTGTGTGCAAGATTTCCTGGCTCCGCACATGACACCCACATCATGCGGAGCAGCATTGTCCCACGACTCATGGCAAATCTGCGACCCGGTCAAGCGTGGCTTGTTGGTGAGTGTGCAGTGGGGACTCTTGTGATCTCTGTGTTGCATGGGGTACCCACCATATCTTGTTGTGATGTTTGTGTCTGTCATCCCCCTACATAGGCGACTCAGCGTACCCAAACCGGCCCTGGCTCCTCAGTCCCCTACGTAATCCTACAACAGCGGGTGAAATGCGGTACAATGATGCACATGGAAGGACACAGAGAGTCATCGAACTTACCTTTGGACTGCTAAAGTCTAGATTTCGGTGCCTCGATAAGACCGGAGGGGCCCTGCCTTACTCACCAGGAAAAGTATGCAGGATCGTGATTGCCTGCTGCATGCTCCACAACCTGGCAGTACGCAATGACATTGAACTGCTGTTGGACCCTGAAGACGAAGAAGTTCCTCGGCCTCCCATCCCGCCCATGTCGACTGATGAGGATAGTGGTGAGGAGGAAGGTGTGGACCAGAGGCGCCAGCTCATAGATCGCTACTTCCCTTGAATGTGAGTAACTACCTCTAGTGGCGGTTGACAAAGCCTCATGTATGTTTGCTGGTGTTGTGTGGATGTGGGCTTCATCAGCTGGGTGTTGTTTGTGATGGTTGCATATGTGTGTCTTCATGTCTTTGGACATGCAAGTCTCCATGATGTGTGTGCTCTCATCCCATGCTTTTGTGATGGTTGTCGTTTGTGTAATGTTGCTGTGCATTGTGTTGTGATGTGTGTGAATCTGTTTCCTGACGTGTGTTTGCTGTCTCTGATTTTCCCTAGGTCACTCCCGCAGCGCCATGATCATGTACGACTATGATCCCTGAACCTGTTTACGTCTGTTTCTGAAGGCAATCATGTGAATAAACATGGAGGCAAAACATCATTGTGTGTGTAAGTGCAATTTATTTACAGGTTGTGCTTTTGTGCTGGTGAATATTTACAAGTAAGTGGGGTGGAGGGAGTTGGAGTTGAAGGTAATGGCAGATGAAATGTCCGTGCTGACACCACATTGGGGGGTGTCAGGGTAGTCCAGCAGACCAGTGGGAATGATTGTCTGTGGGACAGGATACTTAGCAGGGTGAATGCCTGGCACAGGCAGTGACATTGTCATTGGCGTCCCCTCTTGGAGCGTGTGGATGGCGCTCCAACACTGCTCTCAGCCACTTCCTGCCTCGGCCGGCCCCTCCGTCTCTGAGGTGGAACAGAGTCAGCTGGGAGGGCAGGTTGTTGATGGGCCACATCCGTCGCCAGGGGCACAGGTGGTGGTGGCGGCGGTGGAGGCGGAGGTGACGGTGGCGGTGGAGGCGGAGGTGACGGTGGTGGTGGAGGCGGAGGTGACGGTGGCGGTGGCGCTACAACAATTGGTGGAGGGGGGGGTTGTTCCGGCCAACCCATTCCCTCCACATCGTTGCCTGCTGGCCCATGATGTGCACCATCTGGCCAAGGAAGGCGGAGATTTTGCGCAGGATGTTGGTGCTGTCCACTGAGTCCTGGTGTGCACGATCAGCGTTTGCCTGGGACCGGTCGTATGACGCCTGACACCTGGCAAGGGCTTGTAGGGACTCTGCCACTGGATGGGGTAGCTGTCCTTCCTCTGCACGGCGGTGTGTGGCTCGCCTGATTGGCTGATGTCCCGTTGGCTGTGTTTGTGGCCCACTCACCCTGCTTGTGTGTGAGGCCGATGGACCAGCGTCGTGCGCTGGGTTATGCTGGGTGGCACAGGCAGGAGTCGTGGTACTGGTGTTACTGGTGGTACTGGTGGTACTGGTGGTACTAGTGGTACTGGTGGTGGTGGTGGGGACTGTGCAGATCACAGAGACAGGTGTCGCTGGAGTCACACATGCGACGTTGGTCGGTCCCGGGAGTCCCTGTGAGCCAGATGGCCCTGGCTGCGTGCTTGGTCCCGCTCCATCCTCCGCACCGGAGCTGCCTGTGTCCTCGTCACCAGAGAGTCCTGTATGTGTGGGAGGCGAGGCTGGCGGCCGGGTACTGGTTTCCCCAGTCAGTTGACGATCACCTGAGGGACAAGATAGAGCTGGTCAGTAATGTGGACATTACATGGTCATATAGATTTGTAGACATTTCTGTTTCCTGTCGCACACACCCCACCCTCCACCACCACCACCCTCCCCGTGAACATGGGGGCCTGTTGGGAGTTGTAGTTTGGGCCTCTCACACACCCCACCCTCCACCACCACCACCCTCCCCGTGAACATGGGGGCCTGTTGGGAGTTGTAGTTTGGGCCTCTCACACACCCCACCCTCCACCACCACCACCCTCCCCGTGAACATGGGGGCCTGTTGGGAGTTGTAGTTTGGGCCTCTCACACACCCCACCCTCCACCACCACCACCCTCCCCGTGAACATGGGGGCCTGTTGGGAGTTGTAGTTTGGGCCTCTCACACACCCCACCCTCCACCACCACCACCCTCCCCGTGAACATGGGGGCCTGTTGGGAGCCATGTACATGTTTGTGAGTTGGTGCCCAACGTGCATGGGTTGGGGCGTAGGAGATGTTTCTTCTCAGTTGTGTGAGCCTGACCATGTCGTGCTGATCGTGGTGCTTGGTTTGTACTCACCAGTCTCTTCTCCTTCGTCAAGTCCGTCTAGGCTCTCTGGGTGTAGTATCACCAGCACCTTCTCCTCCCAATCGGTGTAGGGTATGGGCTCCGGGGGTGTGCCACCGCCAGTATGATTGGCTCTTGCAAAGTTTTTAGCTCGGATGCCCTTCACCCTGGTCTTCAGGTCATGCCACCGCCTCTGAATGTCATGCTTCGTCCTCGGCACAGTCCCCGACGCATTCACCCGAGTGACGATCCTGTCCCACATGTGGTTCTTTTGCGCCACGGACGTCTGCTGGACTTGGGCCCCGAAGATGTGGGGCTCAACACGGATTATTTCATCTACCATTACCCTCAACTCTGTCTCCGTGAATTTAGGTTTTTTTTGGGGTGCCATGGTGTGTGGTGCTCAGTGTGTGAGTTGAGTGAGTTGGGGGGTGCAGGTGTGTGGTGTGTGATGTGTAGGATTTGTGTGGTGGGTGTTTGTGTGGTGGGTGTGGTAGGGTGGTGGTTGTGTGTCTTCTATGTGAGTTAGCAGTATCTCGAATAGGGCCTCTTGCTAGCAGCAATGCTGTGATGCAAAGGATTGTGGTAGTGTGTGGGTGTCATTTTATAGTCGTGTCTCAATGGTTGTTGGCAGTCAGGTGGTAGGTGGGCGTGTTGACTAGTGTGCATTATTGGATACTTGGGACGTGTCATGGTGGCTTGTGCTTGGTGTTGGTGTATGGGGGGGGCGTTGTCAATGTTCGTATGTTTGCTTTGGACTTGCGGTACACTTTCTAACATTTGTTTGCCGCTAGGGATGTTGTGCGTGTTGGCCTTCCGCAGTGATGCTGTGGTTATCGTTGCATTCTTTCCGCCGCGGACGTGGATGGCTGTGCGTTCCGTGGTACGGGCGGATTTATCCTAATTGCGGCCACGGAGTATTCACAGGTATGGCGGTACATGTGTTATTTTCCGTGGTCATTTCCGTCCGCGGCAGTGGTTGTTCATTGGACTCCGTCCGCCGCGGACGGAGTTGGATGTGTTCCGTCCACCGCGGACGGTGTTGGTTATGATCCGTCCGCCGCGGTCGGAGTTTCGTGACATGATTATCCTAATCCCAACCGCGGAATCTCCGCGGTGCAGCCGGGAGTAAAATTTCCCCCACCATGGCGGACAGTACCCATTTCCGTCCGCCATCCTAATCGACCCCATAGTCAGAACTTTGATTGTTACCCATTTGTGTTAGTCCCAAACACTTGGAAAAAAAAGTCGTTTTTAAAATGTGTCTGTCTTTCAAATGTCCATCTGTTTATGTTTAAGGATATGTCCTCAACTTTTAGTGATATAGCTAGTGTGCTATGGTGGGTTATATGCCGTGGGAAATCCATCAAAGCAATGTCTTCTAGACATTTTTTATGATTAATATTAGGGCCAGGAAATGTCAAAGCTGTAAACAGACAGAGATCTGATTCTGCTGTCCTAGGAAAAAATTACCATGTACGCTCATCACACCTCCATCCTCCCGGCACGCATGCACACACTCATCATATAATGCAATGTTCACCCATTCTAAAACACAACGTATTTTACACTTAGAGGAGTAATTGTCATTCAGCTCTCTCAATGTGAAAACAAATGAAAACAGTAAATAAATTACCTTAATTACCATATTTAAAATGTGCACATGTGGGGCGTGGCTTTAACGCCGAAGCATCATGGCAGTGCTGCTGTGAGCTCCGCTCGGGCGCGGAGCTTCTGAGCTAGCAAGTGCCTCGCATTACGGATTTTTTTGGGTTCCGACGTCGGTCCCGCCTGCAACATGTGGCCGTGAGTCCTCAAACCCTTTTTTGGTTTTCCCAGCATTAGTGTTGAGCCCAGGAGCAGCGGTGGAGTGTTTCTCCTCAGGAATCGCGAACGCCCGCCATTTTGAATCGTGGCATTCGCGTTCCGTTTTTTCCTCACAAATGGGCTCTATGTACACTTTTTGTTGCCATACAATCTTGGGCTGACTTCAGGACCATGATTTTTATACGGTCCTTTGTGGCTACTAATTATAACACCATGTGCTAAAATATGTTTTTGTTGGTACCCTCTCAGCAATTAACTCTTTACGGCTCTTAAATCAACCTGGTCTATATTTCAGGGTGCTTTCACCTAATTTTTGCGCTCTAAGGAAGCCTTTTTTTCATCTTTATTTATTGGATGGTGTAATGCAGTATACTTCTACTGATACTGGATATTTGGTGAAGTGGTGACTCATTTCCTCATTGGGGTATTTATTTCAAGGCATTTTTCAGTGAGTATTATTCTTTACTTCTCCCTTCAATTTGCCTTTATACATTTGGATTTTCAATGACTTTGTCTGTTTCTCCACCGGTGTATGGGACGGCTCTGACCTATTCTACTTAATACTCACCATTCCTGTCAGCAAGCCAAGATGTCCAGCGATCCTCACACCACCTCTAAACCATCCTCTTCAGGTGCAAAACCCAAATGGAATAAAAATGACCCACCCTCCTATTCTCTCCTCACAAAATCCAGTGTACTTGACTCTATTTTAGACGAGGTACGTGGGCTTCAACATTTTATGTACATTACCAATGAAAAGTTACAACAAATTGAGGATCGATGGATTGTTATGGAGGGAAAGGTTTCAGAATTGGAGCAGCGTGTGGGAGACCTTCAAGATATTACCACAAAAATTCCTCCTCTGGAGAAAGAGATCCATAAACTGAAGCTACACAGCGAAGACCTTGAAAATCAAAATCGGCGGAACAACCTTCGCCTTTATGGTCTTCCGGAAAATATTGAAGGACCTGACATGCTATCCTTCTTGAAGAAGTTCCTTCCAGATCTCTTAGACCTCCAATATTTCTCAACGCTTAACATACAAGGTGCGCATCGTTTGATTCGTCTTCATCCTAACTCAAGCAAGCCACGTGGTATTATAATGCTTTTCCTGAAATTTACTGAACTTATGCATGTTTTGAAAGCAGTAAAAACTCAAATGATGTCTCACTTGGTCGGGACATAATCTCTTCATTTCACGGGATGTTTCCAATGCAACAAATGCTCGTCGTAAAGAATTTCTAGCTCTTCGACCTGAGATGAGACATTTGAATATTCAGTAAGGCATTCTCCATCCTTGTCTATGCATAGTCACTCATGAAAGAAATTCACTCTCCTTTGACGATCCTGAGAAACTGAAACACTTTCTAAACAACATTTCCTCTCGCAATATGGACATTAATGCTTAACTTCTCTTTTAGTTAACTGGTTGATATTGTTCTTCTAAATTACACCTATCTTCTTCTTTTTATTATTCATTCCTTCTTACTCCTTATTTTTCTCTATTTTTTCTAGTAATACCTTTACTCTTTTTATGTCTTATATTACTTAAATACTTCTATTTTCTTCTTTTCTTCTTTCATTTCTTGTCCCCTATTATACATTTCATCTCTTTATTTCTTCAGAGGCCTCTTGGTTCCTATTTACTCCTACCCCCGCCCTTTGTTTCTGGCGTCACCGTGCTTCCCTCATATTGGTTGGTTATCTTTCTTCAGATCTGGATTCTTTTCCTTTCTCTGTTTACTTATTCTACTTTTTCTACTTTTCTTTATTTTTCTTCTTCTCTCTCCCCTTTTCTTTTGGTTCCTTGGCTATTTTCCCTTAAGGTTTTTCTATCCATTTCTCTATCTCCTCCTCCTTCTCTCTTCCTTTGTCCTTTGCTCCCTGTTTTTTTTCTCTCACGTTGTTTTCTCATTATCACTTTTCCTCTTTGAGTGTCTTTCTTTCATCATTTGATAAATGTTGTTTCTTTTTCTGTTTCATTGGTCTTGCAGCTTATTGTTCCTGGGTCCATATTTTCCCCCTCACCCATCAACATGTTTAACGTTGTCTTGTGCAATGTGCATGGTCTAGGTCATCCTGCCAAGCGTCAAAAGGTATTGTCTCACTTATCCAAACTTAATACTCATGTTGCTTTTTTACAGAAAACTCGTAATGATACGGAATCTCTTAAGCTTAAACGCCAATGGGTCAATCAAATTGTTTTATCTCCTGCTCTTAATCGTCACGGTGGTGTTGCTATTTTATTTCATAAATCAATTAATGCACAAATAATATCAACAGAATGTGATTCTAATAGTCGTTGGGTTTTGGATTATGCTATTATTTGTAAAACACAAGTCACTTTTCTTAATATTTATGGTCCTGTCAAACCTGATCCACAATTCTGGCATTGTATTAAATTGAAACCATCCTCTATCTCTAACCCCAATATAATTGTTGGTGGTGACTTTAATAGTTGGCTGGATCCCTTCTCTGATAGAAAATCCAAATGAAATTTAAACCTGATAAGACTCACAAAACCTTTCAGTCTGCCATCACATCTCGTCCTTTGCCTGATGTATGGAAAACATGTAAACAGTAAAGTTCGGTAGTTTCCCTTGGTCAAATTACTGAGAGAATATGCCCAAATATTGGTCTTGGACAGAAAGCTCAATTTAGCATCAACATAAACAGTTTTGTGTATAAAATGTACAAATTTTATTAAAACAAACCATAAAAACAATTTTAAAAAAACCACAATCTTATTCCATGAAATGTTTTTGCAGTTAAAAACTCCTTCACAATACATATAAGGAACAGTGCATCATTATACTGTAGTCAACCAAGTTACAAAGAAGACTCGTCAATTTAAACCAGTTGTGTGATTAACAAAAAATAAGGGAAAGAGAGACAAACATAGACATAAACAATTTGTCATTCAAATGTGCACATCAAAAACCCTCGTTATAACTCAATCCTAGACTCGTCTTATTGTATTGTTCTTAGGGTGAGTTGGGTTATTCGATTGTACAGTGAGGGGCGTTGGCGCATTTCGATGGGCTCTTTCAATAATATGCCATCTTTTTCAAGACTTTAAACATATGTGTCTCTCCTATTCTGGCACTGGATGGTTGCCTTGTACATGGAGACCCTGTTGGTAAATATGTATATATCAGTATATAACATTTAACCATTGCTGATCATATCTAGGATACATCGCATTTTTAATAACATCTTACAAAGTCAGTGCTTTCAACTTTAAGTTATACAGATTTTTGTCATTAGTCCACTTATCCTTATTTCCATCAGTATTATAATTTGCATACATTGGTTCCATCCTTCTTCTACATATTTCTCAAACATCCTACCAATATGTGGGCATCCATTGACAAACATGCCTCACCGAGTGTTCCCTTTTGCATCTTTAGCTAATTCATAGCGCCAGAGTTTGTATTAATTGCAAGCTGGAAGCCCCCCTCCCCCTCCCGTGTTTGGGTCGAACGTAGTTTCGGGATTCACCTCTTATATCTTTTCCCGGTATGTAAATCAATGTTTACAAATGAAATTGCCTTATTTCATTTTCAGTTTGTGGAGCATGGGATTAAATTCAGTCGTTGCTTTTGAGTTTTGCATAGTGGAATCCTTCTCTTATTCTCTAAATCTGTGAAAATAAGGATAATATGGATTTACCCTGACATCCCCCCTGTTGTTAATTATTTATCTGTATCCACTATGATCGTTTTATACCTGATGACCTTGTTGCATCTCGCTATCTTGTGACCCTTGTTCAGAAGTTAAAATTGCGACGATGTATATCCACTGTGGAGAAATATATAGAGCATTTAAATGTATTTGATCTTTTCCCATAGGTCAACTTTTTATAGCAGTCCTATATTCCTGTCTGATTATTCAATGTACCTTACTTTAAGGACCAGTTGTTGCGTGGTTGCTTCTCTTCTCCACAGTATTAAAAAACGGAATTATCAAATTCGAGGTTCCTCTTTCACTTTATAACCTAGGTGCAATGGATATTGTTTTAATATTTGCCATTAAGTTGCAACCTATTTATAGGGAAGGACTTCATTAAAACCTACCTAATCCTGAGGGAAAGTGCGG
The DNA here is from genome assembly GCF_964261635.1 of Lissotriton helveticus. NCBI lineage: Eukaryota > Metazoa > Chordata > Amphibia > Caudata > Salamandridae > Lissotriton > Lissotriton helveticus. Next base: position 718,003,991 of record NC_136068.1, on the reverse strand, counting down.
CTTGGGTCGGGTAGAAATACGCCTTGTTCTTCTACGTGGTCGATCTGCCGCTTTCTATATTGGAGATATAAGCTCCATTAGTAAACTCCCCATGTTCTAATTCTCTATGATTCTTAGCGGAGGTTCGTCCTCCTTACCTTGGGCTATTTCGATCTCTCTTCCGACCCGGGTCACGTACACTGGCTCTCGTCACCGTCTTCAGAAAAGGCCGTTATTTGGGTTATGTTTTTCGAGCCCTTTTTAAACTGGGTCAGTTTCACTCCTATTGGATGTTACCTAATTACCACAGCTTAATTACATTGTTCTAATGTTTGGCGATTTCTTATGATCCGGGCGTCGCGCTTTGAATTACTTCCGCGTGTCACGCCTCGATTTCATCTAAACCTCCTACGTATTCAAGCCTCGCTTTGACTACCCGGGGAGCGAGCCAAGCCTCTTTTTCATGTGGTCTTTCTGGTTTGGTTGTTTCCCCACCCCCCCGGGTTGATAAAATATTTCTTTGGACTACAGCTGTTGGTTATTGTTATATGATTGTTGTATTAACACTTGCGTAAAAATAAAACCAGTTTTATGTTATTTATGGTGGAATTACCTTGAAGGGAGGAATGGATGAAGCTGATATCGAACCAGTAAGGGAACAACATGTCTTACTGCCATTGTGATTACTAGGTGTACCTACTAAAAGGAATTGGTGCGGTGTATTTCCACTAGAAACAATCTATACATTGTAATTCCACCATTAGGTAACATCCAATAGGAGTGAAACTGACCCAGTTTAAAAAGGGCTCAAAAAACATAACCCAAATAACGGCCTTTTCTGAAGACGGTTACGAGAGCCAGTGTACGTGACCCGGGTCGGAAGAGAGATCGAAATAGCCCAAGGTAAGGAGAACGAACCTCCGCTAAGAATCATAGAGAATTAGAACATGGGGAGTTTACTAATGGAGCTTATATCTCCAATATAGAAAGCGGCAGATCGACCACGTAGAAGAACAAGGCGTATTTCTACCCGACCCAAGCCGCACTTTCCCTCAGGATTAGGTAGGTTTTAATGAAGTCCTTCCCTATAAATAGGTTGCAACTTAATGGCAAATATTAAAACAATATCCATTGCACCTAGGTTATAAAGTGAAAGAGGAACCTCGAGTTTGATAATTCCGTTTTTTAATACTGTGGAGAAGAGAAGCAACCACGCAACAACTGGTCCTTAAAGTAAGGTACATTGAATAATCAGACAGGAATATAGGACTGCTATAAAAAGTTGACCTATGGGAAATGATCAAATACATTTAAATGCTCTATATATTTCTCCACAGTGGATATACATCGTCGCAATTTTAACTTCTGAACAAGGGTCACAAGATAGCGAGATGCAACAAGGTCATCAGGTATAAAACGATCATAGTGGATACAGATAAATATTTAACAACAGGGGGGATGTCAGGGTAAATCCATATTATCCTTATTTTCACAGATTTAGAGAATAAGAGAAGGATTCCACTATGCAAAACTCAAAAGCAACGACTGAATTTAATCCCATGCTCCACAAACTGAAAATGAAATAAGGCAATTTCATTTGTAAACATTGATTTACATACCGGGAAAAGATATAAGAGGTGAATCCCGAAACTACGTTCGACCCAAACACGGGAGGGGGAGGGGGGCTTCCAGCTTGCAAATAATACAAACCCTGGCGCTATGAATTAGCTAAAGATGCAAAAGGGAACACCCGGTGAGGCATGTTTGTCAATGGATGCCCACATATTGGTAGGATGTTTGAGAAATATGTAGAAGAAGGATGGAACCAATGTATGCAAATTATAATACTGATGGAAATAAGGATAAGTGGACTAATGACAAAAATCTGTATAACTTAAAGTTGAAAGCACTGACTTTGTAAGATGTTATTAAAAATGCGATGTATCCTAGATATGATCAGCAATGGTTAAATGTTATATACTGATATATACATATTTACCAACAGGGTCTCCATGTACAAGGCAACCATCCAGTGCCAGAATAGGAGAGACACATATGTTTAAAGTCTTGAAAAAGATGGCATATTATTGAAAGAGCCCATTGAAACGCGTCGACGCCCCTCACTGTACAATCGAATAACCCAACTCACCCTAAGAACAATACAATAAGACGAGTCTAGGATTGAGTTATAACGAGGGTTTTTGATGTGCACATTTGAATGACAAATTGTTTATGTCTATGTTTGTCTCTCTTTCCCTTATTTTTTGTTAATCACACAACTGGTTTAAATTGACGAGTCTTCTTTGTAACTTGGTTGACTACAGTATAATGATGCACTGTTCCTTATATGTATTGTGAAGGAGTTTTTAACTGCAAAAACATTTCATGGAATAAGATTGTGTTTTTTTTAAAATTGTTTTTATGGTTTGTTTTAATAAAATTTGTACATTTTATACACAAAACTGTTTATGTTGATGCTAAATTGAGCTTTCTGTCCAAGACCAATATTTGGGCATATTCTCCCAGTAATTTGACCAAGGGAAACTACCGAACTTTACTGTTTACAAGTACCCTACTCCCCTGGTTTCTAAGGGGTCTCTCTCAATCCTTTTACAATTGGAAAACATGTAATCCAGATACTTCCTAATTTACTTTCTTTTCACCTGTCCACCATACTATGTCCTGTATTGATTATATTCTGACTTCTAAATCATTACTCTCCTGTATCCATTCCTCTGAAATTGGGTCTATTTTTATTTCTGACCATGCTCCCATGTCTGCTTCTTTTGATCTGTCCCTTACTACTTGCAAACAAGACTGTTGGCATTTTAATTATTACCTTCTTTCAGACCGAACCTTTATAACAGAAGCGACCTCTTTTATTAATGATTTTTTTCATTTCAACAAACCCTCAGACACCTCAGTCCATAAGAACTGGGATGCTTTTAAAGCATCATTTGGAGCCTTTGCTATTGCTCACTCTTCAAAGTAGAACAAATTACTGAATGCTAAATATCAGGAAACTCTTCAACAAATTAAAACCCTGGAGCACAATTATGTTTCCTCTAAATCTTCCTCCACTTTACAAGAATTGATTGCAGCCAAATCTACCTTGAATAAAATTGCCACTGTAGATGCCTGTAACATTCTTCTTAAGATTAAATCAAAATTTCATGGTGGCCAAAATAAAGCAGGGAATTATTTAAAAATTAAGTCAGAACGTAAAAATATTGGACCTACCCACTCAGAAACAACCAATAAACTTCTTTCCTCTGATTCAGACATTGTAGAAACATTGTAACCCTATTATAATATTTTATACACAGAAGATACCAATCCTTCTGAAGGGGATTTTGAAACTTTTTTCCAAGGTATCCCCAATCCTCATTCTCCCCTCTTGAAGATTATATTTCTCTTCAAGAGATAACCAATGCTTTTAAATCTTTGAAAAAGACCAAAGATGGGACCAGATGGCTTCTCAATTGAACATTTTTAGTCTTTTCCTCAATTTGTGCACCAAAATTATTAGATCTTTTTCATTCATTCCTTTCCAATTCTAAAGCTTGTGGTTCTTTTTTAGAAGCCCTTATTATTGTCATCCCCAAACCAGACAAAGATTCTTCCTTTTGTAAAAATGTTCGACCCATCTCCCTAATCAATTATGAATGTAAAATGTTTGCAAAGATTTTGGCTTCCCGCTTAGAAAAGATTATCCCTCTTCTCATCAAACCAGATCAGGCTGGATTTGTTAAAGGCCTTCTTGCTCTGACAATGCCAAAATGTTCTCAAATATTCTTGCCCTTGGAAGGAAGTGCTCTTCTCCTCTAGCTGCCCTATCACTTGATGCTCAATAAGCTTTTGACCAAATAAATTGGCAATACATGTTTCACACTCTTCATTGGTTTGGTTTTGGTCAAAAGTGTATTTCATATATTAAATTACAATATACTGCCCACGAGCTTGTGTATTTGTTAATGGCCTCTTTTCCTCATATTTCCATTAGCAAAGAGGTACCCGTCAGGGCTGCCCCCTTTCTCCATTAGTTTTCTTCTTCTGTTTAGAACACTTTCCCAATCGAATTAGACATAACCCTAACATTACTGGTTTAAAACTTAACTCCAACCAAATTAAACTTTCTGCCTATGCAGACGATATCCTTATTTACATGTCCAATCCTTGCAACTTTCTTCCCCCTTTCTTACAAGAGATTGCTTTGTTTTCCAATGTCTCTGGATACAAGCGTAATTTTTTCAAAACTGAGATGTTACCTTTAAATTCATTATGCTACCGCTACATGTTTGACTCAACCAATTTTTCTTGGTGCCCCCAAAATATTAAATACTTAGGAACATGGTTTTCCTCAAATATGACACTTTATCCCATAATTGTACTGCCTTAAAACTCAAACTCACTAATTTGTTGTCTTCCTGGTCCCCATTATTTTTATCCTGGTGGGGCACACTGGATACGATCAAAATGATGATTGTCCCCCAAGTGCTATTCACACTTTCAATGTTACGTTTTAAAATGCCTAATTATTATTTTTCACAGATAATTCTTTATGTACCAAATTTTTATGAACAAAAAAGTACTCGTATTTCCCTTTCTAAATTAATTCGCCCAAAAGCAGAGGGTGGTGTTCGATTTTCTGATTTCAAACTATCCCACAATGCTTTTTTGATTCGTCAATTTTATGCGATGTCTAAAGATTATCAAGATTTACCTATGCCAACATGGGTTGTTGTTGAACGTTCACTTTAAATAACTTTTCTGTTCAGGATGTTATGTTTATAACCAATTGTACTTTCATTTCCAAATATCATATCTTAAAATATTCCCATCATCTAATACACACACTTTTTTGTTTTAAGTTTTGACCCATACCAATCTTTTTTATCTTCTTCAATATGGTTTAATAAACACATCAAATTCTGCCACAAATCCTTTTACTACAAGCACTGGAAGGAAAAGGGCATTTTTTATGTACATCAGTCGATTTTGTCCTTCCCCAACTACAAGAGCAATTTAGTCTCCCTGACTCTTATATTCAGCAATATAACACATCATCACCTGGTCTCCAAACCTTTTTACAAAGTTTTTATTCCAATCCCACTCCTATTTCGTTTACCCCTCCCCAAGTTTCAAATTCCTTATGACCCAATCCCCAGTGCCTCTTTTATATATAAAAATGTGTCCTCATCTACTAGCACTCAGAGTAAATCTCCCATCGAACTAGATTGGGAACAGGATTTATCTCAATTGCTTTCTGTTTCTCAATGGGATCGATTGTGGCTAAAGATTTTCAAAACTTCTAAAGCTGCCAACATTACACAATCCTTATATTTTATTTATAACAGAGTTGTTATTACTCCCATCTTTTTACACAAAATTAACCATTCAATTTCACCATTATGTTGGTCCTGTCTTTCTACTGAAAGAACATTGATACATTTACTTTACTATTGTCCCAAGGTTTATGACTTTTGGAAAGCTATGTGGTCGAAATGTATTTTGATTTTTTCCTGTGATGTTCCATTTGCCATTCACAATATATTTTAGGTACTTCTCCTGATTTTGACCAACTAACTTCAAAAATTATTTTATTTGACCTTTTTATTGCTGTTGCTTTTAAAGTTATATTAACATGTTGGAAAGACTATTCTAAACTATCCTTTTTGCTTTGGTGGAATTAAATTTGTGATGAACATAGAATTGCAACTGTCTCTCACTCTTCTATTCATCTAAAGATTGTCGGATTCATTATGGTTACATTTTACTACATTTCTGTCCTCACACTCATCTTTCATATAATACCAATTTTTTATCTATTCATTTTTCTTTCTTTTCTCTCTCTCTCTTCTTTTCCTCTTTCTCTTCTCCCTTTTCTTTCCTCTCTCTCTTTTCTATAAAAAACTACATACAACATATTCTTTTCTTTTTTCTTCAAGATCACATTATTCTATTACGATGTTAGGATTTATTATCCCCAGTATTTTTCTCTTCTTATATTATTGTGTTTTATTATAATATTTGCATTATGTGTTTTTTTATTTGTATTATTCTTGTTCAAATAGATTGTATTATCCTCTGTTTATCTCCTGCTATATATCCTCTGAGTTATGTAATGTTTTAACTCTGTGTTCATTCTCTTAATAAAAATTATTTAACTAAAAAAATATGTGCACGTCACTATAAGTTAAAATATTGCTCAGCTTGTAGTGTTTTTTAAAGGTAGTGGTTTTAGAGGTTAAGAGTGAGGGACGGCAAGCACACAAAACAAGTAACATTTCAAGAAGGTAGAAGCCGGAGGAGCTACGCGGGCATCCAAGATGGTCGCGTGAGCACAAAGCTCCCCGGACCCGTGCCGCCCCTCATGACTATCCTGACTCCATCCTGATTTCATCAACGGGCTTTTGTTCGCTAATCCTCGCTGATCATTGAACTCTTTGAAATATCGAAATCGGACTTCGGGGTCCACTTTTACTCCGTTTCTACATTCTGAGGCCCACCCCGAGGCAGACCGGGAGTTCGGATTTGGAACGGGCCGTGGAGCAGTTGATCAACAACGGTCCCTGCGGGGTCGGCCCCTCCTGAGTTTCAGTTTCGGTTTCCTGGCTCGGCTGGCAGGGGCACGGCTTCTTCTCCTTCAGGACCGGCCGTTTTCTCTTGTGTGGGGTTCCCTGGCCGCCTGCTCACGGCTCTTTTCTACTTTTGACTGCAAAGTCCGGACCTGGCCTTATTGATTCTTCGGACGTTTCCACCCGGCCATTTTCACGAGGTCGCAGGGACCCCTCCGGGGTCCCTTTTCCAAGATGGCCACTGGCCAGCCTCTCGAGAAGCGGAAGAGTAAGGTGCCTCTACGGGGCGGTCAACAGCAGACCAACACCATGGATCACTACGTACATGCCAAGGGATCGCCCGGTGCTGTGAGCCGTGTCTCGGACGCTTCTAAGACCCTCTCTCCAGAGGCCCCGGACCCGTCATTGAAGGATGTTATGGGAGCCATTGCCGCCATGCAGGCCTCCATGGGACAACAGTATGAGGCCTTGGCGACTAAGATCGACACGGTGGCCATCGATATCATGCTGATTAGAGCGGATCTTTCGAAAACTAACGAGAGAGTGGAATCGTTGAGCCTGAAGACTTCTAGTTTGGTCACCGATGTCTCGGATGCTCAAGCGGAAATTGGCAACCTTCGGTCCTCATACGACCTCATGGCGCGCCGTCTTGAGGATTACGAAAACAGGGCCCGCCGCAACAACGTGCGCCTTATTGGTGTTCCGGAAGACTCCGAGACTGAAGGGGTTGATCTCCTGGTTGAGGACTTGATATCCAACCACTTGGCCCCCGCGGGCCTTAGTAAATTCTTTGCAGTGGAACGAGCACATCGCGTTCCCGGCGGGAAGGCTAAGCTGGGTGCCCCTCCGAGACCCATCATCGCGAGACTGTTCCATTTTCGTGATCGGGACGCAGTGCTGCAATCTTCCCGAGACAAAGGACCGGTGAAATTTGAGAATGCCTCCGTTTCTTTTTACCCTGACTTTTCGCCTCTTGTCCAGAAACAGAGACTTGGATTTCAGGGTGTCAAGAGGCGCTTGCGAGACTTGGGCTTGAAATACTCCTTACTTTTTCCTACCAGGCTGAGGATTGTGTATCGGGACCGTACTTTCTTTTTTGACCGCCCTGGTGATGTCAGTGACTGGCTCGATTCACTGCCTGAGGGTCAGGACTGCTCCGGACGCCCTGGCGGCGCTGAGGGAGGTGTAGCCGAGTGATGACTTCATCGGTGGACCCCGTCATCTGAACTTTTGTCTGCTGTATCAGCTGAGTTTATCCTTAGGATTTATTGGACCTTGATCGGCCTGGGGGTGGCGGGGGGTGAACGGGAACTCTTCCTCCTCCTGGGTTCTTAGCGTAGCTTAGTTTAACAATGGGGCGACAGGCACACTGCAAGTTGGGGTGGCTTCTTAGTCTTATGCAGGGGTGCAGGGTGGGGGTTTGTCACGGGCGAGTTGGGGGGTGGGGGTGGGGGGGGATCTTATGTGTTTTTGTTTCTTCACGAGGCACCGTATTGATTATTGTGTTCTATGTGGGTCTTGCTCCTTTCATGCATCGGGAATGGGGGGTGATGAGTTGAGACTTTTATCCTGGAACGTTAATGGTTTGGGAGATAGGATAAAACGGAGTATTGTCTTGAGGTATCTTAGGCGACACTCCCCCGATATAGTCCTCTTGCAGGAGACCCATTTAATAGGTAATGCTTGTCAGGCTCTTAACCGACGTGGCTACCGCCTCTTAGCCCACGCGGGGTTTACTTCTGGGTCCAGAGGGGCTGGCATCCTTCTGTGGTCCTCCCTCCCTTTTGCTGTTGACGAGATCAAGCTTGATGATAGAGGGCGCTACGCCTTGCTCACTGGGAGGTGGGAGGGGAAGACCTTGTCCGTACTTTCGGTCTATGTCCCCCCTGGCTTACAGACCTCAACCTTCGCTGGCTTGTGTGGTGTCCTTTTGGGCCTCCCCGAAGGGCTCCTGATCATGGGGGGGGACTTTAACTCTGTGGTCTCTGGCGTCTTGGACCGACATCCACCCAGAGACTTGCCTATGGCGCACATGTGGCTTAGCGACTTGTTGGAGACCTTTGGGCTTGTTGATGCTTGGAGGTTGTTGCACCCCACGCAGTTACAATATACTTTCCACTCCGGGGCCCACGGCAGCTTGTCCAGGCTTGACTATTTTTTATTGCCCGCAGTTCAGTCCACCGCCATCAGGGAACTTCGTCTGCTTCCTAGGGGAATCTCGGATCACTCCCCTTTGTGGCTCCGGTTTGAGGTTGGGGTTGGGAGCGAGGGTAGAGTGGCTCCGATTAACCCGTGGTATCTCCATGATCCCCTGATTCGCTCCAGCCTTGTTAAAGCCATTGAGAATTACTTTGATGAAAATGTAGGTTCTGTCTCATCTTCTGTCACGTTGTGTGAGGCCTTTAAAACTGTGGTACGCGGACAGTCCTTATCCCTGATTGCTGCTGCTTAGAGGGCTGCTACTGAGGAGGTGGTGCGGGTGGAATCTGAGATTGCTGCCTTGGAGGCTGATCCCAGTCTTAGTACATCTAGTGCAAAGTTACACTCCCTTGCTTTGAAACAGGCGGACTACAAGGCTCTTGTTACAGATGCAGCTAAAATGATGTACAGGGAGCAACAGGGGCGATTGTATGACGTTGGTGATACAGCGGGCAAGTTGTTGGCTTGGTTGGATAAGAAGGAGAGAGTGAATCGTGTGGTACCTATATTGGAGATGTCTGATGGTGAGTGCGTCACGGACCCTGTTGGGATCGGTTAGTGCTTCGCGAACCACTTTGAGACTGTGTATACCTCAGTCTGTGATCGAGACGAGGAAGATTCTCATTTACTGTTGCGGGATATCACTTTGCCTCGCCTTTCTGACCCGGATAGGGACCTCTTGGACTCCCCGTTCACTGTGGATGAGTTCGCAACGGCGATCCGTTCACTTCGTTCGGGTAAGGCGCTGGGCCCCAATGGTTTGCCTATCGAGCTGTACAAGTTGCGGCCCGACAAAATGGCGCCTCATTTAAGAGATATGTTTCTGGAGGCCCGGGAGTCGGGCTCCCTTCCTCTAGACCAACGGCTTGCCACAATTGTTGTTATTCCCAAGGAGGGTAAGCCTCGAGACCGCTGTACCTCCTACAGGCCTATCTCTTTGCTCAACGCCGAACCCAAGATACTGGCAAAGACGCTGGCTAACAGATTGGTCACTGTGATCGGAGACCTGATCCATCCGGATCAGTCCGGCTTTATCCCGCACCGCAACACGGCATTAAACCTGCGTCGACTCCACGGAGTTCTCGCGAGAGTTGGGGCGCTTACGGAACCAGCCATTTTGGTCTCTCTCGACGCTACCATGGCCTTCGACACGATCAAATGGCCCTACCTGTGGGCGGCCCTCTCGAAATTCGGGTTTGGGCCGGGCTTCATATCCTGGGTGAAGCTCCTTTATGAGACTCCCCTAGCCCAGGTAGTGGTTAACGGGCGAGTTTCTAGCGTCTTTGAGCTTGGACTGGGTACCCGGCAGGGCTGTCCGTTGTCTCCATTGCTCTTTGCTCTCGCTCTTGAACCGTTGGCGGAATGGCTCCGTTGGGAACCGTCCATGCGGGGCATTCGATGGTCCCCTGACTTCGAGGATCGCGTCTCTTTGTACGCGGATGATATCCTCCTATACCTTACGTCACCGCAGAAGTCCCTTAACGTGCTTTTTGACGTCCTTGCCTCCTTCGGCAGGAACGCCGGTCTCGTTATCAATTGGGCTAAATCCTGCATCTACGTTTTGGCGGGAGATCTCCCTCCGTTACCGCGTAGATTTCCAATTCAGGTAGCGAGTACCGGTTTTAAGTACTTGGGGATTTATATTTCCATGGATCCAGTTATGCGTTATGATCTTAATTTGTTGCCCCCTCTTCAGCGACTTAAATCTGATGTAGCTCGCTGGCGTAGGTTGCCGCTGTCACCCCTTGGCAGAGTGGCGCTCTTTAAAATGATGTTTTTGCCCCATTTCTTGTACGTGCTACAGAACTCCTTTGACCTTATCCCCTCCAGTTACTTCCGTGAAGTGGAAACCTTGCAGAGGCAACTTGTTTGGGATGGACGTGCTCATATCGCCCTACCCAAACTCACGCTTCCATGGTTTGATGGTGGCATAGCCCTCCCAGACATCAGACGTTATTACTGGGCGTCCCAGCTCAGCGCAATCAATCATGCGACCTACGCCGCGGGCCCGGCCCCGGCTTTTTCCATGGATAGGCATATCCTTCCGGGAGGATCTTTCAGTAGAGCGCTGTACTCTAGTGTTCGCCGTGGAGCACTGACCGGTCCCACTAAGATTGCTGTGAGAGTATGGCGTGATGCGAATGCGGCCCTGGGTTGGTGTGGTAGATTTACTCGAGCCACCCCTCTGTATGACTCGGAATGCTTGGGTTCTTTGTGGCAGACGAAAGGGTTTGATAAATGTGACATGATTGGCATAAGTAAGGTTGGTGACTTGTGGTCAAAGGGGAAGGTCAAGTACTTCGATGCACTGCGGCTGGAGTACGACTTGGGCGGCACTGAATTCTTCCGGTACGCTCAGGTCCGTCATGCCTTGTTGTCGGTGTTCCCAGTGGGCACCGATACTCTGGAATCCTCCCCTTTAGAAGACCGCATCCTGGATGGACTTGTACCCGACAGTACGATCTCGTTGATTTACAAAAAACTTATTAACAACAGAGCCGACCTACTGATTCGCCTTAGAGATGCATGGTGCTCTGACGGCTTGGAGTTAGACGACGAGGACTGGCAGTCGGCTTTGTCTTCGCCCAAAGAGGTCGCTATCCCTGCCCGACTGCGGTTTGTCCAATTGAAGATACTGCATAGAGTGTATGTTACGGGGCCTTGTTTGGTTCGTATGGGATTTTCCATGGATGGGTTGTGCAAGCGTGGCTGTGGTATGACTGGTACCTTTCTCCACATACTGTGGGAATGCCCGGAGATGGTACGATTCTGGGCCAGAGTGCATGACGTCATGAGGAATGTTACGGGTGTGCCCCTGCTTCCCGAAGCCAGGCGCTGTCTGCTCAATGTATGGGAGCCTAATGACTACAACACTGCGCAGACTAGATGGGCTGCCCTTGGTAACATGGTCGCCAAAAGAGACATTGCTCAGCTTTGGGGTTCGCACAAGCCGCCTACCCTGTCCGCTTGGAAGGAAAACATGGATTGGTGCATGTTTCGAGAGAAGACTGTCTACCTGGCCCGGGGACGTCCCAGACAATGGGGTCGTATCTGGTCCCAATGGAATGCATACCGGGGTAATATCTGTACTCCCCCCCACGATTTGTCTACCGAAGAGTCTTTGTCCCCCTAACCTGACGTTCACTTGTTACCTCTGATCTATTTACTGTCTGTCCCCTCACCTGCCCCTACCCCTATCTCCATAGATTGTCATATACTGATTTATATTGAGCTCTGCCCACATGGTTCCGTGATGTTGTACCATGAATACTTCTATGCCTTGTGAAGTTTTGTTGGTTTTTTTTGTATGTCTGTTATTTTCAATAAAAGTAAAAAAAAAAAAAAGAAGGTAGAAGCCGTTCATTTTTATACTCAGTGCCAGCACTCATAAGACTGCTATTGAGAGGCTCGCGGGGTTGTCAGTAGCAGCTTTCGGCGTGCTGATCACTTTAATATATATATGTATACGGCCGGTCCGGTCGGGAGGAGGCTCCGCCACGCAGTTGGTCTCATGCCGGCGCCTGGGGCGCCTTGCTGTGAAGAGGCATGGGGATGCGCTGAGAAGGTTCTACGGTGCAGCAGGGTTTCAGCAAACTCGTTCCAAGCCCACTTGGGATTCAAATTTGGTCTGAATGGTGGCAGTGCCTCGCAGCTCACTTGAGTAGGATACACGAGCACTACAGGAGCCAGCATGCAGTGCGCCTGGGAACTCCCTTTTGAGGCGTGCCTCATCACGAACATTTGGTGCTGGTTAAAAGGCGAGGGGCTGCTCAATTGACTTCATTACCCATGACTAAGTGCAAGGGTGCACGAAACGCGTCGGGTACATAGACTTTGGAGGTGTCCTGATCCCTTGTTGCAGCCTTCTTCAATAAAAGCGGTGAATACTTACCCCATGCGTGTGGCTTCCTCAACGAGGGCAACCTTTTCTTTTGGATGTATACGGCCGGTCCGGTCGGGAGGAGGCTCCGCCACGCAGTTGGTCTCATGCCGGCGCCTGGGGGCGCCTTGCTGTGAAGAGGCATGGGGATGCGTTGAGAAGGTTCTACGGTGCAGCAGGTTTCAGCAAACTCGTTCCAAGCCCACTTGGGATTCAAATTTGGTCTGAATGGTGGCAGTGCCTCGTAGCTCACTCGAGTAGGATACACGAGCACTACAGGAGCCAGCATGCAGTGTGCCTGGGAACTCCCTTTTGAGGCGTGCCTCATCACGAACATTTGGTGCTGGTTAAAAGGCGAGGGGCTGCTCAATTGACTTCATTACCCATGACTAAGTGCAAGGGTGCACGAAACGCGTCGGGTACATAGACTTTGGAGGTGTCCTGATCCCTTGTTGCAGCCTTCTTCAATAAAAGCGGTGAATACTTACCCCATGCGTGTGGCTTCCTCAACGTGGGCAACCTTTTCTTTTGGATGTATACGGCCGGTCCGGTCGGGAGGAGGCTCCGCCACGCAGTTGGTCTCATGCCGGCGCCTGGGGGCGCCTTGCTGTGAAGAGGCATGGGGATGCGCTGAGAAGGTTCTACGGTGCAGCAGGGTTTCAGCAAACTCGTTCCAAGCCCACTTGGGATTCAAATTTGGTCTGAATGGTGGCAGTGCCTCGCAGCTCACTCGAGTAGGATACACGAGCACTACAGGAGCCAGCATGCAGTGCGCCTGGGAACTCCCTTTTGAGGCGTGCCTCATCACGAACATTTGGTGCTGGTTAAAAGGCGAGGGGCTGCTCAATTGACTTCATTACCCATGACTAAGTGCAAGGGTGCACGAAACGCGTCGGGTACATAGACTTTGGAGGTGTCCTGATCCCTTGTTGCAGCCTTCTTCAATAAAAGCGGTGAATACTTACCCCATGCGTGTGGCTTCCTCAACGTGGGCAACCTTTTCTTTTGGATATATATATATATATATATATATATATATTGCCAAGCAAGAAAATAATTACGCCGCACTCTTCTCGGATCTGTTTTCAAGCGATTTATTCCAGCTCAAACAAACCTTCCTTCACCTACGCGCTTCGAACAGTAAATGTTCCTGATCACGGTAGAACATTTACTGTTCGAAACGCGTAGGTGAAGGAAGTTTTGTTTGAGCTGGAATAAATCGCTTGAAAACAGATCCGAGAAGAGTGCGGCGTAATTATTTTCTTGCTTGGCAATAAATCACGAGTCCAGTCCTTGACTCGTCGCCTGCACCAGCTGACTGGCCGCTCCTCCTTAACAAGGGACGTTTGCTGTACATAGATATATATATATTTATATATATATACATATATATATATATATATCTTTTTATATGGTACTAGCCATGTTGCCCTTCCGTTGTTATCCAATCTCACGGGCAATCCTGACACAACACAGGATCACACATTTAATGATAACACTCAATCCATAATGCATTTCCATAAGCCTCAATGTGTATCACAGGCATGGGAAAACACAGTTCTGCTTCAGAATCAAGTCTAAAGGTTGGTGAGTCACCATGTAGAATGGATTTATCTTCCTTTTGTTGCAGGGCACATTTACAGACTTGCCTTGCTGCCCATAGAGTGCACACCCGGAGCCCCAACGGCACCTAAAAAGAGGAATCAGGTGAAAGGCCATGACAACATCTGGAATGGGAGTGGCTGCAATCAAATCCTAAAAAACTCTGATTTGTAGAAACTCTGCATAAGCGCCCACTGATGTCAATAAAAGGGTTTCCACCTGTTTGGATGAAGTGTCCACATCCATTAAATTTCTTTACAAACACTTCTCCGGTAGCAGAGAGAAACTTTAGTCTGAGTTTTAATGTCCGGTCCGCCCCAGCACCAAAACAAGCCAAAGCCTGTCAAGAAATTCTCCTGCGAACAGCAATATCAGCCACAAGTTGATACAAACTGATTAAAAAACAGACCCTCTGGAAAAAAAGTAATCATGCTGGAATTAAATGGATTCTTGTATGGCAGAATTTAGATGCAATTCTTTACTGTCATTGCCTGCTAGCCCACCTCCCATTTTTATGGAACGTTGGTCTGCTTACTTAAGTGCTGCTGTCTTTTACAATAAATATAGCCACCTCTTTAATATGTGACTACTTCTCTGGCACTACCAACTTATCATTGCATGGATGTTGATTTTGAGTTTTAATATGGTCTAATTGAGTTTTCTATATCCCATCAATTTAGTTGCCCCAACTACCCTCGGCCTTATGATTTACTGCTCAAACCTATTGATTCTTACTTGCTTAACATATCTTACTGCCTAATTGAATGCCTCACTTTCTGTATGCCCCAATATGTTCTATTTTTTACCATTTGCATCTAATATCTACTCTCGCTTTCCTTTCTTTTTTCTTGTTTTGCCTCTCTTTCTGAAAAAGTTTTTTTCTCCACCTTCCCTCTACCTACCCCGCCTGCTCTTTCATCGAGACAAACCCCTCCTACGATAGAGCAGCTACCTCTGCTGCATTTGGTGAGCCTAATGTTTACATTTCTAAACATTTGAGAATAAGAATCACATTGAATGTGTAAATACCCATATTCAGGAAAGTAATATCCCATCCCACTCCTCATTCTGCTTGAGTTTCTTTTCAACACAAATAGTGAAATATTCCCCTCACAACTGCTTGATGAACAAGTCTGTCTCCCCTGCAGTAGGACCGAATGCTGTTTTCCAATTGTGTAAAATGTTTAGTCTAAATTCTTCCTGCAGGAAAGCCATAGATCTAGTTTTTGTAAATTTAGACAATATTGTTTCCAATTTCCAATGCCTGCCTCCATGCTTATATTTGATTGTGCACAAATCTTTATGTCCACAGTTGTTAATGGCAAAATATGATGGTACTCCGCATGCATTTAGGACTCATCCATTCCTAAAGCCGCCTATTGAATGAACGCATTTATTCAGCACGCAAGTTGTTTCAACCACTTGTCTTAGGGGGGTGCTGGATGTTGGAATAGTTTGATTTACTATTCCAACTCCAGTCTGTGCATCAGTAAAGAAGGTGCTGGACTTTAAATCCAACACCATTCCACCAATGCGCCCCCCTAAAAGCAAGTCATTGTTAGGACTTGCGTGCTGAACGAAAGCGTGCTAATGCCGCTTTCGTTCTTTTACGGGCGCTATGTTGGCACAGAGTGATTGCAGCTTCATCTGAAAGGACGTTTCCCATTAATGGATTATATGAGTTTATCAGATGCTTACACTTATTCTCTAACAATATATTTAACCAATAAACCAGAATAGGCCCGGAGATGGAACCGAAGGGTTCTTTCTCAAGATCAATTTGGTTTTTCATCTTCCAAAATGTATTCTACCTCACCCCCTATTCAGGGATAAGGTTTACTAGACTCTCCCTTCTCCAGCCTCCATTTGTTTCCACTATGGTAAACCATACATATTTGGATTAGATCTATCTAATCTGTTCTCCATGCCATCAAGCTCTGCTATTCAATGTTATGTCTTTTGCCTGTGTCAAATCAGCTTCCATATTATAAATCCTATACATAGTATTTAGCCTTCTTTCCATTTTGTATAATCCTCTATCACGCTGAGTTTTCGCTTGCCCTAATCTCTTACCAAGCTATACTCTAACTTTTAATTACTCACATTGCAAAGATACCTGGAGCCATATCTTTTTGAAATCTAGTTCTCTTCCTGAGCAACCTGGTCTGAAACCTTACTGTTAACACCGAAATGTTCTTTAAAATGTGCTGAAAGAACAATACATGGATACCCCGATTCACCGTCCAGCTATGCTGCCCTCTAGGCCTGATCCATTTGCCATTTTGTGAGAGATATCCTCCCTCCAGGCGTGTGATCTGTTCCTCTGCATCAGTCTGCTCACCTTCTAAGTATTGGATATACTGAAGCTAGAATCCCCACAAGTAGATTGGAGTAATGTGTGGGACTAATGATTCTAGTAGTATTATTAGTCTGAGAGGCCAAGTGTGCTACATGATTCAGATAAAGTTGTTTTTGATCTTCTGGTTTGCTTCTTCTTTAATGTTGTAAGATATCACACACTTTCAGGTGGGACAGTATGCTTAGGAATTTTGACAACTGGATTTGCTGTCAACACGGCTTCTTCCAGATTGCAAGTTCTATCTTCACTGCTGGGGTGTACTTTCTTATTTCATGTAAGTTTTTAAGTTTTTGCACATCTCACATCTAAGCCGAACTCCAATCTGGATGGCATTTTTTACTGTAGGGGCGTTCAGTTATCCATAAACAAGCTTTTCTGCTGGAGAAATATTTATGACTGCTCAGCCAATCAGACAGAACTCATGTTTTAACATTATATTTTTAAGCTTATTGACGACAAGACCCATCTTTATTTTGTTAAATATCCTCTTCGCTCACCAAACCCTTAATACAAGACAAGATCAGGCTTTGTTTGCTATCGGTCTCCTGTAATTGGAATACTGTTATTCTCACTGATTGCATCCTTCACACTTTGCAAGTCTGTTCTGACCATCAGAAGTTGTTTGGAGGAAAAGAGAGACAAGGGATTTGAAGCATATAAGTAATTAGAAGCTGGGAAATTGACAGACAAAAACATGTGTACGTTCCAACATATCTTTAAGACCACTTGCACGTTCATCCTTTCTTGGATTCAGAGCCTTTAGCTCATTTTCAGCTTTACCTACTAATTCCATGAACTGTTCTTGCACTGCCAGATACCTTGCTACACAGCACACACAATAAGGGATGAAGGAATCTGTTTGCCTAAACATACACTGGCCAAATCCTGCCTCTTTGGCCACCAAATTTGTTCAGAAAAAACCCTAGCTGCCTTCTTGAAAATCTACTTGTATCACTATCAATGTGGAGCAAGAGTGTATCTTGCTTTGCTAGTGCTGCCAAACTAAGCTCCATCTTGGTATACTACAATTTTACTGGGCTGTGCTTCCACCATGGACATACTGTTTCAGTTCTGAAAAATGAAATATTGCTGAACCCTCCAATACCCAGTCTACACCCTCTAAAGATGCAAAAGTGCTCTCAGTCTCTCAGGAGAGTTCCATCGTCCTTACCCTTGATTTTCACACATCAGCCCCAGGCTGTGAGCACAGGGAGGAAGAAACACAAACAAGAACTCTGCTTCCCCGTGGACCCAATGAACCCTGTGTATGAGCCATACAGCTACAAGAAGAAGTACAGTGTCTCCAATAGGGATGGCTTATGTCTTCCTCCAGAAATTCCGGCACTATTCAGGTATACTTAATATGAGGGTCTAAGCAGCCTGCACGCTAGGAAAAAAGGCCTTTTCCAAAGAGGGCATACTAAGAGGATAAGCATTGCAATTTGTGAGGTGTTATCATCCTTTGGAAATACATGAATTGCATATTTCAGGTTCTTAGTATCCTTCTACTTCGCTAACACACTAGTCAGCTAAATGATGTGGCTCTAATAATGAGGTGTGAACTGGTGTATCTTCCACCTTCTTGGAGAGATGAATTTCAAAGTAACCAGCTTAATCATTTTGATAATTTTTAATGGATTCTAATACTTAGTAAGAGGCAACAGTAAGTTTTGGGAAGGTAACCGCACTATGGAGCCGATTATGATGGCGGATGGAAACGGGTTCCGTCCGCCAAGGACGCGGCCAAGATACTCCCGACCGCTCCACGGATAAACTGCCATTGCGATTAGGATAATAATGTCATGAAACTCCGTCCGCAGCGGACGGAGTACATCAAACCCCGTCCGCAGCGGACGGAGTACATCAAACCCCGTCCGCGGCGGACAGA
Source organism: Lissotriton helveticus (assembly GCF_964261635.1). Classification (NCBI taxonomy): domain Eukaryota; kingdom Metazoa; phylum Chordata; class Amphibia; order Caudata; family Salamandridae; genus Lissotriton; species Lissotriton helveticus. The sequence continues at coordinate 717,985,506 of NC_136068.1, read as the reverse complement.
GTACACCTGAGACCGCCGCAAGCGGATGGAACCTAAGAAACACCGTCCGCCGCGGAAGAACATGACCGCGGGAACAGGCACAGCCACCGCAATACCTGCGGAGGCTCCGTGCCCGCGATTAGGATAACGCCGCCAGTCCCACAGAACTCACCTCCATCCACGACCGCAGCGGAAACAATGCAACGATAAACCCAGCATCCCAGCGGAAGGACAACACGAACACCATCCCTACCGTCAAACCAATTTACAAATGGCTGACGGAAGTAAATACAAAACACACTACACAGGACACCCACCCACCTGAAACACCCACACCAATCACAAGCCACAATGACACCCCCAAGGACCTAAAAATCTACTGAAGTCAACACACCCACCTAGCACCTGACTGGCAACAACCATTGGGACACTACCACGACACCGAGTATAAAAAGATTCCCACCCACTACCACAATCCTTTGCACCACAGCATAGCTGCAAGCAAGAGGCCCAATACGACTAACAGCAGATACAAAAGTCCACACATACAACCTGCACACAAACACACCCACCACACAAACACACACCACACCATTCCTACACACCACACATCTGCACATCCCAACCCACTCCACCCACACCTTGCACATCACACACCATGGCACCAAAGAAAAATCCTAAATTCACTGACACAGAGTTGAAGGTCCTAGTGGATGAAATCATCCGTGTCGAACCCCACCTATTCGGCACACTAGTCCAGCAGACCACCGTGGCAACCAAAAACCACATGTGGGACAGGATAGTCAGTCGGGTGAATACGCCAGGGACCGTGCCACGAACCAAGCACGACATCCAGAGGCGGTGGCACAACCTCAAAACAAGGGTCAAAGGCATCCGTGCAAAAAATCACCTGCGGGCACACCACACTGGCGGCGGCACCCCCCCGGAGCCCATACCCTATGCAGAATGGGAGGAAAAGGTGCTGGGCATACTGCACCCAGAGAGCCTTGAAGGAATCTACGAGGGAGAAGAGGCTGGTAAGTACAAACCATGCACCTCTATCACACCGACATGGTCTGCCTCACACAACTGAGAGGACACATCCCCCAGGCCCCAAACCATGCATGTGGGCCACATACTCACCAAAATGTGAACGACTCCCAACAGGCCCCCATGTCCACAGGGAGGGTGGTGGTGTGTGTTGGGAGGTGGGTGGTGTGTGTTGGGAGGTGGATGGGGTGTGTTGGGAGGTGGGTCGTGTGTGTTGGGAGGTGGGTGGTGTGTGTGAGAGACCAGCACTACAACTCCCAACAGGCCCTCATGTCCACAGGGAGGGTGGTGGTGTGTGTTGGGAGGTGGGTGGGGTGTGTGAGAGACCAGCACTATGACTCCCAACAGGCCCCCATGTCCACTGGAGAAGCGTGGCTCAGTGGTTAGAGGCGGCAGACCCGGAAGCTGAGATCGGCCGTGGACCAGGGTTCGATTCCCCGCCTCGGCGGGTCTCGGGCTCAAAAATTCCACGGACTCGACAATTCTCACTCCGGTGCCTACTCCACTCACGGGGTCACACTCTGCGACTCTGGGCAATAGCTTGCTTAATCTCCACTACGGCCCCTCGCGGCGGGATGCCTGGCTTTCACCTTGTGGATACCCTGCCGGGGAATACCAGGACGGGTTCCCTAAGCAAGCGCCTTGATACCTTCGGGTGATACGTGCGCTATATAAGTCGCAATACATTTACATACATTTACATTTACACAGGGAGGGTGGTGGTGTGTGTTGGGAGGTGGGTGGTGTGTGTGAGAGACCAGCACTACAACTCCCAACAGGCCCCCATGTCCACAGGGAGGGTGGTGGTGGGTGGGGGGTATGCGAGAGGTGGGTGGTGTGGGTGAGAGAGGTGGGTGGGGTGTGTGAGAGACCAGCACTACAACTCCCAACAGGCCCTCATGTCCACAGGGAGGGTGGTGGTGTGTGTTGGGAGGTGGGTGGGGTGTGTGAGAGACCAGCACTACAATCACATCCCGTATTGATTATGGGAATGTGCTTCTATTGGGCACCTCAGAAAAAAACATTAGGAAGTTACAGGTCCTACAAAATTCAGCAGCACGCCTTGTGCTACGACTCCCGCGAAGAGCTCCCTCTAAACCTTCCTTGGATGCTCTGCATTGGCTGCCCATAAAAAAAAGAATAATATTCAAGGCCCTTCTCTGGTGCCACAGAATCATTCACCTTAGAGCCCCCTCCTATTTGTCAGACTTAGCCTTACCCTATGAACCTTCCAGATCCCTACGCTCGAAGGGAACAGGTTTGCTCAAGATAATGCGCCCAAAAAAAGCCAGACTTGGAGGCAGATCTTTCCGCATTCTCGCAGCTAAGGAGTGGAATACCCTTCCTATGAATATCAGACAGGAAAAAAGTGAAACATCCTTTAGGAAACATCTAAAAACATATCTTTTCACCGTCTAAACTGTCTGATGCTTCGCTCCATCTAAGCAACACTCTTCTCCATAGCGCGGGGACACGTCGAGAGACGTCACCAGGCGCTCTATAAGCCCCTATAATAATAATAATACAACTCCCAACAGGCCCCCATGTCCACAGGGAGGGTGGTGGTGGGTGGGGGGTATGCGAGAGGTGGGTGGTGTGTGTGAGAGAGGTGGGTGGGGTGTGTGAGAGACCAGCACTACAACTCCCAACAGGCCCCCGTGTCCACAGGGAGGGTGGTGGGGTGTGTTGGGAGGGTGGTGGTGTGTGTTGGGAGGTGGGTGGGGTGTGTGAGAGACCAGCACTACGACTCCCAACAGGCCCCCATGTCCGCAGGGAGGGTGGTGTGTGTTGGGAGGTGGGTGGGGTGTGTTGGGAGGTGGGTGGGGTGTGTTGGGAGCTGGGTGGTGTGTGTTGGGAGGTGGGTGGGGTGTGTTGGGAGGGTGGTAGTGTATGTTGGTAGGTGGGTGGGGTGTGTGAGAGACCAGCACTACAACTCCCAACAGGCCCCCATGTCCACAGGGAGGGTGGTGGGGTGTGTTGGGAGGTGGGTCGTGTGTGTTGGGAGGTGGGTGGTGTGTGTGAGAGACCAGCACTACAACTCCCAACAGGCTTCCATGTCCACAGGGAGGGTGGTGGTGTGTGTTGGGAGGTGGGTGGTGTGTTTTGGGAGGTGGGTGGTGTGTGTTGTGAGGTGGGTGGGGTGTGTTGGGAGGTGGGTGCTGTGTGTTGGAAGGTGAGTGGGGTGTGTTGGGAGGTGGGTGGTGTGTGTTGGGAGGTGGGTGGGGTGTGTAGAGAGGTCAGTGATATGTAATGTTGGAAAGATGAAAACATGTCATGTCCACTGCATTGATCATTAAAATCTTGTCCCTCAGGTGATCGCAACCTGACTGGCGAAACCAGCAACCGCCTGCAACAGTCGCCCCACTCACAGCACAGACTCTCTGGGGACGATCCCACTGTTAGCTCCGGTGCGGAGGAGAAAGCGGGCCCAATCCGACTCCCAGGGCCATAAGGCTCACAGGACATCCCTGCCTCCACAACCTTGGCCTGTGTCACCCCAACAACACCTGCCATAGTGACCTGTGCAGCCACCACCACCACCACCTCCACCACCACCACCAGTACCACCACTCCTGCCTGTGCCACCCTGCCTGACCCATCGCACGACGCAGGGCCATCTACATCCCAGCCAAGCCGGGAGAGTGGGCGGGAAAGGACAGACCAGAGGGCACATCTCACCAACAGGAGTGCTTCTCACCAGCGAGGTGTGGAAGGACACCCACCCCATCCTGCTGCAGAAACACTGGAAGCCCTAGCCAGAGTCCAGGCCTCCTATGACCGGGGGCAGACACAGGCTGATCGTGCCCACCAGGACTCAGTGGAGAACACAAATCAGTTGCGGTCAATTGACAGGCGCATAGGGAAACTAGTGGACATCATTGGCCAGGTAACAGCACTGTGGAGGGACTGGTTATCCCGCACCACCCCCCCTCAGCCAAGTGCCCAGCCGCCACGGTCGCCAACACCACCGCCACCGCCACCTGAGCCCATGGACACGGATGTGGCCCCTGACCAACCTACCCCCCCAGCTGTCTCCGCTCCGGCTACAAGACGGAGGGGCCGTCCGAGGCTGGAAGTAGGTGAGAGCAGCGGGGATGCACCATCCACCCGCTCAAAGAGGGGCCGCCAATGACATTAACCTTGCCTGGCCCTGCCATTCACCCGCCAAAAATCCTGTCCCACAACGCCAAGTATTGGCACCGGTCTGCTGGACTAGCTGGACATCACCCAATGTGGGGTCACCACCGTCTTTTCATCTACCATGACCTTCAACTCACACTCCCCCACCCAACACTTACTTGTAAATATCCACCAGCATCAATTCACAACCTGTAAATAAATTTCACTTACACACTCAATGATGTGTTGCCTCCATGTTTTAATCACATGATTGTCTCAGAATCTGACGTCACAAGGCAAGGAAGTATGTCGGTGAGAATTATGCCTCAGTGGGAGTGACCTAGGGAAAATGAGAGACAACAAACACACGTCAGGAAACTGATTCACACCCATCACAACACACTGTACTGCAACATACCACAAACCACACTCACCACCAAATCTGTGGATGAGAGGACACACATCATGGAGCCTTGCATGTCCACAACAAATACAACACACACATGCAAACATAACATACCAGAACAGCCAGCTTTCAAACACCACATCCACACACCACCAGCAAACATACATCAAGCATTGTCAACCTGCACAAGAGGTAGTCACTCACCTTCAAGGAAAATAGCGATCAATGAGCTGACGCCTCTGGTCCACACCTTCTTCCTCACCACTATCCTCATCAGTCGACATGGGTGGGATGGGAGGCCGAGGGACTTCTTGGTCTTCAGGGTCCAAGATCAGTTTAATGTCATTGCGCAAGGCCAGGTTGTGGAGCATGCAGCAGGCAATCATGATCCTGCATACTTTGCCTGGTGAGTAAGGCAGGGCTCCTACGGTTTTATCCAGGCATCGAAACCTAGACTTTAACAGTCCAAAAGTACGTTCCACTACTCTACGTGTCCTTCCATGGGCATCATTGCATCGCATTTCACCAGCTGTAGTTGGATTACGTATGGGACTCAGCAGCCAGGGCTGGTTTGGGTACGCAGAATCGCCTATGTGGGGGGATGACAGACACAGATATCACTACCAGGATTGGTGGTTACCCCATGCCACACAGATTACACAACTGTCCCCACAGCATACTCACCAACAAGCCACGCACGTTCTGGACGCAGATTTGCCATCAGTTGGGGGACAATGCTGCTCCGCATGATGTGCGGAGCCTGGAAATCTGGCACACACATGGGATATGATGTTGTCGACCAGGCACACCACCTGCACGTTGAGCGAACGAAAGTGTTTCCGATTGCAATATACAGGCTCACGTGCCCGGGGTGGAATGAGACCGATATGGGTGCCATCAATGGAACCCACTACGTGTGGTATCTGGCCCAGTGCATAGAAGTCTGCTTTGACTGCTGCCAACCCTGCCGCCCGTGGAAAATTGATGTAATCATCCTTGTAAATCATCATGGCTTTGAGAACATCCCGCAGTACCATGCTGAACATGGACTGTGACATCCCCCCGGCATGTCCAACTGTGTACTGGAAGGTGCCAGTTGCAAAGAAGTGAAGTGCCGCCATCACCTTTGCTGTGGTTGTAATGGAACCAGGATATGTTCTCCGTGGCTGCAGATGAGGAGACAATTGGTCTACAAGCTGCAGCAATCTACGTCGATCAAGCCGGAATTTCCTGATCACTTCCTCGTCAACCATGTCCTCCAGCACAGTGTATGGGCGATGCACATTTGGAGCCCTCCTGTGTGGGAGTAGATGTAGTAGATGTCAATTTACCAACAACGCATAGCTGTGCAACTCTATCACATGTAGGCCAACACAATCAAAATGAGAAATGTCGTCGACAATTAACATGTACAATGTAACGTACTCACACGTCAGAAGAACTGCCAACAAGACATGCCTAATGACCCTAATGTGGACAAGCGTCATCACAGACACACATGCACGTGCACACACAATACAAAAATGCTACACACACTCCATGTCTTCATGCACCAATCACCACTCCTACAATGGTGAGCATCCTCACATTACATGCATGGTCACACAAGAGGCAACACACATACGCATACACTGAATGCATGTGTACCTCCACCATTGTTACTTGCACGCACAAACCACACACTCACACCAGATCCTGAATGTGGCCAGACAGCCTTGATGTAGTGTGTAGATGAGTATGAGTTGAAACGTGTGTACGGAAAAACAAGAGGTCGACACTTAGACATGCACATGTGTAGCAAATTGGGTGCACATCAATGTCCATAGTGTGAACACACATGATATAGTGCATGACATATGCTGTTTAGCCATCACGGTCACACCCCTCATTACGCATGTGCGGACTACCACGACGGTGCTGCATTTGGGAAAATACAATCAGTGGCATCGACATGGCGGTGCATGGCTACCGCCATTCTCGATGGCGCATACGCGCCCCGCTGTACCTCTTCCCATGGGCTGCCTATACACGTGCCGTCACGGACACACATCGGCAACCGCCAGTGCGCACTTCCGCAACGGTTGCATCTTTTGCAACAATGTTCAATCAGTGGCGCCACCATGACGGTGCACGCATTCCGTGGGGGAGGTGCAGGCCAACACATACTTGTGATCATGGAAATCAAAATGCCAGTTCATGGCCCCCCTAACAGTCACATTGCATCATCCACCGTAGACCGACCGTGCCAGCCCGGTCACCCACCGCCGGGCCAGGCCGGTCACCCACCGCTGTGCCAGCCCGGTCATCCACCGCCGTCCCAGCCCGGTCACCCACCGCCGGGCCAGCCCGGTCACCCACTGCTGTCCCAGCCTGTTCACCCACCGCCGGGCCAGGCCGGTCACCCACCGCTGTGCCAGCCCGGTCACCCACCACCGGGCCAGGCCGGTCACCCACCGCCGTGCCAGCCCGGTCACCCACCACCGTCCCAGCCCGGTCACCCACCGCCAGGCCAGGCCGGTCACCCACCGCCGTCCCAGCCCGGTCACCCACCACCAGGCCAGGCCGGTCACCCACCGCCGTGCCAGCCCGGTCACCCACCGCCGTCCCAGCCCGGTCACCCACTGCTGGGCCAGGCCAGTCACCCACCGCCGTCCCAGCCTGGTCACCCACTGCCGTGCCAGCCCGGTCACCCACCGCCGGGCCAGGCCGGTCACCCACCGCCGTCCCAGCCCGGTCACCCACCACCGGGCCAGGCCGGTCACCCACGGCCAGGCCAGTCAACACCCGGCAGTGGGTGACCGGCCTGGCCTGGCAGTGGGTGACCGGGCTGGGACGGCGGTGGGTGACCGGCCTGGCCCGGCGGTGGGTGACCGGGCAGGCACGGTCGGTCTACGGTGGATGATGCAATGTGACTGTAAGGGGGGTCATGAACTGCCATTTTGATTTCCATGATCACAAGTATGTGTTGGCCTGCACCTCCCCCGCAGAAGGCGTGCACCGCCATGGTGGCGCCACTGATTGAACATTGTTGCAAAAGATGCAACCGTCGCGGAAGTGCGCACTTGCGGTTGCCGATGTGTGTCCGTGATGGCACGTGCACAGGCAGCCAATGGGAAGAGGTACCGCGGGGCGCGTAGGCGCCATCGACAATGGCGGAAGCCGTGCACCGCCACACCAGGGCCTGTCATTGGCCCTTTTCGAATGAGGCATCCAGGGGGAACCAATAGCTGGCGACGTGTGCCACTGACATGGGCTCAGGGCCCTATATATGTGTGACTTTCACAAGCACACATTCACTGCTTTGATCCAGTGCTGCCTGTGACCATCACCTCGACCTGCTGCTGCTGAGCTGACCAACGGCTGCTGCCTGTGACCATCACCTTGACCTGCTGCTGCTGAGCTGACCAACGGCTGCTGCCTGTGACCATCACCTCGACCTGCTGCCGCTGAGCTGACCAACGGCTGCTGCCTGTGACCATCACCTCGACCTGCTGCTGCTGAGCTGACCAACGGCTGCTGCCTGTGACCATCACCTCGACCTGCTGCTGCTGAGCTGACCAACGGCTGCTGCCTGTGACCATCACCTCGACCTGCTGCTGCTGAGCTGACCAACGGCTGCTGCTGCTGTGCCACAGTCCAGGACCTTGCCATGCAGGGAGTGCGAGAGACCCAGTCTCGTCCCTTCACCGCAGCGGAGCTGGATGTCCTTGTGGACGGTGTGCTCAGCCACTACCAACGGCTCTACGATGCACCCGGACAGGTGGTAAGTTCATTGGTGTACATGTTGTTGGACATGAGGTGTTCAGTGGCTCCTGTCTTCTGCATGCCCGGCGGTGTGCTGTGGGACCTTCACATGTGTAGTGCTGAGCATGGCTGCATGTAGAAACGTGTTACTACGATGTTTGTGCGTGTCATACTGTCCACTTACGTTACCCTCTTGTCTCCCATCATGGTAGGTCAAGCTGCACCTTCGCAAGGCCGTGTGGAGGACCATAGCACGTGATGTACGGGCAGTGGGGGGGTGCAATAGACGACACACACACTGCCACAAGCACTGGGATGACATATCCAGGCTTAGCAAGAATGTGGCGGAGATGACACTGGGGATGATTCCAAGATCTACACGTCTGGCCCGCCGCACCATGACCTCTCTTATGCACCGTATCATTGCTGTGACGCATCCTGAGCTGTCCGCCCGGCTGAGTGGGGATCCACAGCAAACTAGCGGTAAGCAGAATTTATGTGTATGTTACTTGGGCTTGCAATGCATGTATTGGTGCTCAGACACAGTAGTGACTTCCGTGGTGCGTATGTTTAGCTGAAATACCATGCTGGTGCCATTAGCGGAGTGAGCGTTGGCATCCTTGTCCGCCAGGTGGACAGCCCACTTGCTTAGTAGTTGAGGGTTCCAGGACATGCCGTTGAGGTCTGTGGTCCCATGGCATGACATGTGTGCAGATCTACAGGCACTTGCCATGTTCGTATGATGTACATGTTTGACAGCCAACGCCGGTTCATTGATGTGAGGATGACTGCTAGGGGTGGGACGTGTGCAGGATGTGTGCTACATGTACTATGTATGTAATGGAATTCTAGATCTGTTGTCCTTTAGTACGTGAGTTTGGCACTTACTCACACCGCGTTTATCTCTATTTCAGCTGTGGCAGAGGGCACTGACCCACAGACGACGGAGATGAGTGGTGGCAATGCTTCCGGAACAGAGGTCACACACACGCAGACTGACACTGAAGAGGGCAGCCCCGGAGAGGGGGACAGGACCGTCCCTGAGGACTCACATGTGGAAACACCTTCGCCCTCATCCTCAGAAAGTGTTGGTGAGTCCTCACTGTTGGCACAGACAGGGAGTGGGCAATCGACACCTTCAGTCGGGACACAGCACACAGGGCCCACACTGCCACCCACTGCAACATGTACTGCTCGTGCTCACCAGAGGAGGGGGAGCAGAGTTCCCTTCGGTGCAGGAACCGCCGCCCCTGCCCCGGTGACACAAAGTGCACTTTGTGCAGAGGCTGTAGATCTGCTGCGACAGCTGTGTGTAGGGCAGACCAACATGATCAATGCATTCCAAGACCACGATAGGAAGTTGGGGCAGGTGGTGGCATTCATGGAGGGTATGCATGGCGATGTTGCTGGTCTACACAGAACAGTTCAGTCATTGGCAAACACTGTGTCTTCTGCCATTGTACAGACGCAAAGACAGGGTGCTACTTCTGTTCCCCCATCCACACCACTTGATGTCTCAGGGGGGAGTGATTTCTCATAGCAGGACTCTTTTACAGGTTATTGCACTAGGAGCAGCCACAGGCAGCAGGGCAGGGCACGGAGAGCACAGACCCCATCCCCTAGGGCTGGTAAATCTGGCACCAAAGACGACGTGAGCTACACTGGAGTTGACACGCAGGATCCTCATGGGGTGTGGGTGGAAATGGCTTCACATGCTACACAGGCATCACCCACAAAAGGTAGTCCCAAGGGAAGGGCAACACCCAAGTCCAGGGACACTACCAAGGACACCACGATGGAAGGTTCAACTCCTAAGAGCAGGGACACTCCCAGGGACAAGAACACTACAAAGGCAAGGCCACCTCAAAAGAGCAGGGACACTCCCAAGGACAAGGACACTACAAAGGCAGGGGCAACTCCCAAGAGAAGAGACACTCCCAGGGACAAGGACACTACAAAGGAAGGGGCAACTCCCAAGAGCAGGGACACTCCCAAGGACAAGGACACTACAAAGGAAGGGGCAACTCCCAAGAGCAGGGACACTCCCAAGGACAAGGACATTACAAAGGAAGGGGCAACTCCCAAGAGCAGGGACACTCCCAGGGACAAGGACACTACAAAGGAAGGGGCAATTCCCAAGAGAAGAGACACTCCCAGGGACAAGGACACTACAAAGGAAGGGGCAACTCCCAAGAGCAGGGACACTCCCATGGACAAGGTTGCTTCTAGAGACAGGTACACTACAAGGGAAAAGCCTGCACCCAGGGACAGGGCACCGCCCAGGGATCAGGGAACTTCCAGGGACAGGACACCTCCTATGGCCAAGGCACATCCAAGGGACAGGGCTTCTCCCATAGACACTAGCTCCATCAAGGACAGGCATACATCACCCCTGGCTGCACTGAGGCTGATGTTGTTGAAGGAACGTAGTAAAGATGTGTCCGCGGTGGAGTCCCCCATACCTCTACTCCCATCCACGCCCGTCAGAAGCAGAGGAAGGAGTACCCTGTAGTCGCATCCCCCATTACACACGATTTAGAGGGCAGAAGGCAGGCCCACAGCAAACCACAAGCAGGGTCTAGCACGTCCCCAGAGAGCAGACCCCCACGAGCAGATGATCCACCTGCGCTGGGTGATGTTTCAGATGAGGCCACACCACTTACCAGTCCAGTCATTTCCAGGGTGCACTCACATATCCCTAAGAAACGTAGACACACACCATTGACACCTGAACACCCCGATGTCGCTCAAGTACAGCTATCCCCAACTCCCAGGGCCACCCTGCCTCCTGGCCCATACAGCCCTGTGGCTCATCATTTCACTGGTCCCAGTGGTGCAGCTGCAGTTGACTCTCATGTGTCTGATGGTGGCACTGTGTCTGTTGTTTGCTGTCATGCTTCATGTAGTAGCACTGTCTCTGTTGTGCCCTCTCCTATTTCTGGTGCTGGCAGTGTGTCTGGGTCTGTGGCTCATGTGTCAGTCAGTAGATCTGTGGCTGTGTCTCACACTCCTGTTTCTGGTGCTGGCAGTGTGTCAGGGTCTGTGGCTCACGTGTCAGTCACTCGAGCTGTGGCTGTGTCTAACATTCCTGTTTCTGGTGCTGGCAGTGTGTCAGGGTCTGTGGCTCACGTGTCAGTCACTCGAGCTGTGGCTGTGTCTCACACTCCTGTTTCTGGTGCTGGCAGTGTGTCAGGGTCTGTGGCTCATGTGTCAGTCAGTAGATCTGTGGCGGTGTCTCACATTCCTGTTTCTGGTGCTGGCAGTGTGTCCGGGTCTGTGGCTCATGTGTCAGTCAGTAGATCTGTGGCTGTGCCTCACATTCCTGTTTCTGGTGCTGGCAGTGTGTCCGAGGCAGGTAGTTCAAGCAGTACACCTGATTCTGTGATGTGAGGTGCTGGTCACTTCACTCCCATGTGATTTGACTTGGTGTGTACATTGTCCATTGTAACCAGCCTTGCACTGTTGTTGTCGTTGGGACGGGTAGCTTGACCCACGTACAGGTGTTGCTAGTGACGTACCTGCTGTGTTGTCCACAATGCCCTGTTGCTGTTCTTATACTGCATTATGTCCTCTCATGTGCTGCCAATGATGTACCTGCTCTGTTGTCCACAATGCCCTGTTGCTGTTCTGATACTGCATTGTGCCCTCTCACGTGCTGCCAATGATGTACCTGCTCTGTTGTCCACAATGCCCTGTTGCTGTTCTGATACTGCATTGTGCCCTCTCACGTGCTGCCAATGATGTACCTGCTGTGTTGTCCACAATGCCCTGTTGCTGTTCTGATACTGCATTCTGCCCTCTCATGTGCTGCCTCTGATGGACCTGCTCTGTTGTCCACAATGCCCTGTTGCTGTTCTGATACTGCATTGTGCCCTCTCACGTGCTGCCAATGATGTACCTGCTCTGTGCTATGGACTGTCGATGCACTTAGCCCCTCTCATGTGCTGCCTCTGATGGACCTGTTCTGTGCAATGGACTGTTGATGCACTTAGCCCCTCTCATGTGCTGCCTCTGATGGACCTGTGCCTTGCCATGGACTGTTGATGCACTTGGCCCCTCTCATGTGCTGCCTCTGATGGGCCTGTTCTGTGCAATGGACTGTTGATGCACTTAGCCCCTCTCATGTGCTGCCTCTGATGGACCTGTGCCTTGCCATGAACTGTTGATGCACTTAGCCCCTCTCATGTGCTGCCTCTGATGGACCTGTTCTGTGCAATGGACTGTTGATGCACTTAGCCCCTCTCATGTGCTGCCTCTGATGGACCTGTGCCTTGCCATGGACTGTTGATGCACTTAGCCCCTCTCATGTGCTGCCTCTGATGGACCTGTTCTGTGCAATGGACTGTTGATGCACTTAGCCCCTCTCATGTGCTGCCTCTGATGGACCTGTGCCTTGCCATGGACTGTTGATGCACTTAGCCCCTCTCATGTGCTGCCTCTGATGGACCTGTTCTGTGCAATGGACTGTTGATGCACTTAGCCCCTCTCATGTGCTGCCTCTGATGGACCTGTGCCTTGCCATGGACTGTCGATGCACTTATCCCCTCTCATGTGCTGCCTCTGATGGACCTGTTCTGTGCAATGGACCGTTGATGCACTTAGCCCCTCTCATGTGCTGCCTCTGATGGACCTGTGCCTTGCCATGGACTGTCGATGCACGTATCCCCTCTCATGTGATGCCAATGATGTACATGATCTGTTGTACCCAATGCCCATGCTCTTGGATATACTGATATTATGCACCTAATATGTTGAATGAAGCTAATAAATCATGTTTTGTGGTATGTCATTGTCATTCCTGGTTGTGTACTTCAATTGTGTATATTGTTGTGAGATCATCAATGTATTTCCTATCACATGCCACTCCCCCTTCCAACGTCACAGCCCTGGCAAGTACTCCCCTTCCGGCAGCAATAAGTGAGTTGGCGTACCTGCGTCGTCGTCGATGATGGTCCATGACTTGCTGGTGGAGGATCGCGAAGAGTATCGGAAAAGCTTGTAGCGCTGGGTCCATGTGGGCGAGCTGCTTGTGGTGGGTATCTTAGCATGTGTGGTTTGTTCGCTGTGGGGATTCTGCCGTGTTCAGGCAGGTTGTTTTTCCGCAGCGGTTTTATGTGTGTTTGCCGCCATCGTGATTTGGGACACAGTCGGAGACGTCATTCCGTACGGCGGTGTCTCTAAATTGGTTACATCCGCCGCGGGGTCGGGTGTACTTCCGCGGCGGTGCGTTCTCTTCCGCCACGTATGGAGTTTTGACAGTGTTTCCCATCCTAATATGGTGGTCGGACTGTCCGCGGCAGGCAGACACGGAAAAGGCATTTTCCGCATACTCCAGGACGGCGGTCACACTTCCGTCTGCCATCCTAATGAGCCCCTTTATCTGGTACGGCATAGACTGGGTCATCCTTCAAATCTTATCTGCTTGTTGTTTTGTTCTTTTTGTTGCATCCTCAAAACATTTTCTGTTGCAACAGCAGGAGTTTCCAACAAATTATAGATTAGTTTTGCAACATGTGAATTGTTATCTTCTTGTCTGACATCAGCGAGTATTCTATTATGGAAACTAAAGGGCAGGAAAAAGGGAAATATATGGTGAGTATTTTGTGGCAACTTCTGTGTTAATGGAAAATAGACTCCAATTTGACTGTGTTGCATTAGTAAAATATTGATCATTATTCTTCTCATTCATGCATGCTTTTTGTCTATGGACTGTGGATGATAACCTCAAGATAGGACTCTGTGGTTTCCTAGCTTTTTGAATACGACTGAACAACAGTTTGATATTTATTCAGAACTTCTGTTGGAAACAGTCTTTGTGGGTAGTACCTGTAAACCTAATATATCCTTAAAGAAAAAATAAGGTATTTCTTTTACATAAGCTAAATTAGGTATAGATGTCAAATGTAATGGCTTAGTGAATAAATTGAGGGTACCCATTATTAACAGAGAGTGGCAATTCTACAATTACATTTGTTAAAATATTTTGCCAAGGAAAGGCAGGTATTTTTAATGACTGTTCTCTTTATTCAAACACTTTTTGCTTGAGGGCACAACCTGCAGGAGTGTACATACCTTCAATATCTTTTGTGAGTGCCGGTCACCAGAATTGTCTTTTGAGAAATATAATGTTTACCTTAGTGCCTTTATGTCCTCATCATCAGAAATGATGGTATAGAAAGATGGATTGTGTATGCATAGGTAAGGAAAGAATATATAGGTTGTTGTGAAAAATGGCTGAAAAATAAAAAGAATTCTATTGTAATAGGGATGGAATTTCTGTGACCTTTTTAAGTTCTGGTTTTACCACCTTAAGAAAACGCTCAAAAAGGATGAAAAGTGGTAATAATAGGCAGATTTATGTCTTCTTTTAAAGAACAGGAATGTGATAACGCATCTGCTAATGCATTACTATAAACAGGAATATAGTTAATTGGGAAATTAAACTGAATTAAGACTGAAGGTCACGATGCTTATTTGCTATTTCTTTCCTTAGCTTATTCAAGAATTCCTTATTTATGTGCCCAGTTCTTAATGTGAAACACACAAGGTGATGGACGGAATATTGCACATTGGCAAAACATTCACCCCCAGTCAAGGATCTGGGTTTAATCCATCATTATTTTGCTTACCACACCACCCCAGTTCAGACATGGCCAAATGCAAATCAGTCTTGACCCTGTGCCTCATGGGAACAGTCCAGCCTGAACTGCCAAGGCATGTCTTCCCTGGACCAGAATCAATCATCCTAGGACCGGTTTCTGGCTATAAGCCGTCATCAGCCAGGATAGCTTGACTCCAGTGGCGTAGTGAGCATGGGACCGACGTCTGGGCATACCCTTCCCACATAGGGCGAACAGCAAAACACACATGGTGATGGACGGAATGTTGCACATTGGGAAAACATTCACCCCCCCAGTCACAGATCTGGGTTTGATCCATCGTTATTTTGCTCACCATGCCACCCCAGTTCAGACATGGCCATATGCAAATCAGTCTTGAGCCTGTGCCTCATGGGAAAAGTCCAGCCCGAACTGCCAAGCCCTTTGGTTTTGCTTTGTTTGCCCTAAGTTGGCAGGGTATGCCCAGACGTGGGTCCCTAGCTAACTTTGCCACTGGATTCAAGCTAGCCTGGCTGATGATGGCTGATTAGCCAGAAACCGGTCCCAGGATGCTTGTTTCCGGTCCAGGGAAGACATGGCTTGGCAGTTCGGGTTGGACTGTTCCCATGAAGCACAGGGTCAAACTGATTAGCATATGGCCATGTCTGAACTGGGGTGGCGGAGTGAGCTAAAAAATGATGATGGATTAAACCCAGATCAGTTGACTGTGGGTGGGTGCTTGCAATGTTTAACACCCCGTCCATCATCCCCTTTGGTTTTGCTCAGTTCTTAATGTGAGCACATTACACGTTCTCAGTAATGGATGACAATTTTTTTTAAAGCCTGCTGAATGCCTAGCAGTGCCTTTTTAATAACTGTGCAATATCATTTACTTTTTTAAATGACTCAAGTAGAATGCGACAGAGGACTCTTCCTTTTATTCAACCTTCTATGGGATAACAGCTCCTATTGCTCTAATATAAATGTTAGATTTTAAATAGAAGGGCTTTTCTGTGTCAAGTTCTTGCAAGACTGATGATTGTACAAACCCTTGTTCTTGGAAAGTTGTGTCTGCTTTCTTTGTCCAGGTAGATGGAGCATACTTCAACAACAATTGTGATATTCGTTTTGTATTCTGTAAATAATTCTTCCTGAACCATCTGTAAAAGTTAGAGAATCCTATGAAGCTTTGTTTTTCAGTCCCAGCTGAACGGGGGAAGTCATTACAAAACTGCATATATTTTCTGCAGAACCATGGCTATTGTTTTCTTGGAAAGCAGAAGCGTGGCCAAATGTACATTTCTGGTGTTTGGATAACAACTGGTGTGTTTAGATCTATGTTATTTTAAAGAGTCCATATAAATCTGCTACTAAATTCCTCAAACTCAATTTCATCAAGGAGGCTAACCGCTAGAGCGGTCGACCTCGAAGCTGGGGAACCGGGTTAGAGTCTTGGTAGGGACGCTCATCGTCCTGTGACGCTGGGCAAATCACTTAATTTACCCGCGCCTAACAAAAAATGAATGTTTCAGTCTGTAACGCAACCGGTGCTCAAGTAAAGCGCTCTGATACCTGTGGGTCGATTTCGCACCATATAAACAAAAATCTATTTGCACATTACATCAAGTGGGTTTCATTTTTTTTCTCCAAAATAAACATGAAACTGATACATGGGATTTCATACAATGTAAATAGTTTTGTGTCTTTAATATTTTAGGTGCCTTTAAGAACTACTAAAACCCAAACTGGGCTCATCTGTACTATTTTCTCTGGTATTACTAATGCATTACTGAACATAAGACTACAAGTAACAGTACTATAAGGATCACTACTTCTACTAGTACTACTACCACTACTATAACTTCTCCCATTACTACTACTCTAGGTCCAACATGTGGTGTACAAGGTACAATCGCTAGTGCTAATAAAACTACTATACCTGCTTGTACAGTTATTACTACTACAGCTCTGATTACTACTACTCCTCACTTCAATAAAGATTTAAAATTAACACAAGCATTTCTTCACTGCAAAAACTGTAAAAAATGCTGTCATTATTATGAAACATGCACAATATATTACTAAAAGCTACTTCAACTGCTACATCAACTTCTGATATTATTGCTCATTCCTAATTACCCTACTACCATCTTAAATACTACTACCGAGGTTGCAATATTTTTATACTGTTCCCAAAATCTCTCATCTACCTCTGAAACTATTGAATCAAATCCATCAAATGTAGACACATCAACAAAACTCGTTTCACATCACAGTCTCTGCACATTCAGCACAATTCATAAACAACAACACATTGTTAATGCATAAAGGGCCAGATGTAGGTAGCCAAATACCGGTCGGAAACGGCCGAATTCGGCCGTTACCGACCGGTATCTGGAGATCGGCATGTAGGTGACAGAAAATAGGCCGATTCGTTAAATTTCCCGATTCGGTAAAGTTACCGATCGGTAAAGTTACCGATCGGTAAAGTTACCGATCGGTAAAGTTACCGATCGGTAAAGTTACCGATCGGTAACTTTACCGATCAGTAAAATACCGAATCGGTAATTAAGAATAGGTAAAATTGAAGTGTGAGATGTAGGGAGGCTCTGAAATACCGATTTTGGGCCAAAATCGGTATTTAAGAGTCGGTATTTACCATGGATTCAAATCAGGTGTTAACCAGGTACAGCCTATAAAAAAGGACCCAAAATGCAATTCTGTTTGCAAAATGGCTGCATTCTATGTAATTGCAAGACGGCTACGGCTACAGGAGGAAGGAGAGAGGGAATGGCTGAGACAGGAGCAGGTCTACAGGCAGAGGGTGACCCTGTTCATGCTCACAGAGGAAGAGATTGTGCAAAGGTACAGGTTGGCTCCAGACACCATCATGGAGCTCATCAGGGACCTCAAACCCCTGTTGGAGCACCCCACCCCAAGGGCACATGCAATACCAGCACATGTACAGGTGCTGTGCAGCATCCACCTGCTGGCGTCAGGGAGCTACCAGAGCGTGGTTGCTGTGGCGGGAGGGGTGACCCAGAGCAGCCTCTCAAGGTTTTTTCACAGATTCCTTGACGCCATGTTGCACAGGATGGACCATTACATTTCTTTTCCATCCACCCATGCAGAACTGGTTCAAACCAAATCGGACTTCTACCAGATGGCAGGATTTCCCCATATCATCGGATGCATTGATGGCACACACATCCCCATTTGTCCCCCTGCTGCCACAGAATACATTTACCGCAATAGGAAATCAACCCACACCATCAACGTGCAGGTGATTTGCAATGCTAAGCACTACATCACAGACCTCGTAGCTAAATTCCCGGGAAGTACCCATGATTCATATATATTTCAGAACAGTGGCATCTATGAACGGCTGACTGCAGGGGAATTTGGTGAAGGCTACCTCCTAGGTAAGACACAGTGTGCAACACCTATTAGACCTATTGCAAGTAGCAGTACATGTATGCATGTGAGTAAATTATTCCCTTTTCTTTCCAGGAGACAGTGCATATGCCCTTCGCTCATTCATACTAACCCCCTACCTCAACCCCTCAACACCCAGCCAAAGGAGGTACAACCGGGCACACAAGCGCACACGCAATGTTGTTGAGAGAACATTTGGAATATGGAAGAGCAGGTTTAGATGCCTGCACAAGAGTGGAGGTGCAAGGCAGTATACCCCCATCACATGCTGTAAGATCATTGCTGCCTGTGCCATGTTGCACAATCTGGCTGTTAAGAAGGGGACTGAGGTGGAGTTAAGTGACTATGAGGATCACGACGACGACAATGCTGTGCCTGAAAGACATCCTGCAGGAGTGTCAACACCAAGTGATGGCAGATTAAGACGTGAGGAGATTACACGCAACTATTTCTGAGTAAGTGAAGACACTGAGCTATAGTCAAAGCACAAGCTTCTGTTTATTTAGGTTTCATAAACAGATGGTAAAGTAAAAAAGAGCATCAGTAAGCATTTGACATCAATGCTCACAGTGAGCAAACACACTCAGACAGGTCTTGAACCCACCCACCATAGTTGCATATTGTCACTAGGCTTGTTTAAATGGCACAAATGTGCAAATTTAACTTTAACAACTAAAGAAACAAATGTCCACAGGCAGTAGGCCATAGTAAAAAATGTTCATTTTCGGCCACGCTTTGCACTGCCAGGTGTTTGTGGCTCAGCCTGTACATTGGGCGTTTGGCCTGTAGCCTCACCCTGTCGCCTGCTGCTCCTCCTTGGCTCAACACCATGTGGGCTAGCTGTGCTGCTCCTACTGGTGCTAGGTTCACTGTCCGGCACGTCAAGAGCAGAACTTCGTGCACTTTGTGCATTGAGTAGGGCCTCCAGCGCACCAGTCATTCCAGCTATGCCCCTTGTTAACTGGTTGGTATTATTAGTCAGGACTTCCTGGCTATTGATGCTACGCCTGCATAGCAGGGATGTGGCTGTTGCCAGGCGGTGTAAGGATTTCTCTGCTCTCTGTGCCCGCTGCTTGTCCCTGTGCCTTGCAGCAATTTCAGAGTCAAGTTTAGTGCACAGTTGCTGTATGCCTGTTGCCATGCACTTGTTCACCTCCACAAGCTCTTGTATGCCCTTGCCAATGTCCTGAATGTTAATGTTCATGTTTCTCATTTGTCTCTGACAGGCCATGATGCCCTTGCCCTGCATCCTCTGGATCCTGACCATCGATCCCTCCAGGCCTTGGAAGACACTGGACCCCTCCCCACGTGCACCTGCACCCCTTCCTTGGACTGTGCGCCTTCTAGTGGTAGGTGGTACAGGCTCTGTGCCGGGCTGCAGTGTGGCAGTGATGTCAGCCTCAGACAAGTCATGTGACTCTACACCCACCATTTCCTCAGCACCTATCTCCATTTGCAGCAGTGGGGAAACAACATGCCTCCTGCTAGGGTGTGCAACAGGTGTTACCAATTCAAGGGATGCAGGCATTTCTGGTGATGACACCAATAGTGGTGACTGTGAGGGAATTGGGGATCCATGCATTTCCTCACTGATGTCTGTTGCTTGGGAGGGTGGCTGCCCACTCGGAACCCCTGTGTCCTGGGATGCACTGGGCCCTGGATCCTGACTGTCATCCCTCTGGGGTGCCGTGCCTTCTGCCTCCTCGGACTGCCTTCTGGATGTGTGACCTGTGGACATATGGGCACATATCAGCTAGGTGCTAATGTGTCACAGCCACTACAATTAAACATATCAATTTGCACTTTGAACATGCTGCCTGCCCTTCATTTTGTCTGCAAACATTTAAATTACTTGTTGGTTACAGTGCTATGTCACATGTTCTTTCAAAGACTGACTACATGTACCATGATGCTTTGCTACAGTTTTGCACACACACCATGGGACTGGGGTAACTGAGCTGCAAGGGGTGAGGGATGGATGGGGGTGGGAGGGGGATTGCTGTGCATGCATCTTACCTTTTGTTTTTGCAGATTTAGCAGAGCTGTCCACTTCTCCCAGTCCATGGACACTTTCAGTCTCAAGGGTTGTGGCTACCAGCTCCTCAAGCTCGGTGAGTGGGGGTGCTGTGTTCTTTCCTCCACCTGTTTTCTGTGACTGTTTGTGGCGATCAGCCAATTTTTTCTTTGTGAGGCTCCTTAGGTCATAGAACCTCTTCTTTAAGTCTTCTGTCACTCTGGTGGTCACTCCCACAGCATTCACTTTATCTAGGATGTCCAGCCATATTTTCCTTTTTGTGGATTCTGGCACAGTGAGGGACAGTTTCCCAAAACGTCTGTGGTGTACCTTGACCACCTCCTCAACAAGCACCTGTAATTCAGTACTACTGAACTTCAGTTTCCTTTTCCTTTCTGCTTGCTCACTTTCCCTGCTGCTTTCCATTTTAAAGTGTTCTTAATTCACGAGCTCTGCCTGCTGCTGCTCCCAGTCTCTCTGCTCCAACTGCCTTTCCAGAACCTTCTAATTAGTTGCAGCTGCCTGTGTGCACACTTCCTGCCAGGAAGGGGGAGGGTGGTTGCACCTGATTGGCTGTTTGTGTTGAGTTTCACTTTTGGTTGCTGGCCGACGCGGGAAATACCGATCGGTATTTACCGATCGGTATTTACCGATCGGTAATTACCGATCGGTAATTACCGATCGGTATTTCCAATGCTTTCCTATGGGACTTTTGCCCCATAGGAATGCATTGGCCATACCGATCGGTAAATACCGATCGGTAATTACAGATTCTATATTTACCGATTCTTATTTACCGATTCTTACCGAATCGGTAATTGGAACATCTGGATGTTCCTACATACCCCCCCTTCTTATTTACCGATTCTTATTTACCGATTCGGTAAAAATCGGTAATTAAGGATCGGTAAATATTTTTTACCTACATCTGGCCCAAAGTCTTTTAATGTCATTTTCTTGAAAAGCTAGTTATAAGGACACTTACAGTGTACATAAACAATCATTTAATTAGATGATTTTTATCATTTAAAAAAACATATGTAAAATCAGAAACATGTTTTAATAACAAAGTAATAATCATTCAAATCGAGACATCAAGGCAAGATTTTCTTAACCAAAAAATGGGTGCGAGTTAAAATGCAATAATAAACATTAAATTACGTAGAAACTGCATCCTCTGCCTCTATTTTTTAATCTCCCAAATCTTGCACCTTTGTCTGTCCATTTCACCTACATTGAAAGAAAAAACACAAAATATTTAATTGTCAAATTATTTTAGGTTTAAAGCATTTTTATTGTTGGAATAACACAAAGAAACAAACATACAGAGCGCACGAAATATCAGGTCAGTGCGGCCAGAGCCGTGTTCTCGGTGGTGCGTCTTCAAAGGATATTGCAATCGCAGGCCAGTCCGCAGAGACATTGAAAGATAGACAGTGCTGTAGTAAAAGAACAACCTTTCCCTCGCAAACTCCCTCCCAAACCCCCAACTCCCGGATCCCTTGTCCCCCTTACCCCCCCACCCCACCCCCCCTCGTCGTCCAGTGCACAGGTTTATCCCCTGCTATTCACCTTGGCCGCTCTTCAGCGAGAGAGACTAATCCTGCTCTCAGTCATGCGGTCGAGTCTGCCCGTGGCGTGAACCTCAAAAGTCTGAGGTATTTGGGGCAGATAAGTTCTCTGAATTCAGTGAGCAGCAGAGAGTGAAACGGCTGCCAGAGATCTTCAAATTGCTCTATATCCCCTGCCACCGTGAGCGACAGTTTCTCCATGCCCAGTACATGCCACAATCTATGTAACCAGCCTGTGATAGAGGGCAGTGTGGTGGTGCGCCAGTGTAGTAAAATGTTTTGTACTGCTGAGCCTAATGTGATAGCTATCTGTCTGCCTCTGCGAGATTTGAGGGGATACATCAACCTGTTCGGGAGGCCTAACAAGATGTATGCAAGAAATCGTGGCCATTCGGTGTCAAAATGAGAATCTATCTCATCGAATACCTCTTTCCAGTAGGAGTCTAGTAGCGGACATCCCCACAAGATGTGTGTCAGTGTGCCCAGTTGCCCGCACCCCCTCCAGCAAGCGCTGTCCTTTCCACGGTCCATTTCATGCACTTGTTCTGGTGTATAGTACCAATAGGTTGAGACCTTAGTCAGTGTTTCAGTGAGTCCCACATGGTATGCTGAATGCCTCGCCCTGTAAGATATCTGCTCCCATTCCTTATGGCTGAGTGTCCTTCCCAACTCCCGTTCCCAGCACTCCCTCCCCGGATTATAAAGGTGTGAAGAGTGTGGCTGCAGTAGCTTATAGAGGTCTGTAATTAGTTTCGCGTTCAACGTGCCCGTCATAAGCCAACGCTCATAGGGGAGGAGTTGTCTATCGGCTGTCTCCCGTACCTGTGGGTGTAGTGCCCAGTGGCGAACCTGCATATAGCGGAGTCTCTCAGACTCCGGGAAGGAGTATTCCTGTCGGAAGTGTGGGAAGGGAATGACCCCTTCTGGGCCATACATATGACACAGGGCCCGACATCCGGCTGCACGCCAGTGAGTGAAGGCTCCCCTTTCCATCCCCAGGGTAAAGTCCGGGTTGTCCACCAGCGGTGTGAGCAGCGATGGGAACGTGGTAAGATTGTGAGTGAGACTGGTGGTGTCCCCGACCCACAGAGGCACCCTGGTGATATAAGAGGCATATAAGTTCCCGGGGCGGTGAGGCCGGCGCAAAAACGGTACTTCCTGCAGGGGTCGGCCCGCCACCGCCTGGTCCTGGAATAACCAGTGCTTGTCCGATTCCCACCTACTCCATTCTACGAGATAGCGCAACTGCGTCGCTTGGAAGTATTTGCGGAGGTCCAGTGTCCCGAGCCCACAGACTCAGGGGCCAACACATAAAGCGTTCTTCGCATTTTAGGCTTCTTGCCCTGCCATATGAAACGTGAGAGGTCTGCCTGTGTCTGTTGGATCCACCCAACAGGTGGCTGGAGCGGTAAGGCCCTAAACAGGTAAAGAACCTGGGGTAGGATTGCCATTTTAACAGCAGCTATTCTGCCTAACCAGGAAAGAGTGCTGCGATTCCAACGCCCGAGCTCCTCCCGGATCTTCCTGCCTAGTGCGGTGTAGTTAGCTGTCACCATGGCTGGCAAGGTGGGAGCCAGTTGGATCCCCAGGTAAGGCACCAGGTCCGACGACCAGAGCATGGGGAATAGGCCTTGTAGATAAGATCTTGTGGTTGGCCTAAGGGAGATGTCTAAGGCAACCGATTTCCCCTTATTCATTCTGAAACCCGCCACAGTAGCAAAGGAGTCCAGCTCCTAATGCACGCCGGAAGGGCAGTCCTGGGTTCATCCAATGACAGTATAATGTCGTCCGCGTAGAGGCTTACGGTGTGAGGGAAACCCCCGCACCGCACCCCTGTTGCCGCCGGGTTGGCCCGGATCCGTTGGGCGAACAGCTCCATGTAAAGAGCAAAGAGTAGGGGCGAGAGCGGGCACCCCTGCCGAGTACCTCTCTCTATGTTAAAGCTCCGCGAGCTGCAACCATTCACCCGCACCACCGCAGACGGGAACCTATAGCAATTAAGGAACAGGGATCGAAATTTTTCTCCTATACCCACTTTCATCAAGACTTCGAGATAGGGCCAATGGACCCGGTCAAACGCTTTTTCAGCGTCCACTGCTAACAGCATTCTCTCGCCGGGAATCCGGGAGGCCTTCTCTATAAGGTGGACGATCCTCTTGGTGTTGTCCACCGTTTGCCGCCCGGGAACAAATCCCGCCTGGTCCGGGTCTAAAAGTCCCGGCAGGTGGGGGGCCAGTCGGGCCGCGAGGATCCCGGTGTACAGTTAAAGATCTACATTTAAGAGGGATATTGGTCTATAGGAGTCACAGCGCGACCGGTCTTTCCCTGGCTTGGGGATGACCGTGACAGAGGCTCATAGAAGGTCAGGCGGGATGGCCCCAGGAGCAGCAAATGAGTTAAATAGGCGGGTGAGGAGTGGAGCCAACGATGCGCAGAACGTTTTATAAAAAAGAGATGTATATCCGTCCGGCCCTGGGGCCTTGCCGTGCTTAAGTTTAGCGATAGCGGAGATCACCTCCTCTATTCGAATTTCCCTGTCTAGGTGCTCTGCCTGCGAGGGGGTTAGGGAGGGGAGGGCAACCGAGTCTAAATACGCCGAGGTCGCGGCGTCATCCGGGGGATCCCCAGCATAGAGATCTGCGTAAAAGCTGCGGAAAGTTTCAGCAATATGGGCGTCCTCCGTAGCTAATACCCCAGTAGGGTCAGAGATCTCCTTCACTATCTGCCACTGGTGCACCACCCGAAGCCTATTAGCCAGCAGTCGGCCACAGCGGTCCCCTCCGGTATAGTAAGCCTGGCGCAAACGGAGCGCGGCATATTCGGCACGGTCCATGTCCAGGGCTGTCAGGAGTTTCCGTGCCTCCTTAAGCTGCCTCCAGATCCTGGGGGCTCCCGTCCAGTGGTGTATCTGTTCGAGCTCGCGGACCCGCTGAGTAAGTTCATCCCTCTTCTTCTGCCGTTACTTATTTTCAGCCGAGGAGATGGCTAGAAACGCCCCCCTAAGGACCGCCTTCAAGGCTGCCCACTGTGTCGCCAGAGACGTATCAGAATTATCATTGTGAGATAAATATTCCTGAATAGAACCCTCAATGTGTTTAACCACTACTTTTCTGTGCAATAAGGTGTCTCTAAGGCGCCAGACTCTAGGTGAGCTAGATACCGGCGGTAGGCATAGCGTGGCGGAGACCGGGGCATGGTACGATAGGGATGGCACTCCCAGTTCCGACGTTGAGACCAAAGCCCGCACCGGGGTCATGACCAGGAGATGGTCCAGCCTCGCGTATGTTTTGTGGGCGTGGGAGTAGTATGAGTACCCCCTAGCAGTGGGGTGCATGTGACGCCACAGATCGTGGAGGTCCACCTCCGATAGCAGTGCTTTACACCCAGCCGAGAACTCCCCGACCTGTGGGGAGCGCTGCGCACATCTATCCATGGCCGAATCGAAGACCATGTTGAAGTCCCCACCGATGATAATGTGCCTGTCCTGTGAAGCAGTGATGTCCACGAGCGCCGACCGTAAGAAGTGTTCCTGCTGTTCATTAGGGCTATACAGGGACCCAATTGTAAAGGCAACGCCTCCGACCATAAACCTGTAAACTAACAGCCTGCCCTTGTGTTCTGCATGTTTATGAAGAACTTCCCCCCGGAAATGTCGGCCTACCAGGATTGCCATGCCCGCAGTCTTAGTGTTGCTGGAAGAGAAAAATTGTGTCGGGAATATGTGGGAATGCAGCCTATGGGAATCGCCGGACAGTAGGTGGGTCTCTTGAAGAAGGCAGATATCAGCTCCGGTATTCTCTAGAAGAGACAACACTGCCCGCCTCTTGACCGGGTTGTTCAGGCCCCTGACATTAAGAGTCACCACTTTAAGAGTCATGGGGGCCATAGGAAAGGATGGAAGTAAGCGCTTAAAGTCCCTGCCGGAGCGGGACAAGGTGTATGAATGCCACTAAGGCGGTGAAGACCTGTACAGTGCACTGGACGACCTACCCACCCTCTCCCTCCAACTCCCCTACTCCCAACCCCTCCTCCCCTCAAACCCCCCCAACCAAACCCCAAAACCCCTCCCAACATCCCCCCCTCCGTCCCCCCGACCCTCAACGAGTTCCAAAACATCATAGTCCCAGGCCGGTCCTCAGAGGACGAGTCTGAGGTAAGTTACTGAAGTGGACGTCCAGCCACTACACCCCCGCCCGCCACCCCCTCCCCCAGAACCCCCAAACCTGCAACGTGAGAAAGGCTGTGTGGATCTCCCCCCGGAGTCATCTTAGGCTGTCAGCGCAACATCACTCAAGTCCGCGTCCCCGGCCGCCCCTCGCAGTGCACTGTCCATTCCAGCTCGGATCGTGGGTGAGTCTGGTCGAGCAGAGGAAGTAGAGGACAGTCGGTCCGGAATCCTCTGCCAGCCGTCTCTGGTGGTGCGCCTACGGCGTGGTGTGTGTGCTTCTTCATCTGTCGCGGTGATTCCCAGCACTTCGCAGGTGTCTTGAAGGGAGCGGAGCTGATGTAGGACGCCGTTCCACCGGAAGATGAGACGGAAAGGATGTCCCCAGGAGTACTGTGTCCCATGGGTTCTCAGAAAGTCTGTCGCTATTTTGAACGTTCTGCGTTTCTGGAGCGTGATCGTCGATAAGTCCTGGAAGGGGGCAACCGGGTGCCCCCGAAATTGCAATGACTGTTGTTTCCTTGCTTCACGAAGGATTCGCTCCTTAAGCGGGAAGTCCGGTAGGAAGGCCAGTATATCAGGCGGGGGTGCCGAGGCCTGACGCATCACGCCCACCCTATGCGCCCGGTCGATTCTGATAGGGAAGTCCTCTGGCTCACCCAGTATCTCCCTGAACATGCTTTGTAGGTATCCGGCAACGTCTTCCCCATCCTCCCTGGAAGGCACTCCCCGGACCCGGATGTTATTCCGGTGGGACAGGTTTTCGAGGTCTTCATTGTGCGCCTGGAGGTCCAGCTGTTGTTCTCTCAGGCGCAGCACCTCCTGCTGCAGGTGCCCGATCTCCTCATCCCTCGAATGTCCGGTTTCTTCCATGGTAGCCACTCTTTCGTCTAGACTATCGACCTCTCTCCGTACCTCTCGGACCTCTCCGGCTACTTCCTGCTTTAGCGTCTGGAAATCATCCCGCAGGGAACTGAAGAGAGATTCCAGGAAGGACCTGGTGACCGGTGGTTCCCTCTCCCCCGCCTCCAGCGAGCCTCTCGAGGGGCCTGGTGAGTTTTGCCCTCTGTCTTGTTTCGTTGTCCCCCTGTTCATCATCTCTGGCAATGTCCGTTCCCCTTTCTTGTTCCCTCTGTTGCCAGCCATTGCAGAAGCGGGCACCGCTCAGATAAGTCCTATCAGGTCTCCGGCCTGTGGCTATAGTCAGCGATGTGCGGGGGCACGCCTATCCGGGGAGAGCGCCTCTCCTGTCGCCGATGCTCAGCCCGTTGCCCCTGGTGGGTGTAGTGGGCCGCCCTTCTCTATCGCAGGTCTCCAGATCACTCCTCGGGCTCACTCACAGTGCGGCGGCCACCACCACCCGCAGTCCAGCCACGTGATGAGTCACCCTATCTGGCGTGGCTCGGCGTCGTACCCCGTTCGTACCTCAGACTGCTATCGCTACCACATCGGTCCTCGGGCCGGCCTGACATCCGCTGCTGTCCGGCGAGTCACGTTCTGGGCTCTCCGCGGAGCACCGGTCCCCCTGTGAGCTGCCGTTAGCCGTCTTCGCCGCTGTAAGAGACCATGCGGGCTCGCCCCTTGCCCAAGCTCCTCCTCGGGGTTTGGTTGCGTCCTCCCTGCAATGTGCAACCGGACCCCCTCCAGTCCTCAGGCCACTTCAACAGGCCGCTATTGCCCCCTTCGTCGCGGGCACCCCAGGGACGCGTCTATCCACAGGCCCCTGTTGTCAATGGCCTCGTGACTCCGCCGTCCCTGCTGTCTGCCGACGTTGACCAAGTGTGCCTTCCACGCCCCAGTCCGATCTCCTCGGCTCGCTGTGTCCGTCGTCTTGGGCCTGAGGCCACTCTCGGCGACCCCACTGCTCTGCTGGCCGGCGTAGTCAGGAAGGGCACCACCGTGTGGGACCGGTCATCTGAGCACCCAGCCCCTAATCTCGGCTCCCGGTGGGTCCCTCTTCTGGCGCAGCCCATGCTCCCCGCTGGTCCCGGGGTCCCAGCCAGGCCACTCGATCCGGTGTCCTCACGTGGCCCGCAGAGGGGGGAAGGGGCCGACCGCCCACCTCCCGCTTTCAAGGCTGTGCCACCCAGTGGACGTCTCTGGCCCGTGGCTCTACTGCTGTCGGTGCTTCATTGTCACCGGGGGCCGGTTGAAGTGCGGTGGCCCCGAAGTTCACTGTCAGCCTCCGGTGTGAGGCCTGGCCGGGCAACCGGTCGCGGCGGTGGATCTGGGCGGGGGCCTAGTTTCCCCGTTGATTATCGTGCTTTGTGTCTCTGGGAAATAGCTCTCCGCCGCCTTCCCCCACTACCGCCGGCCTCTCACCTCTCCTCCGCTGGCGGTAGGCCTTGTTTCCGCCCGTTCCGCTGAGGGGCCCGGACCGCTCCGGCCTAGGCCGCGTCCCCGGCCTCGCGTAGAAACCACACGCCGGTGGAGTTGCTTCGGCAACGCTGTCGGCCGTGTCCGGCTGCCCCGTAGTCTACGGGTTTATGCCTGCTGTTCCACTAACACCTCGCCCCCACAGTCGATCAGACTGCAGCACCAGGTCCGTCGTGGGCCGGGTCTCGATGCTTCTCTGCGCCCCAGCGGCCCGTGGGTCGGAGCTCCTCCCGCTTCCCGCGCCGGCTCCGATCTGTTCTACGGGAATCTGCCGGTACGTTCTCCGTGTTGGGGTCCGATCAGGGACGGACCGTTGGTTGCTCCTCCACCCCCGCTGCCGTTCTTTGGCCGACCGGGGGGAGATCAGCGCTAATTCAGGCGTAAAGGTTCAGGTTCGGGGGAGCTCGCGGAGAGTGCGACCGCTCACTCCGCCATCTTGGCCACGCCCCAGTCAAATTATTTTAAATAAATCTAATTCATTGATCATGACTTTGCATGCTTATTAAAATATGTTCATATTCCTAATTATGCAGCAGGGCATATGTCTTTTGTATTTTTCCTATATTCTTGATGTAAACTGGCAGTAAAATGGTTGTGGAAAACAATCTTTTCAGAAGTTTAAATGAATCAAAAGAATTTTGAAGTCGTTCAATTTAACCCCATAAAGCATTTCCAGTCAATGCGGGACATTTGAGGGATAAAAAAATCATTGTTTGTAGTCTTTGAAGGGATATTGTCAAAGAGAAAATCTCAATGTGATTTGTGCTCAATGTCTTTGATGTCTATGACATGAAAAGATCTTGTGTTTATACATATACATGCATAATATTATTGTGTTGGTTTGTAGAAGAAATGATGTGTTTATTGCCAAGGTACATAGGAAGGCTATGGCTCAGCTCACCGAAAATACTGAGGAGCATAATTCTCTACTTGTAATGTCCCGAAGAGGTATGAAAACCGGCTTTCTTTTTATCACCTTCCATAGCTAAATACAATGCCTACTCAGTGAAAACAGCTACTCACAGTGCTATCATCAACACTGGTCATAACTGTATCCAGGAAGCAGCATTCTTTTCTTTGGCTGACATAAATATTTATAAGAATGTATGGTATTCCTAGAATAAGAGAGGAAATTCTGGCTGAAATCGTGGTCGTAGAAAGTCAGAATCCCCAACCTGTGTGTGTGAACAATGCGCTTTCCTGTGTTCTTATCGCATTTAACTACTGAATTTGCATGAGGGTTATGCAAAGAGGTCAACTAAGGATGCCAGAATGATATGGGGCCTCCATGAGATCAAATATGACTGTCTTGAATATTAGTTGTGTGCTATGATAAGCTGTAGGGTTATTCTTTTTGCTACTAACCTCCAAAAGAGATGTATGTTCTAGCTATTGCTTCTACAAATTAGATGTGACTCTTTTCCTGACTGTCATGTTATTTAGCCTGACCCATTGAATTTCCTAAATATACATGAAGCTCTAGAGCCAAGTGGAGCTTGTACAGGAAAGGTGCATTTTCATGCAATAACTAGTAAGTAAACATGATGAAATCAAATTCCCTTTTTCCAATTCTTTTGCTGGATGGTTTTGGGTGAGACCAATGTTTTCTTCCTACCTGACGTCAGGTGTTCTGATTTCTCCAGCTTCTCCGCAGTGTACCCAAAGGACAATTCCTTAGATTACTTCATCCAATAAAATATAAGCACAACACTAAGCTGCATTTTCATAGTTCCTCTTCCTATAATAGAGTGGTTCTTGCTGTTCACAACTGTCTGGCTTCTTCTTCTGACTAGCGGCCTCTTCTGACTAGCAAATTTCTTGTAAACACTAAAGGTGCTTCAGAAGTTGGCCACAAATAGTTGAAAATTGGTTCTGTCTTTTGATCTTTGTTGCCTCGGTCAATCTAAATGACCATAGAGACTAGACAGAAAAGGTATATGGTCTTTCGTTCTCTCAATTTCATCTTTCAATTCATCATGTAAACCACTTATGGAAAACATAAATAAGGCGTCAGATGACAGATAGTGTCTGCTACCTTTTAACCGATATTTGAACTATACAAATGCCATAACCACACAAGTAGACATACAAATGGAGACTCTTGCGTAATGACCTCACCTCAAAAAAACCTAACTGTAAGTAAAGGTAATAGGAGAACGATCATGTGCAGCTCCCCAGCCTTTTATTAACCCCCAAAGTCCAGACCCTACCAGTTCTAACCGGCCTCGATGTTCGTGTGAAGCGCGCCCCGGAAGAGATTATCACTTCCAGGACGCCAACCGGACCAACCAATCACTAAGGAGGCGTGCTGTTGCGTCACGATTGCGCGCGACAGGCCCGCCTCCGCAGTGTCATCGGGGGCCGGCACGACCGCCATACATGGGGTGTGTCCAATGCCGGCCCCGCCTTTCTATGCGGCCAGGTACAGCCTAGACCCCCTCTTCCTATAGCCACAATCCCTACCGAATGGCCCCCTCTACGGGTGCCAAGGTTACCGCCTCCCATTCACCCCGAAGACGGTAAAACATTTATCACACTGAATTTTGGATTAGGGGGTCGTTAAGCCCCCGGCCGTATTTATTAAAATTGATAATCAAAACAATTTTATACATTATTTATATAATATGCAGAAAACCATGGCATTACATTGATAGGTACATATGTCATGTTTCCTAACCTTAACATATCTCTAATACAAAGACATTCCTATCCGAATCTAAGCATACCATTATCAAATAACGTTTACTTTTCTGCGTATCCCTATTTGAGCCTACGGCACGGTCAATGAATGGCGCCAGATCCTGATGAAACTTTGCCCGCCCTCCAACAGGAGTGCGCATACGCAGGGGCCCGTTCACCGGAAGGGTAGTTCCTCCTCCCAATTACCCCCTATGCCCTGTAGATTATCTCCAAAGGGGCCCTTGAAGTTATGCACCGTTTACTCGCGCCCTTGTGCGTGTGCAGGGTGGCCAACTAGCCTACAGGCAAGTGTAGCTCCCCTCCCCCTAGACCCATCCAGCCAACCGGCTGTAACTGCCCCTGGAGTTCCATGAGAGACCACTAGTCCCTCCCTCTTGGGCGACCCCATTCAAGAATGGCACCACCCTCTAAGGACCTTAAATTTTAATGCTCACCAATCATGACCTTACCGCCACAGGCCAGCATATTTGCCCGACTATCAGGCCCCCTCCAATGCTCACTGAAAGGTCATGCGCTGTCCCTAAACCCCACTAACTGAGCCAGAAGATTCTCCATGAAGACTTCATTACCCAGTTTGGACAGATGGACACCATCTTTTAAGAAGCACAGCTCCCCCCTAATGCACCCGTGGGCGATCGTCTGTAAATGTGGAGCCCTGAATTGTCTCTCCATTTTGTTATTAATTCTTCTTTCCGAATGGTTCAATGCCATCACAGACTCTCCCACCCGCCATTGGAATCTTGGCAGCATCTGGGACCAAACCAGGATGCACCCCGGGCATAGCCGAGCCAACCAACCTACTTCAGTGATTAAGGTCTCAACCAGCCCCCTTCTTCCCAGGTGTTCCAGATCGTTCCCATCCAGGTGTAGGATGATAATGCTGGGGCGAGCCCCCCTGTGTAGCAGATCTAACACCAAACCCCTGAATTGACTGAAGAGCAGACCCCCTGCCCATGAAATGATGCCTTGCTCTGGTCTCATAATTGCCTGTAGGAACAAAGTTACTCAAACATCTCACGTAAGAATGACCAATGACCCACACGACGTGTGGTCCTTGTTTCCGGACATGCACCTGTTCTTGCGCCGATCCCTGCTGTTGCTGTGCTGCTGCTAGTTTCCCCCCTGCGTGACAGGTTTGAGAAACTGAAAAATGAGCAGAGACGAAAACAAGCATCAGAAAACAGGCTGTGTCTTTCTCATAACATATGCAGCTGCACAAAGCCTTTATAACAATTGGAGGACCACCTGCCAATCTTTTGCACACCACTCCTGGTGAAACCCCTTGCCGCTGCTTCGGTGGCAGCCCCTATCCTGAATGAATGGGTTTCAAAGCAACTGGAATCTAGACCTGCCCTCTGCACTGCCATATCCATGACCCTTTTAAATTGAAACCTCATGTGTGGGGTACCATCAGCATGAATCAACAATGGCCCCCCTGTCTTCCTGGGCCTTCCCCTCAGAAATGCCTCTATAATTAAAGCTATTATCATATTAATGTTATGTTTGATATGTTTTTTTCTTATATATGCTTGTTAATTGTAACCTTTAAGTTAATATTTTTAATGTATTTTTTAGATGTTTCATTGGTTTTATATTTTTAGAGTACATAAACATGCATATTAAATAAGTTATTTACATGAATGATTAAAATTCGTTCTTGATTATATTTTGTATTTAAATATTTTAAATAAATGCCATATAAAGATATATAGGAATATTTTTATATACTTTTTTTTATGATTTTCTGTTCCATATTTTTGATAATATGTTGGTAGTTTACGTACAAAGTATATAAACTGAATGTTTTTGTGGACGATATTTTTGACAATATTTTTGAGTGACCAAATTGTTGTTTTCAATATTCAGTCATACATCCGCTTCTGTGTGTTTGTGTGCACATGTGAGAACTAAAAATAGCATCATAATTATTTCAGCAAAAAAACTGTCTTCATATAGCTTATAACTTAAGACCGTCGCATTTCCCAATAATAACATGAGATGGATTGTGAACATTAATAGATATACTGTTCATCAACTGCCACCTCACTTCACTGTGACATATCCAACCAATGACAGATAGTGTCCGCTACCTTTTAACCTATGTTTGAGATATACAAATGCCATAACCACATAAGTAGGACAAAAGGGGGTGGTGATGGACGGAGCATCTGAACCAATCAAACGCTCACACCCAGTCATAAGATCTGGGTTTGATCCATCACCGTTCTTTAGCCCACTCTGCCACCCCAGTTCAGACATGGCTATATGCAAATCAGTCTGACCCTGTGCCTCATGGGAACAGTCCAGCCCGAACTGCCAAGCCATGACTTCCCTGGACCGGAAACAAGCTTCCGAGGACCGGTTTCTGGCATTCCAGCTGTCTTCAGCCCGGCTTGCTTGAATCCAGTGGCAAAGTGAGCAAGGGACTCACGTCTGAGCATACCCTGCCACACTTATGGCGGCCAAAGCGGTACAAAAGGGGGTGGTGATGGACGGATCCATCACCGTTCTTTAGCCCACTCTGCCACCCCAGTTCAGACATGGCTATATGCAAATCAGTCTGACCCTGTGCCTCATGGGAACAGTCCAGCCCGAACTGCCAAGCCATGCCTTCCCTGGACCGGAAACAAGCTTCCGAGGACCGGTTTCTGGCATTCCAGCCGTCTTCAGCCCGGCTTGCTGGAATCCAGTGGCAAAGTGAGCAAGGGACTCACGTCTGAGCATACCCTGCCACACTTATGGCGGCCACAGCGGTACAAAAGGGGGTGGTGATGGACGGAGCATCTGAACCAAACACTCACACCCAGTCAAAAGATCTGGGTTTGATCCATCACCGTTCTTTAGCCCACTCTGCCACCCCAGTTCAGACATGGCTATATGCAAATCAGTCTGACCCTGTGCCTTATGGGAACAGTCCAGCCCGAACTGCCAAGCCATGCCTTCCCTGGACCGGAAACAAGCTTCCGAGGACCGGTTTCTGGCATTCCAGCCGTCTTCAGCCCGGCTTGCTTGAATCCAGTGGCAAAGTGAGCAAGGGACTCCCATCTGAGCATACCCTGCCACACTTATGGTGGCCAAAGCGGTACAAAAGGGGGTGGTGATGGACGGAGCATCTGAACCAATCAAACACTCACACCCAGTCAAAAGATCTGGGTTTGATCCATCACCGTTCTTTAGCCCACTCTGCCACCCCAGTTCAGACATGGCTATATGCAAACCAGTCTGACCCTGTGCCTCATGGGAACAGTCCAGCCCAAACTGCCAAGCCATGCCTGCCCTGGACCGGAAATAAGCTTCCGAGGACCGGTTTCTGGCATTCCAGCCGTCTTCAGCCCAGCGTGCTTGAATCCAGTGGCAAAGTGAGCAATGGACTCACGTCTGAGCATACCCTGCCACACTTATGGCGGCCAAAGCGGTACAAAAGGGGGTGGTGATGGACGGAGCATCTGAACCAATCAAACACTCACACCCAGTCAAAAGATCTGGGTTTGATCCATCACCGTTCTTTAGCCCACTCAGCCACCCCAGTTCAGACATGGCTATATGCAAATCAGTCTGACCTTGTGCCTCATGGGAACAGTCCAGCCCGAACTGCCAAGCCATGCCTTCCCTGGACCGGAAACAAGCTTCCGAGGACCGGTTTCTGGCATTCCAGCCGTCTTCAGCCCGGCTTGCTTGAATCCAGTGGCAAAGTGAGCAAGGGACTCACGTCTGAGCATACCCTGCCACACTTATGGTGGCCAAAGCGGTACAAAAGGGGGTGGTGATGGACGGAGCATCTGAACCAATCAAACACTCACACCCAGTCAAAAGATCTGGGTTTGATCCATCACCGTTCTTTAGCCCACTCTGCCACCCCAGTTCAGACATGGCTATATGCAAATCAGTCTGACCCTGTGCCTCATGGGAACAGTCCAGCCCGAACTGCTAAGCCATGCCTTCCCTGGACCGGAAACAAGCTTCCGAGGACCGGTTTCTGGCATTCCAGCCGTTTTCAGCCCGGCTTGCTTGAATCCAGTGGCAAAGTGAGCAAGGGACTCACGTCTGAGCATACCCTGCCACATTTATGGCGGCCAAAGCGGTACAAAAGGGGGTGGTGATGGACGGAGCATTTGAACCAATCAAACACTCACACCCAGTCAAAAGATCTGGGTTTGATCCATCACCGTTCTTTAGCCCACTCTGCCTCCCAGTTCAGACATGGCTATATGCAAATCAGTCTGACCCTGTGCCTCATGGGAACAGTCCAGCCCGAACTGCCAAGCCATGCCTTCCCTGGACCGGAAACAAGCTTCCGAGGACCGGTTTCTGGCATTCCAGCCGTCTTCAGCCCAGCTTGCTTGAATCCAGTGGCAAAGTGAGCAAGGGACTCACGTCTGAGCATACCCTGCCACACTTATGGCGGCCAAAGCGGTACAAAAAGGGGTGGTGATGGACGGAGCATCTGAACCAATCAAACACTCACACCCAGTCAAAAGATCTGGGTTTGATCCATCACCGTTCTTTAGCCCACTCTGCCTCCCAATTCAGACATGGCTACATGCAAATCAGTCTGACCCTGTGCCTCATGGGAACAGTCCAGCCCGAACTGCCAAGCCATGCCTTCCCTGGACCGGAAACAAGCTTCCGAGGACTGGTTTCTGGCATTCCAGCCGTCTTCAGCCCGGCTTGCTTGAATCCAGTGGCAAAGTGAGAAAGGGACTCACGTCTGAGCATACCCTGCCACACTTATAGTGGCCAAAGCGGTACAAAAGGGGGTGGTGATGGATGGAGCATCTAAACCAATCAAACACTCACACCCAGTCAAAAGATCTGGGTTTGATCCATCACCGTTCTTTAGCCCACTCTGCCACCCCAGTTCAGACATGGCTATATGCAAATCAGTCTGACCCTGTGCCTCATGGGAAGAGTCCAGCCCGAACTGCCAAGCCATGCCTTCCCTGGACCGGAAACAAGCTTCCGAGGACCGGTTTCTGGCATTCCAGCCGTCTTCAGCCCGGCTTGCTTGAATCCAGTGGCAAAGGGAGCAAGGGACTCACGTCTGAGCATACCCTGCCACACTTATAGCGGCCAAAGCGGTACAAAGGGGGGTGGTGATGGACGGAGCATCTGAACCAAACAAACACTCACACCCAGTCAAAAGATCTGGGTTTGATCCATCACCGTTCTTTAGCCCACTCTGCCACCCCAGTTCAGACATGGCTATATGCAAATCAGTCTGACCCTGTGCCTCATCGCATGGGTTTTGGTATTGAAGTTTTTCTCTCTCTCAACTCGAATATTATATATCTGAAAGGTACACTCAATCATCATACTCAACTTCACTTATTTGTCGCCATTTGCACTCTATAAACAAATGAATCTTTATTGATAAATAAGCCAGTAGATCTGGATTTAACGGGCTAAACAGCATTTGTGTGTGCCTGTATTTGCAAGAGTTAGCACATGAAAGCCAGATCTATTGGGTTCACCAAATGAGTAACAATTAAAGGATATGCACTTCCCACTTTTTACGTTTATTATATAGAATTTCTAATGTTTTTATGTATTGTAAACATTTTTCTCCCTTTGTTTTTCCTGCTAGGCCCAAGATTCGAGCCTGGAATTGGGGTTTTTTATTTTTTTTATTTTTTTTTTTACTATCATCTGATTTTTATCAAAATATGTTCTCAACATTTTGAGCATTCACCAAAATTGCGATTCAGTGGCCTGTGGGTGTATAGCTGGTGTTTCCATTTTGAATTTAAACATAAATATTGTGTGTCTGAAAATTATATTAAAAATTAGTTCCAAGACCTGCAATGAAACAGCCAGACAAAATGACCAAATTAAGGTACAATGTACTTTTGTCAGTTTTCTGCATTTTCTTCAGCACATGCTGTCTTTGTCCTTAAATACTTATGCAAAAATCTACCAACAATATGGCTGCCCATGTATATAGCGCCTAAATTCTCGAACACTGGTACAAATGGTAATGTAAAAAATGCAGGTACCCACTATCTCGAAGTGGCTGTTTGTTGATGAGAAGTGCTGCTAGTTTCTCATTAGAAGTATTGCTCCAGTGCTGAGAACTGCTGGCACTCTGTCTTTCAAATGTATAAAAAAGTGTAGGTTTTCAATACCTTCCCATTCACGGCGCTACTATCGGGCACCAGAGTCACACAAAGCGTGAGCTAATTTAAACTTGTTTGTCTGTCACAATGGTTGGCGGACTGCTGTTCAGTCAGGAGTAGCAGTACAGTTACTAATAGCTACATAGAATATGCTCTAAAAAAACACCATATGCTTGGTGCAGCACTGCTAAAGAAAATAAGAATTTAAAAGAATTTTACATGAGGCAAAGTATTCCTTCATGCTGGCATGTATACAGCGCATAATGCAAAATTAGCTAGAGGCATACAAAATATATAAACACTGCATGTATTTTAGTAGTTCTTTAAATGTCATTAACAATTTATTTTAGATCTTGTTTTCAAGTGTACGCTATGACTGGCGCGGCTTAGGGTGCAAGGCAAATATATAGTTTAAAAAAGACTTTACGACAAGGCCCATTTCCCCTGTGAGGTGCTGCTGCTCTGTGCAACACTTGGTCTTATTTTTATTGTGATTTTACGACATATGCCTCACTTAACAACAAAAAATGCACATCATTATCTACGTCATACAAAATATAAGAAGGTGAAGCAAATGAAATGTAAGTTTGTTGTTATTGAAAGTGCTCCGAAATAGCTCGACTGTTGCAACTGGGGCTACACAAATAAGTGCGTCATTTATTTATTTTACATGTGTTTTGGTACAGTGTGCCTGACGGTTGCATTTTTTACTACTGTAAAAGGTTATTGTTATTTTGGAACAACACTTAGCCTGCGCAACTGATTATGCAAAAGTGTTTTATCCCTTTACTGAAACGCTCCCTCACGTCGAGGTCCGGCCACTCCATCCTGGAGCACTGCGCATGCGGCCCACGGCTGGTCCTATTCCTGGCAAGCCTGCTTGTAAGATGAGTGAAGGAGCAGGTGGGGTAGAGAGAGTGAGATGGAAGGGAGGAGGGAGGGACAGAGAGGAGAGAGCACAGCCTCCCATCCCCGGGAAAACACACACACACTGCTCACTTTGACAGCAGGCAAGCCGGAGAGAGAGAGAGTGAGTCAGGCCCCCTGGTACCCTGCCTGGGCTGTGTCAGGGCTCACCTGCACGCGCGGTGGCCCGGCACCATGATGACCATGAACAGCAAGCAGGCCTTCTCCATGCACCCTGCCCTGCAGGAGCCCAAGTTCCCCAGCCTGCACCCCAGCAGCCAGGAGGCCATGCGCAGAGCCTGCCTGCAAACCCCTCAGGTATGTAGATCAGGCATAATTACTGCTCCCGAGCAGACTTTCTTTTTTTTTTCTTTGACAGCGACTAATGTTTTTTTCATGCAGAACAATCACAATTTCCCTTCCTTTCCTCTCCCCTTCCCTCCCTGCTCCCTCTGATCCACATGTCTACTCAAGCACGGGCTTCATATTAATTTTTATGACCTGAGCTTTTGCGGTGGGGGGGGGGGAAGAGAGAGACATCTCTCGCGCTAGGAGGGAAAAAAATGTTTTTTTGAATCCGGAGTTGACAGTATTCCCCACTGACTGCCATGTGTTCATCCTTTGCTTGCAGCTCCAGGGCAATATATTCGGGGGCTTTGATGAGGCTCTGCTGGCTGTGGACATCTCCTCCTCCCACCTCAAGAGCCACCCCACCTACCACACCATGAGCAGCGTGCCCTGCACCTCCAGCGCCTCCCCGGCCCCCCAGCAGCAGCAGCACCACCACCACCACCCGGGCTTGGATGGCGACCTGCTGGAGCACATGTCTTCCGGCCTGTCCATGGGGGAGCACCACCACCACTCGCTGCTGCCCTCGCACCTGCACCCCCACCACCACCACCACCTGGGCCACCTCCACATGGGCAACCCGCACCCGGGGCCCATGTCCTGCCTGGGCGACGTGGAGTCGGACCCCCGGGAGCTGGAGGCCTTCGCCGAGCGCTTCAAGCAGCGGCGGATCAAGCTGGGGGTGACCCAGGCCGACGTGGGCTCGGCGCTGGCCAACCTGAAGATCCCGGGGGTGGGCTCGCTCAGCCAGAGCACCATCTGCCGCTTCGAGTCCCTCACCCTCTCGCACAACAACATGATCGCGCTGAAGCCCGTGCTGCAGGCCTGGCTGGAGGAGGCCGAGGCGGCGCAGCGCGAGCGGCTGGCCAAGCCCGAGCCGCCCTGCTGCGGGGGGGAGCGGCGCCGCAAGCGCACCTCCATCGCGGCGCCCGAGAAGCGCTCCCTCGAGGCCTACTTCGCCCTGCAGCCCCGGCCCTCCTCCGAGAAGATCGCCGCCATCGCCGAGAAGCTGGACCTCAAGAAGAACGTGGTGCGGGTCTGGTTCTGCAACCAGCGGCAGAAGCAGAAGCGCATGAAGTACTCGGCGGTCCACTAACTAACGCGGGAGGGGCTCATAGACACCGAAGACAGACTCCGCTCCCGGAAACTCCTGCCTGGGTCACAACATGAGGCTCGAGACAGACATTTACCGTCCACAGCGTCTATTAAGGATTTTAAGACAGAAGACTGACTTTTTTTAAACAAATACATCAACAGGGAACTGTAAGAAAAGACAGACTTTCAGATAACTTGTTTTACTGGAGGCAGACCGAGGACGTACCTCAAACACCTAATTTATTATGACTGGAATTAATGGACACTATCAGATTTCTAGCTCCAAATGTATTGCGAGAGTACCTAATAAAAGCTAGCCTTTTATCTGGAAGTCATAGAAAGACAGACTTTTTCACAAGATCTTTATTGCTAGATGTGCTTTATCAGGCGGACTGAACAGCGCAAAAGAATATAAATAGAGAAGACGGACTTTCAAAGCACAGGTTATTACAGGCTTATATTAACAGAGAGGACAACGTGTTTATCATATAATCTATTATCGAGTGTCTTTAATGGACACCGAAGGCAGGCTTTTTTGCTCATAGAAAATATTACTGAATGACATTAATAGAAGACAGACGTTTCTTACATGGTGTATTCAAAAGAGCAGGTAATCTTTCATCTTCCACTGAAATAGCAACAAAGCAAAATATATTGGGTTTTTTGCAAGAATTGTTTTCTGCAATTTTTCAACTATGTTGGAAATAAGGAGATAGGAGGCACAGTTTTTACACCGCATCTCCTCCAAAGAGTAATTCTGCAGAAAGATAACTCACTTGTCACTTTTAAACCTTCAGGTACTGTAAAACCATTGCAAGGGGGTATTTCAACGCTTTGCAAAACACCTAATGAACAGAGCTATACCACACTATAAAGAGTTTGTGAGTTGCCCCATGTTGGGCGCAAGTACTTTGTACAATCCTGTTGTATATTTTCATTCTGGCACTTTCTGTTTCCCTTTTCACTTTACTAATGCAGGACTACAAGAACCACGAGGCAACGCAAGCGCAGGAAAGGGCGAGCACTCTACACCTGGCGTGTTTCATGTGTTATTTGTTTTTGTATAGCACTCTGCATAGCTTGGGGTCGCTACTAAGCACTTTGGGGAAAAGAGTGGTTAAACAGAGGCAGTGGCAGAGACAGGGAACACAGGACGAAAGCCACTTGCAACATATTTGTTTTCAACCCTTTTCTGAATTTCCTCAAGTCCACTTCCTGGTGAAGAGGTAAGGGGAAAAACTTCCTCAGGGAAGACGTGGGACCACTTCAGATCTCTGCATTTACAGTATTAAAGAGTAGAAGTTGTAAAGATGCATCTAAATCTGAATAATAGATTATATAATGTAAAAGTTATGCCTGGAGTTACAGTATAAACCAATCGTTAAGATGTGTGAATAATGTATACAGATACTTAATGCTATTTTCAGAAAGCCACACGCAGTATA
The DNA here is from genome assembly GCF_964261635.1 of Lissotriton helveticus. Classification (NCBI taxonomy): domain Eukaryota; kingdom Metazoa; phylum Chordata; class Amphibia; order Caudata; family Salamandridae; genus Lissotriton; species Lissotriton helveticus. The sequence continues at coordinate 717,944,440 of NC_136068.1, read as the reverse complement.
GTACGTTTTCTCTTGTAGCTGGAGCAGCACCCGATGTCCTCTGCCTGTTTCATATGTTTTGTTTCTCTTCAGGGAACATATATCCACTTATAACTGTTTTTTATTCTCTAAAGTCGCCTCACTGAGACTGAAGGATCAGCTTTCCCTAAGCGCACATTGTCAGGAACAACCCAAGAATGCCTATTAGATTACATCATTTATAACTGAAAAAAGAATAAAAGGCGATATGTTGTTTAAAGTTGGCACTTGCATATATGGGATTCCCAATATGGTTTTCCACTAGCCTCACACCGTATATTACGGTCTCCTGTAAGGGGAACATGCATTCATGGGCCGGGCGTGTTCTTGTCAGCAGGACAGATATGTTCTCGATGCTTTTTTGTTTTGTTTTAGAACTCACTATACTTGGTCTTCCTAGTCAGTTCTCGCAGTATATTTTCTTATATGCAAATGTTCACTTATTTATATAGCGTTTCGTGCAGCCATTTAGCCGACTTTTAAGCGCTTGAAACAGATTCATGGTGAAATAAATTCATTTGCCCAGAATCACACAAGGCAATTAAGAAGGGCGCCGGGATTTGGAACTACATTTCCAGAACTGATAGTCAGAAATGTACTCATTGATCGAGTCTCCTCAACACACACCTCTAAACTGTTGACCTCTCAAAACCGAGTAATGTCAAGGAAAGGCTATCCATAATTTAAGAAGCGTGACAAGAAAGGAACTTAAACAAATGTTTTATCCCAACTCTTTTGTATCGCATTCTAAAAGGGGGAGGGAGCACGAGGATTTTGCTCTTTGTACGCTCATGTATGTCATCCTTTGGCCAGTTACATTACTTTCGTTTATTTACAGCGCACTCTTTAAAAACAATAACAGCATTAAAGGCAATCGAAGTGAAAAAAATAGAGGGCGTGGGTTCTGATGGCAGATGAGAAAACCGTCTTTGAACACTGTTACTCTGGGTTTAGTTGGCACTACCCACAGACTATCATTGGCATCATACCCGGAAGAGAACAACAATGTTATATTTTTGGCTGTTTGCTTTCACATGTTTAATATTTCAGACACCCTTGCCTCCTGCTACATGTCACGGTTATGTTCCTCGAGTGTTTGTGTGTCTAGACTTGTCCTCAAGTGTCTACTTTTGTTGGTGGTCTGGGCGAACAGCTTGAAATAAATACTTTATTTTTCAACTCGAATGGTAGTGTCTTCTGTTGATGGAGATCGGGCAGGGAGTGGCTTGGCTGTGCAAAACACCTTTAACAGGTGCAGAAAGGAAAGTTGACTGATGGGGTTTGGGGGTGTGGCTCTACGACAGGGCTCTGTTTTACCAACTAGTTACAAAGTGATCGCCCCTTTTCATGTTATCGTGAATGGAAACTATTTTCAGCGCCTCTACGACGTGGCAATAATTTTTATTTAGCGCTATATTTTGGACAATGTTTTAGTCTTTTTCTAAAGAGAACAAGACTGTAATGGGATGCGTTGCTATTCGGTCCCACATTTTGGCAGATATTTGAATTGTATGATGTGACTTATCCAGGATCACACGGTACTGTCAGTAGCGGAGCTGAGATTAGAATTCGGGAGAAATTCCTAGCCGGAAGGCCGACTCTGCGTTTCATGGTATTTTGGAGACTGTTTTTAGAGAATCCCTTGCCTCACTGTCGGAATTCTATCCCTCTGAGTGTAAAATCCTTCTGACGACGGCGCCCTGATGTTCCGCCAGCGCTAATATGTTACAAGGCGCGCACTTGGCGCTCACTGTTTGTACACATAGGCACACCAGTGAAATAAAGCCGTTTACAGCAGAGCAATTATATTCAAACGACTGCCTCGCCGAGTTCACAACTGTCACCGGAATAACAAAGGTTCGCTCATACAGCCGCCTTTTAAAAAGAAAGAAAAAAGCCCTATTTTATTTATGAGTCCCCGGGCACTCCGAGCCGATTAAAAATTAATGGCGAACAGGCAACGCGTCTTCTGAATATTTCACTCGGGCATTTCAATGAGCTGCTCGCATCAAACCCTAGATCGCGAAAAGTAAGGAAAAAAAACAAGTTGAGAATTCTTTCTTTTTTTTTTTTTTTTTTACTTTCGCAGATCTCAAAATTCGAATCTTAATGCTATCAGCCCCGCCCGGTATTTTTTTAATCAGCTAGAATGTTTCCCCCAATCAGATGTCCTTTAATAATAAATGCCCTTATGCCATTACATTATATTGTGGGTTTTGAAAATTTAAAATACCGGTGATGCAATATTAATTGACCATAGTGGTATAAAACGGAACAGAAGGCAGATTTGCCTTCACAGGAGACCGTGGCAATACCCACAAGGGTTTAGGCAGCTGGGTGGGCAGTGTAGATCCCAGGTAAGTGATGAAACCTTACTTTAAACTTGTACTCTTATAAAATAATTAAAAGTATCTCCCGGTGGCGGCGCATATTTCAGCAAGCCGAATCATTTGCTTTTAAGTAGCAATCCCCTCGCCTGTCCTGTCATCAACCATAACGCTCTAGTATTTAAGTCTATAAAATTTAGGCATCTACGTGTACAGTGATGGTTGGGGCCAACCGTCACTTTGTTTTTTCAATTTACGCAGATGTGTAATCCAGCAGGGGAAATGATTTTCAAGAAAATTGTTCTGTATTCTACGTTATTTTACAATGCAACCTATTTTCTATTAACGTGTCACATTTATTTAAATAAAGCACCTTTATTTTAAAAATCGCTATTATTTCATTCTAAGTAGGGAAAGTAGATTGGCATTTTTGTGCAGAGGGCTATTTTGTTGAATTCGATTTTTAAATTTTTACAACAAACTCAAGGTTTACTAGACATCTGTGCGTCTTGCAATGTAGTAGTTGAATACTCCCCAAGTTTGGAGGTTCGTTATTTTTCTTTTCCCTAAATTTTGACAGTAATTAAAAAAGAGACATTTTGATCTTCAGAACGCACTTTTAACTCGAAATACTGTTTTGAAAAGGTAGGATTTCATGCATTTTCTGGTTGTTTCTCAGTTTTTGGAGTTTTACATTGGCTTTTACTAAATTTTCTAACATTCTCCTTTAATGTAACTTTTTTTCCATTACTTTATTTTCAAGAAAATTCGGACAAAAACAATCCGTTAAAGCGATTAGTCGGTGAGGCTTTCGTAATCTGTACTGTACGAATTTGGACAGTGTAGCATGCGAACACTATTAGCCGACTTTGACACGTGTGCTAGAAATATTTGGAGGTTCCGAATTGATGGCGTTGTTGTATTGTTTTATATTGGGTTCTGTATAGCGCTTTCCGGCTCCTTGCGGGGTCAAAAGCGCTGTAATCACCACATGCCTGGGAGTGTGAAATGTAAAACCTTAATATAAATCATCATCATAAAGGGTGGGCGGGCGTATATTACAGTACAGAGTTGTATGCAAACAAACAGCGAATGGGGGGGGGGGGGGGGGGTCCCGTTACTAGGCGCTTTCTTCAGGACACGATGACACGAGATGCGCTTGTATAGAAAAAACGTGCTTTGCCCACAGCTGTAGAATATCGATCTATTCGTGACCAGAGCTTTAAATGGGCCGGTGCTGTCAGGTACTCATTACCGGTACTTCTTTATTTGGAGAGAGGGAGTACCTATGCGCCTCAGCAGAGGAACAATACTTTTAATTGGAGAGTACTGGTACTTCTCAGAGCTGCGCAAGTAGGCTGGCACAAGGTACATGCACTTCTGTTTTCAATTTCTAGCACTGGTCATGACGCCCCCCCCCCACCCCCCCTCCCCCGACCCCCACCGCCCGTGAAAATATCTAATAATCATTAAACAATTCGTGACAATGTTCGGCTCAGGTAATCTCATTCTACGTTAAAAAAACGTTTCATTTGTGAGGTGATACATTGTAAATAAAAATATCTTTGAGTTATATTTACTTAAAAATAGTAGTCGGTTCTGTTTCTGTTAAAAGGCGAGGCCCTGTAGGTGTGCAGTGTAAGGTCTGACGTGTAGGACCATAGGTGAAACATAAGGATGCGTTGTGTTTACTTCCACTTCATTGCACAGCAGAACCCGGGTCTATAGTTCATTCCTTCGGCAATATACTTTTATACTATATGACTCGAGAGCTTTCGCTTTAGAGTACTGCGCTGTTGCTATGAACCGCATGCTTTAATTTTTTTGCAAGCCAATGAATGCAGTGTATAATATAATATGTTTGTTTGACTTTAGGACAAAAAAAAAACGACTCCCTCGCAAGTCCCAGGGACTAACATGTTAGGTTGCTGGGGCGCGGAGAAGTTTTTGTGTCCTGAACCAAATGAATACAGGAGAGTGTGAGAGGAGAGGAGGGGTGGTGCTCTAAATGCAGCGCCAAGAAGTGCCCAGCCGCTTCCTTCTCTCAGACCACTGGTAAGAGCGAATGCTGGCGTGTGGACCGGATGCAAAGCAGGGGGTTGCCAGTTACAGGCGGGTGATCTCTTGGGGCGAGAGGGGAGCGGTAGGTGTCCCCCCCCCCCCCCCCCCCTCCCGCTGCGTGGTAGATTCCATGGGAATGACGTCGGACGGCACCCCAGCTACGCGCACAGGTGGATCTGAAGGTATTTGAGGGTGAGTGTGTGTGTTGTGTGGGCAGTACATGTAGAGGCTGATGGGACGAGCACTGAGAAACAGGGCCTTAACATAATGTGTTACGTAGCTCAAGGGTAGAAACACTTCAAATAGCAGGTTTTTGGGTAACAATAACTTATCTAAAAAATGCAGTTTGTTTGCAGTGTGATTGGAACCGGTGCTTGTAGAGCATTAGATCCAGTAGCTGGCAGAAACCGCTTGCCACATGAGGTAAACCGGTATAATCCCATACTGCAACCCCACATTTTACATAACATACGGGGTCCTCCTGGTTTCACTTTCTCGTTATCGGACGGTTTGGTGCAAAGACGAACGAATGCATTACTAACACTGTTATCAAAGCCCGTCACGCAGCAGGGTTCCATTTCCGGGCCTCACGCGCTCTCGAGTCGTGAGTTCCGGTGCACGTCACGGCCGAGCCTGTCAACACTGCCCTCGGCCCTGCTGAGCCGCCATTGGGGTCCCAGGCGGATGAACAGGGAGTTTCTTGGGGGCTTCTCAAGGAGAAAAGGAAGAGAGGGTCTGACTCAGAGGCAGAAGTTGTTTCAGAGTCCGGGGGGCCTGTCTGTCTCACTTGTTGGGGGCGGGGGGGGCTCCACGTAGAAGGAGGTTGGTGGTGGACGGTATGTACCAGGTAGATAAGATCTGCTTTAGAAGTCAGATGGACCTTTGCCCCCTGTGCCATTTTGGGTCTCCTGGACTGTTTGAATTCTATTGGGACCTTCTGTTTACCGAAGCCTCTTGGCTTCTGTGCTGATTCCAGTGAGGTGTCAGAAGCCGTTCAGGAGGCCACGGGACAGGCAAGCTAGTGGGCCCCACCCGTGTGGCTCCAGGCCCTTTACCACTGCTGTCGCTGGGCCTGTCCTATTGTGGCTCTGCAAACTGTTCACTCCGGCACTCCAGTGAGTACTTGACTCTTCTTCTTGAGCACAACAACAACACTCCTGCTGGGGGATGGTTCTTCAGCGCAGTAGTTGCTGGGAGATATCCTCAGCACGCAGTACCTCAAGGTGATGATCCTGATACTTCATGAGGCACCCCAAGGAGTGCCCCTCTGACACTTGGTCTTCAGGATTTGTCCTAACAAGAGGTGCAACTAGAGCCAAATTTCGTGTGAGGGGGGGCTAATAAAAATTTCGGGTGGAGGCTAATACTTTCAGCAATAGGCAGAATGGAGATGCAGGGGCTCTAAGAAAACACAACAAAGCCTTGTTAACAAGTAAATGGTACTTTAAAGACCTGCAAAGTACTCCGGTGGGGCTGCGATAAGACGATCGCCAGCCCGGGAAGCTGTCTCAGCCCAGGCTGACACACACGTTGGGGGGAGGGGGGGCGTAACACAGGCCCCTGCAGCCCCCGCGGTGTGGGGGGCCCTCACCCTCCAGGGGGCCCCATCTGCACCACATTTCTGCTGGGGAGCTCTAGATTGAGTCCGGAGGGAGCCCCTTCACATACCCTGCAGGGGGGCCCCCTCAAGGTTCATTACGCCACTGGGGAGGGCTGAAGCCCTGTGAGCCCAATGGGCATTGTGTGCTTGGCCTTAACCCAACAGCACACTTGGGCAGTGCTGCGTTGACACAGTCCACTTGTGGGGCACACAGGCCACCAGTAGGCACTTATCCCTGCTAGGGTCGGGTCTCGCACTCAGGGACACCGCTCCGGGTGCCAGAGTAGCTATGACTGGAATACATGATGAAGATCGAACTGCCCGGTCCAGCAGTACCACGATTTCTTTAGCGTAGCTGCTTTGAAAGTCTCTGTCGGATGGACCCGATGCCATGATCAATTACAGCAGTCCCTTTCATGACTACCTCTCCCTACCGAGCTGGCGCTTCCTTCCCTTGCTCACAGGCAGGATGTCTCGGCACCGAGGACAGTACAGTAATTCCTACTTTAGATCAGGCTCCAGGTGATGTTCCCTCACCTCTGGGGAATTGGCTGTCAGTGCAACACCAAACCTTAGCTCCTTAGTGGTACTTGAGCACTTGCCATAGAACCCCCTCCACGGCAGGAGAGACCGCAAAAACAAACCCCAATGTGTCTTGGGCTCCTCTTTACTTTTAGCCGAATAATGTGCATTCCAAGTCCACTGCCTTGGCACAGATTTGAGTTGGTTCCTTTTTCATGTGTCTTGGTCAGGCCAACTTCCAGACATGGCCTTTATCTTCAATGATGCTCCAACCAGCAGGACGGTCTCCAGGGGCTGTGCCCACCACTAAAGTACCAAGGGGCGTGACCAGGCTGCACCCAGCTATTTCCGACTCCTCTCAGTGATCAGGAAGAGAGACCAGACCTGTGGTGGCTTCTAAGGACTCCTTTCCTTAATAACAGATTATGCAGGCCTCAACCTGCACCCCTGTCATCTACCTAATGACACATCAAGAACAATGGTTCCAAGATGGGAAAATCAAAATACGCAAAGACAAAACAATACATCAAGCAGTAAAATTAATCATCAATAATCAAGCCAAAGAATAAATCAATTTCAATTTCAAAAAGCTTTATTCGACAGCATGTCATAAATGCAAAATTATACTTACAATCATTAGACATAATCATTATAAATACTAACCAAAGTAAAAATACAATGTTAAAAAGTTATTAAATCTTGAGGCTGTCATTTACAAGTTAAAAACCAATTGTTCTAAAAAGATGTTTTAAAAAAAAAAAACTGATGTATACAAAAACATGATCAATCATCTTAATGTCATAATATAAAAAACCTGGATCCCTATAGAGAGTGTGTATTGTAAAACATGCATTAATATTCTGATATACAAATACAAAAAGTGTCTTGTGCTCAAGTAATCACATCATAAAAATATCAAAGCAGCAGTGAACAATGTGTAAAACATATGACTTTCAAGGTATATAGGTCAGAGCACTTCTCTGGTTTCAAAGTGTAAATAGTCCTTCAGATTTTTTGTTCACCTAATCATCTACTTAATGGCAGCTGTAGTCAGAGTCATTTATAGCCCAATGTACCAGGAAGGGCCCTGGTACTTCTATGGAAAGCCTGTCTCCTCTTTCCTCACTATAACATCAGGTGTTCCCCCTTATCTAGCAGATGCCAGCAATACACATATGCTGTCTGCAGAAAGCAACTTCTCCTACAGCTTGTAATCCAGTCCAGGGTGTGGGCTTTCAAACGGAAACCATATGCCTATATCACTCATGCACACACGCTATCAATCCTAACACGCACACATATGTACAATGCGTGGGATGTCCACACTTAGGATTTTTGGCTCCTCTTGACTGGCCTGTAGGCGGGCATGCATGTCTCATAGATAAAAAGGCCTGTCACTTAAATTCCCCAGACACAGTATTCTGCCATTTTGTCAAGGACTAAGCCTAGACTAAGCCGAAGTGCTACAGAGTAACCGGCCCTGGAGCCTTGCAGAGGATGTTCCTTGTCAGTTGTAGACCTAGAATGGGTCCTCAAGCTGCTGCACTCACTTGCTTGGGTATATTAGCATTGGCTGTCCAGGTAGACTCCTTTTGTCTTGGTAGACACCCCATAGATGCCCGAGTGTCTGAATAACGAGCGGGGCTTCTACGGTCAGTGGGGAGTGGAATATTTGTCATGGGCCTAACAGGAGGACTTTTGACATGTGGCAGCTGAGTTTGTAGGTACTTCTACCTATGCACTGTTGTAGGACATGTAAACCCTGGGTGATGGGTGCAAAGTGGCCTTGTGCACAACTGGCCTTAAGGTAGATCTGCTTGTCATCTGCATAGGCGTGGAAGCGGAACCCAACACTCGAGGATATGGTCCTGAGGAACAGTAGGGAAATACTGAAAAGGGTAGAGGGGAGTTAGGGTGCTCCAACTACACCTGACGTCCCATGGGTGGCCTCAGGGCGGAAAGTCCCAGTTCGATTTGTCAGTGCTAGTTACCCTGAACCATTCTTTGTGTTGGTCCAGAGGCAGCGGGGACCCCATTCAGCCTTATGATGTCTGGGAGGCCTCAGGTTGAGAGGTGTCAGAGGATGAGCAGGGCTATGACGGTGCTGCTGTCCTTTTTGAATATTTTGTTCACCCACACTCCCAAACGTTTCCCCGATATACGTGGGAGAGAAGCTCTGTCTGGCTTGGGTGCTGGGTGGGATGAGATCCCGGGAATTTCCGTTATGCTACTGGAATATTTGCGCAGTTTCTTGAAGGCCATGGGAGCCCTGCAGTGGACGGAGTTTCCTGACACATAGTGTGCGTCATTCTAGCACAAATGCAGCTCACCAGAGCGTAAAGAATTCATTATTAAACATAGGAGGAGCTATGCAAAATAGGAGGTATGCCCAAAAATAAACAAACACACCATTTATTTCCCAGAATGTTTAGTCATAAGTATGAAATAGAAGCTGGAAACGAAAGAGTCATAAAAAGGACAGATTAAGAACTAGTGTAAATAGGTAAGTAATTGTATTGTATAGAAATAGTAAAATATCAATTACATTAATGATACACAGGTAATAAGTTATATAGGTAATTAAAACAACAGTGGCTATGAAAACACTTTAAAGAATGAGGGGACTCGTGTGTAAAGTAATCGTCACGCGATTAACAACTAGTGGATACTTTTTATATTGAACAGAAAGGAAACAACAGCAGGGAATGAAGTTGCAGACGCTTTCCCATGCATAAAGGACTCACACATGCACAGCATGCACAGAATATACACATTGTAAGACCATCATTTAAAGGTAACAGCGGTGTCGTTTGTCATGGTCTAAGACAGTGATTATTTTATGTCAGGGAGCAAGATTTCTAGGATAACTTTGTGTTAGGCATTTTTTTTGTGCAGTGTTATATAGCACAAACTCGACCCGAAAGTATTGGAGCGCTTTACATGAGCACGAGTTACATTACACAAGAACACATTCATTTTCGGTAGGCACGGGGAGATTAAGTGATTTGCCCAGAATCACAGGATGACGAGAGTCGAGAGCCGAACCTAAGTTCCACGGTTCGAAAGTCGGCAGCTCTGGCCGTTATTATTTTTCGAAGAAAAGCAACGCATTGCGTGAAACTCGGCAGCGAGTGCTGAACCCACTGAGCTGACACGAACGACTACTGTTAATATACTGGTGCTGGGGCTCGAAGCCAGTTTCCCCCCGGATCCCCCCCCCCCCCCCCCCCCCACATCAAAGCCGCCAGCTCGCTTACAAGGAGCTGCTTAATTCTCTCATTCCCCTCTGCCTGGAGCGGACTGCCTGTAATTAAGACCCGTGAATGCCATTTTCCGTAAGCGCGCCTTGGAAGTGCACTTGTCTACACGGCGGATTCTTGTACAGTACAGGGGGATAACAAAGTGGGGTCCTCTCTCCGGCTGCCAGGAGGGCCCTCAAGTCCTGCCGGCCTGCCCAGCTCCTCGAAGACAAGTGTACAACGTCATAAATCAGAGCCCTCAAAGAGCTGCTTTTACGTGCACTCAGTTCCAGGCAAACCAAAACTAATTGCATACATTGCCCCGGGCCCGACTGCACTGCCCTGCGATCAATTAGTCATTAGACATTCCATTAGCCGGGCTTAGGCCTGCTACTATAAATGCGTTGTGTCAATTTCCGTCTAATTGAATGGACCATAAAGACGCTGTTATTAGCAACATGATGTACGGCCTGCTTTACTGTACAAAATATCTAACTGTTACATCATGTCCTACTGTCACTCCGAGGCACTGCTGTCATCAGAGCATCTTGCGTTTTATTTCCGCTTTCCATGGACGCTCCCTACGAAGGCTCGCTGAAGCCAATCCAGGAGTCCGTGCCACAGTTTCCATTTGAAACTGAAATAGATGTTTTGGTACGTTAATAGATATTTTTGAAGTGCGTTAATAGGTATTTATGAAGGACTCTTCGTCATGTCTTTGTAATGCCTACCAGAGCCCAACACTCTCTTTGCGTTTTTTTTATTTTTTGCAGTTTTATATAGCGGAACTCTCTCCAAAGGTTTTGGAGCGCTTTACATGAGCACCAGTTACATTAACATGGACACATTCATTCTTTGGTAGGCACAGGGAGATTAAATGATTTGCCCAGAATCACAGGATGTTGAGCCGAACCCTAGACTCGAACCTGGTTCCCCAGCTCCAAAGTCAACACTTGGGTTTTATTTCAAAAGCACTAATATGATTTTCTTCAGCATTTTGATTATTGTTGTTGTAGTGACTACTCATTTGGTTCTGTTGCCCATAGCTAGGTAATTTTGTCATTTGTCATGAGACATCGCAAACTACCTGATAGAATCCAAAGGGCTAGTCACATATTGCATTTTGTAGTACATTTAGTAGTATTACAATAGTCCTACTTACATACTACAAAATGCTATTCACAAATCTACGGCCGGAGACCGCCGGAAACCACCACGTCGCCTATCTGTTCTTTTTCAGTTTAACATATATTTTATTGAAGCAGACCAAGTGAAAAAGAAGAAGGAAGAAGGGAAATACCTTAATTATAAACTAACATATAAAGGAAAATATGCCTTTTTCAATGTAAGCAATTAATGCAAGAATATATAAATTGTCTGGCACTAAAAAATAGAAATTAGTAAAAGTGAAACATTGCTAAATAACTGAGGAAATAACATAGAAAAGAGATTCAAGGAGGTTTGGGATCTTCTCCAGTGAAGGGTTGATGCAATTTGTACTTTATTGTTCAGTTATCTAAGAAAGGTGTTTTTGGTGCCCACACATGTTCTCTTTAATAGTGAGGGAATTGGAGGAAACATAGGACCATTTTATAGCAAATTGCATACCACCAAGCTTGAAAGGATATTTGACTACAATTTTTCTATGTCTTTGTGTTTTGCTGAAATGCAACCACAGTCAACAGGTCTATAAAGATAGCTCCTAAAAATTAGACTCCCTAGAAAAAATGTTAATAAGATTATAACATACATCACAATGGAATACTAAATTAATCCAATTAAAAATCTTTATCCCGAGGGGAGGAGCTACGCTGGCAACCAAGATGGCTGTATAAGCTCCCGGCTCCGCCGACCTCCGCCGGTTGCTTATAAATCCTGACTTCCATCCTGATTTCCCACCGGACTCCCATGCAGCTGAAATGTGCCTGACTCTAAAGGTGCAATCCCGGAATTTCTAGCTGCTCAAATGATGACGATACGCCGTGCGCCATTCTCGGCCTAACCCGGAGTTGAAGCCGGGGCCTCGAGTTCCAGCCCAGCCGGGTTGGAGTTGAACAACATCGGCCGCGGGACGTGGGTGGTTCCGATCTCCCGAAGTGGCGTCTTTCTTTTCCGTTTTGGATGGTGATCCGGTGGAAGCTTTCTCCCACAACTACGGCGGTTTGACATATCGACTGCTTTGGTCGGGGATCCGCTGCCCGGCGGCCCCATTGGGCTCCCAGGGTCGAGGGGCTTGGTTCCTCGCTGGCGGCGACGGTGCTGAGATCGTGCTTTTGAAGTGCCCGCAGTTGTCATCTGCATTGCCTTGGCCTGGTGCCCCGGAGAAGTCGACCTCCGGGGTTCAGATACCCGCCCGGTCGCTCACTGAGGGGCGATGGAGCGGGCTGAAAGTACACCGTCGCTGCACACTATAATGGCCGCCATTGGGGAGCTCCACATACGAGTCACCGCCACCATCCAGAGGATGGTTGTAACGGTTGATAACATCTGCCGGAGACCGAACTCCGACCCTTTGTTGGTTGTGGACCAAGATGCCTTAGCCGCGGAGCAAGCTCCGATTGCCACCGAGGACCCTGTGCGGAAGTCGGACTTTGAAACTGTTTGCGACCCCCAGATGGCAGCGAGCGAGCCCGAAACTATTGGATGTGTGTTTTGCCCTATATCGATATAGCCCAAGATAGATGCGACTATTCCTGTACTCCAGTGTGAGTTTTCCAATGAATGTCGGATTCCTACCTCGCCCCTTTTCTCTCAGAGTGAACAAGAACGCTTTGCTGACTTCTTGCTGGTGGGCAGCAAACTTTATTTGACTTTTGGATTCTGTGAACGTATATCCTGGTATCACTCCTTTTGTGTGGACTTTGGAACTTTTCTATTTCTGGATATCCTTTCTGTGATGGCGGTTCGAATGGACAGGGCTCGCATGAAGGATCGTAGTGGCCAGGGTTGACTTTGACCGTATGGGTTTGGAAAAAGACTTAATCTGACACGGGACTGTACTTCATGATTGCACGGGAGGGGGGTGGGTCTTTTACACGCTACCCCCCTGTTGGATTTTACTTGTTGTGTTTTCTTATCCTGGAGACTTATGGGGTGGGTTGCGGCTGGCGGGGGGCAAGGGGGACCGGGGGAGCATGTACGATATTCCCTCCTCCACTTTCTTCTTTCCTTCTTTTAGGTACAAGTTCCGGGGCGACAGGCACGCTGTTAGTGGGGATGGGCCGTAGCCATTGCAGAGGTGTGGGGTGGGGGGATTGGGGAGGGGTTTATTGTTTTATATTAGTTTAGTTCTATGGCCCTTTTTTTCTTCTTTCTTTCTTCTTCACAAGAGACGGGTTGCTCATCCTGGGTCGATTTTCCTATTGATCGGGTGTCTGCTTTGGCACCTAATATCCTGTGTCATGGGTGGGCGGGTTTTGTGAAATACTGTTTTGTCGGATTACTGTTAATTTGTTTCTCTTTACGTACATATCGTTGCTACAAGTGTATCCGTCGGTAAAACTGTTTTCTACGCATTGTGTCCTCGCTCACCTATTGATGTATCGTTTTGGAATTCGGCACCCGATTTATGTATATTCTCTTGTTTTTCTTCAATAAAAACCTTTAAAAAAAAAATCTTTATCCCAAAATTCATGAATAAAATTATAAAAAAAAGAGCTTGTGCTTCAAATCCACATTGATCTCTTGATCTGACCAGCGTATATTCGGAATGGTGAGACTAATTAAATGGGGAACATCCATTACGACGTGGTGTTTACACCGCACTACCATTACAACGATGGTTTTACAACGCAAGTCATTACCATGACTTGCGCTGGAGTGCGCTATAGGCTAAGGAATAGTAGATTTACTATTCCAACACCTTCCCTACTGTACGTAGGCTGGTGTTGGAATAGTACATTTTACTATTCCTAAGTCCAGCACCCTACAGCGTAAGTCGTTACGTTGTAAAACCAGCGTTGTAATGGTAGTGCGGTGTAAACACCGCGTTGTATTGACATACAACCTGAGGATTTTCCTATTTCAGCCAAATTGTATTCCATAAGGGAGTTTCCTAACTAACACCTCAATCCTGGACCAATTTTAATTCAATCACAGGTTTGTGTCAGTTTATCTTTTATTCTTTAGGTGAAAATATCCCTGCCACAAGTACTACATAGGTCTAAGTTTCAGTTGCAATAGTGAGATTAACGGGGATGGCTGGAGAATAGGGAATACTTACTACTAAGTGGAGAAGGTAAGGATGGGTTCAGGAACAGAAATGCTAATACAAACTCCCACCCAAAAAGAGTAAGACCATTGCTGTTCACAAACTGCACTTCTGAATTTACTTCAGCCATGAAAGGTCCCAAACAGTCAAAAATGTATTCAAGCCCAATCTTGGAGTTGGTTCAGTAGTAAGTATGGCCACTCACATAAAAAAGAGCTGAGACTGGAACTTAAAAGTGCTCCCTATAGAAAATAATATTTTAATAAATTAAATCATTCTGACTTTTAGAGTAAATATATAAATGTTGTTTAATTTGAAAAGAACATCATTAGCAAATAATGATTATGTTACTAACATTTAATATAAAGTTATTTTAATATTGAAATTATAATAAGCTTTACATTTTTTGTTAAAACTGTCTTAGTATTTAAATAAAAAAATATATACATTTAAGTTAACATGCTGTGACATTTTATTTTAAGTCAAGTCATGACATTTTTTTTTAATATATTTTTTATTTGAACAATAAGACAAGAGCAGGCAATACAGATATCAGGTGTTTCGCAGTAAAATACAGAACAGGGCCAGGCGGGGGAAATATACAAACAATAATCACTGTAAGAAGTAAAAGGCCCATCACGGGTACACATAACGGAAATAGGAAATAAGCAATCTATTAAGCAATCAAAGCAATCCCACCCGCGTGACCTCGTCCACAATGTTACAGGATAATTAAGCCAGCGAAGACACCCGGACAATAAAGGATTCGTGAAAAATAAACAGCCCATCTCTCGTAGAAGGAAAAAGAAAAGATAAAAGGGGCCATAGAACAAAAGAAGGCAAAATAAAAAAAAAACACCCCTAACCCCCCACCCTGCACCCCTGCAATGGCTACGGCCTAACCCCACTAGCAGCGTGCCTGTCGCCCAAGAACTACCCTAAAGGAAGGGAAAAGAGAAAGCGGAGGAGGAGAAAGCAATTTGAAGGTATCAACCCAGGCTATCTTGCAAACAAAACACTAGCTATGTCAAACCATTGTCATGTACCAAAAACGAGCATGAACTATACCACAAACATGAAATTGATATAAAAAATGATTTGTTTAATTAAAAAAGATTAGTTTCACAATCAAGTTTTGTATACAGGATAAATTGATGCAATAAAACAGATATTTTTTATAGATAAAACATGTGAATTAAAAACACTGGGAAAACAGTGATGTTTATCCTATCTAATTTTGTTGAGGCTGTAGTCTGTCAGTCAAAGCGTTTTGACACGTCGTGGTGTCTACATCAGGACAAATTTATTTGCAGCCAGTTTTTCTAGAGAGAACAGAACATTTTTAGTTCTTATTCACATTTACAAGAGTGTTATAGTTCATATTCATATCCTGTTCGTTAACATCAGAAAAAAGACTCTCGATTCAATTATTCTTATTCATTTAAGATTGTGAGCAAAACACATCATTTTATACATAGCAGTAGTGTCAGGAAATATTTCTTACATGGAGGTACTATAAGACAGGTATGTTAAAGAGACATTTTCATTCTGATTATTGATTAACATCACAATGGCGTCATTTTTACTCCTTTATGAAATTGACTATGTCAGATAGATACATTCGCTGTATTTGATAAATCTTGATAGACCACCTTATTTTTGTCAGATCTTATTCAATACATGACATGTGATTATCTTGTTTTTGTCATGCATTATCTCCCATATTTTAGATGTAATGTACATCATCGTTTTTTCTAATTCACCCTTCTCCAACAGCGGCAGAGGTAGATAAAAGAAGTATAGAAGAAGAGAAAGAAAACAAGCTTTTTAAAGATCCAAAAATGTAATCCTATTTCCAGTTTAACTATTATCTAAGTTTAGTCCTCTTTTTATTTTTGTTGGAATGTGTTATAAGGCATATCTATCTATAAAATTGTCTATTATGTCATAAATATTACTCGCGTTTCATTGGATTTTAACATTTGCATGCTTTAAAACCACCGTCGGGTTTATACGTTTACCATTTTTTTGGTTTACCTGATGGAAATTCTTTTTAGAGGTCTTTAAATCTTCAATTACGTCCACGAAAAGTGAGGCACCTCTTAAAATTATATATTTTGCGGCATGTGAAATCTGAAAGAGATACAGTTGACATGTCTAAATCTATCAAAATCCCTTACTTTTTCCTCTGGGAACATTCTCTGCCTAATTAGCATAATCGCGATATATTTATCAGCATAATATCGTGTACCTGTTTGACTAGATTTCACTGCTCCCTTCTCACTTCTCGTGACCTACATTTTCTTTTAAATACTTTTCACTTTAGGAACCCGTGTTACCTGCTGGAAAGATATGATATCTCTATGAGTTACCGTCTAACATATGATTTTTTCTGTTGATTATTCATAGGTTTCCAATTGATATATCTCTCACCGTTTAAAAAGATTACATTCAAGGTTCAGCAGTAGAACACGTTGTGCCGGTAATCAATGTTGATAGGGATATTTCGATAGTCGCGGGCTCAACGAATGTTTAAGTTTGATCCTTAAGAAGAAATGGAGAGCGCTTATTAATCTTCGCCATTTTTCTAATGGTTATTTTCAACGTTGTATATGCTGTGTGGCGGTGGCGCAAATTCCTACCTTTTAATGTTCTTTTCTCTAGGAACGTATGTGGGGAGCTCTGTTACTGCGGCACGTGTCTATCGAAATATTCCTCACGGCTGGATTCAGCAGTAACGTTAAAAGGCGTGTACTGTTACCGCGGCTCAAATTTCTTTTCTTCTTACAAAAGTCTATAAGAATTAAACAAGAAATGATAAGGCAAAGGGTAAATTATCCTTCATGGTGCGAGTGAAATTCCTTCGAGGGTCAGGGACCCGAGGAGTAAATTTTACCTGGACGGCGTTCGCTTTCGTATGTAGGGAGCTTTGTTACTGCGGCACGTGTCTGCCGAAATGTTTCTTACGGCTGGATTCAGCAGTACCGTTGAGGGGCGTATACTATTACCGCGGCTCAACTTTCTTTTCTCCTTACAAAAGTCTACGGGAATTAAATAAAAATAAGGCAAAGGGTATATTATCCTACATAGTGCGAGTGTAATTTCTGCAGGGGTTGGGGGCTCGGGGAGTAAATCTTACCTGCAAGGCGTTCGCTGTCGTAGAGATTCAATCAGGTACCGGCAGGTTCGTGAAAAAGTAGGGATTTGTAAGCCGCCCTGTGATTGGTATTTATATGATGTATTCATGACATCATCTATACGTAGCACAGCCCTTATTTAAAGCTGTAGTGTCATTAAAAGTGACTTAAAAAGGTGACTTTCTTATACATTAGTTCCATTGGAATAAAAAATAGGGCTCTCTTGACTCAATATATTATTTTCTTGTTAGGAGCAAAAAGAACGTTCATTATATTGGAATTAAAAATTGGATTCTTTTTAAAAAAAAGTCTCATTAGGATCTGGTGCATGTATGTAATCAGATTGAAAGTAGAGCCAGTTTCTTATTTCTTTCGGAGTAAACTCAGTCTTTTTCTGATTATCGTGTTATACTAGAGGAGAGTCTATACATCGGATTTAAAATTTTTAATTTAGAAAGGCGGGGTTTTTTTTTTGTGTATGCCTGATATAGAGAACAAATACTTATATTATAGCGTTTTCCCAGGGACATTCCTGGTTCAGCCCGTTTTCAAATGTGTTGAGGGTAAATATCCAGTATATTTCTCGTTTTTTTCTTATTCTATCACCTCCTGTGTTATTCGGTGTATGTATCTTCTCTAGAATCCGCCATTTTATTTCCTATGGGGAATGTCTAAAATCTAAGAAGTGATTTACTAATGGTGCTGTGACCTTCTTTGTCTTTATCGCTGATCTGTGCTCAGTTAATCTGGTTTTTATGGCTCTTGCTGTTTCCCCAACATATCCCAAATTACAAGGACATGTGATTAGGTAGACTACGTTTTGCGTATTGCATGTCCATAGGTCCTTTGCTTGTATCTTGACATTGTTAAAGGTCATAGTTTCTCCTCTGTGGATGCTGTTACAAGACTTACATGAGCCACAGCTCGAGGTACCTTTTATCGGGTTATTATTCTCAAAAGATCTTTGCACAAAAGGTGAATTCTCTGTTGTTTTAGGGAATCTAGAGCGAACAATCTGATCCTTAAGATTTTTATTACGCCTATGTGCATACATGGGCTTCGCTATCTTCGGTTGGGTATTATCAAGATTTAACAAATGCCAATTGGAGTTGATTGTCTGCCTAATAGTTGCGTCAAGGGTTGAATGTCTAGTTATACAGACCAATTTTGGATCTGTTCTTGATTTTTGTGAGTTTAAAAGAGCGTCTCTATCATAGAACCTGGCCCTTTTATACGCCTCTCTAACCAGGCGATGAGGATATCCTCTTTGGATGAATTTTCTTTTCATACTGTCTGATTGTAAATCAAAATCTCTCAGGTTGGTGCAATTGCGCCGCACTCTGAGGAATTGGGAAAAGGGGATACTGTCTTTCTGACATTTAGGATGGAAACTCTTAAAATGTAACAAAGTGTTCCTGGCGGTCGGTTTGGTGTATAAATCTACCCCCAGCAACCCTTCGTCATTCTTGATATAAATGTCAAGGAATTCCACCTTATTTTTGTTGGTATGGGCAGTAAATCGCAGATTTTCATCTGCTTCATTCAGCCACAAGGGGAACTCCTCTAGAGTCTGTTCCCCATTGGTCCACACGAAGAAAATATCATCTATGTATCGATACCAATGGGAAACAGACTCAAAGAAAGGGGCCATCTCATTAAAGATGTGTTTAGCCTCGAATGCAGTCATATATATATTGGCTATGGAAGGAGCCATGGAGGCTCCCATGCTGACTCCCTTCGTTTGAAGGAAACGATGTTCTCCAAATTCAAAAAAGTTTTCTTTTAATACCAGGGTTAGACATTCCATAATAAAACTACTGGAGCATGGGATCTGGTGTTTCTCAATAAACCACATTGTTGTTTCTATGGCTCCTGTTTGTGGAATGTTACTATATAAGGACTCGATATCAAGAGTTACTAGGATGTCCTTCTGTGAATTAAATTGTAGATTTTCAACTTTTTTTATGATTTCACCCGTATCCTTAATGTAGGAGGGTGACAGAGAAATATATGGGCGTAGTATATTGTCCAGGTATTTCGAGATTGCTTCCAAAGGGGTTCCTATTGTTGACACGATAGGACGATAAGGTGGATCTTCTTGATTTTTATGGACTTTAGGGAGTCCATATATACACGATACCTTCCTCTCTGATTTATTCAGAAATTCAAATTCTTTATTATTTATGATTCCTGCATCTAAAGCTTTGCTTGTTATTTTATTGATGGTTTTCACTATCCTATCTGTGGGGTCCAGGTTAATTTTTTTATAGAAAGTCGAGTCATTTAACATCTCCAACATTTTTGTTTCATATATGGCCGTGTCAATTAACACTATTCCTCCCCCTTTATCGCTACTCTTGACCGTAATTGTTTTGTCATTTTTAAACCTATTTATGGAGTCATGTTCTTCTTTTGTGATGTTATATTTCGGTTTAGGGATAAACCTTAGAGTTTGATCTAATTTGCTCAGCACTGCTTTTTCAAAGATCGCTATTTCAGGACCTACCTGTTCTAGGGTTGGAGTGAATGTAGATGGTAGAGATACTATATTTGGGGATATGTTTTCTAATGTTAGAGGATCATTATCTGTAAAAAACCTTTTTAGCCTAATCTTACGAAAAAAAGCATGAATGTCTCGATATAATTCAAAGATATTGGCCTGGGCATGAGGGACAAATGACAAACCTTTAGACAAAATTGAGAGGTCCGAGGGAGCTAGGTTGTGTGAGGATAGATTAAATATTGGGATTACATCCCGTTCCTCCAATATTGCTTGCTTCTTGTTTCCAGATATTGTTGAGGCTCCTGGGCATATTGGTGGTTCTGATAATTGCCTCTTGTTGGGTTCTGGAATCTTACTCTTCTCCGACCTCCTCTCCCCCCTCTGTTCCCTAAAAAAGGTTGGCGATTACCTCTTTGATTATTTCTGGGGTCAAAAGGTCTTTCGTCATGAAAACCCATACCACTTTCTTCTTCTGATTCTGGATCTGATGAATCAGAGAACGTATTAATCCTGTGTTGGGTCTCATGTCTTGGTGTGCCATGTTGATATTCTGATTTGAAAAAACCTTCTACAATATATGGATAGGTGCGCTCCAGACTATAGAACCTTTTGTCTTTGACAAATTTATCTTCTTTTCTTTTTTTAAGATAGTCTGAAAAGGAAGCCATATCTTTTTTTATAATATCAAACTGTTTATTTGCCTCTTCCATCGTAGTTGATTTTTTGATCTTATCCTCTAATTCTTCTATTTCCTTTCTTATTTCTGTTGCTAATTCCTTAGATGTGGATATTATCAAGATCATTAAGTCTCTGGAGCAGCGAGTAGCTATCATACTCCATTTATTAAGGAAAGTTTTAATATCAACGAACAGACCTGGGATGTTTCTGACTCTAAGTCCTAGTGGAATTATGCCATGCTTCAGATAGTTCAACATAAATTCCCAGTGGGCTTCTATCCTTATTAATTTCTTTTGTAGATTTAACAATTTATTTGTATCGCTGTTATTAAGGGGATTACTTGTGGAATCATTTCCAAATGCTGCACTAGTGCCTACCAGAGTAGCGAAATCCTCATCCGAGAACCCAAAGGTCTGGAATTGGGCCATTAATGTTATTCAAAGCTATAAGGGTTCTGTAACCAATTTAAAAGTGATAGAAAAAAGAAGAAAGGGAGAAGAGACCAAGCGGAAGAAAGAGGTAGAAGGGTACAGTCTCTTGTTCTTTAGTAAACCTCCATTACAAAGAAACCGATTAGAAATACAGTAAGTTCAAGCCCCACACGGAATTACCGTGGGTAGAAAGAAAGCAAACACACTCCCGGTCTCCCGTACCCCCTGCCAACAGCGACCACCCCGAGACATGGTAAAATCAATATTTAGCAATTATACAAACCAAGCAGGGGAGGATAAACAACAACCACCCAATTCTCGTCACAATATAGGCACAACCCCGGCATCGCTAAAAGCTATTTTATCAGAACCCAGCGATAAAGTTCAGCCCTGGCCAGTACGGTCCGACATAAGAGTCTTTGCCACTCGAGCCGCCATTGTGAAGGAAAAGGCAAAGCGTCCACAAAAGTTCTTGTCAGCACAGGAAGATCGAATACAGGATAAAAGTTCACGGCTCGAACGAGGAAAGGTGTCCAAAAACAGCGAGTATCCTAAACCATCACCAAGGAACTCGTAGCCACATGGAAGACCGTCTATAGATGCGTTAGGCGGCAGCAGGATCAGGCAAGAGACGCTAGCGAGAAGCACGGGCTGGCTTGTCGGTAATAGGGGACCGTCAAGGTTCATGAACTCCGGGTTATGCACGGGGACCTCGACCTCTGATGTGCAATGCACCGCTGGTACCATCTCTAGCTGGAAACCAATCGAGGTGTCGTCCTCAGGTTCCAGGATACTGTCCACTTTCACCATCAGTGTCCGGAACACAGCGACTGTGTGCGTATGGAGCGCCCCAATGGCGGCCACAACGGCCTGCAGCGATGGCGCACCTTCCGTCCGCTCCATCCCCTCTCAATAGGTGACAGAGCCGGACTTGAACCCCGGAGGCCGGCTGCTCCGGCGTCGCAGGCCACGCAAATCTGATATCAAGTAATGGGCGCTCCTCGTCTTACAGAACACACCTTCGCCGTCAGAGAGGGCCCCAGCCCGTCGACCCCGGGAGGGCAGCAAGGTCTCCGGGCACCGGACCCCCACCACAGCAGCCGGCGTGGCACGCTGGTGTGTCCTCTGTGTAGATCGTTCAAAGGATCGTCACAAAAAGTCAACAATTCAGGCACTCTTCGGGAGACCGGGCTCAGTCCAGGTCTCACGGCCGATGTTGTTCAACTCTGACCCGGATAGTCTAGAAATCGAGGCCCCGGCTTCCACACGTTGTTAGGCCGAGAATGGAAACACGGCGTATCTTCGTCAGCCGATGAGGTAGAAATCTCGGGATTGCACCTTTAGAAGCAGTAGACCTTCATAAACAAGGAAATCAGGTGTAAGGTCAGGATTGAAGACAGGATAATCGAGCTGCTGGCGGAGGTCAGCGGAGCCGGGAGCTTACGCGGCCATCTTGATTCGAAGCGTAGCTCCTCCCCCCAAGTTATGACATTTTTTATTCTGTTAGCAATAACCATGAAGATATAAAGCTAAAATAAAATACCAAACAGGGAACATCATGAATGATCATGTTATAATAAAAACACTCTTATTAAAAAAACAGATCGTAGCATATAAACAACAAAAGTGCATTACTGTTGTTTTTGAATTGTTGAGCGCATAGCTGCCCAAACAGTGCTACCCAGCAAATACTAAATAAAACACATATCTTAAAAGGTAAAACATCAATCATCCATTAAGCACCGCTCCAACAAGCATTGTCATTTATCTCATTGTCCAACATGGATCTTAATCTAACAGCACTAGATAAAAAGGAGGCAACATTAAAAACACAAATTCATTAGGTAGCATTTGTAAATAAGTCAGTGCCCACCTGACCTGAGTAAATAGGGGTAAAATATAATTTGCATGCAATTAATTATAGTGCCCACAAAACATAATAAAGTGCCTGGTATCCTGATCTGAGAGAAATCACAATTTCAAGGTCCCAGATTCCCTACACAATTCCATCCATTCAGAAAAGCCAAAATGCAGTGTGTCAAATTTAACCTGAATCTAGTTAATAAATGTTAGTCGTTCAGGTTAGTCACAGAGATGAAATATGGATCAATGAACAGAGTAGTTCTGAGTACGGGATGTGCATGTACAAGTGACTTGCTCAACACTGTTATCTCTCTTCTCTCCAGTACGTGGGACATAAAACAAATTTAACAATAAATTCAGAGGAATCATATAGTTCTGAGCAACTTAGGGCCATATTATCAAGCAAGGACGATACATTATCGCCGCTTTTATCGGCAGGAAACTGCCGCTAAAGCGGCGATAATGGGCTTGATAATATGCCCTTGTGAATTCCCATAGAAGCCCAGGTTCTGCTGTTAACCAGTTTGTATATAAGTGAGACTTGGTGGTCTAGCTTGTTGATCTTCGTAATCAAGTTAGGTAGGGATGGGGATCAGTTATGCAGTTTGGCTTTTGATAATGCTGTTCTGATCTTGAGAAAATTGAAAAATGTCAAATTATCTACAATGTAAGTAGATTGGAGCTCCTTAAAAGTAGCCGGGTATGAGGAACTTTCTAGCTGCTGGGTGAAGAAGATCCCTTTATTAATCCAAGATTCATAAAGTAAAGTTTTGCCCTTGTATAGGATGTTGCGGTTGTTCCATATGGATTCCATCTTGGAGTGCTTTATGCTTGAGTTGAGTTTCTTACTAAATTTTAGGAGTGCGGCTTTTGTATTTTTAAAAACAGGCTTTGATCTAAGTACATTTGTGTGGCTAGAGGTGAGTAGGGCAAGAGGTTTAAGGTTGTTAAGGATGGCCTTTTCGACCCTAACCACATTGGAGTGTAGTTGCTGGGAGGCGAGAGCCAGTAGGAGCCCTGCTTTGCCAGGTAGGCCGTTGGGTATGTTTTAAAATCGTCTAGACTCCACCTAGGGATTTTTCCAGCCTGAGTTTTTTTTGTCCTATTCTAGCTTTCTTGCCTTGCCATATGAATTTTGATAAGAGGATATCAAGTTTATGGTGGAAGTCTTCTGTTAAGATGAGAGGAAGCCTGTTAATAAGATAATTAATTAGAGGGGTGATCATCATCTTTATCGTTTCAATTTTGCCCAACCAGGTGATAAATTTTGGAAACCAAATATCTAGAAGTTTCTTAATTTTCTCCAGCGTGATATTTTCATTGTGATGTAGTGTATCAATGATATTGCTTCCAAATTCTATACCTAAGTATTTTATATATCCTGGCTGCCATGCAAGACCTGAGTTGCCTAGAATCTCTCTGGTGCAGTGTACATTTAAGGTTTTTACTCCAGTTTGTCCCTATTTAGCTTATACCCCGAATGTATAGAGTAGTTCCCTGTTGTGAGCATCAACGCATTGATCGAAAGGCACAGGTTTTCTGTTACTACTAGGATACCGTCCGCGTAAGCGGATAATTTAATTTGAATGTTTTTAAAGCCCACTCCTGTGATGTCTTTATTCTGTTTAATGTCTTGTAGCAGGGGCTCTAGTGCTAATAGGAAGAGGGATGCTGAAAGTGGGCAACCTTGTCTTATGCCTTGTTGGAGAATTAGAGACTCAGAGAGGGAACCATTAATTGCAATACGTGCAGTGGGCTTTGTATAAAGGGCCATGACCCTAGTTATGTAGGGGTCACCTAAGTCAAATAAATGCATGAAGTGTTTTAAAAAGGACCATGAATCTCTTTTGAAAGCTCTTTCTTCCTTCCAGGGTGATTGCTATGGATGGGGCTGGTTTAAGAGCCGCATTTTCTAGTACATGACTCTGTAGACTGGTGTTGTCGTTCGACATACAGTTTTTAAGAAAGCCTACTTAGGTGTTGTTTATTAGTTGTGGAGGACTGCATTAGTCTCATGGCTAAAAATGTTGCGTACATTTTGCAGTCGACGTTGATGAGGGATATTGGTCTGTAATTTTTCAGAAGGAGGGGATCTTTCCCTTTTTTAGGGATAACTATGATGTGTGCCTCTGTCATGGAGTTTGTTGTTTTTCCTTTATTCGCTATAATATCAAATACTTTTAACATGGTTGGTTGTAGTAAATCTGCAAATGTCTTATAAAATGTGGCTGTGAAACCATCAGGTCCCGGGGCCTTATTGTCTTTTAGAGATTTAATACATTTCGACACTTCCAGTTCACTTATTGGTTTCCCTAGAGCAAGTTTATTTGTTTTGTTTAGTTTAGGGAGGTTCAGTTTGCCCAGGTATTGAGTGCACCCTTCTAGGTTAAATTCCTGATCGTTCTGGTATAAATCTTCATAGAAGGATTTTAAGGCGTTTAATATATCCTTCTGTTTAGTGTGTGTTTGGTTATTTGTATCTTTGATTGATGAGATAATGTTTTGGTTTTCAATAAAAACCTTATCACCTTCTGGGAGCTAGATTCCTCTAGTCCTCTATCCGAGACTACATGGTCTCAAATATGGAGCTCGACTACCCATAATAAAATATCTCTGGTCTTATCTCAAACAAAACTATGGCTCATACATAAAGCCTTCTGGACACCTGCTCGATTACACTCACAACATCTCCGCGCTGATCCTATCTGCTGGAACTGCAAGAAAGAGGTAGGCGATTTAGCTCTCCTTATTCTCCATTGCAAGGTTTTATCAGCATATTGGGACAGCGTATTTGCTTTTCTATCAAATGTATTCAAATGCCAATTAAAAAGAGAATTCTCCACCTTAGTCGCTGGCTTTCTTAGTGCTGATGCATTAAACTGTACGGACAAAGCTCTCTTGGACCTCCTACTCACATCCACAATAAAAATTGTCCTGAATATTGGGAAGGACACGCACCAGGCTTCATTTAAATGTTGGATGAATTGGATTACACACAATAAGGGCGCAGACAACATCGCTCTCTAAAACTCACCCTGGAAACCGTCAACCAGACACATGTGGGACAGGCTAGATGTATACCTCACTCAGGAACTTCAGGCGTACTGGACCCACAAAACTCTACCTTCATAGGACTTCTCTCCAATACATAAATATTGATCCAATACCCAACATAAGCGTGAGTAGGCCAATGTCTCAACTCTATCTAAAATCTCTTAATCTCTCTATAACTACATAACTCTTCTTTTTGGTCTTCTTCTTTCTTCTTCTCTTCTCTTATTTTCTTATTTATTTATTTCTTTTAATTTTCTTTCTGCTTATATATTTATTTTAATTTTCTTTCTCCTTAGTTCTCCTTATTTTCTCCTTATTTCGTGAACTATCCGATGATTACTCATTAGTGTACAGTGCCTTGTATTAACTAGTACTTTGTAATCCACACTTTTTGTATACCGTTTGTGACAATACCACCTGCTTATCATACTGCTGAAGTTGTTACATTTCTACCCAACTGATGAATTTCTTCATCTTTATTTCTCTGTACACCGTTTGCCGTTTCTTTGTGTTTTTCTATTGGAAATACCTAATAAAATTCTTTGAAATCTAAATAAATCAGCAAGCATCCCTTCTAGGCCCGGGCTTTACCCTAGATAGATAATTAATGGCCTCGCTGGGTTCCTCCAATAGAAACCCAAGAGTTTTTACAATTTAGACCTAAAGTTACACGGGTAAGAAGCCCCCCTTTGGCTCTGCCTAAAGCTTCATCGGCAGCAGGAGGAAAAGGAGATATTCCCATAAAAAAAGGGGGCTCAGTTACATGCTATATAGCACCAACTTACTGTCTCTACCCTTCCTGGCCCCTCTTGGAAGCAAGGGATTACACTTACCTTGGAACAGTTACACTTGTAAATCCAGTTCTAGGAGACTTCAACAGGGGTTAGAGAAATGTAAGACGTGTAAATCTGAACCTCACAGTAACTTTATACTAGGAAATGAAGAAAAAAAGGGTAACATTACAACTAGGCACAGTAGTATATTTACATAGGAGTAAATTTACCCTTGACAATTGATCCCCAAGTACCTACCCTGATCTTTACTTCTGAAGTTTTAATTCAGAATTAATTTAAAAGTGTTGTATCAATTTTTATTTTGCTCTATATTTAAAATAAGTATAATTAGTTTACATTCATATTTAACATACTTTTAAAAATATTTATTTTCGAGTGAAATATATTTTTTAAATCTTCCCTATACTTTACCAAAGGGCAACTCTGCAGGCGACAGAGTCTCCCCGAGGTAAAGTATCAGAAAAATGCTTGTAAACCAAAAACCATGGAAGGACACAATAAGTGCTGTCTTAACTTTGGGTTAACCATGTCAATGGAGTGTGAACAGTGCCACCTTAAAGTGCTGGCCCACCAAATAGTATTTTAAGGCACTCAATAGTTGGATAATGAATTTCATGAGATAGCAATTCCTTACTTCACAGCTTACCAAACTTATCATGTTGGTGACACACCTTTTTGTAAAAAATATTCCAGGGACACGGTAACACGAGCGTGCGCAGCGAGCGCGCCCGAACCACCTGAGGGTTTTTTTGAAAAAGTAGTGGGCAAATGGTGCATTTCCAAGCAAATTTGAGAAAGCAGAAATGTTAATAAAGCAATTGTTAATCTGGTCTAACAAAACCAGTGACTGATAAAACTGAGTGCAAGCAAGGTTAGGTTTGTGCATGAAACAAGAATATAATCATGCATACATTGACACATGACACATGTCCCAGTGATTTACCGCACAAAAAGTGCAATGCAAAATTCAGTTAGTTAAATATTGGAATGCGCTCAAATGTACTCATGATAGACCTGCTTAACATATGTGAGGTCTTAATCTCTGATCATCAAACATCAAAGAACATGTTGTTGTGTTAATGCTTTGCTGCGCCCCTTTGACTTACAATGTGCTTTCTCTTTCCACAAACTCGATGTTTGTGTTCCTTTATTTTGAGATGCTTTTAGTATTACTGTCACACACACAACCCCACACACACACACACACACACACACAACCCCCCACACACAACCCCCCCACACACAACTCCACACACATACAACCCCACACGCACACAACCCCACACGCACACAACCCCACACACACACAACCCCACACACACACCCACACACATAACCCCCCACACACACATAACCCCCCCACACACACACACACACAACCCCCCACACACACACAACCCCCCACACACACACAACCCCACACACAGACAACCCCACAACCCCCCACAACCCCACAACCCCCCTCACACACAACCCCACACACACAACACCACACACACACACCCACACACACACAATCCCACCCACACACAACCCCCCCACACACAACCCCACACAACTCCCCACACACACACAACCTCCCCCGCACACACATACACAACCTCCTACCCCTCCACACACGCACAACCCCCCCAACACACATAACCCCCACACACATAACCCCCCCACACACACAACACCCCACACACACACAACCCCGCACACACACAAACACAACCCCCCCACACACACACAACCTCACACACACCCACACACCCCCACACAGGCACAACCCCACCCACACCCACACACAACCCCCACACACAACCCCCCACACACACAACCTCCCCACACACACACAACCCCCCCACACACACACACAACCCCACATGCACAACCCCACACACACAACCCCCCCACACACACACCCACACACACAACCCACACACAACCCCCCCACACACAACCCCCACACATACAACCCCATACAAACATACAACCCCCACACACACACCACACACACACTACACACCCACCACACACACCACACACACACACACCACACACTACCCCCCCACACACACAACCCCACACACACAGAGCAGCCAAGTCATTGAGACCATTTGAGTAATACCTTCTCATGGCCCCCAAGGACTCACGTGCAATATCCAAAATATGCCATATGCTTAACAAATGACAGGGAGCAGATACACTCACGTTTCCGAGGGCCTGTGAGAAAGAACTCCACATTATCTCAGATTCAGACCTCTGGCAAGAGATACTCCAGCAAGTGATTAACTTTACCTCTCATATGGCCGGGAGAGTGCGAACACTCAAAATCTTATGTAGGTGGCAATATACTCCACTGTGCTTTGCCCGTTTGAATGGGGAGAGAAGCTCTTCACACTGGGGGGAGTGCAGTGGGGATGTATCTCTGACACACATCCTCTGGACCTGTCGAAAGATTCAGACTTTCTCTGCAAGTATTTTGATAGCGAAACACTAGATTACAGGATCAAATCAGACCTGCTGCCCTGGGGATGGAAAAGCTTTTTAAGGGAGCTAGAGGAAAACAAAAGATTTTACTAAACAATGGGAGCTCCTATTGCTCTATTCTCAGGCGGACTATAAGGAGCTTAGCTGCCCGAATACTTACCAACCGAGTGAGTGCCTGGGATGGTGGGGTAGATGTGGCTCCGATATCACTGTGTCCCAGCAAGGCTGCGCGCTCAGGGCCGTGAGCAGTGCCGTAGCACTCCCCGAAGGGGGGGGTCAATACTCCCACTGACCTCTCGCTGTATAGGCCTGCACACCGTCGCTGAGACTCTGACAATGCCCCCACTGTAGGATCCGAATCTCGCTGCAACACCACACCCACTGAGTCTCGGGATACCGGGATCGAGCTCCTGACCACGAGGCTCCGCTCCGCAGCTGCTCCGCCTTCCGCCTTGCACGTCGCAATCACTGAGTGAGGGGGCTCGACTCGCGGTCCCCTAATATCGGCCGGCCGGCAGACGTCATTGCGTCATATCGCGCAACACACCTACATATGGGTCGCGACACAGTAACGTGTCGCGCCACACAGTTTGGAAAGCTGTGCCTTACTTATATACTGTATTGGATGCTCCCCAGTCTCAAACTGCTGCAGTAGTACAGCTCCATGTCCAGTTCCTAAAGCATCTGTTTTTAAAACAAAGGGTTGACTAAAATCCGCACGTCTCAATTCTGGATCTGTTGTTAGAGCAGGTTTCCCTGCCCTGGAAGAATGCAATTGACCCTAATCAGGGTAAGTTTTTCAAAATAAAGATTCAACGAGTTCTGCCAACATTGAAAAACAGGGAAAAAACTGCCAATTATAGCCTACAAAACCCAGGAAAGAACAGACTTCTATTTTGTTCCTGGGTCTTGGCATCATTTTAAGAGATTCAATATTTTATATTTTGTGCTGTACCCTTCCGTTCCATATAAGGTACCACAAGTATTGCACCTGTGTAGCTGCAATTGTACATTTGAACAGGTTTGCTGTTTATCCTGCCTGTTGTAATTCTTCTTAACCATTGGCTGCCTGAAAGTGGGGATTATCTGCTCCCAGAACAGTCCGCTCTTGCATCTGTCCTGAAGGTATCCTGAGCTCAGAATTGGTGTTTGGTGATTTGAAAATACTGAAAGGTGAAAAACACTGGGCTCTTCCTATCTGAGTCATAAAGCGACCTGCTAAAAGGGCCTGGTCGAAATTAATGACCATGCATTCACCATCCAAAGATTTTTCACTAGACTCCACCCATTTAGTCCTTCTAACCATATTAATATGGGAAAATAGGTAATCACCACCCCCTCCACACAAGTGTTGCACTAATGCACTAGTTTAATTTTTGAGCTAGAGAGTGGTTTTCCTTACCCCCTGTTTTAATGGTTGAATATTGAATAGGATAGGCCACTAACTGGGTTGATTCAGGCGATAAATTCAATCTGTTCCTTATGGGTAGAACTCTTGAGGGATGCAGAGGAAATTGACTCACATCACCTGCTGCCACCCTTTCTGACCATTCTCCAGTGTCTTCAATTGGACTGCCAATCTGGGTTCAAAATCATAATGCCATCCAGATAAGCAGCTATAAAATCCTGGTATGGCCTAAGGGACTGATCCACGAGCCACTGGAATGCAGCAGGTGCCCCATATAACCTGCAGGGTAAACCCTTAAACTGAAATAAGCCAAAGGGCGTTGAAAAGGCTGGTTAGTACTTATTGTAATTTCTCATGGGAACCTGCTAATAGCCCTCTATTAAATCTAAAATAGATGTCCCATTGACCAGATGGAAAGTAATACAACCATACATAATGACCAACATAATGGACCATGTCCATTTGCTCTTGGATGGTTCTATTATATTAAGGGACAATACAGTATCTCTTTATTTTCTGACTGCTTCCCTTCAGTGTTCCTGGATCTGGTAGGGCTGAATTCTGACGTTAGCTCCCTGCGGCGTATTAATAGCATACTCCATTACAGTCATATGCCTCAGGAGAAGAAAATCCCTACCAGTTTTCCTTGAGTACAGGTTCCGATTCTAATATTTCTCACCCAAATTAGGAGCCTTCTTGAGTAGGTTTTTCTATGAGCCCCTGCTAGAAATATACCCTTATCTGTTCTTTAGGTTTGTTCCACTGTTCCTACCAAACCTATGTTTTCGGGTTTGTTCCAATTTTTTTAACAGCTTTTTATTAGGTACGCCTGAGATTCCCTTCTTCTATTGGGGTGGGATACTTAATATGCAAGGGAACGTATCTTCTTTGTCACCACCTATGGCCATGATCACTTGACCAACATCTTATTTTCTGCTGTAGGCAATATTACTCAAAACCTGGCCCCTATTTTGAGGTTTCTAATATAACTCCCTTTAATTATACTGTTTCTTCCGCAAGATTGTTTGCTGTTCACAAAGGAATTTTACTAGCGATATATTTAGGACTGCAGGCTGTCTGCACATAAAAAGATAGGACAGCCCAATATTTTTGTGAATGACGACTTGGGCATAAGGTTGCTGGAAATTGTTTCCCACAAGGCCTATATCCATTGCTTTGGTAGCCACCTCAGTTGGACACATCCTTGTGATGTGCCCCAATTCCCTGCATTAAAAACATTGTGGTCCAGTGGGGCTAGTTATCCATCTTTCCAATATCTTCTCAGGGAGAATGTGTCTCAGTCTTAGGTGGGGTTGGGTTCAGGCTGCATCCTCAGTCTTTCCCTGGGTATCGCTGGAGGAAGAAACTGTTGTCATTGGGTTTCTAGAGCTTTATGTGGTCCGGCTTTCTGGAATGCCTTTGCCAGTTTTATCCTCTCTTCAAGGATGAATTTGGAAGTTATTTCACTTATCTTTCCATAGAAGTCAGTAAAGCCTCTTTAAATTGTTATTTGAGGATTTCTAGCTCGTATTTCTACTTTGGTGGAAGAGCTAGTTTACAACCATTTATACCCCAAATTATGGGCCCGATAGTACAATTGTCTTGGGTTCTCATTAAGTTTTAGTCTTAAGTAATGAGAAATATTTATGTAGACTTCTTCTTCAACCCCCAAGTGCTCTAGTATTGTTTTATTTGTTTCCTAATATGGAATTCCATCCAGGAAGGCTAATGTGTACACCACCCACATCTGTCTAGTTTGGAAGAAAGCAATATAATTCTAGCACTCCACAGACTACGCCGCATTATAGGCCACCCTTTAGGAAACAATAAAGAAATAGCTGGTGTCGTCCCCTGGGGTATATTTCTGTAGCACCATGGAAAATATGTTCAGGTGCTCTCTGAAAGCGACAATGTCATCTGTTAGCTTGGGCATAGGTGCATAGGCCCCTATGCCCAAGCTAACAGATGACATTTTTAATGGGCAGCGACCGGAATTTGCCCTTGAGTAGCAACACCTCCTGTAGGGTTTGTCTGTTTTCATGAGTTTGTTGCTGGAACAGTTTTATAGGTTGGACTATCCAAGGATATGGTGGGAAATCTTTCCTATTTGTACTTTCAAAACCACTCACTTGTCCACCTGTGGGCTGACCGATCACGCAGCTATGCATCAAATGTTTTCCCAAATATATGTATGAACTAGTTTTGAATATTTTGTGAAGATTTGTCAAACGGCACCAAAGTTATTAGCAAAACAAGAAACGCTTTTCCTATGAAAACTAGGTTCTGGATTGGGACTTTGTCGTCACAAAATATTTAGAACTAGTTTGCCTCCCACTTCAGCTGCTGTTTGGAAAGTGTTGGGGCCATTCATCAAGAGGGGCCTAGAAAAGTGTGTATGTGGGGGGTCGGGGGTCCCAAAGCTCGTTTTCCTCATGTACTTTCAAATAAGAGGTTTATTTTTTATAATCAACTTTGTTGGGTTTTGAACAGGAAAGAATATAAGACTAGCAGTAATCAAAGGCAGTGAGACATGACATCATTGTAAAGTCATACAACAAACGCATCTGAAAGCAAATTATGAGGAGGACAGAGTAGAGTCTAGCACCTAGCTTGCAGTTACATAAGTGTGATGCTGTTCATCTAGCACCCCCAGCCATTTGCCCCAGACTGTACGATATTTCGCCGGGCATCCCCTGGCTTTATACATAGGTCTCTCTTGTGCTGCGCACCAGTCTACCCCCCTACGCCATTTGGCTATGGTAGGTGTGGCAAGATTCAACCAGTTAGCTTCAATGTCCCTTTTTGCCCACCATCATGGCTGTGTTCAGGAATAGTTTGTCAGGCCTGGACCCGTCCAGCCGATCAGCAACCCCCAGGAGCACATTTAATAGCCTATGCAGGACCTCCCAGCCCAGGACTTCTGTGAGTTTCTTTTCTACGGAATCCCAGTATCGTGCAATGATGGGGCAAAGCCATACCATGTGGAAGAAATCTGAGTGGAGCTGGTTGCAACGTGGACATGATGCGTCTGGTCTTAGCCCTGCATTGTGAAGGCGTTTCGGTGTTAGGTATGTAACATGTAGGTAGCACAGCTGGACCAGGCGGAGCATGGCAGATGTGACTGTATTGTGAGCCATCAGTGCGTCTCTCCAGTCCTCTTCCTCCAGAGGCCCAATCCATCCCTCCCACAGGTCCCTGAGTCGGTGTATGGTATTAGGAGTATTGTTAGTTAAGGATTGGTAGATTTGGGAGACCCCCCTTCCCCAGATTGCTTTTCATGATTTGAGCATCGGGTGGGCTGTACTCTGGTAGAGAAGTACCATCAGTTATGTGACTGCGGAGGGCTTGATGCAACTGCAGGTACCTATAAAACTGGGAGGGGTGCAAAGAGTACTGAGTTTGCAGGTCTTCAAAGGTACGTATGTGGTCACCTCCCCATTAGTACCCAAGTTGTGAGATGCCAATAAGGTCCCAGGCTATGAATCCTTCCAGGCTGCCGACCTCCTGGAGCCAGGAGCCCTGCCAGAGTGGTGCGTATTGAGTCAGTTTATTCGACCATTGAGTACGGTGTAAATAAGCACGCCCAGCCAGGAGAACCCCTTGTATCACTGTGGGCAGGGATCTGGGGATAGCACCCCCATACATCATCTCTTGGATCCTAGATAGGCCTGGGGAATTCACCCTGTACACTGCGTCTGACCAGCCTCCGTTGAACCAGTCATGTATAATGAGCAGTCGGGTTGATAAATAGTATAGTTAGAGATTGGCATTGCCTATTCCTCCATCGAAGGGTAGAATACGGCATTGAGCCAGGGCCAAGCGAGGTCTTCGCTCTCCCCAAAGGAATTTGATAGTCAGGTTGTCCAACTATTTAAACCAGGTTTGTGGAAAAAGGAATAGTGTATTCTGAATTACGTACAGAAACCTGGGTAAAATCATCATTTTGGGATTACTACTATGGTGACGGCGTTTGTCTCTGGTCGAAACATGCCGTTTCCAACGGCTTCAGCATACATCTCCAGGAGGTGGAGAACAAGTGTTTCCCAGCAGGCCGCGTAGTACTCCTGTGGGAGCCCGTCCGGACCCGGGGTTTGGCCGGATGCGGTGTGGGATAGGGCGTCATTAATCTCTTCTTGAGTAATGGGGAGACCCAGGTCCGCCATTTCAGCCACACTTAGGCGAGGGAGGGAGATGCACTCTTGGTGAAGCAACTCTGGGAGTGAGAGGTTGGGGAGCTGTGCAGCGTAAAGTGTAGAATAGTAGGTGGGAAAGGACCGGGCCATCGCCACAGGTGAGCGCTGGGTAACGCCGTCTAGCGCAATAATCTCGGGAATTACGCTGTTGGCCATGGGATACGTGGCCAGGCGGTGAAGGATCTTCCCATTTTTGTCCCCCCAGCCATATACTCTAGCTATAGAGGACCACCACAGTAGCTTGGTGGCCTCTAGGGAAGCCTGTCTGATCTCATCCCGCAAAAGTGCAAGTCGTCTGTTGTGTGAATCATCTCTTTGTTCTGGCGCGTGGCTCTCAAGGAGGGTTGCCTGGGCCTCTAAAAGGGTTATTTGGGAGTCCTGGGTGAGGCGCTTAGGTTGAGCTGGCCTTCGACAAAGAAACAAATTGTGGCCTTGCTAGCCTCCCACAAGGTGCCCGGGGAGGAGACGGAACCCTGATTAGTGAGAAACTATTGTTTGAGCTCTTTTCTTATTGAATTCTTAAAGTTTTTGTCCTGGAGGAACTATGCATTCATGCTCCAGACCGGTCGTATCATGTCTGGGGGATCCCCTACTCCCAACGACAGGGGTGAGTGATCAGATATACCCCTGGGAAGGATGACAATTTCTCTAATTTTGTGGCAATCGAGGGCGGGCATGAAGATGTGGTCCAGTCGTGTGTGGGTGTGGTGTGCTGCAGAGGTATGCGTAAATTGTTTAGTTATTGGGGCTGCCAGACCCTCCAGGAACCGCAGATCCCCAGGGTGCTCGCCCAGTTCATCAGGAGTTTGGCGTGGGTGGTTCTAGTGACAATTGGGTGCTTGTAGTGTCTAGAGCCGGAAGCATAACTGCATTAAAATCACCTCCAATTATTGTCATCCTGGAGGGCAAGGTCGTGATGTGGTCTGCAGTACGTTTGAGGGTGGGAGAAAGCATTGATGGAGGGGAGTATAAGGACATTAGGTTAGGAGCGGTGTCTCCTATGGTGCCTCCCAGAACTAGGAAACAACCCAGGGGATCACTGGTGACTTTGGTCAGCACAAATGGAAGAGTACGTTGCATGAGGATTGCCACACCTCTTGACCCACGATTGAACCCTCAGTGCCAGACTCTGTCATAGCCGTATCATGCCAAGAAAGAGCAGTTATTGCCTGTAAGATGGGTTTCTTGGAGCAGCAGTATGTCGGCCGCTTGGCGCTGTGCATAATGCAGGACCGCCGTCCTTTTAACTCTAGCTAACAGCCCATTAAAATTCCATGATATCACACGGAGTAGCTCCCTACCATTACGGGTGTCTGTCATAGTGGGCAGAAGTGTGAAAGAGGAACCGTAGAGTGGGCGCCAAGCGCAGGTGCGGTGCTCTACCTACCTGCTGTGGGATTATAGGTGAGTTGCTGTAGCTTGGGTTGCGCTAGCGAGTGTTGTATTGCTGAAGAAGAGTGCTGGTGTAACAAACAAGGTGTAGTAACGAAAAACCTGCACAAAGGTCCCTCCCCCCTTCCGTTTGCCCCCACCCAATACTTCAGGAACGGGAGCATCTGTCAACCCTAACAGGCAAAATTAGATACCAAACTGAATTGCTTGGGTGTGGAGAACCGTTGAGGGCCCCATCTCATATAAGGATATTGATATAGATGCCATCATGAGAACTAGAGTTGCGGTAAACATGGCAGACAATGTGAGCCATGTCTTGTATTTCAGGCTGTCCGCCGCAGAACCAGGTTAGCCTTCCAGGAGAGCCGGACTTCGAGAGAGGTGTGTGTCCACCAAGTCGATTGGGGACGTTCGAGGCAGAGTGTCCCCAGGCTCTGAGTGGCCCCAGGAGCCGGCCTGCCTAGAGAGGCGGGAGTTGCTCAGGGGCTCTCGGGCTTGTGGGAGCAGTCCAAGGCCTGAAGGTGATTCTGACCTGGCTCATCTCGGTCCCTGTCCCATGCGGGAGCTGTTGCGTTTATGACGTGGCCTGGGTGACCCTCCCCGGGAGTCCCCAGTATGGGCCTAAGGGGATCGGTTCACGGCATTTCCTTTCAGAGTGCGCTCTTCCGTTAGCCAAGTCCAGGCTGTTACTTCGCAAGTCCTCAGGATCAGTTTGATGCCAGAAAGGGTCCACCTCTTGATATAAGCAAGACTGATAGCCGTAATGGTACAGGTCAGCGGCAGGATCAAGTGAGGGAAGGAAGGGAAGGGAACTGCGAGGAGGGAGATCTGAAACAACAAAGAACAGTAATTACATAACCTGTCCCAACACATCTGCAATATCGAGCCATCTATTCTATACTCTTTCTCTATACCTGAAATAAAAGAAAAAGGCTTTATGTAAGACAAGCAGCCTGGTTGATGAGCCTTCTGAGTGTTGGTGGTATTTGGAAGATATAACTGCAGCCTGAATACAAGACAGCAACAGGTACACTGTTATTTAGATGAATTAGACATTCCACAGACTAATATATATAGAAAACAATAGTGCTACCACCTACCTATCCTCCTTGGTTCATGAAATGTCATTGTAACCAATAGTCAATACACCAAAAGAACCGTTGGAATCCTTACAACCGAAAGAGTTGAATCTCAGGGTTCCAAGTAGTTTAAATAAAGTAACAACAAAAGAAATGAAGGTGGAAATAACAGAACTAAGAGAGGTTTCCACAATCGGGTTAACAGCACCCTTCGGGACTAACCAGTTGCCTTCATGAATAATAGTGTAGAATGCTGATCCCGGTTCTATAGACAGAGGAGACTCCTCTCGGCCGACAAGCCAATCGAAATGTAACTAAGTTACCGTCCTATGCACAAGCTCCGGTCTGGATGCTCACCAACAGAGGACTCAGCGCGAGGCAACAGCTAACAAAGCCTCTCTGGTTCGCGAGAGCAGCCGCTCACCAACGAAGGAAGGGAGATCCTAGGACAAAGGTTAGGGCTCAATTCTTCGGAACCCACAGAACTTAATTCCAAACAGATCAAAGCAGCTTACACGGATCTGGGTGAGAGAATTTCCGACACCCTTCCGGGTTTGCCCACGTGTTATATGTGCTGTCCTTGCCGCGTCGCAAGTGACATGCAAGGCCCCATGGGAATTCTAGTTTTAACAAAGATGGTGCCGGTTTGTTGTTCCACGGCACCTATTGAATGAGGAGTTGCGCTCGAGCCAGGTATTTGTAACAGTACATCCTACCACAACGAGAGCGCAACAAAGGACTTGCTTTTAAAGGGCATTTCTTGTGAAAAGAAGACAACAGCCTAGGCGCATGCACTCCTGAAGCAAGTTCCCAGGAATTCTCCTCCGGCCCATACCCCTTCCAGGCCACCAAATACTACAGTTTGTGACCAAGCCATCTTGAGTCCCGTATGCCACTCACCTCATATTCCAGCTCCTCATTGATCAAGAGAGGAGGGGGCGCTTTCCGTACGGAGGAAACAGAAGGTTTCAGCAAAGAAATGTGGCACACAGGATGAATACGTAAATGCGAAGGCAGTTTTAGTCGCATGTTGACTGGACTGATGCATTTATCAATTAGGTATGGCCCAATGTATTTTGGATTGAACACACTATGCTTTCTGAAACATACATTCCTGGTGGACAACCAGACTGAATCCCCTACTTGGTACAAAGGCCCTGGACACCTGTGTTTGTCTGCTGAGGTTTTGTAAGCAATCTTGGCCGCCTTCAGGTTTTCCTGCGTCTTTATTAGAGTGTCCTTGATGTGCGATACCCTATTGACCACTTCGGGTATGTTCGTGTCCTTGATGGGGTGGAGAAAAGGGAGAAACCGTGGATGGTGGCTGTAATTACAATAGAACAGAGACACTCTCATGGAGCCAGGTGTAGCATTGTTATAGGCAATCTCCGCGTGCCATAGATAATCCACCCATTCCTCCTTACTGTTGTCCACGTAATATCTCAGATACTGCTTCAATGTCTGGTTGAGACGTTCAGTCTGGCCATCCGTCTGAGGGTGAAAACTGGTAGACAAGGCCGATGTTACATGCAAAGAAGAACACCACGTCTTCCAGAACTGGGCTGTGAACTGCGAGCCTCGATCGGACACAATGATGCTGGGTAACCCATGCAACCGTACAACATGCAACATCAACAAACGTGCCAGTTGACCTGCCGTAGGCACCTGTTTGCAGGCTATAAAATGTCCCATCTTTGTAAGATAGTCTATGACCACCAGAATCGTAGTATGTCCTTGATCCAACGGCAAACAGACGACAAAGTCCAATAAGATGTTCTCCCAAGGCCTGGAAGGGGTAGGAAGAGGGTGTAACAACCCCTGCAGCTCACGGTGGTCAGATTTAATTGTGGCACATTTTACACAAGGAGAAACCCACTCCTTCACATCCATCCTGAGGGAAGGCCATCAGAATTGCCAGTTGATTATGTCAGCCGTTTTTTCTACTCCAAGATGGCCAGCACTGGGAGACTCATGGCACCAATGGAACACCTGTTTCCTGAGTCGAGATGTAGGCATCAACAAGCGGCGATTATTCATTGGGAAACCATCCCTCACTTGCCATTCTTTGTGGCTCTGTGACCAGGTCTTCCATGCGAATGATCGTACTCCCTTCTGAACACCTTGGAGAAAGGCTTCTAGTTGAATCACACCCAAAACCTTGGAGGGGTTGATAATGGCGCTAGCTGGTGAGAGAACCGGGTCCTTGGTAGATTACTGGTGGGTAAGAGCATCAGCTTTCTCGTTCTCCTCCCCTGGTCTGTAGGTAATGAGAAAATGGAACCCAGAAAAGAAAAGCATCCACCTGAGCTGACGGATGTGAGATGTCTAGCTGCAGTCATATATTGGAGGTTCCTGTGGTCGGTATACACCGTGGCCACATGTCTGGCTCCCATCAAGAAATGCCTCCACTCCATGAAAGCTTCCTTTATAGCTAAAAGCGCCTTTTCAGCAATATGGTAGTTTCTTTCAGTTTCGTTAAGTTTTCTGGGCATAAAAGCCACCGGATGTAGCTGCCCAGTGGAGGGATGTCTCTGTGACAGGATGGCCCCCAAGGCCACTTCCGACACATCGGCTTCCACGATGTGGGGTCTCTCTGGATCCGGGTGAGACAAGATCGGAGCGGTCACAATAGCTGCTTTTAAGGCAAGAAAGGCCTCCTGGTCTTCAGGAGTC
Source organism: Lissotriton helveticus (assembly GCF_964261635.1). Classification (NCBI taxonomy): domain Eukaryota; kingdom Metazoa; phylum Chordata; class Amphibia; order Caudata; family Salamandridae; genus Lissotriton; species Lissotriton helveticus. The sequence goes on along the minus strand of NC_136068.1, from coordinate 717,904,783 downwards.
CATTAGAATTTCTGGGATTTACTCAATAGTTGAGTGATGGGAGCCACAAGCTTAGAGAACTGGTCGATGATTCGCCTGTAAAAATTGGCAAAGCCAATAAAGCATTGCACATCCCGGACGTTCTTAGGAGGAGGCCAATCCTTGACAGCAATGATCTTTCGCTCGGCCATCTCCTGGCCTGATGAGCTTAGTATGACTCCTAGGAATTCTACAGTGGTCACATGAAAGTCACATTTGCTCAATTTGCAGAACAAATGGTTTTCCTGTAGGATCTGTAGTGCAGATGTTACATGTTGTATGTGCTCCTCTTCTGTTTCAGACTAAATGAGAATATTGTCAATATACACTACCACGTAGTGGTCCAGGATCTCACGGAGTTCATCATTAAGAAAGTATTGGAATGCCGCAGGGGCATTACACAGCCCAAACGGCATCACCAAATACTCAAACAAACCATATCGGGTCTTGAAAGCCATCTTCCACTCATCACCGCACCTCATCACCGCTCACTGCACACCAAGTGATAGGCCCCCTTCAGATCAAGCTTCATGCATATCCTTGCCCTGTTTACCTATTCGAGTAATACATTAATGAGCGGCAAGGGGTATCTGTTCTTCACGGTTATAGCATTCAATGCTCTAAAGTCCACACAATCTCTTAATTCACCATTGGCTTTTGGTATAAAAAAGAGCGGTGACGCAGCAGGGGATTTAGATGGGCGGATAAAGCCTATTTCGAGTAATTTGTCCAATTAGTCTCTTAGATGGAGATTCTCTGGTTCCGTCAAGGCGTACAGCCTCCCACTAGGAACTGCAGCCCCTGGAACAAGATCAATTTGGCAGTCATACTGCCTGTGAGGAGGAAGTACTTCCGCCTGGATGTTGTCAAATACCCCCTCATACTTCTGATATACTGAGGGCAACTGCACACCTTTTCTGCTGAACTGGCTACCCTCAGTCCACAGACCAATGCTATGGCGGGGTTTTCTGTGGTCATACAGAAATGTTACCAGCAATAAGGAGAGTTCATCAACACTGTCTTAGTAACCAAATCGATTTCAGGGTTATGTTTTTGCAGCCAGGGTAACCCCAATATGACCCCATATTGGGGTGCACAGATGATGTTGAAAGCGATTGATTCCCTGTGAGTGGGTCCATATTGTACCAGGACGTCTTCTGTGTGGTATCCAATGGGCCTTGTAACCAGCTTCCACTCATCAACTGCGTATACATCTTCTGGTATGTTCTTAGGTATTTGGCTTACACCTATACATTTAGCCTCTCCCCAATCCATAAATAAGCCAGTGGCTCCTGTATCAACCATGGCAGCCATAGTAATCCATTCGGTTTGTATCAGCAGCATGACCTCAATGTAAAGGTGGCGTTGTCCGGCTGGGTCCTGGCTTAGCAAAGAAGGGATATATGCATGACTTCAAGAAACCCCTTCGCTGTTCTTAGAGTCCTCTAGTTCTCCGAGACCTTGTCTACAGCTGTTGTCATCATCTTGCCAGCACGAACTCGATTTGTCTTTGGTTTAACGGGACATTCTCTTACAAAATGACCCTTTCTGCCACAATGCAGACAGAGTCCTTGTTTGGGGTGCGAATCCTTCTCAGCAGAAGTCAAGGCAGCCCTTATGGTTCCTATATCCATAGGCTCAGATCTTGAGACTTGGTGAGATTCAGAAGACCCTGGGTGTCCATAAGACGGTGAGTATTTTTCTTTCCTTTTATGTTCACCTTTGCGTTCACTCAGTCTGTGATCAAGACGCAGTACCAGATTAATCAGATCTTTGCATGTAGCAGGCTGTGGATCAATCTGGGCAATAACTTCTTTAAGATCTTCCCTTAATCCTTGATGGAAAAGTGCTGCTCAGGCCATTTGGTTTTAGCCACAAGGTGCCGAAAGGTATTTAAGTACACCAGCAGGTCCTTGCTACCCTGACGGAGCTCCAATATTTCCTTGTCTACCGTGTATGAGTCTGCTCTCCTATCAAACACCTTTATAAATTCCTCTCGGAATGCTTCCCAATCATGTAAGAGAAGGTCGTCCCGCTTTACCAAGGGTACTGCCCACTGCGCTGCTTCCCCTCTGAGATAAGAAATAAGAAAAGCTACCCTCTTCTGATTAGTGGGGAATGATTTCGGCTTACACGAAAAGTGTAGCATGACTTGAGTCAAGAATACCTATACAGCACTGGAATCCCTATTGTATCTTTCTGGGGTGGCTAATGGAATAGAAATCGGCATCCCTACCACCACTGCACTAGGCGCTGCTGCTGCTGCCTCTATGTTGAAAGGATTCCGTTGCAACCCATCCAGCCTGGCCCTCAAATCTGCAGTTTCTTGTCTAGATGCGGTTAAGTCAACCTGAACTGTGGCAAGTGCTGCCAGTACATCTTCAAGAGTGGCCATTCCTAACACTACCCAACCGGGAGGACACTATTCCGTGGGTCGGACATTTGGTTACTTCGCAAGTCCTCAGGATCGGTTTGATGCCAGAAAGGGTCCACCTCTTGATCTAACCAAGCCTGATAGCCGTAATGGCACAGGTCATCGGAAGGATCAAGAGAGGGAAGGAAGGGAAGGGAACTGCGAGGAAGGAGATCTGAAACAACAAAGAACAGTAATCACATAACCAACACATCTGCAATATTAAGCCATCTATTCTATACTCTTTCTCTATACCTGAAATAAAAGAAAAAGGTTTTATGTAAGACAAGCATCCTGGTTTGATGAGCTTCTGGGTGTTGGCGATATTTGGAAGATATAACTGCAGCGTGAATACAAGACAGCAACAGGTACACTGTTATTTAGATGAATTAGACATTCCACAGACTAATATATATAGAAAACAATAGTGCTACCACCTACCTATCCTCCTTGGTTCATGAAATGTCATTGTAACCAATAGTCAATACACCAAAAGAACCGTTAAAATCCTTATAACCATAAGAGTTGAATCTCAGGGTTCCAAGTTGTTTAAATAAAGTAACAACAAAAGAAATGAAGGTGGAATTAACAGAACTAAGATAGGTTTCCACGATCGAATTAACAGCACCCTTTGGGACTAACCGGTTACCTTCATGAATAATAGTGTAGAATGCTGGTCCCGGTTCTATAGACACAGGAGACGTGTAACAATTAAAAAGTCCTTGAATCCAGAATATGAAAAATAGGTTTGATTTATTGTAGCTTAGTTCCAGGTTAAGTTAATAATACAGATATAAGCAGATGTAATTGTAACCCCACCAGTAGCCATTCCGGACCCAACCTTCCATGATGTCATCAGGCATTCTACCACTCACACTGGCTAAGCAACAGGGAAATCTAAGCAAGGGAAATGAAAGACATAAGCCAGATATAACAAGACTCCTCTCGGCCGACAAGCCGATCGAAATGTAACTAAGTTACCGTCCTCTGCACGAGCTCTGGTCTGGATGCTCACCAACAGAGGACACAGCGTGAGGCAACAGCTAACAAAGCCTCTCTGGTTCTTAACAATAAAGCAATGAAACGTCTATACCGTCCTCTGCACGAGCTCCGGTCCCAGAGCTCTCCAACAGAGGACACTGTGCAAAGTAACGGCAGACAATGCCATTCGAGTAAGAGGATATGAAGCGTTTGTACTGTCCTCTGCACGCACTCCGGTCCCAGTGTTCTCCAACAGAGGACACTGTGCAAAGTAACGGCCAACAATGCCGTTCGAGTAAAAGGATACACAAACCGTCCTCCGCAACGAGCTCCGAGCAGGCAGCTCACCCAACGGAGGACTAGTCACGCAACAGCCGAAAATGCCGATCGAGTGTAACTGCAAATATGGGTCTCTCCACTTCGCAAGAGCAGCCGCTCACCAGCGAAGGAAGGGAGATCCCAGGACAAAGGTTAGGGCTCAATTCTTCGGAACCCACAGAACTTAATTCCAAACATAGCAAAGCAGCATACACGGATCCGGGTGAGAGAATTTCCGACACCCTTCCGGGTTTGCCCACGTGTTATATGGGCTGTCCTTGCAGCGTCGCAAGTGACATGCATGGCCCCATGGGAATTGTAGTTTTAACAAAGATGGTGCCGGTTTGTTGTTCCATGGCACCCATTGAATGAGGAGTTGCGCTCGAGCCAGGTATTTGCAACACAGACCTCCTCTGGGGATTCGAAGAAAAGAGTTTTGTTCTGGAACCACACCCGGAGGCAGGCCGGGAAAAGAAGCTTGTACTGGAGGTCCAGGGCACAGAGTTTCTGCTTAACCTCTACAAATGAACATCTTTGACTCTGAACCTCTCGAGTGCAGTCAGGGAAGATCATAATCGGTTGACCCTGGTATGTGAGGGATTTTTGCCTGCATGCCTCAGCAAGGATAGAGTCCCGGTCCTTGAAATTGAGAATCTGTGCTATTATCTGCCAGTGTGGTGCCCTCAGCGGAGGCCTCAGAGCCAGAGTGCCCGTTCAATTGCAAACCACGGGGAGAGGGAGTCCTTGGGCATCCAGGAAGTTATCCAGCACTCAATGAAGTTGCTCATCTGCCCCTGCTCTGAGCCCTCCGGAAATCCCACCAGGCGGAGGTTGTTGCATCTCGACCTGTTTTTAGCGTCTTCAACTCGCTTATGCAGTTCTTTATTGTGGGTCTGTAAGTGTGCAACTTGGTCTTTCAACTGGTGGACATCATCATCTACCATGGAAATACAGGATTCTGCTTCTTCGATCCAGGCCGTCGCGTTGCGGAGGTCTTGCTGGATGAGGGCCAGTTTCGACTGGGACTTTGCTAATTTTACTCACCATCGAGGTCTGCGAGGTGCTAATTGCTTGAAGGATGGTGCTGAGATCGGTCGTGGCGGGGGCATTCTTTTTGGAAGGGCCACTTTTTGCCCCAGTTTTGGCAGTCGTGTGTTGGACCATCTTGGTCTGCGTTGTGAGGGGCTTCAGCCCCCGGCTCTCACCATGGCAGCTGATCGGTGGTTTTCCTCTGGAGACCTGCTCTGGGGATCAGTGTCTCAGGCTATCCCAGCCTGCGCAGAGGAGGAGAGGAAAGCATCGCAGACTGCAGAACCGACTGGCCCAGTGATCGAGGGGCAATCTCGCTGTGGCTGTAAACGACAGGAGGCTGCAAGACAGCAGTTGCAAGCCTGGGTCTGGTGGAGCACCCGTGGCCTCGCTGGTTCTGTGTTTGTGGGGGCCCAGGCCGGTCAATCACCTCCGTTCTCTGCCGCTAAACGCATCCAGCAGGCCACAGAATATCTAGGTGTCAGGCAGTTAACGCAGGGTGAAGGGACCATGGGGCACACTGGGTCACTCTATGTCTACGAGGTCGTCAAAGGGGGGATGGACCCTACCTCCATATCCCCACCTGCCCGAAATGGCAGTCAAACCGCCAGGCTCAGCTGCTCCCACCCGGCTGTGGCTGCCCCCAGTCCGGCCGCCCAAGAGAACAGTCAAGAGTGTGCCTCACGCAAGGGAACCGGGACCGAGATCAAGGCCCCACCCCACCTGAACGGTCTCCTATGACAGCGGGGGCCCCAGTAGCACCTCCAGTCGGCCGGTCACAGTGGCTCTGCAGGCTGGCAAGGCCCCGGGCCATGCAGCATAAGGGCACTTCAGAATGTGCTGGGTCTCATAACCAGTGGTAAAGCCTCAGCCGAAACCTCTGCTGCTCAAGTAGGCGCCGCTGTGGGCCCCTCTGCGTTGGGGACTCACCCAGCTAGCAGGTTACTGGGTGTTGGGGCCGCAGCTACAGTCATGTCGGGTTCGGGAGACAGGTGCAGCTCCGGCATCCCTCCTTCCACCCACCGTGGCCCAGCACTCACCGGATCACAGGTGGTTCAGCAATAGGTGCTCCTCTGCATGTTGGTGGGGTACCAGAGTCACGCACAGCCCAGTGACCAGGGCCACCACTCACCCCAGAACTAAGAAACAGGCTGAGGGAGGTGAGACCCAGATCAGTACCTCCCCCGCTGCCGAGGCGCAGCCGGTCCCCTGCACATCACTGCCAGCAGTCGCGCAGGCCCAGGGAAGCGATCAGGGCAGGTCCCTCTCCTCTAATGCGCCACAGCCCAGCCCACTTCAGGCCGCAGGAGGCTCGGGCAGGGGGCGGTCCACAGGGCATCAACGGGCCTCCAGCACCTCAGAGCAAGGCGCCCAACACCAGCCCAGGGCCACCAGGAGTCTCAGGAGGAAGAAACAGGTGGGGGGAGAACCGAGGCCTCGGCCTACCGCTTCGCGTAGTTGGGGAAGGAAGGCCCCGTCAAAGGCCGCACGTCAGTGCCCCTCACCTTCGACCAAGCGTAGCCAGCACGTCCAACGACTCTGCTGTCCTCCACCAGGTAGGGTACCCCACCCGCGGCGCCACAGGGACCCGCTCTCCGCCAGCCCGGATGACCAGGCAGAGGTCACAGTGGAGCCTCAAGGGGACGGGATCCACTGCTGGGAGCCACCATCTTAAGTCCAGTGCAGCCCGGGCGTGAAGCTTGTCTCCGCGCATAGATTCACTTATTTTTGGGGCTCCAACAATTAACACAGGGTGCATCGCGATGTTGGCAGAGGACTATCAGGATGGGTAATCACCGATGGTGGCGGATTTTGAAGCGGATGATGGAGGGGTCCGGATCACTCCTAAAGTGCGACCCCCATCTTGACGCTCCAAGTCACGTCCTCAAATAAGAATTTTAGAAACAACTACAGCTCAAACTGATGAACAAAATTACAACAAATTTGGCTGAAAGCTAGATCTTGGTCCATAAAGAGTGCCTTTTGTAATTTGGTGTAAATCAGTTCAGTAGTTTTGAGTAATTTAAAAAAAAGATTTATATTTATCTAGAGACGCGGATCCATCGTAGATCTACCACGGTGCCAACAGCAATGCCATAATTGGCTGCCACCACTTCAACCAGTCCCAAAAAACCCCCACAAAAATAAAAACAAGGGGCAGGGTAAGAATATTAACCAACTAAGCCTGGTGGTGGTGTCACACAAGGACACGCGTGGGGCAACATTTCAAAAAAAATATTTGCCATAATTTTGCAGAGCATCCGCAACAAACAAAAAACAAAACAAGTGCAGGCTACCAGTGCTTCTTTTCTTCATGCCTCCTGTGAGAGCCAGGTCCCTGGGGTGGATTTATAAATATAATTAGGGGAGGGGGCACACGTGACCCCATCCCCCGGGGCCCGGTCTTACAAATTAACTGGGAGGGGGCACGCAGCCTCAATCCCAGACCGATTTTGGCCTCCTGGATCCCATATCCCAGGGCACGGCTAATATTCATAGGGAGAGGGAGGGAAGGTGCTCTGCTCCTGGGCTGATTTCGACCCCAGGTACTTCATCCGCTGTGGCCCGGCCTTAATATAAAGTATGCACGTGGCCCCCCTCCTGGGCCGATATTGGTTCTGGGGACCCCATCCCCCAGAGCTGGCTCCTGATATGTCTTGGGGTTCTCTGCCCGCATTGGCACAGGCATGTAAACTCGTTTTTGCTCTCGCTTGGTAGGAGCAATTTAAAAGCTATCGCCAAGTAAGGGAAACATACGAAGTCCACTCCCAGTTGGTGGGAGCTTTAGAACTGCTCCCCCCAGCTTTGAGCAGACTTCAGATCTATTTCCCTGCCTGCAGTAATGCGGACAGGGGAAACAGATCTGAATATTGCTCCCACCCGCATGGTGCAGCATTTTCAGCTGCTCCCTGTGGGTGGGAGCAATGCCAGCTGACGCTTGAGACAAGGATCTGGCTGGGGCAGTGGGGCCTTGGGGGACCCCCTGCAGCCCCCAACAAGGTGATAGTGGTTGCCCTAGATGGGCACCATGGCACAACCCTTAGTTTACCGGGCACCAGGGTGAGGGTTCACGGGGATGACATTGGACCAGAGAGGGGGCATGCCCCCCTCCCTATTTAATCATTGGCCAGCCCCAGGTGATGGGGTGCCCTAAGGTAACTATAACTCGTGCACTCACCATGCACTGCCAATTACCCCATAAATTACATCACTCATGAAATCCTCTATGGCATCATTGATAATATCACTGCAACATTTGCTGTAAAAGTATTGATGAGAAAGCTGTGTCTGGCGGGGGCCCAAGTTATAGTTACCTTAGGGCACGAGTTATAATTACATGAGATAACTTTAACTATAACTGTTGAATTTCTATGGTTTTGTGAGTGTAACATCTGAGCCTACCTATTAAGTCCCTGTAACTTTAGTTTTTTAGTGAATCTCTAAAGGTTTTTATAATTCTATTTCCTAACTATAATATCCCTGTAACCTCTGTTTTTGTTCAGCAAATATGGCTATAGATAGAGAGAAAGTATATATAGAGTAAGAAACTGGATTACTGGTTGAGCAGGGGTACGACTATACTCTAGCAGCAACCACAATTCTTGTCAGGGTGGAACACAAGCAAACCCCAAATTAACCTGTTGCCAACCCTCTGGTGGCTTGGCGTAAGAGCAGTCAGACTTCACCTAGAGGCAATGTTTAAAATATTTATGCAGCATACACACAGTAATAAAGTGACAACACGACACCAGAGAAACGCCACACCAATTTAGAAAAATAGAGTACATTTTAATAAATTACTTGACACCAAAACGACAAACATCCAATTAGTAGAACTGGAGACAAACAATTTTGCAGATTGATTTGAAATAGTACTTAAAAGCATAAAGCACCAATTGTGCTTTTCTGGTTGAGCCGGACAGGGTGCCATGGAGTGCAGGCAGGCTACAGGGACCAAGTTAGGCCCGCTAAACAAAGTACCTCAAATACAGATCCAGATGTGTACTGAAGAGTTGGAGAGAGTCCAATATTTATACTTGGGGCCAGGTTTGAAGTAGGGGAAGTTTAGAGTCCACCCCCTACATAGATGTCTGGAATTTCCTTGCTCCCTGACCTGGCTCCAGCTTCTCTGGGGGACAAAAGACTAGTTTGTAACCCTTTGTGAGTGTGCGGAGGCAGAGCCTTTGAGATGTGCAAGTGTATGACTGTAGCAATGTATACACTGTACATGCAGAAATTCCATGTGAACATGTTGATACAGTGAGTAGCACCCAAAAGCTAGTTCTCACAGTGGCAGACCTAGGTGTTCTATGTAGAAAACCAGAGTACAGATTAAAATCTGAATACTGTATCTCAGGAATGAGACTAGCTAGAAAAACAACTATTTTTAACAGGTATTAAAAATACAAATCAATGGTGAAGTGAGATTTTTAGTAAATATTAAGGAAACGTAACTTTTAGAAACTTACTTTTTATCTGTTTTAACTGTCAGAAGGATTTTTCGCATAGTCCTCTGCCATCCTCCAGCCAGTGATTAACCTTTAAAGAAGTGGAAATAAGTGTGAAAGTACCCCCAGGAGCAAAGAATAGACTAACCTGAATGGGTAGAGACAACTTCTTTGATCTCAGCAGAAAATTCAAGTTAGGCTGTGGACTTCGCTTTGGCAGCGCAGTGTTAAAACCTGCTTGACAGGTCTTCTGAGCCACATGTTACACTTGAAAGGGAGAGAACAGGATGCCAAGACTTCTGTATATGGGGTTCACATAGAACACTTGGGGAACACTTGAACGCAAGAGAGTGGAATGGCAAGACAATTCTTGTCTATCCGCTGTCTGGTTGTGGAAGAATCCTGCTTTTGTCCTACCGGCCTTGTGACTTGTTTACTGTGGGTACAGCGGCTGCCTCAAACTGTATTTTAGTGTTAGATGTTGGAAGATACATGAATTACCATAGTGCGCTGCTAAAAGAACTCCCCCAGCCCTCAGAGCCCAAGTGTAATGTGGCTTAAGACTTTTGCCATCTTGAAAATGCCCAAAATGGGTGGGGTTGGTTGTAAGCACTTTTATCTCATTGGTTAGGGCGTGCCCATGAGTTATTAGCATCCACTCGCTAGTGCCAGGCTTAAATGTGCTACCTCCATGCATTTACTTCAGAACATTACAGACCTGAGAAAGTACCAGAGAGGACTGGACCTGGTGCTGGCGACCTGAGAGAAGCTATAAAGTACTGAACTTACGCACTTTCATACCCAGCTGACCTCCTTTTCAAGCTACCGGGATACAACAAGCTGCAAAAAGCATTTCCTTCAAATAGCCAGCTGACCAGTGACAACTGGCCCTGGCCTGGGCCCTGCTGTTGACTTCTGTCAGACATTCTGTGAGTCTGGAGGGGAGCTTTAGAAGTGTACCTCTGTGATGGATTGGGACTTAAATGACTAAGTAGAAGGTACAATTTTTGACTAGGATGAATTGGGTTGGTGTATCCAACCTGCGCTCCATCGTGGACCGCCTCAAATTGCCCTAGGTCCTGATCTACCACGATCATAAAATATCATTGGCACCTAGCTATTTTGGTCTCCATTTCTAACTAAAACTTTCAAAATTAATATCTCGGTTCCACTTATTGGGCATTTGTCATTTTGGTGTCAATTGTTTTATTAAATGTTACTTTATCTGTTTAATGGTGTTGCTGTTTTGATCCTGCATGATTAGTTTACACATTGTCCTATGTTAAGCCTGTTTGCTCTAGCTACCCGGAGAGTGAAAACTGACAAGGTTTGTGATAGATGTTTGAGGTGGATAGCCACCCACCCCAAATAGTAATCCAATTTCTTATGCTGTGTTAGGAAGATTTCCGGGGTCTTCTTTAACTGGGTTTAACAGTCTCTAGTGATCAGATTGCATCCTTAACAGAATAATTCTGAGGGAGATGAAAATTGGCTGTGAACTTGAACCACTGTTTTATTTTCCTCCACCCCAGTAGTTTTTTTTGTGAATGATAAAGGCTTCTAATCAGTAAAAAAAGCATCTATTGCTGATTCATCGTCATCTTCTTATTGCCTAACTACACTTCACCCTAACCTTCCACTCCGTGTTAAAGAAGAGTTCCCGGCCGGCCGTACATCTGCATTGGGCCTTCAAAGCCTGTTCTCAGGTGGTAGAACCCAATCTAGATTAATATTTCGTTCCTTTTTTAGTCTCATCGCTTATTCTCGGTTTCTCATCCTCTCCCAATTCATTACATTTATTGTATCTTGAGATTGCAATTCTTGGATGGTAAGTTTTCTCATTTAAGGTTTGCCTTCTAGGCATTTGCACATTATGAATATTAATTTTGTGTTGCTATTTCTGACTGATTGAAATTGTGGTTTTTAAGATTCTTTCTAGACTAATGAATAGATGAATATATACTTTCTGCTTTCTGCTGTGTTAATGACTTGATGAATAAAAGTGCCACTTCAACGTAAGACCTTCGTTTCACACCTGTGTTCATTATTTTTAGACAAACAGTGTTTAAGTGGCCTGTGATCACCACGGAAGGGAAATATTTACCTTTCATCACTAGTCATAGAAGGAAACAATGGAATTAAGGAAATGTAACCCACCTCTATTTAACAACATAGTATGGAGGCTCAGTATAGAAATCTAATGGCATAAACTGATGAGCACAAAGAGAGCTTCGCTTTACATGCCAACCGGGATCTGTCTGATGACATCCATGAACATATCAACTTCAACGCATTCACACCATTTCCCTATCTGTTATACTCCAACAACTGTATTTTGATCTCACAGCGCCCTTCCATTACCTTAACCATAGAATCTTCCATGCCACCACAGCAATACTGCTTCGTATTTAAAACATATGGAGGAAACAACCTTATGTTTAAGTGCTTTGAAACTACAGAAACAAAATAAGTATACAGTTTCATTCACTGAGGTCGCTCTGGTCTCGGGTTGAGGAAGCTGTATTTGTTTGTCCATCTAAGATTTTCTCAACCTTCTAGAAAGAAGAAGGTGTCCTCATGTTGTCTAGACTTCATAATTGCTAAATGCTGAGGACCTTTTAATTTAGGATTGGGTTTGGCATTCTTTTTGGTGGATAGTTTTATGCGCTGATTTTATGTGTTGCCTTGTCCTGTATTTAAGTTGTCCTATTCTCAAGGGTAAATTGTTCTTTTTTTGCCTTTGACTATTTCTCAGAGCTACAGTTGATAAGCTCTACAAAATTAGAAGTGGAACTCCTCTTATTAGAGGGCATAAAACAATTATAGTTAATGTGTATACCTTAGTAGGGATGGCTCAGTTTGCTCATAGGTCAAAGAATAATTAGGTTCTCAAGAGGATTTTTTTTTTCTGATAGTTTTTCTCTCCATAGCTCCGCTTAACTTCAGGATATTACCTTGAATCTCAAAGTGAAAAGGACCACTGAAATTAAGATTTGGAGGGACAGTTGATGTATCATATATAAGAATTTGTTGCACTCATGCCCGATATCTGCCTGATGGGCTACCTTCTGTTCTGTTTTTTTTATAGCAATCGATCCAGTGGAAGTGTTGTAAATATTTTGTGAGCTCAGACATGAACAACCTCACCGTAAACTCAATCCTCGGCAACACTATTCACAATAAGACAGAGTTTGGCCCATTGAAACTCTACAATAAATCACAAACACAAGGTCCTCCAATAGATCTTTGTATGAGCTAATAGGGACTCAGATAATCAGAGACAGAAAGCCACTCCACTCCTTCATGAGGACCTGGAATAAAGAAGTGGTAGGCTAATAATAATACTCTCACAATATCAATAATATCATCGATAAGAACAAACAAACACATGAAATAGTCATCAAGTACCATTATCTAAACTTCAAGATGAATGGTCAAAGTACAAAAATACATTAGAATCATTTAATAATAGTAATTCTTTTGTAATACAGGTAAAACACAATACAGCACAGCTTGGAGAAAATACATTATCAAATGACATCTTGTGTGAGGGAGAGAGAGAAAGAGAGAGATAATACATTGCAAAATACAAAATACAATTTGGAATCATACAAAACAAGAATCAGCTGTAGATTTTTCAGAATCAGGACAAGAGATGAGCCCAATAGAATGCTAAAGTACAGCGTACAATAGCCAGTGTCATTAATTCTTCAGCTGAAAGATTTTGACCTGCTCAACTTCACCAGCCGGCAAAATGCAGAGGTAATCAGGAGAGTTCAGTTCAGGGAAAATCATAGTACAAACTGACAGCATGTCAGGCTCAGGATTTGCAAAGAAAATAGCTGCCGCCGTCCTTTTCCCATGGGGTAATTATACCTTCTTACTTTATCAGATCCTTCTCCCAAAATAACTTTTTCACAGTTTGCATGATTTCTATTGGTCAAAATCTGTAGTGCAACTCTGGTGTGATCGTTTTCTAACCCAAATCGTCCGAAACCCATATGTAATATCTTTGTTCAGTGTTCACTGTTTTCTAAGAATGTACAATATCACTTCCCTTTGGAAATAGGAAATATATTTGTAACTTATCATGTCTACTCCACACACTCTACTCTGAGCTTGCAACAAGGTTGATACGGTTTTGTTTTAGTTACAGAGAAGATGTCCATTTTTCAAACTGTAGGAAAGAAACTTCAGCAATAATACTCATAGCTACAATGCAATCAGGTCACCATTTCTAGTCTATCCGAAGGAAATAATAAAAACTAAATACATTTCAAATTTCGAGCGCTAAATGGAAAGCTACAAACTCATCATTTTTTAATGAATAAACACGCTAATATTTCATAGTCTGATTACGATTCATTAAAATATAAGAAATAACTTTCTCCTAGATTTACATGTCAAAGAAACTATAGACAGGAATCATTTTACTTAAGCGTTTTCAGAATCATATTTTGCTAAACTACAATTTGCATTATTACTTTTCACATTATTATCACAGCACATTAGTAGGTTTCTCTCTCTGTCATGAATGACTTAATCTCAACCAGTTAGTGACACTTCTGAATGCTTTTATGATGCAGTTTCACGTTTCACTCTGTTAGTAAAGTTTCTTAAGTAGGTATTAGTATCACACCCAATTAGCAGAATTTGATTGAGCAAGACCTTCTTAAATAATCCAGTTCCATCAATACCCCATCTGATGGCGAATCAAGCCATGATACAATCCCTAATAATCTGATTATCTTAAAATGCACTTGTTTTCATCCGTTTCAACCTAACACCTTCTATGTCTTTCATCAATTCATAATAAGTACCTTTTCTGTCTTCTATATCAGATCTTTTTTTTTCTTTTTCTACCTCAAACTCTACTTTTTTTTGTTTCTAGTTTATGTAAACAACATCTGTATATAAATACTATAATTATTATATTTACAGCAACAGCTATTAATGGTGTTAGTATTTGCCCCACTATGCTATTACCCAATGCTGCAAGCCAATTTACCACTTAAGAGAAACCCTGAACAAGTTTCTCCCATGCACCATCAACTTTTAATTCAGCTAAATCATTCTTCAGGTTAGTAATGTTACCAATATATCCCCGCAAATCTCTACTTTTATCAGGGATTTAATTCCAACATTGCTGAATTTTCATCATGCGACAGACTCCACCCTCCTTTGCCAATAATACACCCAACGCAAGCCGGTTCTGCAAAACCATTGCTCTAATAGCAACCATTTCAGTATAGATAACTAAAAACCCACCAGCAGAATCTCTTGATAAACGATCAACCACTGTAGACAATTTTCAAATTTTATGTGAATTCAAAATCACTCCAACTGAAGGAATTATCGTACCAAATATATCATCCACAATTTCTGCAGTAGTTTTTTCCTGTTTGCTTCATGTTACTTACTTTTCATTGGTTCTAGGATTATCATTCACATGGTATATTTTTGGAAAAACGATCCCCATATAACACCATCCATACCAATGTTTAGGCAAAGTATAATAAGCATTCTTACCACACACAAAATACACTCCTGGAAAAAGTCGATCAGTACCACCTTTTAATCTCAACCCTCCGTAATCAGAAAGGTGTGTTCACACTCACTGGAACCAATTAATTTCTTATTAGATTCAGTCTTTTGTCTTAGTATGCAAAGCTTTCCCTTATTATGCCAATCTAGAGTCATTGTGACGTAAGTCTCACCTTTCTTGTAATCACCCTCCCTATGAGCCCAAGGAGGTGTTCTAGGTTTCTTCTCTACAGCTTTTCTTTTGATTTCTTCAAGTCTATCTTCTACATAATTAATAACCACTTTCTCTGCACTACTCAGAATGTATGTCAAATTATTTCTATGGAGGTATACCGTATCAATTGACTTAGTAGTATGAAATTCACCCATTATTTCAGGATTTTTCGCACTTGTCACAATATTCATGTTCTTCTTATAGGAACTTCTGAAAAGACTATTGGGTCAATTCCGATCTCGGTCAGAAGGGCTCCAAATTGGATTCGGTTTTACCTAAACCGATCTGAAGCCCTTGCTTCTGACCGACTCATTCCCAATTCCGAACAACCAAGTACAATGCCTGAAAACCCTTAGCACTGACCGAATCGGTTTTGAAAAGCATTCAGAGAGATCGAGCATTTCCGGAGCCGATTCATACAGCTCTACAGACTTATTTTCAGAGCGAGCAAGTACGGTGAACAATTCGGACAGCCTTTCCAATTTGGTTAGCCTGGAATGAAAAGGCATCCAGACTTGGTCTTTGGGGGCCCGTAGCAGACCCTCCTTCACCCAGGGCCCTCCAAATCCAAATCTAACCATACACAGTGTGGCAGGCACCAAGGGGTGCCCGCCACAGGGTGCACGATTATCCCCAACCACCCCTTTTGTCAATGGGAGCCTGTGTACGGGTTCGGAACACAGGCTCCAATTACAGTCAAAGGGAGTCCGACCGAATCGGATCTGGATACATCCAAATGCATCGTTCTTGTTCCGTCGGACTACCCTGACCCAAGTCTTCTGGAAAGCATTGTGGAACCGAGTCGTTCGGTTTGCTTTCCGAGCAAGATCGGAATCGGCCCCTAAATCGTAATTTGAATAATAATATTGAAACTGCTCCTTGCCACAGAATAAACTAGTTATTACACTACAAGATATTCCATATGTTAAAGGAAGATGATAAGTCACCCCTTTAGACACAGGTGTTGGTAATTGCACACACACATAACAATCTCTCGCGTTCAAAGTATAAACATACTCATACAAGAGTTTAGTAAAAACATTTAAGGAACAATTCATTAAATTATTTCCTATTAGTTTTTTAATATTTATATCTTCTCCAAGGACTTTTGTTAATTCAGTAGTTGTGTTCGCATATCCATTAATAGACTCAACAGGATAAACAAAATGAGACACAGTTAATATAGACACTAACAAAACAAGTATTAAAACATAAACACATCTAAAACAAATACCTAAACACCTTCTTCTAAGCAAAACAAACTTATTTGGATTTTCAGTCCCCGAACCATGTATTTTCTTTGAAAAATAAAATCAATTAGACTAGATTAGCAAGGTTTACTTATTCGAGCAACCACTTTTCCAGCGTCTGGTCACAACCTTATTCATTCAACCTCCTCTGGTTTTTTTTTGTAGCACCCTCTTTACTTATGCATAGTTTGTTTAGGGTGGCTCATATGATGAGTTATCTTTGAAACAAAATGCAATGAATTCTCTTTCCCAGTCACTTGTGGCAGCCAAATATCTCCATTCAGGTTCTCTGTACTTTTTGCTTGGAGCGTGTGCTCTTTTTGATCTGCGTACTGCAATTTCTTCTCCGTCTGTATCACTTTGTTCAAATTAACTGGAGATCTTCTACTACAGTATTTGCGATTCTTTTCGCCAAAGTATCTTTCAACTGTTCAGTTCATCCAGGTCAATGGTCACCTTTTTGCACTTATTTTTCTGGTACACTGTCTATTATATTTGCCTCAGAACTTTGCTCTGCTTCTTCATGGTTTTACTCTTTTTCATTTTCAACAGTGTTACAAGACCCAGCAGCTTTACTTGATTCTCAGTCTGTTCAGGCTGTCTCTGATCCCCTTCAACCAACTCTGTACTAACAAATATTCCCATGCTAGCCAAAGTCCTGGAAAAATGCGTACAACAACAATTGAGCCAACATATCTCTGAATTCAATCTGTTGAATGATTTCCAATCAGGATTTAGACCCAACCATAGTACTGAGACAGCGATTCTGCACTTTGTGGATGACGCACTACTTGCCCTAGAACGCAATGAAACCTGTCTCCTAATCCTGCTCGACCTCTCTTCCGCTTTCGACACAATTAACCGTGCCAAAATACTAGATCGCATGAAAAATAGGATGGGATTAGAGGGTACAGTACTAAAATGATTTAGATCGTTCTTAGAGAATAGAACGCAAAAATTCACAGTCAACCAAACATTATCAGGCTCAACACTATCCCCGGCATTATTTAATCTGTGCGTAGAGCCACTCACAGAAACCTTACAACGAGCAAACTTCTCCTTCCACATGTATGCAGATGACACACAGCTGTACATCAAGATTACATCGACAAAAGACCAAAGACATAGATATCATGAGCCAAGCACTAAAGAGTATAATCCATTGGCTAACCAGCAATCACTTAAGCTTAACCCCACAAAACGGAATTTCTGCTGAGTTCCCCACAGAAAAGCGCTACGAACTTCCTAGAGTGGACCAATCTGATCACGGTACTAAACTATACACCGAAGATTGTTGACTCTACCAAATCCCTGGGGATCATACTAGACAAAAACCTGAATATGCTATCTCATACTAACACAATGGCAAAAAATGCCCGGTTCTACTGAAGCTACCTCAGAAAACTGAAACCCTCCTTAAATAAGTCAGTCCAGGCACTAGTAATATCAAGGATGGAGTATTGTTGCACAACCTTAGCTGGTCTCCCCAAGATTTCAACAGCCCCCCCCATCTTAATTCAGCCACAAGACTTTTAACCGACTTCAAGAAATTCGACCACATCACCCCTCATCTGAAAGCGCTTAACTGGCTGCCTTATGAAGTGGGAATACAACTAAAAATGGCATGCATTACCCACAAAGCGATACACTACAAAACACCAGTGTACCTAGCTCAGAAAATCACACTATCAGGAGGATGCCGTGTCTCCCAGAGCCATGGAGATCTATTACTAAAACCGGCCCGATTCCATAAGAAAAGAACTTATGACCAAGCATTCTCTGGTGCAGCGCCCAAAATTTTCAAATGCTCTCCCCCCTAACATTAGAAGAATTTCGTCAATCTCTGCTTTCAAAAATGAAGCCAAGTCTTTTTACATGAGTAAATATCTCCCATAATCGCAGCAGACTCGCCACCATCATTGTTCCACCACGATTATACGCATGCTACCTCTAATCGAACATTAACCTCTTTGGGGTATTGTATATATGTTTATTAAGCTTTAATGTTTTTGCCAAATTTTTGTACAACTACTAATGTTTATTTATATGCAAATGTGAAGCGCTCTGATACCCCCTCAGGGTCATGTTTGCACTAAAGAAAACACCAAACAAATACATAAATAAATAAGTGGACATGGGACTCAATGAGTGTGTGCTTCATGCACCCAATTAGGTAGACCACCACCTTCAACTGCAGTTGTTGTCACAAGAATCAATTGGTATGGCCCACACCAACGAGGTTCCAAACAGGTCTTTCTCACGTGTTTATTACAAGCACCCAATCACCTGGGCACAAGTCATGTGATTTCTCCTGTTGGACAGTAGTGGCAATTTCTTCAACCCGGTGAGACATAGAACGCACTACGTCAGCTAATCTTTTACAATAATCCAGCACTAAACCATCAGATATGTTCACAAGCTCATTTGCTGGGACTGTAGGCTGTCTCATAGCGCTCCCCATAATTATTTCATGAGGGGACAGTCCTTTTCTTCTGTCTGGAATACTTTTAAAACTCATCAACACCAGTGGCAATGCATCAGACCATTTCAGTGAGGTTGACGCACAATCCTTTGCTGATCATGATTTTATTGTGTCATTTACTTGTTTGACCATGCCTGATGCTTCGGGTCGATAAGCACAATGCAGTTTTTGCTCAATTTGTTAGGCAGCGCAAAGCATTCACACAACTTCAATATTAAAATCTGATTCCAACAAGACTGTAAACTCAAATCTTGGAAGCAGCAGTTTAGCAACAGTTAGGCTGTCATTACATTGCGTGGGATATGCTTCAACCTAACATGAAAACAGGACCTATTTTAATCCATTACAAGGAGGCATTTCTATGAAGTCCATCTGCATGCGAGTAAATGGACAACCTCCTCTCCCAATTTGACTCAAATTAACAACTGTTTTCCTCCTTGCATTTTGTTGATGACACGTTACACATCTTTGGCACAAACTTTCTGCAATTGCTCTGACCTTGGGATTGTACCATGTTTGTTTAAAAAGTCTCATCACAGCATCTCAGCCTAGATAAGATGGACCATGGCAGACTCTTGCCATTGGTAACACCAAGCTATCTGGAAATACAGGTATCCCATCTGTGTAAACCCTCACTTCATCTTCTGGTCTGCCTGTGCATCCTGCTTTAATCCACCCTTCTCTTTCTGCCTCGGTAACTGAATCTTGTAACTCTCTAATTTCTTCCCATGTTTCAACAATTGAAAACAGTCTGCATTCAGATGAATCAATTTGTTCTTTCAAATATTCCCCATTGTTTGCATGTGAATGTAAAGCACAACAGCGCTCAATTTCGTCAGCATATTTATCGCCAATTATGACATAGTCACAACCAGATTTATGTTCTGAACATTTTACTACCGCAATTTGGGCTTGCAGTTGTAGTGCCATCAATTGTTTTTTTTACACACTCTCCATTTTGTATCGGTGAACCTAAAGAGGTCATAAACCCATGTGGAGATCACAACTGCCCAAAATAGTGCACCACCCTGAAACCATATTGACTATCCGTAACTTTGTAACTCGCATCTGTTCTGTAATGCAACATGCCCTGGGGAGTGCAATTAATTCTGCCATCTGTGCTGAATTCATTTTCAACCAAGATGCTTCAGCAACACCCACCATTGTACAGATCGCATATGCAGCTCGCAAGCATGATCCATCCACAAAAAAACCAAGATCAGATTCAGTTAATCTCTTATCCTGTATATCAGGTCTCGGTTTCGTACACAACTCAGTCACATCAAGAAAATCATGATCTGCTTCATCTACCACCATTTCACAAATGGCAATCGGTAATAGTGTAGCTGGATTCAAACTTGTGCATCTTGTCAGTGGCACATTCTGCTTACAAAATCACTTGTTCACATTTTGTTAGGCAACTACTTGTAAGGTGCTGTGTGCGAGTTCGCGCTAACAAAATCTCAACTGAATGCTCCACATACACTCTCAATGGATGTCCCATTACAATCGTCTCACTCTGTTCCAAACTCACACAAGAAGCAGCAACTGCTTTTAAACAACCAGGTAAGGCAGCAGCCACAGGATCCAATGTGGCTGAAAAATATGCCACTGGACGGCGTGCGGTTCCTTGCATTTGCGTCAGAACTGAAAGTGCACAATGATCACGTTCACTGCAAAACAGTGCAAAACTCTTGTTGAAGTCGGGCATTCCCAATGCTGGTGCTCGACACAAACTGTCTTGCAATTCAAGAAATGAACTCATGCATTCCTCATCCAGATGTACAGGATCTGACATGTCTTTGTGTGTCAGCTTTTGCAATGGCTTGGCTATCAGTGAAAAACTTGGGATCTACTCCCTGCAATATCCAACCATTCCCAGGAACATTAGAACATCCTTTTGTGTGCTCAGCGGATTCATTTGCAATATGGCATTAATCCGATCTTGAGACACCTTTCTGACTCCCTTTTCTTTTTTTTTGTTTTAAACTCTTTTTATTTGCAACAAAAATAAAGGGGTGGTCAGCACCTTCAGGGATTACATTTGTCACATAAGCATCATAGGAAAACACAGTAGATACAGAAATTGTCAGATACCAGATATTCCGAAGCAGTGCAGTTATAACAGCAGTTCACAATGCAATTTGGTTGTCAATGGGTGTAATTCGGGGGGCTCACACAGGGTACCCCGATACTCATTCCAGTTGGATCACTCTAACTCCCTTTTCAATATTATGTCCTAAATAAAGGACCTCTTTTTTTTTTTTTACAAAATTGTACCTTTGCTGGCGACACTTTATGCCCACCTACTGCCAAATGGTTCAGTAGGGCAATTGTATCAGTAATGCAAGCTTCTTTTGTTCCTGATGCAACCAATAAGTCATCAATATACTGCACTAATACTGAATTATTAGGCATTACCAATGACTCTAAATTTTTCCTCAATATTTGATTAAAGATTGTGAGGCTTTCAGTATACCCTTGTGGAACTCTGCACCATGCCAAAACACGATTTCCGAACTGGAACACAAATAAATATTGACAAGCTGGATGCAAGGGTATCAAGAAAAATACTTGACACAACTCAATCACTGAAAACCACTCTGCTTCACATGGAATTTGATACAGAATCACAGCTGGAAATGCACTATTGGACAAAACTGTATCACAATTTGATAAATTTTCTGAAAGTCCTGAACTATTTTATGTTTCCCAGTAGGTTTGCAAATTCCCATGATAGATGATTGCATGGACTCCCTAGAATTTCTTTCAGGATACCTTGTTCAATCAACATCTCAATCACAGGAATTACTCCTGCAATTGTCTCAGGACTCATTTTGTAAGCTGGTGTTCTCAGGAATTCTGCATCTGTTTTTTTAAAGTAATCCGAATTGAGCTACTTCTTTCATCAGATCAATGTCTTTACCCGAAAAATCCCACACATCCAACAACACCTTGTTGTTTAACTCATCTGACAAATCATTTGCTGTAAATAGAGGATATAAGCTATTTATTTCCATCTCTTGTTGTGCCATTTTAAACACCACATCCTCGTCTTTCATATGGAAGGCTATCCCATCTGGTGTACCATAAATGGAACAGTTCGTTTTGCAAAGTAAGTCTCTCCCCAACAGATTAACTGGGCGGGTGTCACACACCACAAATGTGTAAATCTTTAAAACCTCCAATTTGTACTTTCATAGGTTTTGTCACTGGGTTCCTAATCAATTTGTTCAAAACTCCTATGACTTGGATACTTTCTCCCGAGAGGGATAGGTTAGGGATTTCCACAGTTCTCACAGTGACGGGCAGCACCAGTGTCTACTAAGAACGTAATAGATTTTCCGTCAACCTCGCCATCCACATAAGAACCACTCTGATCTACCTCTAAGGATGCGCCAAGTACGCATTACTCCTCCCCCATCAGGCACCGTCACTGCGATGTATCTGAATCGCTCCCTTCCAACTGAATCAAGTACTGTGGAGACACCTGTACATTTGAATGTAATTGATAATTTCCATGAAAACCCAAGTTTATATTGTACCATTGTACTTGACCATTCACATTCTGCATAGGCGCTTAGGGCATTCACTGTCCCTGTACTCTGCCCACCGACATCTGCTGATTCTGATTTTGTTGATTCATTTTCTCATTATTCATTTGTTCTTGTCTTGTTCCATCTACTCATGTATCTATCAACTGCCACCAACTGTATTTGACTGAATATATCTACACTCGCGTTTCCAATGCCCGAACTTGCCACACCCATGACACATGAATTTCTTCTTCATTTCCTCTAAATTGCCTCCACGACCTCTCCCTTGAGGTATCAAATTTGACGCAGTATTTGTCACTACACCTCCCATTCCAGTAGCAGTTCGACCATTTCCCTGATAAGCTCCTGTAAAATTGTATTCACATTCATAAATCGACCTTTCTTTGCTGATTTCCCCGTGAGCCAGCACTAGCTTATATTTTAACTTTTTGTGACGTGAATCCATATAATCACCACAATATATCGCACAACGAAGAATTTCGTCAATCGATTTGCTTTGCCAACAAATCAAATGCTGCTGAATCATAGCACTTATTTCTGGTCTCAATCCATTCACAAACCGATACACAAAATGTCCCATATCTTTCCCAGGAACCTTCTCAATACCACTATACTGTTTAAATGCCCGCAAAAGTCTTTCATAATACGCAAGAACCGACTCCTTCCTGAAAAGTTCTGTCTATTTTCACCCAATCTGTTTCTTTTGGCAAACTTTTTCCCTTCAAATAAGTGATAAACTGATTATATTTCTTCATGACTTCTCCTGACTGTGCTCCTGTTTTTTGATCTCTCAGATACTCTTCTTTTGGCCAGTCTATAGCAATTTTGCACTCAAACCACAAATCAGTTCGGACTACAATGTCAAACCAAGCATCCAAATCTTTCCAGAAAACGCTTGAAACCTTAACAAACCTCGCCACTTGTTTATACCATTCTATTGGCTTCTCTCTCAACCTAAGGAAATCATTTGTAAATCATAATATATCCTGCCTAGCCCAAGGCACATGAACAAACCCAGCCACTGGTACTTTCTCATAGAATATGCTGTTGCATTGGATTCTCCAGATTTGGTCTCCCTCACAGCATACACAGGTAAAGTTTCTGTTGTATCCTCTTCTTTTTTCCCATCTGCCTTCCCAACAACCCACTTCACTCCAATGCTTTAGAGTGTTTATCAACTCTTTCCTAAAACATTCAAACTCTCTATATCTTAAAAATCTTGAGGCCTACATGGAAACGCTACTAAATCATCATTTTCTAATGAATAAACATGCTAATATTGCAAACATTTAGAGAAATAAAGATGCATAAGAAATAATATAAGAAGCATCATTTCATTAAACTTATAAGCATAGTCTGATTATGATTCATTAAAAGATAAGCAAGCACTTTCTCTTAGATTTACGTGTCAAAGAAACTATAAACAGGAATCATTTTACTTAAGGGTTTTCAGAATCATATTTTGCTAAACTACAATTTGCATTATTACTTTTCACATTATTATCACAGAACATTAGTAGGTTTCTCTCTCTGTCATGAATGACTTAATCTCAACCAGTTTGTGACACTTCTGCATGCTTTTACGATGCAGTTTTAAACTTTCATGTATTCACGAGACACTCTGTTAGCCATGTTTCTTAAGTAGGTATTAGTATTACACCCAATGAGCAAGATTTGATAGAACAAGACATTCTTAAATAATCATGCTCAATCACAATTAAGTAAGTAAGTAATAGCTTTTATTACAATTGATATCATAAAAGCATTACATAAACATTAAAACAGTTAAAAAGTGAACATTATAAAATACATAGCTCTATGCAACACTTTAGGTATTTAGCTCAATAAAACAGTGTAGGATGGACTCAAACAAGGTAGGATAGTCTGTTAAGTCTAATACGCCATGCCCAGCCTAAAAACTTAGCCATTGCAATAGCGAACAGGGGACGAGGGTCCGTTTTAAGAATTCCTAAGGCCTCCCTGTGCGACCTAGTCCCAAGGACTCTACAGAGTGGCTTCAGCCATCTGCTACGGGGTGCTGCATAGGCCAAACATTCAAACAGCAGATGGGGAACTGTCTCTAATCTGTGTAAACAGCAAGGGCAAAAGGGAGAAGTCTGTGCCGGGACCTTCCAGTTGGCAGTCACAGTTCCCACTGGAAGGACGCCTACCCTGAATTTGTAATAAAGGGCCCTATCCCAAGGAACTGTGACAGAATCCAAATATGGCTCTCGTAAGTGCACATCTTTTACCAAAAGAAATTCTGTCGATGACCTACACAGGTTAGCATCCTTTTTTCTGCCCTCAGACACCCAAGACCAGAATAACTTTTTTAATATTAACTTTGGCGGGGCAGATCTGTTGTCCCAGTCATCCTCAAGGCCCAAGTTAATTAAGAGATGTTTGACTTCCCTTAGCCACTGAATCTTGGCCCAGCCGGGCGATGCAAGTATCTCTTTTAAGCCATCCGCATAGCTGGACAATTCAGGGACTCTCCAGATACGGGCCCATAGGAGGAGCGGGCGCAACCTCGCTTGATCACTGATCGAACAAATGCCCATATCTAGTAAAAGGGGAATAGTTGGAGTATTATGAGGAAGGGCCATTAAATCTTTGAGGAATTTATTTTCGGAGCGGGCCAGGTGGTTCACGTTCTTCACACCCCATAATTCTGCACCAAAGAGAGCTGCACTAACACCCCGTGCCCTGTAAATATCCAGGGCCGGTGCAATTGGTTTGTGAGAGGAGCCACGATGTTTCTTAAGAAGGGCGCCTGTCACTCTCTTATGGGACAGCAACATCTTTTGGAGATGGGATTTCCAACTCATGGAGTCGCAGAGACGGATGCCAAGATAGTCGAACTCCTTGACCCTCTCGAGTGGGACTAGATCAAGTGTAGGTGATTTGACTGATTTCCTTGGGGGATTTAAAGCCAGGAACTTCGTCTTCCCCGTGTTTATGACCAGACCTCTTGAATCACAGAAGGTTTTAAAGCTGTGTAGCAGACTCTCTAGACCCGCTGGTGTCTTAGAGATCAGGAGGGTGTCATCTGCAAATAAGAGGGTAGGTGTTTTCTTCCCCGCCAGGGAGGGGGCATCTGCTGGATGTTGTAGCAGATGCTCCACCACTCCGTTCATATATAACGAGAACAGAGTGGGGGCCAACACGCAACCCTGGCGGACACCTCTATTTACAGGGATGCGTGATGTTTTTTGTCCCTGGACTCCCCACCTGATCTGGGCAAAGTTGTCTGCGTGGAATTTTATCAGCATATCCAGCAGGTAAGGGGGAATGCCCAGTGTATCGAGAACACTCCAAAGCTGCTCTCGTGGGACCAGGTCAAAGGCAGTCCTAAGATCTATAAATGCCAGGTACAGGCTGCCTTTGCCCAGTACAACCACTTTCCAGTAGAGCATCAGCAAGCGGAGTGCTTGCTCGATCGTCCCTGTGCCAGTTCTAAAACCGGCTTGGAAGTCTGACAAAATATTGTTCTCTTCGATCCACTGCGTGATTCTTCCTAAGACAACCTTGCCTGCCACCTTCTGGGAACTGTCGAGGCTTATGGGGCGATAATTGGCAGGGTCGTCCCTGTCCCCTTTCTTAAAGACAGGGACGACCTCAGCTCCCCTCCAAGAATCTGATAAGGCCGCACCAGCCAAGCCAGCATTCATAACGGAAGCAATAATCTCCCCCACTCGACCAAATTAACACGGAGTAGATCCCCTGGAAGGCCATCCGGGCCCGCCGCTTTATTTGGGACCTGGCGCTTGATCGCCCATTCTACTTCTTTACTTCTTTTTAATTGGGAGTCCTCATTGGGCTCCGATTTACCCGGGGCGTGCTGAGCCACCTCGATAGGGACATAGGCCTCGCTCACTGCATAAAGCTTAGAAAAATGATCAAGCCATGCTCCCTCAGTTATGTTACACGTTATGAGCGAGTCCGTAGGTTTGTCCTTGTTTCTTATTAAGTCCCAAAAGCCTTTGGAGTCCTTCCTAAGGCTGGCTGCCAGTAGATCCTGCCAGAACTGGTTCTCGTGTTCAGCCTTGGCCTTTGCCAAGATCTTTCTATAGTGACGCCTAGCGCAACTAATCTGAGCCCCATCCTTAGCTTTTACCGCCCTGGTCAGTTCTTTTTTGGCGACACTACAGGCGTGCGAATACCAACCCGTGTTGCGCATTGGTCTACCATTTGCGCTGCGCCTTGAGCCTGAGGGGTAAGCCACAAAAAGTTCCCCCAACGCGGTGGTTGCTTCAGAAAACAAGTTAGGAACCTCAGGGTCACAGTCAATGGGTCCTAATAAGTCTAACCGCGTTGCGATGTTAGTCATTATAGATTTGGCCTCCCAGATCTTGGCGTCATTTGCCACAAAGGTATTCCATTTTAACCGTCTGGCACAATTAGAGGGGATTACTTCATGTGTTGTTTTCCAGACGTAAGGAGTTAGGGCTGAGGGAGTACCCTTCATGAGGGAAGACAAGGACAGGAGTAGAGGATTGTGGTCACTGACAGGGGACTGCATAACTTCCATATCGGTTAAGTGTGCCCAGAGTCTATAGTTCAACAGAATGAAGTCAATTCGCGAGGAATGACCCACTCTATTGTACGTATGAGCTCCTAACTGGTCTGACTTAGTTCTACCATTGGTGGCCCTAAGGCCATGTTCCAGGCAGAGTACATTGAGGTCAATAGCATTTTGGGACCAGCTTCTAATAGGGGCCAGTGAGAGGGGTGGAATACCTCTCCTGGCATCATCCTCCCAAGTGCCCAATATATCTTCGCTAGCCAGGGGTTCAAATGTGAGTTGAAATCCCCTGCAAGTATCACTAAGGCATCGGGCGCGCAAGAACTAAGGCCCTCCTCAATACCCGTAGTGGACAGTGTTGATGTTCCACCCCTTGCCCCCCTAACATAGATGTTAAAGACTTCGAGGCTACTCCCCCCCTGTGGCATTCTAACAGAAATTATCTGTAGATCCAGTGACTTATTAGCTATGTGCCTAATAGTAAGACCTAACGAGATATTTGCCCAAATAAGGAGACCGCCAGAAGGACGGCCTTTCCCTCCCTGTGATTGTGTTGCAGGAACAAAATAGGTGGTAAACCCCACCTTACGATATGGTTCCAAACACCAGGTTTCCTGGAATAGGCACAACCCGAAGTGTTCAATAAAGGAATTCCAATCGTGTATGTCTATGTTCCGGGCAAGGCCTGCTATATTCAAGCTGAGTACCTTCAGACCCTCCCCATCGGTTCTATTTAGGCCCTGCACCTGGTCGTTTGCGGGGTGGACCAAAACAATACTAGGAGTTGTGCTGGGAACAGCACTAGAGGACTCAGCCGTAGTTAGGGCAACAATCTCAGTTGCAGGCTCCGCCACCGGAGAACAATATAGCTCTCCCCCCGTGATCAACAGCGGTGATGGAATGTGACTGTTGGCCAGTTCGGGTGAAGGAGGTTCTGGGGGAATAAATCCCTCTAACTGTAGCCTACCTGTTACAAACAGCTCCCCGGAAAGGGGGTTACACTTGGCGTTGTCGTGAGATGGGACTGCCTGGCTTGATTTGTTGTTGTTAAGGCGCTCAAGGATTATATCAGCTAGTCGGAATTCGGCTACTCTACCCTCATTAGGCAAAGCCCTATTTTCCGATGCATTGTGATTTTCAGGAATACATCGAGATTGCGCAGCAATAAGATGCTGTGGAGATGGGGGCAAGTCCTCAGGAAAAGCTGTACAAGGCGTATTATTAATGAGTCAATCGATATCTTCGAGACAGCCGAATCTATTGTAGGTAGGTGCCCCATCCCACCTCCCTTGTGTGCCCTGCCAACAATCTACTGCATCATCCCATGCATGTTTTCTAGACAGTGGCCAATTCCCCCATTTTTAGGACGTGAAGGCGGGGGATAGAAATAGGTTAGGGGTCTAGCTACTATGGTCGAATTCCCCCCGTGATCGTACCATGTGCATATGTGGTGTGCTGCATAGGGGTCATCAAAGGAAACAATTATAAAGTCACCTGGGATTGATTTGAAGGAGGTGCCTATCCATGGTACCCTACGTACCATGAGAATTTTACTTCTCAGGTGAGCGGGTAACGGCCTGTTTTCATTTAGCCAGTGTGTTACCTTGTTTCTCAGTGACCCAAAGTTTTCCTGCTGGTGGTATGCAATTTCCGGAACACCTGTCAGCACCACCACATAAGGTCTAACGTCCGGGGGGAGGTCAACATAACCCCCGCGATGCTTCTCCTTATATTTCGCCCCCTGTGTCTTTGGGTAGTAAGACTTTTGTTGTTTAGCCCTTGTGGGTGGTGTGGCTTTTGTGGCTGGATCACAAAAATAGTGACAGAGTGCACACCAATTCTTTCCTGTTAGGTAAACGATCGTTTTTTTCATTGTTTAGCGTGCTGGCCCGGAACCGCGGTCTGCCCAACCACGTGAATTGAAGAATCACTGGAGAAAGTGGGGCGAGAATGCACCCCACACCGGACGCACAGCTTAAAGTGCAACATACTGATGCCAAAAGTAGTTCAAGTTCATCAATTTTTATTCTCGTTGTAGTTATTCCAACTATTACGCTGTTCATGGTTTATCGGTCACATGTTAGACAAACTATGTTCACATTTAAACTCCTTGTTGCTGTAGACATGCCATAACGAGCCTTGTTCTGTAGCATGGAATGTTACATAGATATTCCTCGATTAAATCATTTCCGTCACCCAATGCATTTCGTGCCTTTCTTTGCACTTCGTCAGGGGTTCACTACAATTATTAAAAAACATGACTGTTAGGTTATATTTCAAAATGACTATGATTTATCCAATTATACAACGAATAGACCTTGTGTCAGATAAACAGGTTTGTAACTTAAAGCTCATAATCAACGTTTTGCCCGCTGAAATTCATGTTACTAAATAACATTTGTTAAATGCCCCATCATTCACTTAGCGCTGCTCTCTAGTCGGTCCCCAAAATACTTTCAAACTTTACCGATCCTTAAAACATTTTCAACCCGGTGACTACCCTTTTATTTCCCAGTTGTTTGTTTCAGATGTAATCCCATAAACCCATACCTCGAGAGTTCTGGTGACTTCTGCCTCTCATTTCCAAAGTCGTACTGAATGTTAACCTTCCACTTAATTATAACCACCTGTGTTATACGCCTGCCTCCTCGTGCCTCATCATATCACCCTCCCTCATTCGTTAAACTACAATACCCATAGTTCACTATTATTATTCTATACAAAGGTTGGTAAGAAACATATAACCGTCTTCGATTTATTCCATCTCAGATTGACACATATAGTTTTCACTTTTGAGTTTTATACCACCGGTACATATTTTATCCATCTTATGTATCCCCACTGCTGAAAGGTGTACCAGCTCCCATTATTGTGAACAATTCAACACAAAATTCCCCGCCCTCCCATAGGTGTAATTTTAAACATTGATCACCCCAAACATCCAATCGTACTTGGTTGAGCTGTGTTGCATTAAAAAGGTAAACATGTCCTCGCTAAACATAACCATAAGTCCAGCCGATTTTCATCTGCTATTATGCTTCGTAAAAAAGGTAGTCCGTACTTATCATTTTCGAAGAAAGATGTACAGATAGTCCTGCATGTGACAAACGTCCTTTTGTAGATTGTTATTTGATAATCAATGGGTGCTACTCGTCGGGTGGACAGAAGAGTATATGAATCACAAAAATAGTGACAGAGTGCACACCAATTCTTTCCTGTTAGGTAAACGATCGTTTTTTTCATTGTTTAGCGTGCTGGCCCGGAACCGCGGTCTGCCCAACCACGTGAATTGAAGAATCACTGGAGAAAGTGGGGCGAGAATGCACCCCACACCGGACGCACAGCTTAAAGTGCAACATACTGATGCCAAAAGTAGTTCAAGTTCATCAATTTTTATTCTCGTTGTAGTTATTCCAACTATTACGCTGTTCATGGTTTATCGGTCACATGTTAGACAAACTATGTTCACATTTAAACTCCTTGTTGCTGTAGACATGCCATAACAAGCCTTGTTCTGTAGCATGGAATGTTACATAGATATTCCTCGATTAAATCATTTCCGTCACCCAATGCATTTCGTGCCTTTCTTTGCACTTCGTCAGGGGTTCACTACAATTATTAAAAAACATGACTGTTAGGTTATATTTCAAAATGACTATGATTTATCCAATTATACAACGAATAGACCTCGTGTCAGATAAACAGGTTTGTAACTTAAAGCTCATAATCAACGTTTTGCCCGCTGAAATTCATGTTACTAAATAACATTTGTTAAATGCCCCATCATTCACTTAGCGCTGCTCTCTAGTCGGTCCCCAAAATACTTTCAAACTTTACCGATCCTTAAAACATTTTCAACCCGGTGACTACCCTTTTATTTCCCAGTTGTTTGTTTCAGATGTAATCGCATAAACCCATACCTCGAGAGTTCTGGTGACTTCTTCCTCTCATTTCCAAAGTCGTACTGAATGTTAACCTTCCACTTAATTATAACCACCTGTGTTATACGCCTGCCTCCTCGTGCCTCATCATATCACCCTCCCTCATTCGTTAAACTACAATACCCATAGTTCACTATTATTATTCTATACAAAGGCTGGTAAGAAACATATAACCGTCTTCGATTTATTCCATCTCAGATTGACACATATAGTTTTCACTTTTGAGTTTTATACCACCGGTACATATTTTATCCATCTTATGTATCCCCACTGCTGAAAGGTGTACCAGCTCCCATTATTGTGAACAATTCAACACAAAATTCCCCGCCCTCCCATAGGTGTAATTTTAAACATTGATCACCCCAAACATCCAATCGTACTTGGTTGAGCTGTGTTGCATTAAAAAGGTAAACATGTCCTCGCTAAACATAACCAGGTGACTCGGGCAGGACAGCAACAGCAGGGACTCCTGGGAAACGGAGTCCAGTTGCCTTTGTGGCTGGAACAGATTGCGCAAGCGATTTCTTGGGTAGCTCCTTTATGCCATTAGTGTTATTACTTATAGTAGCCTTAGAGCGGGGTTTAGGAATGGGTTTGGTTACAGGGACCAAGGGTGTGGGAACTGTGGATGGTAATATGGGGTGGATTGGGCCAGATGTACTGCTTGATTTATGATCAGTTATAGTAAGAGTTGCTAAATTTAATATGCTTTTTTCTGTCTCAAGCAGTTGGTTTTCTATACGCGATAGTCTGACTTCCAGGGGGGCTAGAGGTTTCTTTAGTGTTTCCCAGACAATCGTTAAGAATTCCACATCTCTTCCCCCTATCACACACACAGGGACCCCTTCGTTCTCACCATCTATTACTAGATCCTGCTCCCCCTCTGAATCCACCCGACTAGTTCCTACATTGGTTTTACTGTTAAGGGCCATAGGTGGTAAGGATTGGGGAGGAGAGTGGGAGAGTATAGTGGGCACCCCTCCTGCTATAGGGTTAGCGCTCGTGAGAATCTGGGCCTTTACAACCTTCGCCTTCTTCCTAGAAAAGGCAGATGTAGTATGGCGCTTACGTTTCTGGACAGTACCCTCTTTAAGTATGGAAGGATTCCTCCCTCCCTCCCCCTTAGGGTCAGATGATATGTCAATTGGAGATCCCTTTACCGGCTCCAACACACCCATGGTGGGGGTACGGTTGGGGGTTGGTGGAAGAGGTAGCCCCCCATCTGGACGGGGAGTGGGGAAACCGGGATCTGGTGGACAACTGCCTGCGTCAGGGTAGGAGCAATACCTACCCTACGATCGGGAGTTTTGGCTAAAGCAAGATGGCCTAGGGATGACTTCCTCACTAAGGACAATTCCTGCGATATTCTTCTAGCAGCATCAAGGTCCATAGAGACTCTCTGCTGCATTTTGTTGATTTCTACATTAATGGCAGTGTTGGTTCTAGTTATAAAATCATCGAGAGTCCCATTCATCTTCTTCCCTTTGGCTGCCCTGTTTCTACACTCGCGCACAGACATTGTGTCTATACTTAGAATTCCTCAAGGACTAGTAGGAGACAAAGGCAAAAGTTAAACAAACAATAATAGAGCCAAGGGGAGAGGCCCGGTCCGGTCTCTAACGGCCTCAAACGGCCCGCCCTTTGCCCGGGCTTAGCCCCAGGCTACGTCCCGCGCACGTCCCGCGCAGCGGGGATGACGTGCGCTGTTTATAGGGGAAGTGATAGAGGTGGGCGTGTCTGAACAGGGAGAGCTGCCTAGGTGACTCGGGCAGGACAGCAACAGCAGGGACTCCTGGGAAACGGAGTCCAGTTGCCAGCACGCTCGCAGCCCTGCTCACACTTGCGCCCACAACAGTCTTTAGTGACTCTTACACCCACTGGAGTCCAGCGCCTCGAAGCAGGACCCGCGATGCGGGTCCGGCGAGAGGTGGCGCTATCAGGGTGAAAAAGGGCACTCGGGGTTTCACAGCGCCGGTGCGCTACAGCAGCGTCCAAGGTCCGGTCACAGGCAAAGAAAAAGGACAAATCCCACGATGAAGGCAGGTCCGGTGGTTTTAGCCGTGAGGAGGTGGGCGTGTCTGAACAGGGAGAGCTGCCCAGGTGACTCGGGCAGGACAGCAACAGCAGGGACTCCTGGGAAACGGAGTCCAGTTGCCAGCACGCTCGCAGCCCTGCTCACACTTGCGCCCACAACAGTCTTTAGTGACTCTTACACCCACTGGAGTCCAGCGCCTCGAAGCGGAACCCGCGAAGCGGGTCCGGCGAGAGGTGGCGCTATCAGGGTGAAAAAGGGCACTCGGGGTTTCACAGCGCCGGTGCGCTACAGCAGCGTCCAAGGTCCGGTCACAGGCAAAGAAAAAGGACAAATCCCACGATGAAGGCCGGTCCGGTGGTTTTAGCCGTGAGGAGGTGGGCGTGTCTGAACAGGGAGAGCTGCCCAGGTGACTCGGGCAGGACAGCCACAGCAGGGACTCCTGGGAAACGGAGTCCAGTTGCCAGCACGCTCGCAGCCCTGCTCACACTTGCGCCCACAACAGTCTTTAGTGACTCTTCCACCCACTGGAGTCCAGCGCCTCGAAGCGGGACCCGCGAAGCGGGTCCGGCGAGAGGTGGCGCTATCAGGGTGAAAAAGGGCACTCGGGGTTTCACAGCGCCGGTGCGCTACAGCAGCGTCCAAGGTCCGGTCACAGGCAAAGAAAAAGGACAAATCCCACGATGAAGGCAGGTCCGGTGGTTTTAGCCGTGAGGAGGTGGGCGTGTCTGAACAGGGAGAGCTGCCCAGGTGACTCGGGCAGGACAGCAACATCAGGGACTCCTGGGAAACGGAGTCCAGTTGCCAGCACGCTCGCAGCCCTGCTCACACTTGCGCCCACAACAGTCTTTAGTGACTCTTACACCCACTGGAGTCCAGCGCCTCGAAGCGGGACCCGCGAAGCGGGTCCGGCGAGAGGTGGCGCTATCAGGGTGAAAAAAGGCACTCGGGGTTTCACAGCGCCGGTGCGCTACAGCAGCGTCCAAGGTCCGGTCACAGGCAAAGAAAAAGGACAAATTATGTGAAGTTATACTATGGCAAGCTGTTATTTCAACAATACTGACGATTATTGCTATAGATGATTGACATTGGTGTTCTACCAGTGGCGACTCCTCTGCTATGGCGGAGGAGCATCGCCCCACTGCTTCACAGCAGTGGACCATTGATACAAGGTGTGGGGTGGTGTGGAAGGATTTGTTTAAAAGCATGGCAACACCTCTAGAATATCAATTGAAGCTTGCATGGAACACCCAGGTGTATCTCTGCCTATCAAGGAAGGTGCACTGGTACCCTATAGGTGAGTCTCTTGTAGAAGGAGAATGGCAGGAGTATGCTTTTTTGTGTATTGTATCATTGCGAATATGTCACGTTACAACGTGTGGTGTTACCACGCGGTAGGTAACAACGCAGTCGTTACAACAACCGCGTTGTTACCACACATGGCTTTACTTCGCAAGTCGTTTTTACGGCTTGCTCTAGGTGGCGTGCTGGACTTAGGAATAGTATAAATTACTATTCCTACTCCAGTTAGTGCAACAGCAGGGAATGTGTTGGATTTAAAATCCGACACATTCCCCGGTGTTGCACGCCACCTAGTGCAAGTCGTAGAAACGACTTGTGATGTAAAGCCACGCGTGACAATGCAGTAATTTTAAATAGGGTCAATCAAACCATTATGGATGTTGGAAAAAAGACCATTTGCTAACTCACTCTTCGTGTGACAAGGCAGGAGCATCATGTTCAAGCCCTAGCACTTCTTCTGATCTACAGTTATCTTAATGCACAGGTATGTGAAAGGATTGTCCACCAATTTTAATTGAGTGTGTGACAGGCACGGGACATTATATAGTGTGGCAATACAATTGAGGAAACGGGGAAAAAAGTTAATTCTGTGGAGTTATTGCAACATGAAGGGCCAGTTTATACAGTCAAAGATTTTTACAAAATCTAGAGCGGCTGACCCCTGAAAGGTAGTTGCTGTAGCCAATGCAAATTGTAAAGGCCTCAAACAGTGTTGGATACTCCTGACAAACACAAAACAAGTTTGATCGTTGTGAATCAAGCAGCATATGACCTTGAATTTTTTGCAAGGATATTGACCTTTATTTATTTTTTTGTATATATTTGTATTGGTATTTACAGGTTACACGTTACATCTACTGACAGACTTGTAATTGCACTTCTTGGTTACATTCTCGTCGTTGACTATAAACAGAAAGAACATGTAACAAACATATAACATAGAACCAAAAGTGTCTGGTGGTAGCGGTTGGTATAGACAGAAACTAGTAGGTCTGTTAGGTGGATAAGCGGAGCTTTGACCTCGTTGTTATCCATTGTTTGGTACGGAGACAATTGTGTCTATGGTGGTTTGAAGGTGTGCATGTGGTTGTCAAGTTTAGACCACATCGCTCTGCATTGATGTCTACCTGGCGTGTTTCTGAGGGTGGTCGTGTCTGCCCCTCTTAGGAAGATCACCCAGTTGAGCCAGCTTTTGAAGGTGGCCTTGGCGGTGTCCTTCCAGTTTGTCAGAATTGTTTTTGTTGCCGCGTGAGGAGAAAGTCCAGTAGGTTCTTGTCTTCTTGGGTCGCAATTTCCTGTGATATCTGCGTTGTCACTATAGTGGCGAATGATTCCTTAAGGGTGCAGTTTAGTGTTTTGTTTGTGAAATCTAGCATCTGTTTCCAGAATTTTTTTACTTTAGAGCAGCTGAAGATGAGGTGTTCTAGGTCTCCTTTCCCTGATCCGCAGTTCCAACAGGTGTCATTGTCTATTAGATCAACTGATGCCAGGCGTGCCAGCGTCCAGTAGGCTCGGTGTAGTATCCAGAATTTGGTTTGTGCGAGTACTGGAGATATCATATTCTTGGATGGGGACTCCCAGAGGTTTTGTATTTCCTGTTCGGACAGTTTGGTCTCAGTTAGGCTTTCCCAGTAGGCCTTTTTCTTATTGTTGAGCTTAGACATGGCTGGTCTGAGTATTTTGTACAGCAGTGAGACTTGGTGGCCTGTCTTGTTTATGTTCTCCATGAGCTGGAAGGTCGAGGGGGTTTGTTTGTGTAGCTTTGATTTCGTTAGGGCTGTTTTTATGGCTAGGAAGTTGTAGAGTTCCATGTCGGGTAGGTTGTGCTCTCTTTGCAGGTTGTTGAAAGTGTGTGGCGTTCCTTCGTGTTCTGGTTGTATTGGGAAATGTATCCCATTCGTCTTCCATGTGCTCATGTCTAAGGATTTGCCTCTGTATTTGATCTTGTTGTTCTCCCATAGTGTCTCCCACTTTGAGTTTTTGATGCTGACCTCTAGGTTGATGTCTATCTTCAGTAGTGCTTGTTTCGTGAACTTTAGGATCGGGTTGTTGTTGAGTGATTTTTTGTTAGCCGTGAGTAGTGTGAGTTGGGTGGTGTTGTTTAGCATTGCTTTCTCTATGGCTAGCCACGTTGGCGTCTACTTTTGTCCCGATATTAACCAATGTATTCCTTGTCTGGCTATGAATGCTAGTTGGAAAGTTTTCGGGTCCGCTAGGTTGAGTCCGCCTAGTTTTTTCCCCAGTCTCAGCTTGCGGAGTCCTATCCTCGCCTTCTTGCCCTGCCATATGAATTTGTTGATCATTAGGTCTAGTCTTTTGTGGAACTCTTCTGTCATGGGCAGGGGGAGCATGTTCGATAGGTAATTGATTATGGGTGTTATCATCATTTTGATGGTGTCTATGCGGCCCCACCATGTGATGAACTTGGGTGACCATGAGTCTAGTAGGTCTTTTACTTTTTTTAGCATGCTTGACTCGTTCAGTTCTAGAATGCCCCTTAGGTTTCTTTTGAAATGGATACCCAGGTATTTGATGGCCTTTGGCAGCCACACTAGACCTATGTTCCCTATATCCTCTCTGGTTGTGTGGACATTTAGTGGCATGCAGTCCGATTTGTCCTTGTTGAGTTTATAGCCTGAGTGGTTGGCGTATGTTTCTATTGTGTTCATGAGTGCTGGTAAGGATTCGGATGGATTGTTTGTCAGAATTAGGAGGTCGTCTGCGTAGGCTGCAATTTTGGCTGTTGTGTTATTTATTGTTATTCCTGTGATGTTTCTGTTTGCCAGGGTGTCCGTGATCAGAGGTTCTAGTGCTAGCAAGAATAGTAGTGGCGATAGAGGGCACCCCTGTCTCGTGCCTCTTTCGAGTATGAACGGGGCAGATGAGCCCCCGTTTATGGCGATTTTTGCGGTTGGTTTTTTATATAGTGCCATGACTTTCTTCGTGTATTCGCTCCCTATGTTGTATTCTTGCATGCACTTTTCAAGGAAGTGCCAGGAGACTCTGTCAAATGCTTTTTCATCGTCTAGCGTGATGGGGACGGCTGGGTTGATTGAGTTAAGGCAGTGTTCGATCACCTGGCATAGGAGTCTGGTGTTGTCGTGTGACATGCACGTTTTCATGTACCCTACTTGAGAATTTCCGATCAGCTGGGGTAGTATTTTGTTAAGTCTGGTGGCGAGTACTTTTGCATACAGCTTGCAGTCAAGGTTGATTAGCGAAATTGGGCGGTAATTTTTGGGCCATTGTGGATCTTTGCCTTTTTTCGGGATGACTATGATATCGGCTTGTGACATTGTTTCTGTTACTGTGCCTTCTTTTGCACAGTGATTGAAAGCTTTAGTCAGGACTGGGCTTAGGAGTTCTTTGAATTTTTTGTAGAAGGGTGCTGTATAGCCATCTGGTCCCGGTGCTTTGTTGTCTTTTAGTACATTGATGGTTTGCTATTTCGGATTCCTTGAAGTCTTGGCCTAGTTGTCTCGCTTCCTCGTCTAGTAGCTTGGGTAGGTTGAGTCTTTTTAGATAGTCTGTAGTGCCTGTCTCATCTATGTTGTCGTCCTTTGTATAGAGTTCCTCGTAGAACTCTCTCAAGGTTTGTAGTATTTCTGAGTGGCTTGTGTGTGTTTTGTTCTGCTTGTCTGTGACACTTGCTATGGAGTGCTGTCTTTGTTTACATTTGAGGTATGACGCCGGTATTTTCCCCGCCTTGTTGGCCTCGCACAGATTGATTTATTTGTATTTCCTGATCCACATACCTGCTCTCTCGCTGAGGATTCTATTATACTCATATTTCTTGCTTGTGAGCGTTAGGTGGAGGTCTGAGTTTGTGGTGCCTTCTATGTGTTTTGCTTCTAGTACTTTGATGTCTCTTTCTAGTTTGTTCAGCTGTGATTTAGCTTCTTTGTCTCTAATGGCTTTAATTTCCCTCTTATGGTCGCTTTCAGGGCCTCCCACAGGCATTTCGGATTCATTTCCTCTGTGTCGTTTTTCGCTATGTCGTTTTTGATTGCGCTCTCTATTGTATCTCTGTCCTCTTTCTTTGCTAGCGTTATGTTATTGAACCGCCATTTACGGATAGTCTGGTCATTATGTCTCCCTGACATGTGTAGGCTAATGCAGGAGTGGTCTGAGACCGTTCTAGCTGCTATGTCTGTGTGTTCCGTCAGGTGTGTGTGTGATTTAGAGATGAGATGTAGTCGATTCTGCTGCAGGTGTTGTGCGGGGTGGAGTAAAAGGTATAGTCTCTAGTGTCTGGGTGCTGTAGTCTCCATGGGTCTTGTCACTGAAGTCTGTTGCAGATGTTTTTCAGGATATTGTGGGTGGCAGGTGGTCTTGTCTTGGAGTGTGTCTGTCTGTCTAGTGTGTGATCTAGGACTAGATTGAAGTCGCCTGCGATGACGTTTAGGCTGTTTGTGTGGTACTTTTCCAGTTTCCTGGTTACCCCCTCCCAGAATACTATGTCCTCTGTGTTCGGTGCGTAAATATTTGTTACCGATATTGTTTCTTCTCCTCTTTTCAATCTTGTGTGCAGAAGTCTGCCTTCGTCATCGTGTTCTACTCTCTTGAATGTTATTTTTGACTTAGAACTCACTAGGGTGATTACTCCCCTCTTTTTTCCTACTGCCGGTGATCTGGTCAAAAACAATGTAAGCTTCCCTCACATGCACAGAACATTGACATCATCTGCAGCAGCAGACCAAGCCAGTGTATAAGCAAACACACAATGTGCAACAATTGTCAACAACGCCAGTTCCCCTCACACAGTGCTCAGATACAAGAAGGTCAGCTGCATTGTATAGTATAGTATAATATAGTATAGTATAGTATGGTATTGTATAGTATAGTATAGTATAGTAAAATATAGTATAGTATAGTGGTGGGTGTACCACTGAAGGTTGGAACCAAATACCAGGCTCTGGTTCAGCTCGAGGCCCTCTTGAGTCGTCAAGTTCAAAATGAGATGCGCTTTCATGTGACTTCTGTCCGATACACACGCTCTAACCTTAGGTACCAAGAACTTCGATTCCCAACTAGAATGAGAAAGGACTATCAGTCCAATGGCTGCATTACACATTATGAAACCAGAAGTCTTACCTGGGATTAATCAAGGTTGGTCACTTGAGTACATTGTTTGATCCAAGGCAATTCTTTTATTTTGTTGTGCCACTTATTTTTTCATTACTGCATATGAGAAAACCTTGAAATACATGAGCATGTGCGCTGGACAAAAATCTTTATTGTGTTTAAGTTAATGAACCATAATGTTGCTCCATGTAAAATAAGAATATATCTCACACATAGGGTTCACATGACAACTGGCTTGCCTCTTCGTTCACTAATAGCATTGTCATCTGGGTGGGGCATGAATGTTTTCAAGTTCATGTTTAAAAACTTTCACTTTTAATAAACGCCTCTCACTACAGTGATAAAATTGGATATGCAAATGGTGAAACGCTTGTTAAAGAAATATATTTTCTTGAATTTTGAAGATACTTTATTATATTTTCAAATGACATTTGTTGAATGATTTCCATGCTAAACGTTCCCATGGCTCAGCTTGTCTGTGAGCTCTTAGAGCCAAGATGGGCTCTTAGAGCCAAGACAGATCCTTGGCTTGGCCCTCCATGTTCATTTGTTGGCTTGCCCACCTCTGCTGCAGTACTCTGTATAACAATTACTCATGTTCCTCCTCTCTCAGTATTCGCTCTGGGAAGCAAAACCTTGTTTTCTGAGATTTTGGACAGTTTTCACAGGTCTCAGAAGAATAACTATTCATACTTCTAATTTTAATATGGAAGAATTGTGCATTAGAAAACCCAGGACCTTGTTTTAAAGTTACCTGTGCATTTCTTTAGCATAAAATGAAACAAAGAATACTTTCCAAGCAAGTCAATATTACTTAATTAACCACCTTCCTCTGCCCTCCACCCATATGACTGAAACTGTCTTGTCTCCAAAAACCACAAATCAAGATGGGTATAACTTCTTCCTTGACCTCTGCTGGTGTCAGGCAGCCAGGGCCCAATGGCTCACACTGCATTCAGAAAAGTGAGCATGCATACTGCTTCTCCAGCTATTCAGTGCACATGCGAAGAGACCTTTACAGTGCTCTCACAGGTGCTTCACTGTAGTCTGACACCTGCAGCTGAGGGAATCAGGCGGAGCTAATACAAGCTCCCAGTTCTGTAAGAACTCCTCTGGCTCTAGTCGGCAGTGGTACTGGAAATAATTGCCTATTTGGGGTGCTGCTATCAATGTTACATCACTGAAGTCATAGGGATTTTCAAAAATCCAAGCAATAAGTCTTGCAAATGAGCCACGTCAATTCAGCAGGAGGGTGGTAAAAGTGTAGTATTTAGCTGTTGTCACAATCTAGGAGCATGCTGTCACCAATGACCAGTAAGGACCTCATTTACGAGGCCCCTAGCAGAATAGGAAAAGACCCCACCAAAGACTTACAAAATGAATTGTTTATATTGCTACAAGACGGGTTCGACCAAGGGCTTGTAGGACCCAAAGAACTCGATTATCTTAAAACTAAACATCCCAAAATACCGATGTTTTACGTACTTCCAAAAATCCATAAAAATCAGGATAACCCCCCGGGCAGACACATTGGGCAGGATGTGGTTCACTGCTCGAGCCAATTTCTAAGTACGTGGATTGTTTTCTCAAAGAATTCATGAGTAAGGTGGTGTCATATCTACAGGACACCACGGATTTCATTAAAAAATTGGAGACTGTACAATTTCGTGAAGGGAGCGACATATTGGTTACTCTTGATGTAACGTCCCTTTACACTCAAATTCCCCAAGACGAAGCACTGGCTGTGCATACCTTCTTCCTAGATTCTAGACCGAGACCTATGAGAGTACCCACAGAATTTTTAGTCTCCTTAGCATCTTTTGCGCTAAGAAAAAATTACTTCTGCTTCAATAAAGACTTTTACTACCAGGTCAAAGGGGTGGCTATGGGCTGCCCCTTTGCACCGGAGTTGGCAGTACTCTTTATGTCCATGTATGAAAACACGTATATACATAACAACAACCCATTCGGCCATAACATTGGCGTATGGCTTCGTTTTATAGACGATGTCTTCATGGTGTGGACAGGAGACAATGACAGCTTGTCCCAGTTCCATCATTGGTTGAATTCAAGGACTGCTGACATCAAATTCAGTATGACACAGTCATTCACCCAAATTCCATTCTTGGATGTAGAAGTATTCCCGAAGGCAGGTGCATTGGCAACCACCTTGTATGTCAAACCTACTGACCGCAATAAAGCTCTCTTGTTCGACAGCAACCACCCTAGAAGCCTTAAAGAGAATCTCCCCTACGGACAGTTTTTACGTGTCCGTAGAAACTGCACGTACCCGGATGATTATCAGCATCATGCAAATAATTTGGTGTCCAAATTATGTGACCGAGGATACCCAAAAAAACTTGTGAAAAATTGCATGAAGAGGGCAAGATGGACTCCTAGAGAGACGTTATTGGAAAGAAAACCTAAACCAGATCTTAAGCGCCAAGTATGTGTGACTACATTTTGCCCCAATGCTAACCAGCTTAAACGCATAATTGGGCATAACTGGCATCTAGTTAAAAACTTGGATGCCAGTTTAAAGGATCTCCCTTTGTTTGCATTCAAGAAAGAGAATAGTGTAGCCAATCACATAGTACGAGCTGCCATGCCATCAGAACCGCAGCCAAATCTGCGCCAAATGTTAGGGATGCCACCAGTCATCGGACATCATAAGTGTGGAACGTGCTCATGTTGCAATTCCACGTTAGAAGGGTCA
This sequence comes from Lissotriton helveticus, assembly GCF_964261635.1. NCBI lineage: Eukaryota > Metazoa > Chordata > Amphibia > Caudata > Salamandridae > Lissotriton > Lissotriton helveticus. The sequence goes on along the minus strand of NC_136068.1, from coordinate 717,862,928 downwards.
CTATTCCAACATAATGGAATTTTTTGGAAGCACAATGCTTTCAGTAACTGCAAAACAAAATTTGTAGTTTATGGAATAATATGTCCTTGTAACCGCCTTTATATAGGCAAAACAAATCAAGAAGTGCGCCAGCGTGTCTGCCAGCACAAATCTAGATTAAAGAGGAACGTGGAAAATGCGCCTCTGGTCAACCATTGGACTAGGATGAATCACGATATTAATGATTTAAGGTGGACTGTGACATCCAGGGTTGAAAAAGATCCACGAGGCGGCGATTGGGACCTCAAATTATCCAAAAGAGAGGCCTTTCTAATAGTTAAGTTTGACACTGCGACGTCGGGTCTTAATGAATTAAGTGAGATTTACAGACTCTAGGATTATGTCTTTTCTGTTTCTGCTGTCACGAAACATAAAAGATCTTACTCTATAAGAGCTTTGTTATGTAGCTCGAATGTCCCACTGAAACCTTCGACTTACTAACCAGAAGGTGTCCTATGATTGGTTTATGAGATCCTCCAGCCCCTTTAAAAGGAACACTACCTTGAAATGGTTTCTTTACGCATGCGCGAGAAATCAGTGCTTAGGAGGACGCCGCCGGGATCGCTAGCCGTTTTTCACGAAAGTAAGTCTATTCCACTCTGCCTGCCTTTAGAATTGCCCCCGCTGCTCAGTCAGTAGCTCAAAGCATTTACTTGGATGTCGCTCTATCTTTTAGAATACCGCGATGCCGCAATTAGACTCAACTGTCCGTTACTCCAGCCGAAATAGAGCACGGGTGCAGAATCTCTGCTAACTGCCCGGTAAGACTAATTCTGAGGCGGACTACGGAGACGTGCTGATTATTTGGAATTCCAGCTAAGAGTTATTGCTGACTCCATTTCTGATTTTCCTTTGGCAGGCCAGCGATACGAATATTGATATTCGAATGGGGTCAAGCTTAAAGACCCACACCATCCGGTAAGAGCACCCACTCTAATAATAGTATTTTTTTCTGACTGTTGGTATAGCGTGTCCTCTTGCCCCAGGTAGAATCATTCTTTAACTAAAGTGGAAGTGAGCTTTAGATTAAGTAAACAATAGAGCGACACATCACGTAAACTATGCCCTGCTCTCACACATTTCGTTCACAGCTAGATTTATTGGAATTTGAACGACTTTTTGCTTCGCCCCTATGTGCCACAATGGTTCTAAAGTAAATTGTATATCCCCAGGTAACCCTCCAATTTGGGAACTGTAACAATCGTTCAGTTCGCCCCTAAAAAATGACACCTCGACTGACGAGCGTAAAATAAGTAAGTGGACCATCTAAGTGTTACTGTTAGTAAAGCTTCCTAATATAATACAACCTAAGGACCATCCTATTTCTTTTTGTTCCACCATTCAGGTACGGGACCTTGTATGATTATCTGTTCCTTCCAGCACAAACCCAAGTTTGTCTTAGATAATAATAAGAAGTTTTTGGTAAGCTCAAGCGTTGACCAAGTGTTGCATTGCGAAGTAGTGCTCCTGATGTGCCCTCAATGGGTTCTTAAGAAATTAAAAATTTAAATTTTTGACATCACTTATGTTCCTTTCCTTTTTATTGTCTTTGTCTCTCCAGATCTCTACAATAGGCCCTGAAGAGAATACCTATGAACTTTAGCGGGATTCGAAACGCGTAGGCCCCGCCATTGTGATCTACGGGATCATCCAGGTGTTCAAACAGTCTAACCTGGAGTTCCTAGTTTTGTACATTACCGTTTTTCATTACAAATAAATTTATACAAATGATTCGAGATTTAGGAATGTACGTTAGTAAATAATTGTTTACTATTTATAACTTTTTGTAGATTGTGGCTTTCTCTTTCTCTATTTGTTTCATTGGATATGTTCGGAATATATCCCTTTAGTGCGAGTGTCTGACTTGAATCTGGTTACTTGTGATATGTTTGTGGAATTGAATGAATGAATGTGTGTATGTTAATTATATATTTTTGCCTTGTTGGAAGAAGTAAAAATTGTTTGCACTATGTATTAAATTTTGAAATCTGTCAAAAATACTTTAAAATAAAAAACTATTAAGTAGTCAATACCCTTTCTTGAATTCCTTTTCTTGTTTAGGAGGTATATTTATTATTGCAGAATTTGATTTTGATCAGTACTGGCACTCTTGTGTTGTTAGTTAAAAACCTCCTGGGCGCCCAATTATCGCCGCTTGTGGCTCATTACTTGAGCCTTTAGCCAAGTATATAGACACCTTTTTAAAACCATTTGTCAGTGCCACTCGTGCTTACATAAGGAATCCTATGGATTTCATCCATAAAATTGAAAACTCGATGTTCGATGGAGACCAGCAGGTGTTGGTCTCCTTCGACATCGAGAGCCTATATACCAATATCCTGCAGGATGAGGCGCTGTTGGTGATGGGATTGGTTTTGGATCAAAGGAGCAGGCCCCATCAGGTCCCAACTAAGTTCATTTTGGACTTAGCTAGGAATTTGGCTAAAAAACAGCTTCTTCTCGTTTAGGCCACCATTATAAAAATGGGGTAACCCAAAACCGGTTGTTGGACCTGGGTAATCGAAATTATTAACAAAAAACAATGGCCCAACCCGGAATAGATTATTTGCTCAATGAATCAGTACTCACAGTTAATAATTTTTGTTAACTCAATGAGTGTTAGAGTTAATCACCTCTTATAGATTTAATCCAAAAGTATTCATTGCACTTAAAAACATCCACCTCGAGAAAACTGATTTATTCAAAAAAAATATATATAGGAGTTTTAATGAATTGCTCCAACACAGCGAGAAAATTTCATATATACATTAGTAAAAATTTCAAAAAACGAACGGTAACAAAGAGAGCAGAGTGCTTCTACAAGGGTGCCGGAAAAAAAGAAAGAAAAGGTGGTTTTGAAAGAAAGGGTGTAAGCCTCAACAGAATAGTGACATAAGGTTTTATAAAAGTCGAGAAAACAGTGCTGTACAAAATTCAGCAAAATATAGATTAAGGCCACTGATTGCTTATTTCACTTTTAGCATTTATACATTCTTTGACAGGCATGTATAATGTCTGAAAAAACAGTGGTCCTATTTATTGGAGAAGAGCGTCGACGTTTCGACCCGTCTGGTGGTACAGGGGTAGCTGGGGACCTCGACCTGCGGGTCTTCCTCAGGACGTATATGACACAAACTTCGTACCGTGGTTATAAAAAGCTGTGAGCCTACAATAAATTAAGGCAATATTCAGGTGGGTGCATGAAATTAATACTTAAAAATGAGAGGTACGTCGACCTCGATTGATTTCTTACCCAGAACTTCTTTATATGGGATGGTCAAGATCCTCCTAGATCTGGATGGTCTTAACAATCTGATTGGTCACAGTCCCACTCCTACAGTTCCTAAGATGGAGTTAATATATTAAGTTGCTAATCTAGATGAGTATCTGTAATTGTTGTTTTTCAAACACCATTAATAAAGGCTTACCGAGTTAATGGTCGTTTGCCTTCCACATAGTTATTCAGTGGATGATGTTGAAGATAGCATATAGGACTTAATCCGTTACTGCAAGGGAACATATAATGAGTGTGTTTAACCGTGATATCATTCAGTAATTTGGTCTATTAGTATGGAGGGTAAAGGGAAAAATTCATACCTTACAGTATTCTTATACTTCATAAGATAGTATAGGTGAGGTTCAATCTCTGCGCCAAAATTTCTGCGAAAACAGGCAGAGATGAGTGTTACCTGGGTTATGTTTGTTTAAAGGAGGTGGCACAGCATATTATAGGTGGCGGATACCTCATAATCTGTTAATTACCTTTTGGACTCGCAGAATGGCCGCCCTCACTTGGGAATGTTCGCGAAAGTCGACATTATCCAAAACGAAAAAACAGGACGCTGCATGAAAAAATATAAGTTCAGGTCAGAGTCGCTGTGGTTGTCTTACAGCCTCAAGGAATCTAATTTGGATAGAAAAACGGGGAAAATCTTACCGAGTGTGTTTGTATGTTGGCGGCGACTGTTCAAATCCAGGGGTCTCGTAACGCGGTGACGTCACACGGACGTTTTGAGCGCTCGAAGACGAATAGACATAAAGAAAGGACTCAGTGGAGTTCTCGGTTGGCCCGTGGATATTGTATCTTGTGGACCAAAACACCAAAAGTAGGTCGACGTAGAAAAGGGACTCAGTGTGATTCTTAATGGGCCCATAGTCATTGTATTTGATAATACAATACGTCACGGAAGATTGAATACTGAATAAGGCGCCCACTCAATAGATCATCTGTTATTTAACACTGCTACTTGTTTGCTGATTTCTTCATATTCATTTAGCCCCCGCTTTATAGTGTCGAATAGATATATAAAGCGGCACTCACGGAGGCTCAATACATGACTGAAGTCTCCTCCTCTGGGATTTGGTGTTACCTTTTCAAGGACACACCATTTGAGACTATCAGGTGTATGTTCAAATTTTGTAAAATGCTCCACAAGTGGAGCTCCCTGGGTCTTACATTTGATACGGCTCACGTGTTGCAATATGCGACACTTTACTTTTTGTGTAGTTTGTCCAATATATACGAACCCGCAAGGGCATGTGATCGCATAAATAACTCCACTTGAGTTACAGTTACTGTGTTCTTTTAACTCGTATGTGTAGTTGTTATGTTTGAAACTTTTAATTTCTTGGGTTAATGGACAAGCTTTACAATTTCCACATTTCACGTGGCCCTTTACTGGTGGGATCCCCCATAGGACAGTTTGACTGGGTGGGTTTTTACTAGGCAGTAGAGCCTTCACAACATAGTCTCTTATATTTTTTGCCTTCTTAAAAGCATGTAATGGCAAAGGGGCATTCCCAATTTCATCAGCGATCATATGCCAGTGTTGGTTAATTATTTTTTTGATCTTGTTACTCTTCGTTGAATAGGTAGTAACGCACACTATCCGATCCTCTTTTTGTTTCTGATTATCTCTCACTTCTAAGAGGTGTTCTCTGTGATTATACCAGGCGCGTTTACGTGCCTGTTTTAAGAGCCTGATCGGGTAGCCTCTATCTATCAGTCGGGATAGGAGGCCTGCTGATTCGTTGAAGAAATCCTCCTTCCTGGTGCAGTTCCTACGCAACCTCAGGAATTGTCCAAAGGGGAGGTTATCCCTGAGGTTGCGTGGATGGTGGCTGCTATACCGGAGTAAGGTGTTCCGCTCACTACTCTTACGGTATAGGCCGGTGTATAACATACCCTGATCAGCATTGATAGTAATATCCAGAAAACTAATTTTGGACTTATCAAATTCTACGGTGAATTGGATGTCAGTTGACCGTGTATTAAGCCATTCATGAAAAGAGGTTAATTCCTCTGAGGTGCCATTCCATACAATTAAAACGTCATCAATATAACGACGCCATAACCCTATGTGGTTAAGGTAGGGGTTGATATCATTAAGAACATGTGCTTGTTCGAAGGCATCCATAAAGATTATGGCCAGATTGGGGGCAAAGCTTGCCCCCATCGCCACTCCCTTTGTTTGAACATAGTACTTGCCCAGGAAAGTGAAAAAATTCTTAGTCATAGCCAGAGTTAAAAGTTGAATGATAAATTCTGTCGGTACATGGTGGGGTGCCGGACGTGAGTTTAGGACTAACTCAATAACTGTCAGTGCTTGCTTTTGCGGAATATTTGTATATAGAGATTGGATGTCCATTGTAGCAAGTAGACTTGTACTTGAGTCATATGGGCGTCCATCTAGGAGCTGGATGGTTTGCATCGTATCTTTAAGGTACGTAGCTGTCTCCTCTGCTAAAGGTTTTAAGAATGTATCAATATACTTGCACAGGGGCTCCAGGAGGGAGCCACAACCGGAGATGATCGGTCTGCCCGGTGGATTCTGCATTCTTTTATGAATTTTTGGCAAAGTATAAATGGTAGGTGTTCTGGGATGTTTGTTATTGAGATATTCGTGCTCATAGCCTAAATCTAATCCTTGTGTGGTAATGGATTTGATTTTCTTTGTTATTTCATTAGTCGGGTCCCCTTTTAAATCCGCTGAGCCATTGTCGTACAAAACTATGACCAATACACAAATGAAATTCTTGCCCAGCTAGAAGTTGAAGGTAACTATGCTAAATTAAAAGGGGACCCGACTAATGAAATAACAAAGAAAATCAAATCCATTACCACACAAGGATTAGATTTAGGCTTCATCAATAAACATGAGCACGAATATCTCAATAACAAACATCCCAGAACACCTACCATTTATACTTTGCCAAAAATTCATAAAAGAATGCAGAATCCACCGGGCAGACCGATCATCTCCGGTTGTGGCTCCCTCCTGGAGCCCCTGTGCAAGTATATTGATACATTCTTAAAACCTTTAGCAGAGGAGACAGCTACGTACCTTAAAGATACGATGCAAACCATCCAGCTCCTAGATGGACGCCCATATGACTCAAGTACAAGTCTACTTGCTACAATGGACATCCAATCTCTATATACAAATATTCCGCAAAAGCAAGCACTGACAGTTATTGAGTTAGTCCTAAACTCACGTCCGGCACCCCACCATGTACCGACAGAATTTATCATTCAACTTTTAACTCTGGCTATGACTAAGAATTTTTTCACTTTCCTGGGCAAGTACTATGTTCAAACAAAGGGAGTGGCGATGGGGGCAAGCTTTGCCCCCAATCTGGCCATAATCTTTATGGATGCCTTCGAACAAGCACATGTTCTTAATGATATCAACCCCTACCTTAACCACATAGGGTTATGGCGTCGTTATATTGATGACGTTTTAATTGTATGGAATGGCACCTCAGAGGAATTAACCTCTTTTCATGAATGGCTTAATACACGGTCAACTGACATCCAATTCACCGTAGAATTTGATAAGTCCAAAATTAGTTTTCTGGATATTACTATCAATGCTGATCAGGGTATGTTATACACCGGCCTATACCGTAAGAGTAGTGAGCGGAACACCTTACTCCGGTATAGCAGCCACCATCCACGCAACCTCAGGGATAACCTCCCCTTTGGACAATTCCTGAGGTTGCGTAGGAACTGCACCAGGAAGGAGGATTTCTTCAACGAATCAGCAGGCCTCCTATCCCGACTGATAGATAGAGGCTACCCGATCAGGCTCTTAAAACAGGCACGTAAACGCGCCTGGTATAATCACAGAGAACACCTCTTAGAAGTGAGAGATAATCAGAAACAAAAAGAGGATCGGATAGTGTGCGTTACTACCTATTCAACGAAGAGTAACAAGATCAAAAAAATAATTAACCAACACTGGCATATGATCGCTGATGAAATTGGGAATGCCCCTTTGCCATTACATGCTTTTAAGAAGGCAAAAAATATAAGAGACTATGTTGTGAAGGCTCTACTGCCTAGTAAAAACCCACCCAGTCAAACTGTCCTATGGGGGATCCCACCAGTAAAGGGCCACGTGAAATGTGGAAATTGTAAAGCTTGTCCATTAACCCAAGAAATTAAAAGTTTCAAACATAACAACTACACATACGAGTTAAAAGAACACAGTAACTGTAACTCAAGTGGAGTTATTTATGCGATCACATGCCCTTGCGGGTTCGTATATATTGGACAAACTACACAAAAAGTAAAGTGTCGCATATTGCAACACGTGAGCCGTATCAAATGTAAGACCCAGGGGGCTCCACTTGTGGAGCATTTTACAAAATTTGAACATACACCTGATAGTCTCAAATGGTGTGTCCTTGAAAAGGTAACACCAAATCCCAGAGGAGGAGACTTCAGTCATGTATTGAGCCTCCGTGAGTGCCGCTTTATATATCTATTCGACACTATAAAGCGGGGGCTAAATGAATATGAAGAAATCAGCAAACAAGTAGCAGTGTTAAATAACAGATGATCTATTGAGTGGGCGCCTTATTCAGTATTCAATCTTCCGTGACGTATTGTATTATCAAATACAATGACTATGGGCCCATTAAGAATCACACTGAGTCCCTTTTCTACGTCGACCTACTTTTGGTGTTTTGGTCCACAAGATACAATATCCACGGGCCAACCGAGAACTCCACTGAGTCCTTTCTTTATGTCTATTCGTCTTTGAGCGCTCAAAACGTCCGTGTGACGTCACCGCGTTACGAGACCCCTGGATTTGAACAGTCGCCGCCAACATACAAACACACTCGGTAAGATTTTCCCCGTTTTTCTATCCAAATTAGAGTCCTTGAGGCTGTAAGACAACCACAGCGACTCTGACCTGAACTTATATTTTTTCATGCAGCGTCCTGTTTTTTCGTTTTGGATAATGTCGACTTTCGCGAACATTCCCAAGTGAGGGCGGCCATTCTGCGAGTCCAAAAGGTAATTAACAGATTATGAGGTATCCGCCACCTATAATATGCTGTGCCACCTCCTTTAAACAAACATAACCCAGGTAACACTCATCTCTGCCTGTTTTCGCAGAAATTTTGGCGCAGAGATTGAACCTCACCTATACTATCTTATGAAGTATAAGAATACTGTAAGGTATGAATTTTTCCCTTTACCCTCCATACTAATAGACCAAATTACTGAATGATATCACGGTTAAACACACTCATTATATGTTCCCTTGCAGTAACGGATTAAGTCCTATATGCTATCTTCAACATCATCCACTGAATAACTATGTGGAAGGCAAACGACCATTAACTCGGTAAGCCTTTATTAATGGTGTTTGAAAAACAACAATTACAGATACTCATCTAGATTAGCAACTTAATATATTAACTCCATCTTAGGAACTGTAGGAGTGGGACTGTGACCAATCAGATTGTTAAGACCATCCAGATCTAGGAGGATCTTGACCATCCCATATAAAGAAGTTCTGGGTAAGAAATCAATCGAGGTCGACGTACCTCTCATTTTTAAGTATTAATTTCATGCACCCACCTGAATATTGCCTTAATTTATTGTAGGCTCACAGCTTTTTATAACCACGGTACGAAGTTTGTGTCATATACGTCCTGAGGAAGACCCGCAGGTCGAGGTCCCCAGCTACCCCTGTACCACCAGACGGGTCGAAACGTCGACGCTCTTCTCCAATAAATAGGACCACTGTTTTTTCAGACATTATACATGCCTGTCAAAGAATGTATAAATGCTAAAAGTGAAATAAGCAATCAGTGGCCTTAATCTATATTTTGCTGAATTTTGTACAGCACTGTTTTCTCGACTTTTATAAAACCTTATGTCACTATTCTGTTGAGGCTTACACCCTTTCTTTCAAAACCACCTTTTCTTTCTTTTTTTCCGGCACCCTTGTAGAAGCACTCTGCTCTCTTTGTTACCGTTCGTTTTTTGAAATTTTTACTAATGTATATATGAAATTTTCTCGCTGTGTTGGAGCAATTCATTATAACTCCTATATATATATTTTTTGAATAAATCAGTTTTCTCGAGGTGGATGCTTTTTAAGTGCAATGAATACTTTTGGATTAAATCTATAAGAGGTGATTAACTCTAACACTCATTGAGTTAACAAAAATTATTAACTGTGAGTACTGATTCATTGAGCAAATAATCTATTCCGGGTTGGGCCATTGTTCTTCTCGTTTAGGGGCGAGCTGTTCTTGTAATTAAAAGGAGTGGCGATGGGGTGTTGTTTTGCACCCAGAGATAGCTAACCTTGTCATGGACCAATTTGAAAGGAGGTATGTCTTTGATGAAGCGACCCCATTTTGACATCATTTGTCGAGTTGGGTGCGCTTCATCGACGACATATTTCTAATATGGAATGGCAATATAGAAGAACTTGACCTATTCCATATGTGGCTTAATTCGTGTACTCCTGATTTAAAGTTCACTAAAACCTTCAGTAGAGACAGAATTCAGTTCTTGGATTAATGGATTTTTAATAATAATGGCAAACTAGAGGTTAGTCTCTTACCAAACCCACCGATCGGAATACTCTCTAGGAATTCACAACTGGTCACCCAAGGAGTTTACGGATTCGCCGTAATTGCTCTCGTAAGAACGATTACTTTGATAACGCTGAAATCCTGTTAAAGAAATTGTGTATAAGAGGCTATCCGAGGAAATTAGTTAAAGCTGCCCTTAAAAGGGCTTGGTGTACGCCTCGTGAAACCCTACTCAGCCCTAAAGTGAAAACTAAAGCTACACAAATGACCTGTGTGTTGACTTTTAATCCTAAAGCGAATAAAGTCAAACAGATAATCCTTAAAAATTGGAGACTAATCGAACACCTTAATATCCCCAAGCCACTCTTCGCCTTCAAGAAAGCTAAAAACTTAAAACAACATCTTGTCCGAGCAAGCAGAGAACCATTGGCTAAAAAGGATACCAGAAGCATCATGTTAGGTCTGCCAGCTTTGGTTGGACACTATTGCTGTACGAATTGTGCGGCTTGTCCCAACTCCACAGACTCTAAATCAATTGTAATCAATGATAAGATCCACACCATGCAGTCCTTCTCGAATTGCAACACCAAAAATGTGGTGTATGTAGTAATGTGCCCATGTGGTCTTGCCTATATAGGCCCGACCACTCAAGCTTTGAAAATGCGCATTGGCCAACATAAGTCCCGAATAAGATGTAGGACCCAAAAAGCGCCGTTGGTACAACACTTTAACGACGCTGGACATAGTCAAGATGACTTAACCTGGACAGTGCTAGTAGTAATTAAAGCAAATAACAAGGGCGAACTAGAGATGAAACTGAATCGAACAGAAGCGAAGCTAATCGAAAGATACCATACTGCTACTAAGGGGATAAATGACAGAGACAAATTATGGGCATTGATTTAGTTACCCTTTGCTTCCCTGTATTGAGTAGCAGGTTACTGTGAACTGGATTTTGCGACCCCTGTTGGTGGTGGTACAGATGTGTGAACTTGATTGGTATATTTTTTATATTGTGTTTGAATAAGATTGTAAGTCCAGCTGTGAACATGCAGTGTCAAGAAGAATGTTATTTAATTGTATTTTCACTGTTAGGTGTTTTATTTGTGGATAAAGCCCTTTACTGTGTTTGTGCTGTGGATATTAAGATGTTCCCTTATTTTTATGAGGAAATCATTTTTCTTCCCCAAGCACCCCCGACTGTGGACATCTTCCTGTAGTCGCGAATTTTGGAAATTTACAGCTTTCGAGTTTTTTTTTTTTTTTAAATTTTTTATTGAAGATTAACAACAACAATAACATGTTACACAAGGCAAAAATGGATCGGAAATACAGTCATGGGTCCACGTACTCTGCACTTCAGCAATGTAGCATACATAACATAGCATAGTGTTTCTCGGGGAGGGGGCAGCGAGGAAACCAGCAGCAATACAATGCAATTAACATTTGGAATGTCAATCAGGGGGACAAGGTGGCATCGGGAAACAAATCTTGAGGAGGGGTGCATATATTGCCATGGTATGCTTCCATTGCGACCAGATTCTGCCCCACTTCTTGGGCCTTCCACGCGACAGATAAACAGTCTTCTCACAAAACATGCACCAGTCCATATTCTCTGCCCACAGTGCTATGGTCGGAGACCTATGGGAACCCCAGAGCTGTGCAATATCTCTTTTGGCGATCATATTACCAAGGGTCGCCCAGGTAATCTGTGCCGCATTGTAGTCATTGGGCTCCCAGACATTCAGGAGGCAGCGCCTGGCCTCTGGCAGCAGTGCCACCCCAGTGACCCTCTCCATTATGACATGCACACGGGACCAGAACTCGACCATCTTCGGGCATTCCCACAGAATATGAAGAAATGTACCAGTCATACCGCAGCCACGCTTACATAAGTCATCAGAGGAGTATCCCATGTGTACCAGACTCGGGCCAGTGACATACACACGGTGGAGGATCTTAAATTGAACAAATCTAAGGCGTGCGGGTATGGCGACTTCTTTTGGCGATGATAGAGCGGACTGCCAGTCCTCATCATCTAATTCTAGACCGTCGGCAATCCACGAGGCCCTCAGGTGCACAAGCAGGTCAGCCCTGTTATAGATCAGCTTCTTGTAGATTAATGAAATAGTGCTGTCGGGCACATGTCCATCAAGAATACGATCCTCAAGAGGTGAGGATTCAGGGATAGCTGTACCCACAGCAAAGATCGACAGTAGGGCATGCCGGACCTGAGCGTACCTGAAGAATTCCCTGTCCCCGAGTTCATACTCCGCCTGAAGCGCCTCAAAGGTCTTAACATCGCCTTTGGACCAAAGATCCCCCACCTTAGTGATTCCGATCATATCCCATTTGTCAAATCCTTTCATTCGCCATAAATTACCCAGACATTCAGAGTCATACAAGGGGGTCGCGCGAGTGAATCTATCCTTCCATTCCAAGGCCGCATTCGCATCATGCCACACACGTACCGCGACTTTAGTTGGGCCAGTCAGTGATGTACGGAGCCTCCTGGAATAGAGCGCCCTATTAAAGTTCCCCCCTGGCAGAAGGTGTTTATCCATTGCGAAGGCAGGGGCGGGACCGGGAACATACGTTGCGTGGTTGACCGCACTCAATTGGGAGGCCCAATAATAGCGCCTTATGTCAGGAAGGGCGATGCCTCCGTCATACCACGGAAGCGTGAGTTTAGACAGAGCAACGCGTGCACGGCCATCCCAGATCAGTTGCCGTTGTAGACTTTCCACCTCCCGAAAGTAACGAGGGGGAACGGGGTCAAACGAGTTCTGGAGCGCATACAAAAATCTAGGCAGCGACATCATCTTAAAGAGAGCCGCAAGACCTAGCGGTGACAGTGGCAAATGACGCCAACGGGTAACATCTAACTTCAGCCGTTGAAGAGGGGGCAGCAAGTTGCGCTCATACCGAACGGTGGGGTCCAAGGTAACATATATCCCCATTTACTTAAAACCGGAATCAGCGACTTGAATCGGAAATCTACGAGGCAATGGGGGGAGACCACCAGCCAAAACGTAGACACAGGACTTAGTCCAATTAATAACGAGTCCCGAGTTCTTCCCGAAGGAGGTAAGAACATCGAAGAGCATGTTTAAGGATTTCTGAGGGGAAGTTAGATATAGGAGAATGTCATCTGCGTATAGCGAGACACGATCCTCGAAATCGGGAGACCAACGAATGCCTTTTATGGAAGGCTCCCACCGGAGCCACTCCGCCAACGGTTCCAATGCGAGGGTGAAGAGCAGAGGAGACAGCGGGCAGCCCTGCCGAGTGCCGCGTCCGAGTGTGAAAACACTGGACGCCTTCCCGTTAACCGCCACCTGGGCAAGGGGCATCTCATAAAGAAGTTTCACCCAAGCGATGAACACGGGGCCGAATCCAAATTTTGAGAGGGCCGCCCAAAGATAAGGCCATTCGATAGTGTCGAAAGCCACGGTAGCATCAAGAGAAGCTAAAATGGCCGACTCAGTGAGAGTCCCAGCCCTCGCGAGAACTCCATGGAGTCTCCAAAGATTAAGGGCGGTGTTCCGATGAGGAATGAAACCGGACTGATCCGGATGGATCAGGTCCCCGATCACCTTAATCAAACGATTAGCTAACAATTTAGCTAAAATTTTGGGTTCGGCATTAAGCAAAGATATAGGCCTATACGAGGCACAACGATCCTGTGGCTTTCCCTCCTTGTGAATTACCACAATTGTGGCAAGTCGCTGATCAGTGGGAAGGGAGCCCGAGTCCAGAGCCTCAAGGAACATATCCTTCAAGTGGGGCGCCGTTTTATCGGGTCGCAGTTTGTAAAGTTCAATGGGTAGTCCATTGGGGCCCATTGCTTTGCCTGAGCGGAGGGAGCGTATAGCCTCCGCTACTTCATCCACCGTGAGGGGTGCATCCATGAGGTCTCTGTCATCGTCGCAAAGGCAGGGCAACGCAATGTCACGAAGCAACAACCGGGAGTCTTCCTCGTCCCTGTCGCAGACAGAGGCATACACCGTTTGAAAGTGGTCAACGAAACACTCAACAATCCCAACAGGGTCAGTGACACACTCACCATCCAGCCTCTCAATCACGGGGACAACACGATTCGCTCTTTCCTTTTTGTCAAGCCAAGCAATCAATTTACCGGCCTTGTCACCCACGTCATACATCCTGCCCTGTTACTCCCTGTTCATCACCTTAGCCGCGTCAGTGACGACGGACCTGTAATCGGCCTGCTTCAGACTGAGGAAATGCATTTTTAAACGTGTTACTCCTGTATCAAGGTCACTCTCTAGTGCAGTTATCTCAGTTTCCAGGCGCACAAGCTCCTCATTTTTAGCCTTTTTGGCAGCGACAATCAGTGAAAGAGAGTGCCCACGAATGACAGTCTTAAAAGCTTCCCACAAAGATACAGAAGAAGAAACAGACCCCACATTGTCATTAAAGTAGTGATCCACGGCTTTAACAAGTTCAGAACGGGTTTTTGGGTCACAAAAGTACCAGGGGTTAATAGAAGCCACTCTGCCCACATTGCCTGCACCCATCGCAAGCCGAAGCCACAAGGGGGAGTGATCAGAAATACCCCTGGGAAAATGGCGAACCTCATTGATGGAGGAGGATTGAGCCGATGGCATTAGAAAATAGTCTAACCTAGAAAGACTACCATGTGCCCCAGAGTGGAAGGTGTACTGAAGCTGTGTAGGGTGCAACAACCGCCAGCTATCGACGAGCCCAAAGTTATCAAGGAAGTCACTCAACCACATATGGGATCTAGCCAAGTCCCTGGGGGGAAAGCGATCAGATGTACCAGAGACAACGGAGTTAAAATCCCCTCCGAGGATGAGAAGGCCCTCAGGCAACCCCAGTAGGACCCTACCCAAGTCGGCATACGTGGAGGCCTGAAGGCCAGGGGGGATATATACCGAAAGTATGGACAGTGTCTTCCCTTCCCATCTACCCGTGAGCGCAGCATAGCGCCCTCTATTATCAAGTATAAGGAGAGAAGACCGAGTAAGAATGCCAACCCCTCTGGAACCAGAGGTGAAACCGGAGTGAGCAACTAGGCGGTATCCACGTCTGTTCATGGCTCGACACGTATTCTCTATAAGATGCGTCTCCTGTAGAAGAACTACATCGGGAGAATGGCGCCTAAGGAACTGCAACACTACCCCTTGCTTTATCCCGTCTCCCAACCCATTAACATTCCATGATAGTAGTCTCAACTCACCACCCCCCATCCCCAAGAAAAAGCAGAGCGCCCCAGACACAGAACACAAAGACAGAGACAGTTAAAGAAAACCGTTGAATGCCTTGTGAACTAAAACAACCACACACACACACCCCCACCCCCACCCAACTGAAACCCGTTACAACACCCCCCACCCTGCACCCCTGCGTTAGACTCAAAATCCACCCCAACTTGCAGTGTGCCTGTCGCCCCATCAAGAAACTAATCTACACAAAGAACCCCAGAGAAGGAAGAGACCCCTTCATCCCCGCCACCCTCAGGCCAAGATGAATGAAGAACTAAAGAATCATTGTCCAAACTCAGCTGGAGAAGTTGAAAAGTTCAGACGTCGGGATCCACCAGCCACTCCTGCTCCGGCAAGCCACCATTGGCTCCGCCGGGGTGCTCAGTACGATCATCCTTTTTTGGCATAGAATCAAGCCAGTCACCGACACTGTCCGGGCGATCGAAGAAAAACGTTCGTTCCCCATACTCAATACGAAGTCTGGTCGGGAACAGCATGGCGTACTTAAGGCCCAAGTTCCGTAGCCGTCTCTTGACTCCCTGGAATCCCATTCTCTGCCTCTGAACGAACGGGGTAAAGTCCGGGTAAAATTTCACGGTGGCATTCTCGAACTTCACAGGGCCCTTGTCCCGAGAGGCTTGCAGGATGGCATCTCTATCCCTGAAGTGGAACAGTTTAGCAACGATAGGTCTCGGGGGGCACCCGGCTGGACCTTTCTGCCAGGGATTCGATGTGCGCGCTCGACCGCAAAGAACTTAGTGAGTCCGCCGGGAGCAAGATAATTGGTGATCAGATCTTCCACCAGGAGGTCGGTTGCAGAAGCCTCGGGATTTTCAGGGACCCCAATAATGCGCACGTTGTTGCGCCGGCCCTGTTTTCATAGTCCTCCAGACGACGGGCCAACACATCCCGGGAAGAACGCAGATTCCCGATCTCGGTCTGAATGTCCGTTACATCAGTGGTCAGGCTGGAGGTCTTCAGATCTAACGCCTTGACCCTCTCATTAGTCTTTGCCAGGTCCGCTCTAATCAGCGTAACATCCACGGCCACAGTGTCGATCTTTGAGGCAAGAGCCTCATACTGTTGCCCCATGGAGGCCTCCATATTGGTAATAGCACTCATCACATCTTGTAGCGACACTCCTGGCGTCGTACCGGAGGCAGCCTTAGGGTCATCAGGCGTACGGCCAACACTACTGGGGGAACCCTTCAATTGGGAGTAGTGATCCATAATGTTCGTCTGGGTCTGTCCCCCTCGGTGAGGCGTCTTGATCTTGCGTCTCTCCGTCTCGGGTCTGGTGGCCATATTGGAGAAATGACCCCGTAGGGGCCCGCGCGACCTGGTGAAAATGGCCGGCCTGGATGTGATCAAAAACAGTGAAATCGGCCAAAATCGAAGTAAATACCAATAGTGCAGGGTAGATGGCAAAACGCCATGAAGACACACCACGGTGTGAGAGCATCAGGCCGGGCCAAGGGTAGATCCAAACAGCGTTTCAGCCGATCATTGCCGGGAGTAGGAAAACGAAACTGAAAGTCAGGCAGGAGACCGCTGGAGGGGAGACCCCTCCGGCCGATGTTATTCAACTACTCCCCGGTTGGCGAAGTGGCCGAGCCCCCAGTCTGGCCACGGGGCGGGCCGCAAAGTTTAAGACGGCGTAAAAGTGGATCCCAACGTCCGATTTCAATTCGTCAAAGAATGTCGGGATCAGCATGAGTTCGTCTTCAAAAGCCCATCTTCAAAATCAGGATGTAGTAAGGATATGTGCGAAGGGCGGCGTGGGTCTCAGGAGCCCTCTGCTCACATGACCATTTTGGATGCCCGCGAAGCTCCTCCGGCGCTTTCGAGGTTTTTGAATTGTGAGGCTGATCAGTGATGTGGACTTGCCGTGGTGGACTTTACATTGAGTCTACATGGGCAGGGTTGTAATAGTATCTCGTGGCTTCTTCACGATTTCCCCAGCTCTAATATAAGATGCCTCTTTCTTTCCCTTTCCCCTTGATGTGTGCTTTGATTGTGGCTTTATTATTATTATTTTATTCAGAATTTCTGTATTTTGTATGTTTTAGTTCGTTTACCGGTAGTGGTTGGGGCCATCCTTGTACTTCAGCTTGAGGACAGTGCACTTGTTGTTGACTAACGTGAATTGCTGGTGCAGCCGTTAGGTTGTGTCCATGTGAGTCCGTCCTCTTTGTGGTTTTACTAACGTGTGTGACAGCGGCCAGCACGTGGTTCTGGGAGTCCGTTTTCCTTGTTGGATGAGTTATGCGCATGACCTCAGTACGTTTGCGCTGTGTTATACTCCCAGCGTGGAGCCGTCCTTGGCTTATTTGTTTGGACGGATGCCGATCATTTGGGCTGAGGACCTGGATTGAGCGATGGGGACCTCCTTGATAGGTACGGAATGAGGGGTCGCCTGTTAAGACCTGGAGTAATACTTTGTGCACATATGTACCTGTGTGCGATGAGGGTAGGTACGTACTTTGACTTTTGGCTCTCTTTTATCTTTTGCCAGGAGAAGGAGAGCTGCGATATTTTGAATATTTTAGGAGTGACTCTGTGGGTGTCATAGTGGGCACTGAAGGACTGTGTCTTTTCAGGTATGTTGTGCACTCATTTACCTGGATATTACTGTTCTTAATTAGTTCACTGGAGTTTGTTTGCGTGGTTTGATGGCCGATTAGAATTGTGCATTTGTTTGTTGTTTTAGATATATAGTGAGCCAACGGATTGAGTGGCCGTGGTGACCTTCCCTGTAATTCAAAGACTGGAGAGTGTTTTCTTCACTGCTATCGAAGGTACTTGAGTGCCTCGCTATGGTGATTTTCACCGTGTCTGTGGTAATGATTGGATACACTTGGGTCTTTGTGGTGTGTGTTGTTCCACCTTAAGGCTCTTGCATGTTTTTTCACTCCATGGTTCTTTATTCATTATGGTCTTATTCTTAATTTGGTCTTTAGGCTGAGGTTTTTGCTTTATTCTTTTACTGTAGAACCACCTGAAGTCTCTGGTACTGCATGGTCACGCAGGGGATAGTGCAATATTGGTAGAGATTATTGTTGTTTTCATCGATTATTATTATTGTTTTAGTGACATTATACCTTTGTCCTGATGAAGCCTATAGAAATGACTGGCTGAAACGCGACCGTAATTGCGTCAACACTTTGACGAGGAGTCCCTTAAGTGTTTAGTTGGTCCAAAAAAGATCAAAGCGCCTATAAAATAATTAGTTAGGGGTGTTTCACCTCTGGCGCAGTTAGGATTTCCTCTAAGTGTACTACTTTGAGTTAGGAGTGTACACTGTGAGAATTCTTTGCTTATTTAGGGTATATTCTTTTTGTATATTCTTCTTGTATATGTATTGTAGATGTTGTATATGTGGTGTATATAATGTATTATGTACTGTAATGTGGATATGAATATGATTTACATGTGATTTAGAGTGTTCTGTTTTTGTTTAACATTTGTGAAGTGTATATATACATTTATGTTGATTGGTGCCCTACCCCGTCCTTTGACACATATATAAGTTTGTTTGACCTATTGATATACCGGATATGTAAATATTATATTGAACATCAGGGTAATAAGTTGTACCTTGTAGGAACATAAATGTTGAATTGATCCCTCTGTACTTCTTCATTTTTATATACATCTTTGATGCCTCTTGCTCATGTATAGGAGGGTGATTTGGGCATAACCCCTTATTGAGTTTCTTGTGTCTCGTAAATAAGGCACATTCCTGCCCTTTTCTTTTGACGTAGGGCAGAGCAGCAAGATTCCTTGTAGCCCTGCCCAGCGCCAAATCCTCGTAAATGAGCCCTTAAATTTGCACAGATGTACAATTTTACTGCTAAAACTATCGACCACACAAACAGTACTGTGTGGAAATTGGGGATAAGTGAATATTTGTCATCTGCACATCATCAAATAAAGTGTCTTGATTTGTTTTGATCACACTAAAATGTTTGTTTTCATCACACTTCAGAGTTGGGAAAAAGGTGCTTCATTCATGCTTTCCTAACTATTTATATTGTAATATTTCTACGGTTTGTTTATGGGTATTTAAATTGTGGTGCGTTCAAAGAAAACAACATCCAACTGTCTTTACTTTCAGACCACCAGGTTTGGCACAAAGTTCACTTCACAAAACCCTCCCACTTTGCAGTAAGACAAAGAAAAGTAAACACCAGCCTCCAATTCTGAAACAATAAGCACCAGTTTGTCAGAAGACTAGACTGACATCTGACCTCGGTCTTTGAACACACACCAAATGAGCCAAGATAAAAACAAAATTTGAAGTCATCTTTAATGCTGCTTTTTTTTTTTAACTGAGGCAATGGCATTGTGGGAGTGCGGCAGAACCCCTAAACACCAAGTTCTTGCGCCTAGGTGCCCTCTCAGGGCTCAAAGGGCTGTTGTAATTGTGCCTACCTCTCACCTCTGGGGCCTGTTGCATTGTACTGGTTGCACCTATGGTAGCTACGACCCTGTTGGCAGTACCCACTCTTATCTGATGGACTAAACTATGAAACCTTTACGCTATGGAAAAACTGACTGTTGTAGTGTGAGGCAAGATGTTCCGATTTGCAAAAGTCTGCCCCCCCCCTTTTTTTAAAATTCTTTTTATTGGTATGTGCAAATACTCTGTACATACAGGTAATCACCATATCAGGGTTACATTGCATTTCCGTATGCCTATCTTGTAATTTACAGTGATTCTTTTTTGTTAATTAGCAGGAGGTCCGCACTTTAAATCTGGCCCCCTTTTATAACTTTTATCAAATGGCAAGATCCTATCCAGAGAGGTATCTTACCTCCGACAGCATGAGCGCGACTGGGGCGCCTCTCTCCCCGGGATTTCCCACTGATTGATCATTGTTGGAGATGGCCGGTCTGGGAATCTAAAGCAGACCTGGCAATTTTGTCGGACCGGCTTGCGGGAAGGAGAAGGGGGCAAGCATGAAGCACTGTCGCTTAACAAAACCGCCCCCAGAACTGGTGTTTTTGTTACTGGAGTCCGATATTGCAGCTTTGCTGCAAGCCCGCCCCCCAGTAACAAAACCGACCACACCACTCCAACACTGACACCTACCCATCCAGCCTCCCAGGGTAATGCCCAATGCCAGCTATGGCCAGTCCAGCCCTGTTGTTGGAGATGATTACGAATAAATGGTCATCGAGTAACTACGGAAAGTAAGCTTTCCCGTTAATGTCTACTTTTAAATGGTTTTCATTAAGTTTAAAAAAAAGTTGACAAAGTGAAAGCTAGATAACTATGCATTGTAAAATGGCATATTTATAAATATTGTTGAATGCCTGCTTGCTTTAGGTTTCTTGCCAAGCATCTACGTTGGTGTCCTAATGTCTAATATGTATTCTTAAATGACTCATTCCAATGCTGGCATGTATGCTTTTGTTAATACCCCACAGTTCTCTGTTACAACAAAACTTGTATCTTTTTCTTTACCTTCTGATTTGTTCTCTTTTTTTATGATTGTCAAAAGTCCTAAGTAAAATCTCTACAAGATAGGAGGAAAGGATATCCACATCAACCCTACTCTGCCCGAGGATGCTGGTCTCGAGGAGAATAACTCTGGCTCACCCCGTTGAGAACCTTGTCCCTCCATTCCCACAAAAAAATAATCAAACCACCACCCAAAAGTGACAAAACAAAACTTTAATAGTTAAGAAATTAACAAACCAGGTGGAAATGTATAAAAACGGTCGATACTGACAAAGAAAAATGTCCCTCAAAATGTGAAAAGAGAACTCCAAATCACAGAAACTACCTCCTTCCAACGAAAAAATGAAAAAGTCAAAATCCTAAAACAAAGAAAAAAAATGAATTGTGAAGGAATCTGATTACAATAAGATACACATATGTAGCTCATTAGTGCCTTAAGTCACCCCTTGATATATAATGCACAGTGTTTGCTATGGCTGTAATTCTATGATTTCAGATACTACAAATTTTATTAATCTATATTAACATGCTGAAATGCCCATAAAACAAAACATTCACGTAAAAAAATAAGGCAAGTAAGGGGGCTTGAAACATTTAAGGCTAAGGGTGTTCAAACAGGTTCTAGACCATGGGTACTCACAAACTTTCTGCCAGGGGCCAAATTTACAGTGTGGTTTGTGTCCGAGGGCCGCATCGGGCGGGGGCGTGGTCAGTGGAGGAGGGGGCAGGGCTAGAGCAACAAAAAATCTGTGACCATGAGGTTGAACACAGGTCCCTGCAGCGGACGCCTTCGTCCACTGAGCCACCAGACCCGGCATACACACATCCCTCTCTCTCCCTCTCTCTCCCTCTCTCTCAACCTCTCTCAACCTCTCTCAACCTCTCTCAACCTCTCTCCCTCCCTCTCCCCCTCCCTCTCTCCCTCCCTCCCTCTAGCCCTCCCTCTCTCCCTCCCTCTCTCCCTATTTCTCCCTCTGTCTCACTCAGACTGTCTCACTCCCTCTCACTCCCTCTCACTCCCTCTCTCTCCCTCTCCCTGACTCCCTCTGTCTCGCTCACTCTGACTGTCTCACTCCCTCTCTCCCTCTCTGTCTCCCTCTCTCTCCTTCCCTCTCCCTCTCTGTCTCCCTCTCCCTCCTTCCCTCTCCCGTCTCTGTCTCCCTCTCTCTCCTTCCCTCTCCCACTCTGTTGCCCTCCTCACTCTGTCGCCCTCCTCACTCTGTCGCCCTCCTCACTCTGTCGCCCTCCTCCCTCCCTCTGTCTGTCGCCCTCCTCACTCTGTCACCCTCCTCCCTCCCTCTGTCTGTCACCCTCCCCCTCCCTCCTCCCTCCCTCTGTCTGTCACTCTCACCCTCCCTCCTCCCTCCCTCTGTCTGTCACCCTCCTCCCTCCCTCTGTCTGTCACCCTCCTCCCTCCCTCCCTCTGTCTGTCACCCTCCTCCCTCCCTCTGTCTGTCACCCTCCTCCCTCCCTCTGTCTGTCACCCTCCTCCCTCCCTCTGTCTGTCACCCCCTGTCTCCCCCCTCTCCCTTTCTCTGTCTCCCTCCCTCTCCCTTTCTCTGTCTCCCTCCCTCCCTCTCCCTTTCTCCGTCTCCCTCCCTCTCCCTTTCTCTGTCTCCCTCCCTCTCCTTGTCTCCCTCCCTCTCCCTTTCTCTGTCTCCCTCCCTCTCTTTGTCTCCCTCTCTTTGTCTCCTTTGCTCTGTATCCCTCCTCCCTCTGTCTGTCGCCTTCTCTCTGTCTCCACCTATCTGTCTCCCTCCCTCTGTCTCCCTCCCGCTGTCTCCCTCCCACTGTCTCCCTCCCTCCCGCTGTCTCGCTCCTCCCTCTGTCTCCCTCCCTCCCTCTGTCTCCCTCCCTTCCTCTGTCTCCCTTCCTCCCTCTCCCTCCCTCCCTCCGTCTCCCTCCCTCCCTCTGTCTCCCTCCGTCCCTCTGTCTCCCTCTCCCTCTCTGTCTCTCTCTCTCTCTCTGTCTCTCTCTCTCTCTGTCGCCCTCTCTCTGTCTCCCTTTCACGCTCTCCCTCGCTCTCCCTGTCTGCCTCCCTTTTCCTCCCTCCTTTCCTTCCTTCCCTCGCTCTCCTTCTGTCTGCCTCCTTTTCCCTCCCTCGCTCTCCCTCTGTCTGCCTCCCTTTCTCTCCCTCGCTCGCTCTCCCTCTCTCTGCCTCCCTTTCTCTCCCTCGCTCTCCCTCTGTCTGCCTCCCTTTCTCTCCCTCGCACGCTCTCCCTCTCTCTGCCTCCCTTTCCCTCCCTCCCTTGCTCTCCCTCTAACTGCTTCCTTATCCCTCCCTCCCTCTTCCTCGCTCTCCCTCTGCCTCCCTTTCCCTCCCTCCCTCGCTCTCCCTCTGTCTCCCTTTCCCTCCCTCGCTCTCCCTCTCTCTGGCACCCTTTCCCTCCCTCGCTCTCCCTCCTTTTCCCTCTCTCCCTTGCTCTCTCTCCCTTTCTCTCACTCCCTCAATCTTCCTTCCTCTGTCACCCTCTGTCATCCTCTTCATCTCTCCCTGCCTGTCTGTGCCCGGGCTGAGACAGCCTCAGGGCACACACACACACACACACACACACACAGCCGCACAAGCACTTCAGAGGTCTTTAAAAGACCATTTGTATGTTAATGAGGCTTTTGTCTTTCACCTCTTAGCGCCCCTGCCCCTGCAGCTCCACTCTGACTATCACGGAATGCCCAGGCCCCTACAGATCAGCAGAGTCTCGGCCCCCAGTGTTTGCAGACACTGTAATTATTTTTTTTTTTAACACCGGTAAATTGTCTGCAAGGTCCGCGGGCCGCCAGGGAAGGCTTGCCGGGCCGCTGATGGCCTGCGGGCCGTACTATGAGTACCCATGTCCTAGACACTGATAACATTTGTACATGTGTCAAATTATGATAATACCACATTCCCTACATGTTTTGCCTGCTGTGTGTCTCTTGATGTGATGAAAGAGTTTATGTCCTATTTGTGCAATTACATAACAAGCCTTTGCATTTGTTTCATTTTCTCTTAGCAGCTTATTCGTAAACTGCATTTTGTAGTAATTTGAGCCGAGCTACAAAATGCTCTCTTTTAAACTACATGTGGCGGTCAAAGCCTTCACCTCTCCTCTCTTTTATGCGTAGAGATCTCCACCCCGGCTATGGAGATCTCTGCAGACATAGGTGTGTGTTTTAGTAGTAAATGTGGGAGGGATGGAGGAGTGGCTGGAAAATGGGGAATGCTTACTACTAAATGGGAGGAGTTATGGGAGGAGTAAGGAGTAACGGCCATGCATCCACACACGAGTTAGCCCATTGCTACTCACAAACTGGACTTTTGTAGTAACCACAGCCAAAAAGGATCCAAAACAGTCATGAATGTACTCAAGTTCAGAGCTGGAGTAAGTTCAGAACCACATATGGCCAACCACTGGTACTGCAAAAGCCTCCCATAGAAACTAATGGAGGTAGGACTTAGAGTAAAAGCCCATTTGTTAAATTAAACTAATTTACTAAATGTTTCTAAAAAGATAAATGCATGTAATTTAATGTTTTAAAAAATTGCACATAAATAAAACATAATTATTAGGTTATTGCAAAATATTTCATTAAACCTTTTTACATTAAAAAATTAAGGTGTTTCATTTTTAAAAAATACATTAATTTAACTTAATTTTGTATATTACTTGTAATAATGTTTTGTACATTATACCTAAATATCAATGTTACTATTTAGGTGGGATTTTAAAAAAATATTAGAAACAATAATTTACATTTAATTTCATATGTTCAAAATAAATATATATTTAATTCAAAATTAAGTAAATAATGCTGAAACATTTTTAATTTTGTTTTACATTTAAAATATTTAAAAATAATTTACATTTATATTTAAATTGAACATTTTTTTCCTTTTTAAAAAAAAGTTTAATAAACTTTTAAGCGTTTCCTTATACTTTACCATAGGGAGATCCCTGTCCTGGTGGCGGAGACCTCTGCCTACATGTGAAAATTTACAAGCAGTAATATTACACTCGTAAGTTAGGATCCACCTCCTGATTTCAGAGCTGGGTGGTGTGGGGTGGGGACATATTATCTGGGCATTGGAGTCACCCTAAACCCGGAAATGGAGGATAACCAAAAGTAGTAAAGTTAGTCAAAGTTAGTAAATCTGCACATATAAATTCATCTTTGTGAATAGGGCCCTTTATGATAAGTAAAAGTAGTAACCAGATAAAGAAGTGTGTCTTCGATTCATATAAGGCAACACATGGGACCTGGAATTGTGTGGGGATGGTGGAAAACGTTGTGCATCGCAGTTTAATGAATTCAGTTGCAAGCCAAATTATTCTCTCTATTAAATGGTTAACAGTACGTAAGTTCACTGCTATTCTTAACTACCTTCCGATATAGTGGTTAGGGAGATGAAGTGGTTGCAATATTTTTGTCATGAGCTATAATGTGTGCAATATAGTGCTCTTTGGCAATAAAGGAAAAGTTCCTTCTACCTGGTACAGTAAGTATTGAGGTAACACTACGGGTACTGTTGCCATTCTGCCCCATCAAATTGATATCCTGTTCTAACATCCACTCACCCTCAACATTCCACTTTCCATGTTCCATATCCACCAGGCAGAACAAACTACACTGTACAATCCTCAGATGCAGCCACCATTTCATATACCAGCATACTACACTACTACACAACTTCCCCTTAACAACCAAAATATTAAAGCACAAAATGCATGAAAACTTGATAGAAGCAGAACATAATCTCTTAGCCAAATTTGGCATTCTTCAACTTCTATTCAGTCATCTTCCACCATCAGTTGCATTTTGTGAACAACTCGCAGGAGCATCGTCATCGCCACTGACACTCACCTCATTCCCTTTGTTAAACCAAACTGCTTGTCATCTATGTTCAGAAGGTAACACATCCTTCCGTCAGCACATTAAAACGCTAAACAAATTCTACACATGATTATCCATAGGTACATCACATCTGGGCAGTCCATTACTACCACTCCCAGTGCTCCCACCAACACTCAAGACCACATCCTCACATCCATTCATGCTAGCATCCTCAACCTATGAAGTAATACAATTTACTCATCTTCTTAAATCTTTCCCACTCTTCCATAGTGCCCCCTCTTCTCACACTGAGTACACACTTTGTCAAAAGAGGAATAATTGTTAGGATTAGCCAAATGTAACATTCTCCAACACCTATAACAACAACTGTTCTTCCTTCAATTGGTCCTACCGCCCTATCTGGAATCACTTTTTCTTCAGTTTTGTTCCAGGGTCACAACACTTACTCCTATACTCTCAACATCTCTATGAACCTCCTGCACATTCTCCTCTGGTAACTCCATACTTCAATAGCACCTTTCAATGAGGCATCTGTTGCAGACCCACAATCTCCCTTGTAATTTTTTAGAGTTAGTCTTCATTAATATCTGATCATGCAATACTTGTTTATATGTGATGTGCTGAAACTGTCTTATACTGATCAATACGTTCCTTTTCTTTTTGACATCATGTAGAAAATGTGTAACGTTTGAGAACAATGTATACTTCTCTCCCATATCTCTATTGCATTTGTTTGATTGCAATTTGATGACATTCAAATTACCCGCATTCTCTAAAGAAGGCAAATTCTTAAAGTCTTTCAACCACAACACTCCCGAAAGATAATAAAGAAAGATGATAGTTGCTTTTGTGGAGTACATTCAACGCCCTCCAACACATGAACATATGATTGAAATAAATCAACCATTATGCCTCCTGGCATAGCCTGAAATAGAGGAAGTTGCTGCATCCTTGACTTCTGAAAAATTCAGAAAAGTAAATACAAGCGCAATGGCATGTTTACAATATAACCACTGTGCCATCCAGGAATATATCTTCCAGTTAATGATATAATCATTGTAAATATTAGTGTTTCAGGAAGCCCTTTCCATTAAATCAGGAGTACATTTCACAGTATAGAGAGTAGTACACCAATTATCTAAAATTATCTAAATAGACACAGTTCAATTCGTTTCTACACAATACATTCCTACCCTCAGTGGAATGCAATGCAACTTGACCAAAAGCGATTCGATGGTCATACTGTCAGGACAGTTAAGCATGATTTCTAAAGGCAGTTGACCTTTTCTCACACTGGATGTCAACAAAATCCCAAAGCAAAATGACCGAACGTTCCTCGTGCCTTCACCAACAGCCCAATCCAATGTGGCTGTAAATGGAGCCTCAATTAACCATTGCCCACCAAATACAGTACTTTCTAAAGTTGGTAGGCTTGTTTCATTGCCAGGCAAACTAATAAAATGCCGCTCCATCGTCACTTATTCCAAAATATCGTAGGGCTCGTTTTGCTTACTGCTAATGGTACATGCAGGATACAATGTAGGCCTTCAGGTTCATTGGCAGCAATTCTCCTCATTAACCAGACCTCACAGCATGAAGAGTGAAAAGGCTTGTGGTGCAGCGGCGCTCCCATGTCTGGCACTCCTTACATTTGAGATGAGAGAAATTGACCGACAAGGACACGCTGGTTGCATTGAGGGTTCCCCATACTCCTTTTGGTCTTTAGACTGCCATTGTGGCAATTAAAGGAATGCTCCTGCTTCCGGTTACAGGTAAATATTGTTTATTTGTTGAAAGCAACAAGGTAATACAACATGTTGCCATTCCATCCCCTCTAACTGACATCCCACTCAAACACCCACTCACATTCAGCCTTCCAAATTCCATATCCACCACGGGCAACACACCACAAACTGAATTCCACTCGCGCAGTCACTATTCCCTATCTCAACATATACAAACCAATACCAGTTCAGTACGTCACAACTTAAAAGAGATACCTTGATTTTTGCCTTTCTTCATTTTGTGTGCTTGGTGACTGCACAAGCCAGTTCTTGGAGAGAGTAACTGAGACGTAGACAAAGATGTCGGACAGTCGCTCTGGTGCACACAGATGGCCAATGGGTTGTTTTAATAAACCAAATTAAACCTAGATACCCAACCATAATGGACATGGAGTGAGGAGGGGTCACTTGAGGATCATAGCAAGCACTGGGTCTGCACCCCTACAAGACAAACCAGTTCTAGCTGCAGGAGTTATAAAGCTGACAAAAGCCTGCTCCATACGACCATATGTAATGAATCTTCTTACACACTATACAATCCTTTAGTATCTGTGAGAAAAATAATACCTGGACCTTGAGGCTAGATCTTTCCATTGCTACACTTTACCTCACCCACCTAAAATGTCTCATTTGATTTAATATTTGATCTTTTTGTAATTGTAGAATTATTGTGTTGCCCGTACTAGCTAATTACTTAAACTGTGTCAATATAGCTCCTACTAAATGACTTCAATAAGTTTTCTTTTTTTTTTACCTGTTTTACTCTGAGCACCAAGAGAGTGTACAGCAACAGCTCGGATTTTACTAGTGTTTAATCAGTTCATTGTAGTTCTAAATGAGCAAAGCTTAGCTCCAGAGCAGTTCCATTTCAGGCTGGTTCTCTAAGATTGCGACCTGCATCATAATTGCAAATGCTCACACATTTTGCAAAATGTATAGCCAGAATTAGAGCAAGATGTAGAGAGTCAAGAGTCATCAATTGATGACGAATTAGCTGGTGCTGTGCAGGAGATGGGTCTGAAAATGACATCCTGGGGGAGGGGGGGTCATTTAGAGTTGAGCAGAATCGGAGCATGGCTGTAAATCATCTGTCTAGAGTTAGGGAGACCAGTGAGTTTACACTGGCAGAGCCTCGGGTGGCTGTGCCAAGCTAAACTATTGACCTGGCAGCCTGTCCGCAACAAGGCACTCACCCCGCCCTACGTCCCTCCACCAGAGGTCACTCACCCAGCCCTATGTTGGTCCCTTAATCTTTTAGCCATTATGGGCCCCACGCCCACTGTTCATGGCCATGGTAGCTGAGTTCATGGTACCAGCTTTCACAACCTGCCTTACTGTGGCCTTCTTCAGGCTCCATAAATCCTTCTAAAAACGGATGGTGTTTCTACCAGCGGCAACATTATGCAGTAACACCAACTATATCTACAGGTCATTGTTGAGCCAACAGTATGGCTGCAGTACTTCTGGCTGTCACAAATGGTCACTTTGGAGATCCACATAAAACTCTGGCAATGTTCCGCTTCTGTGGTCTTTGCAATATTTTCTTCATTTACTTTTAGCCTCTGACAGCAGAGCAGGATTCACAATATTTTTCTACTCTGCCCTCAACACTGCTCTTGTTTTTTCTTTTATTTGCCTTCTTCAGAAAGTAGACCAGGACTCACTTTTTTAAAATTAATATTTATTTTTGTGCTTCATTGAAGGCAGTAGAAAGCAGATCCTACTTTGTGAAAAGCATCAGTGGCCCCAGGCAGTACATACAACAATGGCCATGATCAGTAAATAACATCGTTGGGACACAAATAGTTATGTGCATCAATCACACGCGATGGTAATTACAATCAGTGGCACCAGACATTAATGAACATTAATAGGTCCACACAGTAACTACCGTCAATAGACCCAGGCAGCAGTGAACATCAGTAATGGCAGGCGGTAATAACCACTGGAGACCACAAACAGAAATGAAGATCAGTGGCTCCATACAATAATACACAATATTTTCCCCAGGCTGTAACAATCTTCAACGGCCTCAAACATTAAAGAATGTCAGTGGCCCCTACCACAACTGAAAATCAGTGATCAATAGTACTATTGAACATCAATGGTCTCATACACTAATGATAATCAATGAGCTCAGGTAGTAACGTGCATTAGGGTACCCAGTCACCAATTACCACAAAAGGCTCCATGCAGTAATGAGCATCAATAGTCACAAAATGGAATAAACATCCAATTAATATTTTGTGTAAAGCTAGGGGAATAAAACTTCTCAAATAAATAAATACATTTAGGGCAGGAGCTATTTTCCAGGGATTACTTTGTAACTGTGTGACTGGAAAACTTGGAGTCGGTTCCTGGCTTTTCAACTTGACCACATTCTTTGATGATACTAGTCCTAGTAGATTGCTTCACACTGCCTCGCTTCCCTTAACTGCCAACTTTGGACACAGTGACACTTAAACCAGCTAAATATGCGAACTATATGAAAACAAATCCTGGCTTGTATATGATGTACAAAAACCAACACCTTGCTCCACATCCAATATTCATATAGCTCATGTATATAATGCCTTTCACAAACTGAATTCCCTTGATAATTCTTTGTAGAGCCAGGCTTGTATTTTGATTCCAGAGGCCAGACCAGGCCTCTTGTTTAGCTCTCCCCATGAATTTGCAGGCTTACCCACCTCTACATTACACCCAATTTAGCAATATCCAGATGGAACATATGAGGTGTTTTTCATGGGTTGATCACCACCTTATCCCATCAATACATGGCTGATCTTTAAGCAACAGTAGCAGCTGTCGAGTACGAGGTGAAGGCCCCACCTCCTTACCCCATTGGCATGCCATGGGTGTGTCTACCTGTCAATCTTCAGCAATCCAGTGTTCTAACAGATTATTAACAGGGCTGGTATTAAAATTGACAGTATAATTTATCTTCTGTGGCTGTTGATTTACCGTGTTCTCCAAAAATTACAAAACTATGTTTGCAACTTGACAACCGGTATTTGAACATCATTTACAAATGATATATCTTTTTCCCTGCAGAGAGAAAATTGCTGATTTTTAAGAACACTAAACCAGCGTTGCATCTGCCAGTGCCGAAACCTGCATCTATGAGATGGAAATCACTTAGAAAAGAAGAGACATAGAAGAAGAAAGGCTAGAAGGGTTGGAGAAAGTTGTCCCATGAAGTATGACCAAGTGGAATAGAAGCACTTGAGTAGAGGGTTTTAGCATAAAACTACTGGGGACAAGGAGTAATATCGGTGCTTATTGGATAATGTGACGTTGTGGAGCCTGCTTGGAGGATTCACGATGATGAGTCACTACTTTAGTATTTTGAATTCTGAACACGTAGTGGGATTTCTTTTAAGTGTAAATGCAGATTCTTGCATATGCTGTGAAAAATGCTATTCATTTGGCAATGACGATTGTTTTTGTAATTGATTTTGTAGTGACCCCTGACGAAGGGCTGATGCTACAGCCCGAAATGCATTGGGTTTGAAATAAAAGATGCTGCTTAGAACTACCTGTTGTCGTTTTGGATCATATTTATGAAGAAGTCCGGATGGGCACACGCAAATATGAAAAGCCTCCAAAATACATTATGCTATGGATGTGGCGAAAATGAAAATTTTGAAAAGACTGTTTATCATCGGATTAACTTGGAGAAATGTGGAACGTTATAAAATGTGTTGGATAGTTTATCCAGTTTTAGCAGTGCACCAGGGAGTGGAGCGTAGAATCTGCGCTCCCCACATTTGTATTCATTACATTGCTAGGGCTTGCATATCCCTGGGACGCACGCTATATGCGAAATAATAATGTTGATTATAAAATTAACCCTTAGAAAATAAGGTGTGCATACCACCTCTTTCATGACAAGTGGAATAGAAGGGCAAGAGCTTCTTAAGACTTTTACGCTTAAAGGCACTAATTTAATTACAATAGTAAAATAAATAGATCACGTGAATTTAGAGGCTAAAACCACCCAAGTAAGCTTCCGTAGTCCAAGTGGCAACAAATAAAAATAAAGTGGCTTACTGTTTTAAAAGTTGTGGTCCAGTACTTAAGTTGTTGAGTATGGACACACGAGACACACATTCGAAACCTGTGCGCAAAGGTTGTCTAGCAGTGTTTTAGTAGTCCTATTTAACAATATTAGGAGTGCTCAGAAATAGACCAATATACTGAGTAAAAGGGTGCATTCACCTGCACGTATTTCCCCCTGGTTGCTACAGTTCCAGTTAGCAACAGATAGCAACTTAGAAAGCAACCAAAACAAATGTTTCAAACCTGTGCTACATTTCTGGGTGCGCTGGGCACAGGCATTGAGAATGACAAATTAATTTAGCATGAATATCATTATTGTCTTTCTCATTTGCTTGTTTCTTAGTCAATGACTTGCCTTGTCCCCTAGAGCGCAAACTCTTTACCTGTGTCCTTCCATAGTCCTTCCATAGCTCACATTTAGGAAAGTTTTTCTTTCTTTTTGCTTAAACATTTCATAATAGTGCATATGTTTTGCAACTGTCCCCCTCATGTAATTCTATCTCCAGAGTGCTCTGCATTTCTGTCTGTCGCCCGTGTGCTTCTCTTTCCCTCGCACCTTGTTGCTCTCCCCTGTTTGTTTCTTTCTTCCCCCTATGTAACAACTTACGGTTCACTGACATATTATCAATGTTAAAAATATTAATGGCAAAAATATCGATGAAAAAATATAGAATGCAAAAATATCGACTCCCTATACTTAAACAGGTAAGTACAAAAATATTGAATCAATAATATTGAAGAAAAAAATATAGGTGTAAAAAATATTGATTAAAAAATATATATAAAATAAAAGATATTAAATATTAATATAATTTTAACAAAATAAATACAATTGAATATACATTTTAACTAAATATAACAAATAAACTTAATTTATCAAATTACAAACACGCAAACATAATAATTTACACTTATAAATATATTCAACTATTATCTTTTTTAATTTTTAAACTTTAAAATGATATAAAAATAATATATTTATATATATATATATATCAATAATATAAAATAATTTTTTAAATAATAAATTAAAACATTACATTATTGAAAAAAAGTAAAACTTACATTTTGCAATACAATAAATGCAACAGTAGGGAAGTGTAGGATAGAAAAAGCATTAGATTTATTATTCCAACTCCAGTGAGTGCAACAGTAGGGGAAGTGTTGGATAATGGAGGGGTAAATATTAATATTCCCACTCCAGTAAGTCAAACAGACAGTAGGGAAAATGTTGGATAGCAGAGAGGAAAAATTTACTATTCCCACTCCAAAGAGTGCAACAGTAGGGAACGTATTAGAGAGCGAAGGGGTAAAAATAAGTATTCCCACTCCAGCGAGCGCAACGGTAGGGAAAGTGTTGTATAGCAAAGGGGCAAAAATTACTATTCCCACTCCAAATAGTGCAACAGTAGGGAAAGTGTTGGATAGCGGAGAGGTAAAAAATACTATTCCCACTCCAGTGAGTACAAAAGTAGGGTAAATGTTGGATAGCAGAGGGTTTAAATGTACTTTTCTAACTCCAGTGAGTGCAACAGTAGGGAAAATATTGGCTAACGGAGGGGTAAAAATTACTATTCCCACTCCAGTGAGTGCAACAGTAGGGAAAGTGCTGGATAGCGGAGTGGTAAAAATTACTTTCCCACTCCAGTGAGTGTAAAACTAGGGAAAGTATTGGATAGCAGAGGGGTAAAAATTAATATATCCACACAAGTGAGTGCAACAGTAGGGAAAGTGTTGGATAGCTGAGGGGTAAAGATTACTATTCCCACTACAGTGAGTGCAACAGTAGGGAAAGTGCTGGATAGCGGGGGGGGGGGAATTACTATTCCCACTCCAGTGAGTGCAACAGTAGAGAAAGTATTGGATAGCACAGGGGTAACAATTACTATTCCCACTTCAGTGAGTGCAACAGTAGGGAAAGTGCTGGATAGCGGAGGGGTAAAAATTACTATTCCCAGTCCAGTGAGTGTAACAGTAGGGAAAGTGTTGGATAACGGAGGGGTAAAAATTACCATTCCCACGCCACTGAGTGCAACAGTAGGGAAAGTGCTGGATAGTGGAGGGCTAAACATTACTATTCCCACTCCAGTGAGTGCAACATTAGGGAAAGTGTTGGATAGCAAAGAAACAAAAATTACTAAAAACGATTTAATCAATAGATTTTTTTATCATAAAAATAAATAACAGTGTAAAAATATATGATTAAATATATTAAACATAGACAAAGAACACATATTATAATATAAATTAAATATAACAAAAATCTACAAATATTATATAAATAAATAATAAATACATTTATAAACAATAATTATTTCAAAGGATCAAATACTAACAAACAAAAATAATATTTAAAACATAAATGTATTTATTTTATTTCCTACCCTATGGCACCACACCAATAAAAAAACTTCAAAAGGTTTATTTAAATGTATTTTCATAATTAACATAATTAATAATCAATTAAAAAATATGATTAATGAAAAAATAATAAACATTCAATAAATACACATGCTTTAACACTATAATATCTATAAAAACACACCTGAAATTTATTACACAATTACCATAAATAATTTCTAATTAAGTCATTTACATTAATTAACAACTAAATATTAATTCATCAGTTAAAAATAAATTACTTCCCACCCTTCCCACTATTTACACCTACATACACCACAAAACACACTTAAAACTAATTATACAATGACCATAATCAATTACTACATAATTATTTAAACTTAATTAATAACTAATTATTAATTCATCAATTAAAAATAAATTACTTCCCACCCTTCCCACTATTTACACCTACATACACCACAAAACACACTTAAAACTAATTATACAATGACCATAATCAATTACTACATAATTATTTAAACTTAATTAATAACTAATTATTAATTCATCAATTAAAAATAAATTACTTCCCACCATTTACACCTATAAATACACAACACACACCTCAAACTAATTACACAATTTCCATAATTAATTGCCAATTCATTAATTAAAATGAATTAACAACAAATTATTAATTGATTCATAGTAAATTAATTTACACATTTAACACTATAACATCTCAATTAAACAAATATTAATAAATAAAAAATATTCAATAAATGTAATAAAATTAAATTACTTCCCACACTATTCCCCTATAAACCCACAACCCTCTACGGAGCTAAAAATGCAAAATTCAAATAGAAAAATATTAATAACTTCTCAAAATAATTATAAATGTTATATAATTAAATTACTTGACACCCTATTCCACTATAAACCCACAACTCGCTACGGAACTAAAAAGTCAAAATTCAAATTTAAAAAATGTAATAACTACTAAAATTTTAACACAAAATAAAAATATAAAAATTTTTATACAAAAAAACATACATCACAAACATAAAATATATACTAAAATACATAACTATAATAAAAAATCGATATTTTTAACAACTATATTTTTGCAAACGATATTAAACACTTCGATATTTTAAACATCGATATTACCTACCTAAAATTGATATTCTTGACCACGATATTTTGTCTGTCGATATTTCTGACCCACGATATTTTTACCTCGATATTTGTGCAAGTCGATATTTTTACATCGATATTCTTTCTCTGCACTGTTCTCTTCCTTGTATGTACTCTCATGTTTACTCCTTCCCTCCTTTGTTTCTTTTTCCTTCACTACCCCGAGGCCGCTCCTCTGTTGACCTCCTCTTCTACAACATGGTTTTTATTTGTAGCTTTTTTTAAAGGGCCTTTCGGCCTATTGCTCCTGCCCGTCCGATTTATAAGTAAAAGCGATTTTGCACTACTTCCTTTTCGCATTTGTTATAGAGGGCACTAGAGGTTTTCAATATTTTAAAAGCATTTTGAGAGGTAACTGGGACTCAATTAAGTCAGGGGAGGGCAGGCTTCACATGTATTTTCTTAGATTACTTATTTTAGAAAGAACGTGTAGGCGGGCGCCATTTTGCACCATCGGTATCTAGCGTGACGTGAGGTGGTTCAGCACACAGGAGAAATAAAGCAGACCTTCAGAGTGATTCCGTGAGGAGCAAGGATGCTGCAAATGTATTCAAGAGTATTTACTACCACGTTCAGATGTTGCATTGCTTTGCTGATTGATGTAATGATCACTCTTTGGAAAATAAGCTTCTGTGGTAATCGTGCCTACACTTCTAATTGCAGGAAGATATTTTTCCTTTTTTAATCTCCCTCTGTCATGCGATGAGCCAAAGATCAATACAAAAAGATGACTTTCAATGTCTTAATGACGTTTTACTCTATGTGCAATCCAATTTTAAATGTACAGCCATCTGGAAGAAATGTTACGTCATATAAAGAACCAAATAAATTCAAACAAACAAAGACAGTTGCTTAGACATTGATGTCTGAGTACTCTTATAGCCTAAAATGTGAATCGAATTACATCTAGGCATCTCAACATTTCGTAAATTGTGGAATTAAGGTTCATGAACATAAAGATTGTTTGCCAAAGGTCACACTATTTGTTCAAGTGAGGAATTCAGGATTAATACCGTCCATCCCAGACGGCTACAAGATCTCCCGCAGAGACCACACCAACGGAATTGGAGGAGGAATAGCCATCGTCCACAAGTCAACCCTCCAGGTCCACACCCTCGCAAACGACTCCATCAACTCCGCCGAACACCTTCACTTCCGGATCCACACCGACCCCCAACACCACCATCAGAGGATCACTCGTCTACAGACCTCCCGGACCCTGCTCCCTCTTCAGCGACTCAATCGTCGACCTCACCAGCACCCACGCACTCGCCTCCACGGACTACATCCTCCTCGGGGACCTGAACTTCCACCTCGAGAACAACAACGACACCAACTCCGCCACCCTGATCGACAACCTCACCAACCTAGGCCTCTGACAACTCGTCACCGAACCCACCCACGCCACCGGCCACACGCTCGACCCCATCTTCTCCACAAGCACCCACATCGCCTTCAACCACACCACTGTACTCCACTAGACCGGCCACCGCTGCATCCACTTCACCTTCAAGAAACCAACCACGCACCACCACACCCAACAGCTCCCTCGCCGCTGCTGGAGCAAAGTCACCGAAGACCAGCTGACCTCCACCCTTGCCCAGAACCCACCCACCGACCCCACCGACACAGATGCCGCCGCCCAGAACTTCAGACAGTGGATCGATGACTGAGCCAACACCCTCCCCCACCCAAGAAACCCTCCATCAACCACTCCTGCAAGAAAGCCGCCTGGTTCACCGAAGAACTCCAGACCTCCAAACGAACATGTCGAAAGTTGGAGAAGAAATGGCTCCAAGACCACACACCAGACAGCCACGCAGCCCACAAGGGCCCCATCCGCAGACATCACCACTTCATCAGAACAGCCAAGAGATCCTCCTTCAAAGCCCGCCTGGACAACAACGCACACAACAGTAAAGAGCTTTTCAACAAAGTGAAGGAACTCTCTAACCCCAGCGCCAACACCAACGACATCCCGCCCTCGTAAGACCTGTGTGACTCACTGGCCACCTTCTTCCATCGCAAGATTGCTGACATCCACAACAGCTTCAACACCTCGACCCCCCCAAAAACGGCAGACCCCACCCCGAACACCACCTGCACCAACCAGCTGACCTCCTGGTCCTGCGTCAACGACGACGAGACACGCAAGGTCAGGAACTCCATCCACTCAGGATCACCATCGGACCCCTGCCCACACCATGTATTCAACAAAGTAGATGCAACCATCGCGCCCCAACTACGGAAGGTTATCAACATTTCCTTCGACACAGCGACATTTCCGGATAGCTGGAAGCACGCCAAAATCAACGCCCTCCTCAAGAATCCCAAGGCGGACCCCAAAAACCTCAAGAACTTCCGGCCCATCTCCCTGCTCTCCTTCCCGGCGAAGGTCATCGAGAAAATCGCCAACATACAGCTGACCCGCCACCTCGAGGACAACAACATCCTAGACCCATCCCAGTCCGGATTCAGATGCAACCACAGCACCGAGACAGCCCTTATCGCCGCCACAGATTACATCAGGCGCCAACTAGACAATGGCGATACCTCTGCCCTCATTCTCCTGGACCTGTCAGCCGCCTTCGACACGGTCTGCCACCGCTCACTAAGAACACGCCTCCAAGAAGCCGGAGTCCAGAAGAAGGCCCTGAACTGGACCACGCCCTTCCTCTCCGGCAGAACCCAGCGAGTCCCCCTCCCACCGTTCCGCTCCGAAGCCACTGACATCATCTGCGGCGTACCCCAGGGCTCATCCCTCAGCCCGACCCTGCTCAACGTCTACATGGCCCCCCTCACACAAGTGGCCCGCCAGCACAACCTGAACATCATCTCATATGCCGACAACACCCAGCTTATCCTCTCCCTCACCAAGGACCCACACACCGCCAAAACCAACCTCCACGAGGGAATGAAGACCGTCGCCAAGTGGATGAGAAACAGCAGCCTGAAGCTGAACTCAGACAAGACTGAAGTCCTCATCCTTGGCCCCACCCCCTCTGAGTGAGACGACTCCTGGTGGCCGTCCACACCTCCAACACCCACGGACCATGCACGCAACCTAGGATTCATCCTCGACTCCTCCCTCTCCATGTCAAAACAGGTCAACGCCATCTCCTCCTCCTGCTACTACACCCTCTGCATACTTCGCAGGATCTACAAGTGGATCCCAACCGAAACCAGAAGAACGGTGACCCAAGCCCTCGTCAGCAGCAGGCTGGACTACGGCAACGCACACTATGCAGGAATCCCGGCCAAACACCTGCGACGACTACAACGCATCCAAAACGCCTCCGCCCGGCTGATCC
The DNA here is from genome assembly GCF_964261635.1 of Lissotriton helveticus. Taxonomy (NCBI): domain Eukaryota; kingdom Metazoa; phylum Chordata; class Amphibia; order Caudata; family Salamandridae; genus Lissotriton; species Lissotriton helveticus. Next base: position 717,824,800 of record NC_136068.1, on the reverse strand, counting down.
TCAACATCCCCCGCCGCAGCCACACCACCTCCCACCTGAGAGACCTGCACTGGCTCCCCGTCAACAAGAGGATCACCTTCAAGCTCCTCACCCACGCACACAAAGCACTCCACAACACCGGACCAGCCTACCTGAACAACAGACTCAACTTCTACACCCCCGCCCGCCAGCTTCGCTCCGCTAGCCTCTCCCTTGCCACCGTCCTGCGCATCAACGAACAACCTCCGGCGGCGGATCCTTCTCCTTCCTCGCCGCCAAGACCTGGAACACCCTCCCACCCATCTGCGGCAGACCCAAGACCTGCTCACCCTCAGAAGGCTCCTCAAGACCTGGCTCTTCGAGCAGTAGCAGCACCCCCAGCGCCTTGAGACCCTCACGGGTAAGTAGTGCCCTTTACAAGTTCTTTGATTGATTGATTGATGAATACATCTATTATTTACAAGGCCCGTATGAGTAATAATTGAGTCCAAGTACATGTTTACATGAAACGTAGGGAGAAGAACAACAGGTGGAGATTTTCGTTGAATTGTAGTCTCAGAAGTGGGTGAGTGTAGCAAAAGCTTTGTGACGTACACAAAGCAAATTTGCCACAGGAGGTTCCTCACGCAAACTTGGAACAGTGGACCGAGAGTCGTCAATCCTGTGCTGGACAAACCGTGTGGGCTACGGAACAATGCCCTTTATACCTACCTGTATACAAAATTTAAGAATTTTTTATTCTTACATCTCCTCTTTAAATTAAGAGAAGGTACAGTTGATTGGAAGAACTAAAAGGAATTGAATTTCAAACTTTAAAATTTCGAATTTTATGTAAAAGTTCAAAGATAACGAACTCTACTCTGATGATCCTGAAAAGGCTCTGAATCCGAAGAAAGCAATAAGATTCTCTAAAGGATGTGTACATCACAGCTATTGATGACGTCATCTTGCTTTTATGGCATGCAAAACAGAGCAAACGTTCCATTTCCTATTTTTTGAAAAGATGTAGGATCCATACGTTGTAAGCCAGAACAAATATAAATAGTGACTTAATATGAGTATGTATAACATGAATGCATGTGATAGGGAAGAAAAAAATGCTTCTTAGATTCATATCTAAGTAAATATATTTGTAAACGTTTATATAAAAATAAAAGTAAAAGAATTAGCAGATTTTAATAATTTAGAATCTTGAAAGAGTGCATTACTATTAAACATTGAGCAGTATTGAGGGGTCATATCAAAATGTATATTCTAAAAAAATAATATTCAAAATTATTTATAAAATAACATAAACCTGCCTTTTAGTTATATTAATGAATGCTATAATTTTGCATTAATTTTGCTGCCCCAGATAATGTTATCTCTCTCGTGACACTGTAAGGCAGGCCTTACAAAGTGACCCTCATGAGCTATTGAGGATTTCTTCCTTTCACTTTATGATTTTCCCTATGTTCGTACTAAAAAAAATCTAAAAACTTGTGGTCTGGTTTACAGTGTTGCAACATATAATCCTTTTATCACTCCTATTTCCATATTTCAGTAAGGCAGCAGTCATCCTCCAGTGAAGACTTCTGTGGTGGGAATTGCACTCATGGAAGAAATTGTGCTACATCTGCTTTTAGAGGGTTAAACAATACCACCCTTGAATAAACCGGACCTATAATTCTTTCTTTGCAGGCCACACGTTTCCAGAAAAGCACTGATGTATTAAGTGATGCCCCGGTTATGGAAACACTGGGGCCTACTTACGAGCGGAGTTGCGTCGCTCTTCCACCACGTAAAGTGGTGCAAAAGTTATGCAAGTCCTTAATGAGATTTATGAAGCCACGCAAGACCACATTGCGTGGCCCTGAGGGGCTCTATGAATCTGAAGTAAGGCAATGCAGCTGAAATAGGTTCATTGCTTTACTCTGCCCTGGGAAGGTGTTCCATGGCGTTGCGTGGGCGTTTCCATGCAAGGCCCATGGTTTTTGACGTATTCACGAAATTATCACAACTGGTAAACCTGGGACTGGGGAACAGCCTTTACAATGCGGGCATTACTACGCTGCTTTTACAACACAAGTTGTTTCAACGACTTGCGTTGGAGGGCGCTGCTGGACAAGGAATAGTTTAATTTTCTATTCCAACACCTTCCCTACTGTAACGTGGGCTGGAGTTGGAATAGAAAATTAAACTATTTCACTATCCAGCGCTTACAGCGCAAGTCGTTGTAATGACTTGCGTTGTAAAAACAGCGTTGTAATGGCACGCGTGGTAATAGCCCGCGCTGTACTGTCATACAACCCCTGGGAATGCACCAAAAAGATATGCCTCTCCCAGTAAAGCAGTAACGAGGAGAAATATATTTATTTCTCCTCGTTACTTCTTCTTTCTATGTGTGCTGCATTCTGCATTACACATAGAAAGAGGAATATGCCTCGCAGGATTGTTTTTCTGCAGGAAGGTCGCCCTTCCTGCACAAAACCAATCCTGCATGCATAACAGGCTCCAATGCACTATGGTGCAAGGGTGCCTGCACATTTAGCACATGTCCCGGTTTTTGGAGATGGTAGACTGAACATACATGGAGTCAAATATTCGGGTGTTCCATTACAGGATTAGTTAGGAGCCTGTAGCAAAAATAAATGTACTTAATGCAGAAGATACTGCATCTAAAATGAACATTTAATTCCTGATATTTAGGGTGACCAGACGTCTCGGATTTGCCCGGACAGTCCCGGTTTTTTACCGGCTGTCCCGGTAGATTTCGGCAATTTTGGCTCATGTCCCGGTTTTTAGAGGGGGTCGACTGAAAACATTGAGAGGCTTTTTTGAGGTTTTCTAAATCTGTGCTAGTGAGCAGCTGTTCTAAGTAAGCAATGTAATTAATATGTATGATGTTGGATGTAATGCCTTTTCTGTGATCTTATGTTGATGAGAATTGTCTTATGTGCCATTCTGTTGATGAAAAATGGCAGTCCTTCTTCTATTTTCCCCAATTGTCCCGGTTTTTGGTTCTCAAGATCTGGTCACCCTACCACTATTTAAGTTCTGGTCGTTTCTAAAGTTAGGGAAATCATCAAAAGCCAATAATTATCACTTTAAAATGTGTTCCACACCTGCATTAATGGTTCCTGTCGAATAATTAAAGCAAATAGAGGCAGAAAAGACGTGTAAAAAAATGAAAACAGACGGTTTAATATAAAGTTTTATTTTTGTGGCATGTTCAGGCGTTGCAGAATCTTAAAACGTGAAAAAATAACTGGTATTTTTCTCTGGTCAATGTGGCGATCCTATGTGGATTCATGACTTCCTCCATCCATCTCTTGAAATTGTGACTTTCTCTTTCCATTCTGAGCTCGCCGCCATGTTTGATGCTCTGACTATCCCAGGACAGCGCGTGCCGGCGCTAAAAGCTCGTCATACTTAATAGGCCTCCGGCGGCGCACCTCCCATTGATTTCTTTTACGCAAAATGTGCTTTCGCGCCCGATCATGGAAAAATTATAACATCAATAATTAACATGGAAAACAGATGCAGCAGACGGGATCAATGGGCGCCCAGCACTCATTGGCTGTCACCCGGTGATGCAGTGCATTTTAGGATTCAACAAACCTACTTTTTGAATATTTACTGACTGTTCCACGCGTTTCCTAGTGTTGTTGTTGCCTCACCTGTTCCGACTCCCCCCACAGGTGAGAGAACAACAACACTAGGAAACGCTGACACCGTGAGTATATATACAGGCCTTTTTTTTAGATAGGTCATGTAGGTCCATACCTACGGGAAATCAGAAGGGAATCTCTAAATGCAATGTATACTTTGTTGAGGTCTCAGTTGGCCTATAACAAGATTTAATGAATTAATCCATCATTCATGCACGTACTATTGACCTAAAAGCCCGCAGTAGCTGAAGGTGAGTTGTGGCACAACAACCCCCCCCCCCCCCCCCCCCCCCCAGCGTGTTCTAAACATAACTTAATTGACGCCCACATAGAAGGTATTATTGACACTGTCTGCAACTTAAATAGTCCCCCTTACCTCTTTTCTCTCACATACAGTTACTGCCAGCGTCTGTGGCAGGCCTTAAGGATCCTTAAACTTATTTTTCCAAACCCACTCCTACTGAAAAGACGTTTCCATGCGCGCAACACTTGTATTCATGAAAAATAACTTTTTTTTGTTTATTTCTGAGTTACTATGCTGGCAACTATTCTTCCAGAGCCACACTCTTCTAATAATATAGGAGACACTTACAAAATACATTGTCAGCATCATTTAAAAGGCGTGGTGGCCACAATGAATGCTGGGACAATTGAGAACAGTTTTGCTTTCTATCGCCTAAATGTAGGCAATACTCGCCACTGTATACTTCCTGCTGACTTCAGTTCATGCTGGGCAATGGAACATTAATATCCCTTCTCATAAGGCTTTTTATTATTAGAGGGGTTAAGGACAAACAACAAAGTCTCATCTCCAGTATCCCCGCTCTGCAGTCAGCCCCAAGGCTTCCAAAATTTGAGTTACCACATATTATGTTATGGGCAGTTGTATAGCACAGGACTGGCACTGGTGGAACATGCATCAAAAGGACAGCACGAATGCTTGAATTAATTTCAGCCATAAGTGGTCACAACTTTTCAGACTATTGTTTTTTGCTGACCGTGCCTCTCTAGATAGAGAGACCAGCCATGTGCAAATCAGTCATGGTCCTGCTGCAGCAGGAACAATGCAGCCTGAACTGCCAGGCCTGGTCCTCTCCAGCCTGAGCCACAAGCGACCCCAGACTGGTTTTGGCCTACTTAAGCATTGTCAGAGAGGCATAGCTTGAGTTGTGTGGCACCGCACCCACGTGTGGGCATATCCGATGCATTTAGGTCATCTACTGCAACTGTCTGGATTGTTGTGTATTGAAGCAGCTTTGTACTACCACACCTCTCTAGGTCATCTGGAATGTGCACTGCTTGCTGTCTGAGTCTTGGTGGGATAGACATAGAATGCATTATTAGTTGTGGTTTAAGCACTGTTTATGTGTTGACTAGGTTAGGTATTGAGTGTATGGAGGCATTTTTGTGTGCATGTTTGTGTGCGTGTGCATGCTTGCGTAGTATGCATGTGTGCTTGTGTCTGTAGGACGTATTTGTTTCTTGAAGTTGATCTAGGCTGTAGAGAACTTTGTGGTGTTGTGTTAATCAAGTTTGCTCTTCATAGCTTTTTATTGCATCTGAAGCATGTTACCTATGGGTTGTTGATTTCAGGATAGTAATGGTTGGATTATGTCACTACTCAGGTTATGATGAAAGAAGGTGTTCATGCTAGGCATAAGCACATGCAAGTATGGACACCGAGGTAGACTTGTGCAGCAGGGAGGCAGGCCTAGATTGCATATATTTGTATATGCTCTCGACAGTGACCAGTGCGATGGCTTTAAAGCGGTGGCCCTGCGCGTATGCACACAGAGAGCATGCGTGTAGATGTATGAATTGGAACTGGCAGTGTTGAAATGGATAGTTATAAGAAAAGGTAGTCACTGCCCTAGCATACCTGCTTCCTACTGAAAATTACTGGTACTCTACCATTGGTAGCCATGAATATAGGCTGAAAAGTGCTGGTACTCTTCCTAGGAAGTATAATAAAAACCAGGATAATATCAGAGATGTTCACATTTGAAATAGTAGTCAGTTCCTTCCACGGGGATGAGAGGGGATAAAAGAGATGTATAGCCCTTAGTGAATCAGCTCTTGCCTTATGTTGCATTAGAAATGATACTAATCCTAAAGTGCTTTTAATAAGACAACATGACGCATGACCTCTGATTGGCCAGAATGTATTCATGAGGCTGTCAGAGTGTTACTGCAAGAATATATGCTTAAAAGAAGGAGAGTTTGAGATAATTATTGCCCCAGACTATTTGGAAAAATTAACAGGGGTATTTACGTAACAAAGAGATGGATTATCAAAGACGTTGTGGCATCGTACTCTGTTGGCGCTATCTCTCAGATAATCTACATGATTAATGTAACGCTCATATGCGGGGTCAGGGACAACATTGTCCTCAGGAATAGATGAGGCAATGTGTACCTAAAGACACTATTCAAAAAGCATTTAAAAATACAATCAATAAGTAAGATGGACTGGAAAAAAGGGAGCCTGAGATCAGTGATTTAGGAAACCTATGAAGGTTTAATAAAATATTAAAGTGCAATACAGAAAGGTAAAAATATAGTAAGCTCAATAAATCAGTCAAATGATATAGGAATCAATTGCTATAAAGGCTCTCAGAATTTAGTATAAACAAAATCTGCAAAATAGAGTAAGTCCAAATGTGCAGTAAATTGTCAAAGAATCGGTTGTATTCCTTTTAAAGACCCAAAAAGATGTGGCTCAACCCCAGATTGAACGTCTTTTATAGGAAATTCACCATGGAAAATGATAGGAAGTACAATGTCATCATGGTGTGAGCAAAAGTGTCAACATGACAACAAATCGAATTTCTAAGCAACAAACAAAGTGGAATACTGTAGGAATAAATTAAAACAAAAAAGTACTTAAACCGCAATTAAACAATACATTTTTGTTGGGTATTAGCGTTTAATCAATCACATGGGTTTCTAATCTTAATTCATTACACAAAACCTGTGCTTCTGTAAACATTCCATACCAAACATAGTTATAGATCTCTAGGCAAAGAATAAAAAAAGACCATTCCCAAATCAAGAAAGACAACGGAAAATGTTTTCATATATTACAACTGTCCACAAAGTACAAAGATGCTCAATGTCCATCTGTCCCTTATTACTTCCATTATATTATTGAAGGCGTAAGGTTGTTATCAAATCTAGTTCAACATTCAATCAACCTGGAGGTAGTCCCGATTTCCACAAGGGGTCATGGGGGAACACCCCTTATTTTCTTCTAATGCTAATCTAATCTAAAGAAAATATCCTTAGTTGGACTCCTCCCACCAAATAGTTGCCGCGTTGCAGCCATAGTAATTTGAGGCCTCCTCAGGACTAAGGAAGACAGGAGAACTTGAGCTGCGCTAGGGAGCCCTCATAAAACTCTAGGCATCAAATCTCCTGAAACCGTGCCGGGTATCTGTGTTGCTTGCCGTATGCTTGAAATTTTAGCGTTGGCAACGAAGGGCCTTGCTACTGATACCAGATGGTCAACCCAATATGCTTTGTCTTGGCCATGTGTGGGCCAGTGTAATTTGAAGGACGTGCCACATACTGCAATACAACTAACAACAACAAAAAAAGAATAATCAGTAATGGGAAAGCGCATGCTTTTCCCTGATGCAGCTGAACGCTGATACATTTTCTCTTTATCACCATCAAATTTTACTCACAAAAGGCCCATTTCAATGTCTCCTATAGAAACACCTTATTTCCTAATCATCATCCTGATTACCATATATCATGGTCCTCCAATGGATCTTTTTGTTGAGCTCACAGGGACTTGAATACTTGGAGAACGTGAAGCAATTACTTTATGAGGACCTGGAATGAAGAATTGCCACACACAAACCTATTTCATTACTTTTCTCAATCGTTGAAACACAAACCTTGACCCAATAAGAATGACTAAAAGAATGAGACAAAAGCGATAAAGATAACCCTTGAAAAACATTTACCTAAAGCCTCTTTTGAATGGACAGATCATGAAATCACATTTCAAATCAGGTTTAATAACAAATTATTAGTACAAATAGCCTCACAATACGGTACAGGAAATAATGAACATTTGAAGCTTGTCAGTAGAGAGACAGAGAGAGCGAGAATTTGAGACTCAGTTATCGAATCGTACAAACCAAAGCAAAGCTGAAAGATTTAGATCGTCTTCAATCTAGATCTGGCCAACTTTGAACTGCAGCACTGTGTGCCACAGAAGGAGCCAATTAACCCTTCAGTCAAAGGGTTATTTCTTGTTCAACTTTACCAGCCGGAAAAGAGCAGGTTTCAGAGTTGCAGTTAAGAAAGCTCAATTCAAGGTTTTGGCATTTAGGGAATCAAGAGTCAGTCCGTCAGCATACCAGACAGGGAAAATGGAAAAACGACAGCCAGCCTGACTCCTTCTCCGTGAAGGCAATTGTACTTCCAACAGTTCATAGTTTACACCCACAAGGTATCCTTTTCATCAGTTCATATGGTTTCCATTGTCACTCACAGTGGGCCGCTCATGGGGTGATCAATACATCACCCAAAATCAGGAAGAATTAAGTAATCCTTTTGCAAATTCATTAGATTTATTAAATTCAATTTGTATTAGATTTCCGTCCCTTCCACGGAAGTAGGTGGAACTTCGCTTAGCTAACAGTCTGTCCATTCCCAAGTGCTTTTCCTGGGTTTGCAATAATATTGTTACATTTCCATCAAAAGTGTTGCCTAACAAGAAGTGCGCCCATTGTTAACCAATATAGACATGAAACTTCATTAAAAGTTTTCACAGTGGCTAAAGTGACTACTTCATATGATTTTACACTTGCATGGGAAAGAAAAGCATTTGAGGCCTACATGAAAATATGCTGAATCACTTTTGTGTTATTATTATTGTAAAACACACATTAATAAAGGCTTTTCAACATCTCTTGATTAGTTCAATTCTTCTTCTTCTTTAGAGAGCATGTGTCAATATTAGGTACTACTAAAATAATATTTTTTTAACATCATTTGCACGTTATCGTTACCAAAGCATGTTAATAACATGTCACTCTAAAATACACACATTGCTGCATAAACGTTACAGGAAGCTGCAGGTTTGCACAATATCGAATATTACTAAATAAGCATTTTAGCATTCAGGAGCCTCATTGTGCAGGCATTTATTTAATTTTGAATGAATATTGGAATATTATCATCACAACACTCTCTATGTTAGCTATATTTAATTTCTCACAACACGTAAATACGTACATGTGTAATTTTTTTTGTTTCTCTCTTTAGTTGCATTTTTTGTATTATCATTTTAAAACACTCTGCATGCTTTTATGATGCAGTTGGAGGTCTCACGTTTTTCGGCTTAGCCAGTTAACATTTCTTCATCAGAAATAATTAGTCATAATAATCTTTTAATAGAGAGAAATGATAGAGGCAACTATCGTTTAACATTTACGCTCCTTCACCCAGCCACACCTTTGGAAAGGAATGTAGTTCTGGCAATAGTAAATACCCGGGGGTTAGATTTATCAAAATGTCATGCAACGCAATGCAACACAGCAAGACAACTTACTGTACTGCGCTGCTTGACAGGGTGAGAGCAGGAATGTGCTAATATAAGATGATGCATTCCGGCTCTCTACCTGCACTGACGCATTGAGTGCTGTCTAGAGCCAACACAGGCACTCTTGCGCCATGGAGTAAGGGGTGCCTGCATTATATGTTTTTGTGCCGAAAGGGACACCTTCCAGCACAAAAACAATCCTTAGAGGCATTGTCCTCTTTCTACGTGTGCCGCAGAATGCCATTTCAATGCAAGCCCAATTTTACCACCCTTAGTAAATCTGGCATGGTGTCAAAATCCATGGATGGATGCATGGGATCGCCCATGCTCCACCCACAGAACACCTTCTGAATGCTGAGTAACACAAGGCAGCAATTTGCACTACCTTACAGAACTCTGAATTCACTAAGCCACAGTGAGGTACACAAGGTGGCTTTGTGTGGCTTAGTAAATCTCACTTAAACCTTTGTGTTGCCTTGTGCTACCTGTGTGACACAATGGCAATGGAAGGGTTTAATAAATCTGACCCTGGCTTTTGGTTGGGTTGTAGGTGCATGAGGGTGATTCATACCTGGAGGTTAACAAGGAGCAGAAGCTGTTACAGATGGCTTGCCTTGGTACCCCAGGAGTTTCCCTTAATGCCCCTGGTCTCAGGGTTCATGAAGGTAGTATCAGAAGCACAAAGCAGGCATTGCATTAACAAATGTGTGCTTTTTTGTTCTTAAGATGGTAATGCTCCCCAAGATACTATATCTGTTTAGGGCTCTCCCAGTGAAGATTGAAGGGACAATAATTAAGGCATTAGACTCTATATTCAGTAATTTCATCTGGCAATATGGTGAGATTAGGCGTTCCCCGAAATTCCTTATGTTGCCACAAGCACATGGTGGCTGGGCTGCTCCAAATCTCACTTTCTTTCATTGAGTAGCATTACTTCAGTATATGAATATACTCTTTTTTGAGAAGGATTGTAGAGATGGAGTTGTAAGGGCCGAGGAACTCCCAACAATCTATGAGTTGGCACTCGGAGAAGGGGCTAGAGCGCTGTTGCTTCGCCAGCTCCAACCTAGTTACTTAAAAAAATTACGATTTAAACTTATTAGGAACGCCTGGAAAACTTGGGGAGAAATCCAAAAATATCTGAGGGTTGAGACATTTACAAGGTATACACCTATTTGGCGATCATCTTTTTTACCACCAGCGTTTTATGATGCTATTGGAAAACAATGGGAAGAGCTGCTGGGCTTAAGGGCAGTAAGAGATATTCAGGTAAAAGACCAATTATACCTCTTACCTGAGCTGCAGAGGGAATATGGAATCCCCAATAGACACTATTTTAAATATCTACTAATTCGGGGATTTTTTGTTAAACGGAGGCAGGCAATCTCAAATGTAAAGATTCCATTGTTTGAGATTCTGGGGAGATCTGTATGCAAAATAAAACATATATATGATATCATTATAGGGGAAGCTCCTTATGATATGGAGAAAACAAAGGCAAAATGGGCCAGCAGACTAGAGAATGAAGATACAGATATGGATATGTCATTGTTTCTGGCGAAAAAACGCTCCTATCAGCTAATTTAAAGGCGCAACACTTTAAAATGATTTTCAACCTATATTTTACACCTGCAAAACTATTTTGCTGGGGGAAAAGGGAGGATGATGAATGCCCCAGGTGTGGGATCGGACCAGCAAAAGCGATACATATGTTTTACAGGTGCTCGAAGCTAGATTGGTAAAACTTGGAAAATTCTGGGAGAAGATTCTGGGCAGAAGATTCTGGGCAGAAGTGTGGGCTTAACCCCCACGCTTAAGATGGTGGGGTATGATAGCAGTATAGGGTTGGATCAAGGTCAAATTAGTATTATATTCATCTTAGTCACCGTTGTCAGATTAATAATTGCAACTAGATTGAAGGACTCAGAGCCTTCCAGGTCCCATGAGTGGCTGGCCTGTTTAAGCGCTATCTATAAACTGGAACAAGCACTTTATGAATGTGAGGGACTTCAGGCTAGAAGATGGGGGACAAAACTCTGGTCCCCAATAACCAATTGGCTGCCTGCGGCAGGCTAATATACTAGGATCATGTAAGACTGGGTTACAATGAATTTTGTATTTATGTTTGATTTGTTAGTACATGAATTCTGTTTTTTCTGCATTAAGATTATGAGACATTGGGCACAATGCATTTCTTATGTATTTATGATTTATCAGTACCTTCATTTATACTTGAAAATACTTCTAGTAGGAAATGTATTGGGATGTCAATGGCAGTAATTGATATTGTATAGTGAACTAACAAGCAATGGATGTAAGTATTTGTGTAATACCTTTCTGAATAACAAAAAAAGAAAAGTATAACCCAGAGAAGTGAAAAAATTTAAATTGTTCTGCCCAATGTTGTTTTGTGCGCCATTTCCAATAGTAGTATATCTTTAAGTGGTATTATAGATTGTGTCAAGGTTATGGTGTATATGCAGGCGTAGACCTCAAGTTATTTGACTTTAGGTACGAGTGTGCATGACAACTGTTTTTTCAAATGTTATCTTTGTTCAGAAATTAACGCATTACCTCAGATGACTCTGAGAAGAAACTTGGCTAAACTCTTGTTCCAAAACAGGTACAGAGGAGCTTGTACATTTCTGCTAGCCTCTTAAACAACCTTGATTGCACAGAATAAATATTAAAAATGTTATTTGTGGTGGCTGCCACAACAAATAATAAAAATAAAAAACGGATGTGTGCGTTTTGCAGTGTTTACTCCGTGCCCTCCTCTACCCCTTCAGCAGCAAATATGAGGAGAGAATATGATGTTATTGCCAGAGCTGGCGACTCTGGAACTGGGGAGTCAGGTTTGATTCTCGGCACTGGCCCAGCATCATGTGATTATAGACACAACTTTTAATCTCCATGTGCCTAATAAATGAATCTGCCCTTGTGTAATGGAACTCATGTAGAGAGTTCCAATGCCTTTGGGCTTAGTTTGCAATATATAAAAACCGCAACCAAACAAATATATATATACAATCACACACACATATATATATATATATATATATATATATATATATATATATATATATATTTTTTTTTTTTTTTTTTTTCAGAACAACAGCGCGGCCCTTCCGGGATCCTCTCTCCCCAGCCAGGTGGCGTCTCAAAGTTCGGCGGACCACGCCGACCGAAAAACAATTATTTTCCACAGTTCTGCTTACAAGCAAGGAGACGCACTCAGGAATACTCAGCATAAATTTATTTGCCCAGTTAACACGCTACGCGTTTCGACAATGAATCTTGTCTTGATCACACGTGATTACCCCTATGGGTCACAACATAATATACACTTTGTCGGTTATTCATGGACATAAAGGAAGTCCCCTTGCATTGTTATTTTCACTGTTACAAGGCGCCACCATCTTGGAGTGGTAACCATCCTTCATATTTACAATGAAATTATCATTTACAAATACCATTGATTCTCGATACCATTTACATATGCATTGTCAGAGAACTCATTATGATAAGTACGGTAAAAACCACAATTATTGTCACAATTATTATCACAATCGCGATATTTGTATATGAACTGTTATTAACACAGCCCCGAGGAACCACCATCTTGGAATGGTTTAAGTTAGTATTGACTATACTACATTGCTTGTATTTAGGCAACACAGTATATTTCCTCATTTTTATACATTTTCTCTCATTTTGTCAGGTCTAGATTTCTTTCGGACTAGTGCCCCGGTTGGCCCACAAATTGAAATAACCAAGGATTAGGTCTTAAAGTCTCCCGGAGCAAAAGCGCCCCATGTTTCCTCACTTTTGGTTCGGTCTAGTGCCCGATTTAACATCTGTCCCGTGGAGACTCATCCCATGGCAAAGGGTACCCTTCGTGCATACTCCCGATTGAGTGTACAATGTTTATAACCCATAATACGGTGCAAAATCAATAAAGTGAAAATATACTTTCATACAGGTGCTCAGTGTCTTTCATCCAATTTTCAGAAGGTCCAAGGACCGTGATGTGGACGTGACAGAAGTGAATTTCCTTCTCCTACAAAACACATAAAAACATACAGTTAAAAATTACATAAAATTATTTTGTTCCTTATTAACATTTTAACTTGTTGTACATACACAGGATTTACGTTACATCTCTATCTCTTTATGTGCCTAATCAGTTCTGCTTCCAATTATTGGTCATACCCAACACTGTCTCATCTCATTTTTTATTCCTCATGTAAGTGGGTGGCAAGCTCTTCATCCCAATTATGCCCCCCAGGGAACCTGGTCTCGAGCTCCATGATCCAGCGTGATTCCTTCTTTCTCAACGCTAGCTCCTGGTTTCCCCCTCTTCTCCCCATATTCAGCTGTTCCACAGCATAGTACCTGAGAAGGGAGTTGTCAGAGTTATGTTCGGCCTCAAAATGCCTTGCAATGGGATAGCGGATGTCCACATGAGTGATAGCCCTAAGGTGTTCTTGTACCCTCTTCTTGGCCATACACGTGGTACTGCCGACATATTTCTTTTTGCATGGACACACCAAAACATAAATGACAAACGATGTGGTACATGTCAAGAACTGTTTTATCATTTTTGGCTCTTGCCTACCAGGTATGTCTATCTGCTTCACCATTGTACTGTTGGTGCAGGCTCTACAGTGCCCACAGGGGTAAAACCCCCTTAGGCCTTGTGAGTGTGGTTTATGTTCGGTTATGTCACCCCTGACTAACATGTCCCTGAGGTTCCTACCTCGTCTGTAAGTTATTTGAGGTCTTTCTTTTAGGCTCGGACCCACTATATTATCGGTTTTGAGAATGTTCCAGTTGCTTGCAAGGATTTTACTAATTTTCTTGGATTGCTGGTTATAGGTCGTAAGGACCCGAGTACTCATCCCATCATCCTTATCTTTAGTTTCAGGGGGATTCAGTGTGTCTTTCCGATGTATGAGAGAAACCTTATGGACTGCCTTAGTGAGCACACCCTCCGGGTACCCTCTTGTCCTGAATCTCTGCAACATGACTTCTTGCTCGGCTAAGAAACTCTCATTGCCACTGCAGTTCCTTTTCGCCCTCAGTAGCTCACCAAATGGAATGCTCCATTTAAGTGAATCCGGATGAGCACTGAGGGTAATGAGAAGAGAGCCCTCTACCCATTTTAAGCTAGGCAAGGGACACGGGAGGAAGCAACATCATTTATGGGTATGACCAATAATTGGAAGCAGAACTGATTAGGCACATAAAGAGATAGAGATGTAACGTAAATCCTGTGTATGTACAACAAGTTAAAATGTTAATAAGGAACAAAATAATTTTATGTAATTTTTAACTGTATGTTTTTATGTGTTTTGTAGGAGAAGGAAATTCACTTCTGTCACGTCCACATCACGGTCCTTGGACCTTCTGAAAATTGGATGAAAGACACTGAGCACCTGTATGAAAGTATATTTTCACTTTATTGATTTTGCACCGTATTATGGGTTATAAACATTGTACACTCAATCGGGAGTATGCACGAAGGGTACCCTTTGCCATGGGATGAGTCTCCACGGGACAGATGTTAAATCGGGCACTAGACCGAACCAAAAGTGAGGAAACATGGGGCGCTTTTGCTCCGGGAGACTTTAAGACCTAATCCTTGGTTATTTCAATTTGTGGGCCAACCGGGGCACTAGTCCGAAAGAAATCTAGACCTGACAAAATGAGAGAAAATATATAAAAATGAGGAAATATACTGTGTTGCCTAAATACAAGCAATGTAGTATAGTCAATACTAACTTAAACCATTCCAAAATGGTGGTTCCTCGGGGCTGTGTTAATACCAGTTCATATACAAATATCGCGATTGTGATAATAATTGTGACAATAATTGTGGTTTTTACCGTACTTATCATAATGAGTTCTCTGACAATGCATATGTAAATGGTATCGAGAATCAATGGTATTTGTAAATGATAATTTCATTGCAAATATGAAGGATGGTTACCACTCCAAGATGGTGGCGCCTTGTAACAGTGAAAATAACAATGCAAGGGGACTTCCTTTATGTCCATGAATAACCGACAAAGTGTATATTATGTTGTGACCCATAGGGGTAATCACGTGTGATCAAGACAAGATTCATTGTCGAAACGCGTAGCGTGTTAACTGGGCAAATACATTTATGCTGAGTATTCCTGAGTGCGTCTCCTTGCTTGTAAGCAGAACTGTGGAAAATATATATATATATATATATATATATATATATATATATATATATATATTCCTTTAAACACCTGCTCCTCTCATGCATAAACAGGCACAACACTTGCTGGATCCAGTGTACCAAAGCTCATTGGCCTGACAAAACCGCTACACGTTTTGGACGGGTGAACAGCCTTTTTCACATACCAAATATATATACCCCTCTCTAGGCCGATTTCTGCCCTGAAACCCCATTCCCTGGGGCCCAGACTATTAGTACAATGGGAGAGGGCTGCATGGCCCCCTGCCTGGACTGATTTGGGCCCCTAGGTCACTGTGGCCCAGCCAATTAGTAAAAGGGTAGGTGGCCACATGCCAAGATTCGTGGATCCTTATAATTTTTTGCAGCAAAAATTATAAAGATAAATGCTTTTTGGCCCCACGGGCTCCCTGTGAGACCTCACCACCAGGTCTACCCTTTCTCCTTCTCTTCTATTTTAACTTTTGTTTTGGGACTCAGCTGAGTCCAAGTTCCAAAATGGCTGCCAAGACTTCCTGGTGGAAGTTTTGGCAGTCAATCAGATCGCAGCATGAGATCTGTTGGATCCGCTGATGATTCGTGCCCCTAGATATCTATATTTATTTTCTTGAATAAGTCCAAAACTACTGAAGGGATTTACACCAAATTAGCTGTAGTCATGTCTAAAATCCCTATGGGAAATTACATGGGGAAATGCATTTTGGGACCCCCTTTTTCTTGGCCCCCACTTGATGAATGACCGCAACACTTTCCAGACAGCCGTTGAAGTGAGTGGCAAACTCGTTTTGAAAATTTCGTGAAGATTTGTCATACAGCTTCAGAGTTATGAGCAAAACAAAAAACTTTTTCCTATGGAAACAAGGTCCTAACTATAACTACCTACTGGCAACTGCCAGTAAGTAACAAAAATAAATATACATATATATGTATGTATATATATATATATATATATATATATATAGATATATATCACGTACAAATATCCTTGTTAAAGGACATAATCCAGCACTCCAAGAAGGTTTAATTCACTCGAATATATTTGGAAGGTGACAGCATCTATGCGTTTCAGCCGCTACACGCAGCCTTGTTCACTATATATATATATATATATATATATATATATATATGTATATTTATCCAACACTTTTCATCCGAAGGGAGCTCAGACCTCATCAGGGTGGCCTCCGCGCATGGTGGCGGATGCCCTCCATTTACATTCAACAAAATCTCTACTCCATGGAAAAGAAGAGCGCCCCACACAAGACTTCAGGAAAATCAGGCACTTTATTCTGCAAAGTGACAGCTTGCTTATTTAAACCTAACACGTTTCAGCTACTTTGGTAGCCTTGTTCACAGGTGAGCCATCCTCATTGAATTTGCGACTTAACAACGTGACTTTATACACCCTTGTCGGACTACTGAGTTTCTACGTAGTCATGACATCTTGTAATTCCCAGAATGCACCTTGAAAGTACAGTCTCACATATTTTTTAAATCCCTGTAGTTCGTTTTCCTTCTACAGTGGGGATGAATGCTCCTGCTGGACAGAGTGGTAGTTTCAGCTCATCTTAAAGTAGCCCAAAAGGTTAATATGCCTGCTGCCAAGAACCTGTGCTTGACGGATACCATGCAGATTACAGAACTGAGGAACCTATTTTCAAGCTTCATGTGTCTCTGGAGTATCCCATTTTTTTGACACTCCCGCAGCGCAGAGTGTAGACCGATATCTACAAGGCCATGCAAAGCCACCCTGCATGGCTTTTCATGGCCTCAGAGATATGGTGTAAGGCAAAGCAGCTCAAGTCGCTGCGTTGCCTCACACTGCATCAGGGAGGCGTGCCATTGGTGTTGCGGTGGGTGTTCCCCCTCAAGGGGCCATGGATTTTGACACATTCCCAGATTTACAACATAGCATAAATCTGGGAATCCGTCATACTGTGTACCTCCCCAGGGATAACTTTATTTCTCTTAGTTTTTCCCTCTTTCTATGTGTGCTGCATTTTGCAACACACATAGAAAGATTAAAACCTCTCAATTTATTGTTTTTGTGCATGAAGGTGTCCCTTCCTGCACAAAACAATCATTCCTACATTGTGGACACACTTACACCATGGTGCATGGGTGTCTGCATTGCTGCAAGGCAGCCATTTGCACACCAGCGCTGTTAAAGAGGGCAGGCATGTGCAGTATATCATACCTGCCCTTTTCTTTTGATGCAGGGCAGCGCAGCAAAGGGACCGGCAGTGCTGCTGTGTGTCAAAAACTTGTAAATTAGGCCCTGAGAGTGAGTGAGCAATGAGTAGATCTATAAAAATGCAATGTATGTCAGAGAGGAGTTTTAGAGATGCGAGGGGCACTATTGCAGGGTGGTAGTGAGGGAAACATAGAGAAGGAGGTCAGTGGAGAGCACTAATTACCAATTTCTGTATTTGGTTAGAAACTGGTACTAATGAGGTAAAATCATTGCCATAACAGGATTTCTATGCATAAAAAATTATAAAATATGAAGCAACACTATGAAACATTTTCTGTATTATGCCACATAATTTGCCTATTCTTGCGGCATAAATGAGTCAACTCTGACACATAATTTGGTGCTTTACCCTGCTGCATAATGTTAGTGGCCCTGGGTATTGATGTTCAGCTTTTGTACAGCACACAATGTGCCACCACTATATTTATATTGAATGTATAGACACAGACAAACATTCTCTCACACACTGTATCACTCACCTTCTCCTACAGCCTTGCTCCACATACGCACACTTTCAGACCATATACTCTCTCACACACTCTCTGTCTCCTCTATGCCCTCGATCTACCCCAACCAACAAAAGATTCAGGTTCAGAATGGACTTCTGGATGAGAAAGCTAAAAATGTACAAAAACATTTTTAAAAATGCATTAGCAAAGAGAATAAGCAGTCAATGGCAGATCAATTGGCATTTTGGTTTTTTACCTCTGGTCTTCTCCAACACCTTTTGATTTTACTACAATTATTTGTATTACAAAGTTATAGGGCTTTTCAGCCAGGAGTCCTCCATTAGTAGGATGGATTCCCTTGAGGTAGTTTTAAATTCATTCATAAATTCACTGCATCATACAAAAAACCCCAGCTCTGCTGTAATCATCCATTATAGCACACCCTAGGTGCAATAGGCATCTAAGTTGGGAACCCAATGATGAAGCATGCCACTAACTAGGTTGGTGGGTGAGGGTACTTTAAAAAAAACACACGACACATGAGAGGAAGACACTTGTGACAACTTGTTGCTATTGTAGCAAGCTCGTTTTCATTTGTTTGTTGTATATCTACATGTATTTTTTTTTAATTAATTTAGGAACACTGATACATATATTATTGAGTATCTTCTGCTTTTGTTCACAGTGAATGTTAACTTTTAGGAAAGTTCTAACTTTTTGTTTTAAATATTCTTATTAGGACACACTTAATTGTATGATCTATTTGTGCTACATTGTGTGCTACTGTAGCTACTTCACGCGAACCGTGCATCCACCACCACTATCAGGGTAACCTAAAATCCAATGAAAAGATTGCTACAGATCATTTAATATTCACCTTGGTGCCATTGACACACAACGTTTCAGAGCTGAAAGGAAAAAATAATTCTAGAACTGGTAAGAGAAGGTCAACGCATTTCAACATTTGCTAGTGAACATATGAATATTTGCTAGTTTGTGTTCCTTCTGAAGGAGAAGAACATGATGAGTTTCAGAACGCTGTACAGAGACCGGAAAACAATCTAACATACAAAAAAGTGGGACGCCTGCTGAATGAATGAAATGAAAAAGGGAATTATAAAAAGCTCTTAATCCGCAGATATCAAAGCACTGCACCCCAGGGATTCCAAAACCCTTGCCAGGATCCCACAGAAAAAGGAAAAGAAAAAAAAACAGCCCTAAGCTATAAAAAGAAAAAGAAAAAAGAAAAAAAACAACAAATCTAATAAATCCAAAAAGTACAAGCCTAGGATGTGAAAAGTCAGGTTTTTAAATGTTGTCAAAAGGCGACGAAGGAGGCAAGGTGTTCCATAATTTTTCAGCTGCCCTAGAGAAGGAACGGGCGCCCCATCTTGCCTATCATAATTTAGGAACTACAAATTACTTGCTAAAGACTGATCTCAAATGCCTGGTCGGCCTGTACCAATGAAAAGTGGACCTGATTGTCAAAACTCCCATATCATGAAGCTCAAGATGCACCATACTAAGTGCCTTGAAGATCACATGCTTTCTAATTGGGAGCCAGTGCAGGTTCCCAAGACCTTCTTTCACTGAAAAATGTTTTGGAATGTTGAGGGTGATCCATGTAGCCATTTTTTTTAACCGTCTGAAGTTTGTTCAACAAGCAATTATTGATATTCAGTTACATGGCATTAAAAAAATCTTGACACAAGGTGATCAACGCAATAACCACTGCTTTGCTGCTGATTGAATAACAGTTTCTGTGCAATGATAGAGTGCTTAAAATTATCGATTACACAATCACCTGTCATGCTCTTTTTCAGAGGGCCCACCCATCCCAGCCTAAGGACCATCGGAATATCCGAGGCTGCAGAATATGGAAGATTAACATTAGTATGAAACCAATGGAGTACCTTGTTTTTTAATTAAACAAAGGATTCCCCATTGTTAGGAGCCAAGCGGGGCACATTTGATAATACTACTACATACAGCCAAGCCTCAGAAGGAAGTCTAGCCCTAGGGAGATGTGATTCATGGGTCAGTGACTGTTCTGTTTCACCAATCACCCTGTCCACTATTTCCCCTTTCTTTCACAGGGATTGTCTCGCTCATTGCACATGGGGGTAGATTTAACCAAATTCTTAGACCTGGACCCTATCCTAATAGAGAGTTGAATGGGCACCTGACCAGTGTTCTCAACATCATTGGCCAAGCAGTTAGTGGAAGTAGTTACACCTGCCCCAGAGGAAGTGGGTGGGAAGAAGTTTGAAATCCAAGGCAGTGGGGTTATATTCAACTTGCAAAGTTCAGCCTCAATCACCCCCAGCTGTTCATGAATTGGCCTCCGAGGTATTTGATATTTTACTACACAGAACCCTCACAGCCTTAGCAATGAATGCCTCATCCTGACCATCAGAGTCCACCTTTGGGCTTGCAGTTATTAAGCAAGTGGTTTTAGGGTTGCTGTGTGATTGAACCCTCTTCCTTTTTGCTAGCTGGCCATTAGCTTAAGAACTTAAAGTGTTAGGTAATAACTCTGAGTGCACCAGGGAGAGGAAAAACCTCCAACTCAGCATTGTTAGTAGAACCCCCATGTGCAGTAGTCCGTGGGACCACTGCCTGCTCTTAAAAAATATTTTCGCATACATTCACAAAGGGGAAGGGGTTCCCTGGGGACCCCTAACTATTTGCGAGTGGCCTACCACCTACTTGAAGTAGGTGGTAAACTGCAAGTGTTTTGCAACGCCAAATGCGGTCGCAAAACAATGGTACATGCCATTTTGACTCGCTATTAGGAAGGGAAGCCCTTGGCACGCCCCTTCCTAATAGCAACTCGCAAATGCTATTTTGCGAGTCACTGACTCACAAAATAGCGTTTGTACAAAACACCACCGTTTTTTGCTGTCGCAAAAGAGGCCGATTTCCTGTCTACGAACGCAAAAAAACGGTCGTACAGCCGGCTCTTAGATTTGAGATTAGCTTACTATTGAGTAGCACTGCCTCCTTCTTCTCAATATTTAACAGTATTCACTACACCTGATGATGTTTTCCAATTTAAATGGATGCCTTTTGGCTTAGCCTCTTCTGCCTCTGTTTTTCAGAACCTAATTAAGACTATTGAGGAAGCTCTCCAAACTAATAACAAGGAGCACGTTATGTCATTTATTGGCTTCCTTAAAAAAATTGCATATATTGCTGAGCCTATGACGAATCTATTAAAGAAAAGAATGGAATTTGTTTGGGGTCAACAACAACAGGGAGCACTTTCTCATATCGAATCTGATTTATTGAGCTCCACTTCTGCAACCATATGTGCGAGGTCTTACTGTGAGAAAAGGTTAGGAGCTGTGCTCACACAGAGATGCAAAAATATAGAAAGAACAGTGGCTTTTGCATTAAGAGTTCTCAAAGACGCATTGAGAAGAAAATATTGGCCTGCACTTGGGCTACAATATTATTCTGAAATTTTTTGTCGGGCATTCATTTGGCCACAACACTGATTACAAACCAAGTATGTCCATTTTGATTAATTCAAGTGTTCATTCTGAACAACTCACTGCATGATTAACAAGACTTTCCACAAAAGTGCTTGAGTACAATTTCACTATTTTTCATGTACCTGCTACAAAAGCGCAGAGTTTCTTTCCCTTAGCATCTAAGGATGTAATATCAGATACTGATTTGGAAGAGTGTATTGCTGCTTCAATTGATTTCAATGATAAGAGGTGTATTTCCAAAGAAGATTGGCTGAAGGCTTTATCTGAAGATAATGAATTGTGTGTAATGTACCAGATTATCATTCAGGATTGGCCAAGAGAGAGAAATCTTTCTGGTGAGCTGCAACGTTTTTCTAAAATCTCACAAGGACTATCTTGAAAAATGTGTTGCACACTCATAAGGAGTAAATTGTTGGCGTTAGCTCATGTTGGGCATTTGGGTATGACAATGAACAGAAGAGGTTACATGATGCCTATCAGTGGACAAGAATGGATTTTGATGTGCAACTAAAAGTGAAAAACTGTGGAATGTGTAACAAAGCTTATAAAAATGTGGTTGTAAGATCTCCTCCTATGCTACATTACCTGAATATGTATGGGAAAAGTTAGATTTAGATTTGTTGGGTCCTTTCTCATGTTTTAACAATCATTATGGTTTGGTTCTGATTGATTATAGGACCAGACAGATTGAAGTGGGCTTTGTCAAAATTCCTGATAATGAGGCAGTAATTCATTGTCTAAGGACATTTATTTCTCGCGAAGGTTTTCCCAAAAGCTTAGTCATGGATAATGGTGTGTGATTCACATCTGAGCTTATATTATCCAAAAGATTAATCCAATTAACAGGGAACTCACCTTGCCAAGAAAGTGGGAGATGCATTTAGTTATTCACACCTCTCGTTAAAATCACCTAATTAGTATAACCGCAGGATTGCAAGTTGCTGCCACCACCACCTATGTTATTACAAAGACATTAACAGCAGTGCTTTAAATAGAAATATGGAAACGCAGGTACTCACTATTAAGAGTACATGTTAACTCCTGAGAAGTGCCGGCACACTACAATTAAATATACTGCAGCAGTGCTAAGAAGTGCAGGTACTCTCCCTCTCCTAATAAAGAAGTGCAGGTACTCACTATTAAGAGTGCTGGCAGTCTACAATTAAATGTATTGCAGCAGTGCTGAGAAGTGCAGAGACTCTCCCTCTCCTAATAAAGAAGTGCAGGTACTCACTATTAAGAGTGCAGGAATCTCCAATTAAATGTATTGCAGCAGCGCTGAGAAGTGGAGAGACTCTCCCTCTCCTAATAAAGAAGTGCAGGTACTCACTATTAAGTGTGCCGGCAGTCTCCAATTAAATGTATTGCAGCAGTGCTGAGAAGTGCAGATACTCTCCCTCTCCTAATAAAGAAGTACTGGTATTCAGTATCGGACATTAGCTGCCAATTTAAAGCACTGATCAAGAGTAAAACAGAAGTGAAATCTGTGATTTAAAGATTTCCAAACAATGATTACTTCGTAAGGTATCTTCCAAGTGACCGCTCTTGGGAGCTCACCTCCTTTGTTCCTGGCAATGGCTCAATGTACCTGGACCTTCTGGAGGAGAGTTTACTCAAATGCTCATTTCAGAACATAGTACTCACATATGCAGTTAGGTTGCTTCTTTTTAAGTATGATGGCTTTGGTAACAAGGAGCGGCCGGTGCAGGTAAGAGCGGTGGGGCTGGGATGAGGGGGGGGATTCGACAGACAACCACGAGGAAAAATTAGATAAATAATTAATTTTTCCTCGTCGTCTGTCGAAGTCCCCCACCACCCAGCCCCACCATCACACTGCTCTTACCTGGACGCGACGTGGCTGGTGGGAACCACTGGCTGCCACTGCTTCCTCCACGCCCTTATTACCTGTGGCACTTGCACAGCAGACTAGGGGTGCCTCTGCAGAGAAACAAGTGAAAGACAGGAGCATTGCAACTTGCAAGACACCAACAGAGAATCCATGATGGCGGCTCAGCCCAGTAATATTGTCTCAAAACAAAATGGACTACTACTTCATAGCGCCTGGGTTATTTAGGGAAGTTTTTTCCATAAAACAATTCTACGTCAGTTTCAAACAGTATTGCAAACAACTTTTCAGTGGTGTTTTTGATAATGAGGGCTCCTGGAGGCTTCTTACCGAGCTTTCTTGTTTAATGTTCTTTCTAGATACAACACGTTATGAGTTTTAGACTCCAACTGAGTTGATTTGTATTTTTTCTTCCTAAAGGAACTAATTTGCTCTACCTGATTTCTGCTTGTGTTGATGTCCTATACTATTTCTCTAGTTCCAACCTCACTTATTACTGTCACTTTTATTCATATAGGATATATTTTTCCATCTCTTCTTCAGGCTTTTTTCCTCTTGTAACCAAGTGGTTCCTATTGTGTAAGCTAGCACCCTTTACCTTTCGAGCCTATAGGTAAGAGGATGTGTGGCTAGGTAGGAATATACTGTGTGCCCCAACGTAGGTTCCAACAAAGCAGCAATCAAATGATTCCACAAATGTTGGGAGAAGGACTGGAGCGTTCTCGGCCACTTTAAAAGAACTCAATAGCAATTTGCTAACGTCCTTGGCAAAATTTGAACTGAAACGGAAAACGGAAGGAATTACAATGTTTGAAAGACTTTGGCCTCATTTGAAACATGAGATCTGCTTCAGAATTGGTGGACGTCACCTATTCCGTCATTGTAGCAGTTCTTTTAGAGTTTGGGCACTTTTGAGTTAAGGACAGCAGAACCATCACTGGTCCCACTATCAGAAACCCCTAACTGCAGGTCCATGTGCCACCGGCCGGAGGCTTTTCACTATCGGAATTTTGAGCATCAGAAGTCCTGTTGTATCTAGGGTTGGGGTTCCTACTTTGAGTGTTCCCATTTTCAATTGCGACACGGCCCATGGTCGTTACTAGAGCAAAATGTCTTTGTCCCACAGGAAGAATATTCCTTTCACATCAGAGATATTGGGGCATATTATCAAGAACGGTGATAAAATTATCGCCGCTTTAGTGGCAGGAAACTGCTGCTAAAGCGGCGATAATGGGCTTGATAATATGCCCTTGTGAATTCCCGTAGAAGCCCAGGTTAACACCAAAAGCTGGGCTGCTATTGGAATTCACAAGGACATATTATCAAGCCCATTATCGCTGCTTTAGCTGCAATTTCTTGCTGCTGAAGCGGCGATAATTTTATCGCCGGTCTTGATAATGTGCCCCAATGTTTTTTAACATTTCCAGCAACAAAATCTGAAAATTCTGGAAATCTAAATAATTAAGACGGTCTGCCATGACTGTGTCAGAGGGAGCATTTTTGGCCGTAAATCCACATCACAAAAGTAGAGATCTCTAAGTATGGCATGCGGTTTGTTGGTAGTCCGGCATTGGGGCCTTCGCGGTCCCAACAGTTTAGGGGGCCGACTACCTAATAAAGCCAGAATTTAGGCAATATGTGATAATTGACAATATCAATGAACATCAATTATTGCCAAAAAAATTTGTAAGAAATAGAGCTTCTGTCTCTAAAAAGTCACTCACATATTTCTGCTCCCTCCCTTACAATATATTGTAATATCATTAAACGGATTTATGGTAATAGTAGAAAGCATCATGGCCCTTGTACATTTTTTTGAAGATGCCCCCTAGGCTTAGCACTAGACATGCTCAGCTTGCTTGTGGTAATTGAATGTACTACAGAATAATAGCCTTTGTCTACCTTTTTTGAGGAAATTTCCTTAATTCCCACTACATTGTTTAATTTGCTCACCATTTTTTATTTAGCATTTTACATAACAATTGTGATAAAGTATGGAATGTTGGTGTTAAGGTACTACATGTATTTAATCAAGGTGATTTGGCATGAAATATTTTAAAGACCACTGCCCTATGTTGGGAATTTCTCAGAAATGACAACCGAAGATGGGATACAATTCAGCATACATTAGTTTCAGATTTCAGTGCACACAATTCAGCATACATTATTTTCAAATTGCAATGCACGTGTGCCTGCTTCCTGGACTCGGTTGACCCTTGGGCGCTGTTTTTCCAAAATGCCATGTTTGGCAAATCTGATTTCATGCACCCTTCCTCCGCTGATTTAATTACAGGACTGACTCACATTTAACCCTGCTGGAGCCTTCTATTTCCTATTGATGGGCTACGACATGAGCTTTTGGCTTGCTTCAGGCAACCTACACTTGTAAGTAATTCATACTTTTGAGTACGTTTAATACTTTTAGGATGTTCCCAAAATCAGAGTGTAAATTACTCGAAAAGTGTAACCTACATGCCTCTACCAAACACAAGAGCCTCGGGGTATTCACAAACGGCAGGGGCTATTCAACTGGGTGGCAACACGCAAATACACTTTTTTGGGGTAAATTTGCACTCAAATTTTCTGAATAGCCAAAAAGTATTAAACATACTCAAATGTATAAATTACTCAAATGTGTAAATTACCTTAGTGAATAAGGCCCATAGACTGTATAGTAGGAACATGGCCCGGGGAGGCGAAGCCTGACCCGATAGGGGCCCGTGTCAAACACCTCTTGATGGCGGGAACCCCCCTGACAAGCCCCCCAAATCAGCCCCTAGCCACCCAATCACAGAGGGAGATGTAAGCGGTGTTCAAAGGGGGGTGTAGGTCCCCAATTGGGCACATACAGTACATACACCCTTGAGTTTACTGAATTATGGTCTTTTACCCCCCACCACCACCAACTAGGTTCTCCAGAGGGTCACAAGAGAGAATGGATCATGGGGCACTTTTACATAAGTCGGGCACAACAATGGGCGGCGGCGCGGCGCGCATTCAGAGGAATCTGGCTCTGGAAAACATGGAGGTGACCTGGCTGGGACAATCGGGGATGAGATGGGACCAGCTACGGTAGGGCAATGTGGTAGTAGTTCTTCTTGGGGGCAATGACTTAGCAGCCATAGGGAGGAGAGTAAGTATGGGCGGATCTAGCGGATCTCGCGTATGCGAATTTGCGAATTTACGGACTCGCAATCCGCAAAAATACGCGAACTCTAGCGGATTTGCGGATTTTTACGTTTTTTGTGTTGGCAAGCGTTCGCGAGGATTTGTGGACCATTTCGCAATTGCGAACTTACTTTTCGGCTCGCAACGGCCACGACTATGTTGTTTCTACGTGTGGTTTATGATCACAGGTTCACAGCACCCTCTGTTTCACCACTGTCACCCTCTGGTACACCCATGCCACCCTCTGGTACATCCTCACTGCCACCCATTAGGTTTGTTTATCACTGTAGATTATGGAGGTGAAAAAAAGCAAGCACACCTGCCCTGCTTCAACTGCCATGAATTAATTTGGGGTTGATTAATGTGTCAGTGATTTTGAAAATTCCAGTGTGGCTGGCACCTGCTTCCTTCCTTATCTGTAATTTGCTTTCTGTTGCAGTGAAAGCAAGCACACCTGCCCTTCTTCAACTGCCATGAATTAATTTGGGGGTGATTAATGTGTCAGTAATTTTGAAACTTCCAGTCTGGCTGGCACCTGCTTCCTTCCTTATCTGTAATTTGCTTTCTGTTGCAGTGCAATTTCTTTTCACAGGACCTTTATGGTCTACTTGTAGCTATTCTATGAGCCTGCTGTTTGGGTCATAGCAGGGTCATGGAATAGTTGCAAATAGGCAACTGAACTCTGGAGGGGCCCCTTAGGAAGCACTAGAGTGAATGGTTACTAATGTTAAGTTTGAACTTTTGCACCTGCTGATTGCTTTCAGTTTAGCAAAAATCGTTTTTCTGCAATTTCGCGCGATTTGCGGGGCGCGAATCCGTGCGAATACAATTTTTTTTTTGCGGCGTGTATGTTCGCGTGATTTTTTGCATGTTCGCAAGGCGCTTGTAGCTATACGTTTGCGAAGTTACCCTAGCGGTCGTACACGGGCGCGGCCATCTTGTTTGCGTGACGTAATTCCGTTTCCGGCCGCTATGTGTAATCTCGCAAAGTGTGCTGCTCGCTAGTACAATTTCGCTCGTGATCGCGAGGAAAATCTCGCGCGAACTTACCCACGCGGTCGTGAACGGGCGCGGCCATCTTGTTTCTCATTCATTGCTATGGTTCTGGGCATGCTTTCTGTATCCTCTCTGAATCTCTGCCATCCTTTGCTTTTTTGAACTTTATTTGATCTATTTTACTTATTATCTATCCCTCTATTTTTCTAGCTCTATATTTTTGTGTTTTCTGCTACTTTTTGTTAATCTTAAACTACTTTTTTAAACTCTTTTCTTTTCTTCTTCCCTATTCTATTTCTTCTTTATTATTTCACTCATTTCTGCCCAGACCATGGTAAAGGGAGCCGGGAAGCACCCTGAGAAGGGGAAGGGTCCCGCACCCCGTGCCCGGCTCCTGTGCGGGCGTTTGAGGGGGGAGCAAGTGATGCCACGGGAGATCTTTAGCGCGGAGGAGGTGGCCGCACTCATCTTCCACGTCCAGAGCCGCCTCCCCAAGACGATCCTGGGAGGCGGCAAGATCGCAACCGGCTATGGCATCCGGGAGCGCCGGAAGCGGTGGGAGAAGGTGTGCCGGGCCATGTTTAAGCTCTCTGGGGTCCGGCGCACCTATAACCAGGCCACCCACCGCTGGACGGATGTCATGGACCGGGAACGGGACTTGCTGGACGCGCTCGGTGTAGAGGTCCCCGGGCTTGGTGAGTAGTAGCCATTTCTACCTATTTCATTATTAATCTGTTTTATCATGCTCTATTATTTGCAAATCTTTTTTCTTTTCCAAGAGCAATAATGCTGCCGATTACATTAGGTAAATTATATTTCAAAATCTTCTCTGCATTTCAGGTGCACTGCTCTCCTTCTCAGTAGCCTTGCTTGCTACTATGCCTATTTGTTTTGTATTTTGTGTTCATTTCATTGGCCTGAGAAATTATGTATGAGTGTAGTGTAAAGAACTGCGTAATGCTAGACACTAAGGGTCACTTTTTTATCAATTACCGGCGCATCCCTGCAAAGTAGCAGGGATGCGGCAGTAATTGTGTGCCATGCCACCACCACCCATTGGCCCAAAACGTCACAGAAGCCTTACGCATCTGTGGCGTAAAGGCGGCGCATTGCTGGAGTTGCGTGCCAACGATGGCGCAGCTCCAGCAATGCTCTGGGGTGCCCTATCGCCCCAATGCTGCATCACGCCGTACGTCGGCTTCAAGCAGGCGCAGGGTTTGAGTCACGCATCATTGTCCTAAAAGTGACTGATTGACATCTTGTAGATTTCCCTCAGCCACTTTTACGATTCGTTCCTGCGCAGGAACGCCCTCCCTTGCGCCGGAACGCCCCCTGATGGTGCTGGGCTTTACAACGTGATGCATGTCCCATATGCTTTTTAAAAAAAATATATACGTCGCACCATGGCGACTCTTTTGTTCTGCCGCTGCGT
Source organism: Lissotriton helveticus (assembly GCF_964261635.1). Taxonomy (NCBI): domain Eukaryota; kingdom Metazoa; phylum Chordata; class Amphibia; order Caudata; family Salamandridae; genus Lissotriton; species Lissotriton helveticus. The sequence goes on along the minus strand of NC_136068.1, from coordinate 717,795,743 downwards.
CACAAAAGTCACGCAACAATGGAGGAAAATGAGCCGCAAGGGACTTCTAAATCAGCCCCAACAGACTGAATTCCAGTCCTTCCTTTAGACACATGGCTATAAGAAGAAATAGTGGTGGTGGTCGGTGGATTGATAGTTTGAGTTTGCAAGCAGGATGGACTTTGTCTGTCACCTTGCGTGCTGCGGACTTCTGCCTGCCAGGCCTAGGCAAACCTTTTTAGTAGTCTGTTTATTGAGTTACATAGGAACTTTGAAAGTCAAGGGTCCGCAAATCAGGCAATACGAATAACGTAGTATACCACATGAGATAGGTCAATATATCCCGTGGAATAGTTGTCTATCTATTTGCTATTTCTCCAAAATATTTTGTTATAGTTCTTTTGAAATGTTTGATTTGGTTGACAAATCTCATCCATGTTTTCTGGTCTTTCTTTCTTTCATGTTGTACATCAGCTCCCCCAAGGGCAAGAGGACACAGGAGGAGGGTGCTGTTCAGGAGGATGCAGGCCAGGATTGGGCAGGCGAGGGCTCCTTTGCTGGCCCCAGTAAGTTTTAATTTTAATAAAGAGTACCTATTTTTTCATAGCGTTCCTCATTCGATTTTTTCTAAATCGTCTTTGATCTTCTTGTCGACTGGATCTAAATTCTTATCCTGCCTCGACTATGACTCCCTGTGGTATTACTAGATTATTCTTATTAGTCTGTCTGTGTAGCTAACTAAGATTGCACATTTGGCAATTCCATTGGACTCCCATTCTAGTCAGCAATAGCTCTATGCACTGAGTGCAGTCCTCTGGGATTGTCCATAATGTCTTTTCAAGTCTTCTAAATGTTTATGCTTTGACAATTGCCAACAATAAAAAGGTGAATGACCACCAAGAAAGAATAAGATACTACTTTACTTTTGTTTTGGATAGAAGGACAATCCATTCTACCACTGTTGCAGGGACAAATCTGCACAAACCGAACTATGAACACTAAATAGTGCATTGTTTATCAATTATAATAGGCGCAGGTAGACTTTCTTTCCACATACCTCAGTGATATCAGACTTTGAAGAACCCCCAATCTCCTTACTGACTAGATAGTGTGGCAGAGTCATTTAGCTCCCTAAGTCACCGATGATTGATCCCCAATGATCATTAGATTCTCCTACGCAGGGCAAGAGTACGGAGTCACAGTCAAGAAGTGTCAGAGGAACTCATGCTTGCAAAAATTCCAAAACCTTTAGCTCATCCACTCTAGTCTGGAGGACCAAAAACCACAGAGTCTATTTAAGTTTAAAAGCTTTATTAAAACTAAACACATTTATTAAAATCAACTTTGTCATAAAAGTAAACGTTTAACTGAAAATGGAAAAGTGCTTAGTGCTAACGATTAATTGGACACATTTCTTGTGGTCGAGCTGAGCTCTCACCTGGTTTGAACTTGAGCTTGACCCTGATCGTGTTCTTAGAAGTCAAGCTTCTGTTAGGAGAAAAAGTGTTGTGTGTTAAAAATAAAAAGCAAGCATTCATCAGTTGTGACAAAAAGTGCAGCAAGACAACAGCCTTCCCTGGAAAAAGGGACATTTTTACTGTAGAGTATACAGTTACAAATTATTACATTGTATTTCGTTTTTTTTAACTTTCTTTATTCCTCCTCGACCAAATATTATACAGTAGTGAGTGGTGTATTCTAACATTCTAAAAATTTACTTTGTAGGTGGGACATCTGGTGGCGGGGCCAGCGCGGAGGTGGTGGATGAGGAGGACAACTCTTCTGGGGAGGAGGCGGTGCGAGTGCTGGACAACACCAATGTTCCTGTGAGGGTTGACACGGTGGTGGCGGGCACAGGTAAGCTATATATTCAAAAAGCGAAAGAAGGGTGTAAGTAAGTGTGGAAGGACGAGAAATTTTATGATGGCTGGCAAAGAAGAATGATATGTGTTTGCTTGGCCCCCGAGGTGGCTGGGAAGGAAAGAATATGGTATGGTGCATGGCTGGGTCAATGATGAAGCAAGGATATGTGGAAGGACAACAGCCTGGGTGGGTGAAACATAAACTGTATGTGTGCATATACTTTGAATGGATGGATGCCTGGAGCATGGTATTATCTGACTCTTAGATAGCACATGTGTATCTAGAGAGAGTAGATGGTCACTGGATGAACTAAGTGTTACCTTGAAGAGCATGTAACACCGCACCCGCACGTCCGTTCCAGTGTAGGGAAGGCAAGGAAAAGAAATTGTAAATTTGTCCAATACTACCATGAATAGTAGCAATAGTTTGTATTGCAACTGCAAGCACAGCATATATCCGGTTATTACGGTGGACACTCCGTACCTCTCTTAATAACTTTAGTTTAGTAGTAGTACGTCATTCATGTGTGGGTGTATCACTGTTCACTCAATAATAAGCAAAGCACCTAAAGTCATCCCATATGTCATCAAATACATCCCATGTGAAGTGATAGATAATATAATTATTTAGCTTCTTCATTTTCCTTTTCTAGTACTTATTTGCACTGTAGGGTGAAAGGTAAATTAATTAAGCAGTAGCCCTTGTAACAGAGTATTCTCAGTGCCACCCGTAATAGAAAAGTAATAGCTTCACCACCTGCATGTACTGGACCGGTACAGTAACGCAAGTCTGTCTCACTCATCATGGTGTGCGTCTGTTTTTCTCGGGTGCAAGTTCACTGCGCTGGCATTCTGCCGGCTTGCATAAGATAACGTACCAATTTTCCGAAACAAGAGAGAAGAAGAAGAATAAGACTGGTGTACTGTCATAGTCGACTGTAATGGAAGTCCATAGTGGTCGTAGAATTTGTTCATTAAACTACCACTAATGTTAGAGCAAGGATGCAGAAGTGGGAGGTTAGATAGATACTGTCCTCAATAGTTATGTACTGTGCTTTAAATTTGCTACTTGTACTGTGACACAACTTTCGGCTCAATCACTTTGTGTTATTAATGTTATTAATGTTAAGGAGCACTGGGGATTAATGTTGGCAATCCTGGGCGGATGAAATATCCTCATTGCGGTGGTACTAGTGGTGTGACACAGTGGCAGTTGCATGCCTATGGAAAAAAAGAAAACGAAACCTGGTTTGTCCTTACTGTAGCATTACAACGGTTACGGCACGATCGAGAATATAGCAGGTGACAGTACACTAGAACAGTGCCACAATGTAGCCTAACAAATGGTAAAGTATTGCAAGTATAACTAGTACTTGCGTTGAATTTATTTGACATTGGCTCCTACTACTACAAGAAATAGTACTGAAGCTGAGTAAGTCTAGAATATATCCTCGTATTCCTTCACCAGCCTGTTGCTATGACCTTATCCTCCCCAGCAAGTGTGTGGAATTATTGATGTCATTTAGTCAGTCATCAAGCAAAACCACACAGCCCGGGGGAAGAGGGTTAGGGTTTGGAAAATGGATGGGAATGGGGGTTTCTTTTTGGGTAGGTTTTGTTGAGAGAAGAAAAAAAAAGCACAGCATGGACAAACAATAATTGAAGAAAAAGAAATCTTTGGGTACAAACTAAAGCTAACCACATGCAGTCACACTCATAGAAGAAAACAATGGATACTGTATCTGTATTCTGTATGTTGTTGGAGTTGTCCTGTTGAATTTGGTAAGTAAGTTGCATGCAGCAAACAATTCCTCTTATTAGCGGCACTCTTCCATTCCAGCTGATGCTTCGTCCATCAATGTTGGTGACCACTGACAGAAGACACCCTGTCCACTGCCTGCCTGGCGGATGTTGACGGAAACCCGGCCTGTAATTATTGAACGTAAAACAGGAAGTGCTATTACAATACCACTGATAAATAAATATAAGGTATGCACGCTGTGTGGTGCAAAAAGTCACACTTTGATTTCCCTAAGACAGTACAATATTGTTGAAATTGCGTACTCTGTCTGAGTCACCTTTTTAAGGATACATAAGTATGGCCAAAATAATAGTTAGCTAACCCTAACGAACCCTAAGTTACAAAAAGTGCCAAAAGGTTTTTCCTTATGGATTTTGTCCTAAACACTTCTATCCGTTATTAGACCTTCACAGGAATGCCCCAAGAGACCCGCCAACCCACCCGCCAAAAAGCACACGACGACAACACCCCCAAACAGCCAAAAAGCAAAATCTCATACTTACAATATCTCTCGGCCTTCGGTCCAAACGCGCTGTGCAGCTAGGTCATCATCATAACTCCTGTTTTCCACCACGGATTTCCTGAAAAGCAAATGCAATCAAGTTTAGACTGTCGCAGCAGTGCTCCGACAGAGACACCAAAACCCACCAACAAACACCAGGAAGCCCCTCAAACAGGCCCCCGGAAACGCTACATTGAGCAAGATGTCAGAAGAAATAGCAAAAAAAAAATCTGCATGGATTTTGTCCTAGACACTTCTATCCGTTATTAGACCTTCACAGGAATGCCCCAAGAGACCCGCCAACCCACCCGCCAAAAAGCACACGACGACAACACCCCCAAACAGCCAAAAAGCAAAATCTCATACTTACAATATCTCTCGGCCTTCGGTCCAAACGCGCTGTGCAGCTAGGTCATCATCATAACTCCTGTTTTCCACCACGGATTTCCTGAAAAGCAAATGAAATCAAGTTTAGACTGTCGCAGCAGTGCTCCGACAGAGACACCAAAACCCACCAACAAACACCAGGAAGCCCCTCAAACAGGCCCCCGGAAACGCTACATTGAGCAAGATGTCAGAAGAAATAGCAAAAAAAAAATCTGCATGGATTTTGTCCTAGACACTTCTATCCGTTATTAGACCTTCACAGGAATGCCCCAAGAGACCCGCCAACCCACCCGCCAAAAAGCACACGACGACAACACCCCCAAACAGCCAAAAAGCAAAATCTCATACTTACAATATCTCTCGGCCTTCGGTCCAAACGCGCTGTGCAGCTAGGTCATCATCATAACTCCTGTTTTCACCATGGATTTCCTGAAAAGCAAATGCAATCAAGTTTAGACTGTCGCAGCAGTGCTCCGACAGAGACACCAAAACCCACCAACAAACACCAGGAAGCCCCTCAAACAGGCCCCCGGAAACGCTACATTGAGCAAGATGTCAGAAGAAATAGCAAAAAGAAAATCTGCATGGATTTTGTCCTAGACACTTCTATCCGTTATTAGACCTTCACAGGAATGCCCCAAGAGACCCGCCAACAAGCACACGACAACACCCCCAAACAGCCAAAAAGCAAAATCTCATACTTACAATATCTCTCGGCCTTCGGTCCAAACGCGCTGTGCAGCTAGGTCATCATCATAACTCCTGTTTTCCACCACGGATTTCCTGAAAAGCAAATGCAATCAAGATTAGACTGTCGCAGCAGTGCTCCCAGACCCCAAAACTCACCCACAAACACCCGGAACCCCGCCAAAGAGCACCTCAAAGGCAAGCAAGTCAGCAAAAATGGCAAGAAATTTCCGCGTCATATTTGGTCCAAAACACTTTTATCCGTTATTAGAGGTTCACAGCAATGGGCCCAGAGCCGTCATCTCACCCGCAAAGAAGTAGAACACCTCCAAAAGTGCTGAGTCTTTCTTCATTGGGCGTAATCCAGCCCTCTGCTTTGAGGGAAATAGGAGTCTGGAGGAGGAGGATAGAGGAGCATGTTCTTCAGAACTTCTGAACCTGAGGAATGTAGACTGCGGCACCTTCAAATCAATAAGCAAACAAGTGAAGACAGTTCTGCTGATGGGCTTGTTTTTGGGATTAGGTGATTAAAGTTTGAATTAAATTAACTGTGCAAAACAAAGAAAGACAGACACACAGGAATAAAAGTGAATAAGGACGAAAAAGACAGTTATTGATTCATTGTCTCATTTTCAGGGCTCGGTGTCAGGGAATAAGAAGAAGATTTCGTCATCATACTCTGCGAATTCAGGCAGGATGAGGTCAGTGTGACCAAACAGAGAACAAATCCCCTCATCTACGTTGCCGTCCTCCTCGTCTTCATGCGGCGTGCTTTCTCGTACTTTGTAATCTGGTGGTATGAGGTGCTGATTCATCTTGATCATGGTCAGCCGCTCCACATTTTTGGGCGAGAGGCGGCTCCGTTTCGGAGTTACAATGCCACCAGCAGCACTGAAAACACGTTCAGAAGACACACTTGCGAGTGGGCAAGACAAATAGTTTATAGCCAGGTTGGAGAGCTGTGCCACAGTTGTTTTTTCCCATGCCAATACTGCAATGGCTCATCATTAAGAAAGACCTCTGTTGAGTCATTCAGATAGTCCTGCACCATCGACTCAAGGTCCTCAGCGGTTCCTCCACTTTGCTTACTTTTTGCTGTGCCTGTGACATTTTTTCGAGAACCATACCCAAGCAAAGTTAGCCAATCCTCTACAGCAGCCACTATTACTGTTGTGTCTGGTGCAGATGATCCGGTTGCCGGTGTCTTTAACGGCTGAGAGGTCACTTGTGTCACAGCCACAGGTGCAGAAGTGGATTTTTTTGACTGGGGATGGCCTGCTGATGCTGATGCTGATGTACTGCCTTCTCCTTCAATATCCTGCCGTTCTTTTTCAAACCTCTTGGCTGACCAGGCTAGCCAACGTTTGTACTTTTTAACATCTTCCTCAGCAAAAGGAAAGAATGCTTGGCCTGCCAGCGCCTTTTTGTAGCGTGGATCCAGAATAGTAGCACAAATGTAATGCTGTTCTGAGTTGATCTTTTTAAGACGTTCATCACCACGTAGGCGCTCTAATAATTTCTCCGACAAAATAAAAGGGTCTTTTTTTTGGGCATCTTTTTCAAACTCAGAAGACACCGCCTTCAGTTGGTGCTCCAGCATGCACAACAATGGGATAGCTTTTCCCAAATTACAGTCCTCCTGGCTGACTGCACGCGTGAAGAACTCAAAAGGACGAAGCATGTCTGTCAGGCTTTTAACTATGTCCCATTGCGCCGCACCCATCCGCAGGTCCATCTGAGCTGTACCCTCCGTTAAGAAATAGTGATCGAGTACCGTATACTGCTCATACAGACGCTCAAGCATGTAGAAGGTTGAGTTCCAACGTGTTGCCACCTCCTGGATGAGTGCTTTCACTGGCATTCGACGTTCAAGTAGCAGCCTCCTCAGATGCTTCCGGGCCTCAAAAGAATGGCTGAAATGGTTGCACATTTTGCGGCAGGTGGCCATTACCTCGAACGCTGTACTGTCTCTATCACTCAAGAATTTTTGAACTACCAGGTTGATACAGTGCGCCAAACACGGCACTCTGAAATAGTCACCCAGCGCCATGGCCTTAACTACATTGGCGCCATTATCCGTGGAAACATAACCAATCCGGCGTTTTTTTGGGGACAGCCAGTGAAAGACCTTTTTGTTAAACTCGTCCAAAATGTTTTGTGCTGTGTGACTTTTCTCCAAGCCAAACATGGCTAGTGTTGCATGTTTCCGAGCAGCTTTAAAAACTTTGTCCGGGTCAACACCTGCGTTTAGCTTTGCTTTAACACCTGAAAAAGAGACCCAGTGTGCAGTGATGCACATGTAATCAGCGCCTGCGCCACTGGTCCACATGTCTGTTGTCAGATGTATAGTGTGAACAGCACTCTTCTGCAAAGCTGCCCCAATCGCCTGCAGCACATCTTCATGTAGTGCTGGAACCGCAACTCTGGCAAAATAGAACCGGCTAGGAACCTTCCATTTAGGGCAGAGCGTTGCCACTAATTCTAGAAAACCTACCGCTTCTACAAAAGAAAAAGGGAGAAGGTCCACAGCTAGCATTTTAGCCAGCTTAGTGTTATACAGACGCGTCAGTGGGTGGTTGCGTTCATATGGCGCGTCTGAAGAAAACATGGTTCGAATGTTGCCCTGGACCAAGCATTTCCGGGATGATAATGACTTTGTTGACGCAATTATGCTCGCTGGTGAACTTTTGCGCGTTGGTGTCTCACTCGCTCCAACACTCTTAGTGTGCCTCTCATGGGGTGTGCTGCTGACAGGGGTACTGGGTGTAAGTGAAGTGTTTGACACGTCTTCTTCCTCCTCGTCATCATCAGATGAAACATCAACGTTTTCTTGACTTCCACTTCGGGCTTCCTTGATTGCCTTTAGGTGCGCAAACCATTGGACAGTGTGCTGTCTCTTAAGATGACCTCTCTGGCCTCCGGTACCATAGTTGGTACCAAACTTACCACGACTAACTGCTTGCTTACAAATGGTACAAATGGCGAAGTTTTCCCTTTTTGTGCAAACAGTAAAGAAGTCCCAAACTGGGGACTTGAAGTGTCTGTGGGGGCCGGAGGAGGCGGCGATACTGGTGGTGGTCATGCTGCGAATGCCGGATGAAGTGGAGGATCTGGATTGCCCAACTTTTGTACGTTGTGCACTTTCACCGCCACTAATTAAGGTCGAGGTGGATGGAGGTCCCTTCTTGCCAGAAAGAAATATGGAAGCGGTACGAGTTGGTGTACTACTTAACTCCAATGATTGTGGTGGGGTTTCCACTGCCTCCTCATCGACAACATCATCATCATCACGCTCAGCAGCTTTTCGGGCTAGGGTCAAAATGTCTGTTTGCTGCATGCCCGCTGGGGCTGCAGTGACCTTTATGATGACTGGGTCGTCGTTGTCAGAGTCTTCATCAGCAGCAGTATCCGCCACTTCTTGCTGAGCCTCATCATCACACTCCATAACTCTGAGACTTTGGACGAGCTTCCTTTTACGCTTAACTACCTTTGTCAGATCATGGTGTGCCTCACTCTCAGACGGCAGTGGTGCTGGTTCCCAATTTTGATCCGTATCATCAGAAGGAGGTGTGCTTGAAGAAGATGTAGACACCACCCTTGATCTCTTCCTTGCTAGGGGTGTGGAAGACAATGAATGATCATCAGGAGGAGTGTCTTCCTCAAATGATACCTCGCCTTGATTGTCGATTTCCTGATGTGCCCCTACTTCGGGAGGAACAACTATTGTGGGCACTTGTGACCCTCCAGGCACCTCTGCTTGTGCATCTCCTTGCGCTGCCTCTCCTTCCACATGTACTTGGGCTTGTACTTGCACATGTGATTGTTGTTGCGGCTGTGGTTGTTCAACACTCGTCAGATCAGCTACAACAACCTGTGTTGATTGAGGGACATTGCTGCTGCTTTCTTGCGATGAGCCAACATCACTGGTCGATGGTGATTGAACAACTATACTGGCTGCCTCTGCAGCACTCAAGGGCTTGGACTTAAGTTGGCGTGGTGGTGGTGGTGGCACTGAGCCCAATGGAGCGGGGGTGCTGCTCCCAGCTTGGTCCCCAGCAGATCCCGCTGCTGCTGCAGGCATACTTTTTTTTTTACTCCCAAAAAAAGGGGCTGCCGGCACACCAGTCTCCTTGGTAACTTGCTTCTTCTGCTCCTTACTGGCACCTTTCTTGCTAGAGGAGCTACGGGTAACTTTTTTTGGGGCCATCTTCTTCAGAGCAGTTCAGAACAGCAGGCAGCAGTTGCACGAGTTGCAGAGTTGTCTGTGTCCAGACGTGACGTCGCGTGACGTTATGCTGCACACACACACCGCTGCAGGACTTCTTCCTGGCACTGGTGGTTCTCTTGAGTCTTGTGCACCTAAAAGCAATGGAAGGCAGAGGAACATCAGTTCAGTTATACACCCCAAAAAATCGACAAAACACAGAAAAATCAGCACAATCTCATGCCATCCATGATGTTTACATTCAAGACACCCCACAGAAAGACTAGGCCCATGCAACACTCACTACCCCTGGGCATAATGGATGAAAAGTAGGCAAAATAAGTGCAGGCCTCAGACACTGCCTCTCTTCAAAATGGCCCCTTACACCCCAAGCCAGTCCACATCAACAGTACACCCCAAAAAAACAGAAAAACACCCACAAATCACCACAATCCAATGCCATCCAGGATGTTTACATTAAAGAGAGTGAGACCACACTACAGGCACACTCAGTCCATGCACCACTACCCCTGGGCAAAAGGCCACACCAGCAGCCCCAAAAAAACGACAAAAACCACAAAAAACAGCACAATCCCAGCCCATCCATGGCCTCAATGGTGTTTAAATTCAAGAGGACACCCCACAGAAAGACTAGTCCCATGCAACACTCACCACCCCTGGGCAAAGGGCCCCACCAGCAGCCCCAAAAAAACGACAAAAAACAATAAAATCAGCACCATCCCAGCCCATCCATGGCCTCAATGGTGTTTAAATTCAAGAAGACACCCCACAGAAAGACTAGGCCCATGCAACACTCACCACCCCTGGGCATAATGGATGAAAAGTAGGCAAAATAAGTGCAGGCCTCAGACACTACCTCTCTTCAAAATGGCCCCTTGCACCCCAAGCACATGTTGCCTGTACCAGCCAGCACTCAAGATGGCCACCACCACCACCCACATGGCCAGTCCACATCAACAGTACACCCCAAAAAAACAGAAAAACAGCCAAAAATCACCACAATCCAATGCCATCCATGATGTTTACATTAAAGAGAGTGAGACCCCACAGGCACACTCAGTCCATGCATCACTACCCCTTGGCAAAAGGCCACACCAGCAGCCCCAAAAAAACGACCAAAAACACAAAAAACAGCACAATCCCAGCACATCCATGGCCTCAATGGTGTTTACATTCAAGAAGACACCCCACAGAAAGGCTAGGCCCATGCAACACTCACCACCCTTTGGGCAAAGGGCCCCACCAGCAGCCCCAAAAAAACGACAAAAAACAATAAAATCAGCACCATCCCAGCCCATCCATGGCCTCAATGGTGTTTAAATTCAAGAAGACACCCCACAGAAAGACTAGGCCCATGCAACACTCACCACCCCTGGGCATAATGGGTGAAAAGTAGGCAAAATAAGTGCAGGCCTCAGACACTGCCTCTCTTCAAAATGGCCCCTTGCACCCCAAGCACATGTTGCCTGTACCAGCCAGCACTCAAGATGGCCACCACCACCACCCACATGGCCAGTCCACATCAACAGTACACCCCAAAAAAACAGAAAAACAGCCAAAAATCACCACAATCCAATGCCATCCATGATGTTTACATTAAAGAGAGTGAGACCCCACAGGCACACTCAGTCCATGCATCACTACCCCTTGGCAAAAGGCCACACCAGCAGCCCCAAAAAAACGACAAAAAACACAAAAAACAGCACAATCCCAGCCCATCCATGGCCTCAATGGTGTTTACATTCAAGAAGACACCCCACAGAAAGACTAGGCCCATGCAACACTCACCACCCCTGGGCAAAGGGCCCCACCAGCAGCCCCAAAAAACGACAAAAACCACAAAATTCAGCACAATCCCAGCACATCCATGGCCTCAATGGTGTTTAAATTCAACAAAACAGTTGTATCATGCACCCATAACCAACCCTGGTCCTACTGGATACTGTGGCTACCCACAATATAATTTATTTAATGTTCTGAAAAAGTTCCAAAATTGTAGTTGCAGCAACTGTAATGCCCCAAACAAACTTACTTGTGAAAGTTGATTTCTAATCCAAAAGTGATCCAAAGAAAGTCAAAAAGGCCTCCAATCCAAATATCCAGCAGCACCCACAAAAAGTAATCCTTCCAGCTCCAGATCCAAATGAAAGTGACCAGGAGATGGAAAAAGCACTGGGAGGAGCCTGCTGAACAAAAACAGGAAGTTGGAGACTGTGGGGCACTTCCTTCCCTCCCCCCCCCAAAAAATGGAGTCCTTGAAAGAAAAAAGCCCATGCAAATGTCAACCTGAGGAGTGATTCTGATAAAAATCATCATTTTCTGAAGGTTTATCCTGTTTGCTGGTGGATTTCTTGTGCAGAATTGCAAAATCTCTATTTCGCGAGTGCAAGATTGTTCCTTTCAGCCGCAACTACGTGTTCGCAATTGCGAACTCTCGCGAGGTGTGCTGTGCAAGGTGGCAAGCCGCCATTACGTATTCGCGGGCGCCAAACTCCCGCGGGATCACGCAGCAAGATCCAAAATGGCGCAGCACTCGGAAAATATGATCGAGAAAAATTACTCGGCAAACGCTTAATGACGGAAAGTGAACACCGTGCACCACGCCGCGCGCCGCAACCAAGCAAAAAATCCGCCGCGAGCGGATTCACGGATTTTTGACAAATTCGCGAGAGTTCGCGGATTGCGAATTTGCCGAAAATCCGAAAAATCCGCGAACGGAGCGGATTTTACGCCCATACTTAGAGGAGAGACCTCTTGGAAAAAATTATTAGGGACCTCGGATCACTAGCTAAATTAATCCGCCCGGCAGAGGTAATATGGTTGGAAATAATAGTGCACAGGTAATGGAGGGGGCCATAGACCAGGGAGCGGTCGAAAAATCCAGACGCAAATTGAACGTTACCATGGCAAAAGTATGTAGGGTCAATAGCTGGGGTTTTGTGAGGCACGGCTTCATTAACCTAAGGTCCCCGGGTTGCCACTTGGAAGATGGGTTGCACCTGATGGGGTTGGGCACAGACATGTTCACATTTAACATTGTAGGAGTCCTGGAACAGCTGGGTTTCTCTTGAGAAAAGGCAAGCTGGGCGGCAAAGGGGGGGAGCTTATACCTCCGATCGTGGAATCGTAGACAGCATGGTGGAGGAAACCAGAAAAATATCCAAAAGGGCAGATTTCTATAGGTAGACGAGCTGCTCACACCGTGTCCTTGGGATGCCTCACAGCAGGGACACCGAGTGAGCGAATGACAGCACACAGCAACAGACAGAGTAGATGAGATGCTCGCACAGGGTCCTTGGGATGCCACACAGCAGGGGCGCTGAGGAGCAGGCGAGTGACCAGCAAGGGTCCAGGACAAGCGGAACTGCACTTGCAGTCCTGGCCGGTTCTAACGGACGCCCACAAATTGGGTAGCAAGGGAAGCCTGGAACCGCAAACACAGAGGCCTTGCTTAAAGGGGCACATCGACCAAAGATAATGCTGTCATAAAAGGAACAACAACAAGTTTGAGAGGACAATGCACGAGGTAAAAATGACATGAATGTTTATGAATGACAACCAAAAAGTTGCGCGATGTACAAACCATTTTTGATAAATTGCGGCCTTCTTTGCACCATATCAAAGGGATGCAGTTTGGGGCACGGTTCTAAAAAGGAGGGGGGGACTCGGCCCTGGGAGGGGTTTGGAAGGCTGACAATGTTCTTATAGGACTGTTTACCTTCTGTTCTCGGCCATGCCTTTATGACCCCAGAAACAAGGAGCAAAATGGGTAGTGACAGAGGTATCAGAGAGCAAACCAGGGTAAGAAGCTGGTACCCTTTTAAGACTTCCAATGGTTGACTATAATTCACAGAACTGAAAGTAATATCAGATGAACCTGTACATTATCTGGAATATTTTTTAAGCATTTCTGCTGCTGACTCAACTCATTTCCTCGCCTTTTCTTCTGATAAACAGAGAGGGGACGTTGTCAAAGTAAGCAGAAGTTTTACTCTGTGCCCAGACGTCTCATAGTGCAAACCCACTGGCTTAGACTACGGCCTAAAGTGGATTGTTGTGCATGAATAATTGAAAAGTGCAATATCTCTCCGCTTCCAAAATGACATCACGAAAGAGATGGGAGGGAAACCACGGCTTCGTCATCCGAGGGAACAGAACATTTTTGGAAGTGCAAACGGTGATCAATTATTCAGCATGTGTAGCCTGTTAAAAGTCAAAAGGGCTTTTAGTTTTTTTCTTAATTTGGAATATGTGCTACTGCAACTGCCCACAGCATCAAGCTTTTTTTTAATGCCTACTTTCAGAAGAAAGAAACCTTAATAGTCCATGCAAACCATTTACGTCACAAAAAACGAACTAGTGGTCAGCTACGAATGCATTGCAGTTGCCATGCCACAACTAATGAATTCACGAACAAAACAACCTTAACAAAAAATCAAACAAAATTACGAATCACTCATCAGCGCATAAGCAAGAGTAAAAATTAAAATTACTAGTTTAACAAAAACGCTGCAACATTTACAAAAAGACATTGTACGATACAAGCCTTCCATTATCTTCCTAAGGCATCTGCTTAGAAAGTTTGCCATGTCTTTTCTGTTCTTCCATCCCTTTCCTGCCCACTTAAAAAAATATTTGAAGCATGCCAACTAGTTACATAGGTGAATCATAATTGCATCAAAGTACTCCAATGACATCACATGGACAATCGCCGATTATATCGAACTGATCTGTGGCATCCGGTTACCTTTACAGCTTTAAAAGCCGGTGCTTTAGGACAGATATATTAGTGCCCATCTAATGTCCACATACAGCTAACAAAACGACTTTTTCTTCCAGGTGACAGTGCTTATGGTACACACAGATGTATGCTTAAACACTCCTTATATCCCTCCTCGGGCCGGCGGCACAGCAGTGTAATGAATCGAACCTTTAATGTTCTTTAAATCTAGTTTTCAGTATGGAACTTTGAAGTGTGACTCAGCTCGCTGCAAATTCATGGATAATTGTGCTTGGTTACGTATCATAGCAACGCTTTAGGGTATTTCCGTTGGCCTTGAAGAAGATCAGAGCAATGGGCGGTGGTGATAAGAGAAATTAAATTAAATGTATTCTATATTTACAAGGGCATTACGCCACCGGACCGTCACTTTTAACAATGTTCCTTTGGCACAATGCCCTGCTCCATATTTACAAAGTGGCGTTAAGCCATTTTTCGTGGTTTAATGCCGCTTTGAAAATATGGTACCCTTACATGCCGGTATCTGTGTGAAAGGGGCGTGCCAAGGGTGTTGCTCTGGGCATTCCACCGCAACACCCATTGTTTTTGACGCTGCCACAGATTTACAAGGAAGTGTAAATCTAAGGCAGCGCCAAAAACTAACGTCATGGAAGAACAGGCATTAGAATGGTGAAACGAGAAGAAATGCTTTTATTTCTCCTCGTTTTTGCTTTTTCTATGTGTGCTGCATATACACATAGAAAAAGCAAAATGCCAATAATGATTGTTTATGTGCAGGAAGGTGTCCCTTCCTGCACATAAACAATCAATCATTAAATAATGACGATTTGCTACTTGTATGTGTGCTGCATTCTGCAGCACACATAGTAGTAACAAATAACCATTATAGATTGTTTATGTGCAGGAAGGGATATCTTCTTACACATAAACAATAATTCCCTACAATACACGCACCCTTGCACTATGGAGCACAGGTGCGCTGTATTGTAGTAAATACGGCATATCCCTGCATTTTGGAAATGTTGGAGTGTAATGCTGCCAAACTTAGCCTAGCTCCCCACGCCGACATTCGGTTGTGATTATGCCCCACAGTGTAATACCTTTGATTCTGGCACACTTTGGCAGATGCAGTGACTAGCGATTAGTTTCTCCCATTGCTGAACAATTAAACATCTTACCTACCCGTCTAATGTGATATGTACTTAATGATGCGTGTCAGGGAATAGTGGTAAAATGATAATTTATTCTAAACTATTAGTTAAAAGGATTAAAAAAGAATTATAAGTATATGTTCACTTTTACACCAGTGTCGGCCAGCACGGATCTGGGGTAGGTTGGCAGGGAGACGAGGGGGTTAGGAGGTATAATTGTAAAAAAAAAGAAAAAATCACTTACTTCCTCGCCGCTCTGTCCCACATCGTCTCAACTTCGCTGAACAGGAAGCAGCCAGGTTTCCCTGAGCCAATCACAACGCTGCAATGCAGTGTTGTGATTGGTTCCCCTAAACCAATCACAATGCTACAATGCAGCGTTATGATTAGTCTGAGCGCCGTGGTTCGGCGGTCAGACGGGGACTGGGGGCCTGAGCATGTTCTCTATGCAGGTTGTAATGCAATCTGCATGGAGAACATGCTAAAGTGCGCATGACTGTTTGGCCGGCCCAAGAGGGCCAGTCAAAGCATCATGGGCAATTTAGTGTGCCCACCACTCCCCCCTGCTCTGTCAGCAGAGCAGCCCCATACTGCTCTCTTGCTGCTGCAGCAGGGAACAATAAAATGATAATACATCGTGTTATTATCATTTTATTTTTCCTTTCTTTTACTGCTGCACAGCATCAGTGGGGCAACACTCCCCCGGTTTAGCGGAGGAGCAGCCATTATTTTACACCTTTTCAGAACTTAGCACAAGCCATTTAGAGTTCTAACTAGTGCAGTGACTGTGCTTTGTCTCTATGCAACTTAAATACTTCTTTCAGGTTATGAAATGTTATCAAAATGAACAATCAAAGTTTCAAAGTTTATTTATTATGATAAGGAACTCTTTATGAGGTCCACATAAAACAGCATATACATACAAAGCAAAAAATATGTAAAAAAGGTTTCCATCACAAACACATGAGATAACTTAATACAGGTCCAAAAAACATTTAAAAAAGTTGTACAGTTTAAAAGCAAACATTTCATTAGGTGGGTTAATCAAGGCTGCCTTAAACAAAGATGCTGAAAATATGTTAAGTTGTAAGCAAATTGGTCTTAACCATCTACGCCTGCAGGGCATCAGTGTAGGGCAAACGAACATGACGTGATCTAAATCCTGATCATACAATTGGCAAAGATCACAGCGTGCCGAACAACCAAACCAGCTGGCATGTAGAACTTTTAGCGGAAGCAAATTGTGTCTTAATAAGTACATCAGGCGTCTCACGCCATGGGAGATGTTCCAGTACATATACGGTTGAGCTTTCCGCAAGGTATAAGATTCAATAACAGGCGTACAACCTTTTTTCGCTAGACAAAAGTCTCTATCAAGGCAAAACCCCAATTCCCAAGAAGCTGACTTCAAAACAGTTTTTAATTGATGAGGGGACAATAGAAATAGAGTCTCCTCATCTAATTTCAATTGTAACACAGCAAATCTGAAGTTTTTTACAATCGATGAGAAGTCATTAAAAGATCCTAATAATTCATTTTTTATGAGGTTTCTTAAGGTATTGGGTTCACCTTTAGATAACGCTACTACCCAGCGTATGATACTAGCCAGACCTTGTACCCTGCTGCTACGTAATCCCAATTCCTGTCTCAAGGAAGCAGTCGAATTTGCTGTGCCTACAGACATTAAACTCCGTAGAGTTTTTCCTTCCGCAGAGTTTAAAAAACTCCATTTTTTTGGATCAACTAACTCAATTCCATATAACAGGGAGGCTGGAACTTTCGCTCTGAAAACATCTAAAAGAATAGAAAAATGCCTTCTACCTGTGGCTTTATACAGGGAAACTAAGCTCTTTCCCTGAGAAATAGCCTTCCGAGAGTTATTGTCTATGTGTGGTTTGTCACTTAAATTATAAGTGACAATTTTACCTAAAAAGGTATAAGAATTCACACATTCTAGTTTTTCCCCCCCCACAACCCAAGAAAAGTTAAAACATTTAGGCTTCTTTCTACCAGAGAAACAAATCACCTTGCTTTTTGCCGTATTTATAGATAAAAAATGACTTTCAGCATATTCAGAAAGTGCATGCAACCGATTATTTAGGCCCTTTGGGGTGAGATCCAAAATTAGGATGTCGTCTGCATACATAAGGCATGCAATTGGAACACCCCCCAAGGACGGGGCAATACCGGCGGAAGCCGAAAGAGCGATGGGTAAATCAACAGTATATAAGGAAAATAGCAACGGAGCCAAAAGGCAACCTTGCTTCAACCCATTAGATGTTGGAATTAATCTCGATACGCCGCGATCACCTCCAAGTAATACTCTGCACCAAGTGTCAGAGTACAGGGCGCGAATTAACTTAATAAGTGACGCAGGCATACCTAGGTTAAATAACTTTCTCCACAGCAAATTTCTGTCAACTTTATCAAAAGCGGTGGAGAAATCAATAAAAGCGCCATATACCTGACCACCCCGAACTTTCACATATTTTTCATTGATAACTTGTAATGCAGTCAGGTTATCTAAAGTTCCATGATTTTGTCTGAAACCAGTTTGCTCCAGGGGAAGGATTTTATGTTCAGATACCCAATCGTTAATTAAAGAAAGCACACATTTTGCAAACACCTTACCAATGGCGTCAAGCAAGGCAATTTGACGATAATTTTGTGGTTGATCTCTTGCCCCTTTTTTATATAAAGGGACAATGATGCTTCCTTTCCAGGAGGGGGGGACTGTTCCGCTAAAAAAGCAGAATTTAAACACTGGAAAGAGTATTTTACTCCAAAGTTCACTCTGGTTTTTTAATACTGAAATTGGGATTTTGTCAGGACCCATCGCACCAGAGGAACGCATATTCTTAATGGCACATTCAATTTCCTTTACTGTTGGACAGTCCAATTTAAATGAAACATTATCAGATTCAACATTAAACTCATAAGAATTATTATTACTGTACAACTTCTCGATATAGTGAACCCACACCTGTTCCTCAATGGCAATGGGCGTAGGACTGGCTCTAGTACCACAGCCTTTGCCAATTATGGACCAAAAGGTCTTGGTTTGGCGATTATAAGAAGCTTCCCTCAGTTGAATCCAGAGGGCATCTTCCTTAGAACGTTTTAAACGGGCCTTAAGCCTGACTCTCCTTCTTTTTAGAATAGACAACTTACATTTAGCTTCTTGGGTAAAACATAAAAATTGTCCCCTTACAACTTTATTTATTTCTCTGTTTATAGCCCGTAGAGGGTGAGGGGCTACAAGGGACTGTTTCACACCTGATTTCTTTTTTGCACAAGCAGTTACGAAATCTAAAAAATTAATAAAACATAACAGCACTCTCCCTTCCCAGAGAGGTAGATTCTCAACAGTAAAATACAAAAGAGGCGCTAGGTTTTCAACAATACAAGGGTTCCAAAAACATTTCCCTGAGCTGGAAACAAAATTCACAGAATCTATATCCAGACTCCACGGAACCACTTTCTGAAGACTAATGGAGACAGAAAGTGTCAATGCATTATGGTCACTAAGATTCGATTCAATAACCTTCATATCCTTCAATAGGTGAAAACCGGCATAATCTATCATGATAAAATCAATAATAGATTTTCCCTTATTAGATTTACGAGTGAAAGCTGCCGGGATATCAGATGGAAGCCTCCCATTTACAATTAAACAATCCGCTTTAAGTAAACCATCTAAAATAAGTTTACCTCTTTTGTTGGTTTTAATTTTGGGGGGGAACTGGGCTGAAGGTATATTCAGAGATTCTTCCAATGCGACATTTCTAAACAACTCCAACCCGCAGTTAGATATATTACAATTTAGGTCCCCAAACATTAATACATGCGGAGTTGGTGAAAACTCCAAGACTTTAGTTAAAAAAGTAAATAGAGTTTTTAAACCAGTATTAAAACAACAATTGGGGGGAATATAAATGTTTACCACAATCAGCAATCTATTAGGGCAATCCTCAAATACATCTTTTAGAGTTATTGCTTGAAACAGTTTTCCTGGATCCAAATAATGTGAATAGTTCCATTGCAATCTATTAGATAATAAGCATGCTAACCCTCCCTTAGCATGGCCTCTTCTAGTGCTGGTTGCATTGAAATCCAAAACAAAATAGTCTTTATCCAAAACGAAACTTCCATCCACCCAGGTTTCTTGCAAACAGATTATATCTGCCTTTTGAGAATGAAGGAAACCCAATTTCTCCTTATAATCTTTGAATCCGGCAGTGTTCCATGAGATAAATTTCAGCTCCCTGTTAAAAATTAGAATCCTGAATGGAACGGGGAGCAGATTTACTCGCAAGGACTCCAGGTAGCCAACTCCATTTAGATTGATCATCCTTCACTGTCTGCTTAAGAGGAGGGTTTTTGTAGGAAACTAGCCTTTCATTCCTAGCCACACAAACTTTTAGGTTCTCCGATCTAAGATTAGACCAATCCGACAATCGCACACCCGAATTGGAGGAAAGCGATAATGAAGCATTAGCGGCAGTATTTAAAATACATTTTTCCCCAAAATGTGGCATCACATCTATCCCTCTAATTTGTAGATCCTCAGCCCATTGAAGAACAAGATTTACCACAACCTTAGAATAGAATTTCACCCTTGTTGATCTTAAAGGTTTCCCCACGTAAGGATTGAGGAGAAGTACAAGATCTAAATCGGAGGTTTGGATTAATTTCAAGCTTTCGATCTCTTTAAAACAGGTCAAAAGGGCAGATCTATTCAAAATTAAATCTGGTTCAAAAAGGGGAGAAAAATCAAGATATAACGTATCCACATATGTTTTTTCTTTTGGGAGGACAACTGTCGTTAAGGGTGGAGCCTGAAAGGGTGTTGCCGTAGGATTTAAAGAAGACGGGGGCGGAACAACAAATGGAGAGGTAACCTTAGAAATAACCTGGCAAGAACCTGAATTAACCTTACAATAAGAAAAAGGATTAGCGGGAGGGAGGAAAACCTTGGGAAGAAAAGGGTTAGTTAAATTTATAGGACCTAAACCAAAGGGGGGGGCATCTTATTTGGGCGAAACAACCCTAATTTCTACCTTAGGGGTGAGAGACTGCTCCACCTGCGGGGAATCATCTACACTTAAATCCACATTTTTATCAAAGAGAAGTTTCCTCTGTCTTTTTTTGGCAAACCTACGGATAGGTTTCCTCTTCTTCATTCTATTCTTTTTATGTTTCTGGGGACTCATATTTCCCATCAATCCCGTTTTTACTTTAGGGATCTCCTCTTCCTTATTTGATGGCAAGGAAAATATCGGAAAGAGGGAAGGCAATTCGGATTTAGAAATAAGAGGGGAAGTTGCTATTATCTCTATCTTATCATTAAGTGGGGCTATACAATTAGCACCAGCCGAAACCACTTTGGAGGGTTTGGGAATAGCTGAAAGTACTATGGGCTGACTTTCCTTTTGACCTTCTATCGAGGGAGAAGAAGGCGCTAAATCCAGAACTGCAGAAGTGAAAGGAGCGCTTATTTTCTGGGGCATCAACAGAGAAGCCACTGAAATAGGAGGGTCTGACACTAACTCTTTTTTGCTTAACAAGAGAACTTGCAAAATCTGCGTTACAGTATCAAAAATACATTCCGAACCTCCCACAAACTTTTCAAGTAATCTTAGAATCGAAGACAAAATTGATTCCAAAGAGGACAAAGAGTTAGAAATTAGCCTCCCGTTAATATTTGGAGAGCCCTCAGCTAAATTGTTCAACATTGGACCTGAACAGGATGTAAGATTTAATTGTGGAAGGGAGAAATCTAATTTATTAGAGGGTGTGCTACTTAGGGGACCAGTACTTGAAATCGTTATTACTTCCTCTAAAGGCACACCTTTAGAGTTCCCCTGCAACAATCCCATCCGCGCCCTATGAGCTGTTAAATCAATATCAGGCAGAGTGAATTCATTCCCTAATACAGGGGATGTAACTAACGTAGCTGGTAAAAAATCTGTATTCATTGAAACTTTAGGGACATCCCTTAATGTAACTTGGGAAGGAGCAATGTCATCAGATTTTGAGGGCATATTGCCCGAAGAATTAAGGTGAGTATTCTGATTCAGATGTACATTATTTAATGTCGACGGTGAGCCCCTTAGTTCATCAGGACTAACTAGAATTGGCAGAGAATGACTGACCGCCAAGCTTAAACTAGAGGAGACATCAATAACCCCGTTAACAGGGACCACGTCATTGGAACCTGGAATTTCATTCATAGACTGTAGCTCAGTAGGTTTGTCTTTCCCTTTGTCCCATAAATTAAAAAGCTGGCATTGACCCTTCAATTGCATAGTAGACGCTATTTTGTTTCGTAAGGGGTTTGATTTAGTTTTAGATCCAGATCTCCCCACAATCACTCGTCCAGAGCGTAGTTTTTTGGCCGTCATGAGGCTAAATTAAAATAATAACGATTGTAAGATATAAAGCCAAATAAACAAAATCATTAAAATACAATACAAGCCTATGATGATAAGAACAGCTCAAATTGATGCTAGAAAACCAAGGGAGGGGGCCCAGCCCAGCCTCCTTTGGCCTCTGACGGCCTCAGACGGTCCCGCCCTTGTCCCGGGCTTCTCCCGCGCGCTCCCGCGTTGCGGTGTTACTAAGGAGGATTATAGCCGCGCTGAGGCGGGGGAGGAGCCAGCAGGGAGAGCGGGTCAGCTGCTGGTGATGCCGAGTGTCAGGCGCTCCTGGGACTTGAAGTCCACGCCTGACCACGCTCGCAGCCCTGCACACACCACACCACAGAGGCTCAGTTGTAGGAAATCCACACAGTCACAGCGCACTTCCAGCAGCGCTGGCAAAGCACCAAGGCGAAGCGGGACCCGCGAAGCGGGTACCGCGAGTAGTTAACAAAGAAGATTGCGGGAAGAGCAGCTCCAGCGTGCTCACAGTTCGAAGCTCCCACTGCTGACCAAACGAAACACAGGTGAGGAAACAGCCAGAGAAACTGACGAGCTGAATTTAGCCGCGCTGAGGCGGGGGAGGAGCCAGCAGGGAGAGCGGGTCAGCTGCTGGTGATGCCGAGTGTCAGGCGCTCCTGGGACTTGAAGTCCACGCCTGACCACGCTCGCAGCCCTGCACACACCACACCACAGAGGCTCAGTTGTAGGAAATCCACACAGTCACAGCGCACTTCCAGCAGCGCTGGCAAAGCACCAAGGCGAAGCGGGACCCGCGAAGCGGGTACCGCGAGTAGTTAACAAAGAAGATTGCGGGAAGAGCAGCTCCAGCGTGCTCACAGTTCGAAGCTCCCACTGCTGACCAAACGAAACACAGGTGAGGAAATGAACAATCAATATATGAAGCTTCATGCTTTTTCACCTACTTATGTTTCTCTGAAAGATTATTGACTTCTGATTTATAGGTACCAATGATTACTGAAACACTTGAAGTAAATATTAAATCAAATGAAATATTATTGATGTTTGTGGAAACAATTGTCGAGCTGTCAAAACGTCAAACACTACATGCTTGCAAACTGAGCTATCGGATCATTCTGAAACAAATATTCACCTATATATTCATGAATACTGAATTATCGACCTGTAATTCAACAAATATTGAACAATGCTAAGTGCTATGCATATGTAATTGAAAAAAAGTACAGTTTAATACATGAATAACTGAAATGCAACAGGGAATGTCTAAATATGAAAAATATGAAGACTACATCAGGCTTTTCATTAAATGACCAAGACAACAGCATAAAATGAGTGATAGTGACTAATTATTTGTTGTGTCTATATCTACATTTATTGGACTATGTAGCTTGGCCCAAGTGCCTTTGATTTCATGTACCAGTAATAACACGAAGTGCAATATTTATGTGCGTTATCTTATAACTGGTTCTGTAAGGTAACATTGTGTATTCATAATTGGGCATATGTATAAAAGGGATCACTGACATAATATCGAGGGACATAATATCGACTACCAAAAATATCGGCGACAAAATATCGTCAGACAGAATATCGAGTTTGTATCTACAAACAGGTAAGTACAAAAATATCGAGTAAAAAATATCGTTTACAAAAATATAGTTTATAAAAATATCGACTTTATTAAAAACAATGTTGAATTAAACTAATATTAAAAATGAATTACTAAAATATACTTAGAAATACTTAAATTAACTTATAATAATTAAATAATTAATGAAAGTTATAAAAAAATTGCAATCATATTTGTTAAAACATATATATATAGTAACATAATATAATTAAATAATATCCAATATTATTACCGTACGATAGCGGAAGTGTAAAAATTACTATTCCCACTCGAGAGAGTGCAACAGTAGGGAAAGCATTGGATAGCGTAGGGATAAAAATTACTATTCCCACTCCAAAGAGTGCAACAGTAGGGAAAGCGTTGGATAGCGTAGGGCTAAAAATTACTATTCCCACTCCAGTGGGTGCAACAGTAGGGAAAGCGTTGGATAGCGTAGGGGTAAAAATTACTATTCCCACTCCAGTGAGTGCAACAGTAGGCAAAGCGTTGGATAGCGTAGAGGTAAAAATTACTATTCCCACTCCAGTGGGTGCAACAGTGGGGAAAGCGTTGGATAGCGTAGGGGTAAAAATTACTATTCTCACTCCAGTGAGTGCAATAGTAGGGAAAGCGTTGGATAGCGTAGAGGTAAAAATTACTATTCCAACTCCAAAGAGTGCAACAGTAGGGAAAGCGTTGGATAGCGTAGGGGTAAAAATTACTATTTCCACTCCAAATAGTGCAACAGTAGGGAAAGTGTTGGATAGCGTAGGGGTTAAAATTACTATTCCCACTCCAGTGGGTGCAACAGTAGGGAAAGCGTTGGTTAGCATAGTGGTAAACATTACTATTCCCACTCCAGTGGGTGCAACAGTAGGGAAAGCGTTGGATAGCGTAGGGGTAAAAATTACTATTCCAACTCCAAAGAGTGGAACAGTAGGGAACGCGTTGGATAGCGTAGGGGTAAAAATTACTATTCCCACTCCAAATAGTGCAACAGTAGGGAAAGCGTTGGATAGCGTAGGGGTTAAAATTACTATTCCCACTCCAAAGAGTGCAACAGTTGGGAAAGCGTTGGATAGAGTAGGGGTAAAAATTACTATTCCCACTCCAGTGGGTGCAACAGTGGGGAAAGCGTTGGATAGCGTAGGGGTAAAAATTTACTATTCCCACTCCAGTGAGTGCAACAGTAGGGAAAGCGTTGGATAGCGTAGCGGTAAAAATTGCTATTCCCACTCCAGTGGGTGCAACAGTAGCGAAAGCGTTGGATAGCGTAGGGGTAAAAATTACTATTCCCACTCCAGTGAGTGCAACAGTAGGGAAAGCGTTGGATAGCGTAGGGGTAAAAATTACTATTCCCACTCCAAAGAGTGCAACAGTAGGGATAGCGTTGGATAGCGTAGAGGTTAAAATTACTATTCCCACTCCAGTGAGTGCAACAGTAGGGAAAGCGTTGGATAGCGTAGGGGTAAAAATTACTATTCCCACTCCAAAGAGTGCAACAGTAGGGAAAGCGTTGGATAGCGTAGAGGTTAAAATTACTATTCCCACTCCAAAGAGTGCAACAGTAGGGACAGTGCAACAGTAGGGAAAGCATTGGATAACGTAGGGGTTAAAATTACTATTCCCACTCCAAAGAGTGCAACAGTAGGGAAAGCGTTGGATAGCGTAGTGGTAAAAATTACTATTCCCACTCCAGAGAGTGCAACAGTAGGGAAAGTAAATACTTCATATATTATTTACAAAAATATAAATTAATATCTATAAAAAATTAATTAAACGTAATTACCAATTTAATATATTATAATAACTAATCAATTAAATTACAAATTAAAATGTATTAATACAATTATTTACCTATTAATACAAATTAATTACAAATTAACAATTCATTATTTAACAATTAAAAATTAATTAACAATTAATTCAAATTAAATACAATTAAATACATTGAATTATTTAATTAATTATAAATAAATTACTTCCCACCCTATTCCCCTATAAACCCACAACCCGCTACAGAAAATAAATTAGTAAAATTAACATAATTAGCAATTAATCAATTAAATAAAATTAATTGGCAATTAAAATTTAATTAATTACCCATAAAAATTAATTAAAAATTAATTCTAAATAAATACCAATAAATAATATTACATATTTAATTAATTATAAATAAATTACTTCCCACCCAATTCCCCTATAAACTCACAATCCGCTACAGAAAATAAATTAGTAAAATTAACATAATTAGCAATTAATCAATTAATTAAAATTAATTGCCAATTAAAATTTAATTAATTACCAAATATAAATTAATTAACAATTAATTAAAAATGAATACCAATAAATAAATTTACATATTTAATTAATTATAATTAAATTACTTCCCACCCTATTCCCCTATAAACCCACAACCCGCTACAAAATTAAAAAAACAAAATTCATTAATTAAAATTAATTATAACATAAATACACACTTTTCACACATATAATAACATAAAAAACACTATAAAAAATTCGATATTATTAAAAATTCGATAATTTTAATAACCTATATTATATACTTCGATATTTTAACTTTCTATATTTTTAACATTCAATATTACATTACTTACCTTAAAAACGATATTTTTGATGTCTATATTCTGTCCATTTGATATTTTGTCCATTCTATATTTTAAACTCGATATTATGTCCATTCGATAGTTTTTTACTCGATATTTTGACTGTTTACCATATAAAAGTTTGGTATTGTGATTCTCAAATAGCGAATTTTAGAGAATCGCTATTTGAGAATCGCAAAACGAGATGTATGTAGGATTTGCAAAAAGATTTGCGAATCCTACATATTCCTTAATTGCAAATTAAAGAAACCCTCCCCATTCATCCCTATGGGCCTAGAGGCCCATAGGAATGAATGGGAAGACAGTCTCAATTTTCTGATTAGCAATTAGAGAATCGCAAATTGAGAATTCAATTTCAAGGTTGCAAGGGTGTCAAAAGAACACTCTGTTGCACCCTGAAATAAGCATGGGTGCACATGTGGCACACATACATGCGCTAAGGGCATGTATGTGCATCACATTGCACTTTGAAAAATGCAAAAGAATGCATTTTTCAAAAGAAATCACAAATTACCACCAACTTCAAGTTGGTGATAATTTGCGATTCCTTAAGGCCAAACTGCGCTTTTCAGTGCTTCTTACATTGCATTTAAGGAATCCCAATTTGTGATTCCTTAAATGCAATCGCAAAATAGGGAATCACAAGTTTTGCGATTCCTTATTTTGCGAGCCAGTTGTTCATTAATACATACCACTAAGCCCAATTGAGATCGAATCGCCGAAATTCGCAGCGATCGCAATTTGGAATGATACAGATGGCTCTAAAAAATTAATTTGGTAAATCCACACACTTCTTTTTACAATGCCAAATCTTTTGTTTTGTTTGAATCTGTTTTATTGGTTTTGTAATTATGTTTAGTTTGTATATTACAAACATTCCTATAGCAGTAACATTGCATTGTGTTAATGATGATATGAAATACATCCGCGTAATTCAATCAATATGTCACAGCATGTTGCAGCCTCCGATGACACAGTGGTGGCATTTACATACTAAAGATCATTAGGGAGCGCCAGTAGGCGCGTCTTTTACAGCTTACTTACACGACAGATTGAAACCATTTTTTTTTGCAAGTTAACATGGCATAACAAACAGTGTGTGTATGTGGCTTCCAGGTAGTATAACATGTGTGTCGTTCTGCTTAAGAAACAGCATTAATATTTAAGCAGTTAGGCTCGATTCTATCATGGTATGCACATTATATAGACATTTGCGGATTACTATGGCAAACCTTTTGCCTGTGTGTTAAGAAACAATTGTGTTTTCATAGTGGCCTTAATGGCTTAATATGAGGAGTTATCCAACTAAGATGTTTCAACACCTAGATCGTCTAGAGCATCAGTTAAACTACTGACTCACGGATTGTTTTTTGACCCATTTCTCTGTTCCAGAATATGCCAGGTAAACCCCACCTAAATCTTTCGCCAAAACACACCTTGATGGATGGGAGCAGTTTAGTCCCTAGACGGGCTTTGGTTTTCCATGCTGGCCCTGTCCAATTTAAGAAGTGTAAAGTGGCAAGTTCAAATATCAGAAATGTGGAGCACATTCTTCCTAAAAGGATGACAGACAATGAAGTCTCAACCTTAAATGTTTTATTTTTATAAATTCATTTATACAGGAATGTATTCAATATTGTCAAAATCAATTCGTCAATAAAGCAGAGCGCAAAGCCAAGTTAGGGAACAGAAGCAATCAAGAACTCAGTAGAGATCAGGTGAGCAAAATACAGTGTATAAGATGGGGAAGAGTTCCAGCATAAATTCGCCTTCTAAAGTAAGTGCAAAGGGCTGCTTCTACATCAAGAAATCACACTCTTATATAAGGTTTTGAACAAAGGATCTCATATATTCACTACAGTAGAAGTTGGTTCACAGGCTCTTAACCAGTAAAAATTAGCAAAAGAGAAATATTTACAACTGGACACACTTGATAAAATTCTAATTCTACTACATTGAGCTTCTCATGTGCAACATCTGCACGTGGAACAATAAAGTGACATAGCATGTGATTCTCCCTGGGCCAGCTAGGTTTCACTTTGAATGTGAGTACTTTATTTAGAACAGTCTGTGAAAGTCTTCATCCTACTCTGTGGGACACAGTTAAATTCCATTCTAGTGAGACATGACTATTTAAATCCATTCACTTAGTGTAACAAGATGTCACATTTCAGATGGAGTCTGAGGCCTCGTTTGCAATAAGTTAGCTAAATGAGATAATTTCTAAAAGCCATTAGTAGTTGCAGAAAAAATCTTTATAACAGCCTCCAGTGATTCTTGTTTTCTGATTTTTGCCTGAAAGCTATATTTCAAAAAGACAGCTTTGTAAGTCAAGTCTTACCTTGCAAGACCAAATTCAAATTGATGCTGAGATCTAGCTATAGCCAACGATAATCTTTCGATTTTCCTAAGTGCGAAACACTGCAGTAGCTCCACTTTCGTGTCAGATTTAAAATGGAAGGCCCCCTGCTCATAAGTCAGACCAGTGATGTCTTAGTTTTCAGTGCACTGAGACTGGGGTCTGCAGATGGACTATGTAATCTTACATACAATCTACAGAAGATAAATGTGATATCCGTGCCTCTGTTCTTAAAAGAGCTCATAAGAAATCTTAGGGAGACCGTATATGACATCTAGACTGATAGATACTTATAAACTCATGCGTAACTCAACATCGTGTCACTAGATAACACAATTTTGAGGATTTATTCTTCTGCCTACCAAAATCATGATCTTTATTTTTTTTACTGGCCATAAGTTATTACCTCTTTTTTAAAGAAAGCACCTTGATTGTTGAAGCGCTTTCCGGAGGTCAACTGTGCAAAAACAAACAGGAGGGGTAATAACAGGCATCCCAGCTGCTGGCCGCAATTTTTAATATAAGACCTGAGACCCTGGTTCCAGTACCAACCTTTAATCCAGGCTCTTGTACATGGAAGCAATGGTTCTTAGCAGTGGGTCAGGGATTCCCCATTTGAAAGGAAATACAGTTTCCACCCAATTTGTTAAATATTGCAACAGTAAACATAAACCTTAGTACTTTGTATCAAAATATACATGCGGTTAATGATTGTGTCAGGGACAGACTGCTGGACCGCAATCTGTGGCTCTGGTGATCTGGATCCTAAATGAAGATGCATTAGCTCTCTCCTTGGTGTTGACTCTGTGCACTGCCAGTTTGGCACCAAGGCCCACCTGACCTACCTGCTGAACATATCAGGCTGACAGCCAACATCAGATACATAATCCCTGAGCCTGTCCCCACCAGACAACACCACATCACGGTCTATTGGTGAAGGATACTCTAGGTGGGCTCTGGTGAATCTACTGCACTCCTGTTGCCTATCCAGCCATATGGCTTCATAGGTCGGACCTGTCCTTATTTCAAAATTGGGACCAGGGCTGCTGGTCGTTATGGTAACATGCATGGTGGGCTGGCGCAAGGCAGGGAAAGAGAAATACCGCACTTGGTGACCACACTGATGTGACTCTATCCACATGCCTCTCTGATGCAGCCGCCTTGAGCAACTGATGAAGTGTTCGGTCCCTCAGACCTCTGGGTCTCGGTGCTACTGCACCTGGTTCTGAACTAATTGCTATTAGCCCGCTTTGGAGAGGCTGGTTTGGGTGTTTAATTCATCCTCATGGATCTGTTGTGCACTTCCTGCTAGGCTGAACGTTCTCAAGCACTCTCCTTCCGCCATTTTTCTCTAGATGACTTTGGATTGAATGTTATGATCTCCCGGGTGCTATGATGTCATAAGTGATCGAGGAGAGACATTTTGTAATTTTCAAACGTTTTGTGTCTTAAAAATTAGTAACACACTGATAGCAAATTTGTTATTTTGAATTTTCCTGCCAAACCAAAATTCAAAATCTTGTTTTTTTTTACCATACCACATTAAATTACCTTTCATGATTCGTAAAATTAGCTCAGTCAGAAAAATATTTTGCGTATAAGACCCTCAATGTTTTAATCTGCAGATAGTTGGGGAAAAAAACGAAAATTGGAAACTGACCTTTAAGGCCAGGCAGAGAAGGGAATTTGAAAGGATATTTTAGGCTTCATTGCTGGTTAAAGTCCCGGGGGTGCAATCAAAGTGACATATATAGTATTTTCCAATACAAAACAGGAAAGGGCTCCGACGTGTCCTTATGATGCGCTTCATGGGAATCACGTGTGCCTTGCATGAGTCTGAGAATAATAAAGCTCTTAGTTTTAGCTGCCGAAAAGCCTCTGCGTACAACACAGTTTACACCTGCCACATTCACCATCATATACAACTAGAACTAAAAACAGGTGCATATTCACAAACACACACACGTCTGCTCAAATGCCAAACAAATCACTATAATAACCATTCAACTATGTCACCAAACCTACCACCGCATATCATTACACTTACCGCTACTTACATAACATCACATAAGCCACAATTTACATTTCCACAAACACTGCAGCACATGCCTACTCCTAAATCACCAGATACACATACACCAACACATACACTACTGCACACCTACACAAATACCTGCACATACATCTACATAAACACCACTTACACCTGCACTAAAACTCAACACATACCACACCACAAAAATGCACATACACATACAAATGCTTCATTAACATGCACCACCATATACATCACCACTTACAGCACATATACCATCATATGTCCTGCCACATACACCTGCACATACAAATACTATATACAGCTTACACCTGCACACAATCTCATACTAATTCCACCTCAAACACAACCATATGTTTACTCAAACATATACACATTGTGAGAATGTGGCTATTATATGGTGTGGTTGTGCAATCTCACTGTTTAATATAATAATGACACAATTCTTTATTAGGTCCTATTTAGTTCCCTTTTAAAAAACCTTAGCCCAGTGTTGGGTAGCTGTGGCACAGAGCAGTCAGGCTTTAACAAAGGAACAAGTGCAAAGTATGTTGTAATACCAAAACAGTGAATAAGAATGAAACACAATACAAGGAACATCTGACACCAATTTTTAAAATAGAATATATTTTTATCTTTTTATAAACATTTGAATGAATAATATTTACTGGAGGGTTCCAGATATATAACTTTTTTAATGAAACACAAAATAACTGTTTTACATTAACGCACACTGAATCGTTGTAATTTACCTCAACTGTGGTTTAGGGTTAGCCACAACAAGCATGTTAAACAGATTTCTAGGCACTCTTGTGGGTGACAACTCTGGCAGGGAGCTGGTCACATGGACCAAAATGGTCCAGTTGAACAGTTACCTTGCAGTCAAAGAAACCTCCAATCCAGTTCCAGGTTCGATGGACGAACCTCCATAGGAAATACTAGAGTGGTCCTGATGCAAAGAATGCAGGATGCTAAAGATGCGCAAGAATGCTGGCTGAGGATGCTGTGACAGTCTCTAAGGTCCTTCTTTGGGCAACCTTTGTAACCCCCGTTACAGCCAAACCAGTGGGGCCATTTAACTTGTAGCCACTTCTGCAATAGGCAACCAAACTGCACTCTGACTACTCTCCGTGGTCCAGCCACTTATGAAACAACAATGAGCATCAGTACTAAGTCTCCCAGGATGGACTTTGTCAGTGACTGGTGATCAGACGTTCCTGGCTACCAACTCTTCAACTTTTATGAGCCTGTGACAGGGAGCCGGCCAACTGACTTTAGGAGTCACTTCTCTGTATGGAGCTCGGATACTTATCCTTAAGTGGGGCACCACAGGCACAGTCCTCTCTTTGCTAGCCAAAGGTGCAGAAGGTGTAATCCAATCTTTGGTGCACCATCTCTTTGCTGGATCCAAGGAGGCAGCAGGGTAGTCTTTCTTCAGTCCTTCTTCCACAACAGATGAAAATATGAGGTCTGGGTGCCAGAGGTACCACTTTTATGCCCCTTACAAGCCCAGGGGATCAGCCAGCTAATTAGCCAATTTGGCTATCAGATTCCTCCTGCCTGACGACAATTTCCTACAAAGTGTGGCAGATGGCTAGCGCAGAACGCACCATTCTGCCCACTCCCAGAAGGGCAGAAATTTTCTCTTGGTATATGGAGTTCCCTTGTCCAACCCAGAGGCGTGGATCCCTAGGGGCGATATTACCCTTGAAAAACTGGTTTGACAACAGCTTCTCCTACTCTACCTTAGCTGCCAGCCTCTCTGCCTAAACAAAAGAGCAGCCCCTGCCATGTGCGATTGTCATTTTCCCTTCAAAGGCGGCTTCCCATTTGAAGATTGCCTTTTGGGCTTATACTCACTTTTGGCCATTTATCTAGGAGGAGAATGCACCTCTTCCTGGGGCAGATCTTTAGTTTGTCTTCCTGAGAGTTGTTCTCAACTCAAGGCTGTTTCAAGAACAGAAGCTTGTGTGCAACTGTGAACGGCTCCCGGACACTTTGATCAACAAAGTGGCAACTCTCTAAAGTTGCACTTTGTAAATCAGTGACATTTGATTCTTTTGATACCTTGAAGTATCATTTTTGGATGTATGATGTTACAACGCATACTTTTACCACGCATGCCTTTACAACGCGGGATTTACAACGAATACCTTTACAACGCATAGTGCTTTGGGGTGCTGGATAGTGAATAGTTTAATTTACTATTCCAACTCCAGTCCCCGTGGATAGTAGGGAAGGTGTTGGATAGTAAATTAAATCTATTCCCTATCCTAGAGCGCCCCCCAGCGCAATGCGTTGTAATGGTTTGCGTTGTAAAAGTTGCGTCGTAAAGGCACTGCGTGGTAAAAGTTGCATTGTAAAGGATGTTTACCATCATTTTTAGTACTCCCACTTGGAAGTTAGCACAGCTGAGTTGTCAGCTTTTAACTCCGTATTAGCCAATGGAGTGACCAGCCTTTCCACAGTAAAAATGACAAGATGAGGTCTTTACTGTCAGGACATGTAAGACAAAAACACACATATCTTCTTTTTCATATAATGACTCTTTTAGGGCTCTCTAGACCTACTGTAGGGGTGATCAGTAATATATTGAAAGGAAGATTTGGACTTTACCACTAATTGAATTGGCAAAGTCGATTTTGTAGTGTAGACTGTCCTGCCAGTCTGCAATAGCAGCCTTGGTGTCATGTTTTACGCTGTCTCTCTCGTGGTATCAAAAATAAGTGCAGCAGTGCACAAGTGACCTCTAACTTAGAAGCACTAGGTACACCTAGAACCTTGTACTACAGGCCTGATTTATAACAAAATTACGCAGCGAGGCGCCGCAAATCATTTTGCTGCACCAAGCTGCGTCATTTTATAAGAACAGGGAAGTATCATATTTACCACAATATGATGTATCCCTGTGCTTTCCCCTTTACTGGTGCACACTTTGCTGCCATGCCCCAATGCAGGCACCCTTGCACCATGTTGCAAGGGTGCCTGCATTGCGGGGGTGATTGTTTTTGTGCACTAAGGGACACCTTCCTTCACAAAAACAATCACAAGAGGGTTTTTCCTCTTTCTGGGCATGCTGTAGAATACAGCACACATAGAAAGAGGAAAAAACGAGGAGAAATAAAAGTATGTCTCCTCGTTGTGCTTCCTTACTCCTCCCCTGCAGAGCTGTAGGGTTCTAACATATTCCGAGGTTTACGAAATACCGTAAATCTGGAAATGCAGCAGAATCCATGGGTGTTGCATGGGAACAAAACAATACAAAAGGGGATGATGGACGGAGCGTTTGAGCAAATCAAACACTCACCCCCAGTCGACTGATCTGGGTTTAATCCATCACCATTCTTTAGCTCACTCGGCCACCCCAGTTCAGACATGGCTATATGCAAATCAGTCTGACCCTGTGCGTCTTTGGAACAGTCCAGCCCGAACTGCCAAGCCATGTCTTCCCTGGACCGGAAACAAGCATCCTGGAAACGGTTTCGGATTCATAATCCTCATCAGCCAGGCTATCTTGAATCCAGTGGCCAAGTGAGCAAGGAACTCACGTCTGAGCATACCCTGCCACACGTAGGGCGAACAAAGCGATACAAAAGGGGATGATGGACGGAGCGTTTGAGCAAATCAAACACTCACCCTCAGTCGACTGATCTGGGTTCAATCCATCACCATTCTTTAGCTCACTCGGCCACCCCAGTTCAAACATGGCTATATGCAAATCAGTCTGACCCTGTGCCTCATGGGAACAGTCCAGCCCGAACTGCCAAACCATGTCTTCCCTGGACCGGAAACAAGCATCCTGGGACCGGTTTCGGATTCATAATCCTCATCAGCCAGGCTATCTTGAATCCAGTGGCCAAGTGAGCAAGGGACTCACGTCTGAGCATACCCTGCCTCACTTAGGGTGAACAAAGCGATACAAAAGGGGATGATGGACGGAGCGTTTGAGCAAATCAAACACTCACCCCCAGTCGACTGATCTGGGTTTAATCCATCACCATTCTTTAGCTCACTCGGCCACCCCAGTTCAGACATGGCTATATGCAAATCAGTCCGACCCTGTGTCTCATGGGAACAGTCCAGCCCGAACTGCCAAGCCATGTCTTCCCTGGACCGGAAACAAGCATCCTGGGACCGGTTTCGGATTCATAATCCTCATCAGCCAGGCTATCTTGAATCCAGTGGCCAAGTGAGCAAGGGACTCACGTCTGAGCATACCCTGCCACACTTAGGGCGAACAAAGCAATACAAAAGGGGATGATGGACGGAGCGTTTGAGCAAATCAAACACTCACCCCCAGTCGACTGATCTGGGTTTAATCCATCACCATTCTTTAGCTCACTCGGCCACCCCAGTTCAGACATGGCTATATGCAAATCAGTCTGACCCTGTGCCTCATGGGAACAGTCCAGCCCGAACTGCCAAGCCATGTCTTCCCTGGACCGGAAACAAGCATCCTGGGACCGGTTTCGGATTCATAATCCTCATCAGCCAGGCTATCTTGAATCCAGTGGCCAAGTGAGCAAGGGACTCACGTCTGAGCATACCGTGCCACACTTAGGGTGAACAAAGCGATGCATGGGAACAACCACAGCAACACCCATGGCACATCCCATTAACACAAAGTGATGCATGAAAAAGGGCCATATTTACAAGGCCATGAAAAGCCACTCAGGGTGGCTTTGCATGGCCTTGTAAATATGGGGCAGCACACTTTGCCGCCAGTGAGTCAAAAAAAGTTATGCACCAGCGGCGCAAGGGGCTTGTAAATAAGCCCCTAAGAACTTATAAGTAAGTTAGTTTATGTAAATTGTACATGTACTTTTAAGAGTTAGAGTGCTGGCGGTGAGCCTGTTTAGCAGGTCTCAGTGGACATTTAGCATCACAGTTACTACAGTACACTCCCACATACAAATCCACTTTTTCTTGCATATACATTTAGAAATAAAATACTTCATCACCTTGGTCACAATATGTAGCACTGTATGCTTACATATGTGCCACCACATACATATGGCTTACTCCACCACATGTACACTCACACATACACTATAATGTGCCTACATTTACAACACAATAAATATCGGCACATTCTCAGCAAGATTCACCTACACATTCATCTGTGCTTACACAAACACCTGCATTAAGGCACACCACAAATGTATACCTATGGATATTCAAATGCTTAAACCATATAAACTATGCACACCACTACAACCAGCTCCAAATACACTACCGCATAGGATCATATAAAAACCCATTAAATACACTACCTCATACACCATGTTACACATGCCCCACTGCATATATGTTGGTAAATATTCCTACTCAAACACCACTATTGACCCAAAAAACATCACATACACCAACACATACATAAAGTCCTATAATCATGAGAAATCATGAGCTTTATGTTTAGGTGTTTTAATTACCTAAATGTGAATACTTTTTAAAGGAAACTTGGGTTTTACTGTGAAGTTCCTTATGCACTGTGTTCATATAGTGGCCATTCCAAGATGGGCGTCAGATCAATGTCACTATGGTGAGTGTTGGTAAACTACAGTAGCTACCCAAGACCGTCTGATAGCCGGGCCCCATAAAACATATCTGTCGGTGTGGTACCAGATTACCAGTGTCAGAAAATCGTGTGATGTAAACATTGCGTCCTGTCATCAACAAAAATATTCCTCCACTGGAATATAAATAATAGAAAATCTACACCGACTAGGAAGATATTTTCGTAAACGGTACTTAAGACACAACATCTATGACAGCCAATATTTCTGTGGACAGTATTCTGACATACAACTTTTTTCTTCATGGATTTTTTAGAAATGTGTTGAAAGAGGAATCTATGGAAAGTATCTGAATTTTCCAAATTTCCAGATGGGAGCACAGTGTATAATGGATATGCTAAAGCTACCTTTACAATGAGAATATGCTACCTGATGGGAAACAACTGTTACAACGCATTCTTTACAACACATGCTTTTACCCTGCATGCCAATACAACGAATATGGTTTGCTGTAGGGGGTATAAGGTGTTGGATTTAACTCCAACACCTTCCCTACTGTTGCAGAGACTGGAGTTGGAATAGTAAATTATTCTATTCCAACATCCAGCGCACCCCAGACAGCAAATCGGGGTAAAAGCATGCTTTGTAATGTCATACAAACCTGCCGGATAAAATCCAGATCATGTAGTGGCTTGTCAGGTATCAGAGCACAGAAAAGAGAGCCCTTTAAGTATGTTTTGCGCACAGAAATCGAGTGCTCACAGAAAAACACCAAAGAATCTGCTGGGCCATGTTTCTTTCCTTCCCCACCTTTCTCTTCATTGCTATTCTATTCCCTTCCTTTCACCCATCCTCCCTTTTCTTTTTCGTCACCCTCTATTCCTAATGCCCTTCCATCGTTCTCTTGTATTTGAGTCGAAGATGATCAACAGCACAACAATCATTCTGCTAAAGAGAGTGAATCCCCTTAAAACATGTGCAGAAGAGAAATGGGTGAATTTAGTTTTTTTGTGTGTATGTTTACACAGCCGCCTAAAAAGATTTATTATGGGTTTTTGATTCTGAAAGTTTCTAAGTGCATAATATTTTGACTTCTCACACTAATTTTTTAGGTTCACCTGGCTCTTGGCACGCCTGGGTCACTGGGCTTATTATTTACCCAGAAATGTATTCACTCACTGAAGCATGCTCGCCCACTTGCAAGATCATTCAATCAACCTTTCTAGCGCCTGGAAGCCTAATTGGTGCTACACAGGAAAAGAAGTCTAACACTCATTGAGGACATTCAATGTTCCATTTCATGGTGAGATGTATTCATAATAAAAGTCAACATAAAAGCAGAAAATACTCTTGCTTTGAAATGTGCAAATTCATAAATCAAATCACTCAACTAGAAGCAAAATATACCATTCTTGGTCTATTGTCCTGTAGGCTTCACACACATTTACAAAACCAGAATCAATATCTCCTGTGAAGAACTAATCCATACATTTTGGCCCATACTGTACAATTTAAAAAGAAAACGGTGGAAGTATGTCGATGATTTAAACTGAACCACTTTTTCTAATTTCCCTTCTGTTCAATGCCGATCCACTCTGAAGTCCTTTGCTGCATTTTGTAATACATGGAGAAGAACATGTGTTATCAGATTTCATTAACCTTCCTTTCTGCATGACATCCATTTGGAATGCTGCCTTAGTCGTATAAATCATTCAGATGAAAAGCCAATCCGCTTTGAACCTTTAGCAGTCTAATAATTTCGATACATTTTAACTATTTTAAGTAGAAACAAGTGCCCTCGTTGGTATCCTTTTCTCTTGCACAGTGGACTGCTACATCCCACAGTGTAAAGGCGTCCACTTTGCTTAACTGTTCATAAGTGCATGTTGCAGTGTGCACGAAGGTACTACATCTGTTTTAATGCAACACTATCGAGAGGCGGCACAAAACCTCAGGAATGAGTTTCCCAGGACCATTTCACAAAAAACAATGAGATTTTTGAGCCTTGGTCCTATATGTGTGGGCACTTAAATGTGTGTATTATAGCACATAAGTGACAATTAGAGGCTTCTACTGGCTGGTTCTCTCCTGGTGCCCCTGAAAACACACCTACTCCACTCCAAAAGACAATGCAACGCAGATTTTAAAACAAAAAAATCAATATGATATGTTGTTTTTCTCCACGTTGTGGTTTGGGTTATATTTACCTAAGTGTTATTGTAGAGGTTCTCTCAGTTGCTCAGCCAGCCCAGGCCATCTCAAAATACAAGGTTTGTGGAAAGACTTAAGGGGTCATTAGGATGACGGGCGGACTTAGTCCGCCCGCCATCCTATCGGGACTAGGGACCGCCCGTCATAAGGGCAGGGGTCCCGTGGGTGGTATTAGGATGCGCCCGCCACAGTGGCGGCCGCATCCTGCATTTATAACATTGTGGCGGGCGGTGCTCTCTGCACCACCCGCCACAATGCCATAAATGCATGTATGCATTTGCATACACAATTCGGCAGGCACTGCGCGGTGCCTACCGCATTGTATATGCAAATGCAGGGGGGTACCACAGGTACCCCCTGTGTGCACCCCTCACCCCTCCTTCACTTTTACAAAGTGAAGACTGCATGCCTTTCCGTGGCGGCATCGCCGCCACGGAAAGGCACCTGCCCAGGCGCATCGCAATATGGCTGGCGGTGTCTAATAGACACCGCCACCATATTATTCCTTTTCCGCCCGAGCCTCAAGGCGACCGGGGCGGTAAAGCGTCACACGGTCTTTCCGTCCGCCGAGGTCCCCCCGCCATACTAATATGGCAGGGGGGGAAACGAGTGTGGATGTCGGGCGGATTGCCCCCGCCAGACCCCCCTGCATTTGCATATACAATGCGGTAGGCACCGCGCGGTGCCTGCCGAATTGTGTATGCAAATGCATACATGCATTTATAACATTGTGGCTGGCGGTGCTCTCTCCACCACCCGCCACAATGCCATAAATGCATGTATGCATTTGCATACACAATTCGGCAGGCACCGCGCGGTGCCTACCGCATTGTATATGCAAATTCAGTGTGGTACCACAGGTACCCCCCGTGTGCACCCCCCACCCCTCCTTCACTTTGGGGGCCCGCAGGGGGCCCCCAAAGTGAAGACTGCATGCCTTGCCGCCACGGAAAGGCACCTGCCCAGGCGCATCGTAATATGGCTGGCGGTGTCTAATAGACACCGCCACCATAATATTCTTTTTCCGCCCCAACCTCAAGACGACCGGGGCGGAAAAGCGGCAGACTGTCTTTCCGTCCGCCGAGGTCCCCCCCGCCATACTAATATGGTGGGGGAGAAAACGAGCGTGGATGTCGGGTGGATTGCCCCTGCCAGGCTGGCGGTTGCTACCGCCAGCCTGGCGGTGGGCAATCCGCCCGACATCATAATGGGCCCCTTAGAAACAACCCCATCTTATGGGAAATCAGGAACCAGCCATACTTGTGGACTTCTCCCATGTCTGCTCACAGCTGCCATCTCCACTCCAGTGGCTTCTTCGGTCCTCCAGATTAGCACTCACACAACTCACTCCTTGCAGTTTCCTCACAGGCTCACGCAGACTGGCGCAATGGAACCTACATTTGCCTCCATGCTATATTGAAACAAGGATCTTCTCTGCCAGATATCAGTG
The DNA here is from genome assembly GCF_964261635.1 of Lissotriton helveticus. NCBI lineage: Eukaryota > Metazoa > Chordata > Amphibia > Caudata > Salamandridae > Lissotriton > Lissotriton helveticus. Next base: position 717,756,179 of record NC_136068.1, on the reverse strand, counting down.
TTGGTTCACTTTGCAGATCATTCCACACACCCACTTCATTCACTTGTAAGCTAACTTGCAACTCTAAGGAATGTCTGGCTCTGGCCATAAGGCTTTTGCTGCATTATCCTGTGTCCTCTGGTCTCACAGGAGTGTGATTTATCTGCAAGTATTTAAGAGGATTTAATATTCTGTAAAACTTTTCTCTGTGTAACAACTGTATCATACGAGCAAAGTATAAAAGCTTGACTAAAATTCTGCATGTGGGGAATTTCTAAAATGTTCACACTATGGAGACCAGGCCCAAATGCCTATCATGAGTTTGTCTCAGTTTGCACTAGAAATATGTATCATGAAAGATACACTTGTATATGGTAATGCACTTAGGGCCTAATTACGAGAATGGCAGTATAAAGGACCGCCGTTCTTGTGGTGGCGGTCTGACCACCGCCACACTGTAGGTCCACCCACAGTATTCAGAGTGTGGCGGTCAGACTGCCACAAGACTATCGGCACCGCCGGGATCAACCATCCCACTCGGTTGGCTGTCTGCAACCGGCACAAATATGCTGGCAGTGCAGCTGCCAGCACCGCCAAGCACATTACGAGTTATCTTTTCACCACCAGTTTCATGGCAGTGAGCCCCCCATGAAAAGGGTGGGGGAGAGGTAACTAAGGGGGCCCTAAACGGGCCCCCCTGCCCAATTTGAGCATGAGCGTGCATGCGGGGGAGACACATGTTGTGCCCCCTTGTACTTGCACTCCTGTCCCTGCATGGCGTGACATGCATGCCACACCACAGAGGAACATGTTGCATGGAGGTAGAGAATATACTACAAAAGTGCAGTTTGTGAATTGCATTTTGTAGTAAGTTTTGTAGTACTACTGTATTACTACAAAACATGTAGTACTATAAAACTTACTACAGCATTCTGTTTGTGAATCAGGCCCTTATTCTCTACTACTGTTTTTACTTCCGCTGTTCACCATAGATATGGATTTTAGCAGGGAAAAAATTAACGATGGTGAAAAGGTAACAGATGGAATGGGGCAACACTATAAAAGGCATATATCACTATGGGCGAATATATATCATATGTGAAAAACTCTTGTTCTTTTTAAATTCTCCATGTTGTATACGATAGTCAAAAGGAAGCAAGATGCTTCATTGTGCCTTTCACACTACTCATGCCCTACCTTATAGTCACAGGGGATGAAGAAGTGACTTTAGGAATCTTTCTAAATAACACAAGATAGTAAGTTCAAATAGTGCTTGCACGAGAGGCTTCTGTTCCAGTCTCAAATGAACATCAGCAACTGATGTTTGAGTCCTCCCTTAATGTGGCTTTGAACAGGTGACTTCTGAGGGTCAAGCTCATCAACACACGTATTCATTCACCAGCCACAACTGTCTTCAACACCTGGATCTGGAGTTGGAAGAACCCACTATTGAACCGACTGGAAAGTATATTTAAAGGGAAGCTGGCTGTTCACCTTCTGGCTTTAACAGACCTCATATGTTCCTTTCTTTCCATCCACCAGGGCTTAACTGATATTATTAGGTGGTCTGTGAGAAGATGTTTGCTCCCAGACACTGGCACGAGGGATGCTGGTTCCAAGGTTTGATTCATGTTTCTGGGATACTTTGAGTGTGGATTTCTTGTCAATAATATGTTAGTTGTACTGGGCAGAAACAGCTTCAGTTTCTTTCTGACCACCTTCCTGACTATGCTAGTGTGGACATTTCTTTTCCAAAAAGCCAGTTATTAAAGTCCAAGAAAAGGACATGTCAGATGATTAGGTACTGGATGTGGCCCTACCCCATCTGGTTGGACCACTTCTGGCATTTTCAAGGTTTCGGCCCTCCTATGTCTGTGCCATGTTTGTCTCCTTCCTCTTCATCTGCCTGCTATTAGCAGCGCAGGCATTCAACCGTCTGTGTTGCTCATGTGGAGAGGCCAATGGACTGAATTGTTTGCAATATCATCATCCTGTAATTCCTGAGGAATGGGCGTGAGGTGTTTTTCCTTAGTATACCTTATTCTGAAGCCTTCTGGGACGTTCCCTTCTTAACTGACATGAAGAGGTTCAACAAGTACATCAGAATGGCATTGTTAGACTACTTCTGCGCCTCCACAGCCCTCGAGAATGTTAACTTTCATTTCCCCATACTATCATCTCACCAGAGTTGTCTTTGTTTTGTTGTTCCAGAGTGCCAGTACGAGCTTTGGATGTAGTTGGTGGAGGTCAGGGCGTGCATGCTGATGAAGTTGGCGATGGAGTTGCTGAACTGGGGGCGGGGTCCGGGGGGGTCAGTAGACGAGGGTGCCTCTGAGGGTGTAATTAGGGTCAGTGTGGATCTGGAAATGCATGTGTTCGGCGGTGATGAGCGCGTCGTCTGTGCTAGTCGAGACCCTGATGCTGTTCTTGTGGACGATGGCGATCCCTCCTCTGACTCCCTTGGTGCAATCTCTGCGGGTGATCTTGTAGCCGTCTGGGGTGGCTATGGCGATGTTGGGTGCAGAGGAGTCGTTAAACCAGGTCTCTGTCAGGAAGGCGACGTCCGGGGATGTTGTGCCGAGCAGGTCCCAGAGCTCGACGGCATGCTTGCGTGCGGAGCGGGTGTTAAGTAGTATTCATCGGAGGTGGTTGGGGTCTTTTTTGTCGGGTGGTTCGTCGGCTCTGAGGCTGGTGTAGCTGCAGTTCCAGCAGGTGAAGGGGCCATGTGTGCGTTTCAGGGCGGCCTTGAAGCAGGTGTGGCTCCGTCCGGAGTTGAGAGTGTGCAACGTGCTGGCATCGTAGTGGTGGCGGTCGCCTCAGGCACCAGAGGCGCGGCGCGCAGCGGCTGCCATATATGGGGAGGTGGGAGGGAGGAGCAGCTGGGAAGCGGGAGGCAGGGGCAGCGAAAGGGCAGTGGGCAGTCCATGTGTATTGTCTGGTTTTGAGTCATTTTGGCCATGGATCTACTCCCCTGTCCCTTCAATGAATCTCCCTCAACTTCTCTGCCTTTACAGTTCCACCCTTATGAACCCTTGGAGGGCTCTGGTGGTGAAGTTGCACTTCCTGCTGGCTGTCACATTTGACTTTCATTTGGGAGAACTGGGATCATTGTTGTACAGGAAGCACTGCTTATGGATGGTGCTGCACTCTTCCTCTTATGTTCCCAAAGTCTTATCAGACTTCCACCTAAAAAAGAATAGAGGTCTGCTTCTCTCTGTCCTAAATCTGTCTCCTTGGAGGAGATGTGGTTGTACTCTCTGGAGTGCTACTCTGGAAGAAGGAAGTTGCCCTTTCACACATGGCCTCCTTTTGAACATCAAGGTGCCTCTTTGTGATTTTTTTGTAAGGTAAAGGAGTTAGAGGCCTTCTACTACTTTCTTAAGTAGACTGGTCTACATGAGCATTACTATGGCTTATGAGCGAGCCCAGATGGATCATCATGCTGTTGTCCAGTGTCAGGCCACCATATGTTAATTTTTTCTTTAGATATGAATGCTGGGGCTCTCGGTTTCTGACATTTGTCAGGTAATAGCTTGGCCATCTTCTTATGCCTTTGCATTTCACCAAAGGTTCATATGGAAGCTGTCTTTGTTTGCTATTTTGCTATTTTGAATATGGCCATACATTAAATATATATGCTAGTGTAGCATTACATTTTCCCTGGTCTTTTTGAGCTATAATCGAAATATGATATCCTCATTTTTTAAGAATTGTGACAAACAAGAGGGATGCATTGGAAATGCACAAATTACTTAATTATCAATCGATCAATCAGTAGTTTGTATAGCGCTTCTTGTCACCTATGAGGGAATCCAGGCACTGGATAATCATCACTGCACTGAGTCCTTCGGTTCCTTGACACAAGCCTGCTTCCCTGTATGTGGTGTGTTATGAACTTTGATTTCATCTGGTTTCTCTTTTGCAGAAAGAGGCTGTGCTATGTAGGAGGCTTCTGCAGTGCATAATTTGCAAAAAAAGTTATGTGCATGCCAGGGTCCCAAGCTTTCCTTAGAAACGTGCCACCAGCACGGCCGAATGATGGGTTTGCAAATACCAATGGGGGTGAGCCTTGCGTGCACTAGGGTGACCAACCGCTGAAAAAACGGGTTTTCTTAGAACCCAGCGGTGCCAGGGACACACCCGAAGTCTTCGGATTCACCTGTCTTGGCAAACAGAGACACGGAATACTTCTGGATGGCGTCAAAGATCAAATTTATTAGCTGCAGCTAGTAACAGTAATCTCAGCAATACAACACGGTGTACAACTCAAGAAACTGTTCAAATTTCATAGAGCACGACATCACCTTTTATACACAATATTCTCATTATAAATGTACACCCACTGCGCAAAATTCTGACCAATAGGACACATTTTCTAACTGAGTATCACATTAACAAAAACCCAATTTACAGTAACCCAACCCAAAAGTTAATTATTAGGACTGTCCCAAATTCAATCTTTGCAAGCCGGACAAATTTATAATTGAAAAGCACAACCCATGTAATGTCAGAACATAAAGGAAACAGTAATAGATGCTGGGCAAGATAAAACATGTGCAAGGAAACTAAAGGTTAACGAGGTCCTGAACATTGATTGGCAATCTCAGACAACGATCAGCCAGAGAAATTGGCTTCGTGAAGGGTCAGTTTCAGGTGAAGAGGTCAGCGTCCTGCAGTTCACTCACAAGTCAGAAAAGGGCCTGTTTAATGCATACATGAACAATGAGGCCCATGCAAGTTTGTTCGTTCGGTTACCCCCACGGCCAACGTGAGGGCAACACAAAATGGCGTTATAAACAACGCAAACAAAATGGAGTCCGGTCCCGAAAACCACGGAACCTCAGACCCTCCTTTTTCCGTTACGTAGTCAATGACCTAAACTCACGTCAATCTGAATCCAGGTCTATATCTATTCTCATCAGGTCATCAAGGTGTTGCTGGAACATCATCTTATTATCCTTCGCTTCTCTCGGGACTGGTCTTCTCACACAGATTGTTGCACAAAGACTACAAATGGCAGGACCACACTGGATGCATAAGCAACACAAGAAACGGATCGCTAAAGTCATACCAAGGAACATCAGAATCTTCCATCCCCATTTGGACAGCAGTTCCCAAAACCATTCCATCAATGACCAGTTCCCTTTGTCTACATGTATAGACTCAGCAGACTTATGTAACCTCAAGATGGCTTGGTACACTGTCGGGGCGTTATCTGGTATGAAAACGCAGCAACTAGACCCGATCAATTTACATACTCCACCTCTATATGCAAGTATAATATCTAAAGCAAAGCGGTTCTGTAATGTCATAAGGCGATCCGCTTGAAGCTCGGCTGTAATATTGCTAAGGGCACCTGCAGTCTCATTTATAGTGGCCTCGACCACTCTCGTAAGCTGACGAATTGTCCTACCATTAGCCATAGGACACCAAAAGGGCAGGAAACCCTTAAAGAAGTCTCCAACTACTTGTGCGGCAGTGTCTTTCGCATCGATAACACCTCTACCATATCTTGTCTTATGGTAGTTGAAAGCAGCTGTGTATGTAGGGGGAAGCAAAAATGCCACATAACATGTGCCTGAAAAGTCAGAAGGCAACCATGTATATGCTCTATCATAACAAACAAAATACGTGCCTTTAGCTGGCATGAACGGTGGAGATTCCTGGGACGTATAGACATAGGTGTGAGCACACACACTCTTACCAAGCTGAGCTCTCGGATTCTGACCATTACCTTGCAGACAAAAATGACCTCGGTGGGGTACAATCCAAATAGGAGGAGACCTTTTCTGTCTCTCTTTCTCTGTCAGACTAATACTATATCTCGTCTTGTTCCAACCAACATATGCTCGTACCTCATCTTTAGGGATAGCATTGTATACATCAATATCTCTGACCATATCTACTATTCCCTGTATCAAGGCATTATTATTCGCATTGTCTTTGACAGAACGTATAGGAGATGCTTCATTCGCATAGATAAACATTGACTGGAGTGCCCATACTGACCCATTAGGTGAAAAAGGCAAAACCAAATATGGCATTCCCTTATCAGTCGTATGTGGCATAAGACCACACACCCAACAATTCGTGGTATTTACAACTAGCTGATGCAGATGTAACATCTGTATAAACGAATTATTCACAAATTCTAATCTTCGTGTCTGTTCACGTTCAGGCAACGTATGAAACTCATGTGGGGAAACAGTAGGAAAAGAAAGAGGAGGTTGGGAGGTAGATGCAAGTGTCTGTTGTGATGCGTAGAAAATCCAACCCACACAAACCAACGTAATGTTCAAAAGCATAAGAAAACACATTATTAAAAAACATTTGCTACGAACCAATATACACATTTGCACTCTGAAATCAACTCTTTTAACACCCTTGTCGGACTCAAAAGACTCCATCCTCTAACGTGCTGCTCACGGCAATTTTCCTTCTTCGCTTAAGTGTGCGTCAAGATTGTACTAACGACCCTAAACCACAGACCTTGTGTCAATACGTGGCTCACCCCTTAAGAACTTATACCGTGACCCTGCAGCTAAGTCCGGATGGTGACTCGAAAAAGAAAAAGTAAAAAAAAGTCTCTCGATCTGACAAGGTGTAATTCACTACATAAAAAAATGCAGATTTATTTGTCCATTTCAAACGTCCTTTTTCGATCTCAGATTGTAGCGCTCTTTGCCAGGCACAGTCTGATCCTTAAAGAGGAGTTCCGGATTCGTCGTGTCGAGTCTCAGAGACGGAGGCACAGCAGCTTGCAGAACATCATCATCCTCGCGTTCCGACTGAGTCCATGTCAAATGTGCATCACTAAAAGGTACGAATCTAGGACCCCTTTCACACTCGGAGTCAGCTATTCCATCCCTCACCCACTTATCATACGGTAAGGGCAACGGAACTTTTTTCGTATGGGTGGCATGCACCCAGTTCTTTTTACCAGCTACTCTAACAGCAGTTCTAGTGACCAGCAATACCAAATAGGGACCAGTCCATCTCGGCTCCAAATTCTTGGATCGCTGAAAATTCTTCGTCAAGATAAAATCACCAGGTTGGATCGTGTGCCCTGGATCTGCAGTAGCTGTCAGCAAACTGTCATAGACCTGTTGGTGGAGAACACGTAATTTAGCAGTCAAGTCATGTAAGTAATTCACCAACATAGGGTACTCAAGGTCACTGTATTTTTTAGGATGAGGCACACCCCAAACATTCGCTGGACGACCCAAAACTATTTCGTATGGGCTAAGTCCCACACGAGAATGCACTGTCGTCCTTGTTGACAAAAGAGCCAACGGCAAGGCATCCGGCCATGTAAGACCAGTGCTCGCTTGAATCTTAGCAAGTTTCAGCTTTAATGTGCCGTTATAGCATTCGACAAGAGCTGCTGACTGGGGGTGATGCGCAGCGTGGAACTTCTGATTTATCCCTAATCCAATACACACTTTCTTCATGACTCGACCCACAAATTCACTCCCATTGTCCGACCAAACAATTCTCGGCAAACCAAATCTAGGGAAATACTCTTTGAGCAAAACCTTAGCTGTAGACAAGGCAGTATTATCCTTTAGGGGGTAGGCCCCTATCCATCTGGAAAAGGCACAAACAACCACAAGGACATACTTCAGATTGTTGCATCTCTCCATGTGAATGTAATCTAGCTGTATCACTTCAAATGGATACGTCGGAGGAGCAAAATGACCAGCTGGAGTTGGAGTTCCCTTGCCAGGATTATACTTCAGACAAATCATGCAATGTTTCACCACGTTCTCAGCACATTTCGGAATTCCAGCATTCTACCATACTGGAGCCAACAACTTACATATCCCTTTCGAACTGATGTGAGCCATTCCATGCGCCATAGTAACCACTGGGAGCACGTACGCATCAGGCAACAACCATCGCTGGTGTTCTGACAACTCAACCCAACAACCCGTCGAATCCAACATACCCGTACTCTCTCTCCACGTACTCACTTCTTTTTCCGTAGCTTCAGCCTGAATCATCTTCATACTTCCTATTGTGTCTTCTTCACACATTCCACTTTCCACAACCCATTTTGCAGGACCTGCCACATACATACGGCTCATCATGTCTCTCGCCGTTTCCTTCGCAACTTCATCCGCAAACGCATTCCCTCGACCTACATCGTCCACAACTTTCTTATGCGCACTACACTTCACAATTGCAATCTGCTTTGGGAGAGCAAGAGATTCCAAAAGTTCATTCACTAACTGCCCATGCTGAATTTTTGTGCCATGGGAAGTAAGGAATCCTCTTTCTCTCCACAAACGTCCAAAACTATGGGCAACACCAAATGTGTACTGGCTATCAGTATAAACATTCACTCGCTTTCCCTCTGACAATACACATGCTCGTGTCAATGCAATCAAATCTGCTGCTTGCGCAGAATTCTGTGCTATGCGTGCTGTCTCAACAACTGTATGTAAAGTTGTGACGGCATATGCTGCAGTCGTTTCACCATTCGGAAGCTTAAAACACGAACCATCTACCCATAAAGTACCATCAACATTATAGAGGAGAATCTTTTAGGTCAACTCTAGCTTTCGTTTCTTCCTCTGTACGAAGAAAACAATCATGCTGTTCTTGAGCATCCGACTCTACAGAAATCGGCAACAACGTAGCTGGATTCAATACAATACGTCTTTTAATGTGAACATGGCTAGCCGAAAGAGTCAACTCATAACCTGACAGACGTGCACTGACGTGCTGTGTCTTGGTCCTGTTCAATAAGGTATCCACTGCATTTGGGACCATCACAATCAACGTATTATCCAATACCAAACCAGCAGACTGTCGGATAGGAACAGCCGCTGCCGCTGTAGCTCTCAAACAGCTCGGCAACGCTTTAGCTACCGGATGTAACGTCGCTGAAAAATACGCACATGGGCGTTGCTTGTCTCCAAACTGTTGAGTCAACACTGACAATGCACAACCTTCTCCCTCGTGAACGTACAACGTGAAAGGTTTACTGTAGTCAGAGTACCCAATACCGGAGTCGAACACAATGCATCACGTAATTCAGAAAAACTTTTCTGACACTCATCAGACCAAGGGAGAGGATGCGGAGTATCTTTAAGAGTCAGCGCCAAGAGAGGTTTCGCTAGCAGGGAAAAATTAGGGATCCATTGTCTACAATACGAGGTGATACCTAAGAAAGCACGCACTTCTCTCTGTGTGGATGGTACACTCATTTGCGCAATCGTTTGAATTCGTTCTGGGGTCAACCTTCTTCCCTCCTTCGACAAGAGATGACCTAAGTAGGTTACTTCTTGTCGGCAATACTGTAACTTGGAAGGTGACACTTTATGATGAAGGTCAGACAAATTTCGTAACAAAGAAAGAGTAGCCTCTTCACAAATCTCTTCGTCATCAGCGGCAACCAACAGATCATCAACGTACTGGATAAGAGTAGCACCAGTAGGCAACACAAAACTATCAAGCTGAGTTTTCAACGCCGGACTATAGATGGAGGGACTTTCACAATAACCTTGGGGAGCTCTCTTAAACCAGAAGCTTCGTCCGCCTAAAGAGAAGCCAAAAATATCCCTACTCTCCTCAGCAATCGGAATGCTAAAGAAAGCATTCTTCAGGTCAATAACAGAAAACTAGGCTGCCGAAGCAGGGATCAGAGTCAACAAAGCAGTGGTATCAGGGACAACAGGAAACTGTGGCACCACAATCTTGTTTACCTCTCGAAGGTCAATCACAAACCGGTACACAGGTGGATGAGAAGCATCAGTACGCTTAAGGACAGGCAAAACCGGACTGTTACACACATTACCTCTCGTTTCCTCAACTACAACCTTCTCAACCAGATCATAGACAATCGCTAATAGAGCTCTCTCGCCATCACTAGATATTTTATACTGTGGGATACGAGGTAGCCTAGCATTCGATTTGAGGGTGACAACATAAGGTGGAATCTGTAAAAGACCAACATCATTAGGACCTGTAGCCCAAAGTGTATCAGGAAGAGAACGCAATTCCAGTGGAAGACAATTTTTAGACACATACATCGGAGAAATCACTTTCTTACCTAGGGTAAGATGTACTCCCGAAGGAGAACAATGTAATGTCGCATACAATCTTTTCAGCAAGTCCAAACCCAACAGATTCTCATTACAACCAGTCGTCAAAAGTAAGAGGAGCTTCCAATTCACAAGGGCCAATAGAAAGGGGCAAAGGATTAGAAATCGGGTTACAAACTGGGGCACCTGAAAATCCTACAGAAACATTGGTCAAGCCAGACAAAGGTGCGCCAGGAAGTTTAGAGTGCATAATAGAACTCTTTGTCGCACCAGTATCCAAAAGAAAAGGTTATGTCACACCTGATGTAGTCACTTCAACATAAGGTCCACTCTGGTCTAGTGAAACTGACACTACTCCCTCTCTTTGCCCATGGCTGTCCTAACTATCATTATAACCAGCACTCTCACTCTCGACATAATAATCATCAACATAGTACTGTGCAGACTGACCACTCGGAACATTCTGTCTGTCAAAATAATTCACAGAATTCTGAAGGGAAGAGGAACGCTCATTCTGGGGTAACACACCACGTCCCCCACCCCTAGGAGCTTGCTGGAAACCACCACAACCTCTCTGACCAGATACGCCATTCGCACGCTGTAACAAAGCCGGGCAACTATTCTTAAAATGACCTTCCTCTCTGCAATAAGCACACTGATTAGAACCAGGAAAGAAACACGGAGCATAAGGCTCAGGTTTCTGTAAAAATCTCTGAAACTGTGGAGGTTGCTGAAACTGAGGCTGATTCTGACAAGGCGGATAAGCTTGCTGCAAAAGAACCTTCGTCTTTAAATCTTTAGTTTTCTTCTCTGCTTTATCCTTCTCATCCTTATCCCTATTCTCATAATATTGTGCAGTAGCCAATATCTGGGCCGACGAAGAAAAAGCCCATGAACTCTCAGAGTCCTTTAACTTATTGGAAAGTTCGGGAAGCAAATTAAAGACAAATTTGTCCACAAACAACCTTTGACCACCTTCCGTACTCATGTCATGACCACTATGATCGATAAACGTTTTCTTCAAACCTCGTGAAGAAATCAGACACACTCTCGTCTTTCTTTTGTTTGCATGCTGCTAACTTGTCCCAATTCACTCGTAAAGCAGGCGTCATAGTTTTCATTAGATTAATAATCCTACCAGGTAATTCTGCAACTAAAGGCTCAGGTTTGGCACCTCCAACCTGTCGACCATCTGCAGCAACAATATTAGCCCACGTATCTCCTAATTCTGCTGCATGATTCTCATGACGAATATTCGCCCACAAAGGTTGAGGAACTACATTACCCATTAACATATCTATGTCAGCTAAATTCATAATACACGCTTCAACTGTCTGGGACAACTCCTTGTAATAACCAGCAGGATTCTTACGGGGGTCAGGTAAGGTCTGCTTAAGAGCCAAGACCTCTGCTCTCTTCCAAGGGACATGTACCCACACTCGCTGAAAATGGGCCTCTACAGCCTGAATACCCTGATTAACATTAGCAGCAACTGCCTCTCTCCATACAGGGGGAACTTCTCTCATAGGATACTGCTTCACTTTCCTCCTAACAGAAGGATCAGGTTCGTACAATGGCTGAGACTGGAGTTTAGTTCTGAAGGCAAGTATCGTCTCTACAGCATCAGTAACATCAGATTCCACTATCGTCCCTTTAGCAAACTCTGACTGAACATCAAGCACTTCCTACGGAATCAGACCCAACTCATTATCTTCCCATTCCTGCCGCAGAAAAGCACACATTACATCAAAAACATACCTTTGCTTAGGCGGCTCCCACTGAAAAAACTGCTGGCATATTATACCTGGAAGTATTTAAAATCCATCTACGAGCCAGCAGATCCAACACTGCTCGCTCTTCGGAACTAGGAAGCTGACTACGACTCTGATTATGTTCCGAAACAGGGGTCATACTCAGTGGCCCAAACAATGGAGACAACAGATTAACAACAGTGTCTGTCATTCGCTTTCGAGCAGAAGGAAAATAAGTAGGCGTAAAAACAGGAAAGTTAAAATCTTGAGACAATGTAGGAACAAGAGCAGTAGGAGTCTGAGATGCAGAACCAGAAGGCAAAGGAGTTTGAGGCAAAGCTGGAAGCAAAGCTTGCGACCCTAGAGTGGGTTGCGCAGTAGAAGGCAAAACCATCTGTGGAGCACCGGATGGCTGAACAACAGCAGGAGGTTGAACAACAAAGGGTAGAAGAACCAGGGGTAATGGAGGCGCAGTAGCACCCTGCACATAAGGGGGTGGCAATCTCAGTAAATGAGACATCAAAGGATCTTTTTCAGGGTTGTCCGTCACTTTCGGAGGAGAAGACGGCAAGGCCGGATAACATTTATCTATGGCCAGGCAACGCTGTCTATCTAAAACTTCACACACTCGATATTCCTCATATGACTTAAACTGCCTAGCAGCTTGTAGTACTGACATATTCTTATCTTTCCTATCTCTCTTTGCTTGCTTAATTTCTCGCTGTTTGGCTTCCTTTCACCAAAGGCGGAAAGAGTCAAACATTGCCGGCCGGGCTTTCTTCTTAAATAGCGCAACTTCCAGATTATCTAAAACATTTACTTCAAAACTACCATATTGGGGCCATCGTAAAACACCATCTTTCCTTGTATAGCGGACCCACACTTCATTATAAGTGATAGGACCCACTCCGTGTTTTGAATAAAGCTCATAAGTCGGAGTTCCAACCGGAGGTATCGGACACGAATTCTCCAATCGGGAATCCCTTTGCAACCACAACTAAACCATTTCCCAATTTTGCTAAGACCAGGCATCTTATAGCTCACTAATCTAGCTTCAAACTTCAAGGGGTTATCAACTATCGATACACTCGTAAATATACGAGCCCCTCGGCTTCGATTATTGCAACAACCGAATCAAAACCAAGAACCAAAACAAAGGTCGTGGGAGCGACCCACTTATACTTAACCAAATATCTGTCACGCCACCAGAAGACCGTCTATCGTCTCGCTTTACAAAGGATCAAACAAGGGTCCAAGACAGGGCGACAGTCAGGGCAGCAGTCCTTCTTAGCCTTTGGAAAGCGGGAAGCCTCGCAGAAAAGACCTTCGGTCCACGTCGACATGCAGGGGTCAATGAAGTGGCGGCCTTCCTCCAGAATTTCCTCACGTGGCTCCTCACGATCCTCAGGCTTGGACCGGTACCTCTGAAGTCGCCCCACCGCTGGGCGCCAACTGAAGAACCGGGTTTTCTTAGAACCCAGCGGTGCCAGGGACACACCCGAAGTCTTCGGATTCGCCTGTCATGGCAAACAGAGACACGGAATACTTCTGGATGGTGTCAAAGATCAAATTTATTAGCTGCAGCTAGTAACAGTAATCTCAGCAATACAACACGGTGTACAACTCAAGAAACTGTTCAAATTTCATAGAGCAAGACATCACCTTTTATACACAATATTCTCATTATAAATGTACACACACTGCGCAAAATTCTGACCAATAGGACACATTTTCTAACTGAGTATCACATTAACAAAAACCCAATTTACAGTAACCCAACCCAAAAGTTAATTATTAGGACTGTCCCAAATTCAATCTTTGCAAGCCGGACAAATTTATAATTGAAAAGCACAACCCATGTAATGTCAGAACATAAAGGAAACAGTAATAGATGCTGGACAAGATAAAACATGTGCAAGGAAACTAAAGGTTAACGAGGTCCTGAACATTGATTGGCAATCTCAGACAACGATCAGCCAGAGAAATTGGCTTCGTGAAGGGTCAGTTTCAGGTGAAGAGGTCAGCGTCCTGCAGTTCACTCACAAGTCAGAAAAGGGCCTGTTTAATGCATACATGAACAATGAGGCCCATGCAACTTTGTTTGTTCGGTTACCTCCACGGCCTACATGAGGGCAACACAAAATGGCGTTATGAACAACGCAAACAAAATGGAGTCCAGTCCCGAAAACCACGGAACCTCACCGTCCGTAAATTTCACGGACCGTCCCTAATTTAGACCTCATGCCCGTTTCCATGAGAATCCCTTTTACGGACGTCTTTTGTTCGTAATTTTGGGCATTGGCTTGGGGAACATCACTGTTTCCCTACATGAAGTCTCAGCTCTGATGGGGCTGCCTCGCACTTCTCTGAGCACACACATACAGCCGCACCCGAGTACTTCACAGGTCTTTAAAAGACCAATTACGCGTTAACGAGGCTTTGTTGTTTTTTCCGCCCCTTCATCTCTACACTCCCTGCCTATTGCTAGAAGAATTAGCCCCCCACCAAAGCCTCCGAAATTTGTAATAGCTCTCACCTCCTCCCCCGCCCCCTTCTGCCCCTGAAATGTGGCTATCATTGCGCCTCTGATTGTGAGTGACAGGTAAGGCTCGGCTGTTTATCTGTCTGTGCTGTATTTGGATGTGTCCTCTGCGGGTGGTGTGAGGAGAAGAGTGACTGAACATTACTGACACCAATAGGACTGCGAGTGGCAGTGCTGGGAAGAGCAGGCATGCAGGGCCATGGCCTTGAAGAACAGTGCTCCCAGGGACCTTGATCCGAAGCATATGGATGACAGCGTTGGGGTGTAAAGGGCAATGACAGCACAGGACTCTGGGGGGCATGCCTCTGTGTGTCGTGGGGACAGCGCTATGGAATGTGGCTCTTGAACCGCCGAGTTGCAAAGTGTGGGGCTCTGAGGCCAGTGGTGAGTGATTGGCTGCAAAGTGACAGTGTACGAAGGGTATGGCTTTTACAAAGTAGAACCTATGACGTGACCCAGCCAAAGCTGTCGAAAGGTCCCATGTCATGTATGAAACACTAAACCAGTTCTGGCCGTTTAGCCAAAAGCAAATTATAAATATGGGCATCAAAATCCTGAGGTTCTGTGAATTCTGAACCCGTGGGTTCCATTTTGTGTATGGCAGCCATTTTGTGGTTGCCCTCACATAGGCCGATGATTGTGGCTGAACTAGTCTTTTAAGAACATGTACACCTTAGCTCGAGTTCGTGCTGACTCCTGTTTGACCTGAGTGAACTGACCCTGTTGCCTGCAGCTGACCTTGTTAAACCAGTTCCTGCCCTTTTCTGTGAATTCTGAACCCGTGGGTTCAATTTTGTGTATGGCAGCCATTTTGTGGTTGCCCTCACATAGGCCGATGATTGTGGCTGTGTGGTATATAAATAAATAATACCGGATCTAGGTTTTACTGGACATAGCAATAACAGATAGCTCAATAAATAAGAGTCAAGATTCGAGGTAGTAGGAGTTTGCAGGTTTTAATACAGCATAAAGGACAGGAACAGGACAACCTGCACGGGAACAGGATGGCAGCGCTGCCGGGGGCAGGATCAGAATCGGCGTAACATTTAATAACAGTGCACAAATATATATACTAAAACAGTTACATTACAATGAATTACAGTAGGCGGAGCAGTGGGTGTGGTCAATAGCAGTCGCGAAAGATAAGGGTGAAAATGGGTGTAACAGGGCGTATACATAGACATGTGATGTAAACGTAACAGAATATGTCATAAATGGGGCGGAAACATGGAGGGGGCTACCTAAGGAGCCGGGACCTCTAACCTAATGGTGCGCGCAAACTGACAGTGACGTGTTACTAGGAGAAGCTGGGGGCTATGAACTCTGTGCTAGGAGCAGAGACTGAAGTCTGGAGAGTCAGGGCGACATGTACCTAAACAGTATCTAGTATCTGATGTTTGGAGAACATGTTGATAGAATCCAAAAGTTATCGGGGTAAAGGCTAACGGACTCTAAGACTGGAGCATGCATTATTCTACATGTAGTGCGTGTTGAAGAATATTAAATGACCATTAAATGCAGTATTTCTCTTACATGGAGACGTAAAGGCTAGACAATGACGGAAACTATTGATGCGA
The DNA here is from genome assembly GCF_964261635.1 of Lissotriton helveticus. Taxonomy (NCBI): domain Eukaryota; kingdom Metazoa; phylum Chordata; class Amphibia; order Caudata; family Salamandridae; genus Lissotriton; species Lissotriton helveticus. The sequence goes on along the minus strand of NC_136068.1, from coordinate 717,740,281 downwards.
TTCAGTAGCTTAGGAATGCAGAGAAGGAGGGCTGGACTGATAACTAGAATCATAACATACTCTTGGCAGACTCAGAGGCAGAGCCAGGCTGAGCCGGGCACTGTGAGGCAGGAAGTAAGTGAAGGGTCGAGGATACAGGTGGGGGCTGTATCGCTCCTCAGCGAGGACTCAGAAGACAGGAGCTGAATCTGGTGTCCGGGCCCTTTTGAGGCCTAGAAACGGGGACTTTACAATGAAATAACGTGCACACTGAGAAACGTGGCAACGTAACTTTACATAGGCCTGATACTCGTAGCTTTCACGAGAACTGGAAACTGGCATACTAGTGATGGACACAACTGTAATTGCGTCTTTAATCAAACATGGGGATACATATGCATATTTAATCATGCACACATAACATAAGATGGAGGACACGTAGGGACACAGAACATGGCAAAATTTACTTTTCCACATTCCCTCCTTGTCACTACGTTTCCATCAGGAAACATCAATATTCATGATACCATCTATCATTTCATACAGTATCATTTGCTCGTCTCGAGTTTTCTTGGAACGGGATTTAGGACGGGACTTGGGACTAGGAACACAAGATGTAGCACAAATGCCGCAAATCGCAGGGCCACATTGTAAACAGAGGCAGCAACTGAATATGATCGCTACTGCAATACCCAGAAATGACAATACTTTCCATCCCCAGGCGGAAATCACCTTCCAGAGCCAACCGGACCACGTCCAGGTGCCTGGATCTTGGTGTAACATATGGGCAATTTTATGGAGTCTGGTTATAGCTGAATAAACAGACGGCGCGTTATTTGGAATGAAAATGCAGCAACTAGATCCGATGACTCTACAAGCCCCGCCCCTATCGGCCAGTATGACGTCAAGGACGAGACGATTCTGGAGCACGACAATTCTCATAAAGGATTGTTCTTCGGTTAAGTTACCTAGAGCAGAAGTAGTCTCGATCACTACTGCTTCAAGTGTTCTGGTTAATCTACGTATCAGTTTACTATTCACGACAGTACCTAAGTAGGGGAAGACACCTTTATTGATATCTATGTATTGTTCTAGAGCAGTTTCAGTATAATCGACAATCGGGAGATTTCTCTTGTGTCTAGTATGTACTAGGTGGGAATTCCTATGATAGTCAGGTGGGGCTAGGAAAACTGGTGGCAGTAGGAAGGCAATGTAACATGTACCATCCCAATCAAGGGGCAGACGAACATATGCGGTTTGACCACAAACAAAATAAGAATGACGTGAAGCTTTGAAAATAGATTTCCTACTGTCACTATACTTGACAATAGTAGTACAATCACTATGGCCTATATGTACGGAACCATTTTTTCGGACACATAATTCACCTTTGACTGGTAGTACTGAAATAGCAGGTAAGTCTGGAGTAGAATCAGACTGAACATTCAGGACCATGAAATTCGAAGAATAATTACCCAAATTATAAACTTCATTTTCTAGATCTAACCCTGTTCTGTGGGGAAGACCTTGCTTGTCTGGGAAACATGTACTGTTCAGAAAAGACATATCTGTTGAGGATGACGTTAACGTGGACCATGCTCCACACGAACCATTATGTGAAAATGGATAAGGAAAGAGTGGCAGAACTCCCTTCGGTGTCTGGAAAGGGGGGAGTCGACCACACACCCAACAATTTGTGGCATTGCTGGTCTGGTGTGAATAATGTAACATGCGGACAAAAGAATTATTACGCATAGCAAGACGATAAGAGAGTTCATGAGGAGGCAGATCACTAAACGTGTGCTCTACTGTAACATTAGCAGACTTATTTACATGAGAAACTGGAAAATACAAATAAAATGCATAACTGGTGCAGGAAATCATAATGCTAAAATATAGCAGAAAACATAAAATAATAGTGCAACTTCTAGAGTTCTCACTAAGGGCCAGATGTAGGTAGGCTTTTACCGGGTGGTAACGGCCGAATTCGGCCGTTACCACCCGGTAAAAGCAATTTGACATGTAGGTCCCTGTAATTTACAGACTCTGTAAATTTACCGGTAGGTAAATTTACCGAGTATGTAAAATACCGAGTCGGTATCATTACTGATTCCGGACAATTGGTATGTAGGTGGGACTCTTCTGAGTCCCACAAGCAGTACCACATCGGTATTTTACCATCAAATACTACTTGATGGTAAAATACCGTTTCTGGTGTGCATGCACATGTGTGCATGCACACCTATGCCATATGACAGGCAGACCTGCCCTTAGGGCAGGTATGCCTGCCACATGGCACCCGAGCCTCTTTTGGGGGTGCCAGAGGGTGTCAAAGTGACACCCCCTGCACCCTTGTGACAGTCGGTATTTTCCGATGTGGTAAATACCGACCGGTATATGCCCAATCAATCCTATGGGCTTCAAAGCCCATAGGAATGCATGGGCATTAACTGGTCGGTATTTACCACATCGGAAATTACCGACTGTTTCCGATTCGGTAATTGCACATCTGCAATTACCTACATCTCGGTATTTTTATTTCCCGACCTCTTAAATACCGAGTCGGTATGACTCGGTATTTAAGAGGTCGGTAAATAAAAATTACCTACATCTGGCCCTAACTCTCTCTCTGTGGGGGTCTATTATATACATGTCAGAAACCGGTCTAACCGTTTCACCTAGGGGAGGACTTAGACAATCAAACTGGCTGACTTATTTTACTAGACCTTAGTTTAAGCTTATACTCCTGTTGCGGAGTTTTCTCTAACAGGGAAGGGTTCGTAGCAATGTCTTTTGCGGGACAGTCCTTAAGAATAGTACTTTGGCAGTTTTTAGAATCCTCGGAAATGTTCTTTGAAACAGGCTGTAGTCCAAAAAATCTTTTCACATGTGACAAATGGACCCAGCCCTTCCTGCCTTCCAGCTTGACGGCAGTACGGGTGGCCAGGAGGACCTGTCGGGGTTCCTTCCAGCGAGGCTCCAGCGGACTTGAACGATCAAAATTCCGGACAAGAACCATGGATCCGGGAACGATTTCATGCGGTGCCACCTCGGTATTGTCTGGAAATGCGGCAGCAACCTGTGAACGACAAGAGTTGAGGGCAGACATCAAGGAAGCTAGGTAATCTGTCAGCATATTACTTGAAACATCGGTAATACTTCGAGGTCTAGGTGTACCCCACATGTTAGGGGGGCGGCCGAATACGACCTCATAAGGGGACAGACCTGATCTGGAATGTGCGACCATGCGCATATAAAACAAGGCAACTGGCAGAGCTACTAGCCAGTCCACACCTTTCTCTTTACATACTTTTGCAATTCGGATTTTCAGGGTCTGATTATGTCTCTCTACGAGACCGGCTGCTTCTGGATGGCGTACACAATGGAACTTCCACTGGTACCCTAACAACAGGGAAATATGTTTCATAAGCTCGGATGAGAATGGTTGGCCGTTATCAGAATACACGACCCTTGGGAGTCCGTAGCGGGGGAAGAATTCACGAACCAGCTGCTTGGCAGTGGTCGCGGCTGTGTAATCTGGGACTGGATATGCTTCTGTCCACCTGGACAAAGCGCATACAACTACAAGGACATACTTGAAACCTCAACATCGCTCCATCTGAATATAATCCATCTGGAGGACTTCAAAAGGGTGGTCAGGGGGCTGGAATCCACCTTGTTCCACCGGAACACTTTTACCTGGATTAAACTGACAACATATCATACAGGTACGGACTTTCTGCTTGGCTGCAGCTCGTAAATGCTTGTTGAACCAAATGTTCTGGATACTATCTAACATAGCTTTTTCTCCTAAATGTGCTGGACTATGTGCGGTATTGATAATGACTTGAACCATGGAGTCGGGGAGAAACCATGTGGCTTTACCCTTCGTTACCCATCCCTGATCTGTCTGGACCCCTCCTTGTTCGGACCATTTCTTGATTTCCTCGGGAGTAGCATGTAACTGGATATCTATGACATCTTGAGTAGGGTCCTTAACTGTCATACAGGTAGTCGGATCTGGAGTGTATGTCGGTGTCTTATTAACTGGAATGTCTGGCGTCTGTGCTGTAAGCTTGGCTGTGCGATCTGCTAGATCATTACCTTGAGAAATAGTGTCAGTAACTTTCGTATGTGCTTTGCATTTCATGATAGCAATAGATGTCGGTAAGTGTATGGCATCTAACAGAGCTTGAATAAGGAGACCATGCTGAATCTTGGTTCCATGAGAAGTCATGAAACCTCTCTCCTGCCAGAGCACTCCAAAGTCGTGTACGACTCCAAATGCGTAACGTGAATCTGTGTAAACATTAACTTTCAGGTTCTTGGCGTGTATGCAGGCTTGTGTCAGAGCAACTAGCTCTGCTGCTTGAGCAGACAGGGTGTCAATACGGTGTGTTTCAATAACTTCAGTGTCAGTAGTCACTGCATACGCGGCTACTAGTTCTCCTGTACTTGTTCTCATACATGAACCATCCACATAAAGTGTCAGGTCGGGATCTGGTAATGGAATATCTGTCAGATCTTGTCTTGGCTTTGTCGTAGTGTTAACTACTTCCACACAGTCATGTGTGGCAGGATTTGAATTAACTGACGGTAACAGTGTGGCAGGATTTAAAACGTTGCAGCGTCGGATTTCTATGTGTGGCTGGAACAGTGTCAATTCATAACCTGTTAAACGTGCAATTGTCAAGTGCTGAGTCTGTGTTCGGTTTAAAAGAACTTCCACGGAGTGTGGGACTTGTACTGTCAAGGAATGTCCTAATACTATGGAATCACTTTGTCTGATAGCTAGTGCTGTGGCTGCAACTGACTTGAGGCACGCAGGCAGAGCCTGGGCTACAGGATCTAATGTGCTCGAAAAATAAGCACAGGGCTTGTATTGTCCTGCTTGATCTTGTGTGAGAACAGATAATGCTGTACCTTCACGTTCAGTGACGAAAAGTGTAAAAGGCTTACTGTAGTTCGGTGTAGCTAGAACAGGAGCTTGGCATAAGGCTTTCTTTAATTCATTGAAACTAAGTGTATGTTCAGATGTCCAAGGGAGGACAGTCGATACGGCTGCCTCCTGTGTCGTTAACTGTATCAGTGGCTTAGCTAGAAATGCATACTGAGGAATCCATTGTCTGCAGTAAGAAGTGAGGCCGATAAAAGCACGTACCTCCTTCTGGGTCTTGGGCTGAGGAAGACTCGCTATTAACTGGATACGGTCAGGTGTCAACTGCCTACCCCTCTTGGACAGCAAGTGGCCTAAGTAGATCACTTGCTGGACACAGAATTGAAGCTTAGAAGGGGACACCTTGTGCCCCATCTCGGCAAGGAAATACAAGACTGTAAGGGATGCTCGCTCGCAAGCACGTTCAGAACGGGCTGTGATCAGTAGATCATCGACATACTGGAGCAGGGCAGTGTCAGTTGGCATGTGAATGTTGTCTAGTTGTCTCTTAAGTGCTTGACTGTAAATACTAGGACTTTCTGTGAAACCTTGAGGAGCTCGTGTAAACATATAGCTCCTTCCATTTAAACAAAATCCGAAAAGGAACTGGCTGTCTGGATGAATGGGGACACTAAAAAATGCGTTCTTGAGGTCTATGACTGAAAAAAATGAGGCTTCAGAATCAATGGCTGTCAATAGGGAAGAGATATCTGGGACAACTGGGTACTGGGGAATAATACATTTGTTAAGCTCTCGGAGGTCAATCACTAATCGATATACAGGGGGTGCATTTGGATCAGTACGTTTCATGACTGGAATGATCGGAGAATTACATACATTGGAGTCAGTTTCTACAACTACTCCATGAGCCATGAGCTCGTCAATAATTTTGGATAAGGCTGCTACAGCCTCAGGTGGCAATCTGTACTGTCTGATTCGTGGTAACACTACACCTGGCTTGAGAGTCACACGATGGGGTGTGATTTGCATGAAGCCAACATCAGTTGGACCTTGTGCCCATAGATGCTGCGGAACATTGGACAATCTCGGATCAAAATCTCGTAATACATAGTGACCCTTGAAGTCACGTAGGAACAGTCGTATTCCCTCAGGGGAACAGCAAATAACTGCACCTAATTCTTTCAGTGTTTTAATGCCTAATAAATTTTCTGGGCATGACTTCGTAAGTAACAGATCAGTAGTACGGGACAATGGACCTACTTCTAGAGTAACTGGCTGAGATATCTCATTTACAATAGGCTTTCCTGAAAATCCAAGGGAAACATTTCTTGAGCCTGAGAGCGGAGCCCCTGGAACTTCGGCATGACTGATGGTGGTCCTACTTGCCCCTGTATCAATCAAAAACTTTCTGTCTTTCCCTAATACTTGACTATGAACATAGGGACCCTCTTGATCTACAGGTATCTCGATGAGAGGCAAGCCTACCTCCCTCTCTAGGCTGTTTCATGAATATGGCTGATACTCTGGATACTCGGACTGTGCATACTGGTACATCTGCTGTGTAACATGCTGTGTTGCAGCAATAGGCTGCGGTGCTGGAACTGTCTGTTGTGCATTCTGTGGCTGAGAAGTCTGTGAAACTTGTTCTTGTCTAGGCGGACGTGGTCTTTCTTTAGTCTTACCAGTAGCTATATTGTGTTTCAGAACTGCACACTCGTTTATAAAATGACCTGGCTGTTTACAATAATTGCATGTCCCTTTAACGGGAACTGCAGGATGACTGGCTTGATTCAGACCCCTCTTCTGACTGTCTTGAGGAACAGATTGTGCAACTAGTACTTTCATTTTCGTGTCTTTCATACGTTTTCTTTCATGATCTTGCTCTTCTCTGATTCTATTCTGGTGGTACTGAAGCATCTGTAACATCTGGGACGGGGTATTAGCTTGCCAGGTACTTTCGACTTTCAAAACTCGATTCTTAACTTGTGGACTTGAATTCTCGACTAATTTAGTAACGAAAAGATGAGGGTATGACTCGCTACTTGTCTTGAGGCCACTGTTGATACTAAAGCATTTCTCGAATCTAGAATAAAAATCACTAGTGTCTTCATCTTGTTTCTGTTTACAGGCTGAGATTGCATCCCAGTCTTCCTTTTTAGTGGCTAATAATCTTGGCAAAACTTGTATTAACAATTCTGGTAATTCTTTACATTTCTCTCCTAGACCGGTACCTGGTACTCGTATCTTGTCTTCGGCTTCTAGAACTGCCCAATCGATCTTTTTCTCTCCCACCTCCCATTCTTTTTCCTTGAGTTTCTCGTATACCCCTGCGGGCAACAGGACTTTTAACATCTTAATTATATCTGGATACGTGTATTCTCCCATACGGAGCATGTCTTTTAATTCTCGGTGGAACCCTGCTGGATCTTTGTCATGACAGGGAATTAATTTCTTCATCTCTAAGAGTTCCATCTTTGTAATCGGAGTGTAAACAAACACTCGTTGCATTTCACCATCTGTTGTCCTAACTGGGTGTACTTCTCGTAACGGATTCTGTCTGTCTATGTAAAACGGTTTACTTTCTGGAGGTGAGACATGAACGAAATGCGGGTTTAAAAACATACTATATTTGTGGCGCTGTTCTAGGATGACACTAATTAAATCGGTACCTAGACCTTTCCATCTATACTGGAGTTACTCGTTCAGGACATCGTGTAACGGACCTGGATCAGAATGTTGACCCTCATACAGAGTAATGAGGTGCTGGATCATATACATACCCACCAGTCGTTGCTCGGCTGGGGGCAATTTCAGAAACATTTGTGCCACTATTTCGTCTGGAAAAGTGGTAGAATCAGTAATCCATCGGACTGCTGATCGGGCTAGTTCTTGTTCATGCATAGTACTTAACTCACTGTAACCGATTCGTAATTTCAGAATGTGATCGGTAGCTTGAAATACTTGTTCCAGAGAACCTTGTTCTGGTGCTGGATGATGTAAAACTGACTTGTGTTCTAGGCGCAAATGGCGATCTGGAAATCTAGATTTTCCTACATACGCTATTCTAGTGGGATTCTCGTCCTCTACCTCTTCAGTAGAGTCATTTTCTTTCTCGCTTACTTGTGCTGCTTTACGTTGTTCGTGTAACTTTAGTATTTCCTTACGAATTTTCTTGTACATACTCTCTATACTACTGATAGTCTTGTGTTTACCCTCGGCTATATTATCACTCCACCTTGTCAGAATTTTCATTTCGGCCGGATCTTTAGTCGGGGAATCTTGTTCTCTTATTAGACAATTAATCAGAAACTTTAATAACATGAGCTGGATCTCAGCTTTCCTTTGAGACATGACTTCGCCAATACTTTCTGGATCATCCCCTGTACGGATGAAACGATATATTCTGTCTAGATCTCCTTTCATATCTGGTAGGGTGTCCAAATACCCGGTCACCCGTCTTACACGGATGGAATATATTACTGTACTATCATCACCTGCAACTGGATCATAGCGGCATTCAGTAAGAGCTCGTCGGATTTCTGCAACGGACTTAAATTTGGGCGTACGCTGTAACGCACATTCATGTAACTCGGCCAACGTTCTACGTTGGTGTGGTGGCGGGGTACCAGGAGGACCTCCTCCTGCGGCCCCTAAACTGGAATCGTCGACTGATACTCTTCGTACTAGCGCGGCGGGAAATTGTAATGTAGGCTGGACCGGGGGTACCGTAGCGGGTACTCCGGTGACTGGAGGAGCAGGAATTGCCTGATTCACAGGGACTGGCAGAACAGGATTTGCATATTCCGGGACTGTGTCGTCCAAATAGGACGAGATGAAAATATCAGCTGCGGTCGGTTTGTGACGTAGCTTGGTCGGAACTAGTGGTGGCGGAAAGTTACTGGATGCCTCCGGGGTTGCTTTTGGCAAGCCCTCGGCAAGAAGAGGATACATACCCTTAATAAGGGCATGCCTCTGTCTGTCTGACTGTTCTGTTTTAACTCGTTCACCTATCTCGATTAGTTCCCTTTCTTGGGCTCGTTCTAAGGATTCTCTACTTAGTTCTGACTTTCTGATTTCTTTTTCGGTTCTTTTATGAGATTCTTTGCGCCATAACTCGATGGCATCCTTCTGTGACTGTCTGGCTTTCTTTTTCCATAATGCTTCTTCTACTCTCATGATGCACTCGGCATCCCACGTACCCGATACGGGCCATCTATACTTTTCCTCTAACTCTTTGGTATACTCTACCCATAAATCTAGATATAATATGGCACTTATGCCATGCTTTTGATACATAAAATGACCTGGACTGTCCCTAGGCGGGACAGGAACTGCTGCTTCTAGCAGACCTTTTCTGGTTTTTAACTGACGTAGTTTAGAAAATAAGGGCATGACTGAACTGTAATCTAGACACAATACAATACACAATGAACACGATAATTACTCCACATTCATACCACGACATTTAAAAATACATGAAGAACATTTAAAATAACAGTTCGAACAGAATACTACCTGGAATACTGAAAACAGAATACATGAATTTTCTCGAGAACAGAACTGACTAGAACAGAAACTAGATGCACTGCTAAAACAGTACGAAACTTACCGGTCTCATAAAGAGACACGTCAGGACCCGCATCCACCGAAGTGGACACTTCGTTTTTGGGTCTGTGTACCACCAACCCACGGACCAGAGTCAATTAGATTGACCCTGTCTAGATACTACCCCAGCAATGGTACTCACCGGGCAGCAAGAACGGAAGGCCTCGGACTGGACTGGACTGCTTCGACGCCGGACGGACGAACTTCGGACTTCTGTTACGGGTGGGCCTCCGGATACCTCGGACCTTGGACTCTCGGCTTGGGCTCTGGTCGGGACTCGCCGCGTTCCTCCACCGCCTCGTCTGGATGCTGGACCGCCACCTCCGTCTCCTCCGTGGGCCTGAGGGATACTTGAAGCAGAAATATCTGCACGTGCACGGTATGGTTCCGTCACGGCTGCAGAGGGTCAGGGGGCCGGCGTGGCTTCACCGGCGCGTGGGGAAAGGGCAAGTCCCTGTTCGGGCGCCATTATGTGGTATATAAATAAATAATACCGGATCTAGGTTTTACTGGACATAGCAATAACAGATAGCTCAATAAATAAGAGTCAAGATTCGAGGTAGTAGGAGTTTGCAGGTTTAAATACAGCATAAAGGACAGGAACAGGACAACCTGCACGGGAATAGGATGGCAGCGCTGCCGGGGGCAGGATCAGAATCGGCGTAACATTTAATAACAGTGCACAAATATATATACTAAAACAGTTACATTACAATGAATTACAGTAGGCGGAGCAGTGGGTGTGGTCAATAGCAGTCGCGAAAGATAAGGGTGAAAATGGGTGTAACAGGGCGTATACATAGACATGTGATGTAAACGTAACAGAATATGTCATAAATGGGGCGGAAACATGGAGGGGGCTACCTAAGGAGCCGGGACCTCTAACCTAATGGTGCGCGCAAACTGACAGTGACGTGTTACTAGGAGAAGCTGGGGGCTATGAACTCTGTGCTAGGAGCAGAGACTGAAGTCTGGAGAGTCAGGGCGACATGTACCTAAACAGTATCTAGTATCTGATGTTTGGAGAACATGTTGATAGAATCCAAAAGTTATCGGGGTAAAGGCTAACGGACTCTAAGACTGGAGCATGCATTATTCTACATGTAGTGCGTGTTGAAGAATATTAAATGACCATTAAATGCAGTATTTCTCTTACATGGAGACGTAAAGGCTAGACAATGACGGAAACTATTGATGCGATTCAGTAGCTTAGGAATGCAGAGAAGGAGGGCTGGACTGATAACTAGAATCATAACATACTCTTGGCAGACTCAGAGGCAGAGCCAGGCTGAGCCGGGCACTGTGAGGCAGGAAGTAAGTGAAGGGTCGAGGATACAGGTGGGGGCTGTATCGCTCCTCAGCGAGGACTCAGAAGACAGGAGCTGAATCTGGTGTCCGGGCCCTTTTGAGGCCTAGAAACGGGGACTTTACAATGAAATAACGTGCACACTGAGAAACGTGGCAACGTAACTTTACATAGGCCTGATACTCGTAGCTTTCACGAGAACTGGAAACTGGCATACTAGTGATGGACACAACTGTAATTGCGTCTTTAATCAAACATGGGGATACATATGCATATTTAATCATGCACACATAACATAAGATGGAGGACACGTAGGGACACAGAACATGGCAAAATTTACTTTTCCACAGCTGAACTAGTCTTTTAAGAACATGTACACCTTAGCTCGAGTTCGTGCTGACTCCTGTTTGACCTGAGTGAACTGACCCTGTTGCCTGCAGCTGACCTTGTTAAACCAGTTCCTGCCCTTTAGCTGATCAAGATTAAGGATCAGACAACAGGACATCATAAAGTTTTACTGCACACAAACATGCCTTATCCTACTTCTATCTGTTTCTGTTCCTTCTTTTATGGTCTGTTTATGATATGATTGTGGTCCTTTTATTATGGGTTTGTCCGGCTTGTGTAAGAAGGAATGTTAGGCATTTTGCATGCTTGCAAAAGCTAGGACTGCCCCTTACTTGTATGCTGAAGTTTGTAACCCTAAGCATATAAAAGGCCTCTGTTTTCTGCACTCTTCAGACTACCTCATTCAGTTGCTACGGCTTCTGTGTGATGTGGCCTCACTTAATAAATTTAATAAAGATGTCTTTTCATATTTTCAGCTTCTGTGCCAAGTTCTTTTTTCTATTAGTAAGTATTCCCTGAGAATGAAGATTTTCATTTCTTCAAATGGCGCGGCCAACGTGAGCTTCATCAGAGAAGTGACTTTCTGTGGGAGTGATCTTGTCAGAAGACTGAAATCTACTGAGGAGAACAGGACGGGACTCTACTACTCTGTGCACAGGAATTCTGGAGATTCTCTGTTTCTACAGAAGAACCGGGTTATTTAAGACCCAGCGGCGCCAGGGGCACGCCCAAAGTCTTCGGGTTCACCTGTCTTAGAGTACAGAGACACGGGACTCTTCGTGGTGACGTCAAAGATCGAATTTATTGACTGCAGCCAGTAACAGAAGTCCTAGAAGTCATCACGGTATGAGTTCTCAGGAGACTGCTCCATTTTACAAAGCAAGTCATCCCTTTTTATGCCAAAAATCACATTCCAGACAAATACCTTACATTTACAAACTATCCAATCACATGTATCCACACCCAAAGTATCGCATGACGGTAAAACCCACTTTTCAATTACCCGGCCCATGATCAATCATCGGACAAACCCAACATTCTTCTTAAGACAGGCTGAACGAACCCATAATAAAAATGACCACAACCCATATCATAAATAAGCCATAAAAGAAGAAACAGAAACAGGTGGGAGAAAGATAAGACATATTTGTGTGTAGTAAAATGTTACGATGTCCTGTGCTTTGATCCTCGCTCAGGTCATTCAGAAGTCAGCTAAAGTGTACGTGTGCTAAAGACTCGTTCGGCCGTAGTCATTGGCCTATGTGAGGGCAATCACAAAATGGCTGCCATGTACAAAATGGAACCCAAGGTTCAGAACGGAATCTTCAAATACACTACGAACCCTTGTGCGTAACGTAGCGAAATCACTCGTCGGTTACGGTTCCTCGTTACCCAAATCGTAACGGAACCATGACATTTGAAACATGGGTTCAGAATTCACGGAACCTCACTGCAGCCCAGTATATTTCTGCTCTTCCTGATTTTGATCTTCCACATGATGTCACTCCTGACTGAGAACCTTTTTGGCGTGAGTATTCTAAAAAAGAACGTTAGGTCATGTAGAACTTGACAGTTAGAATTTGGATAACCTTTTGATTAATAAGAATAAGAAGTACAAGTGGGTCGCTCCCACGACTTTGTTTGGTTTCTTGGTTGTGATTTGGTTATTGCAATTACCAAAGCCGAGGGTCTCGTATATTTGCGAGTATATTGTTTTTGATAACCCCTTGAAGTCTGAAGCTAGATTAGTGAGCTATAAGATGCCTGGTCTTAGCAAATTTAGGACTGTAACTTTGGAACTTTGGAATTTGTGTTGGCCAACTTTGGATTTGTATAGGTTTGTATATGCGAATTGCAATTTGTGTAGAACAGGTAATGAGGAGAATTTTCTCTATTTGGTTTAGTTGAACGGTGCACGTACGAAAAGTACATTAAGCACTACATTGATTATAATATTGTATATTTTGCAATATTTTTGGCATGCCTGTTTAAAAGCTCACATAAGAAGAATGTGTGGCTTTATTTGGAAGGTACCATAGTGTGATGTGAAATTAATTAGCCGGCTCTCCTAGAAGGAATACTTAAATAGGTTTAAGTATACAAACATATTTCTTCCTTGGTGATTCTGTAATCCCCAGGGAATTGAAATATGACATAATACATATAAGGATCCTTTGTTCTGCGCAATGTTATGAAGGAAGATATGCAGAGCGATTTTTTTTGGTGTTCTGATAGCCAAAGCTAGTGAATTTAGTGTATTTTCGCTTCTTGGACATACATCAGTCTGTTGGGCTGTTTTTAAAGTCTTTTGGAACACTATTGAGAAGCGTTTCTTGTAAATATGACTTACAACTAGTATTTACAAATGGTTTGGTTTACGTACAGTCTGTGGGCTGTCCTTTGTTTTTGTTCTGAGTATTGGATGTGGGTTAAATGTGTGTTTAAATGTCTCTATGGTTTTCCCATTAGTGCAATTTCTGTAAGTGAATAGTGTTGGCGCTATTTATGAAATGCATGGCTAAAGCGCGCCGTATTGTGTGTCCTGAGTGTTTAACCCCTTTCTGTTTGTGTCTGAAATAAGGGATGCAGCTTGCTTTTATATGTGAAATTAGCCAAAATGATTGGGTTTATTAAAAATAATTATTAAATTATGAAAAAATAATAATTAAAAATAAGTGCTACAAAATTCGTTTTTTACTATTCATGAAGCTTAATGCTCATACTGTGACCTCCTAGCATTATAATTTAATTAGAGTTGTGTTGCACTGCATAATGAAGACATTAGCATATGACATCTCACTTAGCGCAGGCGTAAAAAACTCATTTTTCTAAGGATTTGCATGAGATATATCTAATGTCTAAAATCTGTAATGTGTAAAGAAAATTCTGAGGATGATTAATATGTAACATACTTATAGGATATTTATTTTTAAGTGCCCCAAATATCAAAGTCGATTTTGGGTATTTTTGCCATTTATAATAGCTTTAAAGTGCTTTTAGGCTTCAGTGAATGCATACATTTAGGTATAATACAACTTTGCAGGCTGTTCTCATTTGGGGATGCTTTTAATGGCTCAGTCAGCCAATGTGCCTGGTGCAGAGGTTTGAGTTTAATATCAGGGTTGAAGGTTTTAACTCCAGCTGGACTTCCTGAAATGTTTATCTATTTAAGGTTGCTGAAATGAGTACCATTGCATAGGGTAATAGCAAACATCTGTTCTAAAGATGGTATGTTATGTTATTATGTTCTGCAAATTATTCACAGTAAATGTTTTAATAATATAATGATAGCAATAAATTGTAGCCCCTAACAGGAGTCATATGTATAACATGTGTTTTTAAATAGAGTGAATTATTGCAGGTTAGGAGGAATTAGGAAGGCCTTTTGCCTTTGTCAGCCTCAGAATGAGCAGAGGATGGGGGCTAGTAGAACTGAAGAGGTTTGCTCAAGTCCTGTTGAGGTGTTATCTTTAGTTTCCCTGTAAACAATGGAAGGAGGCTGTCATGTTGACATGTGTGACCTTTTAAATTAAGGCCTTGTCTCTGTGAAATGCAGAATGACCTTGCTAAACAGGCCTCTAAAAGGAAGGGTTTCTGGTTTCTCCACAAAATTAAAGAACTTAATTCCAAAGGGAAAATATGAAAAAGGTTTCTTTGAAAGTCCCAACACATGCTAAATGCTCTGCAGAAATGATATATTTGTATCTCTGCCTCTAAAAAAATAATGTCTGCTAGTTCCTTTTATTTGACCGAAAATGAAGCATTGCATTAAGTCTTAGACAGAAAATAAGACGAAGCTTTTTATTGAAATTTTGAAGGCTACATGCCTAAGTGAGAACGATTTTCCAATTAAGAATTATTTTTTACAGTGGAAATTGTGGCCCAAAGATAACATGGAGTGTCAGTGAAAGAATTTTACTTTTGGAAAGTTAAAATGGCTTAATGTTGCAAGCTGACTGACAAGATGGTAACAGTTAAGTAATGGAAATTTACTTTTGTGTCTGTTCATGTGTATTATGTTTTGTCTTCTGATTAAACGTTATAATTGATGTCTGTTTGTTATGAGAAATGTCTCTCTTTTGTGTGTTGTGTATTTTTTTTTTTGCTTCTGCCCACAGATCATTCATGGATTGTTCTGGGTGATTTTAAGGCTGACAAGACACGTGAGTTTGGTTGGTTGAAATGAGATGTGTTTTGCGTAACTCCTTTGGAAAGAAATGTCCATGCGTTTTTCATGTTTGTGTATTTGGTTCTATCATGAATTGTTCTTGCTGGTTCTGTGTGTCTGAAATTTGTATTTGACAGCAGATATCCACTAATTGGTGATCTACTGTCAAAAAGGAGGGTAAGGATTTTAAACCTGACAAATTAAGCAAGCCCAAATATTGAGTTTTGGGCTGCAGGTTCACAGTGTATAAAGTAAAGGACTTGAAGTGTGTGCGTCGCCGCTCATTTACATATGCTATTGTTTTGTCTATGTTTTTTGTGCTTGATATACAGCAAGTATATCTGATGGCTTAACATGTGCGTTTTGCGTTTATGTTGTTGCTTTTGATACTATTACAAGTTTACCTGTGTTGTGAAGGGATATACATGACGATGTGTATCCTGCAAACAGTTGGGTAGATTTGCTTTGACACTAAATTTCACAGAAAGACAGACAACACTTCATCAGTGTATGTCAAATTTGGCTTTAATGGTATTTGAAGGTAAATAAAAAAAGAGATATACAGAATCAAAGTGTGTCACATGCTGTTAGTCACGTACTGCCCCTCCCCTTAAGGAACAGGCAGCCCTACATTTATGTATCCTGATTGGACTTAAGGATAAATTATAGATCTGTGACTTTTGCGCATGGTGACCTAATTTTTATATTACATTAGTCAGTTTTGTTCTGCTTCCTGAATAGTGTATGGCCTTGTACCATAAAGGAAACAAGGTTTCATTTTTCCCTGAAGAAAGGAACTGGAACATTAGCTGAGATTACGTATATGGTTTAGCGGCCAGCGGTAGAGCTAACATTCACTCAAGTAATTTCTTGTTCTTCCTATAGATTTTTCTTTCATCACTTCTCCCCTGATTGATGTTGCATCGTCCCTAGTAATTGGGGATGTTAGCTGTGTCCTAGTCCCATTTTCCCTTTTCCATATTCCTTTCACCAGTTAGCCTTCTTTTATTATTATTATTGTATTAGGTTCACACTTCCAGATTGCAGTAATGTACTAGGAACCCTATATTATGTATAATTCCCTTTTGTATGACTAGACTGTTTTTTAAGAATTTTCTTTAGGCCTAACTCGATGTTTTCCAGTCTAACCGTCATGGTAGTGATGGACTGGTTAGCTGACTCAATGCTATTATAAGACAAGTTTCCACATTTTGATTATTAGCCTGTGTATTGCGTAGTGCACTTGATGCACAGTTATTAAAAGGGAGGTATCTACATGTCCCTGATAATCTGTATTATGCGATTTCTCTTTTGAAATGTTTTAGATAAGGAATTTAGGAACACCTATATGTAATTATTGAGAGAATAAATGTGTTTACCCCATTAGACGATGTCACTATGTGTGAGGACATCCATTTAGATAAAATTCTCATATAGTTATCTACCCTTAGATGGTAGAGGATATGCTCTCACATGGAAACCCAATTGAAGAAATTAGAGGCACTGTTTTGCTTATTGCCTTTGTCTTTGTATTCTATGAGAATGACAGTGTGTTCCAGACCAGAATTGTCTCATGGCGTATGGCCACTCCCTCGCAGATTGCAGGCCACCTGCTTGCAATCCTCTTGTTAAAAACAAACTGTTTGTGTACTAAATTGAAGGAAAATAACAAAAGTGTCCCATTTCCTACGTCACTAGGTTCTGCGGGATTAAGTCATAATAACCTGCGGACCTTTGATGAAAAGCTAATTCCCATCAGTGACAGTCCCAGCACCCAGACAGCGATCGCCAACGTGTTATCAGTGGTATCTCCAACGTATTGTACTTGCTACATCAGAAGGCGTTGAACATCAGAAAAGAAGGAGGAGCTGGTTTTGCCACAGAACCAGAGTTTCAGTGCAAAAGAGCGAAAGAGAAGGATTCCAGTTATTTTAAGTTTTTAGTTTTTCACCTGCCGTGTGCTGGTAACCTCTGACAGTAGGCAGTCCATAGAGCCCCTTGGCCTGAGTTTTGGCCACACACCCCTTTTCTTTGCTCCAACGGAAAGGCAGTGCACCAGAGGATCCAGGATTGGAAAAAGGCACTACATTGTGGTACCTATGATTAAATGGAAGAGCAGCCCGAGCATCCTCTGACACTGAAAAGCGAGTGTTGGAGTCTGAAAGTGTTGCTGAGTATGAAAGCCTGTTGCTCTTTCCTGATTAATAGTACTTGGGTCTGCATGAGATGATCTGTGCCCATGATCAATGGAGAGCACACTATCTGTAGTGCCTGCCGCAGAGGAGAGATATTGGTGCACTGCCTTGAGACATTGAGACTTTCAAATAAGCTGCGAGTGTTTGCCAGGAGGGCACTCCAACGGATACTGAGAAGGACCATTTTCATGAAAGGCCTGAATGAAGAAGCCCATGCGGAAGGAAACAACAGAAGAAGATTTGATGAACAATAGAAGCCTGCCGGAGAGGCTTGGACGGACTCTGGGTATTTCCTGTGCGATTGCATAAAATGGGTATTAGGAGACTGATTTTTGCTGTTTTGCTGGCATTGTTTTAAAGTAGTATTCTGTTTAGTAAAAGCAGAATAAAGTCCATTTCCGGTGGAAGAGTATCCATTTTCACCTCAGAGCATTGATGAGGATCACCACTGTTTACCCTGAACATATAATAAGTTACTGAAATGCATAGGAGCCATAAAAAATGTTACTAGATAATTTTAGGATTTGCTTTCTGCTTAGAGTTGTGAAAAATTATAATTTTGTTTGTAATAGTGGTCATTACTTTCTCCTGTTGTCCATATGTTCTTAATAACATGTTTTCTAGTATTTTTAAGCATGACGTTGTCTTTTGTGGGTTGGATTGTTTTCACTACCCAATTGACTTCTGCACCCACCTCCCAACCTATGTCTTTTCCTACTACTACTTCTTTGCATTCTTTTCATATCTTACCTGAACACGAGCAGATTAGAAGGTCGGAATTTGTGAATAATTCCTTTGTACAGCTTCTGCATCAACACCAGTTGGTAGTGAACACCACTAATTGTTGGGTGTGTGGTCTTATGCCACATACTACAGATAGAGGTATTCCCTATTTGGTTCTGTCATTTAGTTACAATGGGTCTGTATGGGCATATCAGACGATGTTTATTTATGCCAACGAAGTCTATCCCTTGCGTTCCATGAAAGATAACTCGAGTAATAATGCCTTAGTGAAGGGAATAACGGATAATATTGACATCGATTCAGATACAGACTGAGTGATTGCCTATGTAAGGGCAAAAGGAGTGTCTGAGGTTCTGTGAATTCTGAACCCGTGGGTTCCATTTTGTGTATGGCAGCCATTTTGTGGTTGCCCTCACATAGGCCGATGATTGTGGCTGAACTAGTCTTTTAAGAACATGTACACCTTAGCTCGAGTTCGTGCTGACTCCTGTTTGACTTGAGTGAACTGACCCTGTTGCCTGAAGCTGACCTTGTTAAACCAGTTCCTGCCCTTTAGCTGATCAAGATTAAGGATCAGAGCACAGGACATCATAAAGTTTTACTGCACACAAACATGCCTTATCCTACTTCTAATCTGTTTCTGTTCCTTCTTTTATGGTCTGTTTATGATATGGGTTGTGGTCCTTTTATTATGGGTTTGTCCGGCTTGTGTAAGAAGGAATGTTAGGCATTTTGCATGCTTGCAAAAGCTAGGATTGCCCCTTACTTGTATGCTGAAGTTTGTAACCCTAAGCATATAAAAGGCCTCTGTTTTCTGCACTCTTCAGACTACCTCATTCAGTTGCTACGGCTTCTGTGTGACGTGGCCTCACTTATTAAATTTAATAAAGATGTCTTTTCATATTTTCAGCTTCTGTGCCAAGTTCTTTTTTCTATTAGTAAGTATTCCCTGAGAATGAAGATTTTTTTCATTTCTTCAATCCCAGCATGGAGTGTTTTATTGGCTGGAAACAAAAAAGATAACCGAGTCGCACTTGCATGGGCCTTCCTGGCAGCTGTGGTCCCCACGGAGGCAACTGCACTACGGTTCAGAGCGACGGGTAACGTCACATACAGTGTGATCACATTCTTTACTTTGCAGCATCCTTGTACAACTAATAAAGGTCATGTGTGGGAATTGTCATACTGATGCCTGATCCCAGGTAGACCTAACCGTGACCGAGCAGGATGACAAGCCTTCCAGCAAATGACCCCATGATGTGACCAACCAGAGCCAAAACAGAAAGGCTACCAGTAAGCCACTCTTCATTTCAGTCCAGCCCGAAACCCACCTCAGAGTCCTTTTCAGGAGTTCTAAATTGACCAAAGATGCATATGTTTGTCTGTCATATTTAATATTTTAGTCTTTTCTGACTGCACCTTTGACATTCCTCAACTTAAGGGGTTTGGCGTATGAATAATTGCCACTATGTGCAGACATGGGAGGAGGACAAAAAGAGTAGACCGAGAGGGCTTGCTATATGGCCTCCAGGCTTTTAAACCCCACACTCCCTGACTTGTGCCTTCCCATGGATGAACCTGGGTATGCAAAGACCTCTGCCTCTCACAGGAGCCCCTACATAGGAGGAGCAAAGGATAGGTGTAGGGAGGGTGGGAACTTCTGAAGAGCTGTTTCCCTGTCAATGGATAAGAAAGAGAAGCTGTGTGTGGGAACTCTCTTGTGGATGATTAAAGCCCTTTCCATGTTCTAATGTGAAGGGCCATCACAAGGGGAGGGCAGAGGAGGCAGTATGCCCCAGCCCTGTGATTTTTCAGGGCCCCATGCTGATGGAAGGATGGATGGCTAAATGAAAGAGGGATGGAGAGAGAAAGGGAGGATGGATGACTGAAAGGGTGAATGGGTGGATGGATGAGTGACTGGGTGGATGAATGAGTAAGTGAAAGGATGGCTGGATGGGTGAAAGGGTAGATGGCTGGATGGATGAGTGAATGGATGGATGAGTGGAAGAGTGGATGGATGAGTGTACGGATGGATAAGGTGAAAGGATGAATGGAGAGCTGGATGAGTGAAAGGGTGAATGTGTGGAAGGATGAGTGACTGGGTGGATGAATGAGTAAGTGAAAGGATGGCTGGATGGTTGAAGGGTAGATGGCTGGATGGATGAGAGGATGGATGAGTGAAAGAGTGGCTGGATGAGTGGACGGATGGATAAGGTGAAAGGATGAATGGAGGGATGGGTGAGTGAAAGGGTGGATAGAGGGATAGATGAGTGGAATGATGGATGGATGGAAGGATAGATGATGTATAGGTTTGCAAATGGTTGAATATTGATATGGATGGGCACCCAGATGGAAGGACTGAGTGAATGGTGAAAGACTGAATGATGGATGAAAGAATGATTACACTTTCTAACCCCCATCATCTTAAGTACATTTCCTATAGATTAACTTTCACATTTATATGAGTCATTGTCTCTATATATGTGTGTGATGTAACTCACTCTGACACCCTGTCCTTCTTACTTAGGATGAGTAGCACTATAAAATAAATTAAATACACATGAGAGAGGGTCTATGTGAAGAGCAAGGCCGGACTGTCCGGACCGGGCATCGGGCGTATCCCTGGGAGGCTGGAAAGGTGGTGAGGAGGCGGTTTTGTTAACGCAAAAAGACTTGCACATTTATTCAAAGCTGCGCGCATACTGAAAAACCATGAAGTGCACAATTATCTCAACCTAATATAAACTTCTTTTCACTTGTACTTAAGTGTTTGTCTATTTACTTACTTCTATACTATTGCGCGACCTCTTCTGATGTGTCTGTAAAACGTAACTTTTGTTCTGGATTTTGACCTCCTGTCCGGAATTTTTGTCCTAAATTTTGACCCTTTGTCCTGAATTTTTACACTCACCGTCCTGAATTTGCACGCATGTCAGTTGGTCACCCTAGCATGCACCTCTTGCCTCTTTTGTTCCACACCACTAACTATAATTCTCTTTATCCCACACTTGTGGCATCTTTTCATCTCTTCTTTCTCTCGTTGTCACTAAGGTCCTATCTGTCTCTTCCTCTCTTTACAGTCTCTTTCTCTCCAGCTCTGGATCAAAGTCTGATGATAAAAAATAAATCCCACCTCCCCCAAATTGCGTGCCACTACCCACCACCTGCGAGCACTGCCTGGCACAAACATAGCACAGGGTGTTTGTCTTCAGAAGACGGTCCCCCTCAAGTGATAACACCTGTGACGATTAAGAGCATGGCCTCATTAAGGTTTTCTATGAAGATCAACCTAGGCTGAAAGCAGGTCGCGAGGACAGGCGTCGTACAACGTGCCTGCATCACAGCCCCCGCCCGGCTCGCGACGCTCTGATCTTGACCAGCCGCATTTAGAAGTTCAGAAAGGGAACTTCAGAGATATTGACATCTTGTCATTTTGCCGACATGGTAGGCTGAAGTTTGATGCTGAATTAAAATTTTCGCCCCAGGCTCTCTGCTGGGCCCGCAGGCTACAGCAGTGGCAGCAGCTGCCATGGGACACCCACAGGTCCTTCTCTGGACGCTGGCGGCGCGCGCCTGGCACAGCAAAGCGAGCGACAGTTCACATTCGAAATTCAACGACTCTCAGACTGGGGGTGGCGCGCGGGGCCTGGGTTACTAAAAAAGAACACACTTTGGTACATCTTTTTTCTACCCTTGGATGCCAGGCTCGGCGCGCTTTGCTATGGCCTGGTCTCGAACAGTCGCGGTGCTGATTTCCCTGCTACTCGGCAAGGCTTTTCTGTTTCTATATTTCATCGACGCACTATGGAAATCAGGGCCGGCTTTAGTGCTGGTGCGATGATCTTTGTTGGCGAACCCACTCTTCCCCCAATCTCTATGCATCCGCCCCTACCCACCCCCAATAGTGCCCCCCATCAGCCGCGTTTTCATATTTAATTTCTTTTAAAGCGCCTTTTCTGCAAAAGTTGTGTCAGCGTGCTTTATGTCAAACACAAATTGTATAGAGACATAGATAGAATCATACAAGTGTGTACATTAACTTACAGGAAAAGGTATGTACGACGTTAAGGGCTACAAGGTGCAGAAGTTACATGTAATCAATACTGCTAGGCATGATAGGTTAAGAGTGCTTCATCAGGAGAAACACAAAAACAGGCTTTACAATGTACCTCACTGGATGGAGTTGTCTGTACTAGGAACAAGAATGTGTTAATACCCAAAGGAACACTTTTAAGCAACCTTAGAAAAATGAACGCTTGAGAAAAATAATAATAACGTTCTAAAGTTAGGCCTTGCAGTTTGCAAGTCGCTCTTTGATGCTGGTTCATAGCTCGTTGTGCCAGGCTGGAAGGAATGCAGTTTATGGCCTACAAGTATCAAAAGGCTTGCTGTGGCATAGCAGTAACCCACTGCGCTATCTACATGAAACACAAATCTGAGATCTGCAACTTATATTGCGCTTTGCAGCAGGAACATTAACCCTCTGTGCTACTTTACAATGAGTCATAACTGTGATTAGAGAAAACTCGGATCTCTCCAGCTTAGTACATTAATCATCACCGTTAGCTGGCGTCTTCAACCCTATAAGATATTTTTAAATGCAGCGCCCACCCGAGATTAGCATCAGGTGTGATGGCACCGGTCACACCGCTTTAAAGCCAGCACTGATGAAAATATATTTCTAAAGCAGGAATTGTGATCCAAAGCCATCCGACATCAATGAGACAGAATGCCAAAGTGGAACGTTAGGGCCACTTGCCAACATTTTTC
Organism: Lissotriton helveticus; assembly: GCF_964261635.1. NCBI lineage: Eukaryota > Metazoa > Chordata > Amphibia > Caudata > Salamandridae > Lissotriton > Lissotriton helveticus. The sequence goes on along the minus strand of NC_136068.1, from coordinate 717,717,269 downwards.
ACTGGGCCCTGTTATTTTACAATACGTCACCAGGCACGACTCAAGGATTTATGATCTGGATGAGCCATGAAGAAGAATGGGTGGGCCATAAAGATAAGTGGGGCTGTCCAGAGAGTCCCAGGTGTCTAGGAGCTGCGTCTGTGCATATTGGGTGGTCTTGTACGGGAGTGAGCTGCATACCATACCTATTGCCGGGTTCTAACTACTAGTTTTACCAGTGCATTTCTAGAGGTTTAAACCTACAGGTTTGATCTCTTCTGCTCTCTCAACCTCACTGTCCTTTCTTTCCGTGTCACCCTCCTCTCTTCCGACTTCACCCTCCTTTCTTTCCACTTCACCTTGCTGTTCCGCTCACTTCCCCCTCTACTTCCTCCCACCTCACTCTCATGTTTCCATATGTCCCTTCACTTTCTCCACTCCACTTTCATATTTCTCTCATTGCACCCTCATCTCTCTTCACCTTATCCAACTTTCTCTCTCTCCTGACCACGCAGACCTTTCTCTGTGCTCCAACTTACTGTCACTACACTTCACCCTTCTATTTCCATTCACTCTTCTCTCTCTACCTCACTCTTCTCTCTCTTCCTCACCCTTTCCTCTCTTCCTCGCCCCCCACTCACTCTTGCTTATTCTTCTCTGTCTTTCCATCTTATCTACCTTCTAGCCTCATCAGCATCTTCCTCTTCCTTTTGTTCTCACTATCCTCCCTCTTGGTCAGCCTTATCCTTATTACCCCATTACCCTCCCATCTCTCTGCTTGACCTTCGCTACTCTCCACCTTACCCTTCTCTCTCTTATCAGTTTAGGACCGGAAGAGAAGCAGTGCTATAATCAGGGCCTCTAGGATTATGCAACAGAGGAGAATCAAATTATGTAGCGAGGTTGATCAAATTTTGCAGTGTAAAGTGGGATAGTAGTAATACATTTATTATTTTGTCAATTTTTGCACAGGTTGCGCGCGCTGCATCACATTGCTGCATCGCCAAATGCGATGCAGCGCGCGCAACAAAATGTGTTTCATTTATTTATGTGTTTACTTACATCTAAAAGTCCGTAATCCGTAGTTTACTACCCCCCACCCCACATCAGCGCCCAGCAGCACTCCCACCACGGGCCGCTACTGCCTGGAGGGACAATAGATATTGAAAAATGTGCTGCTTTCCGACTTTATAACAATTGAATAATAACAATGGCATTTACAGAACAACAACTGAAATAAAATTCTTAAATACTCGCTGTAATTATTCCCCTTCCTAGTGGCACACACTTTATTAAAGACTTTTTAAACATGAAAGTCTAAGCTGGCCCATATCATAATTCCACTTTGTTCCCTGTATATTACACATATAACTCTGCAGTAGTTGCTGATCTGCTGAGCTGCATTTCCTATCGACGGAGACCCCAGAGTCCTTTTAGTCCAACCTAAAGTTCTGAATTACGCCTGTAATCTCACCTGCCACGTCACACCAACCAAGTGCAACTAATTCCCAGCAGAAACACCTGGATTCAGATCCTAACTTCCTCACTTGGTCCAGTGGGTAATTCTGAGCCATACACGGTGTTTTCCTGGTTCTCAGTTACTTTGTCTGGCAAAAACTGGGAGCCCTAAAGAGTTTGGTAACACCCGATCATCACATACACTCTTTGGTAAGGGGTTTTTGATTGCTAAAATGGACACAGCAAGGAAATGGAGAGCCAAAGCCCGCCCCTTAAACTGCAAGAGTGGAAACGAGGCTTGGACAGATGTTCCACTCTGGAACGCATGGTCTACACGCAAGTGGTACTGATAAGTGTGGCTCAAATCCACCCGAGTGACTTACTGCACTCACCTATAGTTACCCAATAATAAGTCAGCCGGACAGTGGAGAAGAATAAACAAATAGTTTATTAGGCCACAAACTCCCATATGAGAGGGCCCTGTTCGACCTCACCCCTAAGAGTGCGCCGAGAAGGACTGACTCACATCATTACAGTAACACATTATAATACGAAAAGCAGATTAAGGCACGCCCATTTGTGGAAAAGTACTGGACCCCTGAGATGGTGAACAATGGTCTCATACAGTAGGCATCTGCACCTGGGATTGCAACATTCTCTTATCAACCTCCAAGGACACGGAGCCAGGCTTGAGCATCTCCAGCACATGAGAACAGAGTGATAAGGGGTTTCGCTAGTAGTTTCAGTCACAGTGGGCCGAGAGGCAAAACTGCTGACATGTGGAATATTCCTATTCCTACGGGAGGGGGAATGAGCAAGTGCAACTCGCACGAAAAGGAAGATGCTTCAAAATGGTGGCACACAGGCTAAGCTAAGAACGATCTGTAATAATGTCTCACGCATAAATGAGCAACTAACATTAGAATATAAACGAAAATGCATTAGTGAATATATATGTTGTTAGACACACTCTACTAACTTATAGGCATAATTAGAAAGTGGGCGGGGTATGGAAACTGAAACCTATCAGACCCTCCTTTTAGCAAGTGTGGCTAACATAAATGATACCTTTATTAGCCAAAAGGAGAATCTTTACATCAAGTCTAAGGGCCAGTTTAGCATGCTAATCAAGAACATCATCATCAATAAGCATCAGCCAGCGGGGATCATAAAGTTCAAGATCGTTGGAAACAGGGAATTGTTTTGACCGTCTTTTAGAAACTCGTATGTTACTGGCACACATAGAGCAGCAAGGAGGAAGGCAATACACACAAAGGCAACATGTCAGAAGGACACCAACTACTCCCACTAAACCCATCAGTATTTTCCAACCCCAGGAGGAGAAAATACCCCACAACCATGTCTGCAAGGACCAGTTACCGGTGTCCTGATGGAGTTCGGCTGCCAACCTATGGAGTTTCTGTACAGCTAAATTAACTGTCGGGCGGAGTCAGAGATATACACACAGCAAGAGGTCCCGATGACGCGACAAGCTCCACCCCTATCTGCAAGGATGACGTCAAGCACCATCCTGTTCTGCATCGTAAATAACCTCATAGCCTGCATCTCAAGAGACATATTGGCTGCAATATCAGCCTCCGTAGTCACCACCTTTTCCATCACCCTCGACAGACGTCTAATGGCTCTACTGTTAAAGATAGGACCCCAGAATGGTAACAAACCCTTCGAGAAATCTGTGAATTGCTGCCCAGAAGTGTCAGTCTGATCGACGTCCTCCACCTGGAGGTCCCTCCTTTTGCGCAGTCCTTGCATGATGGCAAACCTATGGTGAGTTTTATGATAATCTGAAGGTGCCACATAAACAGGTGGAAGTAAGTACGCCAAGTAACATGTTCCACCCCAACCCTCAGGCAACCACAAATACCCATTATTTCCACATACAAAATAGATATTCGGGGGAGTAACCATTGAAGGACTGAGGGGCAGGCGAATCGAGGCAGTCACATTGCAAAGGCTGTCACCCACTTTAATCGGACCTCTACCCTGGATACAAAAGTAAGGTGAAGGCCCTACCGTCGCTAAGGGTACCAAAGAGTGACCACTACTGTTTGCTGCAGGAGGGTGTCTGTATGATAGAGAAGAGTTCAACTGCAGGAAGCTTTCCCTCACTTTGTCAGTGTCGTTAGGCATCCCAAATCGTTCTACCTTCTTTGAGCATGTCTCTAAGAATGTTTGGTCAAAACGTCCGTCAGTAAATAACCGTCCAAGGGATGAAGGTGGCAAAGGGCGTACTCGCATTGTCAGTGTCGACCTAGTGCCAGGGAGCCAGGGAGTCAGAGAATCAGGCTGCTGAAAGAACTTTACCATCCCAATCAGAGTATACCAGCCCACACAGCTATTCACAGGAGTCAATTGAAGTGCCAGTAACCTGTCCTTCTTATATGCAGCAGAAGGAAGCAACCCACAGACCCAGCAATCTGTCACATTATACACAGCATGAGCATGATGTAAAGTTTTTATGAAGACATTATCACGGTAGCCTTTCCTCATGCATTGTTCACCATAATCAACAGTAATCATATTATGCTCTGGTAAGGGAGAGGGAGTAGGAACCAGTTTGTGGACAGGGTAAGCTTCATCTAGAAAGAACAGTATTCCAAGTATTATCAAGAATATAATAATGAACACCACAATAACCACTATTTTGCCTTTTCGTGGTAGGGCATACCACGGTGAATCTGGTTCTGGTCTGTGAGGAGCAGCGAAAGGCTGTTCCTCCTCGGGGATGGGGCGGCCAAAGGGATACATTTCATCTACTGAACGAACCAAGGGATATCCTAAAAGTTCCAAACACTAAGGGGGCACTTCTAAAATGTTCCAGACACTCCAGAACCGGCCAGAGGGGTGCTTCACCCTTCAAAAGGGCTCTTCTCCCTATGTCCGTTAAAGCCTCATAGGCAGGCTTTCAGTCTCGCAAACCCTAATCCCTCGACGGAGTCGCACAACTGCAGCAACTCAGGAGCACTGAACCTGGGCCCACACACAACTCTAGCGTCCCGTTCAGCAGTGTCTCAATAGTGCACCAGGGCTCTTTCAGCAGTCCATCTCTATCGTTAGACTAACCTGTTCAATATAGTCCACTCCTAATCCCTACCTCAGCCCTTCTTCCAGTGCTCAGTTCTTTCGCCTCTCTTTCCTGGGCCTCGCACTTCAGGATCTGTGAACAAAATTGGGGAATCACTTTCAAAAGAGGTGGCTTCCGTTGTTTGTACACTGGGACCAAAAGAAGCCTCGCTACTTGTACTCAGGGCTGGCCTCCGCGCGTTCTCGTTGTGTTCCTCCTCCGTCAGTAAAGCATCAGAGAAGGGAAGATATCGAGGAACGCTTTCGGTCTCGTGATCTGCAATGCCACCTCGTACCCACGCATCATAGGGTAGAGGAAGGGGTACCTTCTTCACGTGAGAGGAATGCATCCACGCCTTCCGACCCTCCACTCGAAGTGCGGTGCGGGTGGTGAGGAGCACCAACTTCGGCTCGGACCACCTAGGCTCCAAACAGGACTTCCGCTGGTATTTCTTCACCACGACCCAGTCCCCTGGGTTGATGTTGTGACCAGGCCCCTCAGGCAGCGGCTTCAGTGTGTCTGCTACCTGCTGATGAATAGAACGAAGATCTTTAGTCAAAGCATACAGATAATCTGTCAACAAAGGGTATTCAATCTCTGAGAAACATTTGGGTCTAGGAACACCCCACACATTGGCGGGCCTGCCAAATATAACTTCATGGGGGGAAACTCCTGTCTTAGAATTCACTGTTACTCTTGTGGAAAGCAAGGCAAGGGGAAGCGCGTCTGGCCAGAGCAGCCCTGTACTCTCCTGTATCTTGGCCATTTTGAGCTACAATGTACCGTTAAATCTTTCAACCAAACCCGCCGCCGTGGATGTTGGGCTGCATGGAATTTTTGAGAGATTTGTAATCCCTTACAGATCTGTTTCATCAGTTCAGCATTGAAGGACGTGCCGTTATCGCTCCAGATCACCCTGGGTAAAACCATACCTACTGAAATACTCCTTGATCAGCATCTTAGCTGTCGATATGGCTGTACAGTCCTTTGTTGGAAAAGCCTCCACCCACCTACTGAATGAGCATACCACCACAAGGACGTATTTAAGGTTATTCACCCTTTCCATTTCAATGTAATCCATCTGTATCACTTCAAAGGGATAGGATGGAGGTGCGAAATTGCCTACAGGGACGGGTGTTCCTTTCCCAGGATTATGTCTTAAGCAAACCATGCACTGCTGTACCAAATGTGTCGCTACCTTGGAAATGTTTTTATTATTCCACACCGGATCTAATAATTTACATATTCCCTTGGCACTTATGTGAGCTGGTCCATGAGCCATCGTCACTACTGGGAGGACGTATGCATTCGGGAGCAACCATCGTCTTTTGTCTGACACATCCGTCCAACATTCATCCAAGTCCAACCGCCCCCCTCCATCCTTCCATTGTTTCAACTCCTTCTCAGTCGCTTTCTCTTGTATGTTCCGCACACTCTGTACAGTGTCTGCAAACATGTTAACATCTGGTACCCACCTAGCTGGTCCTGCCACAAACATTTGTGGAAGTTTTGTCCTAGCAGTTTCTTTAGCTGTTTGGTCTGCAAATGCATTTCCTCGTCCTACATCATCCACCACTGCTTTGTGCGCACTACACTTGATCACAGCTAATCGTTTGGGAAGTGTCAGAGCTGTCAACAGTCGTAATATCAATGGGCCATTTTGAATTTTCTGTCCATGTGATGTCAAAAATCCCCTCTCTGCCCACAGTCTCCCATAACTATGAGCCACACCAAAGGCGTATTGGCTGTCCGTGTAAATGTTCACATCCAATCCTTCACTTGATTCACATGCTCGCATCAATGCTATTATCTCTGCAGCTTGAGCTGAATTGTACGGGACTCTAGAAGTCTCCACCACTGTTTTTAAAGTCGTAACTGCGTATGCTGCCGTTGTGGTACCATCTGCTAATTTTAAACAGGACCCATCAACATACAGCTCCCCATCAGGATCATCGAGGGGCTTATCTGTCAAATCTACTCTTCCTTTTGTTTCCTCCTCTGTCCGAAACAAGCAATCATGGACTTCATCGTCTTTCTCATCTGAAGGGAGGGGTAATAGCGTGGCTGGGTTCAGGGTGGCACATCTTTTTATCGTTAAATGTGGTGCAAATAATTTCATCTCATAACCCGTTAGACGAGCACTAGTTAAATGCTGCGTCTGTGTCCTGTTTAGCAAAATGTCCACGGCATGTGGTACCATTACTGTGAGGGGTGAACCCAGTACGAGCCCTGCCGATTGTCTTATCGAGACCGCAGCAGCCGCTGTAGCCCTTAGACAGCTCGGCAATGCTCTTGCCACGTTGTCAAGCATAGCAGAGAAGTAAGCACAAGGTCTCTGTTTCCCACCAAAACTCTGAGTTAGGACAGACAGCGCGCAACCTTCCGCCTCGTGCACGTAGAGTACAAAGGGCTTCCGGTAATCGGGTGTCCCCGGACGGGTGCAGAACATAAAGCAGTTTTTAATGACTCAAACGCTTCCTGACATGCTGGAGTCCAAGGTAGGGGTTCGCGCACTTCTTTAGTAGTCAGATACAGAAGGGGTTTTGTTAGTAAAGCATAATTAGGTATCCACTGGCGACAGTACGATGTTATGCCCAAAAATGCGCGCACCTCTCGCTGTGTGTTAGGTACAGTCATGTTAGTTATCGCCTTGATGCGCTCCGGCGTCAGCCTTTTCCCCTCATTCGATAGGAGATGACCGAGGTAGGTAACCCCCTGTCGACAGTATTGGAATTTAGGAAGAGACACCTTGTGTCACTTACAGGCCAAATGGTGTAACAATTTAACAGTAGACTCACGGCATCCTTCCTTTGTGTCTGAGGCAATGAGAATATCATCCACATATTGCAACAAGACATTCCCCTGTGGGAGCTCCAAATCATCCAACTGTGCTTTCAGAGCTTGAAAATGGTGGCACACAGGCTAAGCTAATAACGATCTGTAATAATGTCTCACGCATAAATGAGCAACTAACATTAGAATATAAACGAAAATGCATTAGTGAATATATCAGTTGTTAGACACACTCTGCTAACTTATAGGCATAATTAGAAAGTGGGCGGGGTATGGAAACTGAAACCTATCAGTACCCACAAACATCTGATAAGATACAGGGGAGATGGATGGACATGCTGTAAAACTGGGAACATTTGCCGTTCAGGGACAGAGAAAGGAAATTCTAGATCGATTGAGGCAATATACTGTTTTCTTTTAATAACTGATGTTGCAACATTGACTTAAACTATACATTGCATAAGTCACAAATAAGAATAATGTTGTCATGCTACCTTATCTTTGTTTTTTAAAATATAAGTAAATTGGAAAAAAAAAACGGGAACGCTTAGAGTTGATAAGCTTTTTTAATGTAGCCTCTATACAAATAAGAACAGCGGATTCTCCCAATGCAGCCACACTTCTAACATCAAATCAATTACCAAAAGCTCAAAATCAGACTGAACAATTATCTTACTGAGGTAAGTGAGCCTTGCCAAGCCTCTACTGACCTGATGACTGCATATTCTTACTCCTTTATGTACCCCACACTGAAAAACACAAAAACATGTTTGCTTCGGAATTATCTAATTAAAATAACAGCATTCAAGACTCTGTCAATTTTCAGATAAATCAACATTGGTGCAATGTGTTGAATTTATCACACGCTCGGTTTGACCCCCTTTTGTACCACTTTTGGCCGCCATGGGTGTGGCAGGGTATGCTCAGACGTGAGTCCCTTGCTCACTTTGCCACTGGATTCAAGCAAGCCGGGCTGAAGACGGCTGTAATGCCAGAAACCGGTCCTCGGAAGCTTTTTTCCGGTCAGGGAAGGCATGTCTTGGCAGTTCGGGCTGAACTGTTCCCATGAGGCACAGGGTCAGACTGATTTGCATATAGCCATGTCTGAACTGGGGTGGCAGAGTGGGCTAAAGAACGGTGATGGATTAAACCCAGATCTTTTGACTGGGTGTGAGTGTTTGATTGGTTCAGATTCTCCGTCCATCACCACCCCCTTTTGTACCGCTTTTGGCCACCATGGGTGTGGCAGGGTATGCTCAGACGTGAGTCCCTTGCTCACTTTGCCACTGGATTCAAGCAAGCCGGGCTGAAGACGGCTGTAATGCCAGAAACCGGTCCTCGGAAGCTTGTTTCCAGTCCAGGGAAGGCATGGCCTGGCAGTTCGGGCTGGACTGTTCCCATGAGGCACAGGGTCAGACTGATTTGCATATAGCCATGTCTGAACTGGGGTGGCAGAGTGGGCTGAAGAATGGTGATGGATTAAACCCAGATCTTTTGACTGGGTGTGAGTGTTTGATTGGTTCAGATGCTCCGTCCATCACCACCCCCTTTTGTACCGCTTTTGGCCGCCATGGGTGTGGCAGGGTATGCTCAGACATGAGTCCCTTGCTCACTTTGCCACTGGATTCAAGCAAGCCGGGCTGAAGACGGCTGTATTGCCAGAAACCGGTCCTCGGAAGCTTGTTTTCGGTCCAGGGAAGGCATGGCTTGGCAGTTCGGGCTGGACTGTTCCCATGAGGCACAGGGTCAGACTGATTTGCATATAGCCATGTCTGAACTGGGGTGGCAGAGTGGGCTAAAGAACGGTGATGGATTAAATCCAGATCTTTTGACTGGGTGTGAGTGTTTGATTGGTTCAGATGCTCTGTCCATCACCACCCCCTTTTGTACCGGTTTGACAACTCCTTCATTGAATCCTGTTAATAAATCTAAAGTGCTGAATGAACATGAAGGTGTGGCCATGCTTAGATGTTGACTGTGGATAAAAGGCTGAGTTAATTCATTGCTACCCATTGATGTCCAGATCTAAACAACTCTATGCCTTTATACATGTAGCCTTAGCCTACACTGACAAACAGCCCAAGGGCAAAAACACTTTTTACAATTCCAAACGTTGGTCCTACATTTGTAAAAGTGTTTACTTATATGAAGATTTTCCTTTGAATATATCTACTTATAGGGCTTGACTGAGAGTGGGCGTTACAGGGCTAAATTGTCCAGTAAGTTTGTGCACACCCACAAACGTAGTCCCACGTCGGTTTTCCCAAACACCTCTCCGACCCTTCCCACCCTAGGAAATATTAGTAATTCGCTTTCAGCAGCAGTAAATCCGTATCCAAAGTGGAAGTATTCTCAAAATTGTTGAGAGCGTAGTGCAAAGGTTGGTAGACTTTCTCATTAGAAAATACAAAGGTATATTTGCTAATTCGAAAATGGAATACAAAAATGTTTTCTTGAAAAGTTGGTGCTGCGGCACTTAGAGGGGGCTCTTTTCAGAGAAAACTTTAAATCACCATTTTGGATTGAGCTAGAAGGCTGTGCAGGAAGTTTCAAACAAGGGGACAGATATGATGTGGTATAGTAGGATTGGCCAGGGGTGCCTGACCCCTTAAACTTTCCACCTCCATTTAAGAACTCCTGCCAAAGGGAGAAAGTTGAAAAGATTCTGGACATGGAGGCAACAAATGGCAAAATGATGCCCAGCTGAAAAGAGAAGCCACCTGATACCCTACAAGAAGGACCAAGGACTATGACTCCAGCTTACCCCCAGGACCAGGGTGACCCTCTTCAAGGCCAGTGGCGTTGGCCTCCTTTTGCCCCATAAGGACCAGCTAGGGCAATGGACCTACTCCATTGTCCCCCAGGTGCCCTTCAATAAGCCAGGAGCCTCTGGGGCCATGGGAGAGTGGCACTGAGGGTGCTCTGCTAGCTGATTGCGGAGTGGCGACACAAGATGCCCCCACCATCAGAAGAGAAGCAGAGGAGTCAGGCAGAGGACAAGACTGGTGCAGAAGGCCAGACAATGCAGTTCCATACAAAATGCCCCCTTTAGGTGCCAGTAGGCTTAATGAGGTTTGACCACAAGAAGTAAAGGTCTGAGATTTGCATTTTGAATAGATTTGCAAGTTTTAAAAGAAATGAAGAAAAACAAGCATGTGACGCCCATGGGAATCCGTAGGGGGGCAAGGGGGTGCACTTGCCCCCCCGGATCGCCAGTGTGTCCGGTGTGGGCCCAGTCAGGGCCGGCCATAGTCCATCATGCTTTTGAAATGGTGCCATTGTTCCAGGTGGCAGCCCCCTCCATTGGGTGGGAAGGGTGCAAGGGGTGGCCGAGAAGGGTGCAAGGCAGAGGGCGAAAAGGGTGCAAGGCAGAGGGCGAGAAGGGTGCAAGGCAGAGGGATGCAAGGCGGAGGGGAGAAGGGTGCAAGGTAGAGATGGTGCAATGCAAAGGGCAGAAGGGTGCAAGGCAGAGGGGAGAAGGGTGCAAGACAGAGGGGAGAATAGTGCAAGGCACAGGGAATAAATGGTGGACACCCATGTGACGTCACACCATAATTTGAGAAATTACCGCCAGCATAGGTCTGGGCCTGGGGGTTTGAGCATTTTTGATTATATAATTCCCCGGGCAGGGGGGCACCTCACCATCAGAGGCCCCATTTCCCTGAGGGCAGATGAAGTGCAACTGGGGCCTGGGACCCCATGTCCGAGACCGCAATGCTCAGCAGTGACAGAGCAGTATTGAATGTAGCCTGGGACCCCATCTCTGTGTCTCTGGTAGCTGTGGGGCAGTGTGTCACTCCTGCTCTCTGTGTCTGTGGCTGGGTGAGCATAGCACATAGCATCCTACTTGCTCCCGACTCGGAGAACATGGGCAGGAGAATCAGTGATTCCAATCCGGCACCATCCCTGGATAGTGCTAACCATGGAGGATGCCGGCTGGGCAGCCTGTGAGTGCCCCCCCCCCACACTGCCTCTCTGTCTGGACAACCCGTGTGCACCATTGGAGAAGCAGGGTAATCCAGGCTAAAAGTTAAAAAAACAAAATGTATAAGAACAACTGCAGAGCGAGGCTCCAGACTAAGAGTGGCTTCCCACTCATCAAATATTCATGGCTCTGTATGGGGGTGGCCTATAATTCCCTCAAGGCAGGGCCGGACTGGGAACCAAAACCGGTCCTGGCAAAGTGCTCGGCGGCCCCCCGGGGGGTTGTGGTTGCCGCCGAGCTCTTTGCCAGGGCTGGTTTTCTGCCGATTTTGTTACATGGCCGATTTTACAGCTATGCTGCAAAAAATGCCCTGTAATAAAAACGGCCCTCAGGGGCCCCAAACCAGCCCCCCACCCGTGCGGCGCACCGGGGGTTTGCCCGGTGCCTGCTACGGCCAGTCCGGCCCTGCCTCAAGGAGTTTGACGATTTGCATACTTTCTCCATTCTGCACCAAGGAGGAGTTGGGGCAGCACCAACACAGTTTTTAAGTATTGTGGGGGCTGCAGGGAGAGCAGCAGCCCCCAAGAAATGATTTATAAAAAACTGATCCTAAATCTCCTGGTGCCTTGGGTATTACAAATGTAAACACTTTCAGAGTAAGAGAGTTAACTCTTGTGCTTTGAAGTGAAGGAATCACTTGTGCTTGGTTCTATGGCTATGTTATGTGGTCTATAAAAATGAATAAACACTCTGACAACGTTGTTTTGTATTGAAATGTTTTATTTAAAATATTGGCGATGCAATGCTTATATTTATGAGTCTATTTGAATGTGAGTATTGATCCTATTGGTTTTAGTGGTGATATCATGGTGAGTAATACCATATGGCTGTTTTATTAATGTGGTGACACCCTGACGGAGCCAGTAAGTCTACCTTATATACTCTAAGTATACCCCTTTATATTGTGATATTCCATATAGTGTAGGTGGGGGGTATTGTTATGGGGTCCAGGATCTACTAGGGGTGTAAAATGATATAAGGGCTTCACCAAACGTATTTCCATCTATTTGATGTACATATTTGTAACTCAATGCATTGTATTTAGAACTGCTTGGTAATACAATTACTTTTCCCTTTTCAAAGAAAAATCACTGACTGGACACATTTATTGAGTGTTGTTGTTGCGTGCCAGCAAATTGGGATTGCTAGCATATACTGCTTCCCCTGAGTAGGTCTTGGACACCTCTGCTTCGGTACTGTAAGATAGTCAAGTGCTACAATGGAGTACTTGGTTCCATGTAAGGCGACAATTGTGGACATACCACTTTGAAGGACTCACATCCTTCACAACTAATAACCCAATTTCTTACAAGTACCTCCTGTCGTTTTAGGGGAAACCATCAGGAAACAGGGAAAAAGTCAAACTTTGCTTTGTTGAAATGGGAAACTTTACTTGCCTTTTCCAGACTCTGCGGACAAAGGCAATGCCTCGGCAGATCCTAGCTTGTTACTCATATGCTGCTGAACATTAAGGGTTTTTAGTTGCCCTCATCTCAATTAATAGCAACAACAGGTGGCAACATGCTTAAATAGAGAAGAAACGGAATGTCCCACTGCATTCTTTAACAATAGGGGAGATTCAATGTCACCTACACCCGGATCTGCCAGAGTAATGCAAATTAAACAACTGAAAAAGGGAAGCTGAAAACACCATCTCATGACGTCACAAATGGTTTTTGAAATATCACACATGGTGCATTATGAGCTCACAAATACTGCGTGTGACGTTATGCGATGCTTGATTTGTGCCGCTGGTTACAGGTGTTGGGCACCAGCACTCATTTTTGGGTCCAGAACTTACTATTCATCATCAGACTTTGACCCAAAACAAAAGAGAGAAAGGCAGAAATGGGAGAAAAAAACGAGGAAGAAAAAGAAGGGAAAACAGTGACAAAAATAGAAAACAGGGATAAAAAAGAAATGTAAAAATCTTTGGGATCGTGCACTTAGATCAAAGCAAAAAAAAGAGCGCTCGCCTAACAGCAAATTTGCAATCACAACGAGGAAGAAAACGCAGCGCTTTCTAAACCATGTAAGGGGCGGGAAACGGTGATTAAGGGGCTTCTAAAGTGACAGAAGGCGCTGCTGTTTACACGCACTGCAGAAGAGGAAAAAGCAAACATTTAATCTCTCCCTGGGATGTTATCAGCTGTAGATATTTATATTTGGAATTTTTTATGAGGGTTAAAACGCACCTTCAGAAACAGGTTCTGGTAGATTTGCTCGAACACAAGCAACTTTCGAGCAAAGCGAGAGTCGTGTCAGTAGATGGAAAGAGGCCTGACAGTTGGGAGATGTGAGGGGCGCTAATTACACTGATGTGGGCTGCACGCGCGCTCAGAGGAAGGATGCGACGCAGGCAGAGAGGAACGCCACTACAGAGGAAGCAGGTTCACCTAGGCGCATCAATAATTCACACAGTGCCAGCAGCAACAAAGGGAGACAGGGACCAGGACTGGGGGAACGGAATATCAGAAAGCTTTTTAATGGTCTTTTTCTATTAATGTCAAAAATGTGACCATTTCCAAGGCTGGGAGGATGGCGGAGTGGGGGGAAGTGACATAGGGAGTGGTGAAAGTTATCCAAGACTCGTGCAGTCAGTAGGCAAGGATCATAGAGGCGTCTTGCACACAGTGTGCTGTAGTTTTCTTTGATTCTGTTGGGCAGGAGTCTGTTGATCTGAGCTGATATCAGTGTCAAGCGTCTACCCACACATACACGAATCAGGTTACTGTGCAGCGCCATGGTGAGCGTTGAAAAGAGGCAGGGTGAGTACAACCTCAGGGTCAGGCAGCCAATGGGACCTTTGCCTGGGAGTCAGGCATGAGTTCAGAGACTGTGTTACATAGTTTAAGGAGAAAGTGACCCCGCAATTAGGCGAATCCATGATTCAAAGACTTTGCTTAATTTGTGCCAATGGTTGTAGGCGTTTTGCACCTCCATTTAATTTTTGATCCAAAAGCAAAAGATAGAATAGAAAGACTCAAAAGAGGGAAAGAAGAAGAAAGATAGGAAAACAGTTACAAGGGAAAAAGTGGTGACAAACAAGAACCTGAAAGAGTGCGATAAATAGGAGGAAATGTAGGGGGGGTGAGAGAAACACAAGATGGTGGAGGGAGCCCTTGAATTCAGCAGTTCTGGCATTTGGCACCATAGTGGGCTTCTATGAAAACTTTGGACTTCTGCACTTAATTTTTTTTTTTACAATGTATGCACTGAATCAGGTCTGACAGTGTGCTGTGCGTTGAATGTTTGGAGACAACTTCCCTTAGAACATCAAAACATTTCCTTGAACATTTACGAAGTGCATTGGGCATCAGTGGCCCTTGGGACAGTGACGAGAACTTTAAGTGAAACCGAGTTTGCCTCTGAGTAGAAGTGAAACACAGTATAAGGAGATTATTCCTTTCGCAAGCACTCCTCTCTGTAAATTCATGCCTAAATTGCAATTGTAAACTTGAAATGAAAGACCAACAGATAGGTGACATACAGAATGACTAGGTAGAAAAGTAGATCAATGAGGTAGGGACAGGTAAAAAGAGACAAGGCCAGCAACAGAGTCAGTCAGAGAGAGGGAAAGAGTTTGAGATAGAGAAAAAAGAAAAGAAAATCTTCTTAACATCCCAATCACTTTATCAGTGGAGCCCTGGAAAGGTTGGGGCCCTGGTAACTTTCCCACTGTTCACATGCCTTAAAACATCTCTACTGGGTGATGATGTAACTGGAAACCAGAGTAGCTATACAAGTACACAATTCATTACCAGGCCTTTAACTGTAGAACCAGCCACAGCCGGCAGTGGGAGTACCTGCAGGGCGGTGAAGTGGGGAGGCGGAGTGTCAGGGTGGAGGGGGGGGGGGGTAGTAATGTATCGAATACGAAGTTTTACAGGTAAGTAAACATTTAAATAAATAAAACGAATTTCGTTCCGCGTACTGCATCGCATTTGGGGATGCAGTGCACTCAACAAAATTCGTTTTATTTATTTAAATGTTTACTTACCTGGGAAGCTCCATAATCCATACATTACTACCCCTCACCCTGTCCCTCCCCCTCCCCACGTCACCGCCCTGCAGGTACTCCCACTGTGGGCAGCGGCTGTGTAGAACTGAAGAGTTTAAATACCTGAATTGCCTCTGCAAACCTAGAAGTAACGGCCTATTCCGGAGGTGTGTAAATTCCCACCAGTTACTCATCTAGTCTTCCCTTTCTATCGTCCACTGCCCTTTTATCCATAGCCTCCAGCTCTGCGCCATCTTAACAAAATACCTCAATAAAGTGCGACTGAGCCCACTTCTTCCCTCTGACTGCCTGCCTGCTTCATACCCCGAGTGTCCCCACACAAAAATTCTCCCTTCCAAAATTGGTTGTGGCATCCCGATTTATCAGGATACTGAATATCACATATTACAATTTTCCATGATGGACTCTGGAATGTAAGATGGATTCACCTTCATATTCTGGAGCTCTATCCATTAATGTAGCTGATTGAAGAGTTCACTGCTCTTCCCACCTTCGACCATGAGAAGTGTACTACTGGATGAATCTTCCACTTACCATTTCACTTTAACATAACTGCTGAAAACCTCATCAACTCTACAATCTTAAAAAGCCCTACAAGCTTTTAAATAAACTCGGGATAGGACTCACATATACATAAATGATGTGTGAAGAGCCAAACTCTACCTCAATGCTGGTATGAGGGAGCTGCTTGACAATGGGTATTTGAAGGTCTTTATAGCCTGTTTTAGACTTTGGCAAATATCAGATTGTCTGATGGTCTTCATCCGCAGGAGTGGTTGTGACACTGTGGGCACTTCATGCGGTGCTCCAGAGGATGCCAGAATCTGAGGATAAATAAAAAAGGTCCAGAAAGAATGATAAATTTCATTAGAACTATGCAGGAACTTTTTGTATGTAAATTATGCCAAATAAATCTACTTTGCTCTGTTGTGTGGAATGATTGATGAAAAACATCGGCAAACTTCTTCTAAAGACTGGTTCAATCTCTCAGTCTGACATGCATCTGGTTATGGTAAGGAGCAGACTTGAAATGTACAATGCTCACTTCCTTCATCTGCTCCTTGGAGAACTTAGGGGCTCATTACAATGGCGGATGGAGGAGCGGGCTTAAGACAGGCACACAAGGAGCCGACAGTCCCACCTGCCATATTTTGATCAGACCACTGTGTAGGCGGTCGGAAATTGCCTGTTTCTACTGCTGCTTGTGCTGCGGCCCAAAAAAGGGCCACATCACAATCCACAGTAGAAAAAGGCATTTTTCAAACATCCATGCACAGTGTGCCATGCACCATGTGGTGCCTGGCATACAGTGCATGGATGTTTGAAGAGCACCACATGTGCCCCCCTGGCCCCTTAGCAGCGGCTCACAGGGGACTGGGGACCTGCTTGGCGCCCTCAATGTTCCTTTCCGATAGCCTTTTCATGGCAGTGGGAGTGCCAGGAAAAGGCTGTAGGAAATGGACATCCTGATCCTGACGGTGTGCCTGAGTAGGCATAGCCTCCTTTCAGGATCATGATTTCGACCCCCGCCGGGATCAGTAGATCCTGGCGGTGGTGGCAGTTGGTTCCCCAACAGACAAGGGCCAACCCACCTGCATCCTAATGTGGCGGTCGGCCAGAAGGGCTGTCTGTCGGTAGGACTGCCACCGACGGCTTGTCGGTGGCAGTATTACTGGCATCGTGATGTGCCCCTCAGTCACAAACCAAGGCCTTCAATGTTTTGATGATGTGCTCTGGCAAACCATGGAGATGACAAATATTTCCCAGCAAGATGTCAGCTAGTTCGATAGCAGCTAGTAATTTTTTCAAATGAATAAAATGTCTTTAATTCTTGAAGTACTCCGCCACTACCAGTAACTTAGTACATCCATTTCTTGAACCAGTTCTACTATTAAGCAAATCAGGATAATGGACCACGATTGCTGTTGAGTTGGGAGAGGTTGTTATTGACATGCTGATCTAGCATGGGAACACTTGGCTTGACAAATGGCACATTGATTGATTTAGTTGTTAACGGCTACTGTCACATGTGTCCACCAGAAATAGTTAGTTACTTGGTCTTCCTCTGCCCTGAATTTTTTAGCTACATGAGTGTTGTGAAACCATTCTAAGAATTGTTCTTTAAGTTCTTCCTTCCGAATAAACAGGGTTTGTTTAGGGAATAATAAAGTATTTTTTCTCTTTCTATTCCTGGGATCTCCTTGCATCATTTATCTGGATGAATCTTCTGTTGACCTTTATGAACCCTTTGTAAAAAAAGAATAAACTGAAGGCCTGATTTAGAGCTTGGCTGATGGGTAGTCCATCATAAACGTGATGGATATCCCTTCCACCTAATTATAACTGCATTAAGATATAATGAATCTATTCAACATGCCCAATGTTTATCACCATCAGTAATGGCAGCATCTCTCACTAAACCTTAGAAGGGGTAAGAGGTATTTAAACAATTTCTTGTATCTCTCTGGGTTTCTATTTTTCGGGAATAGGAATTAGCATTGCCTTTAAAAATCCATGATCCATGAAACACCCAGTAGCTCCAGAATCAACCAGGGTCTTTAAATCCAGTAGACCAAACGGAGTTGTGCTCATACCTGGTACGTAAAAATGTACCCTATTGGTGAAAGCATTAAAATAATATGCCAGCTCATCATACATTTTTCTCCTAGGAATGAACCACCCCATTTCCTGGCTACTCAGAGAACTGGCAAAAAAAAAACCTTGACCACAAGACACGCACTCCCTTTTTTGTCTTCTCTCCTTTTCTTTAGGTGCAAGTGGTTCTTTAATTCCCCACTCAAGGGGGGGAACAGGTGCCATGGGCGATGAATAATAGTGGAGTAGTGCAATTTAGACTCCATCCTTTACATGTTATCATGTCAATTTCGCATTTATATTTTGACATTAAATTTACTGTGTGCCTCAATAATATTAATGTGTGTGAACAATTAAATGTATTAATGGAATGTAATTATTGAGAAAATGAAGCTTTATAAACATGTGCACTACTGTTTATTTAAAATGGTCATATGTATTCAATAGTCACGTTTATATTTCAACTTATATTTGCATAAGTAAATTTGACGTCTGCTTTTATTCTGAAAGTTATATGTGTGCATGTATAATTATATATTTAAAATGAACATTAAGGGGCCCATTAGGAAGTCGGGTGGTGGCACCACTGCGGTGCTGGCGGGGCGGAAAAACGCCTTTTTCCGCCCGCGAGCAGCAGAACTCACGTCCACCATATTAGTATAGTAAAACATAAGTCAGTTCCCGTCCGCCGCGGAGCCATGCGCACCGCCATCAAAGTGCGCCCGGCACCGCGACGGTGGGAGCCAATGGAGACACACCGCCGTGCGGAATGACATCCGCCCCGCTCAACAAATTAGGATGGCCAAAACAAGCAGACGTACTGCAGCGGAGACGACGCCTAATCTGACACGGCAGAAACTCGACAGCGGAGCGCGATAGCAGAGCAGCGGTCATGAACGCCATGGACTCAGCCCTACATATGCATCGTGTGATGTACCTGCTACAGTACTATAATCAAATGGGCCGCCACGGATGCCGCCGCAGGCACGCAACTACACAAACACAACACACAACACACAGGCCGACACTGGGTACAAATTCACTACAAACACCGTGCTGGGGGTCACAACACATCCACAAGGGCACCCACACATTACCCACCTGGCACAAAGTCACCCTTCAGTATTCGGGACACACATCGACCGCCAACTAGCAGCAACCTTCCGTTCCAGCTCACGTCAACGCCACGGTCAACACATGCGCACAAAGCAGAAGGCAGGGCTGATCCAAGGCATGGGCAGGGCACAAAGACCACAGGAACACACCACCCCCAACCACACAGCAACACACCCCATCAGGTCACAGGCCAGGTGCCCATCCTGTGCACACCCATGCACACCAACAAGCAACAAGCACAGCAACAAGCAAGCACAATACACACTCTGCACCACACAACAAACAACCAGGGAGACAGCCACTGCAGGAGTGGCTGACAAGGAAAACATAACACCAGTGCCAATCACACTAAAGGCTGCCAACACCTCCCAGCACAAACACACACAAACAAACACACACCCTGGGTGTAGGTACAAACAGAACAGAACACACACACAGGGATGCCTGAACTGATGCCTGCATAAAGACAACACACAAACACCACAGGAACACACACAGAATCACATCACAAACAGACATACCCTGACAGCCAAACTGTGGAAGGGCAATGGGAGCACAAACACAACATGAATGCACAACATCATCACTCAAGAACAAAACACACACAACATAACACAAATCACACAAGAAGGGCACCTGCACAGACCCACACTGCCACATCAAACCAACCACACAAATCACACGAAAGCAACAATCTACAAACACCACAGGAGATCAAGGAATGCACATCAGTCAATGCCAAGGACACATACACACACCACTGTATGGGGGAACATCCTTTACAACGCAACTATTACCACGCACTACCATTACAACGCGGGGATGACAACGAAAGTCGTTACAACGACTTTCGCTGGAGGGCGCTGTTGGATAGGGAATAGTTTAATTTTCTATCCAACACCTTCCCTACTATCCACGGGGACTGGAGTTGGAATAGAAAATTAAACTATTCCACTATCCAGTGCCCCCCAACGCAAGTCGTTTTAACGACTTGCGTTGTAATCCCCGCGTTGTAATGGCATGCGGGGTAAAAGCATGCGTTGTACTGACATACAACCACTGTATGTACAACAAGCAGCCAGTGCACAACAAGCACAACAGCCACACACAGACATGACTGATACAACCTCAACACACACAGCACAAATCAGTAGAGCACAAATACAACAGCACACACAGGAAGTCAAGCAATACAACATCCTACACACATACATCCAACACAACAACAACAGGATGCACCACTCTGGGACACAAGAGCACAACCATCTTCACCAGATCTCTGGGCAGCACACACAGCTGTAGTGCACATGAACAATTCTCACTAGACAAATAGCACAAAAACATCACACAGAAACCATTTGTGCAAGGTCCAATGTGGAACAACACCCCAGGTCCAAGAACTGCACCACATGGCACAGTACCACAAACAAGTGAAGTGGAGGCACATCCACATGTAAACCAAGGGGATATCTGACATTCAAGTCAACTGACTAGCATGTCAGTAGTAGACAAGTAAGTGTTGTACCCTACACAAATAGAGGTAGTGCAGACCTACAATGGCCAGGCACAAGTGGAACACATAGGTGATGGCAGTGCACCACACACACCATGCCATGCAGGAGGATAAAAGGCACCATGTGCCTGCAATGCATGACAAACACAAACACACTGCCAGTGAGGAGCAGCAGGGCCACACAGTCTACACAAACACACTCAAGAAACATTGATCATCAAACAAACACAAAACTGAAGTGCAAGTCACACACATTTCACCTCCATATTTGAAAAAAAAACAAGGAAGAGTCACACAGAACTGCATGGACACACCAACACACTGCACATGTCACTCCAGACAACTGACACAACAGCATACAATCATTTACACAGGGCAGGACAATACAAACAACAGGCACACACCTCCTGGGGGAGACATGTGTGGCCAACACAACCCAGGGGCACACACACATCCACAACCACCACAAAGTCACAACCTTCACACTGCACACCTCATCACCACCCAAGAGCACACATCACATGTAGTCCAGGGGACCATGACTGAGAGCCAACACAAAATGACCATACACATACACAGCTGGGCACAGATACAGGAATAACACACATACATCATGAGCTTACCCAGCCTGCATGCAAACATGTGCACACCATCACACCCATGTCAGCTTGAGGCACTATACCCCAAGCTGACATGGCAAAAACGTAGCCAACAATAGCAAACCACTGCAAAGAGAATTCGTTGACAGGCAAAAAATGCAACACAGATAACACATGTATCAGTGTCTGAATGGACTGAAGACCCTGTTACCCCTGTCTAAAAATGTGATGTGGCCAAACAGCTTGGTTATGTTGAAGTCACACATAAAGCATGGGGCACACGCAACCAAATGCACAGCCGACACTGACAAAACAGACAACAGGAGTAACTGCCTTTATTGATATATTGCACAGATGTGACAGTAGAACAACAGTAGACAAGAGCAAGGCACAAAATGCTGTTCAAATGCAATACAATCTGCACAGGCAAACTACAAACAGGAAGGCCAGTGCCCATGGCACAGATGAGAGCCCAACACAACAGGGCAGCAGGGCCAGTGTCCATTGCACAGGTGAGAGCCCAACACAGCAGAGCAACAGGGCCAGTGTCCATGGCACAGGGGGGAGTCCAACACAGCAGAGCAACAAGGCCAGTGTCCATGGCACAAGGGGAGTCCAACACAGCAGAGCATCAGGGCCAGTGTCCATTGCACAGGTGAGAGCCCAACACAGCAGAGCAACAGGGCCAGTGTCCATGGCACAGGGGGGAGTCCAACACAGCAGAGCAACAGGGCCAGTGTCCATTGCACAGGTGAGAGCCCAACACAGCAGAGCAATAGGGCCAGTGTCCATGGCACAGGGGGAGTCCAACACAGCAGAGCAACAGGGCCAGTGTCCATTGCACAGGTGAGAGCCCAACACGGCAGAGCAACAGGGCCAGTGTCCATGGCACAGGGGGGAGTCCAACACAGCAGAGCAACAGGGCCAGTGTCCATTGCACAGGGGGGAGTCCAACACAGCAGAGCAACAGGGCCAGTGTCCATTGCACAGGTGAGAGTCCAACACAGCACAGCAGCAGGGCCTGTGTCAACTACAGGGCGCACAACAAGTACATGAGAAGCTGCACAGGCAAGGCCAGAACAGCAGTGAGTGACAACGCCAGTGGGCATGGCAAAGTGCAGAGTCAGGGAATGAGAAGCTGCACAGACAAGGTCAGAACAGCAGTGAGTGACATGGCCAGTGTCCATGGCACAGGGGGGAGTCCAACACAGCAGAGCAACAGGGCCAGTGTCCATTGCACAGGTGAGAGCCCAACACAGCAGAGCAACAGGGCCAGTGTCCATGGCACAGGGGGGAGCCCAACACAGCAGAGCAACATGGCCAGTGTCCATGGCACAGGGGGGAGTCCAGCACAGCAGAGCAACAGGGCCAGTGTCCATGGCACAGGGGGGAGTCCAACACAGCAGAGCAACAGGGCCAGTGTCCATTGCACAGGTGAGAGCCCAACACAGCAGAGCAACAGGGCCAGTGTCCATGGCACAGGTGGGAGCCCAACACAGCAGAGCAACAGGGCCAGTGTCCATGGCACAGGGGGGAGTCCAACACAGCAGAGCAACAGGACCATTGTCCATGGCACAGGGGGGAGTCCAACACAGCACAGCAGCAGGGCCTGTATCAACTACAGGGCGCACAACAAGTACATGAGAAGCTGCACAGGCCAGGCCAGAACAGCAGTGAGTGACAAGGCCAGTGTGCATGGCAAAGTGCAGAGTCAGGGCATGAGAAGCTGCGCAGGCAAGGCCAGAACAGCAGTGAGTGACAAGCCAGTGGGCATGGCAAAGTGCAGAGTCAGGGCATGAGAAGCTGCACAGGCAAGGGCAGAGCAGTAGTGAGTGACAAGCCAGTGGGCATGACAAAGTGCAGAGTCAGGGCATGAGAAGCTGCACAGGCAAGGTCAGAGCAGCAGTGAGTGACAAGGCCAGTGGCCAGGGAGAAGTGCAGAGTCAGGACATGAGAAGCTGCACAGGCAAGGGCAGAGCAGCAGTGAGTGACAAGGCCAGTGGGCATGGCAAAGTGCACAGTCAGGGCATGAGAAGCTGCACAGGCAAGGCCAGAACAGCAGTGAGTGACAAGGCCAGTGGCCAGGGAGAAGCTGCACAGTGTGTGTATGTGACTGTGGCCTTCCATGTCCAGCAACACCCCCAGGTGGCAAACAATGGCCAGGACTAGCACACTGGTATGAGAGATACTTGTATGAGGGGGACTGCAATTCACATATGTGTGTCATGCGGGCTTGGAGCTGGTCGGGGTCAGCAGGAGCACTTGACTAGGGAAACAGAGGCACAGATGATGTAGGCCTATCAGTGGTTTGGCAAGCTGGAGGGCTGTTCGGACCAGGTGGTATAGTGGCACGTGGAGGTGGAGTCATGCAGACCTGTGAAACAGTGTGGCTGGGAGAGGTTGATGGGGTGCCCTTCTACTTTTTGGGAATATGAAATGGCCTCCCTGTTTTGGGGTTAATGGGAACTGGTGAAGACACAACAGACACACACACTAATAGTTTCCCATCAGGTGCAGACACTGGCACTCCCTCTGGTGATGTGCTGGATCCTGCGGAACGCTTTGTCTGGCTACGCCTCTGGACCACCTTTCCTGTTTGCCCAGTGTCCCACCTACAGTGCTCTCCTTTGCCTGTTTGCCAGGTGTAGCGCCTACAGGGCCCTCCTTTGTGTGTTTGTCAGGTGTAGCACCTACAGTGCCCTCCTTTGTGTGTTTGCCAGGTGTCCCACCTACAGTGCCCTCCTTTGTGTGTTTGCCAGGTGTAGCACCTACAGTGCCCTCATTTGTGTGTTTGTCAGGTGTAGCACCTACAGTGCCCGCCTTTGCCTCCTTGCCAGGTGTCCCACGTACAGTGTCCACTTCCACATGCTTCACTGGGCTTGGATTAGGAGTTGACGTGGTGGGGGGATGTTGCCCTGTGCCCTTCCTAGGTGTACCCTTGCCAAACAACACCTCCTCAGTGGGCATAGACACAGCATGCCTACTTCTGCATGAGGCCTTAGGGACAGTAGAGTCCTTTGCTGGTGATGCTTCTGAGGCATGGGAGCTATGCCACCCTCATTGCTTTATCGTCCTTGGTCTTCCCTGACAGGCTCTTGTCTATGCATTCTGGGGTGGCTCTGCTCTTCCTAGGGGATGGTGTCTGTGGGCGGGACCATTTGGGTTGTGTTTGCTGTGTGCTCCTTGTGCTGTATCGTGTTTGTGACGCATGCGCACCGTGGTCACTTGCATCTGATGTGGCCACTGACTGGGGGGTGGACAAAGGCACCTGAGCAGGAATGGGAGCATGTGCCTGGTGAAGGGCAGACGTCACTGCGGATGACAAAGCCTGGACTGTACGGTGTAGCCCACCCAAGTCACAGTGTATACCCTCCATGTATGCAACCACCTCGCCTAATTTCTTGTCATGCTCACTGAAGGCATTGATCAGGGCAGTCTGGCCCACACAAAGCTGGTGCAGGAGCTCTACTGACTCTGCAGTGAGGGCAGCAGGGGGGACAGGTGCAGGCTCAGCGGTGCCATGTGTGAATGTCACTTGTCCCCTCTTACGGACACGGATACTGGCAGCACCAGAAGAAGTGGTTGGGAGGCTGGCCACTGGCCGCTGTGTGGTAGATGATGACGCTGACTCACCATCCCCTGTGCCTAACAACATGGATGCATCACCGCTGGCATCAGATGTTGTAGTACTCTGTGTCTCAGGCACGGATTCCTCCTTCATACTACGGTCCCCCTCAGATGCGCTGGTGAGCTCTGTTTCACTGGCCTCCAGTGCAGCTGTGGTGCTACTTTCGCCACCACTAGTTTCCAGGTCCCGGTCCTCCGTGTCCACAGTTGATTCTGCATGAGAGAGAGAGACAGGTTTGTGTTAGTGTCATTATCAGGACAAACCAATCCAATCACTGCAGTACAGGAGCTGCCCAAATCGACATCTTGACCAACACACCCTGCAATCACATAGCAGCACCACTCTACATAGACTACTACAGTGCCTGTAACACTGAATCTCTGCCATGACTGAGCCATGTTGAGGACACACACCGCAACACCCTGCCTGTGGATTAAGTGTACCGTACATACAACTTGACCAGCCCACACCTAGGGGCCTGATGTGTGGCCAACACTCATTACTACAGACATACCTTCAGTGAACAGGAGGGGAAAACACACCCCCCCCCCCTTAGGACATGACTGGACACAATGCCAAGTGGGCCATACCAAGCATCATTTGGTACTCTGGGCCACCTTGTTGTCAGATGTGTGGGCCTCAACGGTCATGGTGCATGCAAAGTATGCATACATGAACTCACACTCAGATAGTAGTCCCTGCTGTTCCCACCCTTATAGATTCCTCACACTATACCAATGCTGAAGTACCATGTGTATCTTCACACACCTGGCAATGAGGAAGAACATCACAGAGGCTCACCTTTCAAAGGGCATTTTGTCACAATGCATGAAACTGGCACACATCCCAGCAGACACTCACATGACACAGCACAGCTCCACCACACGAACATCACATGGTCCCCCGCTGCAACAGGCCCTGTACACATGCATCCACTCCCAGCCACAGTCACCCTCCCCAAATACTCACCCCTGCCTTCTTGCCGATGCTCCTTCAGACGTGCATCCAGCTCAGGACGAGTCACTGCCAATATGCGGACCATCAGTGGAGTCATGTTGCACTGTGCTAAATGCCCAGTGCGCGGTATCATGCCCAATGTCATCTCAGCCACGGTTTTTGCAAGCCCACTGATGTCGTCCCACCTCTTGAGGCAGTTTGTGCGTCGTCTGTTGTAGACCCCCAGGGCTCGCACCTTTGCTGCAATGGCCCTCCACACGGCCTTACGTTGGTGTACCTTGAGCTGCAGGTATGGGAGAGAAGAAGGGGAAATTATCAGTCACACAGTATCGTGTACCAACATCTATCACCACAGTAGCAAGACACCTGCTCATGACCATTTGTAAACTCCCAACATCACATACTGGGGGACACGTCACAAGGGCACTCTGCATGGGCCAAAACCATGTGATTGCATGCATTCATGAGGGTGTATAGGGTCACAGATAATCATACACACATTCAGGATGACTGCACTGTACACCCTTGTTGGCTTGCAGACATCACCAGTCCCATGCATGTCTACACACTACATACATCACATTTATACCTGTGTGTGTTTTGAAGCACTGTGTGCAGGCACTGGGCCTAGGCTCTGGGTTCACAGTGATTCAGCCAACAGTGGAACACAGAAACAATCTCCCAAGCAATTCCTGTCCTGGTACCTACATGTTCAACATCCTGTGGCCCTTGATGGCTGATAATGTAACACTCACGCATAGAACTGCAGGCAGGTAAAACAGTGACATTGGGACACACACACTCCCTCGCCCTGGAGACAGCTTGTTTGTTAGTGTATGACACAACCCCACACCCTCAGGCATATCATGCTGCAGCACAAGTACATGTCTGATACCCGACCTGCCCTACAGCTACCTCGACAATGACTTACCACTACATTGGGGCCACCATCCAGCCTTGGGTACTGTGCCAGCACCTCGTCCACCAGGACCTCCAACTCCTCGCTTGTGAATGGACTGGCACCGATATTCTCTGTCCTTGCCATCCCTGTGGCCACGGAACACCTGTGGTGGAAGTGAGTGGTGAGGGGTCCAACGCAGCAGCAGGAGAGGGTCCCAAGCAGCAGCAGGAGAGGGTCCCAGGCAGCAGGCACTTCAGGCAGCAGCAGGAGAGTGTCCCAGGCAGCAGCAGGAGAGGGTCCCAGGCAGCAGCCACTTCAGGCAGCAGCAGGAGAGGGTCCCAGGCAGCAGGCACTTCGGGCAGCAGCAGGGGAGGGTCCCAGGCAGCAGCATGAGAGGGTCCCAGGCAGCAGGCACTTCAGGCAGCAGCAGGAGAGGGTCCCAGGCAGCAGCAGGAGAGGGTCCCAGGCAGCAGGCACTTCAGGCAGCAGCAGTAGAGGGTCCCAGGCAGCAACAGGAGAGGGTCCCGGGCAGCAGCAGGAGAGGGTCCCAGGCAGCAGGCTCTGTGAGCAGTGGAAATGTGAGGCTCACTCCCACCGATTTCTAGCCTCCTGGGCTCGTTTCTAAGGTGCAAAGCTGCAACAATTGGTTGTGTAGTT
This sequence comes from Lissotriton helveticus, assembly GCF_964261635.1. Classification (NCBI taxonomy): domain Eukaryota; kingdom Metazoa; phylum Chordata; class Amphibia; order Caudata; family Salamandridae; genus Lissotriton; species Lissotriton helveticus. Next base: position 717,689,982 of record NC_136068.1, on the reverse strand, counting down.
CTGCCTCATTCAAAATCATCCAATGACCGCCTCCGCGGTGGCGGAGCACGCATACCGCGATTTTCAAAACTGCATCATGCCACCGCTATCGTCGCTCCCATTGGCTGTAGGCGATGCTCCATGGCGGTGTCGCACCGCCGGGGCCAGGCGGTAGCTAGCGCAAAATGGGAGGCGGAGCATGCCCACCGTCATCTACACATGTCCATATGCGAATGGCTATCGCACTTGTGAAAAGGGTGGTGCTGGTGTCGCACCACCGTGGCCAGGCGGTAGCTACCGTGATTTGGGCGGCGGAGCATGCCCACCGCTATCTACACATGTCCATATGCCAATGGCTACCGCACTTGTGAAAGGGGTGGTGCTGGTGTCGCACAGCCGTGACCAGGAGGTAGCTACCGCGATTTGGGTGTCGGACCATGCCCACCGCCATCTACACATGTCCATATGCCAATGGCTACCACACTTATAAAAGGGGTGGTGCTGGTGTCGCACCACCGTGGCCAGGCGGTAGCTACCGCGATTTGGGCAGTGGAGCATGCCCACCGCCATCTACACATGTCCATATGCCAATGGCTACCGCACTTGTGAAAGGGGTGGTGCTGGTGTCGCACCGCTGGGGCCAGGCAGTAGCTACCACGATTTGGGCGCCGGAGCATGCCCACCGCCATCTACACATTTCCATATACCAATGGCTACCGCACTTGTGAAAGGGGTGGTGCTGGTGTCGCACCGCCGGGGGAGGCAGTAGCTACCGCGATTTGGGCGGCGGAGCATGCCCACCGCCATCTACACATGTCCATATGCCAATGGCTACCGCACTTGTGAAAGGGGTGGTGCTGGTGTCGCACCGCCGGGGCCAGGCGGTAGCTACCGCGATTTGGGCGGCGGAGCATAACCACAGCCATCTACACATGTCCATATGCCAATGGCTACCGCACTTGTGAAAGGGGTGGTGCTGGTGTCGCACCGCCGGGCCCAGACGGAGCTACCGCGATTTGGGCGGCGGAGCATGCCCACTGCCATCTACACATGTCCATATGCCAATGGTTACCGCACTTGTGAAAGGGGTGGTGCTGGTGTCGCACCGCTGGGGCCAGGTGGTAGCTATCGCGATTTGGGCAGCGGAGCATGCCCACCACCATCTATACATGTCCATATGCCAATGGCTACCGCACTTGTGAAAGGGGTGGTGCTGGTGTCGCACCGCCGGGGCCAGGCGGTAGCTACCACGATTTGGGCAGCAGAGCATGCCCACCGCCATTTACACATGTCCATATGCCAATGGCTACCGCACTTGTGAAAGGGGTGGTGGTGGTGTCGCACCGCTGGGACCAGGCGGTAGCTACCGCGGATTGGGCGGCGGAGCATGCCCAACGCCATCTGCACATGTCCATATGCCAATGGCTACCGCACTTGTGAAAGGGGTGGTGCTGGTGTCGCACCACCGGGGGAGGCGGTAGCTACCGCGATTTGTGCAGCGGAGCATGCCCACCGCCATCTACACATGTCCATATGCCAATGGCTACCGCACTAGTGAAAGGGGTGCTGCTGGTGTCGCACCGCCGGGACCAGGCGGTAGCTACCGCGATTTGGGTGGCAGATCATGCCCACTGCCATCTACACATGTCCATATGCCAATGGCTACCGCACTTGTGAAAGGGGTGGTGCTGGTGTCGCACCGCCAGGGCCAGGCGGTAGCTACCGCGATTTGGGCGGCGGAGCATGCCCACCGCCATCTACACATGTCCATATGCCAATGGCTACCGCACTTGTGAAAGGGGTGGTGCTGGTGTCGCACCGCCGGGGCCAGGCGGTAGCTATTGCGATTTGGGCGGCGGAGCATGCCCACCGCCATCTACACATGTCCATATGCCAATGGCTACAGCACTTGTGAAAGGGGTGGTGCTGGTGTCGCACCGCCGGGACCAGGCGGTAGCTACCGCGATTTGGGCAGCGGAGCATGGCCACCGCCATCTACACATGTCCATATGCCAATGGCTACCGCACTTGTGAAAGGGGTGGTGCTGGTGTCGCACCGCCAGGGCCAGGCTGTAGCTACTGCGATTTGGGCACATGCAATTGCAATGTCCATCGTGAACATTGCATCAGTAGACAGCAGCAACCTGGTTAAGGGCACATGATAGGGCACACAATGGCATTATCACTTATGATACACAGGTGTGAGGCACATTGGTCTGTGGTCCCTCCCACGTCACGTGGGCATTTGATGGTGGCTGATGCTACACAGTGTTAAGCTGGTGTGAATAATGTCTTAGGAATCAATGTGTTGTGTGTCAGTACTGGCCTTGGCAATGCTTGTCCCACTATATGGTGTTGTCACTTACTTGTGCTTTCATTTTAAGCTCATGCACACTAGGGACATTTTACAGGTACTGTGATCATTGTGTTTTGGATGTGTACCAGTTTACATACATGTATTGATGTGTGACAGATACAGCAGATGTGAATGAGAGAGTCATGATCATCTTACACACGTTGTTGGATGTTACGTTACAAGGCGTACTAATGTTCTTTTTTCCCTCTTTTCGCGCCAGGATACTCCCCAGTAATGGAGCGCGTTATAAAATGGTTTAAAGTAAAGTAAAGTAAAGTAATGTGTGTTTGTGTATGTGTGCATTCACATTGACCAATGTGTTGTTTGTGGCACTTGTGTATTGCTAATGGATAGGTGTGCCCTCGGCGTGTTTTATATGTCCACCCATGGTTGTCAGTGACATGTGTCCATTTACATCTCAACAAGGAGGAGGCCTAATCTCATACGTCACCTTACAGTGCTGCAGGACATGGAGGATATAGCGATCCTTCGCAAGTTTTGCCTCGACAGACCGACACTGAAGACCCTTTGTGATCTGTTGGAGCCCCACCTGCAGCCTCGTCGCCACTACCCAACAGCATTTACACCCACATACAAAGTGATGGCAGCCCTCCACTTTTTTGCAACTGGTTCCTTCCAGGAGACTGTGGCCAGCACTGCAGGGATGTCACAACCCATGTTCAGCATGGTGCTGAGGGATGTACTTGCAGCCATGATGTTATTTAAGTATAGATACAAACATTTCCCTAGGGGAGCAGAATTGGCTGGTGTGAAGGGTGACTTCTATCCCCTTGGGCACATCCCACATGTTGTTGGTGCCATCGATTGCACCCATGTAGGTCTGGTGCCACCACAGGCGAGTGAGCACATTTTTAGAAATCGGAAACATTATCATTCGATCAATGTGCAGGTGGTGTGACTTGCGGACATGACCATATCACATGTGTGTGCAAGATTCCCCAGCTCTGCCCATGATTCTTACATCCTGAGGAACAGCATTGTACCCCGGATGATGGCAAATCTGGTACCCGAGCGTGCTTTGATTGTGGGTGAGTATGCCTAGTGGTATGGTGTGCTGTGTATGTGACCTGCTGCCCTCGGCCTGTGCAACATTGCAATGTGTGTTTGTCTGTCCTAGGTGACTCTGCATATCCCAGTCGGCATGGCTGCTATGCCCACTACGGAATCCCAGGACACCGGCTGACATCAGGTACAATGAGGCCCATGGCAGGACCCGACGTGTCATTGAGCGGACTTTTGCCTACTCAAATCAAGATTCCGCTGCCTTGACAGGACGGGAGGAGCACTGGCATACTCGCCTGGGAAGTTGTGCAAGATCGTTGTGGCATGCTGTATGCTGCACAACCTGCCCATTCACAAGGGGATCCCCCTGCTCCTGGATGATGATGAGGACCCAAGACCCCGGCCTGTTCATGGCCATGAGTCCAGTGATGAGGACAGTGGCGAGGAGGAAGGAGTTGACATGCGTCAACAGCTCATCAACCGCTACTTCACTTGAAGGTGTGTAAAGATGTACGACTTGTACATTGTCTGTTGTGTTTGTCATTGTTGTGTAGGGCTATCTGCGGATGGTACAGACAGGCACATGTTGAGTCACCTGTATGTAGGAAAGGTGGCATTGACGTTCCATATGTGGAGGTATGCTGGACTCGAATTGTTAACACCTGCTGCACATGGTGATGTATGCCTGTAGTCTCATGTGTATGTTTTGTGTAGTGTTATGTCTGTGATGCCACAATGACACCAGTGACTGTTGTTGTGTTGTGTCTCCCTCGGTGCTTCAGAATAATCCTGCCCTACATACTGTACATCATTTGGACACATCATGGACATTTTCTAATCTGTAAATATTGCACTAAAAATGAATGCGGGAATATTTACATGAAGGAGTGATTTGACAGTCATGGTAGATGAGATGAAAGAGTAGACACCACGTGGATGTGGTGACCCACTCCAACAGACAAGTGCCATTGCCAAGGCAGTGTGGGGAAGGACAGTTCAAACAGTCAATGTAGTCGGGAAGAGGGTTGCCATCAGGGCTGGCTGCGTGACTGGCGTGTGGCTGGTGCTTTGCCTCCGGAGACTCCCAGGCTCTTCTTTGGACACCCCCTTGATCTTTTTGGCAGTAGGGGGCCTGCTGAATGGCCAGTGGCGTCTGAGGACTCGCCCCTCTCTGTTGGTGCAGGGGAGGATGGTGCACTGTCACCCTGCGGCACAACAGAAGGGGGCGGAGGTGTTGGTTGTGCTGCAGGCCTGTTCTTCTGCAACGCCACTTACTGGCCCATGAGGTCCACCATTTGACCAAGGCGTGTGTCGATGGACCTCATCAGCAGGATGAGCTCACGTAAAAGTTTGTCTGACCGGCCACTTTGTCCCTGGACCTGTTCATATGCACCGATGACTCTGGTGAAGTGGTCCAGGGATGGTGTGCCTACCTCCTGAAGTCTGGGAGGGACCCTGGCCGTCCCACCTGCCCTGCTGTCACGGATCTGTTGCCTCGCTACGGTGGGTCCTCGCACACTATCCCTGCCCTCCACAGTTGGTGTTGTATCCTGGTCATCCCCTGGGACAGGGACTGTGCTGGGGGTGCTGGGGGTGGTGGCCGAAGTGGCAGCGGTGGAGGCACAGGCCGTGACTGCAGGGGTCTGCTGTGCAGTTGTTGGTGCAGCAGACGTGGTGGTGGGGAGGATGGGGTCCAGGGACCTGTTGAGCCTTGACACACCAGATGGGCCGGCCAGGAGCTCATCATCCAAACTATCCTGGGAGTCAACATCCGAGAGTCCATGTACCGGGGGTGGAGACTGGCTCTGCTGGTCATTGTTGTCATCAGCAGCGAGTTCTTCATCACCTGTGGATCAGATTGTGAATGGTCATTGTTGGTCTGTGTGCAAGTATTCTGTTAGCTGCATGTAATCAACTGTCTGTACACTACACAATTGAGAGGTTTTCACTATTATTAGTAATGACATTACTGGCGGTAATTACATGGTGGAGAGGAACATGAATAACTGGTACATGTAATGTATTGATGCATTGCATGCAACTGCTGCTGTGTGTTGTGGCACAGGCCTCCCTCCCCCAAACAGACCTCCCAAGCAAGATGGATACATACCTGTTAGGTGAGGGTGGACAATGCAATGGCAGACACATGCTCCTGGGTGGTGGGCAAAGGGCTCCATCTTGGTAGGCTGTGGGGCAGGGGGCATGGTTGGAGTAGTAGTACAGGCCTCCCTCCCCCAAACAGACCTCCCAAACAAGATGGATACATACCTGTTAGTTGAGGGTGGACAATGCAATGGCTGACACATGCTACTGGGTGGTGGGGGGAAGGGCTCCATCTTGGTAGGCTGTGGGACAGGGGGCATGGTGGGAGTTGTAGTACAGGCCTACCTCCCCCACACAGACCCCCCAAGCAAGATGGCTAGCTACCTGTTAGGTGAGGATGTACAATGAAATGGTGTTTGGGTTGTGCAAGGTAGTACTTATCAGTGTGTTATTGACATTAGTTTGTACTTACCAGCCTCCAGTCCCCCGACTAATCCTGTGAGACTCTCAGGATGCAGTATGGCAAGCACCTTCTCCTCCCATGGTGTGAATGTTTTTGGTGGAATGGGAGGGCCACCGCCAGTCCTCTCAGCCAGCTCCCGGTTCTTGCTTCTCCTCTCTTTGACAACCCTCTTGAGACCATGCCACCGCTTAATTTTTTTTTTAATTGGTTTTCACATCGTAAAGAGTCCATGCATTACAAAAACTGCTGATGACATATTACACCCATTTGTAGTACAATAGTGATAACATGTTTCATGAGTCAAGGATCAAGGCTTCCCTACAAATACAATAAACTATATCCTGTCACAGTCATCCGTGATGAGTAATACAGGGGGAAGCATCGTGCAGGACAGCGTTATACTAAACATACCTACAACTGAGTCATCACTGGAAGGAAAATAGGGTTCCATAAAAGGGGGGGGGGAAAGGGAGAAAGGAGAAAAAGAGAAAGAGAAAAAGGGAGGAAAAAACAAAAGGTGAACAGCCCCCTATAAAAACCCCAACTACCCCCCACCCCAAGGTCGCGGTCGATGCTGCTAATAGAGAAATGCTGCCGGAACTACTAAAGGGTGGGCATTGTCATAAAGGTGAACAGAGTAGGAGAACTCTCACTAGCACTAGCATGCCACAAGGTAAATGTGCAGTATACCCTTTAGCCGCCGTAAGAACTCTTCAGGGAAGCGGCAATACCACTCAAAACAATGCCACTTCTTGCGCTCGCAGACCTTCCATCATCACCTCCCAGTCGAGGGAGATCAGTGTCTTCCTTAGTCCCCTGGATTCTTCTCTGCGGAGTGTTGCGCCCTCTGCTGCGGCCCAACAGAGCACCTCCCCCTGCCAGGTATGTACTTCCGGGGGACCACGGGATTTCAACTTCCTAGTTATGTTTCGAATGGCTATTATACACGCCAAATTTATAAAGCGGTATTGCACCTTGTTAGTTGAAGCATGAAGCCCTAGTATGCATTCCGCCGCTGTATCAGTGAGACCAATGTGTGTGGAAGATTCCAGTAAGTGCCTCACCGATTCCCAGTAGGTTCTCAGTTTAGGGCAGTCCCACAACATGTGTTGGAATCCTGCCCCCCCCCCCATCAGGCAGCGCGGGCAGTGGTGTTGAGTCTGGGGAAACATCCTATCCAGCCTATGTGGAGTGAGATATGCTCAGTTCAAAATCAACGTCTGTATAAACATAAATCGAGCATTCCTAGGGATTTTTCTGGGGTGTTCTAGCATTATCGCCCAGTCCCTGTCCGAGAGTTCTCTTCCCAATTCCACCTCCCATTGAGCCTTCAGTGCATGTCGGGGGACTCTCGTATGTGTGCTAATGCCAATGTATAACCACTTCACCAAGTGTCTCCCACCCCCCATAAAATACACCATCTTGATCAGTTCATTGTCAGAGCGAGGTGCTCTCTGAGGGGCCCAATATTTCCTAACAAATCCGATCAATGCTGTATGTGTAAGGAACAGGGAAGCCGGGGCACCAGTGCACTGTACAAATGTGTTATGATCCATTAGCGTTCCGTCACCGAACAGGTCAGCCACTGTACTCACACCCACTTCTAACCAGGGGGACAAAGTGCGCTTCGTCAGTCTGCCTCTGGCCAGGGGAATCCCCAGCAATGGGTGTTCCCAGAGTAGTTGGCACCCAAGTGTGTATACCTGAGCGTGAAGTCAATTTCTTGTAGGTTACGTCCAGCCGTCCAGTAGGACAACCACTGCAGTTGACACGCATAGTAATAGGCACGAAAGTCCGGCACTCCCAAACCGCCCGCCGTAGTGCCAACCTGAAGTTTTTTAATGCTAATGCGTTTCCTGCCCGTACCCCAGATGAGGTCGGTTAATAGCATGTTCAGTAATGCAAAAGTGCGCTGTGGAACCAATATAGGTAGGTTCGTAAAATAGTAAATCAAATGGGGCAAGACAACCATTTTCGCTATAGCAGCCCTGCCCGGGACAGATAATGGTAATGCTGTCCAGAATGCAATATTTGCTTTCAACGCCCTAATTGCCTTATGCAGGTTACCATCCAGCATATCCGCAGGCGTCCGGTATATTTGAATGCCCAGAGAGTGGAAGGTCGTGGGAGTGACCTGAATCATAGAGTCCCCAATGTCCAGGTCTTCAATGTTGTCCCTGTCCGTAAAGAAAAAGGCATGCGATTTAGAGGTGTTTAAAGCCAACCCTGATACGCGTTCAAATCTGCGGAACTTTGCAAATATCGGAGCTAACGGCGAACGGAGGTCAGACAGATATAACAAAATGTCATCGGCGTATGCCGAGAATAAGTGTGTAGTGTTACCCAATTGGATTCCTTGCTCTGCAAAATCGCGGCGCAGCTGTATGGCCAGGGGTTCGAGTGCTAAGATAAAGAGGAGGGGGGACAACGGGCACCCTTGGTGTGTGCCCTTATGAATAGTATAGGCCGCCGAGATATGACCTCCTGTTCTGGTGCGTGCCGTAGGGGCATCATATAGTATACGCACCCATTTAATGTAATCCTCCGGAATCCCGAATTTCCCCAGCGCCCGAAACATGTACTCCCACTGTATGGAATCAAACGCTTGATGTAAATCCAGGGAAATACAGCCTGCATCTGGGCAGGTCCGTGGGGCTTCAGTCAATAAATAATGCAGCTTTCTGATGTTGAGAGATGTACTCCGGGCAGGTAAAAAAAACAGTCTGGTCGCTGTGTATCAATTTTGATAAGTGGGGGACTAGTCTGTTCGCAAGTACCTTACTCAAAATGTTATATTCCGTGGTTAATAACGACAGCGGGCAATAATTTGCCATATCGGTGTGATCCCGACCCGGTTTTGGAAGCACGATAACTAGGGCTTGTGCCGACGTGAGAGGTAGCGAGCCCCTTTCTCATATTTCCCTGTAGAGAGTCACCAGCTGCGGCACCAGTGTCTCCGCATATGCATCATAGAACTCTATTGGTAGACCGTCAACACCAGGTGTTTTGTTGCGAGGCAGGTCCTTCATAGCTTGTTTGATCTCGTGTGCAGCAATATGACCCGTCAGACTCTTACGGGTTGGTTCCGGAATCGTCAGGTATGTTACCCCCGACAGAAAGTCTTCTATGTGGTGGCTACCTGGTCAGCCGGAGGGCCATACTAGGTGGCGTAATAATCCCGGAACGCTGTGTTTATGTCTCCTTGCGCAGTGAGCTCATTTCCCGTAGCTGTCACAATATGGGGAATTACCACAGCAGGGGGAGCGTCGTGCAATATTCGGGCCAGCAAGGCTCCTGCTCTGTCCGACTCGCTATGTATACGCTGTGTAAACGCTGTATGATCTATCACTCTCAGTGACTCCAGTAGTTCCGTGTGCCGTATGCGTGCCTCCTGCAGTGTCTCCTTTTGTCCCTCGTCTGAGAGTACGGCCCTTTCCAGAGTGCCCATACGATCTTCCACCTCAACAAGTGACTTATGAAGCTCCTGACGCGCCCCTACTGTTGTACCTATGGCCCTGCCCCTCACCACCACCTTGAACGCGTCCCATTCTATTAGTGCATTAGAAGAAGTATGGCTGTTTTCCGCAAAGTAATGGACTACAGTATCGGAGAGGGTATGACGGAAAACCTGGTCTTCCAGCAGTTGCGGCCAGAGCCGCCAGGTAGGGACTGGTGTAGGGACCCTGCCCCATGTGATAGTGGTTTCCAGGGGGTTGTGGTCAGAGAGCGTCTTTGGCAGAAAAGTGGAGTCTAGTACCTGCCTGGCTACACTAACCGTGTAGAGGAATCTGTCTATTCTCGTGTGGAGATCGTGCACCCTCGAATAGTATGAGTATTCCCTATCAAGGGGGTGTCCCATTCGCCACACATCTCTGAGGTCCCATCCCAGCAACCAGTTGGAAAAAGCATCTGCCTGTTTCAGAACCGTGGTGCCCTGCAGTGGGGTGTGTGATCTATCCAGTACCACGTCCAAGACTACATTGCAGTCGCCACCCAGGAGCCAGGGGTATTCTTCCCAACCAGCAAGGGCCCCGCTCAGTGTGGGCCAGAATTGGTCCTGCTCGTAGTTGGGGGCATAAAAAGTGCCAAGCACTACCAAGTGGCCATCCAGAACCCCCTTTACAAACGCATATCTGCCGTGTTTATCGATTCGTTGATCTTGTGCGATAAAGGGTACAACGTGTCTGATCCAAATCGTGGCACCCCGAGCATAGTTGGAATACCCAGTGGAAAACACTTGACCCCTCCATTTCTTTTTTAAGATTTGCAACCTCGCATTCTAACAAATGTGATTCCTGGAAATAGACTATATGTGCCTTGCGGCGCTGTAATTGTGCATGAATCCTGTGCCTCTTATGAGTCGTACCCATCCCCCTTACGTTCCACGTGATGAGTTTAAACCTTCACGGTGTATGCATGTGAACAATAGATAGAACAGACATAAATGGCACAGCATACAACTACAGTTGTCTAGCATCAGAATAGCAATCCATCGTAGACCGCGACCCATCCCTCCCCCCATAATACTAGGTCCAACCAAGAACAAGCATCGGACCACAACTCCCACAAACTGGTCTAACATAATTAGCAAAATCTGCAATAAATGAATAATACAAAGAAACATAACCAGCAGGAAATACAAGAAACTTTCAGCGCACCTTTGCCATATGGGGTTGTGGCGTTGCCTTACTCATGGTAGATCGTAAGAGACAATTGCTAGAACGAGCTGTTACCGCACAAGCGCATAATCTGATCGCCTCTTAACAGGAGAATAAAAGGGGAAAAAAAACACATGCCGTGTGGGGCGGGGGAGCAGCGCAGACATAGCATAATGTACCACAAGAAACAGAACAAATAGGAGAAAAGGAGAGGTGTACAATACGTGAGTGAGTTCATCAACCATACAAGTTCGCTATCAGTTGTGGCGTTGCCGAGGGAAACAGGGCCACACTACCCTCGGAGTCCGAACAAGGAGTGTCCTCTGCAGCCGATGAGGAGTGATGTGGCGATCTCGCCGCATTCGTGAAAGTCGCTGTGGCCAGCACCGCCCGCTGCTGGGTCTGTTGGGCTTGACGCAAAGTGACCCTCACGGTGTCTTTGGCCCTCTGTTGTTTCCGGTCTCTATGCCTGGGCGAAGGGGCCGCCAATGAACTCCGCCTTTCCTCTGCCAGTAGGGTCCGCTCCTCTGCATTAGTAAGTTCCATTACTTCCAGCCAGTCCTCGACATCGCCCGGGCTCTCAAATAAATAAGATTTCTGGTCGTGTATGATTTTGAGACGAGCAGGAAACAGGAGCGCATGTTGGAGTTGTAAATCCCGGAGACGTTGTTTCACTGCCAGGAAGGAAGCTCTCTGTTTTTGTACCATCACGGTATAATCCGGGAATAGCGAGATCCGGGCGTTTTCAAATTTGATCGGTGCGGCCGTTCTAGCTTTCTGCAACAAGATGTCACGATCGCGAAAGTTAAAAAATTTAACGATCAGGGGCCTCCGGGCCTCGGGCGACCTCTTGGGATTCTGTGCGCCCTTTCTATGCAATATTGCGGAGACAAGCCCTCAGTCGTGATGTTGTCCTTGTACCATTGTTCCATAAACGCAACCGCGTCCGGCTCCTTGCTTCGTTCCGGAAGGCCAATGACGCGGACATTATTTCTGCGCGCCCTGCCTTCCGCGTCCTCCACCCTGTCCATCAAGGTGGCCACCTGCGTCTGGAGCCGTTTAACGTCCGAGTCCGTCCGCTTCTGTTTGGTCACCAAATCAGCCAGAGTCACCCCCTGTTCCTTAACAGTATCCGCTGTTTTGGCATGGTCAGCACAAAGCAAATTTAGGCCCGTGGACAGTGAACCAATTTGCGTCTCTAGCGACTTGCGAGTGTCCCACAGCTCATGTAAGATGGTATCGAGCTTATCTTCCTGGGCGGGCACTGCAGTCGGGGGCACATAGCCAGAACCTGCTGCCTCACCCGAACTCACCAGATCTCCCTGGGAGTGGTGTGCATTGTTGGAATCAGGCATCTTCGGTTTAGGGCGCCCCACCTTGCCCATAGTCCCACCACCCAGTGACACCAAGGAGAGGCATGAAATAGAGGAGAGGTTTGCGTTGCGAGGGTAATCCAGCAAGGCGAGCACCTGTGTGTACTGAGCTACCAGCTAGGCCCAAGGACTGTATACAACTTGCAACAGGGTCAGAGGGGCAACACGTGTGGGGTCCGGTCCCAAACAGGAAGGTGGCGCCTGCAAATAGATTGTCCGCAGTTCAGAAGCACCCACCGCCCCCGCGACCAGGAGAGATGTCGCCGACTGCCCAACATCACCTGCCGTTGTAATAGGGAAGCAGTGGGGCAGCACGCTGCTTGAGCCTAATGTGTGCTCCACGACAGTCCACTGGCACCTCAACCCAGTCGTTATCTCACATCTGCAGGCACTGCGACACGTCTCCCACCCGGTGCACTCCAATCACAGGCAATGTGTTCATGTATGGGGGGAAGGGCGGGCAGCTCCATTCCGCAGGGAAGGTACAGTCAAGCAGATGTATCCCCTCAGGGCCCCGGTGATATGGCGGGCTCTCTGGTTGTATACCGGGCCAGGTCACCGATAGCGCCGATGGCAGCAAGAGAGGGAGTGGGCAGTGTGGGAAGCCCAGTAGAGTAAATGAAGAGCCCAAACAGGACGCTCACAGCGAGGGAGCTCTCACCGTCCCTCACCGCGTGGAGGTATGTAGCAGGGCAGACGGCGTCACCGGTCACCTCAGGGAAGCCACAGCGGGAGGTTACAGCCTCGTGGAGTCTGTCAACGTCCCTCGTTCACACCATCAGGAAGGCCGCAGGGGATCCCCGGGCTCGCGTAGTCATGCGATCCGGGCGACAGGCAGGCAGCATATCCGGACACCGATCGCGTTCACCATTCCGGGGCTGACAATCACAGCTTCACACCTGACCGCCAGTCCTCGCGCCCACCTCCGACTCCTGTGTCAGCTGCCCGTGGTCCCACAGCAGCAGCGCCGTCACAGAAGCACCACGCAGCAGCGGTCGCGGCCCGACTCAGAGCCGCAGCGACCACCTGATTACGAGCAGCAATTCACCACCATCGGGCCGCTCCGCAAGGTAGAACCCGGTTCCATTAAGATTAGTTCATGCACCTTGCTCCGCTCCACCCGGCAACACGGCACAGGCAATTATGGGCGCATTATAACAGGATTTCGAGCGCTCTAGGCCGGAGCTTGCTTACTTAGCGTCCGCCATGCTCGGCAGTTGGCCACACCCCCCGCCACAGATTCATGATCTCCTTCTTGGATCTTGGGGTGGTCCCTACTGCATTGACCCTTTGAACTATCCTTTCCCACATTTGTGTCCTTGTGGCTAATGGTGTCTGTTGGACCAGGCTACCAAACAGTTGTGGTCCACTCTCACTATCTCATCGACCATGACTGTCAACTCACTCTCTGTGAATTTTGGCATTTTCTGTGCTGCCATGGTGCGTGGTGTATGAAGTGTTTGTGGGTGCAGGGGTGGGTGTGGTGTTGAGGTGTGAGGTGTGTTGTGTGGTGGGGTATTGTTGGTGCTGGTGTGATTATGGTGGTTGTGATGGTGGTAGTGTGTGGTGGTGGTAGTGTGTGTGCTGTGTTCTTTTGCCTCTCCTGTCAGATGTGGTGTTCGGCCTTCTCTTCAGGAGTGTTGCAAAGGATTGTGGTCAGCGAAGGGGCTGGTTTTATGCTCAGCTGTGTGGGAGTGTCCCAAATGGTATTTTGATGTCTGGTGTGTTGTGGGTGTAGGCCAATGGATTTGTATTATTTTTTGGGGATCTGTTCTTTAATTGTTATGTGTTTTGTGTATTTGTGGGGCATGGCTACTTTACTTTGTGCCAGTTTTGGCATCTTTGCGGTGTTTTGACATCGACCGCCATGTTTTTTATGTTTGATCCGCTGCGGTAGCTATGCTGCAGCTCTTCGGCTGTCTCTCCCATTCACTCCTGTTTGAGACCCGGATCGTACCGCGGGACCATCGGGGATATACTAATTTCCCGTGCGGTGTCTCCGCTTTGATTGCGGCGGGTTGTGAGTTTTCCGCTGCGTTTCCGACCGCCACGGTCAGTTTTTGGACGTCTCCGCCCGCGTCGAGCAGGTTTTGTCGGTCTTGTTTTGCGGATAATCCTAATTTGACCACCGGTTCATCCGCGGTACCGGCGGGCGGTTGTTTCCCGCCTCCATGGCGGTCGGGGTGGTTTTCCGCCCGCTATCCTAATGGGCCCCTTGGTGTTTTGTTAAACATAGCCTGATTAAAGGCCTTCATTTTGAAATATACTTTGCTTGGCCAGGGGGTTCTTTCTTTTGCTGGTGCACTCTCAAGCTTTCATGAGCTGAAGAAAGGAGTATTGTTGTATGTATTAGTTTAATCATAGTAAGATCTGAGAAGAGAAATCTTGGCAAGAAACGTGACGCCCTAATGAGCAGATGAAGACTCCTACTCATCACCGAAGGCGCGCCTAAGGCAAGCACGTCTGCAACCAACCGCGCCTGGACTGGGCCCAGCGACTGGACCCCTGGCCCCACACATACTGTATGCCCACCTCTGCTACGATTCCAGCACCCTCCACGCACTCAAAGCCGGACGATCACGCAACTGCTGCCTGACCACCCCGAAGCGCACCCAAGGACCCTTCTCCTGCCAGAATTGCAGCTTCATCAGCATACGGTCCGCCTACCCACCCACCGAGGGAACAATGCCCCAGACGTCGCCTTCCTGGCGGAGACCTGGCTGACCCCTTCCTCAGCACTCGCCACAGCCATCCCGGAAGGCTACAAGATCACCCGCAAGGACTTCACCAACAGAGTAGGAGGAGGAATTGCCATCTTCCACAGAAACACTCTCAAAATCTCGACAGACGCCTATGACACCCTCAGCACCGCCGAACACCTGCACTTCCAGATCCACACCGACCCCAACACCACCCTCAGAGGCACCCTCATCTACAGACCCCCGGACCCCGACCGCAGTTCAGCAACTCCATCGCCGACTTTATCAGCACACACGCCCTCGCCTCCATGGACTACATCCTCCTCGGGGACCTGAACTTTTATCTCGAGAACAACAACAACCCCAACTTCTCCAACCTGATTGACAACCTCAGCAACCTCGGACTCAGACAACTCGTCACAACACCCACCCACTCCATCGGCCACACGCTTGACCCCATCTTCTCAGCAAACACCCACGTCTTCTTTGACCGCACCACCCAACTCCACTGGACCGACCACCGCTGCATCCACTTCACCTTCACCACACCCAGCAGATGCCCCGCCGCAGCTGGAGCAAGATCACAGAGGACCGGCTAACCACCGCCCTCTCCCAGATCTCACCCGCAGACCCAACCGATCCTGACGCCGCAGCTCGCAGCCTCAGACAATGGATCGACAACTGCGCCAACACCCTCGCCCCGCTCAAGAAGCCCCACAACACCCACACCAGCAAAAGAGCCAGATGGTTCACCAAACACCTCCAGGCCTCCAAGCGAACCTGCCGAAAACTAGAAAAAAACTGGACCCGCGAAAGAACATGGGAAAGCTACACAGCCGACAGGAACGCCGCCCGCCAAACCACCACCTCATCAGATCAGCCAAAAGGACCGCCTTCAGAGCCCGCCTAGACAACACCGCACACAACAGAAAAGAGTTCTTCAGCATTGTGAAGGAATTCTCCAACCCCAGCTCCAACACCAACAACATACCACATCACAAGACCTATGCCACTCGCTGGCCACCTCCTTCTATCGCAAGATCGCAGACATCCATAACAGCTTCGACGACGCCACCACCCCGGCAACTGCCGTTACCCCCGCTCCCACGACCACCACCCTCACCAACCGCCTGCTAGCCTGAACCAACATCAACGACGACGACACCATCAAGATCATGAACACCGTCCACTCCCGATCCCCGGAAGACCCCTGCCCACACCACATCATCAACAAAGCCAGCAGCACCAATCGCACCCCACCTACGGAAAACCATCAACATCTCCTTCGAGACAGCGACCTTCCCGGAGAGCTGGAAGCACGCAGAGATCCACGCCTTGCTCAAGAAACCCAAGGCGGACCCCAAGGACCTCAAGAACTTCCGACCCATCTCCCTGCTCAAGTTCCCGGCGAAGGTCATCGAAAAGGCCGTTAACAAACTATTGACCAGCTTTCTGGAAGAGAACAACATCCTGGACCCATCACAGTCCAGGTTCCGCAGCAACCACAGCACCGAAACTGACCTCATCGCCGCCACCGACAACATCAGGACCCTGCTCAACAATGGAGAAACAGCGGCCCTCATTCTCCTTGACCTGTCAGCTGCCTGCGACACAGTCTGCCACCGCACACTAAGAGCACGACTTCACAACACTGGAATCCAAGAGAAGGCCCTGGACTGGACCACCTCCTTCCTCTCTGGTAGAACTCAGAGCGTCCGCCTTCCCCCCTTCTGCTCCGAAGCCATCGAAATCATCTGCGGCGTACCCCAAGGCTCATCCCTCAGCACAACCCTGTTCAATGTCTACATGGCACCGCTCGCCCACGTCACCCGACGGCACGACCTCAACATCATCTCCTACACCGACAACACCCAGCTGATCCTCTCCCTCACCAATGACCCCACACAGCCCAAACCAACCTCCACGAAGGAATGAAGGCCGTCGCTGACTGGATGAGAAACAGCCGACTGAAGCTGAACTAGGACAAGATGGAGGGCCTCATCCTCGGCCCCACCCCCTCGCCCTGGGACGACTCCTGGTGGCCAACGACACTAGAAGCACCCCCCACACCCACCAATCATGCACAAAACCTAGGGGTCATCCTGACTTCACCCTCTCCAGACGAAGCAGGTCAATACCGTCTCCTCCTCCTGCTTCAACACCCTCCGCATGCTTCGCAGGATCTTCAAGTGGATCCCCACCAAAACCAGAAGGGCAGGACTCTTACAATTTAAAAGGTGATTCATCTTTGCCAAGCGATGTTTCTTTTCCATGCCTGCAGCTCCTGATGAAATGCCATACGGCATGAAACGCGTCGGGCTATTCAGGACTTGATATGTGCGAAGCATGTGTACTGTTAACAGAATGCTGTTCCTTCAATTAATAAAAAGGCTACAACTTTTCATTCGAGTGGGCTTACTCATACCAGGCAAACTTTGTTGTGGATGTTAAGGCGGCGCAGTCTGAGCTGCGAGTTTAGCCCCACTGCACGGTGTTGCAGAACCGCTGGGACGCGAATTGACGCCTCGGCATTGGGACGAGTGAAACCTATTGGAGGAAATGAATGGTGGCTGTGAGCAACGCACGATGACTATCGCTACCCACTGGGGTGTTATTTTGGGACATTTGAAGGCAAGCATTGGCAAACTCACTTGAGAATACCGTAATCACCACAAGACCCAGAAGGCCACAGCGTGGCCACGCCCACAAGGGCGGGACTCTTACAATTTAAAAGGTGATTCATTTTTGCCAAGCGATGTTTCTTTTCCATGCCTGCAGCTCCTGATGAAATGCCATCCGGCATGAAACGCGCCAGGTTATTCAGGATTTGATATGTGCGAAGCATGTGTGCTGTTAACAGAATGCTGTTCCTTCGATGAATAAAAATGCTACAACTTTTCATTCGAGTGGGCTTACTCATACCAGGCAAACTTTGTTGTGGATATATATATATATATATATATATATATATATATATATATATATATATATATATATATGACTAACTATTAAGTGGAAGTAAAATTCCTTAACTTCAGTCACCGATTCCTGGTCCTTATTGTGTGGCCTAATGAGCTTAATGAAGATTGAATTGTTTTATTATTACTAACTCCCTTGGTGTCTCAGTCAAATAAAAAAGATCTATCAGATGAGAGATTGTAAATCACACACCTGTGCGCTCTCAGTAGCAAGCCTCTCGCCATTTACCTCTTTGCTCAGATCTTCACTCTGTCCGATGTTTATCAATTTAGAACATTAAATCAGTTAAGGCAGTTATAGCCGTGGGTGATTTTCAGCAAACTACAAGATCTCCTTTATCCCTTGGTAAAACGTGACAACTCCTGCTTTGTCGTTCCAAATTTCTGATACTAACTGATGGAAATGGCCATAATAGGACACCAGTTCTTGGGATTCTTGTCGTAATGTGAGAAGGCCAGTGTATGCTGTTTGTTGCATGTGTTTCCTCCCCAAAAATTGCTTTGAGCTGTGTCAGAAATTGGTTAGAATTGGATAACAAGGGACTTTGATAAAGAACACCATCAAAGTATCTTTTGTTAAATAAGATAAGATGAAGGGTCTGCTAGCAGTACCAATAGGAAACTATAAGGATATTGATAGGCAATGTAAATAACATTGAATCATAAAGTGCTGAAACATTTTATGTCATGGGTGTATTATGACAGTGAACCGTGAAGTGCTGAAACAATTTAGGTCCTGGGTTTATTTCTCAGGTGGTGCTAACAAGGAGAGCAAGTAAGTGGGTGGAATGCCACTTGAGGTAAGGAAAGCTCCACCTCCAATCAAGGTGTTGCTTGTGGGTGTAAGTACACTTGTGTCCTTGCCAACCTGTTTAAAAGCAAGGTTAATTGATTCATGCAGCCTAACAAATACACCAGTTCTTATCTGACAGTGTAAAGATCATTTTGTATGGTAGTTTTAGCCTGAGCCATAGTTTGTAAAGTATTCTCAGCAAGATCGATATCCAACATATATGGGTCTCTGCTGGCATGGGAAAGTCCCTCAGATTGTGACAGACTTGCACCCCTACCCTGAACATGGATCATACATGTGCGCCATGACATAGGCCTGTCCCATAGATTGTGGTCTTGTTGGACCGGGAGGGGCTCCCAAAGCACTTCTCTCAAGATGGTGAAAGACTACTGCCTTTACCAGGAGTTAAGAATTATTCTGTGGCTCTAGTTCTAAACTAGTTGTATTATTCCGTGGCTCTAGTTCTAGTACCGTCCCTACTAGTCCTAAGACACAAGTTCAATGTGATGAAATTGCAGACTTTTTTCTAAAGAAGTAGCAGATATTCAATCCGCCTTTGAAGGTACTCCTTCGACTAGTCCTTCTGAAGTGCCTCCTAGTCCAATTTATGCATTGAATACTTTCCATCCTTTAGACGCAACATCATTAGGCTCACTGCTTGCAGCTACTATCAGGCTCTCCACTTGACCCTTGCCCCCCCTCGATAATGGACAAGTTTACGTTCCCAGTCATGGAGTAATTTACAGAACTACTAAATACTTCTTTGACAGTAGGCATTGTCCCTCTTGCATGGATGCTTGCTCTGGATACCCAGCTACTAAAAAACAAATTTGGACCCTCTCATATGATAAAAGTATAGACCTATATCACTCTTGCCTACCTTGGCCAAGTTGTTGGAAAAACAACCTGCAGCTCTGGCCACAGTCCTGAATCAGCCCTTCTCGGTGCTACAGAATACCTGTATTGTCAGTTAGAGACGGGTGATGCAGCGATACTGATCCTTTTGGATCTCGGTGCCGCATTCCACACTGTGAACCACACCATTCTGCTTTACAGATTAGGAGATGTGGGTGTGCAGTGCACAGCCCTGGCTTGGCTGATCTCTTTTCTACATGATCGTATCTTTCAGGTACATTCAGATCCACGCAGGACCAAATTACACCACTTAGTTTCTGGGATGCCGCAGGTTTCTACCCTAAACCCTCTTCTCTTCAGTCTCTAAGTGAGACCTTTAGCTGAGAGTGTAGAATCTCATGGGCTCACATCGTTTTTGTATGCAGATGCCACCCAAATTGTGGTATACTTATCATCTAAGGATAGCACAAGGCATACTTCCTTAACATTTGTCTTGCCCAAGTATCACCTTGGTTGAATAGGAACGTATTAAAACTGAACGGGGACAAGACGGAGGTTCTGCTGGTGGGCAACCACCTCCACCTATGGGGTTCTCATCTGAGGCTATCAACTATGGGTATCTTTTCCTCACCTGTTCATGTGGTAAATATTTGAGGGTATGGCTTGAGGACAAGCTGTCTATGAGCCACCACATTAGCAAAGTAGCTGCCACTTGTTTTGGTATCCATAAGTGATCAAGGAAAATCTTGATATGCCTCCCGGGCCCTGCTCAAAGAACTCTAGTCCAAGCTCTGGTAATCTTCAAACTGGACACAGTAATGTATTACACCTGCAAATTACTCAAAACATTAATGCTTTCACCTCTTCTTTAACAATCTCCCTTGGCTTTTGGAAAGGCTGGTTGGTTTAGTGAGGAGGCCAGTGATGGGAAACCTTCTTAAGGTAGCCATGTGCTTTACAAATCACTTACATAATAAATAATAGCACAAACATTGTGGTGGCAGCAGACCGTGTAATGGTTAGTTGAAATGTACAGGCCTTTTTACCTATGTCACTGGAGTGAGGCCTACAGGCTCACTCATTTGGGGTTCTGCTGCTGTGTGGTGAACTCATCCTTGGTCTACATCAAGTTAGCATGTTGTGCTGTGCAGCACACGTGTGGTTGCATGCATGTGCTGGATGCCTGTGTGCCTGTGAGTGGTCCAACATGGCAGACTCTGGGATTTATTTTGGGACTAACAGGGCCGACTGGACATGAATGAGGAGGAAGGTAGAGGATTCCCCCAGACAGATTTGTGGATTGCTGCCTTCCTGAGAGCTGGGTGGGACATACATTGAATGAGGGAAGAGTCAGGCTTGTCGGCACACTTCAAAGGGTGCTCTTTGATTCTGCGAGAGGTCACTAGAAAGGGGCCTGGGCTGATTCTAAGAAGGAGATGGGGCTGATAAGAGAATCATAAAGAGCAGGGTTGAGGCCCTGGACAGCCCTTTTGTTGCACAAATCAATGTGGCGGACATCCAGG
Source organism: Lissotriton helveticus (assembly GCF_964261635.1). Classification (NCBI taxonomy): domain Eukaryota; kingdom Metazoa; phylum Chordata; class Amphibia; order Caudata; family Salamandridae; genus Lissotriton; species Lissotriton helveticus. The sequence continues at coordinate 717,669,239 of NC_136068.1, read as the reverse complement.
TGTGAACCTCTAGTCACTCCCATTGCTCGTGTTGTGGAGCTATCAGATTTGAAGTAGCTTCTGCTTTGATAGACTGCTGTCTGGAGGAAGGGCAGGGTAAAGGAATGGGCAAATCAAAAGAAAGCAGACTCCCATCACAAATTCAAAGACGCAGGCACTAAATCACATTTGGTGTATGGAATGGACTATAGAAGGGGAGCTTTATGCCCCTAAATGAATAACTGCCAAGCAGCTATTTGTGCTGTGGGAGGAGGAGAAGCTCTGCAACTTTTTCACAGGGACAGGGGGCTAAGGGCTGCCAGTCACCAAGCTGGGTGAAGCCCAAATCCAAGACCACCACTGCCTTGCCGATGGAGTCGTTGCCTGTGTGTGGAGTGAAGCTGGCAACCCAGTATGCCAGAGGGGGCCACTTTGAACAACAAGGATCGTTGCCTGGTTTTTGCTGACATCCAGAGGGAAGGACACCATGTGGACCTGTACGTTTCCGAGTGCCAACTGAAGGTTTGGAAAATGAGCAATCATCTACCTACTCGCAAGAAGAATCAGAGGAACTTACCATGTCACCGAAGGAAGCACCATGGATGACCAGCAGCTGCCCCTGCTAAGCTGAGAGTGCTCCTCTTTGTCAGCACCCGCTGCAGTCCTCCACAACGACTGGGTGTGGGAAGCTCCAGGGAACTCTGAACTGCAACCCCTGCAAAAGCGGGTACGACTGACTGCAGGGCTGAAGGGCTCAGGGGAGTTTGATCTGCCTCATAGCGCTTTAGACGCTGGAACAATTTTGACTTTGGAAGAATCAGAGTGGAACTCCTGAGACTTGGACTACTAGTGGGGACTAATCTGAATGTTGTCTATCATGAACGGAAAATAACCACTACCATAAGTAAGAGGGAAATGGGACTCAGGGATTTGCCTATTGAACACTAGAGTACTACCCTCATGGGAGTGTGTGTATTGTTTGTATATGCTGTTTTTGTTTGTGATGTTATATAATTATATATATATATATATATATATATATATATATATATATATATATATATATATATATATTATATATATATATATATATATATATATATATATATATATACTTCGTTTTTCATAAAAGCAAGTATTTAACTGGAGAATCATTTAATGCTGCTACTGAACATAATATTTTGAGTTGTGAGCCTGTGTTCACTCCCTACATCTGCCTCCCTCTCAGAGAAGCCTTGGACTGCTTGACTCATACTACTACTGAGAGTCTAGTGCTGAATGGGTACTTAGCCCGGTTGCTCAGGGGGCATAGTAAGTCAGGCCTTTGGGATATGGGAGTAAAAGGCCTCAACTCCCACACAGTTGGGCTCGGTAGCTCCTGTTTGCCCCAGCCCTCTGAAAGAGGTTCTGACAGTCTCCCATAGTATTAAGCTGGCCTGAAGCAGATGCATCCTTTCGGATTCCCAGTCCACCCACGCTTCTCAGACAAGCAGCTCTCACAATAGTACCATGGCCTGTAAAGAAGAGAGAAGAAAAGGAGCAAAGGAGAGAGACATAGATGCAAGTCATCAGCATGAGCCTGTCACTCACAAGGTCTTCTGGCAGCAGATCCTCCGAAAAAGATGATACCATAGGAAGGAAAGAGGGAGCACAAGTTTAGAACTAGAGCCACGGAATAACTGCAATAATGAAATGGCATTTTAAGCAACTTACCACACTTCAAGGAGGATGACGCTACGATGACCCCTTGCACCCACCAGCAACTGGCGGGTGAACCCCAGGAGAACTCCAGGATGCCAATGAGCTGTAAACAAGAGGTTTGATGGTACAACAGTAAACACAGACAAAAACATGAACAAAAAGGTAAGACTGAAACTGTAATCAGCAGCCACATGGAACTGAGGGAGACCAAAAGGTGGAGGGATGTAAATCTGAATTACCAACTACTCGGTAATCAGAGAAACCATGCAATCATACGATTTGTTACCAGACACTTAGGTATCGGACTGAAGGGTTTGAGCACTCATGCTGCCAGTGTAAACCCAGAAGAGGAATTAAACACTGAAGAGTAGCAGATGCACACCATGTTCGTCAGTTTTTCTCCTTGCTTGTCAATGAATTCCTGTTTGCGTGCAGACTGGAGCCGTGCCAAGCCTCAAGACACGTGTGAAAGTTTCAAAAGTCGTGGCAGCACAACTGTACTGCCTGTCCAATCGCACAGCTTAAAAGAGATGCTTTCAAACGTTTATTATGTTCCAAACGCCATATTTATTGAATGATATTCAAATTTCATCAAACTTTTCCCGAACTTTTTTCAAACTTTATCTTGTATTTTGCTATTCACAACAAGGCTGTTCAGAAACCCAATTTTTTCAAATGGAGCAGTTGTGCCCATCCAAGCCTCTTACTGCCCCACGTGGGCAACTCAGTTCACAAAACAGTTCAGGATGTAACAAATCCCAATTCATTTCGGGCTCGTTTACTTAGCCCTTCGTCAGGAGACCCAGAAGAGGAGACACAAAACAGAAGTGAGTAAATATCCACCAGTTAGGCATCTAGTCTTTGTGTCCTATTCTCCACTACCCAGTTCTCTGAAGTCTCCAACTCCTGCTCTTGCGTAATGAGGAACAAAGGGGCATATTATCAAGAACGGCGTTAAAATTATGCCGGTTTAGCGGCAGAAAATTGCTGCTAAAGCGGCGATAATGGGCTTGATAATATGACCTGGAGAATTCCAATAGAAGCCCATGTTCACTCCAGAACATAGACTTCTATTGGAATTCTCAATGACATATTATCAAGCCCATTATTGCCGCTTTAGCGGCAGTTTTTTGCCGCTAAACCGGCAATACTTTTTAACGCCGTTCTTGATAATATGCCCCATAGATAGAGGACGTGTTACTCTAATCACTTCTTCTATTGTGCTGACTGCTTCCTATCCATAGTACTGACAGATGCCAGGAATTAACACCATTGTGAAGGGCGAGCATGTTTTGAGGAATAGTGATATTCTAGGGAGGATTCTAGATGAAGTTCCTCCGTGTGCTTTCTTGTGCCATGAATCTCCTCCGGTATCTTATGGGGAACATTTATTTTTGTTTTGGATGTGGTGATATCTTAAACTGTGCTTGTTGAAACCAGATAAATTGGAAGATGGAAGCTCAAACCTTCCATGCACCTAAGAAACATCATCCATCATCATATAGTGCCATTAAACATATGGCATCCGAGAGCTGATTACGCGTGAACAAAACAGCAATACCAGAAGAGATAGGAGACTGCCTGTTCAGAGCGGTAAGAGACTTGATGGGACTTAATTCCACAGAGTGAAAAGGCTATCAAGCATGTCTGCTTAGTACGCTTGTGTGTGGCCATTGGTCTAAGACTGCTAACAAGATGGTTGCTTTCTGCATTCTGTGAAGACACAACGTCTGAGGTCGACGCCTACATACTATGCTCTGAGCTGAGCAGACAAACTCCTTCAACACAATCTCGCACGCCCTGACCATCTTGTAATGACCAGTGGATCACCCCCAATCAGTGACAGTGTCACACCCTCCAGCCTTGCTGGTACTTCTGATGCATTGTCCACCCCTCGTTCAACCCAGTAATCCATCAAGCACTGGAAGCGGGTACGGTTGGCGACCCAACTCTTTTTCCTTCAAAGGTGACTGCATGAGTATATTTCAGTGGGTAACAATAACACGCCTTGCTTACGTTGCAAGGAACAACTCAGGTTGAAGAGGGTGCTTTAGGAACCACTGATAATGCGAGGTGCAGCGCATGCTTGGAGAGGTCACACTGGTGCATAAGCTGCTACAAAATATGCACCTTCCGCTGTGGAGCACAGAGGCAACACTGGAAAATAGATACATTGTGACTACGACACAGACAGGTTGGCACAGAGTGCAGACAGTCACCTGTCAGGATTGCTGTTGCACTTAAAGCAGAATCCATAGTGTGTGCTGACAGGAAATGAGTTTAGCCTGCAAAAGCAATCACGCAAACAGGCCACAGTGGCAGACAGCCAGACCACATGAGGTGTGCTTTAGAGAGGTTAAGATGTTCCTTGCACAGTTAAAACCTTAGATCACATCTTCTAGTTCTTGTCACTCTTATAAGCCACTGGACTATGATGGAGCACCATTGTGCTTCTTTTAATGCCAATAGAGTGGCTAAATGCCATGTCGTGACAACGTGCATTCGGCTCAAGGGTTTATTAAAAACACCACATGAACTGAGTAAGGTCAAGCTTTGTGGTTATCCTTTACCTATTTAACCATTCATTTATTTTGTGTTCTCCTATCTCCCTACATACCCACATGGTGTCTGCATCGCATTCTTCATGTACGATGGCAAACGGTCATTGCTTTACGGTTGACATATCTGTAAAAGCGGGGATTTATAGGTATTCAGTTCTTTTGTTTTGTACTATGTTTCATGTTAAGGGGACTCAGATGTTTTGTTGCATTTCTCCCGGTAGCTGATTCTAACTGCTTAGATGCATCTTTAATCCAAGGGACAAGAAAGGCATTGAGTGCAGGAAGTGATGCTCACCCGGAGGAGAGAGAATGAGAGGGTGTGGAAGTGATAGAACGTAGATTGGTTAGTCAAATAGAGAGTGGATAAGAAAGGGTGGTATTATTGGGGTTGTTAGTACTGGTAAACCTTGAGTTTTCTTGTATGTTCTCTACTAGTAGCATGTTTAAGGAGGTGCAATTCTGGATGGTGTAGTTGCCTGCAGTAAAGTTCTGTCAATTTACCTAGACACTGTGGCCCAGATTTAAAAAGCCCCTGCGTTACCATTGCATCACACAAGGCAACGCAAGACCTTCAGTGAGATTTACTAAGCCACCTTGAGTGGCTCTGACTGGCTTAGTAGATCTAGAATAACGCAAGGCAGAGCAAGTCGCTGCCTTGCATTGCTATGCCTGGGGAAGGCATTCCATGGGTGGCGCGTGGGTGTTCTCATGCATCCACCCGTGGATTGTGACGCTTTCTAAGACTAGCAAATGGGAATGCACCAAAATGCTACGCCATCCCAGGTGAGGTGTAAACAGGAGAAATATTTTTATTTCTCATGGTTTTTCAATTTTCCACCTGTGATGCATTCACACATAGCACATGCAGCACATATAGAAAGAGAATACATCTCTGAGGATTGTTTTGTGTAGGAAGGTGCCCCTTCCTGCACAAAAGCAATCCTGGCTGCAACTCAGACACCCTTGCACCATTGCACAAGGGTGCCGGCGCTAGACTATACTCAGTGTGCCAGTGCAGGAAGAGGACAAGAATGCGCCATATTAGTAGATATGGTGCATTCCTGCCCTCTTCCTATCACGCATGCAGTGCAGCAACTTGTCTTGCCACATTGCGTTGCGTTGCGTGACTTGTTGATAAATCTGCCCCTGGATATCAGATACAGCATCTCAATGTAAAATGTTGTCATTGGTACAGCAGGTAAAAAATAAAAAGATATTAATTACAACGCAAAATAGGAAACTAATAGCCCACGTGATCATTAATATGCTACAGGAGCTTAACTTTTGATCTGATTCCCAAAATGTGACTGGTTTGATGAGAGTGATGACTAAAAAAAGTGAAGAGTTTTTCTTGCTTATTTCTAGGACAGAATTCAAAACTCCACCTCCAAATTACAAAAATTTGTAGACTACAAAGTACCCTTGCACTCGAAGATTAGTTTCTTCTTCTGCCATAGCAATGACATATAAACACTTCCCACATGGGGTCAAAGCAAACCCCAACACCCTCCCAACCACACACCTTACATTATGTAGCATGCAACCCATGTGGGCAAGCACTTCTGTGCCAACATAGGTGTAGTAAGCCATAAATAAATGTTATCTGCTATTGGCAGGTCTACATCCTGATGAGGCTGCTTTGGTGTTTCATTATTTAGGAGGCTCACATGGGTATCATTGAGTTGGATAAGAAAAACCTCTGGTAATACAGCACTTGAATACCGAGTTGGGCTGTTAGTCAAATAAAAAGCCTCTGTTAACATTCTTTACAGCCCTGCCAAGTGCCACAGAACAGGTCTTCGAATAACGCATTTTAGTGTAATGACTGCATCACCAAATTAAAATGCATTGGTCACGAACTTTAATACTAGCGTTGTGACCACCTGTGCGATGCGCTTGACAACAAGGAGCTGTGCAGCGAATGTGAGCACTACAGGGCAGATTTACAATAACTGCCGTATCCCTGCATATCGGCAGGGATGCGCCAGTTATTGTGCGTCACAGCAGACACCACTTGCACCACCATGGATGCGCCGCATTTACAATGCGGCGCACCATGGGGCAAGAATAGACAGATGTGTGACCCATCTGCTGCTGTAAAGGTGACACATTGCTGGAGTCGCGTCGCAAGCGCGACGCAGCTCCAGCAAGTCTCGAGGTGCCCCTATGCCTAACATGCAGCGTCAATCCTTACGCCTGCTTCAAGCAGGCACAGGGTTTTGACGCAGCATGGCCTTAAAAGTGACTGAGTGAAATCTTGTAGATTTAATTCAGCCACTTTTAGTAGGCGTAACTGCGCCGGAATGCACCCCCTGTACTGGAACGCCCACATGTGGCGCAGGGGTTTACAATGACTCCCAGATGCGTCACGTTATAAATACCCCGCAACATGGCGCTGGCTTTGCGCCGCCGCTGCGTCACAAAAGTGATACAGTGGCGGCGCAAATGTGGCGTACGGGGGTTTGTAAATTTGCCCCTATAAGCTTATGGTGACCACATTTTCAGAATGAAAAACCGGGACACAGCTATAGGAATAGAAATAAGACTATGTTTTGGCCAAGGCCGGATTATTATGGTCAGAGAAGGACTACACACAAAAAAAACAAAAATATATAATAAATAAATATATGTATATTTTTGTTTATTTATTTTCCCTTCCTTCCCTCTTGTGCTGAGGCCCATGCACAGGCTGCTAGATGTAATGCCCAGCATAAGTCAGCATTCTAGTGCTGAGCCTGTAACTACACTTAACACCCACCCACCACTGATGTCACTGGTCAGGTGACACAGCATTAATAAAAGAGGCCGAGCCCACGTGCTCTAGGCCAGTTGCACCATACCTCCAGTGTGTCCTGTGTCTGCGTGTGACTGATTGCCAGCATGAGGGCCGAGGGCCCATCACAGGCTTTACACTAATGATCCTGGCTTGGGGTGATGTGACACCTATTCACCATTCATTGAATTTTGTTGCGCTGCATGAATGAGGCGAGGCAGCACAACAGGCACCTTTTTAAGCAGCTGAGCTTCTTCAGTTTTGTGAACAGAGAGCTCTTTGAGACGCTAAACTTCTGTTCCCGGTGTTAAGATAGAGTTAAACGAAACGTGAGCATGCACCACGCTGATTAATGTGCGGGCTCACCTGAACCTTTCTCAAAACCGGGACATATCTTTGTATTAGCCAAAAGTGTCGAGACACTGTGACAGTCCTTGTTTAATCGGTACTGTCCAGGAAAATCCGAGATTTCTGGTCTCCTTATACATGCTGCATCTGCCTGCTGTTTCAAAATAATACTTTCTCCACTGTGATCATAGTGTATAGTTGGCTCCAGCCCCAAGTGCAAAGAGTGGGATGGCAGGAGGGTCTGTTATTCACTAAGAAAGCTCAGCTAACAATAAAGCCCCTCTGAAGCTGCGCTGGCTCTCTATGACCTTACTTTGTTTTGCTGTATTGTGTTTTTAACATCCAGTTTATGCCACTGCACACAGGGATGCCAGCTTGCTTTGTCTCTGTTTGGCGACAGACCAGTGCCGGATTAAACTCTGTTAAGGCCCCTAGTCAGTCAAAATTTCAGGCTCCACCTCGCAAATTATCTCCTAATATGTTTTTAATTTTACCAACCAACAATTTTAATGAATCAATTTTATTACACAAAACGAAATATTAACAATTATTAATGTTGTTGAACAAAAATTAATTTGAAACAATTTAAGAACGCTTGATTGTAATTTTCTTTCAAGATCAAATCAATATTATTTTGATCCACTGTTGCAGAGCCCCTAAAAGGAGTGGGGCCCATAGGTCGGTGCCTACTTTGCCTATTTGGTAATCCGGAACTGCAACAATCAAAAAAGCACTGTGATAAGAGGCAGGGTGTGTCAGTAGCTCCCACGTCTGTACTCAGCATCGTGGCACTATCAATCAATCATTCAAGGAACATTTATAAAGAGCCCAGTGTAGTATGTTGTATTTAGTTATTAGTTTGTATTTCTATTTGTATTTCCCTTGTAAGTAGTATGTAGCCTTTTGAATGTGTTTGCATTCCATGTTCCATTGAATGTTGTAATGGAAAGTAATATACTTCACTGTTGGTCAGTTTCTTTCTTGCTGCTGATCCATACAGACGTGCTCATTTTATTGGAATAAATCTTTTATCTACCATCCATTTTTGATTCTTTAATTGCAAGAATACTATAATTATTTGGCGACGATCGGGATTCAAAGAATTTATTTTTGTGTCTTCTTCTGGAAATTTTGTTTATTAATCCAAGTGGAATCTACTCTGTGACCTCGCCTACTTTTTCTTCAAGAAAAACTCCACTAGCGTCAAGCGGAATTGTTACAGGAACCATTTCTACTGACTTCAAACGGAATTTAAGCAAGAACTATTTCTACTAGCGTCAAGCGAACTGTGAGTAGATTGAGTGGTTTTAAACCCAACCAGTCTCTCTCTCATTTTCGCTTTTACAGGAACCATTTCTACTAGCTTCAAACAGAATTCAAGCAAGAACTATTTCTACTAACGTCAAGAGAACTGTGAGTAGATAGAGTGGTTTTAAATCCAACCACTCTCTCTCTCATTTTCGCTCTTACTTCTTCTTCTGCACAGCTTTACGTTACGCAATTCATTTTATTTTCTACATAACTTTCGGATAAATATTCATCAGCGTTTCATGCAAGATTGAGTGTTTACCTTTGAATTCGTCCTCCGTTGCCGATTGCACTGTTGTTCTCGCGCTCCCGCGTTCTGAAGCTGCAGTGCATAGCAACGCTTCAAGTAATGCGCATTACGTCAGACGCATTACGTCAGACTCTTTCATTTGTATCTGTATTGTTTATTATCACACGTCAGAGGTCACACCACGTAACCCTATGCAGTAAACATGCCCCCATTTTGAATTTATTCCGAACTTTAATGTTTTATTCGTGAGCGCGTCTGAACTTTCTTCTTCAACAGAATTTCAAGTATATCTACATCGCATGTAAGTTATTTGGATATATTGTATTTTCGCACATTTTTTTAAGCATATTTAGACACGTTTTATGGTATTTAATTTTGAGTTATTTCTGCCTTCACCAAGAGTAATAACAATTCAACTGACACTTGAGCTTCTACTAGCACTTCCTCCAGTGCTTCAAATTCTTCCTCATGTATTAACATAAATATTAGCACTCCAAAAGAGTTCTTAACATCTCCTGGTGAACCTGTTATTAAGTGGACCGAATGGAAGGATTATTTTTTAAATTACATAGCCACTTTATTTATAATGGTGGTATTCTTTCTCCTGAAATAAAAATGAGAATGCTTTTACACAGTCTTGGTCCTGAAGGATTAAGAGTTTATAATCAGATGCAAAAACCAAAAAGATCAGGTGATTTTGATATTTTTAAAGCGGCTATTTTGGATTTGACTGAACATTATTCACCTACTGTTTGCATTGGTGTTACTAGATATGCCGTCTTCAAAAGGAAACAGCTTCAGCATGAAACTGTAGAAGAGTATGTTTCCCAATTGAAAATTTTAGCCACACATTGTAAAGTTGGTGTTTTACACGATGAACTCATTAGAGATCAAGTTTTTGTTTGCACAAGAAATAAAAGCATTCAAGATAGACTTTGGATTGAAGGAGAATCCAGCCTTAAGGATGTTATTACATTGTTGAAAAAAGCGGAGCTTTCAGATAGGAGTTCAAAAGCACTTTCAGAACAGTCTGAATCTACTTCTACTTCTACTTCTACTCCTATTGTTAACAACATTTCTGACAATAAGAAAAGCAAAGGAAACTAAAAGGAAACATAACAAGAATTTAAAATCCAACAAGAATTTTCAAACGAAATCCTTCAATTACAAGTCGTTTAACAAATCTAAACCTAATCACAACGACTCATCCACATTTGCATGTTATCGTTGTGGCGACAAGAATCATAATGCAGGTTTTGAAAAGTGTCCAGCTAGAGCCACGAAGTGTTCTATTTAAAAATCACACTGCCTTTTGTAAATTGTACATTGCTATTGATGGTCCTTCTGTGTTAGGTTGGAAGGATCAAAGATCTTTACATATTATTCTCGATCCCAACAGCCCTGAACAGGTTCTTCTTACTGGTGTGAGTGAAGATACAAAAAAATGGGCTCTCAAAGAATTTCCTAACGTGTTTTCAGGTAAGACTGGTAAATTTAAGGGTTTTTCACATCGTATAAAATTAAAAAGTAATGCCACGCCTAAAGTACATAAGGTGCGCAACATACCAGTGATTGTTAGAGATGAGGACAAGAATGAATTACTGAAATTACAAGAGAATGGAATTATAGAACCTATTGAGGCTGCTGAGTGGATTTCTCCATTGGTCGTAGCTAGACGGGCCAATGGAAACATTTGTTTATGTGTAGATTTAAAAAATGTAAACAACAATTTAATTGTTGATCAATGCCCTTTACCAAGATTCGATGAAATGTTGTCATTAACTCAGGGAGCTAAATACTTTTCTACGCTAGATTTATCTTCGGCGTACCACTAGATTTCTTTACACCATTCTAGTCGGGATCTGACAGCATTCTGTACTCCTTTTGGTTGTTTTCGTTTTCGCCGCATGCCTATTGGGTTGGCATCCGTGGCTGCGGTTTTTCAAAGACTTATGACACAACGTTTTGGAGATACCCAGGGCCTCATCTTTTTCCAGGATGATATCCTTATCATGGGAAAAAATATGCATCAACATGATTCCAGATTAAGAAAAGTCTTGAATATTTTAAATGACTTTTAAATGACGTGTCTTACTGCAGAATTTTCAAAGTGTACATTTTCAGAAAATAAGGTAGTGTACTTAGGACATGAGATTGGCGAACAGGATATAAGACCAAAGACTAAATTGGTAAGAGCCATTTTGGATGCACCTTCTCCTAAATATAAGGACGACTTAAGATCGTTTTTGGGTTTAGCTGAATTCTATTCTTAGTTTGTTTCTAACTTCTCCGAAAAAACTCACCCCATGAGAAATCTGTTGAAAAATAAAGTTCCTTTTATATGGTCACAAGAATGTCAACAAGCTTTTGTTACAATTAAAAAAGCTATTTGCTGTGCTCCCAATCACCAAGGGTTTGATCCGAGTGCTTCTAAATTGGTTACTACAGATGCAAGTTCCAAGGGTTTGGGAGCCGTTTTACCTCAAATTTCAGAGTGCCGTTTTACCTCAAATTTCAGAGTGCAATCAAGAAATGCCCTAAGGGCATGTGTGTGCGCAACATATGTGCACAGACCAATTTCAGGGGTGCAACAGGGTGTCCTTTGGACACCCCTGCACCCTTGAAATCGCAATCTCAAATCTCAAATTGAGAATGTCTTCCCATTCATTCCTATGGGCCTCTAGGCCCATAGGAATGAATGGGGAGGTATTCCTTAATTGCGACTCGCAATTTGCGAGTCACAATTAAGGAATTGTGAGGTCAGAGGCAAAGCACATAACAAGTTATACTCAGAAATACTTTAAATAGCACAATTTACAGTTAGGCCCTAGGGGCGCGTAAAACCATATACTAAGTAAGTGGTATGAGAATCACGACTTTGGAAAGGGAAAGGCCTAGGGCCTCGAGGATCGCTGGGGCTACACTATCTGACCCTTAGGTTAGGAGTAGGAGGCCCACAGGCGGCGCGTGCAGAGTCAAAACTCTCACGCGAGAGTCAATAGACAGTCAATAGGAACGTAAAAAGGTAAGTAATGAAGTTTTAGGACACTTCCGGTCTAACTAGGATTTCACAACTAGCAAAACTGGACACTAGGATAGTCAATCCCTACAGGAGCACCGAAGTACTCGTGTTACCTCACCACGGGTTGCGGGTGCATAGGTGTCAAAGTGTGTCGGGTTTTCTCGTAGTTTCCTATGGAGCCTCGGAAGAAGATGCTGCAGGCGACCAGGAGGAAGATGTCCGGGTGGATCCAAGGATGGATATAGGATGAAGAGGACCTGAAAGCAGAGGGGACAGTCCTGGGGCCTCATTTATGAGAACTGACGCATCGCTGCGTGAAAGCAGCGATGCGTCACTTCTCAGTACACACTCCTTGCGACATACCTGATGCGTCATATTTAATGTATGACGCATCATGTCGCAAGGAGTTACAGATACGTCAGTATTTCTGACGTATCTGTAAGCGCAAAAGTGACGCATTGCTGGAGTGTGTCACAAAAGTGACGCAACTCCAGCAATGCGTCCTTTCACTTGGGGAAAGCCCCATGTGAAAGGACTTGCGTCAGTCTTACGCCTGCTGTGAGGCAGGCGCAAGATTTTGACGCAACAGCGTCCTAAAAGTGACGCAGCGAAATCTCATAGATCTCACTGCGTCACTATTACGAGGCTTTTTGCAGGGGAACGCCCCCTCTGCATACATTATACCTGACGCAGGTATAATGTAGCGCAGGGGTTTACAAAGTGACGCACCTGCTTAGATGCGTCACTTTGTAAACAGTGCGCAACAGGAGGCATGTTTTACGCCGCCGATGCGTCACAAAAAGTGACGCATCGGAAGCGCAAAACTGATGCAAGGGCTCATAAATGAGGCCCCAGGTCACTAGCCAGTGACCGGGTGGAACCAGGAAGGAACCAGATGTCGTCGAGGAGCAATCAGGTGCAGATGTGAAGCTTGTCGTTGCAGCCACGCGGACCAGGAGGCGTCGAGGATGACCAGGTGCTGGAGAGGAGCTGTCCCACGAAGGTTCTCACAGATGGAGGGGTTGACTTCAAGATTGGAGCCAACAAGCCTAAGCAAAGGCAACCCACGCAGGATACACAAAAGGCTTCTGGTGCAGACCAGGAGGGTCTGAGGTACTTCACCTTTTCAGGGAAGCGAGGGCCAGTCTGCAGCAACCAGACCAGCGATGGGTTTTCAAAGGAGTCATTGTCAGAGGGCTACTAGCCAACGGGCCAGCAACCGGACAACGTGTCGAGCAGAACACAAGCAGAAGGGCCCCACGCAGATCTCGTGGAGTGTGGAGCGCTGGTCTTCGGTGCAGGTGGAGCTCGGTGTCGGGGTGTCTCAGTCCCCAGGGCACAGCTTCGAGGATGCCTCAGGAGCTGCGCTGTTAGCAAGTTGAAGACTTTCCAAGTTGCCTGCTTTCACGAATTCCGACACCTTCCACGGAGCTCAGCTGTGCTGGAGTCGTGCAGTGGGGTCAGAGGAGTCCGGGAGTGGAGGTCTTGTCAGGCTCTGCGCTCGAGTTCCGGCGGGAACAAGGACAAAGCAAGCCGTCGAGTTGCTAGATGGTGCCTGGTTGCCCAGGGTGGTCACTCCATGCCACAAGAGAGATTATTCAGTCTTCAGCCTCAGTTAAATGTCGAAGGGTCCAGAGTTTCGTCTTCAGTTCTATTCCAGGATTAATCTAAAGTCTCCTGGGTCAGCTCCTACCTTTATACAACTAAAGGGGGCTAGTTTACTCACTAGGTCCCTCCTATGGGTAGGACCAGGAAGGGGGGTGGTTACACCCCCTTTCCTTTGTCCAGTTTCGCGGCATAGCTGGGGCTGGAGTGCCCCAGCACCGGTTTGAACTGGACTATGCATGGAGCACCTAGTGTGCCCCAGGCAGTGTCTGTTTCTTTTCAGCCCTCCCTGTCCCAATACACAAAATCCTGTCTGGGGTGGTGCTCGCATCTCTCCAGGCAGGAAACCTATTGTCCAGGCCTCCCTCGCTGGAAGGACTCCCTGCAGCAGGAGGTCAGCAGCATCCATTTTGCGACGCTGGGGCTCTGGTTAACTTTAACCGGGATAGTCAGCAACAACATGTCTTCTCCCTCTAGAAGGGTGGAATGCTACCCCCGTTGCCAGAATTGGCGAGGGGGTAGTATTCCAAAGCGTATGACACCTTACATGACATGTTTGGATAAAGCCAAACCAAAGTTAGCATTTAACCGCGAGGTTCATAATGCACTTAAGAGTATATGGTATGGCAATATCATAGAACAGCTATAAGGACGTGGGTCCGAAAGCTGCAGACAGGCTCAGCTAATGCTAGAGCACCATCTCACACATAACCAAGCACTCTGCCTCCAGGATTGTTAAGGCCTGCCATAGGAGTGACTTATAGGTTATTATGTGTCTATATATAAGGTAGGTATAGGGATACTATACCTAAGCAAGGGGTGATTACACGACCTTGCCCCAGCTGAGTGATCAGCCAGTTGTGTCAATTTAGGTGGCCAGCCAGGGGTGGCATAATATATGCTGCAGACCCTGGTAGGCCTTGGATGCACCTATGCCCTGGGTACCTATAGTACACTATACAGGGGCTCATAAGGTGACCCAATATCCAATTGGAGATGTACCTAGAGTACATGGAGTCCATTTTACAGTGAGAGCAGATAGCCTGGAGCCCTGATTAGCAGGATCCCAGGCCAACTAAGTCAAAAACCAGCTAAACACTAGGCAAAAAATCTGGGGTAACCATAGTCAGGTATCCACCTTCCTACACCATCCATTATTGATTCTTTTATTGCAAGAATACTACACACAGCTACCTCCGTCAAGGTGTCCCAGCGCTAACACAGCAGACTAAAGAGATTGAAGGCTCGTGCAGCTATTTCCCTTGCTTAAAGAGCCAGGTTTTCAGCGCCTTTCTGAAATCCTGCTCTAAGTTCAGCATACATAGGTGGTGTGGCAGAGCATTTCAAAGTTTGACAGTCCTAACCGTGAAATACCTGCCCCGTCTTATTTTAGAAAAGCGAGGGACATTAAGATAACGCTGATGGTTAGATCTTAATGTCCACTCCTGGCTGTAAAGACTACATCGCCGCCTGAGGTAGCCGGGGCCCTTACCCTGGATGGCACGAAAAGCGAGGGTGAGGGCCTTGAATTCCATCCTCCTAGCTACTGGGAGCCAATGGAGCTGTTTAAGTTGGGGGGAGATGTGCAGGTGCATAAGGACCTTGTGAATGAGCCTTGCCACCGCATTCTGCACTGACTGCATCCTTTTGATCAGGTACCCTGGCACCTCCAGAGGAAAACAACCTAAGGCACAGTTCCTCCTCGTATCCCTGCTATTACTCCTTCCTCCCCTCTCTCCTATGAATCTTAAAACATTGTTTATGTGTACTGTATCTTACTATGCTCTTGTATCTGATGTAAATTTTGACGCAACGATCCTAAATGTAAAGCGCTCTGATACCCTCGTGGGTCAAGTTCGCGCTACATAAAACTTTACAAATAAATAAATAAATGCAAGAGGGCGGAAGGTGTTGAATTTGTTGGATTTTTGATCCAACACCTTCCCTACTGTTGCACACACTGGAGTTGGAATAGTAAACTATACTATTCCAAATTCCAGTGCTATCCCTACTGCAAGTCATTGTAATGACTTGCGTTGTAATGACATGCGATGTAAAGGCATGCGTTGTAAAGAGTGCTATTCACCCCCAGATAAAGACAGTTGGCATTGTCAATGTGGGATGTCACTAGGGCATGAACAGTGATCCTGTGGCTCTCTTCCGGCAGGAAGCCATGGAATTTTCTGGTAGATCTCATTTTACCGAAGCAAGCTGCTGAAATTTGCCGAACTTGTGCCGAAAGGGGCAGGTCCTTATCCCATCTGACTCCAAGGTTTTTAACTGAGTCCTTAGGGGAGTAGGGTCGGACTAGGAACTAAAACCGGCCCTGGCAAAGTGCTCGGCCGACTCCCCAGGGGGTTTGGGAGTACGCCCAAGCTTTTTGGCACGGCCAATTTCGTTACAGCGGCCGGTATTGTAGCTGTGCTGCATAAACCGTCCTGTAACAAAATCAGCCCCCAGGGGCCCAAAACCGGCCCCCAACCCTGACGGCCCACCGGGGAAATGCCTGGTGTTCGCTACAGCCAGTCCAGCCCTGTCGGGGAGCCCTCAGAAGCAGCCTGGGATGTTCTAAAGAATTGGAAAAGTGGGAAATTTTCAAGGGGCCTCTGAGAAGCTGAACTGTTTCTCTGTAGACATGTCGTCTGCTGCACCTGCATGATCCCGAGGTGCTGGGAGGAAATAAATACAATCTTTCCCTGTCCTCATTATTGAGAAATGTCACAAATTAAAAATATTCAACTCATGAAACAAATTAGCAACATTGCTAAAACAGCTTCAGCTTTATCTGTCCCATGATAACATTTTGTGCATTAGAGACTCAGGCTGTTCTGTGAACAGAACAAGAGTATATAATGCTGGGTCTGTTGAAAGTCAAAGCAAGGATCAAAAAAGTCACTAAGTGAGTCCAAATGTAAAGCCACTGGGGAATTCAAGGTATGTGCCTGGGAATTTAGGTATCACAAGCCTCATTATGGCTTCTGCAGGGAAAGCTGCTGAGGAGCACACCCTAGAAAGAATCAAACACTTTCCATTTAGAAGGGAAGTTCGTTTTCTTTCCACCTAAAATTAATCTTGCTTCACCTTTCTCGCACACTTAACATTTCATCAGTTCAAATGCAGGCTAATGTTTTACCCAGTCCATTTTGCCTCGTTAGTCTTTACAGCATGGCTGCCACTATTCCATGAGGAGGAGCAGTGGAGTACGAGTACCATATTAGAGGTACTTTCCGCAACAACGCGAAGAGTAGGCACCACTTGAGCCTGTTACCCCCTGGAGGACGCTGAACGCCCGCTACTGTGAAGTTCCACTAAGGCATCATATGCGTCAAGGAACTACAGACACCCTGTCCGTTAAAACCTGCAACTCGGGGGACATGCACTTTTATCTTAATTGGACCTGAGTGACAGATCTTTCCCAGGAAAATACTGGGATCTACTGTGATCGAGTTCAGATAACAGCGTCGATAGAGCTATCTTCTCTAATATTACTTCATTATCCTGACTGTTCAGTTTATGCCCTGACGAAATCCCCTAGGCACATTTTGGGGATGAAACGCGTTGGCTGTGCCGTTTTATGCAAATGAAAATAAAGAATATATTTAAGAAAAACGACAGAGGATCTACGTATTTTATGGACTTTTCGAGCTACTAATTTCATTGAGTGCGCCTCTCTACTCTTTTTTCTATTTGCTTTGATATACATCCTTGGCAGCGGATGGTGAGAGTAGCAGCACCACCAAATATTTTTGAAACAGGAAAAGTTGATGTGCGAAACCTTGGTCAGCTGCTGTGTGCTTTGGTTTATTGAGCATATTAGACTATACCTTTATTTCATTACCTCTTTTTCATTATATAACCTCGTTCCAGATAGGGAAAAAAACTGACAGTGACCATTGCCCTCAGGAGATGGCCTTGAATATTGTGAGACCTACACTCGAGCAATCAAATGCCCCAAAAGAGACTATTCATACTGTTAATTTAAAAAGTATTCAGTAGCAATGGGTGAAATTTTAATAGGAAGGGCACAACAACACTTTATGGAGCGCACTGGACCAAATGAGGTCACAAAATGGGAACAATTCACAACCACTATGTCGAACTATGCAACACAGCCCAAAGCATTTGCAAAGATCTGCAAAATTGACAACCTATCCCGAGAGTACAGAGGAAAAATTAAGGAAGCAAAAAACATGAAATACCGTTTAATGAGGGAAATACAGTTGGACCCCAACGAAAAAGCAAAGCAAAATCATCTTCGGACACAGAAATTCAAATTAAAAAAGTTGAAATGGGAAGCAACCAAATCAACGGAGGATGACTTGTGGGCAAAACTTCACTCAGACACTAAACAGAATGATGGGGCAAGGTTTTGGAAAACCATTAATTCGCTAATACGTCCGGCAAACCTGGGGGTCTCATCAAACATTACAGAGGAAACATGGGCATCCTATCTGGGCAAGCACTTTAATCAAGAACCACCCAAAAACCAGGTCTTATCTACATCAGATAACAGAATAGACGACAATGCTGACAATGCACAACAAACGCGATTGAGCACAAACACCAAAGACAAATATGAACCAATCAACACCTCAAAGCTTCAACTCAGCATTGAATGCCAAATAAAGAAAGGTAGAAGGGAAGGAGCTCCGGGACCTAATGGGATCCCCCCAATCCTCTTTAAGCAATATGTGGGTTACTGGGCAGCAGCTCTTGAACCCCTTTTTTTGGAAATTAGGTGCTCGAACATCTTGCCAGATTCCTGGAAGGGCTCTATTATAACCCCAATATATAAAGCAGGGGATAGGGCTCTTTCCCAAAACTACCGACTAGTGGCCCTAATAGACAATGAGGCGAAGTACTTCGCAGGTTTACTGCTGGAGGAACTACAGGTATGGGCTGCAAAGAAATCTCTGATACCGGTTTATCAGACAGGCTTTGCTAAAACAGTGGGCACGACGACTAATATCCTAACTATGGGCCTACTAATAGACAAGGCAGAGACAAAAAAACTGCCCCTACATCTCTGCTACATAGACTATAAAGCGGCTTTTGACAACATTAACCGGAATCTCCTGTGGTCAAAATTAAAAAATTGGGGGATCTCAAAACCGCTGTTGGACCTGCTAATAAACCTTCACACGGAGACCTGGATACGGATAAAGGTGGGGGACGGCTCACTGCTGTCTAGGCTCATACCGACAAACAATGGCCTCAAGCATGGCTGCGTCCTGGCCCCAACATTGTTTAATCTGTTTTTGGGCGACCTGGCGCCAATTTTGACTAACTGCAACTCACATGCTCCTAAACTAGGAGGGCTTAATCTACCATGCCTCTTATATGCGGATGACATTGTTCTAATAAGCCACACTAAAGTAGGGCTTCAAAGCCTCCTGAACACCACTCAGAGTTATTCCGAGGCAAATGATCTAAAAGTAAATCTCGAGAAAACTCAAACTATGACCATCAGCAAAAAAAAAGAAAAACCTTCACGTGGTTCTGGAACAAATCTCGCATCAAAGACACGCCAATATATAAATATTTAGGCGTGAAGATTGACAACGGCAGCCGATTCAGTGCACAAAGGTCTTGCATCAAAGGCAAAGGGATAGCTTTGGCAATTGCTTTAAAAACCTTGACTAATAAGCTATCTGGTCCATCACTAACACCTTTGATACAAGTTATTCGAGCTAAATTACTGCCTACAATCACTTATGGAAGTGAGGTTCTACGAGGCAGAGATGCAACAATACTTGACAGCACAATCATAGCCGCATATAGAATTATCTTTAGTCTTTCTAAGCGGACCTCCCCACCACAGATCAGGCTGGAGTTTGGCATCCAACAGCAGCTCCTGGCACGTCAGGGGGCCTATATCTGCGTATGGGACAAAGTGAGGAAATCTGCACAGGGAACATTGAACGAATATCTGTGGAGGGAGATAGAGCAGTCTTCGACCTCGCCCGCAGCCAAATATCTAGCAAAAAGCCTTGTAAATACCGGGCTGGAACAGCTTTGGGCTTCCTCCTTAGATCACAAAACTTTCAATAAATTGGTAAAGAAATCTATCAAACACCAGTCGTGGGTACAAGATAAAACAGATTTTTCAAAAAGAACGCACGCTTGGATGACTTTGAACTCATACTCGGCAAAAGCTCCTCAGAACTATTTGGGCTTGGGCTATGCCAAAAATACCAAAATGTGCTTCTTAAGATACAGACTAGGGCTGCTGCCCTGCACTCAGCATTTCCCACACTGGTTAAAAAAGAAAGCAGGCTTGCCATGCCGGATATGCGGTCATTCGCAAGAAGATATGATTCACCTACTATGCTCTTGCGAGAACATGCAAGAGGAGAGGAAACTTCTTTGAAACAACATTTTATTCGGTTTGGGATACGTACACGAAGGAGTGCAGTACTTACCTGTTTTTCATCTCAGGACCCTCAACTGAGTTGCGGCCTTGTAAACGTTTTAAAGGCTGTGGAGGAAAAAATGCCAGGACTAGAATCTTGAACCGATCTGACCCCATCCTGTTTTGTAATACAAACTATGTCTACTTCCAAATACTGTGTGATAAATGAAAGGCTAATACGATTTTATAACTATGAAGAACAGAACATCATTGTTCATACTATGATGGTTTTAAACATATGTGATTTTACATTGCGTTTTATTTTAATTCATATTTTGTATCGTATTGCATTGGTTTTAATTAACTGTGCAAATAAAATTACTTACTTACTTACCATCCCATTGGAGGTAATATTAGAAAACCTATACCCAATTGGGAATACTTTTGAAAGATTTACGACACCAATATTTTTGTCCGACAACATTTTTACTAATGATATTCTTACTTACACCCACTAGTAAGGGTGCCAGACAGGATTACTCTCAAGATATAAGCTGGATCTAGACTAGACCTTGATGATAGTCAATACATTTATGAGACTGCTTGACCAAGTCAAATTAAATACTTCACTTCACTTCTTGCATAATAAAATGCTGCTTGACTTAATTCTGTATTGTATTGCGTTTGTCTTTTAGAACCTCATATTTGTTATTTTTATGTTACAGGTAACTGAAAAGGGAAGGCAAGAGAAGACAGATACAGGAAAATCAGATTGGTCCTTGCTTGATGCATCCATCAAACTATGAATACCTGTTGAATTCCATTCAAAGTACCTTGGGTTTTTTAGAAGTTAGGGACACTATTCATAAACTTCTGTCGATAGGGCGAGTTGTTGGTACTGTACAGAATGTGTTGGTATTAAAATGAAGTTGCAGTGCCCCAATAACATCAATGTGTAGAAAAACACTTTTGTGGTTATATATGTTAATTATGATATAGAAGGGTAAGAAAGTAAAGAATGACAATGAGTTATGCACTATTATGAGCAATATAAATCTATTAAT
Organism: Lissotriton helveticus; assembly: GCF_964261635.1. Lineage (NCBI taxonomy): Eukaryota > Metazoa > Chordata > Amphibia > Caudata > Salamandridae > Lissotriton > Lissotriton helveticus. The sequence continues at coordinate 717,648,276 of NC_136068.1, read as the reverse complement.
TCGATGCCACACAAAATGTGTCAAAAAATATCTCCCCACACCATTAGCCTGTCCATGTTGCATGAATTAATGACGGTTTGCACAAGTAGTTATTGCCTCATTGCATCAGAAAAATGTGTATTTGCCCAATTTTATGATGAACTTCACTAAATCGACATTTATAAGTGTCACTTCGGAAAAAAACTTGCTTATTGCAACAAAACAACGAAAGTTCAATAGTGAAACGTTGACTTTCGCAAATAGGGTTGTTACCAGGAATATGGGGCGCAGAATATCTTTTTACCCTAATATCAGAGCCAAAAAAATTGAGGACTGAAATACCGAAAGGTAAGTGCATATAGTGAAGTATAAATTGCCTGTTCTTAACTCTATAACTATTAACCTATTTAAAAAAATATATATCTATATATAAATGTGTACAGTATAAAACAAGCAACATCCACTTTAAGAAAACATATGACCCATTTACACATTAAGTAACACAATACACAACACCTCAGTGAGTATATCTGCAGTAAAATAGTACAATGTCCATCTTCACTTATTCCCTCTCACTGGGTCTGACTGAGTGTAGGGACCTGCCCTCCCATGATGATGCTGCTGCAATAAACTTTAAATTAGTACTTCTCGCCCCTCCCATCCTAGACAGTAGTGCTCGCTTCATCTGCCTCACATTCTGTTGAACAATTTTGGGCTTCCTCTGCTGGTGTGGACCACTGTTGCTGCCTCCATACACATACCATGCCCATGAGGCATTGCTTCTTAGTTCACAACAACTAACCTTGATGATATATGTATCCTGAAGGTACATAGTTGTGGAGTTAGATGTAGAAAATCAGTTCATATATATGTACCTGTCGATATTTTTGTGCTTGATATTATGACTATGATATTCAAATATAATGATATTCCCTTCTTGATATTCAGGACCCACACCAGCAAACAGTTATCCTGATGCTTCCATATCCTTGCAGGCTTCACATCAGTGGCGGCTACTCCGCTAAGGCGGAGGAGCGCGCCCCTCTACTTAGAAACACTGAAAGAAGGGAAAAATAAAATGATAATACCTTGATGTTATTAGCATTTTATTTTGTCCTGCTCTGTCAACTTGGTGGGGTGAGGCTGCGCTGCTCACAGAGCAGGGCAGGGGGAGCAGTGGTGGGCACACAGAAGTTCACATGACGCTTTGGCCTGCCCAAGAGGGCCGGCCAAACAGTCAAGTGCACGTAGCATTATCCACCCAGGCTACATTACAGCCTGGGTGGAGAGCATGGCCAGACCCCCAGTCTCCATCTGAGTGCTGATCCAAGGCGCTCAGACCAATCACAACATTGCGTTGCAGCATTGTGATTGGCTCAGGGGAGCCTGGATGTGCTTCCTGTTTGGCGACTTCGGCCCAACATGGACGAGAGACGACGTGGGAGAGACGCGGCAGAAGGTAAGTGTATTTTTGTTTTTATCTTTCTTACACCCCCTAACACCTCCCCCACCCCAGATCCGTGCTGACCGCCACTGCTCCACATGTGTCTCCTAATGAGAAAGATAGCCTCTGTATGTTAGGGAACAGGTGGCAAATTAACTTTTTCAAGACTTTAACATAGTAAACAAAGATGTGGAGGTAGTTCACCGAACAAGGATAACCAGTAACCTTAGTTTAGTAATCATTGGCTCTTCATCATTAAAAATCTAACGAATCTTCATTTTTGCTGCATTCTGAAATTGTGCCCTAGAGTACTAAAACCACCCATGCTTTCGAAAGAGTTTTAAAAAGATAAAATAATGGCATGCAAACAATTTTTCAGACTCACTGAGCATTAGTTGATTAGCAAGTGACCAGAGAAAAGTTGAAAGAATACGATGGGTTGTCTCTGCTTGTTAAGGAGCAGATTAAAATCATCCAGAAGGATGATTGGAGTGGTAGATGTAGGAAGGTGGATATCTGACTATATGGTTACCCCCACCTTTTGCCTGGTGTTTTGCTGGTTTTAGACTTTATTGGACTGGGACCCTGCTATTCAGGGACCCAGCCTATCTGCTTTCTCAATAAAATGGACTCCATGTACTTTAGGTACATACCAGATTGGTTACTGGGTCACCCTTGTGAGCCCCTGTATAGTGTACCCTAGGTACCCAGGGCATAGGTGCACCCTAGGCCTGCCAGGGGCTGCAGCATGTATTGTGCCACCCCTGGTTTGCCTTCCAAACTGACACCACAGGTCTGTTCACACAGCCTTGGTAAGGTGGTGTAATCACCCCTTACTTAGATATAGTATACCTATATCTATATATACCGACTGACACATATGCACCTATAAGTCACTCCTATGGCAGGCCTTGACAATCCTGGAGGCAGAGTGCTTGGTTTTATGTGAGAGGGTGCCCTAGCATGAGCTGAGCCCCTCTGCAGCTTTCGGAACCATCTCCTTATAGCTGTTCTATTATATAGCCATACCATATACTCTTAAGTGCATTATAATCCTCGCGGTTAATGCTAACTTTGGTTTGGCTTTATCAAAACATGTTGTGTAAGGTGTCAAACACTTTGGACTACCCTCCACGAGTTCTGATGGTGGGGGTAGCATTCCACCCTTCTAAAGGGAGAAGACATGTAGTTACTGGTTTACCCGGTTAAAGTTAAACGTGCCTCAGCATCACAAAAGGGATGCTGCTGCCACAGACACAAGTCTGCCCTCCTGCTGCTGGACGAAACTCCACCAGGGGAGGCCTGGACAATAGGTTTCATGCCCAGAGAGGTGCTGGCACCTCCCCAGACAGGCTCTTTGTGTATTGGGGCAGAGAGTGCTGCATTCAGTGAATGCTTTCCAGACACTGCCTGGGGCACACTAGGTGCTCCATGTATTTCCCAGTTCAAACCAGTTGTTGGGGCACTCAGCCCCAGCTCTGGCATGAAACTGGACAAAGGGGAAGGGGTGTAACCACCCCCACCCCAGGTCCACCCATAGGAGGGACATTAAAGTTAGTGCAACCCCTAAACTTAGTATAAGTATAGGATCCCTGTCCCGAGGACTTTAGATTACCCTGGATGAAACTCTGAAACATGTATCCTGGACCTTCGACATTCCATTTCGACTGGAAGATGGAAGACATCTCCCTTGTGGTCAAGGAGTGACCACCCTGTTCAGACAGGCACCAACAGCATCTTTGTCAGTCTGCATTTTCGAGGCTCCCGACGGATCCTGAAGAATTGCGACACAGGACATGGACTTCCAGACATCTCTGACCCCTGCCTTCGATCACAGCAAAGCTGAGACCCGTGGCTGACACGAGAGATGTGGGACCGGAACTCCTGGACATCCTGCATTTTGCTACCTGCATCAACTTCCCGAGGTAGCCCAAAGTTGTACATTGGGGTGCTTGAAGCCCCGGCCCGAGCACCTTTTGCACCAAAGCTCAGAGCTACACACTCCACGAGTGGTCCGTGGGCTTGCTTTGTGCATTTCCGCTCAATGCGTCTTTGTGGTTCCTAGTCCGTTAGCTAGTGAGCCCCCAAGAAGACAATCCTTTATTTCAACTTGCTTTCCTGGTTGCTCCAGGCTTGCTCTAACTTCCCTACAAAGGAAAAGTTCCCCAGACCTTGCTGGTCTGCACCGAAGCCAATCTTAACATCCTGCGAGGGTTGCATTTGCCAAGGCTGGTTGGGTCCAGTCTGGATACTGACACCGCAGTCAACTAGACCCTTTGTGGGCCAGCTTGAATCCAGCTCCTGGTTGTCGTCGACACCTCCTGGTCCTCGTGGCTGAAGAGACAAACTTCACCTTTTTCACCTGCAAGCACCCAACATCTGGTGGCATCTTTCTATCGCCAACCTGGTCATTGGCAAGTGGCCCAGACTCTTTCTCATCTGCTTTCAGGTTCTTCAGATCTTCGATCCACCCTTGGATCCACCCAGACACTTTTCCTCTGGTCGCCTGCAGCACTTCTTCGCAGCTCTCCATTGGAATCAACAACGAAACCCGACACCTATGCACCCGGCTTCCGTGGGTGAGATAACACGAGTACTCTGGTAGTCTCAAGAGTATTAGCCCTCTAAGTGTCTAAGTCTAAAAGGGTTCCATCGTAGTTCATTTAGAAGTGTCCTTAAATTGTAAATTTGTAACTTGTTTGTTTCCCATAGAAAGTCAATGGTAACCCGCGGCTGTGTTTAGTCACTGCAAGCGTCTCCCGTGGGCCTCCTACATCTTAACCTTTGGTTGTTTAGAGTAGCCCCAGCGATTCCACAGGCCCTAGGCCTGCTTTCTATTTCAGACGCGGTTCTTATACCACTATTTTAGTATGTGGTTTGTGAGGCCCCTAGGGCATAACGTATACTGTGCAACGTATCGTACGCTAATTGAGTAACTTGTATTGTTCTTTTACCTCTGACCTCATATAGAGTACAGAGGGGTTGTGGTTACAATAAATACATATATATTTGATATATACCTTGTATGGTGTGCTTTCATTTGGTGCTCAAGGGATTATAATTGGTAAAACAACTGGCTTAATTAACTCTCTGAAGTCTTATCCTAAAGACTGCTCGCCATTGCTGTCCCTAGGATAGCTTTCTATAAGGTTGACTTTACAACCACCATCAATAAGGGTCGATTAGACTGGTGCAAGGTGCCCACTAGAACTAGTGGACATCATATGCCAGGCTAACTTCACACAGTAGAGACAAGTGACTCCTAAACAGTGGCAGGTTCATCAGAGAAAGGACCAATTGTGCATGGGTGCAGTAGATAATATGAAAAGGCCAATGATACAAGCACAGATTAAGTCAAAATAAGGTTGGGGTGATTGATACAGAAGTGGGGGTGGTTGTGAGCAGCTGGTGAGGGAGAATCCCTGCTCCCTTTCCTTTCCTTTGCTGTTGTGGTGGCGTGTGTGAGGGACAATTGAAGTGAGGGGCCGTTGGAGTCAAAGTGAGCGTTGATAAAGGTTATCTTATTATAGACAGATCAAAAATTCCATGGACATCATAAGTATGAGAATGTGCTATGGGCAGTTGTAAGCATTTCACGGTTTGTTTGTAGTTCAGCCTCATGGGATCAGGTGGCTTGTAACTGATTTGAGAGAATGGTGGTGTGTGGACAAAACGAGGAATAGAAAGTTATCAGTAGGGTATTCTGATAACATGTCACTGGGTAGTATTATGGTGGTCATTTAGACTTGATGTTTGGCCATTACCAGTTGTTGGAGTTGGCCCTTTTTGCAGGGTCATCCCAGAACTTTTTGCCTTCCTCCTGTATTTTTTGTGACCTGTTGTTGGTGGCTTTAGGACTCTGGGCACTTTATCACTGCTGATCAGTGCTAAAGTGCATATGCTCTCTATGGTAAACTTGGTAAGATTGGTCTACACCTGTTTGGCATATTTAATTTACCTACAAGTCCCTTGTACAGTGGTATCTCATATACCCAGGGCCAGTAAATTAAATGCTACTGGTGGGCTTGCAGCACTGCTTGCGCCACCCACCAAAGTAGGCTTTCAAACCTGTCTCAGATCTCTGCCACTGCAGGGTCTACGCGTGCAGTTTACTGCGGCTGTGATGTGGCACATAAAGTGGTTGCCACATCAGTAACTCCCCTTTTACTACATATCAGTCACCCCTAAAGAAGGCCCTAGTTAGTCCTAAGGGCAGGGTGTGGTGTAGGTAAAAGGTAGGACATATGCCTTAACTGTGTGGCATTTCCTGGTAGTGACAAACAGCCCATTTGGTTTCTCACTGCTGTGAGGCTGCCCTCTCATGGGGATGCATTGGGGATTTCCTGATATGTGCTTCAGTGGTAATTCCTGACATGAGACGGGTAGCGTAATCAAGTTTGGTATGTTTGGAATAGTGGTGATAAATGCTGCATATTGGAATTCGCTGATTTATTATTACTATTTTAGAAATGCCACTTTTAGAAGTAGGCATTCTGTGTGCTATGTGTCTTTGTGTCTGCCTGTAGTGTCTTGGCTGTCTGTCTATGGAGTGCAGGGGCTGGGGATGTGCAGTGGCTCCAGAGAGTCTGGATGAGTCAGGGCTGGACTGAATAGACCTGGGCTGCATATAGAGTGGTGGGAGGAGATTTGCCTGGCACCTGAATAGGCCTGGTCTGCCCTGAACAATGATGACTCCGCCCCCCTGGGGTGTGTCTCGGGCCAAGGCTGACACTGAGAATCGAGGTTGTTGGGCACTTGCAAAGTGCCCCCAGAACTGGTGTGGACTGGGCTCAGAGCCCTGAGCCTGGGAAGAACAAAGACATATGCACTATACGTACTGGGGCTGTGACCCCATGTTTTTGAACTTTACTGGAACTTGAGAAGAAGACACTGCATGGGACAGTGAGAAACCACCTTGGAACTGGGCCTGTTGAACTGGACCTGTTGACCTGCTACTTTCTGGAGTTAGGGGAAGGACTACCACTCTGCCTAAAAGACTCCATGTGCTGTTCTCCCTGGGGACACTTGGCTGGTGTGCCCCTGTGGTGTCCCATGGCCTTGTGGCTTACCCTGTGTGCTTTAAAGCAGTGCATGGTGAGCGCTGTGGTTTCCCACCCTGTTATTTAGAAGCGCATTTAGAGCCCTTACCGGGTCTGGAGACCGCCCTTGCTTTAAACTATTTGGTGCCAGGTGAAAGCGCATGAGAAGCGCTCCTGACATTGTCCCGCACTACTCGGGGAACCCTGTGTGCTGAAGGCCGGGCTGAGCCCCCACCGCCTGCCGAGAATTATTATTTTTTTATTGTAAATCTGGGATTTGTAAAGCGCGAACAACTCACCCTTACAGGTCTCAAGGCGCTGGGGGCCGTCGTGGAAATTAAGTGAGATATTGCCCAGAGTCACATGGTGCTGAGCTGATATGCCTTCGGAGCCGGGGATCGAACTGTGAGCCCTGTGCTCCGAAGTCAGCTGCGTTGGCCGCTGCACCACACCTTCCCCACTGGAAAACACCAGAGGGTAGAAAAGAGAATCTGAACCCGGCTTGAGATTGTCGGTTGGTCCAGAATAAAGCATGCCTCGCTGTCCGTGGCCGTCCTGCTGCCCATAGTCTCCATTCGGCATTGTTGCCTCTGCCCTCTGGTTGCCTCTGCCCCCGCCTCCCCAGTGAGGGAAAGCCTGCAGCAGTTGAGGAAGACCCCAGCCCGTGAACAGAGGAAGCGTGCTGCAGTGTGGGTCCCGGGTCGCTTTGGATGCCCCCCCTTTGGTTTTCCTTTCCTTGAGGCCCCTAATCAGGACTGCTCTGCATTCCGGACCTTGTACCAGCTGTGCCGCATAGTCACAAGCTGATTCAGAAAAGGGGGTGGTGGGGGTTCTGAAGCATAGTCACAAGCAGCTGCCTTCGTATCTGTAGCACCAGGGTATTCATTATTGGTCAGAGACAGAGTGAGTTGCACCCCCGCCCCCTTGCTTGTGGCGTTTTGCCCCAGGACGTGTGAGACCTCGCCGGAGGCCCCTGGGGATGAGAATTGCCGCATTTATTGGTATAGGCAGGCACGTGGTCCAGAAACCTATAGGAAGGACACCAGGTACCCTAAAGAAGAGCACAGGTGCCGTGATGGTTGGGGTGCTCATGTAGTAGCATGCACACCTTATGAGGGGTAATTGCGGTACACTGTTGTTAGGGGTTTTACCTTATACTTTTGCCTAATGTGTACACTGCGACAGGTGTTTTGGAGTGTACTACTGTGTATGGTGATACATTGCCAGGGTTATTTCACCACAGGTACAGTGTCATGATTGTGTGACCCTGATCACAAGTGTATAAGGTGTTCCACTTAGGTGCCATACTGTGCGGTGTTATGCTCTGATGTACAGTTGCCGGTTTGAAGGGATAGTCCCAGTGGGGAAGTGTTTCTAATGTGTGCATTTTACCGGTTTCTACCATAGTGCACTGCTGATGATGTATGCGCATAAGGTGTTATGTTAAAGGTAATTTTACCAGTAGTTACTTGTCGCCCTAACTAACTATGATTTATGACAATTGGTCGATTGGCAACGTGGTTTATATAATACCTGTGATGTCATGACAAGTAACAAAAAGAAAGTTCCTTTCTGTGTTGTTCAATTTCTTAGTGACCTACAGGCCTACACACAGGTACCAGCTATTCATGCTATATAGTGACACAGATAATTATTTTTACACAACACTAAAATTACTTGTTACTCTCAAAATGTATTCTTTATAAAAAGTTATGTTGATAAAAAATCCTTAGTACACATATAACAAAAAACATATTACAATCAAATACTCAGGTCAATGTCCTACATTTCCTGTGACATTTCATTTACAATGCGAGACTCAGAGTCAACACTTCATATAGTGTAAATATGTTTTGACATAGATCACAATTAAATAAATACAATTATTATAATCAACATTTAAAAAAAACACAAATAGAGTCCTTTTGTCGAAGCGTTTCGGTGCTTTGTTCTAGATCATGTAAACACCTTCCTCAGGACAGAGCTTTATTTAAAAACAGGGTTTCTTCATTTTTATGTGTCTGTTCGTGGATGTCTCTCTTGGAGTACTGGACCTTTTGGATTAATATATTCTTGGTCCTCTTCGTGGAAACTATCAATGCATATGTCCCCTGGCCTTTTAACAGGGAGAATATTGTTGTTCCTTATGCCTTTCTCGTGTCTGCGTCTTTAAATCTGCGCAGGGTCTTATATGGATATGGGCTCTTTAGTGCCATTTCGGATGTTATTACGATGGTCACTCGGTTAGGCCTGGATTTATCGAAAGTTCCTAGCGCCTTGGTATCGTTTATGGTGATGTTTAAATGTCCTAGAACAAAGTACTGAAACGCGTCGACAAAAGGACTCTATTCGTGTTTTTTTAAAATATTGATTATAATAATTGTATTTATTTAATTGTGATCTATGTCAAAACATATTTACACTATATGAAGTGTTGACTCTGAGTCTCACATTGTAAATAAAATGTCACAGGAAATGTAGGACATTGACCTGAGTATTAGATTGTAATGTTTTTTGTTATATGTGTACTAAGGATTTTTTATCAACATAACTTTTTATAAAGAATACATTTTGAGAGTGCTTATACCCAGTCCTTTCTGGTTTTCTGGGAAACTCTCTTCTTTTGAAGATGTCATGACCAGTACCTGGTGGCACAGTGTAAGTATGTGATTGTGTTCTAATGTGTTGTTATGGATAATACAAAGGCTATTTTTATATAACCTTGCATGGAGTTTTTTTTGTGGTGTGCCTAGTGTGTCGCTGCTGTGTGAGTGTGTTGCGCAAACACTTCACACATTGCCTCTGGGATAAGCCTGACTGCTCTGCCAAGCTACCAAGGGGGAGAGCCGGAGTTATCTTCAGCGTGTAACTCCCTTGCCCTGACTAGAGAGCTGGGTTCTGCCCGGCTTAGGTGCACACCCTAGACAACCAGAAACTCAATTTCTAACACCAGTTATAAAAGGAGGGGGTATAGGATTATTGTGTGAGCTTGGAAAAACTTAATGTCATAGGTTCGATTTCTGTGCCTTGTGTAATAGGACTGCTTGTCAGTGTGTTTACTATGGTGATTTTGCAATAGGATAGCGAAAGCAGGGCGGTGACGTGGTCACAGCCATAATGCGATCATACTGCCTTGGAGCAAACCTGTTGCAACAAAATGAAGCACGGTCAGATACCTTACCAGGGTAGAAACTGCAGTTCTTGTGCTATGATTTGGCCCCAATTCAGATTTAGTTGTACAGAAGTATGTCTCTATCACAATGATATGCCTTTAAGAATTGATCCTGTGTCCGACCAACAGCTGATTCATCATCATCATCTGCTGCCACGGAGCTGCTCCCCTTGCTTTCATTTCTCAAATTGTGATAACATTTTGCATAAGTAGGGGAAAATGTACAATAATTTGTAAAAATATTCTTTGTATGAAAAAAGATTTTCTGCAAAAATACACGCTCTATGACTTTGGAAGATACTGATAACGACATTCCACATTTGGAGCTTTTTTACCAGAAAAGACCATAAGCAACTTTTCAAACTGTCTCATGTAAAACGTCATGGTCCATAGAAATATTGACAAGCTGGCATTTAATGTTGCTGCCTGAAAACAATTAAGCTAAACCGTCTCTGGGTGTATAAACTTTACTGACAGCGAACCAGACCTTCCTTCCACAACTGAACCAACATCAGAATCAGAAGCAAATACAGATAGTGATGGGAAACCAGACAACCAAACCTTTAAATACAATCAAAATATCAGCAGTGCCCCCAAAATCCGAGCCTTAATGCTTGTTTTAGAAGTCTGTAGTAAAATATGACCTTCTGAAAAGCAGTGATGCTGTAATTCACTACTTATATATAGTTTTTCAATTCAAGGGTTCCAATTCGGAGGAAGTACCACTGCCATACTGCAACATCTGACAACAGGGCCACTCAACCTGATGAAGTCCTTAACTACATTCATAGATGTCAGAGTGGGCGACCCTCAAGCTCGAGTGCCTTACGTATACACATGGAACTGGTTTGGTCAGTTAATACCTCTGGTTGATGAGGCCAACCTGAGTGGGAGGTATTAATCAGCTTATTATATTCAGTCTGCAAATAACATTTAACAGGGACATTTGGCTATAGCTACAGCAGTCTAAAGTGTCCGTCTCTGCGTCTGGGATTATGGTTTCAGTGGGTTGACACAGATTGCCCAGGATCATTACCTTAACCTATGGAAGTGTTATGGAGCTTTGTAAGCCAAGTGTTACTTCAAACTGCTTATAGCATTGTGCTGCATACAGGGCTTGATTTAAGCTGGGGGTTGCAGGGGTGGCCCACCAAAACAGATGCATGGGGCTGGCTCCTGTATTTCCTCATCAGAGTTTGACTTAGAGAAAGAGAGGGAAAAATACACAAGGGGGAAAGAAGGAGGAAGAGAAAGATGAATGCGACAAAGAGAGAAAACAGGAACTTGCAAGATTGCGGTTTAGGGGCACGGAGTGTCTGGTGGTGGATTAAGGAGGGTGAGCACCAGTCAATATCAACAAATGTGGGCTTCTGAGCATAACTTTGGGCCTGGCGCCTATTTTTAATAAAATGTAAGCATTGGCTGCAAATCATTCAGATCCTAGGGCTATCACGTTTCTTAAAGGTTTCATAGTATTAGAGAGTTCTTCTGCTGTGAATCTGGTGAAGCTTTCTATGTCCCATTTCTGCATCACTTTAAACAAATTTAAGGTTATAGCAATATGGTTCTGATGAAGCAAAGCTTCGCATATTTTGCGACTTGCTGTATTCATGAACCTCGTTTATGTGTAACAAGGTAATAAGTGTACGTCTTACTAACGTTATATTTAGTTTAAGCAAAGTTTATGAAGCTTGCCTATGTGTATTCCTAATGCATTTAATCCTTGTCCGTAAAATATGGCCGCCGCTTGTATTTAGTTACTGCGCATGCGTCAATCACACTCACGTGTCCTGACGGGTCTGCAGAAGTGGAGGGAAATTTATGCGCATGCGTAATACATAGCCTTGCCAGTAACGTGGTACTGCTCGTGCCACTGCTCTTGTGCCTGTTATATGTAGCTAACATTTAGACTGCATAAGTATATTTTGTAGTGATAAGTTGAAAGTTCAAAACCAAATGATGTGTTTTCATAATGTTATTTTTATGTATTAATTTGTTTTCGCTTACTTTTCATGTACCGCGGGGAATGGGGGTCTAACTGCACCAAAAGCCATCTTGGAGGTCCCTTCTACGCATGTGCGACTTTCTGGGGCACCGACAACCTTGGCTGATGGAACACCGCCAGTTGGCAGTGATGGGTAAGATGCTCCTGAGAACTGACCTGCAACCCTAGCAGGACGGAATCACATGTTCTTTTTCCGAAACAATGTAATATATCTATTGTATTTCTATGCAGTTTCTCATGGGAACCCCGATCTCGCTAGGCGGTACCCAGATATGTAAATGAAGCATCCAAATAGTGTGTTATGATTGGTGTATTACCCAAATCCTACCTTAGGACCAATCGAAATTGGGGATTCTGACACTCTGCAACATTTGGGGGGTGGTACCCTGTCCCAAAACTGTATATCTACCCTGGGTTCACCTAGGGAAAGGGTCCGACTTGTCTGGTTTAGCTGACCTGTCACTGACCCCTCGTACTCAATAGGTGACTGAAGATACAGAGCGCTGCGGAGCACTCTGTCCGAAATTGACCATAGACTAAGGTTTTACTGAACCTTAAAGTGCTGGCGAAGCACTTTGCTGGGAGTTCGCTGATCCAATCGGGGTCTTGATCGATAGCTGCAGAGAGGGTGGAACGCAGGCGTTGCTTCCAAACTGTGGGTGCGGTCCTGTCCTGAGCGGTCCTGTCCTGAGGGTTTGCTGTCCTGTCCTGAGGTCCTGTCCTGATTCCTAATCTGAGGGTATCCTGTCCTGTCCTGGGTGTCCATTCTGCACCTGCTGTCCTTTGAGGGGTATCCTTCCTTGAGGGTTTCCTGTCCTTAAACTGACCCGTGGCCAGGGTTTGGTTTCTACACCAGTCTAGGTAAATACTGCTCTAAGTTCTTTAGAACTTGCACCTTTCTATATTTCAGTCTTTTGCTTAAATAAAGACACACCTTTGCACATGTTGATTTTTCCATACTTTTGCCGCAAACTATTGAATCATAAAGTCAATTGCATATAATTTTAAATTGTTCCTATGCTATCCTACCTTTTAGAAATCATATTTTGCATTGCAGTTTGTCATTTTCTGATATGGTCTAGAACGGCCTTACTTAAACTGTCTGAAAACTCCTTGCCTTGAATGCATAGCATTTTTTCTTTATCTCATAATTACATTTAAATGGTTACCCTGACTTTATTTCTCTATAGTTATGTACTTTTCATTATCTTGGTTATTGATTGCCTTATTCTTGTAAGTTTAATGCTTGATGAAAACGAACTTTAGATAAACATTTTAAAACTTCCAGTTGTCCGTGGTCATTTACAAACAATATTGAATGTCATTTGAATTTGCATTTGCTGCCTTTCCTTTTACAGCTAGGCTCCTGATCCGTTGAGGTCATAGGTACCCGTGTCGGTGGATGGTAAGTCGGGTACTCTGAGTAATAACAGTAGGGAACACACACAATTGGTAGCAGCCCGTGAAGTCGCCCTGTCAATGAATAGTGTGAACTGAAAGTATATGGGCCCTGAAGCCGGAAACGGCGGAATCATTGGCTGGGTGACCTCGCGCGCTCTATCAGTTCAATTCGATGTCGAGCAAATTAGATTTACAATGAATGCTGTGGAATGTCAGGAAATCAATAGAAAGTAAAATGTGGTCTTTTGTGGTCTCTCCCTCTTTATACCTTGTGGCTAATATATACTTGACAGACTCCCTGTTTTTTTCCGTGATCCTCTGCCCCCAAAAGCGTATTGTTAGGCCAACTCTACTGCATTCTTCAGAGACAGCTTTTTCCAATATAATTCAGCTATATATTGCAGAAACCGCCCTAATCGCAGCCACCGATGACATCAGGGAGAAACTGACGCCCTGATCCTCCTTGATCTCTGCAGCCTTTGACACTGTGTCCCACTACACCCTCCTACAGGGCCTCCACCAGATGGGGATCCGAGGGAAAGCCCTCGAGTGGATCACATCCTTCCTCTCCCGAAGAACTCAAAGCGTCTGCCTCCCAACCTAGACCTCAGGGCCAAAGAATATCCTCTACAGCATTTCCCAAGGGTCCCCACTGAGCCCAACCTTGTTTAACACATACATGACCCCCCTGGCTACCTTTGTGAGGTCCCATGGTATTAACATACTTTCTTATGCTGACGACACTCAGCTCATCCTCTCCCTATCCTCTGACCCCACCACCACCAAATCCACTTCCACAGGTGCAGGACAGGTGTCACCAGCTGGATTCAGAACAGGTGGCTCATACTCAACACCGACTAAAATGGGATACTCATCTTTGGGAGCAACTCCTCTCCATGGGACAACACCTGGTGACCAGGTGGACTTGGCCCACATTCCCAGAGCACGCAAGGAACCTTTGCATCATACTTGATAGCAACCTCACCATGAAGAAGCAGATAGAAGATGTCTCATCTTCCTGCTTCCTCACTCTACACATGCACTGGAAAATCTTCAAGTGGCTCCACATTAGCACTAAATGCATCGTCACCCTGGCCCTCATCACAAGCCGCCTGGACTGCGGCAACTCCCGCTATGTGAGGATCACATCACAACTACTAAATAGACTACAGATTATTCAGAATGCAACAGCCCGGCTCGCCCTCGACTTACCAAAGAGGACCCACATCACACCTCACCTCAGAGCACTATACTGGCTCCCCATCAGCAAATGGTGCCAGTTCAAACTCCTAACCCATGCCTACAAGGCCCTGCATAACAAAAGACCTGCCTATGCCAACCACAGGGTGAATTTCCACCAACCCGCAAGAAAACTGCGCTCTGCATCCCTCTCCCTAGTCCACACACCCTCCATCCACAGAAGCAGGAGCAGCAGATGAGCCTTCTCTTACTTGACCACTAAATCCTGGACCAGCCTTCCCCTCCACCTCTAAAAGGCCCCCACCCTGCAGGAATCCAGTAAAGACCTAAAAACCTGGCTATTCGACTGACATCCCTCAGCAGCTGAACCCCCGCCCCCGTGCCTGGATACCGTCACGGGTGAAAAGCAGCGCTTTACAATGGCCATCGTGGATCCTTGCATGAGCTTTGTACTGAAACAGAATAATGGAGGAAATCTGCTACAAATTGTGCAGCGAAAGAACTAGACTATGTTCATGGAACCATTAGATCGTGCACACTGGGTATGCGGACATGCATCAATACTGGATGAAGTAAAATACCTTTGATATTGAAACATGTAACTATGCTTTTATGGCACATCAACCTCTAAAAATGCATCAAGATTTACTCTGTTGTGGTAGTTTGTTTGCAAATCCTTGGATGGCAGATATCTACTGAAACAATCCACAGACATCATGATGTTCAGACCTGGGCCACCTGCATTGTGCTACCCTGTGAACTCCGAGGTAAAGATATGTATTCGAGTACCAGGGTTTTAACATTAACGTGAAAGTGGGGGTCCTGGTAGAAAGTCCAGTGATACCTGGAGGGTTTCTCCATCCTAATCAAGTCTGGACCAGAATTCATTGTGGTGTGCTAAGAGCGCGAGTCAAGTTACTTGTTCCCTCAGTTGTTCCCTGCTCTCAGGTGTCCTGCCCTCCCAGCAGTATCAAATTTGCAGGCAGGTCCTTTCTTAGGGTGCTATGGCAAGGCGACCACACTGTCCCCATACCGAGATATGGACGCTGGAAACAAACTTTAACCAGGCGGAGGGGGAGAACTGTGTGTTTGTGAGTGTGTGCATGCATGTGTGTCCAGTGGGCTTAGAACCCTGAGTATGAATGGAGAAAATGTTATCCTCCCATATTTGTGCCAAGAATAACGTGGAGGAATAGTGGAGGAAATAGCTCACCCAAGAACATTCATCACCATACAAGAACGTTTATGTAATGTCTCATTAGCGAATTACATCTTCTTGCACCTCCCAGTCCTAGACCTGAATCAGCCAAAGAGTAAATGTGTGGAAATTACAGTTTATTTGTTCATCTTTAAACACAGGAGAGACTCTGCTTGTGGTTTGCTAGTAAGGGTACATGTGGAGATTGGATAGGGACCAAATGCTGATTGGTGGAAAGCACCACAGGGACACATGGGCCAGGGGCGTAACACGAAATGATGAGGCCTCCCTGGAGAATGTGACGAGGGACCCCTGAGTCTCTTATATCTTACAGGTATTCATGGGTCTTGGGCGGAATTGGGGCCCCAGAGAGAGTTGGAGACCATTGAAGAGTTGTGGGCCCTCCTGCATGACAAATTGCTGCAAAGGCCTGTGTCATGGGAAAAACACACCCACAAACACACACACACAACCACCCACACCTTGTTTCTTGTTAGTTAGCAATGTATCCCCCTCTAGTTATCTATGTGCCCTCTTTATGCATGTAAAGGAGCCACATTGTGCCCCACAGTGGGGCTGCCATTTTGCATCATGGGATATAAGAAGACTCTACAGTAACATAATGTGTGTTCCCTGTTCAATGTTTTACAGCTAATGCCACTGAAGGTGTATTAAATCTTCAGAGTGGCGGTCTGATATGTTTGTCAGAGAGCGTGTAAATTCTCATGGTAGACACACCCACGTGCCACTGGATGAATATTTAATGAACTGCTGGGCTCATCCCACATATCACTGATATGCTAAGCCCGCAGCTGCAATCGGCACATGTGAGCCCGAAGAAAGAAAGATGAGAGAAGCTCCTTCATTAGCCTGATCAAAAGCATTTTTCTCAAATAATTGGTGTTCCCTCCGGTGCAATGGTTAGGCCATCATGATAAATCAAACATGGGAATTACACATTAGTGTTTCATCGATACCTAGATCAGTGCCTCACTGAACGCACAATCTCCCCACGAGTTCAGGGTTCAGATGCCCCTCTAAGTCTAAAACACAGGGAGGAAAGGGCTGGCCAAAGAGCCCCTTCACAAGACGGTTTAAGGCATGGGTAAATTGGGCAATTGCCCACGGCCCCCACCTTCCAAGGGACCCCTGAGAAAGTCATTTTTCTCTCTAGATTCCCTCTGGTTTTTCCTATTTTTCTTGCTAAAACTATCTCACTCTCTGCCTACCTCTGATACTGTCTCTCTCCCCTGTATCATTTTAAGGATTTTTGTGGTTCTCAGCAAGACATATTTCAACTTTTTGTTTAACATGTAATTTAGTATTGTTTGGCATGATGCAGACTTGAATTGACAAGAAATTGGCAATGACGGTGGCTCCCAAATATGTCTTTCACAGGAACCCCAAAATCTCTAATATGATACTTCCCCTGCATGGTTGTCACTATACTTGTAATGAAAAAAAACATTAGTCGAAGAGGTCATGACATCCTAATAGGTTTATTGATGTATGAGTTCCAAATGGTGCACAGTAGACAACATCCAACGATCTCCTTTCTGTCAAATGGGGAACCCACTACATCACACAGAAACCCCCACATTCGTGCTGCATCATCCTTTCTACACTCCATTTTCCAGCCATGTCCCAGACTACAAATGCTATAAAACTCGTCAAGAAATTAATTTCCCTAATGTTATTGGGGCACGGTTAGCTGCCTGCCATGATGGCCACTTTCTTAGGAACTCCTATCACAAGGCGGTAGTGCTGCACACCCCCCCTAATCCTAAATCATTTTACTTTTTTTTGGGGGGGGAGGGGGTGTTATATAGCGCGAACTAGTCCCAAAGGTATCAGAGCACTTTTCATGAGCACCAGTTGCATTACAGATGGGCACATTCATATTGGTAGGCACGAGGAGATTAAGTGATTTGCCCAGAATCACATATTGTTGAGCGTCCCTGCTGAGACTCGAACTTGGTTCCACAGCTCTGAGGTCAACCACTCTAGCTATTAAGCCACATCCTACTTTTGAGAGAAGGAAAAGGCGGGAAACCCAAGTGGGAATCATAGATCAAGATGCCTTCACCCTGATGCAGACGTCTGCGACACAACACCTTATCAACCTGATCTGGTTCTGAAGGCCCAATGTGATGGAGAACTTTGGGACTGAAAGGGAGCTAATCGAATGTACCGCCGTGTGTATAACTTAGCCAAAAGAAGCTTGGTGGTGCTTTGGGCCATCCTCACTTCCATGCACCCTGGGGCTGCCTGTTCTCTCATACATTCAAAGACCCATCCATTCACACTAAAACCATGCTGTTTACCTTCTGTTTGTCTGAAATCATTTTAACCATCTATCTAAAGTTGCTCCCGTTAAAGAAAATGTACGCTGCAGAACCCTGTGTTGTGCCTAAAGATTAAATTGGCATCTTGGCATGTCACAGACTACGCGGGGTGCGATTTGCCAGGGACAGACCTGTGGCCGGAGTGCCAATTGGGTTTGGTCTTCAGTGCGGTTTTGGGGAAAGAGCATAGGCCCTGGGCACCTGATTGGCGGGAGCCCGGGCACATTCGGTTGGAGTATATCAGCGGTTCAGCAAAAAGTGAGGACAACCATGCAGAAAGAGTGCACTTCCTCACAACGACAACAAACCAGTGTTGGTCAGGCAGTATTAAGAACTCTTTATCAAACAACTGCAACCCCCACAGGTTAACCACTGCCTGGGATGAGGGACTGCTTTACAGTCTATGCAAAGCATGTGTATCTACATCACACATGCCTCAAACAGATTATGTCACTTACCCTGTAAGCATCTGTTCTTGTAGATTCACATGTGCATATTCAATGCACTACCCTATTTCTCATCCTATACCTCTATCAACATCTTTAATCTACATATATTTACCTCCTTTATGCATCTATATACTTTCCATGTACTTATGGATCTATATATTTATTACTTTCTTCTGATTCAGCCTATTCAATGCCCTACACTATTTCTCACCCTATACCTCTCTCAATGTATCTTCTACCCCAACTTTCTGACTCATCCCAAACTTGTTTCTACTACTCTTTCCAATGCCCAACCCTATTTCTCTCCCTATACCTCAATCAAAATATCCTCTACATCCACTCTCTCATTTATCCCAAACCACTACTATGATCCCCAAAATAACCCTTTCTAGACTCTCCCCTACTCTACCCCTCCTTGCATCATCGGACACCTCTTTTACTATATAGATCCCCCGAAACAAGCCTTTCTAAACTCTTCGCTCTGATTCTTCCCCTCCACATCCCTCTTAACTCATCCCAAGCCTCCTCCTACTGCTATGACCTCCAAAACAAAGAAAAGAAACTATCTAAATCCTTCACTCTTCTATCCCTGCACAAACCATTTCAATCAAAATAACAGACTAACATGTCCACTTCTCAAATTTTATTTTTCACTATACTAATTCACCACTAATCCTTTATGGGTTCCAGAGTAGCGTACTACTCGCCGAAAAAGCGCATCAACACCTCTTCAGGGGTAGCAAGCTCTATATAAATGCAAACCTTTTTCCCTCTTCTATCCCTCTGCTACCCTTCTCTATCCAAATAACTGAATAACATATCCATTACTCAAATTACTATCATATTTCACTATACTAATTCAACACGATTCCTTTATGAGTTCCAGAGTAGCGTGCTACTCGCCAAAAAAGCACTTCAACACCCCATCAGGTGCAGCAAGCGCTGTATAAATGCAAACCACTTTCCCACTTCTATCCTTCTGAATGCAAATAACTGACTAGCCTATACACCACTCAAATTACTTTCATATTTCACTATGCTATTTCAACACTTAGGGCCCGATGTAGGTAATCTCGATTTACCTACTCTTAAATACCGAATCATACCGATTCGGAATTTAAGAGTAGGTAAATGGGATGTAGGTAATTTCTATTTTTAAATTACCGAATCAGTGAGATTTGGTAATTACGGAATCTGTATTTACCGATTCGGTAATTGCCATTGATACCTATGGGCCTTGAGGCCCATAGGAATCAATGCCAATTACCGAATCGGTAAATACCGATTCGGTAAAATTACCGAATTTGCAAGGGGGACAGGGTGTCACTTTGACACCCTGTTGCACCCCTCAATTGTGCATGGGTGCACATGTTGCTGACATACATGCCCTTAGGGCATGTATGTCTGCAACATGGCACATTTTTAAAGCAAAAAAAATGCTTTTTGAAGGGTTTTCATTATTTACCACCAACTTCTAGTTGGTGGTAAATAACGAATTCTTAAACCCTTGTAGCACTGATTACAGTGCTACCTACGTGTTAAATTACAGAATCGGTAATTTTACTGATTCGGTATTTTACCGAATCGGAAAAATTACAGATTCGGTAAAATTACCGATTCTGTAATTTGACATGCCCCTACATCTCAATATCCAAATACCGGTCGGAAACGGACGAAAATCGGTATTTTCGGCTGTTTCCGACCGGTATTTGCCTACCTACATCGGACCCTAATTCTTTATGGGTTCCGGAGTAGCGTGCTACTCACCGAAAAAGCACTTTGACGCCTCGTCAGGGGTAGTGAGCTCTATATAAATGCAATTACAATACAATATCTGTCAAAGTTACCTGTCTATTTCCTTCCTCCTAGAAGCCTACCGTCTACGAATCATAACCTATTTGCTTTTAATTTGACCATTCTACTAGAAGAAATGTGAAGGAAGTTACTTTCATATGCAAGTATCAAATCTATAGAAATCATGTCCACTGTATTTAAGTCAAAATTTTCAGATTCAGAAAGCTGTTAAAGGCCCATCCATTCATGCAGACATGTGGTGGCCCATTCTAGTGAACTGGCCATCGCTATCATTGGGCCTGCTGGTTAGTTTACTCCCCCCTAAGGTCAATTTGTCGGGGGCTATAAGTTCTTGTCCAAGGCTTTTCGATCTTTTTATCAATATACATGTTTATAATACATGGTCATATTTCGGTTCATGCTTTCAACGTTATACTTCTTTTATTGATTATCATACTGCTGTATATGACAAATGGCTCTGAAACTAACACCAGTGGATTGTAATGTTTATAAAACCCTACATAAATAAACAAAAATCAGTCTCTGCCTATTCAGTGGAAGAAGACAAAACACAATGGCAGGCTCAGAAGTTATTTAAGAAATGCACCCATTATATTATAAAGGTGTTTTGACATGAGCTCTTTCCATCTGACTGGCTCGCTTGTGCGAGTTTGGAATTAGTAAGGTAGTTACTTAAGATCGATAAATAAAACTCAAAGCTGTTCACATGGGTGTCCTGAAACCTAGGTAATAGCTATAAGCCAAAGGTTAGGTAACCACTCACAGGCAGATTTCAGCAACAGAATACGGGTCAAGGGAGGTGTAATCAGCCCAGGCTACAGAACAGGGGGACACCCAAGTTTTAAAAAGTTTTCTAAATCTGTGGTGATTTCATTCACTACACATAGATAGTGCCAATTTGTTCTATACTTTCTCCATGAGCTAAGGCCGGGCTCAGCCACCGCCTCTTGCACGATGGATCTCCGAGAACTGCAGAGGATTATCAACACCACTGCAGACATGTATCCGTGAAATACCTAAAGACTGAACGGATCTCTGGCAAATCCAAGGCATTTAAAGAGAATCCACATAGGGACGGGAAGTCAGTGGAAAAATGTGTAGTTGAAGGCCCATAACTAGTCTGGAGGTTGAAGTTGAATTTTCGTTTGCAATGTTGTACTCAGAGCAAAAGATCTACATAGTGACTTGCCACAGTCCAGAGGCCACGTAATTGCAGCGAGGGCTACTGTCTTTCAGCACTCAACTGGCGCCAACAGGAAAACTTCCCTTAGGGTCCTCGGAACAAAAAAATATGTAGATGACCCTTTTTAATTTGCAGTTTTATTGTCAGGTTACTCTCAAAAATACACCTTAGATATCAGGCTGACTCTACAGGTTAATGAATGCCTGGACAGTTCCTAGTCAATGGCTATGGAACTCCGCCCTCTTTGTTTTCTTCTCTTTTGTGACTGTTTATCAAAAAATAATAGTATATAATAACTGCAAATGGTAGCTGTCGTTCTTACTTTCACAGGGAATGAGAGGCATGCAGGCAGGATCATTCAAGGTACCCAGTGCGCATGTGTGCGCATGACGCATTTCCGCTGGGCTTCAGCCTCAGCCCTGTAGTCTTAGAGCACAAAACAGAGCTTTTGTAGGATCTGTAGCTTCACGGTACTAGGCAACCCCGGGTGCTACAGGGATCTCCCCTAGGCCCTAAGCTTGGCCAAGTCGTGCTGCAACAATAATGAGACACGCACACAGTATGATGGTGTGAGCTAAAGACCACGGGCCTTATTTACAAGGCTCTTGCGCCACTTTCGCGTCATTTTTAACATGGGAAAAAGTGACGCAAAAGTGGCGCAAGGGCCTCGTAAATCTGCTACCACGTGCGGTCTTCGCCCGTTTATTATATAGCCTCTGGCCACGTCTGTCCAGAGGATGTACAGGGTGCAGTTTCAGGGCTTATCATCACCGTAGGAGCTGTGCTTGGTGATTGTTACATCCCTTCCCAACCTGGCGTCAGACTTTGCTGTTGTACTTGGCATGCAAAGTGTCTGAGACCAGGGCCGGACTGGGAACCAAAACCGGCCCTGGCAAAGTGCTTGGCCGGCCACCGAGCTCTCTGCCGGTGCCGGTTTTCGGACGATTTTGTTACAGGCCCAAAAATGGCCCTGTAACAAAATCGGCCCCCACCCGTGCGGCGCACCGGGGGATTGCCTGGTGCCCGCTACGGCCAGTCCGGCCCTGTCTGAGACTTTGGCTCAGGGGTGGATTGGGCCTCAGATCGAACCATTGATGACGGGAGTGGTTGCCTCAGTTTTCAGGCTCCTGACTGCCCCGGGGGGTGTCTACGACATTTGTTTCCAGGGATGCTTGACTCAGGAGTCAACAGCCGAACACTTCCTCCAGGCCACCTCACCGAGCTCAAATTGTAAAGTTTTCAGTTTTTAAGTGCCTCTGCTACTGTCACTGAATATGGAATGAATCCCACAACGTGTCACCTGCCATAGCCTTCCAGATATCTCCCATATCGACTCTGCATCCTTCCTTCCCAACTTTGTCAGAAGCTCGAAGCATGGCTCTTCCCCATGGCCTTTCAAGGGCCTTTTTCTACAGCATGTTGTTTAATGCATGGCTAGAACACACTGATCAGGGACCCCCCTCTTTCAATGCTAGAGCCTGCACACTCTGGGGATATTACCACCAGAGAGTCACCTTTAGTGGCGTTCTGGTGGCGATCTCCCCTTCTTATTTACAAAACGGCATTAAGCCACTTAACATGGCTAAACGCAATCTTGTAAATGAGGCCCCTTTTCACGTTTCACTTAGCATGAGAGGGGTGTGCAATGGGTGTTGCAGTGAGCGTTCCGCTGCAACACCCATTGCTTTTTGACGCTGCCCCATATTTACAAGGATAGGGCAGCACCAAAAACTGAGACTAGGGAATAACTGATCTTAGCCTGGTATACGAGGAGAAAATCTTAAATTCTCATTGTTTTTTGCTCTTTTCTTGTGTGCTGCATTTTGCAGCACACAAAGAAAGAGCGCATTGTCTTTCAACATTGTTTATGGGCAGTAAGGTGTCCCTTCTTGCACATAAACAATTGCCCCAGCAGCACAGGCACTCTTGCAACATGGTGCAAGGGTGCTTGCACTCGTGCTAGGCAGCTTTTTTAGCGCTAGGGAAATGGAGGGGTGTGCCGTATTTCTGTAAATACGGCACATCCCTGCGTTTTAAAAATGTCACAGTGCAGCGCTGCCATATTTGGCGTTACACTGCACGCCGACATTTTCTTGTACATATCCCCCTTTGTTGTAAATTTCACCCACTGTTTCTATGTAGCATTGCACTCTATGCACATTTTTAATTCATTCACAGAGTTGCAAGCGATCTCCCAGAACTAGCAAGTCTCGCCCACAGCCACAAGTATTGAGGTGGGAACCATGTCTGGAAACTGTGAACACTGCTGAAGAAAGGGAGAGGAAAGAAAAATATTTTTCCACACACTGAAGGGCAAGGTTGAAACAGTCCAAGGGGTAACAGCGGATGTCTGGACCTCTCTTGGGGCCCTGGTCTCATCCTCAATCCCTGAGGAGTAATTTGGCCTCATCACCAGACTGACGTCCAAATTTGATCAGCTGAAAGACAAAATTGTACATCACTAAGTAAAGTGTCTTGGTTTGTTTTTATTGTATTAACTTTGTTTGCTTCCTTCACTATTCAGAATTACAAAAACGGTGCTTTATTTGCGCTTTCCTAACTGCTGGCGTAGTTTGCGTGTATTTACATTTTATTGTGTTCGAAAAAAATTGACATCCCACAGCCTTGAACACTTCTTGTACTCCAGAAAGATTGCCACATAGTTCACCTCACAAAGCCCTCTCACTATGCAGGCAGAAAAAGAAAAGCAAACACCATTCTCCATGTTAAACGAATAAGCTGAAATTTGTCAGAAGAGATAGCCTGATATTTGACCTCTGGCTTTCAACACACTGCAAATATAGCAAGATAAATACATGGCATGGCCTCTTTTTTTCTAAAAAAAAAATTGTTTCAATTTTATACAGAGCCGAAGGTATCAGAGTGCTTTACATGAGCACCAGTTGTGTTACAGAAGGACACAGTCAGATTAAGTGATTTGCCATGAATCAAAGGATATTGAGTGTCCCTGCTGAAACTCGAACCAGGTTCCCCAGCTCTGAGGTCCACCGCTCTAGCAGTTAGGACACATCACCATTTCCCACATCACCCAATCACCTTGTGAACTCCATCATGGTTATTTCTGGGTGTGCTGCAACACCCCCACAGCCCTACTTCCAGCGCCTATGGTCGAAAGACTGAATTGTGCTTACTGTATGCCCCTCGGAAATCCCCCTTGGCTCCACCCTATGAAATAATACATGTACTTTATACACATTACTGTTGTAGTCAATTCAATTCAATAAAACTTTGATCAGAGGCATTCTACCATCCATTAAAGTACACATAAGACAAGCACGAAAAGAGTTCAGTTTATAGCAGCACAAATAGGTATACAGAATAACAATATACATGATAAAACCAGCAATAGCAGCAAACGTTTAAAATAACACGGTTTTATGAGCTCAAGCCTCAAGCAGCACATTTTAAAAAAGGTCCCAACATACAAAACAGCTTCCTCCTTTGTTAGCAGCAGCAAGTATTTAAGACTGAATTGTGCTTACTGTATGCACCTCGGGATACCCCTGGCTCCACCATATGAAATAATACATTACGGTTGTAATCATCTAACGAGGCAGCGCCTGAGCACCTGTGGAGATTCAGGCTTGGAGGGCTGCACTGTCATTGTGTCTTCCCACCTCGTGTGCAGCAGAGCAGGAGAAGGGCAGCTAGCATGCCAATGCACTTGTTCCAGACAGTTGCCGCAGAGGGTAGTGGAGTGCCCATCCATGCGTGGCCACACAAAACACCCCCATATGTGCAGGCGAGTGGGCATCACGTTTGCAGCAGTAAAAAACTGAATTATAAAGGCAGAATTCAGCAAAGCAAGCATCCTGCTCAGTATCAGCAGAAGGATCTGGGACTGCTTTAAGGGGAATCCCTTGACTCTGCTCCGTTTGTAGCTGAAGTCTTTCTTCACTCTCTAGAGTAGCTCACTACCACACATGTTGCAATTAACTAGTCTGATCGTAATAAGGCCTTAAGTCTCAATCTTCAGAGAAACATTTCTAGCATAAGTAACATCTTTTGGCAAGGTAGCTCGGAGACATGAATGCTCGGTGCTGAAATATGTTCAGACCCTTGCCGGCTCAGCCTTTCATCCTTCCAAGGTAAGCAGAATAAATATTTGTAGTATTCTCCTATTTCTATTTATCTCCTATGTTAACTTGCTCCTAGCTGCTCAGCCTGTGTGTGTGTTCTGAGTGGAATGTTTGGTGAGTGGGCTGTGTGTGGAATGCTTGGGTGACTGGAGAGAGTGACAGTTGGATGGATGGGGCTGAGCAGCTAGCAGGCTGCTCCCGGTGGGACTGCTGACAGACATCTACGCTTATGATATACTAGCAGCCCGTCCCGACGTTGTCCGGGTATGAAATAGAATGTGTGTATTCAGATACGGTCATTCGCGTGTTCCCCCGCTTGAGGCCCAGCTGCAGCCCTGGTTGATGTTAGCAGGCGCGTGTCCCCCGCTTGAGGCCCAGCTGCCGCCCTGGTTGATGTTAGCAGGCGCGTGTCCCCCCGCTTGAGGCCCAGCTGCAGCCCTGGTTCATGTTAGTAGGCGCATGTAATTAGTGTAGTGATCCGCCGCCTGAGCCCGGCTACAGCCCTGGCTGATGTTAACAGGCGCGTGTAATTTGGTTTAATGTGATAGTTCAGTAACAGCGCGCATGAGAGGCTGCAGTAATTGTCCCCACAGACACGCTCAGTCACGTGTGCCCCCGCTTGAGGGCCAGCGGCGACCGTCTAACAATTAGAATTGTGTGAGTCTTGAATGATTGTTTCCCGCTGTTCTTATTTTTTTATGACCCACACCGACACTCTTCGGCCCGAGTGCTTTTTAGACGCACCCAGGCCAAGCCACACACTGCGTTCAGCCCTTTCGGACGCACCCAGGCCAAGGCACACACTGCATTCGGCACCCCCAGTAAGTGTGAGACAACAGGCAGGCCCCCAAGGGAGTCTTGCGAATGGTTACTTACCACGCTTCGAGGTGAACGCCTTTGTGACGCCCCCAGGACACTGCCACAG
The DNA here is from genome assembly GCF_964261635.1 of Lissotriton helveticus. Classification (NCBI taxonomy): domain Eukaryota; kingdom Metazoa; phylum Chordata; class Amphibia; order Caudata; family Salamandridae; genus Lissotriton; species Lissotriton helveticus. The sequence continues at coordinate 717,622,021 of NC_136068.1, read as the reverse complement.
CAGACGATCTGATTAATGTACAACCCAGATAGCATGAAGTGCGGAACGTAGCACACGCCCCCAGAGTTTGTCACGCCCCCAGCGTGCCCCTTGATGCGGCGCAATTGCGTAATTGGCGCTTCACATGGCATGAAGGGCGGATACACGCCCACAGCGCGGACACAAGCCCATAGCGTTTGTCACGGCCCCAGCGTGTCACGCCCCCAGCTTGCCCCTTGATGCGGCGCAATTACGACTCACATGGCATGAAGGGCGGAACGTATCACACACACCCAGCATTTGTCACGCCCCCAGCACACGCCCACAGCAGAACGCAGACACGCCCACAAGGGACTACTTTGCTGGCACCGTTCTTTTACCTTTTAAATGTATATGGTGGCCGTCTGCATAGCCTATGTCCTTCTGCTGCAACTGCCCTTTCCAACGCTGTAATGGGTATTGTGATTGGTGCTGTGGTTACTGAGATTACCCGCCTCAAAGGTTTGGGCTCTCTCTTTATAATATTAGTATGGATTATCATTATAGTAATAGTAATAGTATAGTATGGATTTTTTGCAATTTTTAAAATAATTTTTTTTAGCCGTCTGCATAGCCTATGTCCTTCTGCTGCAACTGCCCTTTCCAACGCTGTATTGGGTGTTGTGATTGGTGCTGTGGTTACTGAGATTACCCGCCTCAAAGGTTTGGGCTCTCTCTTTATAATATTAGTATGGATTGAAGATACTTACCTGTTTATCTACTCTTCAATAAAGCTACGTTGACTTCATCATACCTGTGTTGTCCTGATTACTACAATGTTCCTAATTTGAAACTGGTTAATAGTAGCATCTATACATTTAACTTTGCGCAGCTAAAAAATGAAAAGGGCTCTAAGAAGTCCTGTGCACACATCTGTGTGATATGTGGAACCCAACAAAATAGATTCTAGAAAATAAAAAAGAAAGGGTAATCAAAAGAGTAGGGGTTTCATCCATTCAAATATCTGTGTGGCTGATGTTAACTTTATTTTGATCAGGCTATAAAACACGTCTTGCTATTGCGATTCAACAGAAGTTGTAGTTTATTAAGGCATCTTCATTTTCATCAAAAGTACCTAGTTTGAAAACGGCTTTGGTTTCCTTTCCTCAGACAAGGTCAAACGTCTCTGTTGTGCAGTTACATTAAATGCACAGCTACGATGGTGTGTATGCTGATGTTTTTTACCCAGATTAAATCCATAATTCAGACCGCCCCAGGTTTTCACAATTTAGCGAATCGCATATTTACAGAAAAATTGACTCAAAAGCGCGGTGCCCGCAATATCATGTTCGGCTGCTGCTAGAAAAACCGAAAACAAAACTCTCTCCGTACAGTTTTGTTTCCCGATTTTATTTTCTGCTAATGCATGCTGGTCATGGCAGCAGTGTGTAATTTCTAACAAGAAATAGGTGCCTGGGCCCTTCTTAGGACGCCACTGCAGACTACACCACCTATTGCCTGGCACTACCGGGGCTGCCAACAGCAGTACCAACACAACTACTAACCATCACACTCTTGCAAGTGTGCCAATGCATACTATTTCAGGCCACTCAAAGCTATCAAAATGGTGTGGAATAGTCTGAATTATCATTTTTAAAGTGTATTGAATTCTTAAACACTGTTGTTGTGCTTATCTCAAATTTAGACAGACAGTGCCACCATGTGGTGGACTGTCACTGGTGCTGGTGTTTAGAATTAAGTGAGGGTGCCGAGCATAAGAAACCTCTGGCTCAAATTAAGAACTGCATGGCAGCCGAGGAGTATCTCTTTGCTGCATACCTGAAGATGTGCTTGAAACAATGCTGGTATGAAGCAGCAGAGCTGTTACTGGATTAAATTCCCTAGAGGAGGGATGGGCGCAAGCAAGCCTGGGCTGTCTGTGCAGTTTTGTAGAGAGTTTATTAAGGGTATGAGCTCAGCTGTTTAACGCTCTTCTGTATTTTACCCCCCCTTTGTGAGGCTAAGTCACTTAGAGTGGCTTAACGCCAACATGTAAATATGCCCCTTTCCACTACAGTTCTCTGCAGCAAATGGGCATGCAATGGGTGTTGCTGTTGGTGTTCCACCGCAACATCCATTGCTTCTTGATGCTGCCCCAAATTTGCAAGGCTGAGGCAGCGCCAAAAATAACACCATGGAATACCAGGTGTTAGAGTGACGATATGAGTTGAAATTATTAATTTCTCCTCGTTTTTTGCTGTTTCCATGTGTACTGCATTCTGTAGCACACATGGAAAGAGCAAATCACCATTACTGACTGTTTATGTGCAGAAAGGTGTGGCTTCCTGCACATAAACAATAGTCGATGCAGCGCAGGCACCCTTGCAGCATGGAGGCAGGTTGCCTGCACTGGCGCTCGGCAGCTTTTTTTGCAGCAGCTCTAGGGGAAACACAGGGGTGCACTGTATTCTTGAGAATATGGCAAATCCCCGCTGTTTAAAAATGTCAGGGTGCAGCTCTGCCAAATTTGGCACAGGTCCACACTCCTAAGTGTTTTTGTAAATATGTCCTTAAGAGATTTTGCACATCTCTTACGCTGCCAAATTCTTTACAAAAGTACTCAATAGTGCAAATCCAAGCAATGATAAAGTGTGCCATACTTGATAAAGTGCAGTAAGGTACAAAAGCATAATCACAATATGATAGATAAATGTTTCGGCTTTCAGTGTTGTAGAATCAGGGAAGAGCAATAGACATACCAATAGAAATAAAATACTGACCAAATTTCAGGAGCTTATTTGTATTACTTGAATATCTACTTCAGGTTGGATAATAGCCGCAAGTGTGTAACTATTTTGTTGATAATTTTACTTTATGTAATTGAATAAAAAATAACGCACTTTAAATGTTATGAGACCTCAATTGGTTAATGTGATCAGTGCAGCTGTCTACACGTGAACCAGAGAGACTGAATACAGATTAGTGCAATGGGAAATAGTGGATTGTGGATTTATTTTGCTACGACATCTCTGTGAATAAGTTAATATTTTAAAGTTGCATTACACACAGTATAAGGTAAGCTGCCACAAAATGTGTAAAAAGGTTTAGGGCCTGATTCAGAGTTTGGTGGATGGGTACTCCGTCACAAATGTGAAGGACATCCTGCCATCCATTTTAGTGTAAGCAGAAGGGTTTTGTCCTACGTGGCCAGGCTGGACACTCAATTCATGAAAAAAAGACAGTGCCTGGTCTCGGATTGAGGTGCTGTTATTTAATTTTCAGCAGCGGAGCTTATACTTGAATTATACAGCTCATGTTTGTATTACATATTTAAATAAACATCATTGACATTTTTTCAATTTGTTAGAAAACGAGGTTTCAACATCACCTTTACACAAGTGAACTTAATGTTCTAACATACAAGACACATTGTCTAAACCATAAAACATTTGTTGCCTGCTGCAACTCAATATATGCACGTTACATTGCATTCATATTTACTGACACAAAGAAAAATGAATTCATTGGTACACCAGAAAGTATAAACAATAATCCTATATGTCTATTTCTTTTGGATATTCAGGATTATAAACCATCCAAGGCATTGTTCCAAGAGTTAATGAGTTATTAAATCTGCCTTTGGTGGAGTGAGATAAAGGAATGACTCCTTTGGAAAAGCCGACGCGTTTCCAAACCCGGTGTGTGTTTACACGGGTTTTTCTTCAGGGCAACCTGGGTACCTGGTGTTTAAGAAAAACAAAAAATAGGCTTCTTTTAGTTCCTATCCTTCCTCTATGTATTATTATGCAGCTTCTCGCCATGAGGAACATGCAATTACCTTTATGTTCCTGCGTGGTGCAGTCAAATTCGGTTGGTTAAAGTGTTAATTTGAACCTGTTGTCGAGAAAGAGAACATTGTTGTATTTTATTTCGGAAAAGGGCATGTTGTCTGTACCCGATTTTGGGCTAAGACTTACTTGTGGCATGTATTTTCTAGCGTTTGAGGCTTAGCTTGGCTCCATTGCGGTGTTTTTTCATTGTATTACCCCAACTGTTGAAAAGAGAACTGGATTTAAATATGTTGTAGTTCGAAAATTATGGAAGGTTGAAAACGGTGATTAGGAAGCTGGCTTACTTGTAGGAGAATATTTACATGTGCATCAGGATATACTACACTGGTATTAATGCAAACAGGACATGAGCTCAGTAAATTCATGATGGAGTACCTGTCTGCCAAACTCCAAATCAGGCCCTTAGGGTCAGATTTACTAAGTTGTTGCAAACTGGAAACCTCCTTAAATTTACTATAAAAAAATACATCTTTTTCACCATGAAACTTCGAGTGACTCCATCAATTAAAGCCTTTAGATTTGCTGATTAACAAATTACACACATTCAGAGGCGCAACTAGAGTAAAATTTCGGGGGGGGGGGGCTAAGAACATTTATTGGGGGGGCTGAATCTTTAGGCAATCTGCAGAGTCGAGCTGCAGGGGCTCTTAGAAGGGGTGAAACAACAACAAAGCCCCATTAACATGCACAAGGTCTTTTAAAGACCTGTGAAGTGCTCGGGTGCGGCTGTGAGCGGCCCCGGGAAGTGTCTCACCCCGGGCTGCCACACACGACGGGGGGGGGGAGGGGGCCGAAGCCCTTTCAGGCCAATGGGTGTTGCGCGCCTGCACACATTTGCATTTTTTCAGGTAGTAGGCAGCGTGGCAAAAAGGCTTGCTGTTTCTTCTTTAGTTCTCTGTACTGCCCTTGGCTTCACAGTACAGAAACCCACCCATCCCCTTCTCCCAGCATTTTCAGCTGGAGGCACCTGAAGAGTGGGATTAACCATTCAGGGATGGTTGTTTTTTAAATAAAAAATATGGGAACTGTTTAGATACTAATTAAAAAAAAGCACGGGCACATAATTCCTTATCAATTTTTGCCCACTTTGACTTCTGGATGGGGCTAACCTTTCAGTTGAAATCTTTAGAAAATGTGTCAAATTCACAAACTTAAAGTTGAAAGGCAAATAAAGCAGAAAACGTTACTAGTTGTCAAGAGGGCTCATGTCATGCAGGACACCTTTAGCCAATTGTGGCTTTTAAGCCTTCACCATTTTCCATACTTTTTGCCATTTCTTACAATAATTAAATCACAGCTACATGTTTCAGAACACAGCATTTTTAAAGAAAAAAATCCTGATATGTTCATTTGACATGGAGCTACTTGGCAGCAATGGGCGTTCATAACTTCAAATACTACAAATAAGTCATTGGTAATGTAGTGTGCTCTAGCCAGTTAACAATTTAGTTATCTAATTGAGAATAGGCAGGTTCAATAACTGCCTATAACACCATTTCTGGTCATGTCAGTTTTTCAGCGTCGGCTAGGTCAAAAGTAATGACTTATCCTGAAACCCCACAGGGAAATTTGGAAGTTGGCTCCTGTGTGTGTGTATAAGGTTCCATACATCTCACTAGTCAGTAAACCGTTCCGTTGCCACATCTACCCGGACCACCATTTTAATATAGTGTGAACTGCAGCGTCTCCACAGTCCCCCATCGATTGTCAAGAAAAAAATATTGTGCATCAACTGAATGTGAATAAAATAGGGTGCTGCCACAAAAACACAAAAGTTTGCTGCAAAACATCCTTTTTTTGTAGCAAATACTGTCACCCATGCTGTCATATCCTGGGGCAGGATGGGGGAATTCAGACAATTCAGTGCTGAAATCACGCGATTCACATATATGCCATATATATCATGGAAAAAGTTAGTTAATTTTCTGCTAAAATTGAATATATTGTGTGATCGGGGACTTAGGATGATAACTCCTTATTTGTCGTAGAAAACATTTTGTATTGTATCCATCGTACAATTGTTGAATGCTCTTGTTAACATCAGTCATTTTTATGTCATGTGATGTCAATGGGGTCAAATGTCCAGTAAAACCTCTTCCTGTCATGCAAAGGTTATGTAACATCAATTTCTGTCATGTCATTAAGGTGTCAAAGGGCGTGTGATGTCACTTCTGCTACCCGAAGCATTTTGGTGAATTGATATTGATGAGCACAAGTTGACAGTTCCAGAAACCCCTTGGAAGCACGGGGTAAGGGAAAGAAAAAGAAGATATGATTAAGACATTAACTTCAGCCTCATGGCATGATGGAGGTCTAAAAGTGGTTGAGTGTGAATGTTTCAGCCATTTCCGATAGTTCAGGAACTATATCTTGATACACAGAGACAGAGGCATAAAGTTCCACTTAGATGACATTTGGGAGAGGGTTCCCCATTCTCACAGGAGCACCAAGTAATAATTCTAGAACCTGCCTTCAGAGGTCTGTTTGGATGGTTGTGGACACTATCTGGTTGGGTGCTGTACAGCCCAATTGTACAGAGCCTTATGTACAACACAAAGAGTCTGAATACAATCCTCTTTTAAGGGTCTATCGTCCCTCTGCTCAATAAGATAACTTCCACATGTTCAATAAATCCTGAAAACTCACCTAGGGGCCTCATTATGACTGCCCCTGTATGTGGGGTGTTAACTTCACCCTCACTGGATTTAACAAAACTAGGGCCCTATAACTCCAGACGTGGGGCATTAACCTGGAATCTAGATTGAACCCTGAGAATCCCATGAGAAATGAGTTATTACCATGGGAATTGGTAACTCTGAGTCCAATTCCCCCTTTAATGCCTCGTTCTCCACCCAGCAGATTCCTCCAGAGATTTAATCTGTTATCAGCACTTGCTGGGTCTGTGGCACTTCCAAGCAGAGATGTTTAGAGGCATGAGCAAAGTAGGCAATTGCCCAAGGAGCCCATTTTCCCAGGGTTCCCCCTGGGAATGTGTTCTTTCTATCACTCTCAATTTTTCCATCAGAACCTCTCTCTCTCTCACACTCCTACTTCTACTTCTACTTCTGACTCTTGTCTTTCATTTTAATCATTTTAGGGCATATCTATCCATCTATCTAGCTATCTAGGTATCTAGCTATCTACACATCACACTGTGACAGTAGCCACTGTGTAGTTCTAGTTAGGACCAGGTTTCCATAGGAAATTTACTTTTTGGTTTGCTAATAAGTTTGACACTGTTTGACTAATCTTCACGAACCTTCCCTAAAAAGGTTCTTCCACCTCAGCTCCTTATTGGAAACTTTTGGGGTGATCCGTCAAGGGAGGTCTTAGAACAAAGGGTGTCCCAAAATGCATTTTTCCCATGCAAATTCCCGTAGGATTTTTGATCACCTGTACATACACTCAGCTGAACGGAATGGCACCAAATTTGAAAAAAATCTAGATCTTTAACCCAACCCTGTGGCCAAAATGTTTTTTTTATAAATTACATGTTTACATTGTCCCCGTCCTGTTGGACCAAGAGAGAGCCAAAATGTTTTTAATTACAATTAAAGCATAGGCTTTGGGCTATGCAAAGCTTTTTTTTACAGAAAATGGACTCCCAATGCCCTGTGAAGCCCCATTACGTGGGCAAGCCCAAACTATGCAAAAACAACAGTTGATGGACAGAATGCAGAACAATGTCATACACTCACCCCAGTACAGAGATCTGGGTCTAAATCTATTGTTTCTTTGCTCACCATGCCATTCCAGTTTGAACCCAGCCATATGCAAATCAGTCTTGACCCTGTGCCTCATGGGAACAGTCCAGCCCGGACTGCCAAGCCAGGTCCTCCCTGGACTGGAAACAAGCATCCTAGGACCGGTTTCAGGGTTTCACCCCTCTTCAGCCAGGATAGCTTGATTCCAGTGGCATGGATAGCATGGGACCCACGTCTGGGCATACCCTTCCCACTCGGGGTGACAAATGCAAAAACAACAGTTGATGGACAGAATGGCTTGGCAGTTCAGTTCTTACGGCTTCAAACAGCTGGGATAAGCGTTGGGTCCCAGTCAGTTGACGGAGTACAGATTGAAGATTAATCATGAACGAATACCAGAACTTACTTAAAGCAAAATGAACTCACCAGTACACAGGACTGCATGTCCCAAAATTCATCTGGGGGCAGTGGAAGAAAACACATGCCCATAGAGGGAGGGCATGCTGAATAAAAACCGGAAACAAACGTGTACTGGCTCTGATGTGTCGTTTTCTTGCCCAAGAAGAAGGGGCGTGAGGCCCCGAAACGCGTAGGCAGTGGAAAATTACGTGTACCTGAAAAGACCGGCTGCATCGTAAATAGGCTGGATAGCCCAACATCGTGTGAGCTCCTCTAATGCACAAGGCAACTTGGGAGTAATATATATATATATATATATATATATATAGAAGTTCATTTGGAGCGAAGATTTAGGTCTGCCGGTAGCCTTTGGACCACCCACGACAGCCCAGAATCTTTTGACAGGAACTTGTGGATGTTATATATATATATATATATATCAACTAGCAAGCTTCTCAATATCTTCAAGCATGAGCCACACCGATCCAGTTTCATCGAAGTATATTTATTCTTCGGGCAAAAAAAAATTAAAAAAAATATATATATATATATTCACTGAAAAAACCATATATAGTTAGGAATTAGCATTTAAAAAACCTTATTTTACTCACACAAAACCATTGAAATTCCATATATAGTTAGTTGCACTAACTATATATCGCGCACCCGCAATCCACTGCTGATCATGTCACATATTACATCATTCATGACATGGTCAGTGACATCACTGATGACATCACTGATGACATCTCAAATGACATCACTGATGACATCATCCAGTGACTGTGTGTTTCTGTAAAGTTTAAATATGTTTTACATATTGAAGAATGAGTAGATGTATAAGTGTCTGGACGAAGGATTTAGTAGGTGCATGACTGAATGTATGAGTGAGTGATTAAATGTGTCTCACTGAGTGCATGGGTTAGTGACTAAACTGTCTTAATTTGTGCATCATTATGTCTGTTGTTCTGTAAACTGCTGCATGTGTTGATCAGTAGCTATATGATTAACTATATGGGTTATTGATTGATTGTCCAAGTATTTGTATAGGAGACTGAGTGTGTGTGTGGCTGGCTGGGAGGTGTGTGACTCTGTGCAGATCAATGTGTACTTGTATCAATGATTGTATAAGAAAGTAAGTATGTGTTAGTATATGTTTGAAAATGTAAGGTGCTCTATGTTTAACTGTATAGACAAGAAAATGGAAGTGTGATTGATTCTTTACAGGACTGACTAGGTGTGTGAGTAACTCCATGGATGAGTGGCAGAGTGTAAGTGTCTGTATAGGTGTATGAGTGCATATGATAGTGTTGTAAAGATGAGTGATTGTATGTATGAATGATTGTATGGGTGAATGAGTGAATGTGTGTGTAGACGTAGGAATCAGTGAGTACGTATGTAGTAACTAGTATTGGTGTGTCAATGGTTTCAAAAATTATACTCTGTATTTAACACTGGGTGAAACAGAGGTTATATTAAAACGTGAGGAGATGCATTGTATTGTCACATGAATGATATCATCAGTGATGTGGTCATTGATGTCAAATGAGATGTCATCAGTGATCTCATCAGTGATGTCATTTGAGATGTCATCAGTGATGTCATCAGTGATGTCACTGACCATGTCATGAATGATGTAATATGTGACATGATCAGCAGTGGATTGCGGGTGCGCGATATATAGTTAGTGCAACTAACTATATATGGAATTTCAATGGTTTTGTGTGAGTAAAATAAGGTTTTTTAAATGCTAATTCCTAACTATATATGGTGTATAACCTATGGGTTTTTTCAGTGAATTTTCAAGGTTTTGTAAATGCTAATTCCTAACTATATATGGTCTATAACCTATGGTTTTTTCAGTGAATTTCAATGGTTTTTTAATAGCAAATATCATAAGCTGTCGAATGTCAAGTACGTGGTAAGTAAAAACATTTTCGTGTTTATGCACACTGATCTGCTTTGAATGCTGCCCCCCACCCCTCATTTCTATTAGGAGTACTCTCTCTTTGCAGATAGTGAAGGGTAGTTAACGCAGCCCTTTGCCCCCTTTGTAATCCATCGTGCCTGCTTCTCTCTCCATTTGATTGATTGTTCTCTTTGGTTCATTCTCTATTTACAAACAAGCACAGAGTCGCAATACTCTGTTTAGTCTTTGCAGATAGCGAAAAATCGTGTAAAAAAACAAAAGGAATCGAGCAAAATCAGTAGGCCACTAATGGGATCTCTTTTTGACCTCGCTAAAATAGAAACATTAGGAACAACCTGTTGAAAATAGCAATGCGTATGTACATAAGCGGCGTTCATTTGTGTTCACAGTACCCCTTGTTGATTGTTTGAATCGAGCATTGAATTGTTCGAAGTTAATTCTCTTAAGGATCTTCTCTGCCTGCAAACGAGGAAGAATAGGAATATTCTCTCTCCCTTTGCAGATAGTGAAGGGTAGGTAACGCAAGCCTTTAACACGTCGTACCTATTTCATTCCTCATTGATTGATTGATTGTCCGAACATTGACTGTTTGGGAATTAGTTCTTTTTGGAGGTATTCCCTGTTTGCAAATAAACGTAGGAAAATCTTTGCAAGTAGTGAAAGGGTACGTAATGCGGACCTTTCTCCCCCGTTGTAAACTGTCATGCCTATCTACTCCCCACTGATTGATGCACCTGTTTCACCCGGACCATTTACTAGAGATACGTCATCTGGCCCGACCAGAGAGCACCCCTAGTGAAAAGGACATATGCAATAATAACGAAGTGATCACTGTATCCTGTTAACAGAAACTTTAGCATGAAACAACCTGGAAAGAAAAGAATAGGAAAACGAAAATCAGTAGGCCACTGATGAACATGGGGAACAGAGAGATAAACGGTTAAGGGGGGGTCCGAGGGGAAAAAAATTATTATAGACCTACTGGTACCTAGTCCCCCAACTAGACACTAAAACACACGGAAGGTACAGAAGGTCTCAGAAATACAGAGGGAGAGAAAAGAAAATAGCAAATCTCTCTATTGGGACCTAATAGTGTCCTCTTTACATGCCCAGAATACACAGTTAATCTGGAAACAACCAAGAAAACAAAAACAAGAGAAGATGCACAAGGAGAGGAAAAAGATACCCATCAGCCCACTCATAAGTGGAATCTCGTCATCTGGGTATATGTTGGTAAATGGTGTCCTCTAGGGTCTGCCTTGGAAACAATCCATAGGACTGCCTAGTGATGGACCCAGAACATTTCACCAACAGATGACAGTATATGAGCGGGAGGGGTTGAGGTTGCAGTGCTCAAAGAAAAAGAAGAAGAAAAGGAAAATAATCCAAGTGATTCTAAAAATACCTACGATGATGTCATGAAATACTTTATTAGGGCTGACCATCAAAGTGGTATGGTTAAAAACAGTATGCTGATAGCATGTAAGGAATTGCTACCCACCAATGTTGTTATTCGGTCAACATGTTTCAGCCTCAAGGGCTTTCGTCAGGACCTATGGTGCTACTGCAACACTTACTTAAGTGATGTGAAAGTGGGATCTACATCTGCTTTCCAAACTGAAAAGAGTGTATCTTCTCCTGCATAGACACAATACAAAAGACAGAAACAGAGACATGGACAAATTATGTCAACAAAAAGAAGTGCACAGACTGCAAACTCTCGTTTCTATGGTCTTTATAATATGGCTATGAACACTTGAAAGACACTCACCCTTATTGTGGGGAGAGAAAACCTCACCTCACCTGGCCACTGCTCAGGAAGAAAGGGAGGCCACGCACTGGAAATAAACCGAACACTTAGAAAGTTATAACCAGTGGTAGTAGAAACACAATCTACAGACAAGAAAAACTGGATTCAAAACACATAAATCAGAGACACACATGGTGACACAATGGCCAGACTGGTTTCCTCTTGCATCAGGAAAGTATACCACAAAGCCTCACTGACTGCACTGCTTGCACAAACCTGTAGACCTATAAAGTACAAAGGCCCAGGTAGCCAGCCGCAGTCACTGGGAATAGAGGCGCCTACTCCTGTGTTTTCCACCTAGTACTCAAAGACCAAAGACCAAAGCAATAATGCTATTGACTGTACCACCACCACTGACCTCTCCGTCGTTGCCTCGGAGTGAAAACTGAGCCGAGGGGGAGGCGACGACTGATGGTCACACGCGATGTTAAATACACTGCAGTGGACCTGAAAGGAAACTCCTTTGTTTCAAAATTTGATTGGCTCATGTGTAGGCCAATGGGAATCGGCTCACAGGCAGCCAACCGTGACCTACACTGATAAGCCTGCAGTGGACCTGAAAGGAAATTCCTTTGTTTCAAAATTTGATTGGCTCATGTGTAGGCCAATGGGAATCGGCTCACAGGCAGCCAACCATGACCTACACTGATAAGCCTGCAGTGGACCTGAAAGGAAACTCCTTTGTTTCAAAATTTGATTGGCTCATGTGTAGGCCAATGGGAATCGGCTCACAGGCAGCCAACCGTGACCTACACTGATAAGCCTGCAGTGGACCTGAAAGGAAACTCCTTTGTTTCAAAATTTGATTGGCTCATGTGTAGGCCAATGGGAATCGGCTCACAGGCAGCCAACCGTGACCTACACTAATAAGCCTACAGTGGACCTTTCAGCCAATCAAATTTTGGCTGCCTGTGAGCCGATTCCCATTGGCCTACACATGAGCCAATCAAATTTTGAAACAAAGGAATTTCCTTTCAGGTCCACTGCAGGCTTATCAGTGTAGGTCACGGTTGGCTGCCTGTGAGCCGATTCCCATTGGCCTACACATGAGCCAATCAAATTTTGAAACAAAGGAGTTTCCTTTCAGGTCCACTGCAGTGTATTTAACATCGCGTGTGACCATCAGTCGTCGCCTCCCCCTCGGCTCAGTTTTCACTCCGAGGCAACGACGGAGAGGTCAGTGGTGGTGGTACAGTCAATAGCATTATTGCTTTGGTCTTTGGTCTTTGAGTACTAGGTGGAAAACACAGGAGTAGGCGCCTCTATTCCCAGTGACTGCGGCTGGCTACCTGGGCCTTTGTACTTTATAGGTCTACAGGTTTGTGCAAGCAGTGCAGTCAGTGAGGCTTTGTGGTATACTTTCCTGATGCAAGAGGAAACCAGTCTGGCCATTGTGTCACCATGTGTGTCTCTGATTTATGTGTTTTGAATCCAGTTTTTCTTGTCTGTAGATTGTGTTTCTACTACCACTGGTTATAACTTTCTAAGTGTTCGGTTTATTTCCAGTGCGTGGCCTCCCTTTCTTCCTGAGCAGTGGCCAGGTGAGGTGAGGTTTTCTCTCCCCACAATAAGGGTGAGTGTCTTTCAAGTGTTCATAGCCATATTATAAAGACCATAGAAACGAGAGTTTGCAGTCTGTGCACTTCTTTTTGTTGACATAATTTGTCCATGTCTCTGTTTCTGTCTTTTGTATTGTGTCTATGCAGGAGAAGATACACTCTTTTCAGTTTGGAAAGCAGATGTAGATCCCACTTTCACATCACTTAAGTAAGTGTTGCAGTAGCACCATAGGTCCTGACGAAAGCCCTTGAGGCTGAAACATGTTGACCGAATAACAACATTGGTGGGTAGCAATTCCTTACATGCTATCAGCATACTGTTTTTAACCATACCACTTTGATGGTCAGCCCTAATAAAGTATTTCATGACATCATCGTAGGTATTTTTAGAATCACTTGGATTATTTTCCTTTTCTTCTTCTTTTTCTTTGAGCACTGCAACCTCAACCCCTCCCGCTCATATACTGTCATCTGTTGGTGAAATGTTCTGGGTCCATCACTAGGCAGTCCTATGGATTGTTTCCAAGGCAGACCCTAGAGGACACCATTTACCAACATATACCCAGATGACGAGATTCCACTTATGAGTGGGCTGATGGGTATCTTTTTCCTCTCCTTGTGCATCTTCTCTTGTTTTTGTTTTCTTGGTTGTTTCCAGATTAACTGTGTATTCTGGGCATGTAAAGAGGACACTATTAGGTCCCAATAGAGAGATTTGCTATTTTCTTTTCTCTCCCTCTGTATTTCTGAGACCTTCTGTACCTTCCGTGTTTTTCACTGATGAACATGAACTTTTATTAAACAACGAACAAAGAAACGATAACATAACGTAATGATAAAACCTATTAATGTCCTAGAAACAAGAAAACGTTAAAATATGCCAGTGGTGAGAGACCAGAAAAACAGTAAGAGAAACCAAATCACCCCTCGCTGTCCCACCGCCTGCCACGCCAAAAAAATCGATAGACTAGGGAAAATGCAAGTCAGTAGAACATCCGCCCCCACTCTGGAAACTTCCAAGGTGGGGCAGGGTTCCGGCTACGCCCAGCCGGGAGCAGCCCATATAAGGCAGGTCCTGCTGCCACGCCTCGGCCAGGAGATCCTAACGTAGGGTGTAGCCGGAGGAGAGGCCGAGGCCAGCGGGACCCGGCCAGGGGATTGCCTTTACAACGCTGAACAGTTGCAGGGGGGGGGAATGTCTCCTCGACCCTCCCCTCTCTCTCCCAGTCCGGCCGCGGTGGCCCTTGAGAGTTGCAGGTAGTCCCGCCACATGCTCTTCCGGTCCGGCCACCAACGGTCGGGGGGCCGAGGCCGACGGGATCCGGCTGCAGCCGATAAACCAAGAAACCCGTTCATGGGGCCAGAGCCAGGGGCGTCCGGCCGACATCTACCGGAAGCCCGGCCCGAAGACGGACGGGACACTTCTTCTTTCTTGAATAATGGCTGCGACAACACTGGGGGGGGATGTCTTGCACATGCCTCCGACCCCCCCCCCCTCGTCCTCATCGCCTGGTCCGGCCATAACAAATCTCAAGCGAGACGCCGTGAGGTGCACTGGGAGGGAGAGACGGTGCGAACAGGCCTCTCCCGCCTCCCCAGGTGGAGGCTTCCCAGCTGCACCCTCAGCGCTCCAGGCGCCCGGAAAAGGGTTCTTCCACTGTGGCCATGCTGCAACGTCTCGCCCGGCAGGGTGGAGCCCGTCCGCTCATGTGACCCCGCGATCGCCGGTAGCTGCCGAACTCTCAAAATGGCGGTCGACCTGGCAAGAGCGGGCCCAGCATAAAGAAATGGCCCGGTCACTGGTTGACTCCACCACCGTAGTCCTCCACGACCTTGAAGATTCTAGAGGAGCCGCGGGAGTCTCCGACCCCCGATGGGGAATGACTGCCATGATCGCCCGTGGAGTGACGAAACTGTATCCGCGGGACGTCGGCGCTCCCATGCTGGCGCCAGCCTCACTTTGAATTACTAGAATCCTGCAGACCTCACTTCCGGTGAAAGCACAGTGTGACCCGGTAGGAAAAATTATTGCACCCCCTCCCCTTTTTGACTGATAGTTCAAACCACCGATCCTTTCCTTTGCCCTTTTAACGGAACTTTGGACTGCCTCCCCCTCTTTTACATTTTCTAGAGAAAACAAAACATTAACCACTACATTAGCATAGCAGTTGACACCAGAACTGTTTTCAAATTGAAAACCAACAACATCTTCAACAGAATCCTTTTTGTTTCTGCTGTGACCCTGCTACAGCACAGGCATTGTCCCCAGCAGTAATTCTGCAATGCCGGTAAGAATAGCTGTGGTGCCTACTGGACTCACTCACCCCCGCGGCGCCCCACGCCGTTATTTGCTGGGCGGCAACTTACTAGACATCACCTTCGTGCCATCTAGATTTCAGCGCGTTCTGCTGCCTTGGAACTATTCGCACAACAGACCGCTACTGACAAGAATATTTCATTATTGGTGCTGTCAATTTCAATAAATCTATTAGATAATTCAAAAGAAATTGCCACGGTCTCTTCGTTGTTTAAATGTTTTTACTGTTTTTGTTTTGTTGTATATATTTATATGTTATTAAAGTTTTATATTCCTACTACTTTGTTGGAGTGCTATATATTTTTAATGTGACACATAATTGTAAAAACTTTGATGTACAAAGAGTCATTCCTGGAATCTTCCGCTTCAGGCTCGGTCCCCTCCCCAATCACAATACAGGATGGTTTTCAGATAGTAGGAACACGTGTGGTGTGACGGATCTCATCGGGTGTGGGCCTTGATCTACTATAACTCCTTTGAAGAGGGGTGATTCTTTACAGCTGGGGCCATAAACTACATCTGCAGGGCTAGCTGATAGCCTGGACAATCGGACACAGAGGAAGAGGAGTGTCAGAGGGTGCGGTAGTGAATAGGGCGAAAGGGAGGTGTCGGGCGGGCACAGAGTGTGATTCTCAGGGAAGAGCAGCGCAGATGGGGGGAGGTTTATTGCCCATGCATAAGACAGAGAGCGGTGGTGACCAGTGCCTGGGGAAGATGCTTGCGTGGGTGAGGAGCCATGCTACGAATCGACAGCGTGCAGAGAGTGGGTCTGGTCAAGACATCTAAAATGGCTGCCGTGCACGACAAAAGTGTGGCATTTCAAAAAAGGCAAGATGGCGCAGACAATGTTTTTCAACACTTCCTCATTTCCTTCGAATCGAACGTTAACAGACGTTGGGGCATATTACCAAAGTTAAGCGATATTTATCGCTAACGATGCTTACCAACGAATTTTTTACCACTAAGCATCGTCAGAAATTATCGAAGATAAACCTTGCTATTATCAAGGTTTATCGCAAATGCGATAATAAACGGCCGCAATGCATGAATATCGCTAAAAACTCAGCGATATTCATGCATTACCGAGCTAATGCTCTTAGCCATGTTATCCACCTCCCATTGGATAACATGGCTAAGAACTGCTCAGGGCAGGTGTTACTTTTTGGAGATATTCGCGCTTAGCGCGAATATCTCCAAAAGTTGGTAATAGGAGATAGATATCTTGCATGTTGTAATGCAAGTTATTGTGGTATATGGAACTCATACCATAATCTCTCAGGAAAGCAGAAACTGATCCTTTTGGGACCGCCTAAAAAGGCCTAGGGGGTGAGGAGTACTCTACTTTGCCCCCTTTTCACGTTCCGAACTATTTTATTTTACTCTCTTCTGTAATTACACAAAATAGCAGCGATAAGATGCATCGGAGACACACAGTGAGAGAAAGGAGGCCGGAGATGAAGAAGAGATGTCAAATGCACATTGGAGATAATATAGTGGCAGAAGGGAAGTAAATATGAGTAAACTTACCATGTAACATAAAAATGTTGCACTCTATACTATAAGTCTCATTTTATACTACAATCACTTCGCTACAACCTCATAAATTAAAAATAAAAATGAATAATGTCTCAAACAATTTTTGATTTCTAAATATAAATTTATTCTTCAGAATTTTCTAAATTTGAAAGAACTAGTAACATGTCCTCATCAGCAATGTCCTCATGAAAAGTCTCCAATGATGATTCTTGTAACTCTATGGTCTCCAAACACTCGATAAATTCGCCATCAAGAGATTGATCAAAAAAATCATTCAAGTCATCTCCTCCTTGTGACAATATTTCATTATTGGTGCTGTCAATTTCAATCAATGTAGTGGAATCATTCAAGTCATCTCCTCGTGACAATATTTCATTATTGGTGCTCTCAATTTCAATCAATGTAGTGGAATCATTCAAGTCATCTCCTTGTGACAATATTTCATTCTTGGTGCTGTCCATTTCAATCAATCTAATGGAATCATACAAGTCATGTCCTCCTTGTGACAATATTTCATTATTGGTGCTCTCAATTTCAATCAATGTAGTGGACAATTCAAAAGAAATTGCCACGGTCTCTTCATTGTGAGCCATTTTATTTTGAAATTGCTTGCTGTAAATTGCAGAAAAAAATAATCACTTTCATTTATCGTTTTTAGTAATACATAATATAAAACTAACTTTATCAAGTATTTAGTATAACAGAAGGACTGCAAATAAATAACAGAAAACATTTTTCAAATTATCTTCAAGTGTACAACATAGTTCCCCTTACAAATTAACAACTCACCTTTTTAAAAGTAGGAGAAGTGTTAGTACTGTGTAAATCAAACACCAGAAATTCACCACCAAAAATTCCTCACAAATGTACCTCAGACAGTAGTATCACAAAATGGCTGTGGTTTCCTCTCATTTGAAATATATACATAACCAATTAACTTTCATCACACACAAATACAAAACCAAAGTAACATTTTAATTGGTTCTAAATTTCAACACTTTCAAATGTGTTTTCCCCATGCAATTTTCCATAGGACATTTACATACGTCTACAGCCTGAATGGCTGAACGGAATTACACCAAACTTGGCAAAATGGTACATCAAACCTAAGAGGTCAGGAAGGATCTACTATGCCCCCTTATGGTCATTTCCCCCTTCGCTTTGGCCTCCTCTTGTCTCTCAATCCTACCGAGAGACAAGATGGCGGCCGCTACGGACTGTTTGGAATGTTGACAGACGCCGGAGAACCAATCAGCTTCGCAAAGCTCCGTAACGCGAAAAGTACGCGAAGCGGAGCGCTGTTACAGATATATATCTTTTTTTGAACGTTAATTTCTCAAAATCCACTGGAGCACATATATTGAGACCTAGCAAAGGCACATCGGGCTACCAGTCCCTAATATTTTGCCAAGTTTCGTGCAAATCCATTCAGCCGTTCGATTATTATTATTTTTATTTTTTTTGCCCCGCGGGGCCCTTTTAAAACCTCCACATCAAACGTAGGGGGTCAGCGAGGATCTACTATTCCCCCTTATGGTCATTTGCCCCTTCGCTTTGGCCTCCTCTTGTCTCTCGATCCTACCGAGAGACAAGATGGCGGCCGCTACGGACTGTTTGGAATGTTGACAGACGCCGGAGAACCAATCAGCTTCGCTTCACAAAGCTCCGTTGCGCGAAAAGTACGCGTCCTGGAGCGCTGCCCGGTCCGCTGTTACAGATATATATCTTTTTTTAAACGTTAATTTCTCAAAATCCACTGTAGCACATATATTGAGACCTACAAAAGGCACATCGGGCTACCAGTCCCTACAATTTTGCCAAGTTTCGTGCAAATCCATTCACCCGTTCGGGCTAAAAGTGAGGCCAACCGCCCTATGGAAAACTCAATGTTAAAAACACGTTTTGGGACCCCCCTTTTTTCTCAGCCCCCCCTTGACGAACCCCCCCCAAATTTTCAAGGGCTGCTCAGAAACAAAATGTGCCATTTTCCTGAAAATTTCAGCCAATTCCGTCCACAAACGCCAAAGTTATTAGACATAGAATTTTCACAAAACCCATAGAGAAAAAATCCTAACTATATATACCTACTGGCGACCGCCAGTAGGTAATATATATATATATATATATATATATTCACTGAAAAAACCATAGGTTTCAGGGACGTTATAGTTAGTTGGACATTTCACTCGTACAAAACCATAGAAATTCCCCCATTATAGTTAGTTCAGCTAACTGTAACTCGCGCCTCTGCAATGCACTGCTGATGACGTCACATATTACATCATTCATAACATGGTCAGTGACATTACTGATGACATCACTGATGACATCATCCAGTGAATGTGTGTTTCTATAAAGTTTAAATATGTATTATATATATATGCCAAAGTGTATTGAAGAATGAGTGGGTACATAAGTGTCTGGATGGAGGATTTAGTAGGTGTGTGACTGACTGTTTAAGTGAGTGATTAAATGTGTCTTATTGAATGCACAGGTTATTGACTGATACAGACATTCACACAGTTTAGTCTGTTAGTTGGTGTGTAAGCGGTTGAATGGGTTGGTGAGTAGCTAAATGAGGATCTATATGGGGTATTGATTGGTTGTCTGAGTATCTGTATGGGTGCCTGGGTGCGTGTGTGGGTGCATGGGAGGTGTGTGAGTCTGTGCTTAGATGTTTGAGTGGTTGATTCACTGTGTGCACAGGTTCAAGAGTGCATGTGAAAACAGCTGTATGAGTGTGAGTGTGTGTATGGTGTGTTGGTGAGAGAATGGATGTCTCAATGTTACATGTCCAAGTAACTACATATATAAAAGGCAGTGTATGTGAAAGTTGAAGTATATAAATGACAATACATGAGAGTCAGTGATTGTGAGAGTGGCTGCATGGATGAGTGTGTACTTGTATCAGTGATTGTGGAAAAGAATTAGTATGCATTTGTTTCTGTTTGAATAACTGATGTGGTGTGTGTATAACTGTATAGGACAGTAAATGGAGGTGCGATTGATTCTTTGCCTGACTGACTAGGTGTGTGAGTAACTCTGGCTGAGTGGTGGTTTGTGAGTGTCTGTATAGATGTATAAGTGCTTATGATAGTGTTGTATTGATAAGTGACTACATCTATGAGTGATTCTATGGGTGAATGAGTGGATGTGGATGTAGAATTAGGAATCAGTGAGTGTGTATGTAGTAACTGGTACAGTGGGTGTATCAAAGGTAATATTACAGTGTGAAGAGGTGGATCAGATTTTCACGCGGATGATGTCATCAGTGATGTCATTTGAGATGTCATCAGTGATGTCATCAGTAATGTCACTGACCATGTCATGAATGATGTAATATGTGACGTCATCAGCAGTGCATTGCGGGATGTGAGTTATAGTTAGCTGAACTAAGTGTAACAGGGGAATTTCTATGGTTTTGTACATGTGAAATGTCCAACTAACTATAACGTCCCTTAAACCTATTGTTTTTTCAGTAAATTTTTAAGGGTTTATAAATGCTAATTTCTAACTATAACATGCCTGAAACCTATGGTTTTTTCAGTGAATGTCAATGTTTTTTTAAATGCTAATTTCTAACTATAACGTACCTGAAACCTATGGTTTTTTAAGTGAATTTCAAAGGTTTTTTAAATGCTAATTTCTAACTATAACGTGCCCTGCCCCCTCTCTTTACCACTGTGCAAACGCACCCCGTGGCGCGTTTTAAATTGGGGGATTAAGTCCTCTTCAATACTGAGGGTCCCTGGGTCCAACTAGCCCACCAGGTACCTCCAGTAAGCGCCACAGAGCTGCGTTGCCGAGAGGTGTAAAAAGGGGCGTGGCCTCGCACCTCCTCTCTGCAACGCAGCCCTGTGGCGCTTACTGGTGGTACCTGTTGGGCTTGTTGGCCCCCAGGGACCCTCAGGATTGAAGGGGAATTAATTCCCCAACTTAAAACTCGCCACCGGGCCTGTTTGCACACATATCACATCAGGCCCCACCCCCTCCCTTCACCACTGTGCAAACTTGATCCGTGGTGCGTTTTAAATTGGGTGATTAAGTCCCCTTCAATCTTGAGGGTCCCTGGGGTCCAACTAGCCCACCAGGTACCTCCAGTAAGCGCCACAAAGCTGCGTTGCAGAGAGGTGTAAAAAGAGGCATGGCCTCAGACCACCTCTCTGCAACATAGCCCCGTGGCACTAAGGTACCTGGTGGACTAGTTGGCCCCCAGGGACCCTCAGGATTGTAGGGGAATTGATTCCCCAACTTAAAACGCGCCACAGGACACGTTTGCATAGTGTTGCTGGGAGGGGGCAGGGCCTCCAGGCGATGACGGCTTTTTAAAAAATTTCGTTTTTTAGAAGGGGGGCTGTGTGGCCCCCCTTCCTTTTCTATTTTTTGGACCCCATTTATATATGTATTTTAAAGGAGGCTTCTGTTATCCCCGGGGACCCCATCCCCCGGGGCTCTGCCTTGTTTTTATTTCTTTTTTTACAGGGGAGGGGGGCCATATGGCCCACCCTTCCGGGCCCCTTCTGGCCCCGGGGACCCCATACCCCGGGGCCGGCCCTCTCCTTTGGGGACCGTGGGGGAGCCCCAATGCCCCCACGGTCAGTGCCGGCTCCCCGCCTCCTGCGGGAGCCGGCATTGCTTTTCCACATGGGGAGCTGCTAACATGCAGCTCCCCGTGTGGAAAAGCAATCTGCTTTGCTTCATTGAAGCGAGAGCAGTTTTCCCTACTGAATGAAGTGCAAAATGGCGACTACAAAGCGCCATGCAATGTGTTTAATGTTGGTAGTCTAGTTGTTCTTAAATGGTATGGAAACAAATGAGGGCACTAGCACGGAGCACTTTATAAATGTTCTAGACACAGAGGACTCTATGGTACAGTTGAAGACTAAATGTAGTCGAAACGCGTAGGCCGTCCTTTTTGCAATTGCACATGGTGTCTACACGTGTGGAGACGAGAGGAATCGAAGCAATCTATGTGCGGGGTCTGGAACGCACCTCATTGGAACTCGCGAGGGAGGTGAAGCAGTCCCCACAAATATCCAGTAAGAATCGATGTTTTGGAAGAAGACGGGACTGACGCCTCTATTCGGGGACATTGGAGCTTGATCGGTGTTTTACAAAGCAGAAAATTGAAGCAGAAACGCCGGAATCGGACGGTGAAAGACCCGGCTGTGAGTGCGTGGGGCGGGGGGTGGGCGGGTCTCA
The DNA here is from genome assembly GCF_964261635.1 of Lissotriton helveticus. Lineage (NCBI taxonomy): Eukaryota > Metazoa > Chordata > Amphibia > Caudata > Salamandridae > Lissotriton > Lissotriton helveticus. Next base: position 717,599,755 of record NC_136068.1, on the reverse strand, counting down.
TACTGCTCTGCTGCGCGGCGGAGGCGGCGCGGGGGCGGTTGTGGCTCGCAGAATCCAGCTCACGCACGAACTGCCAGGTGAGTAACCCAGGCGGCGGGAAGAGGCAAACGGAGCTCTGAGTACCGAGCTGCAAGACATAACACAAACGCACTAATCACGCCACGTTCCGAAATGGCCCAATGTAATAAGCTGTGTATCCCTAATACAAAATAGAAGGTACTAATATCGAGCAATATATGGGACACTGACGAATATATTGCGAATCTTCATCTCTGTGGAGAACAAAGAGAAGAGCAGCAGCAGCATTAGGATATTGCAGAGTCTGGGAGCAGCAGGCAGTTATTCCTTAGAAAGTAAAAGAAAAAGTAACACCAAGTGCAAAAAAGCAAATTATTGAAATATACCAACCTGAACACACAACATGGCGGATAAATCCAGAAATCGCCAACAAAGGGCAAGTGAGTTGCTGAATGATGAGGCAATCCCCTCTACAAGTACGAACGCAGGTTCGAATATGAGGGGAACCACGGGGGAAAAAGGCAAAAGAACTATAGTAAATGTTCTAAGATAACTTCAACAGAATAGGATACTGGAAGTTAATAAATGGTGGGAAAATACAACCTTGAAAAAATACATCGAATTCAAGAGAGTCCCAAGGGGGCTCCGGATACCTATTATGCCCACATTAAATGACTTGGATCCATATCTGATTAAACAATGGCAACAGGACACAAACGAATGTTCATTCAAATTAATGAGAACATTAATTATACATGCAGAGAGGGAACTGGACAAGATAACTGCCATTATCCAAGCACTGGATTCAGAACTGGCAAAACTCCCAACATCTGAAGAAAATAAAGAACTAATCGAAAACATGGAAAAGAAAATAAACAAACACGAAACAGAAGTGGAGAAAAGGAAGGCACATAAATTCACGAGAGATAGACTGGATTATGCCAACGGGCGCATCTACACTTTTGCCCGAAAATACGACACATTAAGAAGTAGAGTGGTGATGGACATATGTGCAGGAACCTCTACAACGACTATAGATAATGTGGATAGCTCAGAAGTGAGCTCTGCTGATGAAGATGCAGGCACAATGCCACTGAATTTTCGGGGGGAGATGCAATTAGCCCAAATGATAATGCAGCAAAGAGGAAGAGGCAGAATCAACTCGTGGGGGGGAGGACAGCCAAAAATACCAGAAGGGGCAGGAGAAGAAGTAAAATCAAAGAGAGGAAGAGGAAATCAAAAGTAGCTCTCAAGACGATTGAGGCAAACCTGAACAACAACTTGGTTATCAATGTTTCAAGCAAATCCTTGACGGAACCCCAATTAAAATTACTGAATTGGGGCTTATTCTATTGCCCGAATAAGGAAATGGACTACCCAAATGCACGAATAGACCTCTATAATTTCTGTAGAAAAATAAAACTCAAAAAATATTTTCTGGAGAAAAAACCTTCACCCGAAAACCGCCAAAAAGAAAACATAGAACCATCACCAATCATGCAAAAGGAACTTCCAGCCCTCAAAACACTAACCTTGCTGGGAACAGGAGTGCCATCTAACATCGAAGACACCCAAGACTCAATGGCCTCGGATATAGATTTTTGCAACAGAATAGGAGTCGCCACAAACAGAGAAGGGGGGAGTGGACTCAAGAAACAGTCCAGATACTGTCCACAACTGCAAACTGGTAAAAAAATTGATCTGTTCCAAGAGATTATGGTAGAGGAAATTACACAAATGGCGGTGAGATCAGTCAACCATCAAACTCCAAACAAAAGGAAAACCCAGAGAAAGAAGGATTGGAACCTCACACCTAATGAATATAAAGCAATGACAGAACTCAAGAATGACCCCACATTAATAATCAAAGCCTTGGACAAAGGGGGCAACATCGTGGTCCAAAATGTTGCAGACTATGTCGAAGAAGCCAACCGGCAATTGGGAATTGTAGAACACTATGAACCCTTGAAAGAAAATCCAAGTGGAAAATGGATGGAGGAATATCATACCCTCCTGCTAGGATGGAAAGAGAGGGGACTAATTGATTTTGACGAATACATGTACTTAAAAACGGATAATCCCATCACGGCGACAATTTACTTTCTACCGAAAGTACATAAATCAGTCAACAAACCACCCGGTAGACCTATAGTCAGCTCAATCGGATCCTTACTAGAAACAACCTTGAGGTTCATAGATATATTCCTGATGAATTATGTGACGAAACTAACCTCGTATCTGCGAGATACCATGGATTTCATGAACAAATTAAACAACATAGAGTGGGACATGGAATACCAAATGGCAACAATAGATGTCTCTTCCCTCTATACGTCCATACGACATCAGGACGGTATAGCTGCGGTTCAAACATTCTTAGAAGAAAGATCAGTGAATTTCTTAGAACACTCTGCCATGTTAATTGAGATGCTAACCTACTGCTTGAAACATAACATCTTCCTCTTTCAAGGTAAACTGTACCGGCAACAACAAGGGACGGCGATGGGGACATCTTTTTCCCCCACGTACGCAAACCTACTAATGGCCATCTGGGAAACAGAGGTCCTGTTGGAAGAAAACAAGAAACATGGGAAAATAAAAAGTTGGTGTAGTTACATCGACAACCTCTTTGTTATATGGGATGGGAACCAGACAGACCTACAGGCCGTCATCGACTCTCTGGAGAACAACAGGTACAACTTACACTTCACATCGACCATCAGCAACACTAATGTGATCTACCTGGATGTAGAAGTGAGCATACGAAACAACAAACTATGCACCAGGATGTATCGAAAACCTACATCCTGTAATAGCATCCTCCATGCCAACAGCGGTCATCCTTCAAACCTAAAATGGAGCATACCGTACGGAGAGATGTTGAGAGCGAAAAGAAATTGCTCCGAAAAAGAAGATCTGGATGCGGACATTGAGAGAATGATTGTCCGGTTCCTACAAAGAGGATATCCAATGGAAGTTCTTACAACAGCGAAATCCCGGATGCACTTGAAGAACAGATCGGACCTTTTGGTCTCACGAAAAGAGCGAGAACAAACAATGGGAGTCAAGGAAACCACCAAAAAAAGAGAGATGGAAGAATCAGAAACCAAAACGCGTCTCATCATGGACTTCAATAATCAGAGTCAGAATCTCAAGAAGGTTATAAAAAGAAATTGGGAAATTCTTTTATTAGATGAAACCCTGAAGGAATACCTAACACCTTACCCGAGTATAACCTACAGAAAGACATTGTCCCTAAGAGATATTCTGACTCAAAGTCATCTGGAAATCAAGCAACAGGAAAAGATCTCATGGCTGAACACACCAGGCTTTTGGAAGTGTGCAAAGTGCAAAGCTTGCGAGCATGGCCACAACATCAAGGAGTACACACTGCAAAATGGAAAAACTGAGAAGATATTAGATCACATTACTTGTGAGTCGAAGTATGTGATTTATAGACTCAAATGCCCATGTGGAAAATACTACATCGGGAGCACTATTAATAAATTAAAACTGCGGATCCTTCAACATCTGCGTGCGATAAAAAACAACGATCCAAACTACCCCATGGCGAAACACTTTAATGAACAACATCAAGTAGATTGCACCCAATTGACATACTCTGGGATGAAGCTCGCGAAAATATCTGAAAGAGGAGGTGATCGCACTCTGAAATCACGAAAAATGGACAGTAGAATGATCCTTGGGATGGGAACCGAATATCCGCATGGACATAACTTAGATGCAGAATTACATGTACACCTTGAGAAATGACCAACTCGGAACAAGTCACCATCTGCACTGAAAGGTCAACTCTCTAGAATACAATGTATATAAAGGAACATACACCCACCGGAAAGTAAAGAAGAATAAGAAAATGATCTCATCAGAAAACAGTCCTACAAAAGTGCATAGGGAATGGAAACACTTAATTAAATTGCAGGAAGAATGAGGAAAGGGGGAAAGTGGGGTAAATTAAGTGGAGAAAATAAGTAGTATTGTAACATTACAAATGGTCTGGACTCTGGACTCTTGCTTTAAAGAAGAAACAAGGAAGTAAGAATGAGTTCAATCTTGTGGAAGATACTCAAAGAGAAAAAATTCCCCGAAATGATATAAAGAATTATAACAAAGTAATAAGGATGTACAACACAAGATGAGAACACTTGTAGCTCTTGTTATGAAATCGTTTTCTGTTTAGGAATTGGAATCAAATAATTGATTTAGTGAACTGTACGAATTTCAAAATGATGAATTGTTGCTTTGTTGGATGTTTTTGAGTTTGTAAATACATGTTTTTTATGTTTTGTATATGTTAAAGTCAGATTGAAATGTATTTTGCTAATCAAATAAGAATGTAAATACTTCCTGACATGTGTATTTTTCTCTGTCAATTGAAAAACTTTTTTCTAAAAAACAAATGAGTAGAAGGTATAAATAAACATACCAGCCCGGATTCAATGAATGTGTTTATTCGGTCATTGTAAAAGTAATACTGTAAGCAGTGTGAGAAGGGGGCATCCTTTAGTATGTATATAGAATAAAATATCTAGCGCTCTCTATACAATGAAAGTATGTATATCATGTGTGTTGCTTCCATTAAACACATGTATGCAACAATCGTGCCTCTTATTAAAAAATATATATATATATGTAGGTTTCCCTGTGTGGCCTCTTTCCTTTTCCTGACTGGAGGGGTCTGCTTGTTTATTCATTTGCGTGCATGCCAGAGGCGCGCTAGAGGCTCCGCTCCATCAAGTGGCAGAGGAATGCTGGCATCTGCTGTTTCACGGCATTCTTCAATTGTTCGAGGTATCGAAAACCTCTGCCCACCTCCTGTGTGAAAGAAGCTATGGACCACTGTCAGTGGCAGCCCGTGATCACACGAGGAGCTTCACTCACTTGTCTGTCGTCTCATGGCCGAGCTGACGTCATCACACGAGGTTGGAGTGAATGGGAACCTTCGTGAGCCTCAGACTGTTATTTTTCCGTGATGCTCCATTCTTATTCACCGCGCCTTCACCCTGAATATTGAACCCCCTTTTCACGCAGCATCCACTTGGACGCAATGCAGGCTGGGACTTGAAGTTCTACTATGGACTACAGTTTCACTGATTACTAACTGGTGAGGAGGGGCGTTACTTACCTTCCAATTCAGCAATGGTGTTCCCAGTCATCACGACGCGTTTCGCGCTTCACAGAGCACTTGATCACATATATATATATATATATCCTTGCTTGCTCCAAACCAACAGCACGTTCCTCAGTTTCAAACGTGACCAGGAAGAAGGAACGGAAGACCCAGGATGCAAGTGAGATTTTTTATTTGTCACAACTCGCCAGCATAACGTATCGGCCTGCACAGAGGCCTTGATCACATGACGCTATGAAGGGGGTAGACAGTTTTTAAAGTGCAAGTGCGCAAAAATCAGTGCATTTCATTGGCTGACCAGTCAGAATGGCTGGAGTAAGTAGCAATAGACATGGAAAACATACTTGTTCCAAAGGCATAGTGGGATAATCCCAAAAAGTGCATAACATTCACTTTATCACATACATTGGTTTAATACAATAAAAGCAATATTATTCACACTATAAATGATTGATGTAAAATACTCAATAAGAAGGTTAAATATTATTGTTTACAAGATAAATAATTGTAAAAAGTATTCGAATAAAAAACCACCATGTAATTGATTTCATGTTAAATACAAACATTTGGTTGATATTTATTTGCTGTATGATTATCGATATTTGGGTGGACCATGTAGTTTTTTTAAGTCAGATCACACACCCTCTTTAAGTGAATTCTTTCCCTATACTGTCTATTGAATATTTACCATACCACCAACCATAAAAGCGTTTTTAAATAAAACATCTAATTCAGCACTGGGCAACCAAAATAAAGTGAAATGTGAGAAAAACAGATTAAATTGAAATTGTTTTTTATGGAAAATTAATAGAAAGCAAGTAATGCAAAATATTTTATGTAGGTTAATCCTAACCTACATCATATACTTGAGGTGACACATACTCAATAGGAACTTAAACAAGGGCGTTTTTACCACTGACCAACCTAGGTGGAAGTACATTTATAATTGGTCTAGTGCACAAAAAGTGAAAAAACAATAAGCTAGCTTTCTGCACATCACATTTGAATTGAACCAAGAAACCCTAAACTCATGGTTTTTATAGGCAAGTATGGAAATCTTCCGTAGAGTTGAGGCCCCGGGGTGTCGTACTGTCCATTTCTAGAATATATCTAGTTTCTAATGCTCTCAAGATAGCCTCCCTATTGCCACCTCTCCTCAGGGGACCCACTGTATTGATAGCATAATATCTAAGGAGTCCACTGTTGTTGTTGTGGCACTCCTTAAAATGCCTGGCAACTGGGTATGTGGCATCATTGTTGTTGATTGCTCTTATGTGCTGGAGTATCCTCTTGTGGACCTGCAATTTGGCACTACCAATATATTGCAGGCCACACGGACACTCCAGCACATATACCACGTACTCACTCTTGCAAGTCAGTTGTTTATTGATCTTACGAGGCACCGGGGAGAATGCTGTCATAAACTCAGTTTTACTGACACCATGGGAACATGCTTTGCAACTGGAACACTTTCGAAATCCCTTACTGGATGCCATCCAGTTTTTGGGAGGAATCACCTCAGGACTAGATTTAACTAAGGCATCCTGCATGGAATATGCCTTCCTGAAGGTGATTGCCGGTTTGCTGGGCATATGTTCACTAATTACTGTATCAAACCGGATTAAGTTCCAGTGTTTGTTCACTATTTTCCTTAGTGCCCCATGCTGCCTATTGTAGGTCCAAATAAGTCTGGTTGGTTGGTGTGTATTGATTTCAATGGGTTTGTGGGCTTTCTTGTGGACTAGTGCGGTATCACGTGACAATGTATTTGCCTTGTCAATAGCTGTATTTATTATGGCCTCACTGTACCCTCTGGCTAAAAATCTATCTTTACTTGCTGCCTGTGCCACCTCGCACTGATGATTTGTGCTACAAATCCGCCTGATCCGGAGCATTTCCCCATAGGGGATACTCCTGATCAAATGCGGTGGATGGTGGCTATCGGCATGGAGTACCGTATTGCCCGCAGTGGGCTTTCTATACAGTTTTGTTACCAATTTGTCCTCTTCAATCTCTACCGTAATGTCCAAGAAATGTGCCTATGACTGACTAATGTCTGATGTGAACGCTGGTTATAAGCATTGCAATTCAGAGTTTTAACAAAATTAACTGCCTCTTCACATGTTCTTCGCCAAATCAAAAAAATATCATTGATGTACTTATACCATCGTATGATATGACTATTGCAGATGTCACGGTGGTCACCAAAGAGGACCTGCCTCTCCCAGTAGCCCATATGCAAACAGGCATAACTGGGAGAGAAACAGGCCCCCATGGCGACACCCCTGACCTGCTGATAGTATTGATTGAGGAACATAAAGTAGTTGTTGTTGAGGCAAAAATTGGTCATAGATAACAACATCTTGTTGTGTTCCAACATTTCAATCGGACGCTGGCCCAGATAAAATTGAATAGCTCTCATCCCATCTGCATGCACAATACTGGTATACAGCGATGTTACGTCTAATGTCATTAACCAGTAATCTTTGTCCCATTTGACATCCTTGATCTTTCGTAAAAAATCACTTGAATCTTGGATGTATGATGCAAGTTCACCAACATATTCTTGTAGAAATGAGTCAATATAGGCCGTGGTATTTTCTAGCAACCCTCCACATGCAGATATAATCGGTCTTCCCGGGGGTTTGACGGCATTTTTGTGCACCTTAGGGATGAGATATATCACAGGGGTAATTGAGTGATAATTTTTTTTAAATTTAAACTCATCCATGCTGATTAGACCAGACGAACGCCAACCCATCAACATTGAATAGAAATCAATTTGTGCTTTTCTCACCACCCCTATGTCACAATGTTTGTAGCAGTTATGATCGTAAGATTGTGGGCGTGAGTCCTTTGTTGATTTTCACTATTCTTTTCACGTGTAACTTTATTTATTGTTTGAGCACCTTTGCAAAAAATACCCGTGACCAAGGCGAGAGGCTCGCCGAAACGCGTTGGGTTTTGTTCCTTTGCCCGTATTTCACATGCAGCAACTGAACTAATAAACACTTTTGGAAAGCGCAAAAGGTGACTGGAGTGGTCTATTACCTACCGGAGAAGAGTGCATCTGCGTAGCGGTGGCTACGTGCTGTGAACCTGAATATATATATGTATATATATATATATATATATATAGTGGTAGTATCAAGTCATGGAGACACCAGCACCCACTTGGGTTTATATTGGGACTTCAAGTACTTTGGCACCAGACAGTACGGACTACAATAACCATGAGCCACGTTTTGCCTACGCCCACTGGGGCGGGTCATGCTACTTTATTAAATTAGGTTTTCCGACTAAAAGCTTACCGTCTCCGTGTTAGCCAGTGATCAAGCGCAATGGTAATGCTCGAAACGCTTTTGGCACTTTGGTACGCGTGTGGAAGGGCTTTGACTGCAACTGCCGGTGTTGCTTTTGTGAATACGTCTCTGGGGGTGGCATCTCCTTTGGGCAACCTTCTTTTGTGGAGAAAATATTTTTTTTTATAGCAGGCGCTGACGAAGGCCAAACCGGGTGAAATGCATTCGCCATTCATTTGTAATAAACGGAGCTGCCTTTTAATCCCCGCCGAGGCTTCTGCTTCTTTCATTTGAGAGGAGTTTTCTTGTTTCATCATTATCACGCGTGTTCCAGAAGCGCGTCTCAGAAGCCCCCTCATCACAAGTGGCCCGGAGATTCTGGCTCATGCTACGGCATTTTCTTTCTTTCAAGTTATGGAAAATCTCCAGGCTCGCCAGCAGTCCGAGAGAATTGGAGCGGTTCAGCGAGGCATTGCCTCAACTTGGACGGGATGCACTGTCCTCCTGCCCCCGTTTATCTTTAACTCGGACCTATGGCTGATGAGGTTAAGGGGACCCGAGGCAGCACCACAAATTGCGGGGTTTTCAGAACGCTATGCAGAGTGCCCAACCCCCAGCTATTTTCTTGGATTACACCGAGAACGACGCTGAGCATCACTCACCTGGGAGCCACTGCTGCATCCTGGGAAACTGAGTCCTGAGACTTTCTGTGACCAGCTGAACTGAGTTAATTAATGCTGAGGGGCGGAGCGGTCATTTGCACCTATCACAGTGCGGTTGGGCTCATTTGAACTGCAGATCGTGGTGTTCGTTTTCATCCACCACAGGCGCTGACGAAGGCCAAACCGGCCGAAATGCATTCGCCATTCATTTGTAATAAACGGAGCTGCCTTTTAATCCCCGCTGAGGCTTCTGCTTCTTTCATTTGAGAGGAGTTTTCTTGTTTCATCATTATCACGCGTGTTCCAGAAGCGCGTCTCAGAAGCCTCCTCATCGCAAGTGGCCCGGAGATTCTGGCTCATGCTACGGCATTTTCTTTCTTTCAAGTTATGGAAAATCTCCAGGCTCGCCAGCAGTCCGAAGAGAATTGGAGCGGTTCAGCGAGGCATTGCCTCAACTTGGACGGGATGCACTGTCCTCCTGCCCCCGTTTATCTTTAACTCAGACCTATGGCTGATGAGGTTAAGGGGACCCGAGGCAGTACCACAAATTGCGGGGTTTTCAGAACGCTATGCAGAGTGCCCAACCCCCAGCTATTTTCTTGGATTACACAGAGAACGACCCTGAGCATCACTCACCTGGGAGCCACTGCTGCATCCTGGGAAACTGAGTCCTGAGACTTTCTGTGACCAGCTGAACTGAGTTAATTAATGCTGAGGGGCGGAGCAGTCATTTGCACCTATCACAGTGCGGTTGGGCTCATTTGAACTGCAGATCGTGGTAATCGTTTTCATCCACCGCAGGCGCTGACGAAGGCCAAACCGGCCGAAATGCATTCGCCATTCATTTGTAATAAACGGAGCTGCCTTTTAATCCCCGATCCCCGCCGAGGCTTCTGCTTCTTTCATTTGAGAGGAGTTTTCTTGTTTCATATATATATATATATATATATATATATATATATATACATCCAAAGGTGCCTCTGATCTTAAGGACGCCACTCCGACACAAGAAGGGTTCACAGACCTTTTAATTCAAGCAGCTTTACAAGAAGGTTGGTTATTTGCCCAGTCCCAACGCGTTTCGAAGCAAACATGCTTCTTCTTCGGGGGTAAGCAGCAAGTGACGAAAAAAAACTGCAACCGTCACATTCCATTTTTGTAGGCTCTCTCCGGTGAGGCATACTGGTAGTTGCAGTCCAAATCAATCCCCTCAAGTGGGGTCCGTACACATGCCTTAATTAATTTCTTGCTTTTGGTTAATTTTAAAACAGCCCTCCAGTGGGCCCCAGACTCTGTCATGCTTCTGCTAATTTCAGGATTCTTGTGCGCTGTTTCCCGGTTAATTGTTCATCGCCAGGCAGACCCGATTCCATTAACTCGGGCGGTGCATCCTCCGCGGCTGAGGCTGCCGCGTCACATAAACATCCAAAGGTGCCTCTGATCTTAAGGACGCCACTCCGACACAAGAAGGGTTCACAGACCTTTTAATTCAAGCAGCTTTACAAGAAGGTTGGTTATTTGCCCAGTCCCAACGCGTTTCGAAGCAAACATGCTTCTTCTTCGGGGGTAAGCAGCAAGTGACGAAAAAAAACTGCAACCGTCACATTCCATTTTTGTAGGCTCTCTCCGGTGAGGCATACTGGTAGTTGCAGTCCAAACCAATCCCCTCAAGTGGGGTCCGTACACATGCCTTAATTAATTTCTTGCTTTTGGTTAATTTTAAAACAGCCCTCCAGTGGGCCCCAGACTCTGTCATGCTTCTGCTAATTTCAGGATTCTTGTGCGCTGTTTCCCGGTTAATTGTTCATCGCCAGGCAGACCCGATTCCATTAACTCGGGCGGTGCATCCTCCGCGGCTGAGGCTGCCGCGTCACATAAACATCCAAAGGTGCCTCTGATCTTAAGGACGCCACTCCGACACAAGAAGGGTTCACAGACCTTTTAATTCAAGCAGCTTTACAAGAAGGTTGGTTATTTGCCCAGTCCCAACGCGTTTCGAAGCAAACATGCTTCTTCTTCGGGGGTAAGCAGCAAGTGACGAAAAAAAACTGCAACCGTCACATTCCATTTTTGTAGGCTCTCTCCGGTGAGGCATACTGGTAGTTGCAGTCCAAATCAATCCCCTCAAGTGGGGTCCGTACACATGCCTTAATTAATTTCTTGCTTTTGGTTAATTTAAAACAGCCCTCCAGTGGGCCCCAGACTCTGTCATGCTTCTGCTAATTTCAGGATTCTTGTGCGCTGTTTCCCGGTTAATTGTTCATCGCCAGGCAGACCCGATTCCATTAACTCGGGCGGTGCATCCTCCGCGGCTGAGGCTGCCGCGTCACATAAACATCCAAAGGTGCCTCTGATCTTAAGGACGCCACTCCGACACAAGAAGGGTTCACAGACCTTTTAATTCAAGCAGCTTTACAAGAAGGTTGGTTATTTGCCCAGTCCCAACGCGTTTCGAAGCAAACATGCTTCTTCTTCGGGGGTAAGCAGCAAGTGACGAAAAAAAACTGCAACCGTCACATTCCATTTTTGTAGGCTCTCTCCGGTGAGGCATACTGGTAGTTGCAGTCCAAATCAATCCCCTCAAGTGGGGTCCGTACACATGCCTTAATTAATTTCTTGCTTTTGGTTAATTTTAAAACAGCCCTCCAGTGGGCCCCAGACTCTGTCATGCTTCTGCTAATTTCAGGATTCTTGTGCGCTGTTTCCCGGTTAATTGTTCATCGCCAGGCAGACCCGATTCCATTAACTCGGGCGGTGCATCCTCCGCGGCTGAGGCAGAGTCTGGGGCCCACTGGAGGGCTGTTTTAAAATTAACCAAAAGCAAGAAATTAATTAAGGCATGTGTACGGACCCCACTTGAGGGGATTGATTTGGACTGCAACTACCAGTATGCCTCACCGGAGAGAGCCTACAAAAATGGAATGTGACGGTTGCAGTTTTTTCTTCGTCACTTGCTGCTTACCCCCGAAGAAGAAGCATGTTTGCTTCGAAACGCGTTGGGACTGGGCAAATAACCAACCTTCTTGTAAAGCTGCTTGAATTAAAAGGTCTGTGAACCCTTCTTGTGTCGGAGTGGCGTCCTTAAGATCAGAGGCACCTTTGGATGTTTATGTGACGCGGCAGCCTCAGCCGCGGAGGATGCACCGCCCGAGTTAATGGAATCGGGTCTGCCTGGCGATGAACAATTAACCGGGAAACAGCGCACAAGAATCCTGAAATTAGCAGAAGCATGACAGAGTCTGGGGCCCACTGGAGGGCTGTTTTAAAATTAACCAAAAGCAAGAAATTAATTAAGGCATGTGTACGGACCCCACTTGAGGGGATTGATTTGGACTGCAACTACCAGTATGCCTCACCGGAGAGAGCCTACAAAAATGGAATGTGACGGTTGCAGTTTTTTCTTCGTCACTTGCTGCTTACCCCCGAAGAAGAAGCATGTTTGCTTCGAAACGCGTTGGGACTGGGCAAATAACCAACCTTCTTGTAAAGCTGCTTGAATTAAAAGGTCTGTGAACCCTTCTTGTGTCGGAGTGGCGTCCTTAAGATCAGAGGCACCTTTGGATGTATATATATATATATATATATATATATATATATATATATATATATATATATATATATATATATATATATATATATCAAAAGGATAGTCCACTCCAATCTGGCTGAACAGAAAACCAGCACACCATACCTTCTATCAAAGTTGGTTTAATTCAAGCCCCTACCCCCACAACAGACACGTTTCGCCAACAGGCTTCGTCAGTGTTCACCAGTGTTAAAAATACCAAACGCCATTTAAAGCCGGCTCATCATGGAAATCAATGACGGTATACCATTTTTCAAATGTACATAGTGGCGGCCATCTTATAGTGTGCAAAATTCGCAGAAGTAATTACATTTCATGGCGTTTTGTAAATACATAAAGTGCTCAGTGCAAATTACAAACAAAAGGTAAGCAATACATTAATATTTCTAAAGTGCATGTATTTTTGAGTTTTGTCAAACGTTCCCGTGCTCTTCTTATCACAATCAGACCCTCCAGAATTTCGCGATTTCGCGATTCACGAAAAAATCGCGAAATCGGGCAACTACCGCGATTGCCGCGATATTTACAATTATTGCCGCGATATTTGCCAAAATGTGTCTTCAAAATAAACAATGCCTGTTTATTGGCTGTGCGCGCGCACACGTCACTACGTGCCGTCGCCCAGCCGTCCAATACCAGCTTCCTCTCTGCACTACAGTTTCAGCGCTGGTATCCAACCCTGATTCTCTGCAGGCGGGCGTGTTTGTCCATATAAGCACGCCGAGGCCAGGCTTCATTAATCAAGTACCGGAAACTATACAGCTTTGCAGCAGATGAGGTTGCTTCTGTCAGTGTGTATGACGAAGAACTTGGACATGATTACCTTTTGATGCTAAGAAATGGTGGTTGATGTGGTACTGTATATGTATACTTTGACGTGGGTTGACATTACAGGCAGTGTCGACTTTAGCTGACAATGATCTTGTCATACTTTATAGAGATTGTTGCCCCCGTGCAAGTGAGGTTCCCAGTATGTTCACCACAGATTAACAATTCAGACCTTGACTGTAACAAGTTTTTCGTTATATTCCTCCCAAAGCTGACATCAGATGTAAACTGTCTTACTTAGACAGGGCTCGAGTCGAGTCACTTATTTTACCAGGCGGACGCTCTGAATAGATTCCATTAGGGATGCGACTTTGCCTGGCGGGTATGGTGTTATCACGGCGAGCGGTGGGAGGCGAGCTGGAAAGAGTGCAGTTTAGATAATCACCCCTCACTCAAAGACAACTCACTTGGCATGGGCGGCTGTTTGGAATAAATTAAAGATTTCAGGGGAACCGAAGTCCTCCACCAGACAGTCAAGTGCTTGGAAGAGATAATGGGAATGAAAATACGACTGCCAGACACTTTCTCCAAGTTCATGAAGATGTGGAGTCAGATTTTACGTTTTGATCGTATGATACAGTTTATTTATATTTCCTCGTTTTTGTTGTTGTTTTTATTGGCAAATGAATCAGTTTCTCCCTCTGACCATTAAAGAAGTGCTGTGAAGTGACATATATGCCATTATAGCGCTACCGAAAATAAATAGGTATACAACCTTCACATCTTCCCAGATGCAATCGCATCTAAGGGGTGAGCGAGGGGAGGCAATGAGCCGATGGCGCAAGCCACCTTTCGTGACGTCACTTCCTGTGGTGACGTCACTTCCGGTGACAGCATCCCCCCACTTCTTTTTTTAGGACTTGTGCCCTGTACTTAGATCCTTCATTCATTCAGGACAGTTCTGGCACTGTTTCACTGATTTTTGGGATGGTGTTGCGTGCCACTTGGTGGAGGATTGAGTGCCATGGATATCTGTCACACCGTATCAAAATAGATGGTTTTCCCCATGTTGAGCATGCTTTGCCTTTTGCGGAACAGTTTGCCTCATTCATCATTGGCCTGCTGCAGTACCCACAGTGTTTGGGAGTTTTCTTTGCTGCCATCTTCAGTCCCCAGCTGCTCAGCACATTCACAGATTCTCCTGGCTCTGGTTTAATTGAGCAAGTTCCTACTGGCGCCTCGGTGTGGGACACTTGTTTCACTGACAGCACCTGATAGCTACCATATCGGAGTAGTTGTCGTACATCCACTAATCGGATGTATGACATTACAACGCATGCTTTTACCACGCATGCCTTTACAACGCGGTTTTTACAACGCATGCCTTTACAACGCATAGTGCTTTGGGGCGCTGGATAGTGAATTGTTTAATTTACTATTCCAACTCCAGTCCCCGTGGATAGTAGGGAAGGTGTTGGATAGTAAATTAAACCTATTCCCTATCCTAGAGCGCCCCCCAGCGCAATGCGTTGTAATGGTTTGCGTTGTAAAAGTTGCGTCGTGAAGGCACTGCGTGGTAAAAGTTGAGTTGTAAAGGATGTTTCCCCCACTAATCTTGTTCACAGGGGAATTAGCCAGAGGGTATGCATTTACCAATTAAAATAACGATACAGTGTGAAATGAAAAAATTTAATACACGGACTACAGAAGTGTTCCCAAGCTTCTGTGCCTGTACTTTTGCCAACAAAATTAATACTATCCATGCGGGTATGGGGAAAGAAGTAACCCGAAAAACACTCTTGTCCCTGCAGATCCAGCCGAATGCTTGAGAAGCACGCAACACAAAAATCAAAAAAGGATTTTTTTTTTTTAACGGGTGATTGTCACAACCAAAGCTTTCCAGTTTGGAAGTAACACAAAAATTAAGCACTAAAAGCTCTGCCCATGTCATTCACACCAGTTCATGTCACGAGGTGCCGATTGGAGCTGTGCTTCCGTAGAGCCGCAGACACTTTAAACATGCCAGTTTCACAGTGGAATACCCTGTTAGATCAGTTTACATTGATTTAAGGCTGAAAAAGAATGATTACAAATAAAATAAGGTGCCGCAATAATGCCGCTAAATTTCCACTTTTGTGCCGCTAAATTTCCATTTTTGTGCAGCTAAATTTGCAAGTCTATGCCGCTATATCCTGGGGGGTCTGCACAATATAGGTATAGTACTGATCTCATAGTGTTAAAGTAGCCGTGTTAATACATCTGACAATCACTTGAGTTGAGATTGTGCCCTGAATAGGCCAATACTATCCCATTGCATTAATATATTTCATTCAGCCCTGGATGGGCATAAACTTAAAGAAGAGTATGTACAGAGGGGAATATGCGTGAGAGTGCGTCACAACAATGACAGTTTCAGAAATGTGGAGATAGTATGATGTTATACAGTATCTAGATGTTATTCCAGGTGTACCCACATTTCCTCATTGTTGTTAAGACCCCAGGGAATTGTTGTTTTTAACCCGATGATGTACCTGGACTCCAAAGTCCGGAGTCTTTTTTCTCTGTCACCACCCCTTTCGCTGCGTTCAGCCTGATCTATGCAATAAAAGCTTAACAGTTCCCTGTCGCTTTTGTGGAACTCGGCGAAGTGTCTTGCTACAGGGTACGCCTTGTCCCTGTTTGCTATTGCCCGTTGGTGTTCAAGAATCCGCATCTTTGTAGGCTTGATGGTACTGCCTATATAGCGTTTCCCACAGGGACATGTAAGGCAGTATATGGTGTACTCTGAGTTACTTTTGAGTAGTTTTTTGATACATCTATCGGGTTCATTTTCATCAGTTTTGCCTGGGTAGGTCTTCATTATCTTACTGTTTTTACAGGCCTTGCAGGCTCCGCATGGAAAGAAACCTTTGGATTTAGATATTTGGGCCGGCTTGTTTTTAATTGTCATGAAGTGGCTGTGGACAAGATGGTCCCCCAGGGATTGACTCCGTTTGTATGTTAAAGTGGGTCTTTCTGGAAGGACTTTGGTCATTACTTGGTCTGTTTTCAGGATATGCCAGTTCTTTTGAAAAATGTGCATTATCCTCCCTGATTTTGAGTTAAAGGTAGTGATCATTCTGGGATTATTCTCATTTTTCAACCTCTGTTTAGTCATAAGGAGTTGATCCCTTTGGATCTTTTTGGATTTCTCCTCTGCACTAGTAAGGATGTTCCGGGAGTATCCTCTGATCTGGAACCTTGTTTTAGCTTCTTCCTTTGCCCGAACGTACTCCTCCTCGTCCGAGCAGTTTCTTTTCAGGCGAAGGAATTAACCATAAGGTATGCTACCTATGAGACATTTGGGATGCTGGCTCGCTGCATGTAAAACCGCGTTTCCTGCCGTCGGTTTTCTATATAGTTTGGTCTGTATCTTCCCATTGTCTACATAAACCTCAAGGTCCAGGTAACATACACTGGTGTTGCTGATTACATGGGTGAATTTTAGGTTCCAAATATTGTTGTTAAGCTCGGCAATATATTCCTCAGCCGAGGATCTACTGCCGCGCCACACCACAAACAGATCGTCTATGTATCTTGTCCATAGAAGAATGTTATCTGTCCACTGGTCGTTGGCCTCACCCCAAGCCTCGTGCCTCTCCCACCAGCCAACAAAAAGATTAGCGTAGCTGGGGGAGAAGCACGAGCCCATGGATGTCCCTCTGACCTGTCTATATAGCTGGCCTGCAAACAAAAATATGTTATTATTAAGACAGAAAGTTGTTAATTGTACTAGCATTTCATTGTGGTCCCGATATTGTCCATGTTTCCGATCAAGGAACCATTTAACTGCAGCGATGCCGTTCTCATGGGCAATGCAAGTGTATAGGTTGACGATGTCCAGAGTTATTAGTAGAAAACCAGGTTCCAAGCAATATTGTCTATTAATCGTAGGAAATCCTGTGACTCCAAGTCTCCACGTTCCAATATTCTCAAGGTCTCAATGCACTCCCGACCGGATTGCTTAATGTATATGTATTGTTACCTAAACGCTTAATGTATAACTATTGTTACCTGTAACGCGCCCCGTGCTTCTGTAAACCGATTGCAATTGATATATTGATGCATCTGTCCTCTTCTTCTCTTTCTCCTCTTTTCTTCTTTCTCTCTCTTATTCCTCCTTTTCTTTCCCTACTCTTTTCTATCCAGTCCATTTCAGTTCATTATTGTAAACGTCACCATGCCATTAACGCATCTATCTATGTGATGAAGAATTTTGTGTATTGTCTTACTTCATTTTGTCCATTCTTCAATAAAAAAGATTTGAATTAAAAAAAAGGAATTCACCATAAGGTATGCTACCTATGAGACATTTGGGATGCTGGCTCGCTGCATGTAAAACCGCGTTTCCTGCCGTCGGTTTTCTATATAGTTTGGTCTGTATCTTCCCATTGTCTACATAAACCTCAAGGTCCAGGTAACATACACTGGTGTTGCTGATTACATGGGTGAATTTTAGGTTCCAAATATTGTTGTTAAGCTCGGCAATATATTCCTCAGCCGAGGATCTACTGCCGCGCCACACCACAAACAGATCGTCTATGTATCTTGTCCATAGAAGAATGTTATCTGTCCACTGGTTGTTGGCCTCACCCCAAGCCTCGTGCCTCTCCCACCAGCCAACAAAAAGATTAGCGTAGCTGGGAGAGAAGCACGAGCCCATGGATGTCCCTCTGACCTGTCTATATAGCTGGCCTGCAAACAAAAACATGTTATTATTAAGACAGAAAGTTGTTAATTGTACTAGCATTTCATTGTGGTCCCGATATTGTCCATGTTTCCGATCAAGGAACCATTTAACTGCAGCGATGCCGTTCTCATGGGCAATGCAAGTGTATAGGTTGACGATGTCCAGAGTTATTAGTAGAAAACCAGGTTCCCAAGCAATATTGTCTATTAATCGTAGGAAATCCTGTGTATCCCTCACATAGGAAGGAAGTTCTTTAACAATTGGTGCAAGGTAGCCATCGATAAATCTTGAGGCATTCTCCAGCAGGCTGTTGATTGCCGAGACAATCGGTCTTCCTGGGGGTCTCTTTGGGTCCTTATGAATTTTCGGCAAGTGATAGAATGTTGGAAGCACAGGTGAGTCACATTGTAAGTATAGCAATTCATCCATACTCAGCATCCCTTTCTCTCTCCAGATTACCAATAATTTGTTGAAGTCCGAGATGCTTTTGTTATATTCCTGTCTGTTGATTGTTATGTAGCAGTCTTTATCCCTTAGTTGTTTCAGGGCCTCCTCCTGGTAGTTCTCTTTGGAAAAAATAACAATATTTCCGCCCTTGTCGGAGGGCTTGAATTCAATAGTTTCATCGCTGCTTAGCGCCTTGATTGCTTCCCATTCTTTTCTAGTTATATTTGATTTACTTACATCCATTTTTTCTTTTGCCAATTTTTCAAGGTCCAAAAAAAAAAATATATATATATATATATATATATATATATTGACAATTAAATATTGCAGGATTAAAATTCGAAGATGTTCCGAACAGGGGCCCCAAAATGTGTCTAGCTCGGGGCCGCAAGAATTCTTAAGATGCTACTGCTTACACGGGACTTTTAGCTTCTCATGGGGCCGGCAATGTATCGGGCCCCCTTCAGAAACTCCAAGGTCCTCGCCATTAGACTATACATTGGGAGAGTTGGCAAGTGTGTTTTAGGTGTACTCACAGAGTAATATAGATACTTTTGACTGCATCTAACGTTACTTGTCTATCCATCTGCTTATCCTGGTAGTCCCTTTAAAATGACCTCAGGCAGCCAATTGCTTTACTAACAAAACAAATAAAATAAAAAAATACAACATTTATTATCAGCTTATGTAGTGACATACTGTAGTGATATCCCAGGGAAATGTATTCTGATCATCTTAAACCATAAAAAAGTCGGAATCTGGGCAGAAAAGTGTTACACTCTGTCGGGTGTGCTCACGAAGTTCGGGGAGGGCACTATAAACGCTATTATTAGCCGTACCTGTGAGAACCACTGCGCAGACAGCGACAGTTCGGTATGTGTCCTCAGAAGCAGGAGATTCCCGCGGAGCCGTCATAAGACTGGTCACTTATCTTATGACTTGATCGAGTCAGTTGTTTTAAATGATATAATGGACATTTAAACTAGGTTCACTAGTTTCCTATTTCAAGTCACAAAGTATCTATCCGTATTATCTTTAAAACTAGCACACGTACAATTTTAGTGGCTGTTTCGTTTTATTAAGGAAAAGAAATTCTCTATGATAACCAGTAATTGATGGGACTGAGGCACTTTACTGCTCAAAGATAACTGAACAAATGTGCGCGATGCCGTGTAAACGTTTTGAATTATTTTGCTTGTAACGCTGCACGTGTGCCCTCTAGTGGCTTACCTGAGATTATCAGGCGTTTCTGAGAAACTGCAGGTGCAAGGAAGAAAAAGATACGGTAGCCGTACATACCCTATAAGTATAACTTCCATTCTAATCCGAATGAGGAATTTCATTTCACGAAATGGAAACCAAATAAGTGATTGGATTGCAGCTGAAGTATAACTTCCACGTTATTATTGGAGGGAGGGGAGGGGAGTTCAATCGAGTGATGGTAGAACAAATATAAGAGTGGGGGTGCTGCCATCAGGACTGTCTGTGAAAGATCCAAGCGTCATCATACAAAACAAGCATTTGCAATGCAATAGGTACAGAGGTCAAGTTGTAGATATGACCAGGACACGTAGTGGGTTTAATTACTTTATTCTCCCCGAGCGCCGGGAAATGCGTCTTTCCCCTAGCGCTGCTCGCAGCACTCAAAATGGCCACTGGCACGTACCCACAATGCACTGGGGCGTGCTCCGAGCAACTAGAGCGCGTCACCACATATCTCCCCCCTTTAACATTATCAAAAAATATTAAACAATAAAAGAACGATGTTGAAGTAGTCCCTGGACTACTGTGGTAGTCAGGGTAACGTTAATTAATAGTCTTACTTGGTCTCCATGTCATAGTCCTCAAACCTCTTGAGTGCCTTGAGCAGCCTGCCCAACCTGGTACGTGTGTTCATGGGGCTGCCTCTCATACTCCGGTCGCTGCCTGGAGATCTGGCACTCCTCATCGCTTTTATCCTCTGCTCTCTTTCCACCATCTCCGTACCCAGGCCGCAAGGCGTGACTGGTGAGGCTGTTCCTTCCCTTTCACTCACCGCTGGATCATACGGTTCTTCCTCATTCTGCTTCGTGATGAGGGTATCTTGCCTGAATCCTTCCGACTCTAGTGTCCTTCCCAGTTCTGATCTTTCCTCCGGGGGGGGGGGGGGGGGGTGAACTCCCTTCTTCCAAGCTTTCCCACTTCATGATTTTGTTGCATCGTGCCATTCTATCTTGAGACCATACTTTGCCGTCGCTTAGCAAGGCCGATCTGGCATACGGCTCTACTACTTGCAATGGAGGACTAAACTTGCTGTCGCCCTTCTTCTTCATCAAGGCCTGTTTCACTCTCACCCACTTGCCCTTCTCCAAGGTCACTTCTTTCACATTGCAACGTTTGTTGTAGTACTCAGTGTACAAGGCCTGTGCTCTGTCCATGTTGCAATGTACTACAGCCGGAGACCACTTACTTTGGACCACCAGTTGTTTCCATGCCAGGTTGTCTTTATTGAAAGGGTCCCATCCTCTGAGTACTTTAAAGGAGCTGTACCCTGTGTTGGCTGGTGTAATGCGATATGCCCACAGCGTCTTTTGGAGTTCCTTCTCCCAGTCCTTGCCTGCACTTATTGCTGCTTGCACAGAGCCCATTATCACCCGTTTGAACCTCTCCGCTAGTCCACTTCCCGCTGGATGATATACAGGGGTGTGCTTGATTTCTATACCGTTGCGGTCCATGAACGCGTTCCACTTGGCCGAAATGAATTGCGGTCCATTGTCACACGTGATTACTTTGGGGATTCCTTCCCTCAAGAAGGTGGCTGTGAGGAAGGAAAGTATGGCTTCCGTGTCGGCTTCCTCACAAAGGTCCACCTCCGGCCACTTGGTGTACCTGTCTACCAGGACATTCGCATATTTGGGTACCCCATTGGTGTCCAGTATGGGTCCTAAGACGTCCACGGAGAGCTTTTCCCACGAGCTTGTGGGGTAAGTGAACTTTCCTAAGGATGGACGCAGTAGGACTTGCACCTTGTCCGCCCGGATGCAACTCTTACACATCCTAACATGTTTCTCTATTTGATTGTCCATTGCCGGCCACCAATATGCCTGTTTGGCCCTGGCCTTCGTCTTCATTATTCCGAGGTGTCCCTCGTGTAGGATAGCTAGGAGGTGATCTATTAGCGGTTGTGGAGGTATTACCTTGTCCACTCGGAGTAGGTACACTGGATTGTCCCCAATGGATAATTCCTCTAGGACTTCCCAGTACTTCCTCAAGTGGCTGTCCAGGTGCTTTTTGTCTGGCCATCCTTGCGTCACATAGCTCTTCACTGCCCCCAAGGTCTCATCGTTGCAGTATGCTTCCTCCCATTCTTGACTGCTGATCACTCCTTCGTGGTCTTGCGTGAGTGCCACTGTGTACTCTTCCCACTCTGAGGGCTCTTGTTCCGCTGCAGGTTCCATGGCAGCTGCTCGGCTCAAGAAATCTGCTACCTTGTTCCTTGTCCCAGGGATATACTCCACTTCATAGACATAATCGAGTAGTCTTAATGTCATTTTCGCTATCCGAGGCGTTGCGTGCGCATGCCCGCTCGAGGTCAAGACTCTCACCAGTGGCTTGTGATCTGTGCGGAGTAAGAACTTTGAACTCCATAAGAATTGTCTGAACCGTTCCATGGCCCACACTGCTGCTAACATTTCCTTTTCTATATTGCTGAATTTCTCCTCGTTAGGAGCCAGGGAACTAGAGGCAAAACTGACAGTGTTAACCTCTCCTTCCTGGGACATCTGCATTAGAACCGCCCCAAGTCCTTTATCACTGGCACCAGTGGTCAGTATAGATAGAGCAGCTTGATCAAATCCTTTGAGAGGCATGGCCGCACAGATGTCCTGCTTTAATAGTTCAAATTCTGTTTGTTCTTCCTTCGTCCATTTGAAGGTGTTCTTCTCCTTCAAGTGTCTTAAGTGATGTGTTTTGGATGCAAAGTGGGGAACGAACTTGCTGTAAAATTTAGCCATGCCTAGGAATGAGCGGACTTCTTCCTTCCTTTTCGGCGTAGGTGCTTCTCTAATTGCGGTTAGATTGCCTCGTTTCGGTTCGATTCCTTTTTCACTGATCTCGTGGCCTAAGTATGTCACTGATCCCACTCTGAACCTGCATTTTCCCCACACTGCAGTGAGACCGTTCTGCGCTAGGATGGTCAGGACTGTGTGTAGTTATGCATCGTGATCGCTCTTTGATTTGCCCATTATGAGGATGTCGTCTTGGAAGTACTGCACGCCTTCCACTTTTTGAAACAATCTGTGCATCAGTTTTTGGAATACCGCCGGCGCGAATGCTAACCCAAACGGCATTCTCAGGAATTTGTAGCATCCGAAGGGTGTGATGAACGATGTTAGATGGCTGCACGAAGGATGGAGGGCTATTTGGTGGTACGCGGATGTGAGGTCCACCGTGGAGAACCATTTTACCACTTTAGTTTTAGCCAGCACCTCGTTTATCTGGGGCAGCGGGAATTTATCCACCACAATGTTCTTGTTGAGTTTCCTCAAATCCACGCACAAACGCACCTTCCCATTGGGCTTCTGTGCGACTACCAACGGAGCAAGCCATTCGGCACTTTCAATGGCTTCAATGACTCAATTTTTTTCCAATTTTTGGAGTTCCTACTGTACGGCGTCCTTGCTCCTGAAGGGAATATTGCGGACTTTGTGGCTCACCGGTTGTGCTCCCTCCTTTACGCATATTTTATGCGTGAATTTTGGGTTCCGACCGATCGCACCCTTGAAGACTTCCGGGTACTCCTTCCACGCCTCCTCTTCATATGCCTGTACCGTGTCTGTCATCATCACTTGCATGGTCCCTCCTGGGTTGAGTTAGATCCCTAGTGTGCCTTGGTCTATCCATCCTTGGACCGACGGTCCTTTCTCGGCGACAAAGAGCTTCCCTTCAGCAGCTCTTCTTCTGAGCTTGAACTTGAGGTTGCAGTATCCCACCATGGGTATAGGTTCGCCGGTGTACGTGTCTGGGTGTATGTCCGTTGGGAGTAGGTCCTTGCTTACCCATGGTTCAAAGTCTCTTTCCCATACTGTTCGTTGGACAATGGTATATGGAGAGCCCGAATCTGCCACTATATTGATCGACACTCCTCCAATTTCCATTTGTAACGCAGGGCTCTTGGACCTTGCACAGTTGATTCCAAGCACCTGGTCATCAACACATAAGACTTCGTCCTCTCCTTCTTCTTCTTCAGGTGCTTCTTCTTCCCTGTCTGTCTATTGGGCTACGTATTTCACCTCTGATCTCTTGAGTTTCCACCTGCACACCTTTTCGTAGTGCCCCATTATACCGCAGAAGGAACATTTTGCTCTGAACGCTGGGCATCCTTTATCTTGGCTGGCATGTGTTTGACTTCCACATCTGTAGCATTTGTTTCTACTTTCTCCTTGTGGCTTTTGCGTTCTCGTGGGTCTCTGAGGGTACCTCTTCTGGAACTTGGTATTCAACTGTGTAGGCTGCTGGGTTACTTCTTGTTTGCCTCTGTCCGTCACTTTGCACACAGGAGTTTTGTTGAGGTTCTCCCTCTTTGCTGCTTCGACACACCTCTTTGATAGTTCCGCCTTCTTCACTAGTGCAACGACCTCCTTGAGAGGAGCATCTCCATTTACCCACAATTTCTCTTGGATCGCTGTATTCGCCGTGTGCATAATGATCTGATCTCTGATGAGCTCGTCGTGCAGCGTGCCGAATTTGCACGTCACCGCCAACTTCTGCAGCGCTGCTACATACTCATCTATTGATTCGCTGCTGCTTTGTTTTCTTTGGAAAAAGTTGCACCTGTCAATTGCTATGCACACAACCGGGCGGTAGTGTGAATTCAAATCCTCTAGTGCATGTTGGAACTCATCTGTGTCGTTCGGGGCCTGGTTTTCTTTACTAAGTTGTCATATACTCTAATGCCCTCGGGGCCTAGGTTATGTAGCAGTATTCTTTTCCCCCTCGCCGTGGAGAATTCGCCTTCTGCTTCATCCTCCAAAGCCGACAGGTAGTTCAGAAAGTATCTTTTCGAGTTCTCCCACGGCATCGCAGGCTCTCCCCTTTTGGGCAATAATGGGACCAGGTTGGTGAGGGATGACCTTTGCGTGCACATTCTCCCCCATTCTCGCTGGGTCGGGACTTGCTGAGTGGCATCTCCTGGTGGACTCCCCGGGGCTAGTCTCGCTTCCGTTATGCTTTCCTGAGCGTATGCAGGTCTTTCTTCCCTATGTTAGGGTGAGCCTTGGAGCTCCAGTGCTGAGCCCTGTGAGGGTGGAGCTTGGGTGTCCAGTTTCCCACTGGTGGGCCTACGTGGGTACTCTTTGGCCTATTTATGCTGTCAGTGGCCTTGTACTCACCGTGAGGAGCGGTATGTGCTCCAGGTGTGGGTTGCTGCTGTGCGTGCTTCTTTATGAGCCCCTTTCCTTTGCAGCTGGTCAGTGCCAGCTTCGTGGCTGGTGGGTGTGACTTTCATGCTTGTTCTTGGTTGTGCGGTGGGTCATTTGGTGCCTGTGTTCCACTCTCACTGCCCTCGTGGTCCTTGTCTGCCCTAGAGCGTGATCTGCTCTCCCTTGGGGACGCTGTTACCGCTGTGCCATGTTCAGGGATGTCTGGATCAGTCCCTTAAGCCTTGTGGCCAAGTGCACTCCTCTGCCACGCTCGGGGTACTTGTGTGGTGTCAGGGGGCGGGTCCGATGCCACACAATGGCTGTGTGGAGATCGCAGCCTCGTCGCCAGTTTATAGAGGTCAAGTTGTAGATATGACCAGGACACGTTGTGGGTTTAATTACTTTATTCTCCCCGAGCGCCGGGAAATGCGTCTTTCCCCTAGCGCTGCTCACGGCACTCAAAATGGCCGCCGGCACGTACCCACAATGCACTGGGGGGTGCTCCGAGCAACTAGAGCGCGTCGCCACAAAAGGTCTCGCATTTACGTGAGTTTAAGCTATTGGCATTGTAAATGACAAACAAACTGACCATGTTTACTCAGCCCAGATCACCACATATGCTGTCGGACAGGGGCTGAGTAGGATTAGGCAGAGGGAGAAGGGCAGATTCGGCTCCTTGCTACCAAGTTGTGTGCGGACGCCCTCACGCTACCTCCACCCCGCACTCGAGATCCCTCACTTCACATGTGGCAGCTCAGTCCACAGGTCACATTCCATTCCACAAACAAGGCTGCGTGGGGGTCTGGCTGGAGACTGGGGTAATTAGCCACCTCTAATTAAAAACTGAAAACCTTCATGTAGGTCTAAACGTATAATGAGAAGTTGAAACTATAAAGCAGCATGCTTACTGGCATTGACTGGAAATCATGACTGGCCTAATAGATGCCTTTCAATAATTCCCATTCGCATCAGGTCTCCTGCCTTGGAATGATGTTGATCCTCCGAACATGTCAAACACTTTCTATAGACTTAATATGGGTCACCATCTCAGCACCTTCCTTGCAGTTTGAAAATGTGTTCACCTCTGTTTCCTGCAAAGGAATCACCCACCACAAAGGAATGACTGCACTCTCATTTAAAGCTTTTTAGATTGAGGGGTATGTTTAAATCACCCATAGGAGATGGGGGCCAGCCCAGTCCTTTGATGGGTGGGACAGGATATGTGAGTGCCTCAGGGCTCCTTAAAAGGTAACCAGGTAAAGCATTCAATTCAGTTGCTGGGTCACCCACTAAAGCTTTGCTCTTTCGCTCATAAGGGGTTAAGGGCAGTGTGAATGGTGCAGATATACTGGACGCTGACCTGTGGAGGGGGCACCGACCTCAGGGGTGAGCGCTGTGTTTAGCAATTATTTATGATTGGAGAGATGCTGGGCAAAATGTTGATGCTCACTTGAAGGCAGGGTGAAGTGACGCACGCGCCTCACTTGCAGAACAAGCAGCAGCTGAAATCGTCGCACAACACTGAAACTAACTAGGAGGACGGGGGGAGGGAGGGAGGGAGGGAGTGAAAGTGAAAGCACGCCTTGGGCGCGCTGGTTCAAATACCAGTCCTATGTGGGGACAGGAGATGTGAAAGCGTATGGAGTGCACATCTCCTGTCCCCCTTCTGCAGAGAAACCGACGACAACATGTCTCGCCAAGGTGAGCAGCACATGCGCTGCATCGCTAGGCGAGACCTAAAAAGTGTAGCAAATGTGCCAAGCCCATTCAGCAGGAGAGTGGTAAGGGTGTGGTAGAAGTTGGTGGTGCATTTTGGAGCAGTGGTGAGGTTGTGCACTGTTACAGACAGCACATTTTCCATTGAAACTAAATATGTGTGGAAATTGGGTTTCAGTGACGACTCCTGGTGGCCCCCAACCCTGGGCACCGCACCCAAGCCAACCGACCACGCACGCAACCTGGGCTTCATCCTGGACCCCTCCCTCTCGATGACCAGACAAGTCAACGCCGTCTCCTCATCGTGCTTCAACACCCTGCGTGTGCTTCGCAAGATCTTCCGCTGGATCCCGACCGAGACCAGGAAGACTGTCACCCAGGCACTCGTCACCAGCCAACTGGACTACGGAAACACCCTCTACGCCGGAACCACAGCCAAGCTACAGAAAAGACTCCTGCGCATCCAGAACGCCTCCGCCCGACTCATCCTGGATGTCCCCCGACGCAGCCACATCTCCAGCCACCTGAGGAACCTGCACTGGCTCCCCGTCGACAAGAGGATCACGTTCCGGCTCCTCACCCACGCACACAAGTCTCTCCACAACCTGGGCCCCAAGTAACTCAACGACCGCCTGACCTTCTACACGCCCACCCGCCAGCTACGGTCCACCAGCCTCGCCCTCGCAGCCGTACCACGCATCCGAAGAGCCACCGCCGGAGGAAGATCATTCTCTTACCTGGCTGCCAAGACTTGGAACTCCCTCCCCATCCACCTTCGGCTGACCCAGGACCATCTCGCCTTCAGGAAACAACTCAAGACCTGGCTGTTTGAGCAGTAGCATACCCCTCCCCCCAAGCGCCTTGAGACCCTTCCGGGTGAGTAGTGCGCTATACAAATGGCATGATTGATTGATTGAGTTATCATTTGTACATCACCAAGTGTCTTGATTTCTCTGATTCTATTTGTTGGAAAATGGCCTTCTCTGAGGGGTCATCCCAAACATTTTGCCTTACTTCTCCCCTTTTTCTGACCTTCTTTTTGTTGGCTTCAGGATTCTGGCCACTTTACCACCGCTGGCCACTGCTTAAGTGCATGTGCTCCCTGCTCTAAGCACGGTTAATTGGTTTAGACCTGTTTGGCATATTTGGGTTACTTGTAAGTTTCTTGTAAAGTGGTATACCATATAACCATGGCCTGTAAATTAAATGCTACTAGTGGGCCTGCATATATAACAAGGAACAAGGGAACCCTACTCACATGGAGCCTAGGGTGAGTGAAGTATTTGACTAAAAAACAATGGCTCCTGTGGAATAATAACCTTTGTATAATAGTAGAAATGTCTGAGCAATGGCAATAGTAAGAGTTATTGTTTGATATCTGAGATAGAGCAGCCAGACACACAAGCAAAATGGTAAACAATTGTGTTTATGAAATAAATTGAAATAACATGAATAACAGAGAACAGAAAAACGTTTTCTTGTGAAAGGTGCCCCAGTGAAAGTATAAGGAACCTATAACGAAAGTGACATATTTTTGTGACATATGTACATGGTTTCCTTAAAAACAATAAGCGACCATTAACAGATATATATTTTTATAGTGAACACTTTATACAATAAAAAGTGCTGAGTGTTGATTTGCTTTTAAAGTAGTCAACGGCATTTCAACCCTGTTGTACAATGAAGGGTCTCTTCAGGACCTACAGTGGTAGGGACACCTGAAGGAATATAGGCACTGTCTAGTGTATGAAGTGTCACCGTGCGTGGCAGTGAACAAAAAGGGAAAAGATTACTCACAGGGTGACCCAGCCGGGCACCCATATGAGGGTAGAGGTCGACAGTGCTTAAAGTGGATGGCACGTCTTGTCTTCAACGATGAGGTCAACCCAGGAGAAGAGACACTTGAAACCAGGAATTGTAAGATAACCTAGAAGACTATTATTGCCACTGAAGCAGTCTGTCTCCTGGTGTCTTGGCGTTAAGATGCACCCCTTGGGCGCCCTCATCTGGATCAGCCCAACAACAGATTTAGACAAAACGTGCCCACAGATAGCCTGGTAGACATGACTGGATTGAAGGGGATCCTTGTGCACTTCAGAGAGCTGCTTTGATGGCACCACCTACATCAAAGGCACTTTGGGTATATCTACTGGGTCTCTGTCCCCCTAAAATCAGTCACTTGTGGATCATGAACTAGACCTTGTCAGAAGGATTTCTGTGCTATTTAAAGGACTCAACTGGACTGTTTTTCGGAAAGGACTGCTTTTATGCGTCTTGCCCTTCTGTCTATTGCTCCCTGGCTGTGTTGAAGGAGAGCCAGACTATTTCTTCCCTCCAAGTAATCTCCAAGGGCTTGCTGGCTTGCCTCCTGTTTTTTGAAGTCTCAGGGACACAAAATACTTCCTGCAATTCTGGTGATGCTCCTGAACTCTGTCTGCTGTGAGCCCTACCCTTGCTTGAGGAACTATCTCCAAGTTCTGGGGCTCATAAGTGGATTCTTCAGCTGTTTTGCTACAAAACCGGTGCATCCTCACCACTGCACCAGTCGGAACCAATGCATTGCCCTTCAACCCTGACACAGAGGCTGTTCGACAACCTCTATGTTCGACAGCCTCTATGTGCAGCCCGATGATGATGCTCTACGTGCAGTAGCGGTCGGTGGTGGGAGTAGCTGCCGGGTGTTGACGTGGGGAGGGGAAGGGGCAGGGTGGGGGGTAGTAATCTATGGATTACGGAGGATTACAGGTAAGTAAATATATAAATAAATAAAACAAATTTCATTGCACACGCTGCATCCCCAAATGCGATGCAGTGCACGCAATAAAATTAGTTTTATTTATTTACATGTTTACTTACCTGTAATCCTCCGTAATCCATAGATTACTACCCCCCACCCTGCCCCTCCCCCTCCCCACGTCACCGCCTGGCAGCTACTCCCACCACCGACCGCTACTGTCTGCGTGGCTCAATAACGATGCATTGCCTTCACCCAGATCGACAACGATGCAGTAACCCAACTGCATGGAAAAGATCGATGCAATGTGCCCTCAGCATCAAAGCTTTGCTCTATTTAAAGGTACTTTCTGAGCGGGTCCTGTGTGGGTCCTGTAGCCAGCCTGCCCTCCATCGCGGTCAGCCTGAACTTTGGATCTGCACCGGTCCTTCACGACCTCAAGTAACCTTTTGACCGCTAGTAACTTCTAAGCACTGTTTTAGCATTTTATCTTTACAAAATCATGGTTGGATTTTTGTAATTTTGGTCATGTTTCTCTCAGATAAATATTATTTATTTTTCTACACATGTGTAGAGTATTTTTGTGTTGTATTCATTGCGTTACTTTGTGTGTGTGTTGCACAAATACTTTACAAATTGCCTCTTTAGATAAGCCTGACTGCTCTGTGCCAAGCTACAAGAGGGTGAGCACAGGTTGCCTTTTAGTGTATATCAAGCTTACCCTGACTGGAGTAGTGGTTCCTGCCTGGCCTAGTTGCATACCTCAGCCAACCAGGAATCTCATTTCTAACATTGGTGATCAGTGGTGAGGGTAGGACTTGTGTTTGTGCAAAACCATATAGTAATTCAGTGTTCACTACAATGCTATACAACCACCATTACAAGTTTCAAATTCTCCTGTTTCTGTCAATTGGTCATTTTTCTAAATTTGAATCCTGCTTCACCTTCATCAATTAAGGACTCTTTTTGTTGTTGCATTTGTGATGCCTTGTCATGATGTCCATGGATCTCAACTGGCTCGCATACTACACTGGGAGTAAATTGAGGGAGTTCTGCGAGGATAGGGGAATGAATGTGGGTGTGAAATCTTCCACAGCAGACCTACAGATAGCCCTCAGAGCCTGTGTTAGACTTAGCATCTTTTATCGTGTTTCCCCTGAGTTTTGCTTTCTGCCCTCCTGGTTTTGACTCTGTTTTTGCTGGTGTAGTGTTTCAGCACAATTTTCGCACTGCTGATCAGTGGTGAAGTGCAAGTGCTCCTGTGGTAAAGTATGTTATGGATTGGTGTTTCCATGATTGGCTATTTGCTTTTCTTGTCAGCCCCTAGTAAAGTGCACTGAGTGTGCCAGGGCCTGGGAACCAAATGCTACACATGGGCCTGCAGCACGGATTGTGTCACCCATGTGAGTAGCCTGGAAAAGGTACCCCAGACCTGCCATTGCAGAGTCTGCACGCAGTTTGTAACTGTCATGTCGACTTGGCCCGTGCACACACTGGCCAGTCCCTAAGCTTCCCTTTTCTTACATGTCAGGCACCCCTAAGGTAGGCCCAAAGTACCCCTGGGGGCAGGGTGCAGTGTATGTGAAAGGTAGGACATGCCCTGGTATGTGTGGCATGTCCTGATAGTGAATTACAGCCCATTTAGTTTTTTCACTATTGCAAGGCTACCTGTTCCCTATAGGACAGAATGGGAAGTTTTTTTATAACATCTTATAAACATAACAGGTCCTAGGAAGCAAGGGTGGCTCCCGATAGTCCAGGTAGGTCATGAAAGGGCTGAATAGACCTTGGCTGCAATGGGGGGAGAGGGAGGAGATTTCCTTGCACCTCAAAGGGCCTAGTCTGCCTCTGACAGCGCCGTCTCCACCCCCTGACCGGAAATCACACCAGAGAAGGCAGAACCGGTTCTGGCTGGGCACAGACACCCTCTGCCTAGAGGATCAAAGGATTTTTGGATACAAATACTGGGGCCCAGACCCCTGAACTTTAGAACTCTTTTGGATCAAGAAGACTGCAAAGAAGAAGAGCTGGAGAAGCTGTGAGGAGGGACTACCACTTTGCTGCGTGCTTTGCTTCTACTTTTGTGAGTTTCTCCAAGGGCTTGAGGTAGTGCTTGCCCCCTGTTCAAGAAGTCTGAGGAACAGCAAAGACTTCAAGCTCTTCTGCCCTCAGCACTGGGGACTGTGGGTTTTGTGCTGCGACAGAAGAAAAGCAACTCGACGACGTCTACGACGCAGCTGCCGACTCCGTGTCCTGAAGGCATCACAGAGGGCACAGCCGCAATGCCACACTGTGACCCTGGTCTCACGGACAACGCCTGCTGACGCCACCACCGAGCTGCTGCTTGCACCATGACCTGTGGGCACCGCACTCCGTACTGCCTCGCTTCACGCTGAAGCCTGGGCACCGCAGAAAGCACCACCGCAATGCCGCAGCACGACCCTGGTCTCACCGACGATGCCTGCTGATGCCGCCACCGAGCCGTTGCTCGCACCGCAACTTGTGGGCACCGCACTGCCTCACTTCACGACAACGCCTTGGCCTCCCCGATGCCGCCACTCCACGCCAAAATCGACGCCGTTGCTTGCACCGTGGTTCGAGGGCACCGCTCGTAAAGTTACATGACGCACTGCCCTCATCCCGCACCACAGGCTTGGCCTACCGACGCCGGCACCATCGACTCCCATTCGTGAGCCAACGACAGCACTTCAGCAACGACGATGCCTCTGCTTGCACAGTGACCTGCCAGAACCGTATTGAGCACCGCCTTCACCTCTCACCGCGACCCTGGTCTCACCGACGACGCCATCTGACGCTGCCAACAAGCTGCTGCTCGCACCGTGACCTGAGGGCACCTCAAGCCGCACCGCTGCACTTCGCATTTCAGCACCCGATGCCTTCCGACGCCAGCGCTCCTGATCCCAACAGAAAGGAGCTAGACCTGCAACGTGAGTGACTTCAAGGGCCTCGGCGCCCTGCATTTCTAACTGGTACTGTTTGCGAGTCTTCCCACCACCGTAGCTGGTCTGCGACGCAGCTACCAACCTAAACTGTTTGGATTTGTTTGCTCACAACGCCGTGATAGTCCCGGATGGAGCTATCGACATCAAGGAACTGTTTTTAAAGCGTATTTTGATAACTGTAGATTTTTAAGTACTGTAGTGTGGATTCTTCTCGTTTTTGGTCTTGTATATACAAATATTGGCCACTTTTCTAAACTGGTGTAGTGTCCTTTTGTGGTGCTTACACTGTATTACTGTTGGTTATGTGCAAATGATCTACACACAGCTTCTAAGATAAGCCTGACTGGTCATGCCAAGCTACCAAGGGGGTGAGCAGGGGTTATTTTAGGAGTGTAACTCCCTTATCTTGACTAGGAAGGAGGGTCCCTCCTTGGACAAAGGTGTAAGCCCTTGCCAACTAGTGACTCCCATTTCTAACATTGGGTGTCAGCGGTGAGGATAGGACTTGCGTTTGCACTTGACTTACAGTGATTAGTGTGCACTACTACCATATTGCAGACATTACGTGCCACACACTAGTCCTTTTTCTTTTTGGCCTATTTTTTTATCTTGCCAGTTTGAACTTGCTACTTTGTCATGCGGAATCAAGAGCATCATCTGTTGCATCCCTGGGAATTACCTTTGAGAAGGATAGGTTGGTACTCTACAATGTTGGGAATTGAAATCCATTTGCAAGAGCCTAAAGGTTCAAGTCAGAGGCCTCACGAGGAAGGACAAGCTACAAAAGGCCCTGAGGGCCTGTGTATCAGCCAGTGATGCAAGTGGGCAATCTGGCAATCTTAGTGGAGAGGCGTAGGGGCCTATTCCTAGGGTGGATGTGCTTTTGGGAAGGGGGGAACCCTTCAGGCCAGCCAGCAGTAGCCTGTCCCCAGAGGAGCTGGAGGACAGGCAGGAAGCAAGGAAGTTCGAGTAGGAGAACCTCAGGATGGAAAGTGAGAGGGAAAACAAAAGAATAGCCATGGAGGAAAGGAAGATGATGTTAGACCATGAGCGAGGTCTTAAGGAGCTGGAGCTAAGGAGTAGGCCCAGCTCAGATGGTGGCAGCGACTCATCAGGGCAGGCAGACAGAATTGTGCACATCGCTAAGAATGTGAGCAAGGAATTCAGGAAGGGTGATGACATACAAAGGTGATTTCAGGGGTACGAGGCAGCAATCCAAATGAATGGGGCCCCTGAGGAGAATTGGGTAGCAGGATTGTGGCCTCTCTTCCCAGAAGAAGAGAGGGACACGTTAATAGCTTTGGGTAAGGGGTATCACCTCACCTATCCAGACATGAAGAACGCCCTCCTCACTGAGTATGGTCTTACCCCTTAAAAATACAGGGATCCGGTCAGGTCCGGTAAGTAGTCTGATGCCAACACTTTGTTGGAATGTGTGGATGTGTTTTGCCAGTCACTGGACAGCTAGGTGAAGGGCAGTAATGTGACAGATTATCAGGGGCTCTACAATTTGATTGCATAGGAGCACTTGTCCAGTCTATGTTTTGTAGATCTGCACCAGCACCAAGTTGATAGTAAGCTGACTGACCCTAGGAAGCTTGCTATGGAGGCGGACCGCTGAGTGAGTACCAGGGTCCACAAGAAAGCGTTTGGGGGAGACTCAGCCAAAGGTGGGCAGGGTCCCCATCAGAAAAGTGGAGGGGACAAGGGTAAAGCACAGGAGTTCTCTAAAGGGCCCTTAAACTAACACCCAGGGTAAAGGTTCTCATCCCCCAGGAGATTAGAAACAAGGGGTCTCGTCAGGAAAACCTGCTGAGACCGGCCCCCGTAAATGTTTGCATGTGACCAGGTGGGGCACATGGAGGGGGACCCCAGGTGCTCCAAGGGAGCACAGCCACCCACTGGTGGGCAGTCCAAGGTGTTGGCTAGTGTAGCACTTGGGGAGGAGGAGGGTGGGGACCCCGCAGAAATAAGCCTCGTCTCACTAGGGGACAATGAGAGGTTCCGGGGACCCAGGTACCCCCTAACACAAAGAAATACAGCACATGGGTGACCATCAATGGGAGAAGGGTAGAGGCTCTCAGGGATACTGGAGCCAGTGTGACCTCAGTCCGGTGTCACCTGGTCTCTGAGGAGCAGGTATTCCCCAGGGCATTCCACCAAGTAATTGCAGTCGACAATTCAGAACGCCAGTGTCTGGTGGCGCAGGTTTCCTTTGAGTGAGGGGTGTCGCAGGTCCCTTGAGGGTGGCTGTGAGCCCTTCCATGCCTGTAGATTGTCTGCTCGGTTATGACCTGGAGCAGGCCTTATGAAAGGATGTTAGCTCAGGTCCCACTTGGAGATGCTTGGGTTGGCAGAGTGGGCATGCGTCTCCACTTGGTCCATGGCGGCCAGAGAGGTTGATCAGAGGGACCCGGAGCCTAAAACAGTGGCCCAGGTCCCTGCCAAGAGAAAGGGCAAGGGACGAGGGAAACCGGCCCCCAAAGTTCCCATGGCCCGGGAGGAGGGCCTTGAGGGCGACGCCCCGGTGCCTACAGGGGAACAGGTAGCCGAACTGGGGGACATCTCTGAGCTGACCCATTGGCAGCAAGAAAGAGGTACCACCAGGGAGGAGTTCTGCCGGGAGCAGAAAGAATGCCCTTCTCTGGAGGGTCTGTGGCAGCAGGCTGCAGCCCAGGTGACAGGTGATCAGTCCGGATCACATTGGATCTACTGGGAGAATGATCTCCTGTATAGCGAGGTTAAGGTCGCTGAGCCTGGGTCATCCTGTGGTGCTGGTGGTACCCCAGCGCTTTTGAACCTTCCTACTGGGCCTGGCTAACAACGTGCCTTTGGCAGAACATTTGGGGCAGGACAAGACCTTTGACCGGCTTGTCACCCACTTCTTCTGGCCCCAACTACGAAGGCAGTCAGATGTACATTGCCGGCTTGTCAAACTTGCCAGGCAAGTAGTAAGAGTGGGAGGAAGGTCAAAGCTCCTCTCCAACCGTTCTCCGTTGTTGGGACACCCTTTGAAACGGTAGGGATGGACATTGTGGGGCCACTGGATCACAAGACAGCCATGTGCAACAGGTACATCCTGGTCTTGGTGAACCATGCCACCCGATACCCGGAGGCAATCCCTCTCAGGACAACAACGGTGCCAGTGGTGGGCCGGGCATTAATGGGGATCTTTTCCCGCGTGGGGTTCCCCCGAGAGGTGGTTTCTGACAGGAAGACCAATTTTATATCAAAGTATATGACATCCCTGTGGAAGGAGTGTGGTGTCACTTACAAGTTCACCACCCCTTACCACCCACAAGGTAAGGGTCTGGTAGAAAGGTTCAACCAGACCTTGAAAGGCATGATTAAAGGTCTAACACAGAGGTCTTCAAACTGTGGGGCACGACCCCCAGGAGGGTCCTGGAGTCCTAGGAAGGGAGTCCCAGAGTCCCTAGCTTCACTTGTCCCTGTAAATAGACAGCCGTCTGCCGTCCTGCGATGGCTAATTGAGATCGTTATCAGCTGTTTGACTGAATGAAAGGCGCAGTTCTGTCTCTTTGTGAAGACAAAGATGTGTGTTTTTTTAGTTGAAGTGCAAAGAGTTAACTACTGGGCTGGGACGTTTTTTCTTTTAATTTTAACTGCATTTACACAGCCCTTTGTGCCCCTAAAGAGGTGGTGAAGGGACAGTTATGTAAAAAAAAAAAAAAGAAAACTGCATTACATATGGTCTGGTATTATTAAAACCTACGTTTTGAAAGCACCATTTTATTGTAAGACTATTCACAAGTTTTGCAGCACTGTATCGTACCCTGTGTCGGTAATGCAAGTATAAAAAATTTACTTGCATATTCACAGTGCTTTCTGTCACAGGTTGTGACTTTGTTGCACGAAAAATACACATCACTATTCTCCACTGCACCAATCAAGATTTAATTCTGTGGGTCTCTGGTTACACACAGACCTCTGCAGTGTATTAGCTAATAGATGTTTCATAATGTACTACAGTGTATTTCCCACTAAGCCTGCGGTTCCCAAAGTGTGCGCCGCGGCACCCCGGTGCACCGTGATGAGCAGCCAGGGGCGCCGCGCCGTGCCGCTCAGGATGTGGGTGATATGCATTGCAGCCCAACATGCTGGGGGTTTTAAAATGCCACCTTCAGAATGGTTTTGCCCAGCACG
Source organism: Lissotriton helveticus (assembly GCF_964261635.1). Lineage (NCBI taxonomy): Eukaryota > Metazoa > Chordata > Amphibia > Caudata > Salamandridae > Lissotriton > Lissotriton helveticus. Next base: position 717,563,116 of record NC_136068.1, on the reverse strand, counting down.
CTGCGTATGCTCACCATTACTGCCTTAGCAAGCTTGTAGCGTAGGAGGAACGTTGCTGCTGACCCCCGTGTTGTGCCCTGCCCTTCCTCGCCTTGCCTCATGGGACCCTGTTCAACTAAAATCGGTAAGTAAGCGTAGTCACAACCTAATGCAGGAATGTCTAATTTATTTATTTATTTTGAATTGTGCAATTTCACTGGGCTCCACATGAAAGTGCCTCGGTGTTTGATTTTATGTGGAGGTTAGTTTTATAAAGTGTGTCATAGTATCTATAAGGGCACAAAGCACTGAGACTGGTGAGGAATTTTTAGAGGTATGGAAAGAACGCGGTGGAGTTCTATACTCAAACTCACCTGAATCACCGGGCTCCTCTATTATTTACCTATTACTGCTCCAGACAGATTCCTCCTGCCGCTCAGCTCCTCTAACCTCTCGCTGTTCCTCTTCTGTTCTGCTCGTAATTTGACCCTGTGACCTCAGCTGTGACCTGGAGAACTAAGCACTGCAGGACAGACCTGTCCCTCATACTTTTCCCCTATCGAGGCTTCTGCTTGCCCATCTCTGCAGGGTGCTGGGTGTAATTCTACAAACGGAAGCTTTGGAGGTGTGCAGGCAGGGGCCGACTGAGGGGGTTATATGATTAAACCACTCCTGCCTAAACAACGACTTCCTTAATCACGAAGGCCAAACCACGAGCAATGCCAAACCACTACATTATTAACTACGAGTTCCTAAAGCACGAAAAATAGTCAATTTTCTCATTAACCATTTTCACCACTCTGTTATTTTAAATACGCACGTTCAAGCTGTGCCCATCACCAATCAACACCAATTAGAGAAGTGACGAACACAAATGCTTCATCTTGCCTTGTAAACATTGAGTGCATGTGAGAGAGCACTAGTCTGAGAAAAAAATGTATAAGTGCATCATATTTACAAGCACGTAGTTAGTTAACATATACCTTGCACCAGAGTGTCTTATATTCAGTAGTAAAATGTATAGGGTGTTTTAATTAGGGTAACAATAACCATAGCAGTATGAGACTAATGTAGAAAATGTTGGAATGAATATGAAAACCTCACGTTCTCATGTTAAAGGAATCATGTAAGAGTTAAGTGGAACTCTACAAAACCAGTTATATTGTGTAGGCCTCATGGCAATTCACAGAAAATCTAAACGTGCTGCTAAAATAATGTGAGGTGGGGTTAACATGGTTCTTCCAAAATGTATTATCGAATTTAGTTTGAAATATATGCTTTATAGATGTGTACTTTAAGAAACGTATGGTAGTTAAGAATGCTGTTTAAATCAAGTTAAATGTTTTCAGAGTGCAGGGACCCGCTTCATGTAAATCAAGTAGGCTCGAACTGATAGGGATGTTCCTTTGAACTGAAATGTGCTCGTTAGAGGAGAAGTCGAGAGGTGCCAAGTACTGCGCTTTCCATATGCTTTATGACCTATAGATATGGGGGAGCCGGGAATTTGAGGCCCACTGTATGATGGCCTGTATGCAGGTGCGAGGGGTCCTAATCAGTCGAAATGAATGGAGCTTTGTTCAGTGGCGCTTGGCGCAGGCCTGTAGGAGTCTTCAGGAATTTCAGGGGGTATCGGCGCACTGGAGAAGAAGTCTGGGAACCAAGGTCAACTTTAACGAGGGTCTTGAAGAGTACCATCATGGAGTTTACCGCGCAAAGATGTACCACGTGAGGGGCGTCCCAAGGGGCGTTCCTATCGGAAATGTGATTTGGTATTAGGGAAAGCGACCCGGGAGGAGAGCAGAGCAGATGATTTTGGGAGCCTAAGGAAGCGGATGGGTAGGCAGATAGGCTGATCAGGAGAGACCCATTATCAGAGAAGAGACAAAGAGAAGTGCGTGATCTTCTTAGGAAGTCACCACGGCTGACACCTTTTGGGGTAAAGATCTTGTTAAGTAGGGATGTCACTTAGTCTAGTGTAGGGACAGACTAACTTGAATTTTCTTTTCTGTAATGACTCTTAAGTTGCAACTCATATCAATACTTGCAAACCTAATGATCTTCGAACTTGTACTTATTATTCTGTTTTGTAGACTCAGATTATTCAAAGAATTCATGTTCATAGTGATACCAGTTTACCTTTTGAATCTCATCTTAAGAAGATTGTATCTTCAGTTATCTTTGGTTTTATATTAAATCTTCAAACTTAATCCTGGTCAGTGGTCATTTAGAGTGGTGTAAGTTCTTAATTGATTGACTTAATGTTAGATTGCCTTTTACTCAATGACAGGTACCAACGATCCAGTCGACTTGGTTTGGGATCTGGTAAGGTAACTAGTAACCAGTAATCCCGCGTTAACAGTTGGTAGCAGACTAGGATGGTTATCTTCTTGAGGAAGGTAATCTAGAGAGGTTAGTTTACCCCAAGGCCCCTAGACATCGAGAGACGAGCAGCGGAAGAATCGTGCGCCGAAGGTGCAGACGGTGCGAGAAAAGCAGCAGTATCGGAGGAGAGTGAGTATAACAAGGGTCATGCGTGAACAGGTTGCGGTGTTTTGTGTTGTATTTGTATTGTAATGTCTTGCGGAGTTGAATGCCTGTAGTGTGAATGAGAGAAGGTTGTGAGCGCGCGCAACCTGGTGAACCGGTTACCTGGTAAACGGGTGAACTGGCAAATCTTAAGTTCAGGCCAGAGCTTAAGTGGTTTTGGGTGTATCGAACATCCAGAGTAGTTGTCGACCATAGTACGGAGGTCACGAGGTACCATTGACCGCCGTGGGACCGAGATAGGGGGAGTGTAAGAGTGAGCGTATGAGTAACGGACGCTGGTCGAAAGTTACTGTGTGTGAGCAACCTATCAGAGAAGGCGATTGTCTGGACGTAAACGGAAAGACATTTCGTCAAGTTAAGGTGACAACTACAGAAAAGACTGTGGGCGTACAGTCAAGAAAGGTGATCGCTTGGACGGAAGTAATCATTTTTCAGAGTATGAATGAGATGCATGCATGACCGAGGAGACGAGCTGAGAAAGGAGGGGAACTGCTGCAAAGGGGGACGAGTGACGTCAGAAAAGAGCCGCGCTGAGATAGGGTGGTGAGTGAAGAGCCGCGACGGGATAGGACTGTTGGTGTGACGTCGGCAAGAGCCGCGACGCGATTGGGCGGCTGGTGCGACGTCAGTGAAAAGTCGCGATCGGATAGGCCAGTTAGCGGGAACAGCACGGTGATTGGTAGATTGTCATTAGGAAGTAAACAAACGCGGAGAAAAGAGAAATCATGAAGTGTTTTAAGTGTTTGAAAGGGATTTTTAAAAGAAAAAGAAGTGAACATTATTACGGGGAAGAGGCACCGCCGGAGGGTACACCAGCTCATTATATGGCAACGAATGTGGGGCTGCATACGATATTATGGATTGGGGCTTGGAATAAGCTTACGGAAGGAAATGAGGAAATGCAGTTCCCAAAGTACGGAACGTTTAAGCTAGAGGTGTTACATCGGCTAAAAGCAACCATGTCCTCATTGAAACCCTCACCTAGACCAACACAGTTTGAGGCCCTTAATGCATGGATTAGGGCGGCACACGATAGTAATTTGGACAGGCGTCAACAAAGATTGACGCGATCGGTAAGAGCAGTGCGAGATTCCAAATGGGACGAGGAGGCAAAGAGATGGAGGGTACAGGCTATTGAGGTAGAGAAGTTGTATCCAATGAGGGAGGTGGTAGGTGGGAGGAACCTCATGGAAGAGGATGAGGAGAGCGAGTCGGAGGACAATGTGATAAATAGATTATTGATGGACAGACCACCTCCGAGAGTTGAGGAAATTGGAGATAGAGGGCTCGCAAGGGAAGATGGGAATGCCATAGAGGGGTATACACCACTCCCTATATCGGAATGGACACCTATCAAAGGTGGGGAGACACCTCAACCTAGTACAGTACAGAGTGTAGTGGGAAGGTTTGTGGTGCAGAAAACGCCAGCCACCGAACGGGTTGAGTCTTTTGGATTGCCAGACGCTCTTCAAGTGCCTGTTACCATAGGACCTATAGTATCGATCTATAACCCTGAGAGAGATAGAGAGGAAGAACAGAGGCAATTGGATAGAGAAAGGATCGAGATGGAAAGGAGGAATAACGTGACAAATGCATGGAAGCAATTGCCAGGTTCGGTAACGTGGAACACCCCATTAGATACAACTGTAGGTCCCAGCACAGGACAGGGAGGTCAGAGAGGACCGATGGACCTAAGGGGACCGCGGCCAAAGTCCTATACAGAATTAAGAGCTGATTTGAGGGAATGGGATGGGTCCGCAGTAACCCCGAGTAACAGGTCAAGAACAGAACCAGAATGGGAAAGCAGAGATAACAGGACTGTATCTCATTGTGGGGCCAGCGAAAGCAGTCAGGGGCGGGAAGGCCAAAGTCAGGAGAATAGAGGAGTTACACGTCCTACGGATGAGAGGGAACAGCAGGAGCAAAATAGTAGGAGTGTAGAGTGTGAGGAGATGTCCCGTCTCTGGGAGAAAGGTGGAGACCAAATGGTACATGCTTTTCAGAATAGGTTTAGGTGCCTTCACCATGTACTCGGAGAAGACGTCCAACATTGGAGAAAGGAGAACAGTGATAGGTCCCGCCATGCCTCGAGTAATCAGGAATCACAGGGAAGTAGTGAGGAGAGAGGGAGTAACGGAATATCTTACCATGCATCCCGTGAAACTAGACAGGATGGGGAACGTGGGGCTATGAGGCGTGAAGGAGTGTTTCACCATCCACCCCGAGAAGATGGAAAGGCATGGGACCTAGAGAGATGGGAACAGGGGAGGACTCCCTATAACTCACCAGTGCCTAAACGTAGATCTCGGAGCTGGGATGGGAGAGATGCGGATGGAGTAACTAAATTTAGTGTGTTGAAAGCTGAAATTAAGGCAAAGAGACTTGATGTCACCAGTTTAAAATCAGATGTAGATGAGATAATTGATGGTACATTGCCTTTAGAAAGGATAGAATTGTATGAACAGGATGAGCTGTTGTTCATGGCAAAGGATATTACTAGGAAAGCTAGAGCATTTCATGAGAAACTGACCAATTTGGCAGACAGATATGCCATAGATTTATCTAGGACAAGGGCATTGCAGAGTAACCACTGATTGCAGTACGCAGACCAAGACCTAGATGAGAAGAGAACTACTGGATTAAAAACACATATAAGAGAGTTGGTATCAGGAATAAGAGTGTGGAGAGAACTGGACAAATGGGAAGAGAGGTGGTCGAAAAAGGGCACTGTTAGACGGAGTACAAGTATGATGACCCCAGAGGGAAGGATAATGCAGATGGAGGCATTCCCTTTGCGAGAAATATCGAACGGAAATTATGTACATGTGCCCTGGAGTAGAGGAGACTTAGCTGCGTTTACCAACTCATTTCCGAAGTTAAGGGACAATCCAGTAGAGTGGTATAAGCAGGTAGAAAGGTTTGTAAAGATCTCGAAGGTATTGTGGATTGATTTGAACACATTGTTTGACATCGTGGTTCCATCTGATTTATGGACACCATGCAAGACTAGTGTTGAATGGCCGAATGCTGAACCAGTGAGGGATGCTCGGACTAATGGACCGTCTGAGATTGTCATGCAAAAGTATGAAAGGGTAATAGCTTGGCTGAAAGATAAAGTGCCTCCACAAGATATAGATTGGGTAAAAATAGACCGAACGAGGCAGGAACCCAAGGAGACAGTTCATGAGTTTTATGAGAGATTATTGAAAACATTCAAACAATACAGTGGACTCGATGTAATGGATCCCAAAGATATAGGGCAGTTTGTGTCAAAGTTTGTCTTGGGGTTGAGACCTGATATTTGTTTGATGATGCAGCAACATTTAATCTGCTGGCAGAACAAACCACTAGATGAGATCTTGCGATATGCGAGATACTGCAGTGACGAAATAGATTCTAAAGCGAAGAATCTAAAGGAGAAGTTGATGGTAGTGCAGATGCAGTCAGCAGGGAAGGGTGGACAGCAGAAGCAGGGGATGGGACGAAAACCAAACGGTCAGAACAAAGATAATGAAGAAGGGCAGAGACCTAGGGTAGACTTTGCCACTTTAAAGAAAACGACAAAGTGCCATTTGTGTCACCAGGTGGGACATTGGCGACGCAAGTGTCCCTTTAACCCTGAAAATGGAGAGCTAGAAGTAGAAGAGCAGGTTCAAGAAGTTCCAGCTCCAAAGGTGACAGTTCCAGGAAGCAAGGTGGCCAAAGGGGGGACTTCGGCGCCACGGGCCCAGTTCCCACAGCCACCGAAAATAGCGACAGGGGGAAAGGTCTTTAAACAAATGCCTCTCTTTATCGAGGAAGAAAAGTGTTATTATATTGATCCATTGACAGGGCAACGTGTGAGTAGTGAAGAAGACTGTACCCTCGGGGCAGTCCTAGAGGTGGATCAGAGAGGACCGTTTGTTGAGGCAGAAGTGGCAGGGTGTCCTACAACGTTCTTAGTGGATACTGGAGCTACTCGATCAACTCTGAGGTCAGCAGTGGTCCCAGACTTGCCGATGTCAGGGGAAACAATTCAGGTGGTAGGAGTTGCAAACAAAAGGCTGACTAGTCCATTGACAGAACCAGTGTCTGTGAAGATAGGAAACCATATGAACGAACATCAATTTGTGGTTTGTGATTCGAGTCCTGTATGTCTGTTAGGAAGGGATTTGTTGTGCAAATTGAACTGCACAATATACTGCACCACGCAAGGAGTGGAGGTACAGACTATAGACGATGACGCTACTTTCAAGGTAGCCAATTCAAAATCCTGTGTAGAGCTATATCCTACTCTGACAGTAGAGGATCTTCCCCAAGACTTAAGGGATGCGGTAGCGTCAGAGGTATGGGACTTCACAGGAGAAGAAATAGGATTGATTAAAGGGGTAGAACCAGTAAAAATAATGGTAAAGCCAAATGCTGAGTTTCCAAGAACGCCTCAATACAAATTGTCCCAGGAGACGATTGCAGGAATAAAACCTGTGATCGAGTCAATGATACAACAGGGAATACTGAAAGAAATCGTGGGTAGTCCCTGTAACTCCCCGATTATGGGTTTGCAGAAACCTAGCGGGAAGTTCAGGATAGTTCAGGATTTACGAAAAATTAACAATATAGTCGTTTCATGTTGTCCCGTGGTACCGAATCCATCAGTGATACTGTTTCAAATACCATGTCAAGCAGAATGGTTCACAGTGATGGATCTTTGCCAGGCTTTCTTTTCAATCCCATTGGATGAAGAGAGCAGGTATCTTTTCGCTTTTAAAATGGAAGATCGCGTTTTAACATGGTGTCGAATCCCACAAGGATTCACAGACAGCCCATCTATCTTCAACCAGTTGTTGAAGAAGAATCTCGAAAATCTAGTACTGCCGCAGAATTCGGTTCTGGTCCAGTACATAGATGATCTACTTGTTGCGTCAGAGACTGAGGAAGCTTGTAAAGTAGATTCCATTGCCTTATTGAACCATTTAGCTGAAAATGGACATAAGGTATCTCCGAGCAAGTTGCAGTACTGTCTGACAGAAGTACAGTATTTGGGGCACCGGTTAGAAAAGGGAAAACGCAAGGTGTCCCCAGAGAGGATTGAGGCAATAATGAAGATGAATGCGCCTACGACACAGAGAGAGGTTCGGATGTTTCTAGGAATGGTTGGTTATTGTCGACAGTGGATAGTTAACTTTTCACTGAAAGCAAAACCCTTACAGAAACTGACGCACAAGGAGGTGAGTGATCCGGTACCATGGGATGACGAATGCCTAGTGGCGTTCTTGCAGCTGAGAGACGACTTGTGTCGTGCCCCGGCTCTGGGAATGCCCGACTACGAGAAATCATTTTCACTTTATTGCTGTGAGAGGGAGGGTTGTGCTTTGTCAGTCTTGGCACAGACCCACGGAAATGCCCGTAGACCAGTTGCATACTTTTCGGCTACATTAGATCCGGTAGCCGCAGCGTTGCCCGGATGTCTCAAATCCGTTGCTGCAACAGGTGTCAGCATTGAGAGGAGCGAGAGTATTGTGATGGGACATTCGTTAGTGGTGTATGTACCGCATTCTGTAGAATTGTTAATGACCAGGACGAAGACGCAGCATCTGACTAATAGCAGGCTCACGCGCTACGAGCAAGTTATTCTTGCCGCGGAGAACGTGACCCTCAGGAGATGCTCTGTCTTGAATCCTGCTACTTTGATGCCATTACCCACTGTAATAGAAGGCGAAGGATGTGAAGACCACGATTGCCTTGATGTGACTGAACTATGCACGAAACCCAGACCAGATATTGTGGATGAGCCATTGTCTGACCCTGATGAGATTTACTTTGTCGATGGCTCATGTTTAAGAGACGATACTGGTCGGTTGAGAGCAGCTTATGCTGTTTGTACCATTACTGGAGTTGTGGAAGCCGCTTGCCTGGAAGGAGTACATTCCGCACAGGTAGCAGAAATCATTGCCCTAACTCGTGCCTGCATAGCAGGAAACGGAAAGAGAGTCACCATATACACTGACAGCCAATATGGTTTCGGTGTGGTTCACGATTTCGGGCAGTTGTGGTCTCAGAGAGGTTACATGACCTCCTCTGGTTCGCCCATTCGAAATGGAGAATTTGTGCGATTGTTGTTAGAAGCACTACAAGGTCCAGTTGCCATAGCAATAGTGAAATGTGTAGCTCATACTAAGAATACAGATTTTGTATCACAAGGCAACAGGTACGCTGATGAGGTTGCACGCTATTGTGCGGAACAAGATTATTCTTTTTCAAAGGTGGAAATAGATGGTGCTGAAGAAAAGACAGAATTAAGCATGATGTTAGAGACTGTAGACACTTGGGAGGATTTAAGAGTGATGCAGGAGAACGCTCCTGAAGCAGAGAAAAAGGCATGGGAAATAGCAGGTTGTGTGCGAAGTGAAATGGATTTTTGGATTTCAGCAGATGGGAGGGCTGTGTTACCTGAGGAACTAGCGAATCCCATGGCAAGGCAAATACATGGTCCTGTACACCTAGGAAGAGACGCTATGATGAGAGTATTTAGGCAGACTTGGTATTGCCCTAAATTTAGAATAGCAGCAGAATCAGTATGCAAGCGATGTGTTACCTGCCAACAACTGAACATAGGCAAAAGGACACCAGTCACACTGAGTCACATTGGGAGGTCAGGGGGGCCTTTCAATAGAATGCAATTAGACTTTATTGAAATGCCAAGAGTTAACCGCCTTAGGTATGTGCTGGTGGTTGTATGTATATTTTCCAGATGGGTTGAAGCGTACCCTACACGTAGGTGCGATACACTCACAGTAGCTAAATTGTTGCTCAGGGAGCTGATACCGCGCTTCGGGGTGCCTGCCTCTCTGGAATCGGACACAGGAAAACATTTTAACAGCGAAATAGTGAAGATGTTGTGCTCCACATTAAAGATCGATCAAAAACTGCATTGTAGTTATCGACCAGAAGCCTCAGGAATTGTGGAACAAGTGAACGGCACTCTGAAGAATAGATTGGCTAAAGTAGTGGCATCCACATCTTTGAGTTGGCCAGATGCTCTTCCTTTAGTACTCATGAGCATGCGCAGCACACCTGACAGGAGGACAGGTCTCTCTCCACACGAGATTCTGATGGGGAGGGCCATGAGACTTCCCACAGTTCCAACTGCTGCCCTATTGAATATTACAGATGATCTGATCTTGGATTATTGTAAGGGACTGTCTGACGCCATCCATTCTGTGTCCCTTCAGGTGCAGGCGGCTGAAGTTCCAGCATCAAGGAATCTGTGTCATGACCTGAACCCAGGAGATTGGGTGTTGGTCAAGAAGCACGTCCGGAAGAACTGCCTAGATGTACGCTGGCGTGGGCCCTTTCAGGTAATCCTGATCACGAACACCGCGGTGAAGTGCGGAGGGCTGCCAAATTGGATCCATGCATCCCACACTCGAAGAGTTCCAGCACCTCTAGAAGAAACAGCTCCTATCCCAGACGAAAGTTCAGTGGTGGAAGAAGAGTCACAGGAGGGGATCGGATCAGCTGAGGGGGTGTCGGAAGAAGTTGGGAATGCATCGGATCCAGAAGAGGAGAGAAGACAGGACGGCAGTGAGACTGAAGACGCAACCGAAGGAGAGAGCTGCAGTGAATACGACTCAGACACAGATCAGTACCAGAGCGACCAAGAACCGAGTGTGAGGACGAGAAATAGGAGAACAAGGCTTGGAGCTGCCACTTGGCCGGAAAGAAGAAGGAGGCTAAGTTTAAGATCGGCTCAGGAAGAAACGCTTGCTCCTATATCCGAAGACTCGGATCCAGAAGAAGATACCCAGGATCAGGTAGAGGAGGGTCTTAGAAGATCAAGGAGGGTGCGAGTGCCTAGCAGAAGGTACTCTACTCCCGATTGGACCTACCTCGTTGCAGATGTCTGTGGGACACCGAACCGGGAGGATCAGGGAAGTGAGCCTGATCAGAACTGATCCGATCATCACAGTGCAAATAAGATTCCTGCTGCCAGGAGCGGAGACCGAAAGGTTGCTGACACTCAACATCGTTTATCCTCCTCTCCTGAGCGGAATAAGAAAATTGATTTTAGAGACAGTTGACTTTCCGGTTTGCTGTTCACGATATCCAGTGTTGGAGGGAACTCTTCTTCGACTGGAAATGCTTGAGCGAGTAGTGGAAGTTCTTGGAACACTCATTGTCTTGGATTAATACCTTGTTGTAAATGTCTTCAAAGGGGCGCAGGACTGGGAAAGTGAAGAAGGTGATCCTGGTCAGAACGGACCCCTTTGTAACTGTGGATGTAGAACTGATAGTACCAGGAGTGGAGATTGAAAAGACATTAACTTTTCATTTTGTTCGTCCCCTGGTCCAGAGTGAAATAAGGAGAATAATCCTAGAGACAGTTGAATTCCCATGTTGCTGCAAGGAATGCCCAATACTTGAGGGAATGTTTCTTCGAATGGACATTTATGAAAACGTAGTGTCACTCCTTGCAACATACATAGATTCTGCTTGATAAAAGACTTTTTGAAAAGGACTTTGAAAAATATTGCTGCAAGATAACCTAGCGCCGAGTGGAAGAAGAAATGATAGGGTCTCCCTTTTAGAGGATGGAGAAGGGCTAGGGTTGTCTATTTCTTACAGGACTTTAAACTGTTTTGCAGAGCAAATTGTCAGCTTCTAAGTGTTCAAAAGAGAGACATTGTTTGAAAGAAAGTCTTTGTTTGGAGAGAAGAAGAAGTTGATGCTGGAAGAACATCCATAACTACACTGTTTGAGATCATGGAGGCTGGCAACCCGAACCGCAGGGCAAAATGTATAGTTGGCACACTTTTAGGGGTGGTGATTTCACTTATAGTTTTAGTGGTTACTGTTTCATATATAGTGGGACACGAGAGAGATGCAACTGCAGTTAAGGAAATCAAGGGAGTGTCAACACAGAGGACAATCACTGTAAATAGTAGGGGAAACACCAATGATAAAGACAAAGTGTTGTTAGAAGCGGAAATAAAAAGATTACACACTGACGAGTCACAGGGAAACTTCAGGTCAAATGCTTATGCCAAATTGCTTTACGAATACATTGATGTCATGGAGGCGAAGAATTGTTACGTTTGTATGCAATTACCAGCTTCAGTGGAGGAAGGTATCAGATACCATCATCTTCCATTGACATATGGAATTACATGTAGTTTATTGTTAAGCATATTCTATGGACGAGAGGGGTTCGAGTATTACTTCTCGAACTTTGATTCGACATTGCCAGAGGTCCCAAATTACAAGCATCTGAACAAGTGGGACTATTACAAGAGCGAAGACAGATTACACAAATGGTTCATTCCATGGAAAACGTTAGATACTTCACATGCCCGAAGAAATAATCTGGCTTGTCAAGTGTCGGAAATCGAGAAAAGGTTTATAGGGTAGGTAGATACTAGATACAGGAGGCAGAAGATTCTAAAGGCCTCAGGACAATGGGAAACAGATTGGACCAAGGAGGAAAGGATACATCAAAGAAAGGGTAGCTTTGGCCCAATTGCTTTAGACAAGGAGAAATGGGGGAAACTGTGCATTCACAGGAGTTACTCCTATTATGAGAATCTGTATGTAGGTCAAGTCAGTTGTGAACATGCTTTTCAATTGGAGTACTACTCCAAGGATTTTCTGAAAGAGATGCAAGCAATTCCAAATGTATATTTTGTATGTGGAAGAAATGCCTATGTGAAGCTACCAGATAATTGGTACGGATCATGCTATCTGGCAATTGTCTTCCCTAAAATATATCATGTTGAGAATTTAGAAACGACAAAGAAAGGAATACCAACTAGAGGGAAAAGAGGGCTAGGCGCAGCAGAAGTAATTGTGGATGTATTCGGTGCTGCATTCCCTATCCTAGGAGTGATACTGAATGACATCAAAATTAGGAGATGGGCTAAAGTCGTAGATAGGTTATCTGCCAGTACTGCTAGATCATTAATGCTGGTGGAGGGTGAGATGCAATCGATAAGGGCAATGGTTCTTCAGAACCGACTTGCTCTAGACGTTCTGTTAGCCAAAGAGGGCGGAGTCTGTAAGGCTTTGAAGGTCCAGGAATGTTGCACTTACATTCCAGACAATTCAAAACCTCTAGAGAAGTACATACGAAACATCACTGCCATACACCACGAAATTGAGGATCTGACAAAGATAAACGTGTGGGAAAAAGTAGGTCATGGAATGGGTAAAGTTGGAGGTTGGTTTGCCAACCTAGGAAAGGGTATCGTTTGGTACATACTGAAACCCATCATCATAATTGTGATTTGTGTAATCACTTTGTGGGGATTGGTGCGTCTGTATCAGTGGTATAGAGCAAACAGATTGCAGAGATCTATGAGAGAACAGGAGAAAAGGTTGACAGCAATGCAAGATACACAATATAAGAATCTGAATGCATTGGAGACAATGAAAAGAAGTGGTACTGCCACGACCTCACTTTGAAGAGTCCTACATTTTTGTGATGGTGTTTTGATGGTGATGAGCCCTGAAGGTCATCAAAGGGGGGACTGAGAGAGCACTAGTCTGAGAAAAAAATGTATAAGTGCATCATATTTACAAGCACGTAGTTAGTTAACATATACCTTGCACCAGAGTGTCTTATATTCAGTAGTAAAATGCATAGGGTGTTTTAATTAGGGTAACAATAACCATAGCAGTATGAGACTAATGTAGAAAATGTTGGAATGAATATGAAAACCTCACGTTCTCATGTTAAAGGAATCATGTAAGAGTTAAGTGGAACTCTACAAAACCAGTTATATTGTGTAGGCCTCATGGCAATTCACAGAAAATCTAAACGTGCTGCTAAAATAATGTGAGGTGGGGTTAACATGGTTCTTCCAAAATGTATTATCGAATTTAGTTTGAAATATATGCTTTATAGATGTGTACTTTAAGAAACGTATGGTAGTTAAGAATGCTGTTTAAATCAAGTTAAATGTTTTCAGAGTGCAGGGACCCGCTTCATGTAAATCAAGTAGGCTCGAACTGATAGGGATGTTCCTTTGAACTGAAATGTGCTCGTTAGAGGAGAAGTCGAGAGGTGCCAAGTACTGCGCTTTCCATATGCTTTATGACCTATAGATATGGGGGAGCCGGGAATTTGAGGCCCACTGTAGGATGGCCTGTATGCAGGTGCGAGGGGTCCTAATCAGTCGAAATGAATGGAGCTTTGTTCAGTGGCGCTTGGCGCAGGCCTGTAGGAGTCTTCAGGAATTTCAGGGGGTATCGGCGCACTGGAGAAGAAGTCTGGGAACCAAGGTCAACTTTAACGAGGGTCTTGAAGAGTACCATCATGGAGTTTACCGCGCAAAGATGTACCACGTGAGGGGCGTCCCAAGGGGCGTTCCTATCGGAAATGTGATTTGGTATTAGGGAAAGCGACCCGGGAGGAGAGCAGAGCAGATGATTTTGGGAGCCTAAGGAAGCGGATGGGTAGGCAGATAGGCTGATCAGGAGAGACCCATTATCAGAGAAGAGACAAAGAGAAGTGCGTGATCTTCTTAGGAAGTCACCACGGCTGACACCTTTTGGGGTAAAGATCTTGTTAAGTAGGGATGTCACTTAGTCTAGTGTAGGGACAGACTAACTTGAATTTTCTTTTCTGTAATGACTCTTAAGTTGCAACTCATATCAATACTTGCAAACCTAATGATCTTCGAACTTGTACTTATTATTCTGTTTTGTAGACTCAGATTATTCAAAGAATTCATGTTCATAGTGATACCAGTTTACCTTTTGAATCTCATCTTAAGAAGTTTGTATCTTCAGTTATCTTTGGTTTTATATTAAATCTTCAAACTTAAGTAGTCAGTAGTCATTTAGAGTGGTGTAAGTTCTTAATTGATTGACTTAATGTTAGATTGCCTTTTACTCAATGACAGGTACCAACGATCCAGTCGACTTGGTTTGGGATCTGGTAAGGTAACTAGTAACCAGTAATCCCGCGTTAACACATGCTTCACGCTGATCTGCAAGTCAGGTTTTTAGATCTCCAAGTCACCAGGAGCCTCGGCCGCATTGCAATGTCAACAACGAAAATGCTGTGCTTTTCATTGTAAGCACTCTCGGCTGAAGCCCCCAAGCTGTGACTTCAATCACTGAACGTGTCACAATACAGCATTAAATAAAAGCAATGTAATAGTAAAATGCCCCCTAGTTTTCAACCAGTGAATTATTTTTTAGGATATAAACTTTATTTAGCTTTGCCCATCTTCGCAAGCACTTCAAATGAGCCAAGGCATGCTGTATGCTTTACAGAGTTTAAAGGCAGATTAGAGACCTATCAGCCTCTCTGCTGAGCGGAGCAACTGCCAGACTCATTAAACGCTCCCCTACAAAACTAATGTGAAATTGTAATTAAAGGGAGCTAGTGGGTTTTGATGCAGCCACCAGTAGTGCTTAGTATGATTTTCAAGCTGTTCTTTTTATTTACATTAGTGCCATCTACTGGCCAGTCACTAGGTCTTTTTTTCGTGGTTTAAAAAAGTTGTTGTTCAAGTAAGTCGTAGTTCAGGATGTCGTGATTAAGGATGTCGTCGTTGTTTAAGATTGGTTGTTCAGGTCAGTCGTTTTTAAAACTTCGTTATAAAGGCTGTTTCCCGACTGAGGGCAGCAGTTTTTTATTTATTTATTGATTGATTGTTTTTATACGTTTTTATATAGCGCAGACTTTACCCGAAGGTGTCAGAGCGCTTCAAAATAGGACAGAACTGATACATGAGGAGAAAATTACAAGTGACCAAATTACAAAAGCAAACGTTAAGTTACACGAGGCAGTAACGTGAGCAAACAAAATACAAGAGGTAGCAAAAGGTACATTACAGGGGGAAAAAGTGACATGTGTGCAAGTTACAAAAACGTAAAAACTACAAGTAGAGGTATAATACTGCAATAAATGGCAGACACTCAAGCACAAGAACAAACGTTATGTAGGCAATGGTGGCACTTGTGCAAGTATCTAAAGCAAACAAAATGTAAGGTAGCAAACAGTGTTAAAAGAGAAAAGTGACGTGTTCATGTTACAAATGAGTACCAAACACAGGTAGAAGGATAATACTGCAATAAGTGGCAGACACTCAAACCACAAGAATACACAGGGAAGGCACTTATATAGTCATGGAGAATAGAATTTTCTGTACTGGAAGGTCTTCCTTCAGATAATAGAGAGGGCGTGAGTTAAATTTGGAGGTGTCTTTGAAGGAGGAGAACTTTGAAGTCAGCTTTGAAGGACTGGGAGGAGGTGGTGGTTCCCGAGCACATGCAGACAAAATGGGTTTTCTCTGAGAAAAAGGCCCCAAGCAGGGCGAGTTTGTCACTCCCTGGTGAAACTAGTGACTGGTAAACGGAGTGTGGCTGATCCAGGGGCCACCATGTCCTGGGGTGCCTCCGTGCAGCAATACTTTGATGAACATGCTCTCTGTTCATGACTCCAGTCTATCTGTGGCTCAAAGCTGTTCTGCTGCGCTCCCATTGTTGGTTTATGACAGGTGCCCCGCACACTGCCTGAAGGCTCTTTATTAAGGATATTATTTAGTTTTTGCACTAATGCAAGGATTCTGTACTTGGCCCTTAACAAGTTTTTATTAAACAACTGTTCTCTTCTTATTTTGTTACAAATATGATTACCTTCATTACGTCCCAATTACTTTAAGGAAGACAACAGGAAGTACTCCCGAGGTCGGGCTTACATCCCGCCCACCGGTAAAAAAAATGGTGGGGAGCCACGGCCAACTGGCGATTAGGTCAAGGGAGCCACAGGTCAAAAAAGTTTGGGAACCACTGCACTAAGCAATAACTTCTTTTATTTATTTTTCATTTACACTGCCCATTATTTTATATGTAGATACCTGAAGGTGAAATACTTAAAAAACGTAAGAATATTTTAGGCTTATTTATGAGAAGCTTGTATCGCCAGAGCATCACTTTTTTTGATGCTCCGGTGGCGCAACCATCTCAACCATACCTATGAGGCAGTGCAAAGTCACCCTACATGGCTTTGCATTGCCTCATATGGAGTAATCAGTAAGACATAGCAGCACAAGTCACTGCGTTGCTTTACTCTGCGTCAAGGAGGTATTCCATGGGATTTTGATGCTGCCCATATTTACAAAATCATGTAAACCTGCGGCAGCTCCAAAAACTGACGCCTCTCCAGTGGAGGTGTAACGAGGAGAAATGTTCTAATTTCTCCTAGTTTTTCCTCTTTCCATGTGTGCTGCATTCTCCAGCTCTCATAGAAATAGTTTTGGTGAAGGAGGGTGTCTCTTCCCGTAGAAAAACAACGTTAGTGCTAGGCAGCAATTTGTGAAGGGAAAAAAACTGGAATGCACCGTATTTCATAGTTACAGTTTATTCCTGCCCTTTCACATTGGCATTGGGTAGCGCCACAAGAAGACTTGTAGTGCTGTCCTTCGCCAATTCCTCATAAATAAGGCCTTTTGTTTTTAGCTACACCTTTGGCTACACCCCTATACTCAATGACCTTTGGTCTGGATATGCTCATATAATGTTATAAGTAAACTCCCATTCTATCCTATGGGACAGATAGCCTTTCCATAGTGAAAAATTAAACACGCTGTAATTCACTACCAGAACATGTCGCACACACCAGTACATGTCTTACCTATAACATGCACAGCACACTGCCCACAGGGGTACCTTGGGCCTACCTTAGGGGTGACTTACATGTAGGAAAAGTAAAGATTAGGGCTTGGCAAGTGGGTGCACTTGCCAGGTCGACATGGCAGTTACAAACTTCAGGCAGACACTGCAGTGGCAGTTCTGATAACCCTTTTAAGGGCTGCTTGGGTGAGTGGCACAATCAGTACTGCAGGACCACCAGCACCATTTGATTTACAGGTTCTGGCACACTCTTTACTAGGGACTTACCAGTAAGTCAAACATGCCAATCATGGAAACACCAATCCATAATACAATTTATAATAGGAGCACTTGCACATTAATACTGAACAGCAATGAGGAAGTACGCAGAGACACTGAACCAGCAAAACTAGGTCAGAAAGGAAAGAAACAAAAGATGGCAGGTATAACAGGGGCATTTATAGTTATCGATATATGTTGATGACGAGAAGAACCAGTTTCTAGAAAATTTTGTCAGAAGGGGGTCCTTATGCCTAAAAAGGTTTGACAAGGGGGTCTCGACATCAAAAAGTTTGAAGACCACTGGTCTAACAGAACCCATGAGGCGTAAGTGGGATGTCCTCTTGCTGTGCCTTTCTTTGCCTACAGGGAGATACCCCAGAAGTCTATCGAGTTCAGTCCCTTTGAGCTTCAGTAGGGTCACCCTGTGAGAGGACCTCTGAGTTTGGTGAAGGAAGGCTGGGATGCCGCTCCCAGGAAAACTTCCCAGGATGTGTTTAGTTACATGCTGGCTTTCCAGAACCAAACAGCCAGCATCAGGAAACTCGCTCAGGTGAACCTTGAGGCCAGTCAGGAAGAAATGAAGAAGTGGTATGACCAGAATGCCACTCTGGTCGAGTTTCAACCTGGACAAAAAATTTCCATCATGGCCCCAGTGGAACCTTTTGCCTTACAGGACAAGTGGATTGGGCCGTTTGAGGTGGTGGAGCGCAAAAGTGAGGTCACCTACCTGGAGGATTTGCAGGCTCCCATGATCCCTTTGCGGGTCCTCCACTCGAACCGCCTCAAACCCCACTTCGAGAGGTCCGAAGTGAGCGTGCTCTTGGAGACAGATGATGAGGCGGAAGAGGAGAGTGAGCCTCTTCCCGACCTGTCGGCCAAGGAAGGTGATGGGTAATTGGAAGGTGTGCTCCTCTCCCCGACACTGACCGCTGAGCAGCAGAGCGACTGTCACCGGTTGCTGGGACAGTTTGCCCCGCTCTTCTCCCTGACCCCAGGTGTTACTCACTGGTGTACCCATGATGTGGACATTGGTTACATCCCCCCTGTGAAGCACAAAATTTACAGGTTGGCTGACCGGATCAAGGCCAGCATCAAGGAGCAGGTCTCTAATATGTTGGCTTTAGGGGTGGTTGAGCCATCCAGTAGTCCGTGAGCCAGCCCTGTGGTCTTGGTCCCAAAGGCTGCTGCACCCAGGGCCACTCCAGAACTGCGGTTTTGTGTGGACTACCGTGGGCTTAATGCCGTCACCAGGACTGGTGCTCACTCTATCCCGGGAGCTGATGAGCTCATTGATCGGTTGGGAGCTGCCAAGTTCCTTAGCACGTTTGATTTAACGTCTGGGTACTGGCAGATTGCCTTAACAGATGGGGTCAAGGAGAGGTCAGCATTTTTAGCCCCAGAAGGACATTACCAGTTCCCGGTGATGCCCTTTGGGTTGAAGAATGCCCCTGCTACCTTTCAGAGGTTGGTCAACCAGGTGTTGGCTGGGCTGGAGGATTTCAGTGCTGCCTACCTGGATGACATTGCAGTGTTCAGTTCCAGCTAAGGAAAGAACACTTGCAGCACCTCGGTGAAGTGTTGAAGGTGCTGCAGAGGGCAGGCCTCATGATCAAGGCCAGTAAGTGCCAGATCGGGCAGGGTTCTATGGTGTACTTGGGACACCAGGTAGGGAGCGGCCAGGTGGCGCATCTACCCCCCAAGATTGACACCATTCTGGCTTAGGAGGCTCCCAAGACCCAGACAGAGGAGAGGGCCATTTTAGGACTCACCGGGTACTACTGGAGATTCGTTAAGGGTTATGGCACCATTCTTGCCCCCTCAACCGAGCTGACTTCCAGGAAGCAGCCCAAGAAGGTGATCTGGACTGAGTCCTGCCAGAAGGCTTTTGAAGCCCTGAAGGCCGCCATGCGCATGGCACCCATGCTCAATGCACCTGACTTCTCCCACGGAATTCGTCGTGCAGATTGAAGCTTCAGAGCATGGTGTGTGAGCCGTGCTCTCACAGCTGAACGAAGAGGGCCTTGACCAGCCTGTAGTCTTTCTTAGCAGGAGACTACTCCCCAGGGAACGGAGGTGGAGTGCCATAGAAATGGAAGCTTTCGCTGTGGTCTGGGCACTGAAGAAGCTGAGGCCCTACCTGTTTGGGACTCACTTTCGAGTTCAGAGAGACCACAGGCTCCTCAGGTGGTTAATGCAAATGAGGGGTGAGAATCCAAAACTGCTGAGGTGGTCCATCACCCTACAGGGAATGGACTTTACGGTGGAACATTGTCCTGGCACAGAACGCGCTGTTGCAGATGGACTGTCCAGGTTCTTCCGCCTTAGTTAAGAGAACTCCCAGGAGGCTGGATAGTTTTCCCTACTTTCAGCTGGAGGGGACATGTGTTAGACTTGGCATCTTTTGCCGTGTTTCCCCTGAGTTTTTGCTTTCTGCCCTTCCGGTTTTGACTCTTTGTTTGCTGGCGTAGTGTTTCTGCACACTTTTTGCACTGCTGATCAGTGGTGAAGTGCAAGTGATCCTGTGGTAAAGTATGTTATGGATTGGTGTTTCCATGATTGTCTGTTTGGTTTTCTTGCAGCCCTTAGTAAAGTGCACTGAGTGTGCCAAGGCCTGGGAACCAAATGCTACACGTGGGCCTGCAGCACGGATTGTGCCACCCACGTGAGTATCCCGGAAAAGGTACCTCAGACTTGCCATTGCAGAGTCTGCGCGCAGTTTGTAACTGTCATGTCGACTTGGCCCGTGCACATACTGGCCAGTCCCTTAGCTTCCCTTTTTTTACATGTCAGGCACCCCTAAGGTAGGCCCAAAGCACCCCTGGGGGCATGATGCAGTGTATGTGAAGGGTAGGATATGCCCTGGTGTGTGTGGCATGTCCTGAAAGTGAATTACAGCCCATTTTGTTTTTTCACTATTGCAAGGCTACCTGTTCCCCATAGGACAGAATGGGAAGTTTGTTTATAACATCTTATATACATAACTGGCCCTGGGGACTAGGTGGAAAAATAGAATTTAGTATGCCTGAACTCAGAATCTAACGATGCATCTTTTAATAAAGGTGATTTTTACATTCTGTGTTTGAAAATACCACTTGTGGGAGTAGGTATTTTCTTGCTCAGTCATCCTATGTGCCTCTGCCCGAATGTGGGTCGCCTGTCTGGGTTTTGGATGACAGATGGCTAGGAAGCAAGGGTGGCTCCCAATAGTCTAGGTAGGTCAGGAAAGGGCTGAATAGACCTGGGCTGCGATGGGGAGAGATGGAGGAGGTTTCCTTGCATCTCAAAGGCCTTGGTCTGACTCTGACAATTCCGTCTCCACCCCTTGCCAGGAAATCACACCAGAGAAGGCAGAACTGGTTCTGGCTGAGCACAGACACCCTCTGTGATGAGGGACTACCATTTTGCTGTGTGCTTTGCTATGTTGGCCTACAGTGGCTGTTTCTGTCTTGGGCAGTGAAAGGACTGGACTGAACTTTCTGCAGTCTACTTTTGTGAGTTTCTCCAAGGGCTTGAGGTAGAGCTTGCCCCCTGTTCAAGAAGTCTCAAGAACAGCAAAGACTTCAAGATCTTCTGCCCTGGGGACTGTGAGTTTTGTGCTGTGACAGAAGAAAAGCAACTCGACAACATCTACGATGCCGCTGCCGACTCCGTGTCCTGAAGGCACCGCAAAGGGCACAGCCGCAACGCCACACCGCGACCCTGGTCTCACCGACAACGCCTGCTGATGCCGCTGCTTGCACCGCGACCTGTGGGCACTGCACTCCGCACCGCCTCACTTCACGCCGAAGCCTGAGCACCGCAGATGGCACCGCCGAAATGTCGTACCGCAACCCTGGTCTCACCGACAACGCCTACTGATGCCGCCATCGAGCCGTTGCTCGCACCGCGACCTGTGGGCACGGCACTCCGCACCGCCTCGCTTCATGACGACGCCTTGGCCTCCCCAACGTCTCCACTCCACGCCAAAATGGACGCCGCTGCTTGCACGGTGATTCGAGGGCACCGCTCGTAAAGTTACACAACGCACCGCCCTCATCCCACACCGCAGCCTTGGCCTTCCGACGCCAGGCACCATCGACTCCCGTTCGTCAGCCAATGACAGCGCTTCAGAAACGATGACGCCTCTGCTTGTACCGTGACCTGCCAGCACCGTGACGAGCACCTTCTTCACCTCGCACCGTGACCCTGGTCTCACCGGCGACACCATCTGACGCCGCCAACGAGCCGCTGCCTGCACCGCGACCTGTGGGCACTGCACGCCGCACCGCTGCACTTCGCACCACAGCACCTGACGCCTGCCGACGCCAGCGCTCCTGATCCCAACAGAAAGGAGCTCGACCTGCAACGCGAGTGACTTCAAGGACTCGGCGCCCTGCATCTCTAACAGGTACTGTTTGCGGGTCTTCCCGACACCGTATAGACCCTAGGCTGGAGGACCACTCACAGGATATCACCCCTGAACTGTTGGTAGAACTGGACAGGGCGGCTGCCACAAGTGCCCTGACAGTTTAGCTTTCTGTTAGTACCACTCCTAAACTTAGGGTACAGACCCCCAGAGGGAGAAGCAGGGGGAGGGGTGCATTTGGGTAAGACGGCAGACAAATGGGTCAGAACCAGGATTAGGCCTAAGAACCAAGGTGGTGACCAGAAAAAGGAATCAACCAAGCCTCAAGAGAAGGGTGGGGATAAATCTACAGAGAAAACTTCCCTAGGGCCCCAAAACTCAAAGAATGGGGGTGGGTCCCAAGACACTTCCTCTACCCAGAATAAACCTTATTGTTATCCCTGTAAACAGGTGGGTCATTTAAAAACTGACAGCAGTTGCCCAAAGAACAACAATAAGGAGAACATACCCCCAAGTAACATTCCCAAACCCCCTGTTACTACTAGTAGTAATCCCCCAGGTGGTGGGAGTACCCCCAAGAATTTGGGTGCATTTACTTTGGGAGTTCCTGGGGACTCTGGCCTAACCAGGTCCCCTGACTTAGATACTCTTGTCTGTGAAAATGGCATGGGGTTTGCCAACTTCACCACTTGTCCCAACACTTTGAGCAAGTACAGACATGAGCCCCTCATCAATGGTATAAAAGTTGAGGCCTATAGAGATACAGGGGCTAGCATCACCATGGTGACTGAGAGTCTAGTCCCCTCAAGGCAACTTTTACCTGGTGCCACATACCAGGTGACCAATATTGATGGAGTACAGAGAAATCATCCCATGGCAGTGGTAAATCTCAGCTGGGGAGGTGTCACTGGCCACAAGAGAGTGGCAGTGTCACCAAACTTGCCTGTAGATTGCCTACTGGGGAATGATTTAGAGCTCTCAGCCTGGGCTGCGGTAGAGCAAGAAACCCATTTTAAAATGGTGAACCTCCATGGTAAGGTTAGTGGGGCAGTGATAGCCACAGCCCCAGTCCAAGATGTCCTCCCTGAACAGGTCAGGAGGGCTGTGCCAGTCACAGCCCAATCTCAGACAGCTTCCTTCCCAGAAAAGGTTAGCAGGGCTGTGATGGTCACAGCCCATACCCAAACTGAGTCCCTTCCTGAAAAGGTTGGTAGAGTTGTGATGGCCACAGCTCAAACTCAGACAGATAATAGTGTTGTGAAGCCTGAAACAATGGATCACTCCACTCAGACAGAGAGCATTGAGGAGGAAGAGAAATCTCCCTCCCACCAGACTTTAGGAAAGGATCAGCCTCCTCAGGGAACTGATCTGACCCCTTGTGAAGAAACTGCCCCAGAGGTAGTCAGGCCTAGCCTGGCAGAACCCCTGATGGCAGTGGACCCTTCCAAGGTGGGACCCAGTCTGGAGCAGGTAACCTGCCCCTCTCTACCCTGCCTCAGCCAGCCCAGGGCTGTAGAGGTCAGGGAGGCCAGTGGTGGACCCCAAAGGGCCCCCTGTCCAAAAGAACTTCCCAATCAGCAGATTAAGGGCACTGAAGCTAGTAATCCTAGCCATGTGAAAATAAAACAAACTCCTGAGGGATCCCCCTTATACCTAGTTAGGGAACTCCCACAGATGGACACTGTTGGGCACAGCCAAACCTGGGACCTGAGGGCCCCAAACCTGACCTGTCCCCCCAGTAAGCCAAACAGAGGGACTCAGCCTCCAACTTTAGGTAGCCAGAGGTTGACCCTGAGAGCTCAACACAACTCAGTCTTGGAAAGAAAGGCCTCTATGGTGGATAATGATTGGAGGAAGCTGAGCCCAAAATTAGTGGAGCCTCACTTCAGTACTCCATCTCAGCACCAGCCTTTTACTTTGCCAAAACACACCACAGGTAGAGATTCCCTATGGTGGAGACCCTCAGACACCCTTAGGGTGAGGGATTGCTTAGTGGACCATGAGATAGGGGGTAACCATGCCAGTGCTGGTACTTCCTTATATGGCCACTTAGGCAATATAGGCTTACCTGTCAAGGATAGCCTTATCTCCTTTCGTTTGGGGGGGGGGGGGGGTTATGCTGGAAGGTAGATCCCTGACTATGGTTGCCCCCAACTTTTTGCCTGGTGTTTTGCTGGTTTTCTGACTTAGTTGACCTGGGGCCCTGCTATTCAGGACCCCAGGCCCACTGCTCTCTCTGTTAAAATGGATTCCATGTACCTTAGGTACATATCTAATTGGATACTGAGTCACCTTATCAGTCCCTGTACAGTGTACCTTAGGTACCCAGGGCCTAGGTGTACCCAGGGCCTACCAGGGGCTGCAGCATGTATTATGCCACCCCTGGCTGGCCATCCAAATCTGACACAACTGGCTGCTTGACAGCTGGGGCAAGGTGGTGTAATCACCCTTTGCTTTAGATATAGTATTCCTATATCTAAACCTACAATGGACACCTATATTCCTATCAGTCACTCCTATGGCAGGCCTTAACAATCCTGAATATTTACAACAAGGGGTGGTGAGGGACAGAGTCTCTGAATTAAGCAGAATACTCTCACCCAGTCAAGAGATCAGGGCTAGATCCAACACCGTTTTTTAGCTCATTGCACCATCCCAGTTTCAGAACCCGGCTGTATGCAAATTAGTCTGTCCCTGGCCCAGTGCATCATGGGAACAGGGCAGACCAGACTACAAAAGCCAATTCTTACACTGGGAAGGAAACAAGCTTCCAGGGACCGGTTTCTGGCATTACAGCCGTCTTCGGCCCGGCTTGCTTGAATCCTGATGGTGCAATGAGCAAGGGACTCATGTCTGAGTATGCCCTTCCACGCTTAGGGTGGACAAAAATATTTACAACAAGGGGTGGTGAGGGACAGAGTCTCTGAATTAAGCAGAATACTCTCACCCAGTCAAGAGATCAGGGCTAGATCCAACACCGTTTTTTAGCTCATTGCACCATCCCAGTTTCAGAACCCGGCTGTATGCAAATTAGTCTGTCCCTGGCCCAGTGCATCATGGGAACAGGGCAGACCAGACTACAAAAGCCAATTCTTACACTGGGAAGGAAACAAGCTTCCAGGGACCGGTTTCTGGCATTACAGCCGTCTTCGGCCCGGCTTGCTTGAATCCTGATGGTGCAATGAGCAAGGGACTCATGTCTGAGTATGCCCTTCCACGCTTAGGGTGGACAAAAATATTTACAACAAGGGGTGGTGAGGGACAGAGTCTCTGAATTAAGCAGAATACTCTCACCCAGTCAAGAGATCAGGGCTAGATCCAACACCGTTTTTTAGCTCATTGCACCATCCCAGTTTCAGAACCCGGCTGTATGCAAATTAGTCTGTCCCTGGCCCAGTGCATCATGGGAACAGGGCAGACCAGACTACAAAAGCCAATTCTTACACTGGGAAGGAAACAAGCTTCCAGGGACCGGTTTCTGGCATTACAGCCGTCTTCGGCCCGGCTTGCTTGAATCCTGATGGTGCAATGAGCAAGGGACTCATGTCTGAGTATGCCCTTCCACGCTTAGGGTGGACAAAAATATTTACAACAAGGGGTGGTGAGGGACAGAGTCTCTGAATTAAGCAGAATACTCTCACCCAGTCAAGAGATCAGGGCTAGATCCAACACCGTTTTTTAGCTCATTGCACCATCCCAGTTTCAGAACCCGGCTGTATGCAAATTAGTCTGTCCCTGGCCCAGTGCATCATGGGAACAGGGCAGACCAGACTACAAAAGCCAATTCTTACACTGGGAAGGAAACAAGCTTCCAGGGACCGGTTTCTGGCATTACAGCCGTCTTCGGCCCGGCTTGCTTGAATCCTGATGGTGCAATGAGCAAGGGACTCATGTCTGAGTATGCCCTTCCACGCTTAGGGTGGACAAAAATATTTACAACAAGGGGTGGTGAGGGACAGAGTCTCTGAATTAAGCAGAATACTCTCACCCAGTCAAGAGATCAGGGCTAGATCCAACACCGTTTTTTAGCTCATTGCACCATCCCAGTTTCAGAACCCGGCTGTATGCAAATTAGTCTGTCCCTGGCCCAGTGCATCATGGGAACAGGGCAGACCAGACTACAAAAGCCAATTCTTACACTGGGAAGGAAACAAGCTTCCAGGGACCGGTTTCTGGCATTACAGCCGTCTTCGGCCCGGCTTGCTTGAATCCTGATGGTGCAATGAGCAAGGGACTCATGTCTGAGTATGCCCTTCCACGCTTAGGGTGGACAAAAATATTTACAACAAGGGGTGGTGAGGGACAGAGTCTCTGAATTAAGCAGAATACTCTCACCCAGTCAAGAGATCAGGGCTAGATCCAACACCGTTTTTTAGCTCATTGCACCATCCCAGTTTCAGAACCCGGCTGTATGCAAATTAGTCTGTCCCTGGCCCAGTGCATCATGGGAACAGGGCAGACCAGACTACAAAAGCCAATTCTTACACTGGGAAGGAAACAAGCTTCCAGGGACCGGTTTCTGGCATTACAGCCGTCTTCGGCCCGGCTTGCTTGAATCCTGATGGTGCAATGAGCAAGGGACTCATGTCTGAGTATGCCCTTCCACGCTTAGGGTGGACAAAAATATTTACAACAAGGGGTGGTGAGGGACAGAGTCTCTGAATTAAGCAGAATACTCTCACCCAGTCAAGAGATCAGGGCTAGATCCAACACCGTTTTTTAGCTCATTGCACCATCCCAGTTTCAGAACCCGGCTGTATGCAAATTAGTCTGTCCCTGGCCCAGTGCATCATGGGAACAGGGCAGACCAGACTACAAAAGCCAATTCTTACACTGGGAAGGAAACAAGCTTCCAGGGACCGGTTTCTGGCATTACAGCCGTCTTCGGCCCGGCTTGCTTGAATCCTGATGGTGCAATGAGCAAGGGACTCATGTCTGAGTATGCCCTTCCACGCTTAGGGTGGACAAAAATATTTACAACAAGGGGTGGTGAGGGACAGAGTCTCTGAATTAAGCAGAATACTCTCACCCAGTCAAGAGATCAGGGCTAGATCCAACACCGTTTTTTAGCTCATTGCACCATCCCAGTTTCAGAACCCGGCTGTATGCAAATTAGTCTGTCCCTGGCCCAGTGCATCATGGGAACAGGGCAGACCAGACTACAAAAGCCAATTCTTACACTGGGAAGGAAACAAGCTTCCAGGGACCGGTTTCTGGCATTACAGCCGTCTTCGGCCCGGCTTGCTTGAATCCTGATGGTGCAATGAGCAAGGGACTCATGTCTGAGTATGCCCTTCCACGCTTAGGGTGGACAAAAATATTTACAACAAGGGGTGGTGAGGGACAGAGTCTCTGAATTAAGCAGAATACTCTCACCCAGTCAAGAGATCAGGGCTAGATCCAACACCGTTTTTTAGCTCATTGCACCATCCCAGTTTCAGAACCCGGCTGTATGCAAATTAGTCTGTCCCTGGCCCAGTGCATCATGGGAACAGGGCAGACCAGACTACAAAAGCCAATTCTTACACTGGGAAGGAAACAAGCTTCCAGGGACCGGTTTCTGGCATTACAGCCGTCTTCGGCCCGGCTTGCTTGAATCCTGATGGTGCAATGAGCAAGGGACTCATGTCTGAGTATGCCCTTCCACGCTTAGGGTGGACAAAAATATTTACAACAAGGGGTGGTGAGGGACAGAGTCTCTGAATTAAGCAGAATACTCTCACCCAGTCAAGAGATCAGGGCTAGATCCAACACCGTTTTTTAGCTCATTGCACCATCCCAGTTTCAGAACCCGGCTGTATGCAAATTAGTCTGTCCCTGGCCCAGTGCATCATGGGAACAGGGCAGACCAGACTACAAAAGCCAATTCTTACACTGGGAAGGAAACAAGCTTCCAGGGACCGGTTTCTGGCATTACAGCCGTCTTCGGCCCGGCTTGCTTGAATCCTGATGGTGCAATGAGCAAGGGACTCATGTCTGAGTATGCCCTTCCACGCTTAGGGTGGACAAAAATATTTACAACAAGGGGTGGTGAGGGACAGAGTCTCTGAATTAAGCAGAATACTCTCACCCAGTCAAGAGATCAGGGCTAGATCCAACACCGTTTTTTAGCTCATTGCACCATCCCAGTTTCAGAACCCGGCTGTATGCAAATTAGTCTGTCCCTGGCCCAGTGCATCATGGGAACAGGGCAGACCAGACTACAAAAGCCAATTCTTACACTGGGAAGGAAACAAGCTTCCAGGGACCGGTTTCTGGCATTACAGCCGTCTTCGGCCCGGCTTGCTTGAATCCTGATGGTGCAATGAGCAAGGGACTCATGTCTGAGTATGCCCTTCCACGCTTAGGGTGGACAAAAATATTTACAACAAGGGGTGGTGAGGGACAGAGTCTCTGAATTAAGCAGAATACTCTCACCCAGTCAAGAGATCAGGGCTAGATCCAACACCGTTTTTTAGCTCATTGCACCATCCCAGTTTCAGAACCCGGCTGTATGCAAATTAGTCTGTCCCTGGCCCAGTGCATCATGGGAACAGGGCAGACCAGACTACAAAAGCCAATTCTTACACTGGGAAGGAAACAAGCTTCCAGGGACCGGTTTCTGGCATTACAGCCGTCTTCGGCCCGGCTTGCTTGAATCCTGATGGTGCAATGAGCAAGGGACTCATGTCTGAGTATGCCCTTCCACGCTTAGGGTGGACAAAAATATTTACAACAAGGGGTGGTGAGGGACAGAGTCTCTGAATTAAGCAGAATACTCTCACCCAGTCAAGAGATCAGGGCTAGATCCAACACCGTTTTTTAGCTCATTGCACCATCCCAGTTTCAGAACCCGGCTGTATGCAAATTAGTCTGTCCCTGGCCCAGTGCATCATGGGAACAGGGCAGACCAGACTACAAAAGCCAATTCTTACACTGGGAAGGAAACAAGCTTCCAGGGACCGGTTTCTGGCATTACAGCCGTCTTCTGCCCGGCTTGCTTGAATCCTGATGGTGCAATGAGCAAGGGACTCATGTCTGAGTATGCCCTTCCACGCTTAGGGTGGACAAAAATATTTACAACAAGGGGTGGTGAGGGACAGAGTCTCTGAATTAAGCAGAATACTCTCACCCAGTCAAGAGATCAGGGCTAGATCCAACACCGTTTTTTAGCTCATTGCACCATCCCAGTTTCAGAACCCGGCTGTATGCAAATTAGTCTGTCCCTGGCCCAGTGCATCATGGGAACAGGGCAGACCAGACTACAAAAGCCAATTCTTACACTGGGAAGGAAACAAGCTTCCAGGGACCGGTTTCTGGCATTACAGCCGTCTTCGGCCCGGCTTGCTTGAATCCTGATGGTGCAATGAGCAAGGGACTCATGTCTGAGTATGCCCTTCCACGCTTAGGGTGGACAAAAATATTTACAACAAGGGGTGGTGAGGGACAGAGTCTCTGAATTAAGCAGAATACTCTCACCCAGTCAAGAGATCAGGGCTAGATCCAACACCGTTTTTTAGCTCATTGCACCATCCCAGTTTCAGAACCCGGCTGTATGCAAATTAGTCTGTCCCTGGCCCAGTGCATCATGGGAACAGGGCAGACCAGACTACAAAAGCCAATTCTTACACTGGGAAGGAAACAAGCTTCCAGGGACCGGTTTCTGGCATTACAGCCGTCTTCGGCCCGGCTTGCTTGAATCCTGATGGTGCAATGAGCAAGGGACTCATGTCTGAGTATGCCCTTCCACGCTTAGGGTGGACAAAAATATTTACAACAAGGGGTGGTGAGGGACAGAGTCTCTGAATTAAGCAGAATACTCTCACCCAGTCAAGAGATCAGGGCTAGATCCAACACCGTTTTTTAGCTCATTGCACCATCCCAGTTTCAGAACCCGGCTGTATGCAAATTAGTCTGTCCCTGGCCCAGTGCATCATGGGAACAGGGCAGACCAGACTACAAAAGCCAATTCTTACACTGGGAAGGAAACAAGCTTCCAGGGACCGGTTTCTGGCATTACAGCCGTCTTCGGCCCGGCTTGCTTGAATCCTGATGGTGCAATGAGCAAGGGACTCATGTCTGAGTATGCCCTTCCACGCTTAGGGTGGACAAAAATATTTACAACAAGGGGTGGTGAGGGACAGAGTCTCTGAATTAAGCAGAATACTCTCACCCAGTCAAGAGATCAGGGCTAGATCCAACACCGTTTTTTAGCTCATTGCACCATCCCAGTTTCAGAACCCGGCTGTATGCAAATTAGTCTGTCCCTGGCCCAGTGCATCATGGGAACAGGGCAGACCAGACTACAAAAGCCAATTCTTACACTGGGAAGGAAACAAGCTTCCAGGGACCGGTTTCTGGCATTACAGCCGTCTTCGGCCCGGCTTGCTTGAATCCTGATGGTGCAATGAGCAAGGGACTCATGTCTGAGTATGCCCTTCCACGCTTAGGGTGGACAAAAATATTTACAACAAGGGGTGGTGAGGGACAGAGTCTCTGAATTAAGCAGAATACTCTCACCCAGTCAAGAGATCAGGGCTAGATCCAACACCGTTTTTTAGCTCATTGCACCATCCCAGTTTCAGAACCCGGCTGTATGCAAATTAGTCTGTCCCTGGCCCAGTGCATCATGGGAACAGGGCAGACCAGACTACAAAAGCCAATTCTTACACTGGGAAGGAAACAAGCTTCCAGGGACCGGTTTCTGGCATTACAGCCGTCTTCGGCCCGGCTTGCTTGAATCCTGATGGTGCAATGAGCAAGGGACTCATGTCTGAGTATGCCCTTCCACGCTTAGGGTGGACAAAAATATTTACAACAAGGGGTGGTGAGGGACAGAGTCTCTGAATTAAGCAGAATACTCTCACCCAGTCAAGAGATCAGGGCTAGATCCAACACCGTTTTTTAGCTCATTGCACCATCCCAGTTTCAGAACCCGGCTGTATGCAAATTAGTCTGTCCCTGGCCCAGTGCATCATGGGAACAGGGCAGACCAGACTACAAAAGCCAATTCTTACACTGGGAAGGAAACAAGCTTCCAGGGACCGGTTTCTGGCATTACAGCCGTCTTCGGCCCGGCTTGCTTGAATCCTGATGGTGCAATGAGCAAGGGACTCATGTCTGAGTATGCCCTTCCACGCTTAGGGTGGACAAAAATATTTACAACAAGGGGTGGTGAGGGACAGAGTCTCTGAATTAAGCAGAATACTCTCACCCAGTCAAGAGATCAGGGCTAGATCCAACACCGTTTTTTAGCTCATTGCACCATCCCAGTTTCAGAACCCGGCTGTATGCAAATTAGTCTGTCCCTGGCCCAGTGCATCATGGGAACAGGGCAGACCAGACTACAAAAGCCAATTCTTACACTGGGAAGGAAACAAGCTTCCAGGGACCGGTTTCTGGCATTACAGCCGTCTTCGGCCCGGCTTGCTTGAATCCTGATGGTGCAATGAGCAAGGGACTCATGTCTGAGTATGCCCTTCCACGCTTAGGGTGGACAAAAATATTTACAACAAGGGGTGGTGAGGGACAGAGTCTCTGAATTAAGCAGAATACTCTCACCCAGTCAAGAGATCAGGGCTAGATCCAACACCGTTTTTTAGCTCATTGCACCATCCCAGTTTCAGAACCCGGCTGTATGCAAATTAGTCTGTCCCTGGCCCAGTGCATCATGGGAACAGGGCAGACCAGACTACAAAAGCCAATTCTTACACTGGGAAGGAAACAAGCTTCCAGGGACCGGTTTCTGGCATTACAGCCGTCTTCGGCCCGGCTTGCTTGAATCCTGATGGTGCAATGAGCAAGGGACTCATGTCTGAGTATGCCCTTCCACGCTTAGGGTGGACAAAAATATTTACAACAAGGGGTGGTGAGGGACAGAGTCTCTGAATTAAGCAGAATACTCTCACCCAGTCAAGAGATCAGGGCTAGATCCAACACCGTTTTTTAGCTCATTGCACCATCCCAGTTTCAGAACCCGGCTGTATGCAAATTAGTCTGTCCCTGGCCCAGTGCATCATGGGAACAGGGCAGACCAGACTACAAAAGCCAATTCTTACACTGGGAAGGAAACAAGCTTCCAGGGACCGGTTTCTGGCATTACAGCCGTCTTCGGCCCGGCTTGCTTGAATCCTGATGGTGCAATGAGCAAGGGACTCATGTCTGAGTATGCCCTTCCACGCTTAGGGTGGACAAAAATATTTACAACAAGGGGTGGTGAGGGACAGAGTCTCTGAATTAAGCAGAATACTCTCACCCAGTCAAGAGATCAGGGCTAGATCCAACACCGTTTTTTAGCTCATTGCACCATCCCAGTTTCAGAACCCGGCTGTATGCAAATTAGTCTGTCCCTGGCCCAGTGCATCATGGGAACAGGGCAGACCAGACTACAAAAGCCAATTCTTACACTGGGAAGGAAACAAGCTTCCAGGGACCGGTTTCTGGCATTACAGCCGTCTTCGGCCCGGCTTGCTTGAATCCTGATGGTGCAATGAGCAAGGGACTCATGTCTGAGTATGCCCTTCCACGCTTAGGGTGGCCAAAAATATTTACAACAAGGGGTGGTGAGGGACAGAGTCTCTGAATTAAGCAGAATACTCTCACCCAGTCAAGAGATCAGGGCTAGATCCAACACCGTTTTTTAGCTCATTGCACCATCCCAGTTTCAGAACCCGGCTGTATGCAAATTAGTCTGTCCCTGGCCCAGTGCATCATGGGAACAGGGCAGACCAGACTACAAAAGCCAATTCTTACACTGGGAAGGAAACAAGCTTCCAGGGACCGGTTTCTGGCATTACAGCCGTCTTCGGCCCGGCTTGCTTGAATCCTGATGGTGCAATGAGCAAGGGACTCATGTCTGAGTATGCCCTTCCACGCTTAGGGTGGACAAAAATATTTACAACAAGGGGTGGTGAGGGACAGAGTCTCTGAATTAAGCAGAATACTCTCACCCAGTCAAGAGATCAGGGCTAGATCCAACACCGTTTTTTAGCTCATTGCACCATCCCAGTTTCAGAACCCGGCTGTATGCAAATTAGTCTGTCCCTGGCCCAGTGCATCATGGGAACAGGGCAGACCAGACTACAAAAGCCAATTCTTACACTGGGAAGGAAACAAGCTTCCAGGGACCGGTTTCTGGCATTACAGCCGTCTTCGGCCCGGCTTGCTTGAATCCTGATGGTGCAATGAGCAAGGGACTCATGTCTGAGTATGCCCTTCCACGCTTAGGGTGGACAAAAATATTTACAACAAGGGGTGGTGAGGGACAGAGTCTCTGAATTAAGCAGAATACTCTCACCCAGTCAAGAGATCAGGGCTAGATCCAACACCGTTTTTTAGCTCATTGCACCATCCCAGTTTCAGAACCCGGCTGTATGCAAATTAGTCTGTCCCTGGCCCAGTGCATCATGGGAACAGGGCAGACCAGACTACAAAAGCCAATTCTTACACTGGGAAGGAAACAAGCTTCCAGGGACCGGTTTCTGGCATTACAGCCGTCTTCGGCCCGGCTTGCTTGAATCCTGATGGTGCAATGAGCAAGGGACTCATGTCTGAGTATGCCCTTCCACGCTTAGGGTGGACAAAAATATTTACAACAAGGGGTGGTGAGGGACAGAGTCTCTGAATTAAGCAGAATACTCTCACCCAGTCAAGAGATCAGGGCTAGATCCAACACCGTTTTTTAGCTCATTGCACCATCCCAGTTTCAGAACCCGGCTGTATGCAAATTAGTCTGTCCCTGGCCCAGTGCATCATGGGAACAGGGCAGACCAGACTACAAAAGCCAATTCTTACACTGGGAAGGAAACAAGCTTCCAGGGACCGGTTTCTGGCATTACAGCCGTCTTCGGCCCGGCTTGCTTGAATCCTGATGGTGCAATGAGCAAGGGACTCATGTCTGAGTATGCCCTTCCACGCTTAGGGTGGACAAAAATATTTACAACAAGGGGTGGTGAGGGACAGAGTCTCTGAATTAAGCAGAATACTCTCACCCAGTCAAGAGATCAGGGCTAGATCCAACACCGTTTTTTAGCTCATTGCACCATCCCAGTTTCAGAACCCGGCTGTATGCAAATTAGTCTGTCCCTGGCCCAGTGCATCATGGGAACAGGGCAGACCAGACTACAAAAGCCAATTCTTACACTGGGAAGGAAACAAGCTTCCAGGGACCGGTTTCTGGCATTACAGCCGTCTTCGGCCCGGCTTGCCCTGTTCCCATGATGCACTGGGCCAGGGACACACTAATTTGCATACAGCCAGGTTCTGAAACTGGGATGGTGCAATGAGCTAAAAACGGTGTTGGATCTAGCCCTGATCTCTTGACTGGGTGAGAGTACTCTGCTTAATTCAGAGACTCTGTCCATCACCACCCCTTGTTGTAAATTAACAATCCTGAAGGCAGAGTGCATGGAATAAGGTGAAATGGTGCTCTGGCATGAGCTGAGCCCGTTTGCAGCTTGCGGAACCAAGTCCTAATAGCTGTTCCATGATAATGCATACCATATACTCTTAAGTGCATTATAATCCTCGCGGTTATATGCCAACTCTGGTATCGCTTTATCAAAACATGTCGAGTAAGGTGTCATACGAATTGGAATACTAACCCCTCGCCAATTCTGGCGACGGGGTTAGCATTCCACCCTTCTAGAGGGACACGACATGTATGTAACCTGTAACCCGGGTTAAAGTTAGACATAGCCTCAGCTCCACAAGATGGATGCTGCCACCGAGACACAAGTCTGCCCTCCTGCTGCTGGGAGTCCTCCCAGCACAGGAGGCAAGGACAAAGGGTTTCCTGCCAGGGGCGGTGCCAGCACCGTCCCAGACAGGATTTTGTGTATCCTAGGTAGGCAGGGCTTTAGAGGAAGGTGACTGCAAGTGGCACCCCGGTGCTCACTGTGCATAGGCCGGCTTGAACCAGTTCCAGGGGCACTCCAGCCCCTGATCTGGGGAAAGCCCGCCAAAGGAGAGGGGTGTAACCACCCCCCTCCTAGTCCCACCCATAGGGCAGGACTTAGTCGCGTGCCAGCCCCCTTTTGCAGGATAAAGGTAGGAGCAGGCCCCCTTCCAAATTAGATCATCTTTGAATCCTGAAACTACTTTCCACGAAAGGAACTCAAGACTTCTTCTTAAGATTTCTCCCTTGTGACTAAGGAGTAGTCACCCTGCAGCAGCAGGCACCAACCAAGCATCGCGGTCTGCTGTAAGTCTCCTCACTGGATCAAGACTGCCCAGCTCGACGAGAACCGGCTTCCCTGGCACCTCTGACCTCTACCTGCATCATCAGCCCAGCTGTGATTCGTGGGTGTGACGAGACCTCGAGGGACCGGCCATCTTCCAAGACTGCACAACGCTTGACCAGCACGACTCCCGAGTGACCCTCGACCTAGTGCTTTGGGGTAAGAGAAGCCCCAGCCCTGAGCAGCTCCAGCACCGAAGTTCAGCTCCCCTGCATCCACGAGATCTGCGTGGGGCCCTTCTGCTCTTTGCTGCTCACCGCGTTGTCCAGGTCGCTTGCCCGTTGGCTAGTGGCCCTCTGACGACGAATTTCAACGACAAACACCGCTGGTCTGGTTGCTCCAGACTGGCCCTTGCTCCCCTCCAACAGAGGAGCACCCTGGACCCTCCTGGTCCACTCCAGACGACATTTTGAGTCCACCGCGTGGGCTTGCATTTGCCAAGACTTGTTGCCCCAATCCTGGGTCCAGTGACGTCGACAGCAGATATCTTCGTGGGACAGCTCGCACCTCCATCCTGGTCGCCGACAACGCCTCCTGGTCCGAGAGACTGCAGAGCCCAGAAGCGCCCACTCACCTGGTTGAGGTGACTTCGCCCGGTGCCACTCTGGTGCCCACCTAAATCACTGGCTAGTGATTCAGAACTTGGTCCCCTCTGCTTACAGGTCTTCCTCTTCTCCGATCCAGGCTTGGATCCCCAAGAACTTCTTCACTGGTCGCCTGCCAGCAACTTCTTTCTTCAGGCTCCTGGTTCATCAACGAAGAAACCCGACGACATTTGAACCCTATGCAGCCGCAGCCCCTGGGCTAGGTAAACCGAGTACTCC
Source organism: Lissotriton helveticus (assembly GCF_964261635.1). Taxonomy (NCBI): domain Eukaryota; kingdom Metazoa; phylum Chordata; class Amphibia; order Caudata; family Salamandridae; genus Lissotriton; species Lissotriton helveticus. The sequence continues at coordinate 717,527,324 of NC_136068.1, read as the reverse complement.
GGTGCTCCAGCGTAGACCAACTCTCTAAGTGTCTAGATCCACTTTCATTTTTGACCTACCTAGTCGGGTTCGCCCGAAAACACTAACTTTGCTTTTACTAGCCTCCATAGACTTTTTCCCGCCTTACGCGTGAGAGTTCCCACTCTGCACATGACGTCCCTAGGCCTCCTGCTTGTAATCTAAAGGTTCAGTAGTCCAGTCCTAGCGATCCTAAAGCCTATGAGAATAGTTACTTACCTGCTAGTATTTCGCATTCCACTTGTATAGTATATGGTTTTTCGTGCCCCTCGGGCATTTGTGTAAATTGTGCGACTTTAAGTATTTCTTTAAGAGTTTTGTTGTGTGCTTAGCTCCCTGTCTCATAAAGAGCCAGGGTAGTCTTGTTATAAATAAATATACTTTATTTTTCATAACAACTTGTGTGGTGTCCTTTCACTTGGTGTTCAAGGGGTATATGTGATGGTAAAACAGCTGGCTTAACACGCCCTCTAGAGTTTAGCCTAAAGACTGCACGTGTCCATGCTACTAGGATAGCTGGTCTATCAGGTTGACTTACAACCAAACATCAATAAGGGTTGTTTGGACTGATACATAGTGTTCACTAGAATAGTGAGCACTGCATATCAGGCCAACTTGTCACACCCCAGCCCCCACAGGTTCTAGGCAGCACCATCTTTTTGTACGCCCTTCTGTGCCTTTTGTACCCCCACAGGATCTAGAACTGATATTCTCAAGTCTTTTATAACAGGATGCTGGGAATTCAAGGGGACTGGTTCTGAACATATAAAGAAATTTAACTAACACAAGCATCTTTAAAACATTCGACCTCCCATGCAGAGATAAATGAAGGTGGTCTATTCGCTCTAAAGTTGAGTTCACTTTATTTAATACAGGATTCATATTTATCTCTGGAATCTTATTAATTGGTGAGGATAACTTGATTCCCAAGTAGGTGGCTTCGGCGACAGTAGATATACCCTCAGGAGGATTGCCGGCAATACATAAAATTTGTGCTTTAGTTAAGTTTAGCTTGTACCCGGAAAAGAGCCCAAACTTTGATGCCAAATCTTTAATTATTGGCAATGCGGAGGCCAGCTCAGTGGTGACGATAACAATGTCATCCGCATAAGCCAGAGCTCTGTATTCAATATCGCATACTTTAACTGGTTTAATATCGATAGAATGATTTAATTTAGACAAAAAAAACAAGATATAAAGCAAACAATAAAGGGGAGCACTGGCACCCTTGTCGTGTACCACGGCTGATTGTAAAGAGATCCGATTCTCTACCTGTTAAGCGAATACAAGCGGTGGGGAGCTGATATAAGGACTTCACTGCTTGCAACATACCCGGTCCAAGCCCCTTCAAGCAAAGCACCTCCCACAGATATGGCCAAGACACCCTGTCGAATGCCTTCTCGGCATCCAACAGGGTGATTCCAATTGTAATCTTTGTAGCTTCTGCTCAGTCCATCAGCGCTATCACCCACGAACATGATCAGCAGTATCACGGCCGGGGATGAACCCATGCTGAAATTGTGATACTAAAGTTGAGATGATCCTAGATAGGTGCCCAGCCAAAATTTTGGAGTAAATTTTACTGTTGGCGTTGATTAACGAGATAGGTCTGTAGGAGGATGGTAAAAGGGGGGGTTTGTCTTTTTTTTAAAATACCGTAATGATGGATTTCCGCCAAGACAGTGGGGCTGTTCCTCTTTGTGCACACAAAAAAGTCCTCAGCATTTGTTCTTTCAAAACCGGGAAAAGGGTTCGAAAAAATTCAAGGGGAATCCCATCTGGTCCCACTGCCTTACCGACAGCAAGAGATATTATTGCTGCCTCAAGTTCTTCATAAATAATTTCGGCATCTAGCTCTTATGTTTGTTCAGTAGTTACCTTAGGAACCTCCCTATCCCCCCAAAACTCTGCTACTTTCCCTGCTACTGCCGTAGTATCCTCATTGGTATATAGATGACTATAAATGTTGCCAAAAATCTCCAACACTTTTGCAGGATTCTCGTGGAGTTGCCCCTGCTCATCCTGAATAGAGTCAATCCTCCTGGCTGCCTCTTTCTGCCTCAGCCTTTTAGCTAGGAGCTGACCCAAATTCTCTCCCACCTCATAAAGGTCAGACCGATGTACTGCAATTTGGGCAGCTAACTTAGTCGTAAACTTTTGGTACACCCTCATTTTCTGGACAGCGAGATCAGTCGAGATTTGTTCGCAATCCCGACCAGCATTGACGGACAACATGAAGTTGGTTTCTAGAAGCCGAAGTTTGTTCACTTCATCTGCATATTCTGCCCTTAATCTATGTTGTTTATTAATGGAGTAACTTAAGGTCTCTCCCCGCACTCCTGAGTTCAAGTCGTCCCATACCATACACACTGAAGTAGAGCTACAATTAAATTCGAAAAACTCTACTATCCACTTAGACATTTGTTTGCAATAACCAGGATCTGCTAGGAGTTGACGCTCAAATGTCCAAGGTTTTTGTGGAGACTTATACAGCGCTTCCATTTTAATGCTAAGGTAATCGGATTATGGTCCGAAATTATTTTCGGGTGGATATCAAACCTAGCATTAGTTGATATTTCTGTAGACACAAAAAAATAGTCCAGTCATACATGCTTTTGGTGAGGGGCAGAATAAAAGGTGTTTCCCGGGGCACCCAGTCCTCTCAACCACCAGACATCTACTAATCCAAGATCTATCAGGGGACCCCTGGTAGCTTTGAAGACTTTATTCTTTTTACCCTCGTTCCGATAGTTACCCCGTATGTCTACATCTCCACCCGTGTGAAGATTGAAATCCCCACTGAGGATTAATGGAGATGGCCAGGTAGCCAGCTCGATGCTAATATCGTTCAAAATGTCTGGATCATCGGAGTTGGGACCGTACAATGAACAAATAGTCACAACAAGACCCTCTATCCTCAGCTCAGTAATCGCCCACCGACTATGTAGGTCCACCTTAACACGCTTACACTCCCCCCACCCATATTTTTTCATGATAGCGACCCCTCTTGTGGTTGATCCTTGCCGTGTACAACACACAAGTTCTAAACCCAGATCTTTTAACCATGCCACATTATTCCAAGCAAATGTGTTTCCTGAACACAAAGCAAATCTACCCTCATTGTTTTAAGAATCTGAGCCATAATCCCTCTTTTTTTCCTATTATTTAATCCGCATATATTCCAAGAACAGATAGCAAGCTTACCCATCATTAAATGAAAATTGTTTTTTATCATAACTGCAACTGCGAAACTCAGGAATTTCCATCCCCAACCACTATTTGATACATTACTTAATACTATAGACGCGAGAAAACATAGTGATGCTGAAATACATTTATTCAACCAAACCTTACTCCCTTTGAAGTGTACCCACCCCAGCTTAGTATTCCTTGCCCCCGCACCCCCCCAGCACTCCCCTCCCTCATCCCACCTCTACCCCTCCCACCGACCCCCAAACCGACCCAAATGAAGCAGCAAGACTGAAAAGTCCCTATTGGTGACGGAGAGAAAGGATTAAGTGCCCCCAGGCTCCCCCACCCCTCTATTTAAAGAAACAGAGTGGAGTAGAAGAAGCTTTGTGAACTCCAAAAAGGTCTATTACCCATTAAAGTGTTGCGAAAAAATCCTTTGCAGCTATCTCTGAAGTAAAGAATAGTGTTAGAAGGATTAAGTAAAAAGGCTTGCGCCCCTTTCGCTTGAAACAGCGAAATCAGTTGGCACAAGTGCCATCTTTGTTGTACAGTTGCCTGGCAGTAGTCTGGGCGCACACAGAAATCACACCCCTTTGCTCTCCTCTTACGATCTGGGCACGCTAAATCGTATAAACGCTCACGGAGTAGAAAATTGCTCAAACAAATTATTGCCCTAGGTTTAACTTCTGCCCCTCTTGCACCACCCCGCAACTGAAAAGGAAATCTATGGACCCTTTGCAACTCAAACTCCCATTTTCACGGAGTCAGTTCAGGAAAGGCTTCGGTACACAAGTCAATAACAAACTGACGTATGTCTTTACCTTCTAGTCCTTCGGGAATGCCCAATATACGTAGATTGTTCCTTCTTGACCTTTTTTCAACATCAATTAGTTTCCAGTTTATGTCGTCACAAATCGAGTGAAGGGAAGAGACATCAGCTTTCTGTAAGACCAATTCATCCTCTAAAGACGAGATTCTGCCCTCAGCTTCTCCAACCCTTACTGACAACTCCATACAAAACTTGGCAACACGCTGCACCGTGTTCTGTAGTTTCCGCACTGCGCCCTGGACCCGCAGACTTTCTGCCTTTGTCTCCTCACGGTGCGACATGATAGCCTGATAGATAGTAGTGAGGGTAATGTCATCGTCAGTTCCTCCAAAATTGGCACCTGAAGCCCCTCTACTATCATTCGCCCCATCAGATTGTGGTACAGTAGTGAGATCTAAAAGGGGAGATCCATCACTGCCTATTACCCGCCCAGGCAGTGCGCCCTGCGCCTTTTGAACCGTGCTACTATCTCCTGAGTATAATAAACTATTGTCCTCTTCCTCAAGGGGAACAGAACTGGATAAGCTCCTGTCATCAGCCCAGTCCCCATCCACACTTTCAACCTCCAAGGTAATAGATACGTCAGACATAGAATAAAATTTTCCACATGAATCACCAGAATCAGCCTCAGTGCCTGCTTCCTCAGTATGGGTTCCACTAGTCGCCACAATCCCCTGAGACAAATCAACACAGGGACCGGTAGAAACAACTAGAGGAACAACTAGAGGGGCAGCTAAAGGTAGTCCATTTTGGGTATCCGGTACGTCCCCACCTACCATTAGGGAAGGAGCAACATTCTAATCATTTGAGTCTAAGTCAGCTAACATATTGGCATGCTCATTCCCACTACTTTCTCCAACACAGTTCGATTTGCTGATCAAAAGAGGGGGGCCTGTGCAGAAGCAGAGATCTTCAAAACACTAGACACCGCGTTTGGCACACCGGGAGCATTAGAAGCAGCAGCGGCACTACTATTCAGGGACATCACAGCCAGAACCTGATCTGGCTGCAGCACCTTAGTTTTGCCCACTGGTCTCTTCTTGAAAATACCAGGAATGGTTACCTTTGGCGCTGCCGCGTCCAGGGACAGCAAAGCACCCGGGCCGGAAGCCATGTCCTGCTGCTGCTTAACGAAGTCTCTAGAGATCTCCACACCCGCGTCGCTTTCCCCATAGCCGCAAGCACACCATCCCGAACAGCCTGGGCCACTGGAGGCGCTGCCGATGGGGTTGCTGCCACCGCCGCTGCATGGGTCTTCGGACCCTTGGGAGCGATTGTGCTGGCGTTCTTAGGACCCATTCCAGTCAAGTTACTCCTATTCCGGCCCGGTTCTTTGACAGAGCCCTGTGCCTGCAGACCGGCTGCTGTTTCTCTCTCCTCCCAGCGCCGAAAGCTGGCCGCAGATCCGCCGAGGTGACACCAGCAAAAAACGGTAGAATGACGGTGAGTGCAGCGTTGTTTAAATATGAAGGACAGCAACCTCAGCATTACGAACTCTGGCCAAAGCATCACGCTTCCTCAAAACTCTCTCACAGGCATCGAGCATGCATGGGTGGAGGGAAGCGGAGAGCACTCGTGTCCTGCCTCACTCGGACACAGCCTTTTCCGCCATCTTGCTCTACCCTCAACAACAGGATCGCAACCCGAGTAGGAACCTTGCAGCTGGATTTTAAATCATCTGTAGCCTGTGCAGCAGGTGTGTAGGTAGGGTAATATAATCTAAATTACCATAATCGAGTCTGAAAAAAATGATGGCTTGCATCACAGCTGCAGCCCAGTGATGGTAAGGGATAGATATTTCTAAGCTTTCTCAGATTACAGCGACAGGTCGTAGACGCCTTGTTGACTTGATCTCGAAAAGTAAGGTTGAGATTAACAACACCCTGGATTCCGACAGATTCAACAGTAACGAGGGCAGTGCCCAGTTCTGAGGGCCACGAGTCCAGGGACCAGAGATTTGATGGACCTCTGAAAACATGATTTCAGTATTATTTCATTTTAACTTCAAGGAGTTGTACAAATAGAAGGTAACAGCAGGCATGAAAGTGGACAGAGATTATCACTCCAAGAAATTAACCATTTAACCATAGTTTATAACGTGTGAGACTCCAATAGGGGATCCCACGCCACAGGGGAAGTAAACTAACCGAGTAGTCCAAAAGTAAAATAGCTGAGGGTTTTCATAGCTTAGAAACCACTTTGCAACACTGCTCCGTTCTGTTTTCTCTCCCATCTTACAAAGATTTATAAAGCGGCAGGTTGCAAAACCAGCTAGATCCCCCCCTTTTAAAGAAGCATTACAAACTAGATTGGGATGAAAAACACACACCCTAAGGAAGCTTACAGTGGTCAATTAAGCATATAATTACAGACTAGATCCTGTTGTTGTGCTGCCATACCCTATCCTCGAAAAACACAATACACCTAAAAATGCATAAAGCAAACTAAAGTCACAATTTTATCTCAGTTAGTAATTCTCCTCTTGAGAGACTTGGGGGTCAGACATTTCTTCCTGGAAGCTTGTGGAAGCTCTCCACAACTTCAGGTGGTGCTCTGAAGAGAAGCAGAATATTGTGGGTGAACCCTGCCTCTCAGGAAGCACCACAGGCAAAGGGTCTTATGCTCTAGGGCAGAGTTATTCAATCTGTGGGGGGCGCGACACCGTCTCAGGGGGGGGGCGCACTCCACCCTAAAATCTCGCCTTTGTCCTCCACTGTCCCACATCGTTGCAATTCTACTTCACCAGCTGGCAGAGGCGCACCTAGAGTCAAATTTCGGGGGGTGGGTGGGCTGATTCTTCAAGCAAACGGCAGAGTGGAGCTGCAGGGGCCCTAAGAAGGGGTGAAAACCATCAAAGTCTCATTAACAAGCAAAAGGTTTTTAAAAGACCTGTTAAGTACTCGGGTGCGGCTGTGTCTGCGCCCGGGAAGCTGTCTCAGCCCGTGCTGCCACACACGGGGGGCAACCCATTTGAGTCCAATGGGTGTTGCGCGCCTGCCAGCAGGTAAGAGAGCTTTTCTAACATTGCTGGGCCATTTGGTGCTGCCCAGTTTCCGGGGCGGGGGTGAGGCTTGTTCGGTGGTAACGACGAAAGGTTGGAGGGGGACAGAGTTAAATCGATGGGGCACAAAGTGCCCATGCTGTTGCAATTTCACCCGAGCTAACAGGTTAATTCCTACAGCTGAAATGCTTTAGCTGCAATGGGAGGCAAGGAGCCCCCTTTGCTAAAACTGAAAGCGACGATTTCATAGCAGAGGAGACCCCTTGCCTCACACTGCAGATGAAATAAATGTATGTCTGTTACTTGCTTTCAGTTTTAGCAGAGAAGGCTTCCTGCCTCCCACTGCATCTGAAGCATTTCAGCTCTCGGAATTTAACCCCATCCAGGGAGGGTTAGCTCTTCCCAGAAAGGCGACAATGTTGCTTTTTAAATTACACCGGCAGGAGCGCTATGATCACAGGGCTAAAAGGGTTTTAAGTTGCCAAAAGACAAATCCCAGTCAGGTGTTTAAACAGCCTGCAAATTGCTTCTCTTGACACTAAATATGGGTTATAAATAAAGAAGTATGTATTCATTTATGATGTGACTTTTCTGACTTAGTTCCCTTTAATTATCAGTCATATCATTCCGGCAGCCCTAAAACACAATTTAAAGTGCTTTCTATTTATATTTGCTGTTCAGAGTATGCACAGATAAGTGCTGAAAATAGAGCTTTAGATGACTGCTTCTTTTTGTACCACCTGGGACATCAAAATAATGAGCTGGCAACCCTAATCATAAAACTGGAAGTTTGTTGCAAGATCAGCCCAGTATTTATTTCCTCCACCCTCGATCCCTGTTTAATGCCATAATAGCAATAGCAATAGTTTAACATATCTGAAACCCTGCGCTGCCATCAATAGCATGCTGAGTTACTGCAAGTGTCTGGGAATGCACTCTGCATTCAGACAACTTGCTTCTCATTCTCGCCCGTCACTTTCATGCTCACCCTGTACTCCCAGTGATCACAATTCCCTTTACACTGACGTCCATGCACTCACACCATTCACCCTGTACTCACTGATCACTCTACTCTCACAATGCACTTGCTCTGTTTTCCCTGTACCTCAACCTGCAGCCACACAAGCACATTACCCACCCTGCACTCATGTGACACTTCACTCACCTGCTCCCCTCTCTGCTCAATCTGCAATCTCACTTAAACAAGCCCATCACTAACCATGCATTCATTAGTCCCACTCTGCACTAACATGCACACCCAAATTCATATGGTCACCTCACTCACTCTGCCGTCACTCCACTTACCCTACTCCCACACTGTCGCATACCTCACTGTGCACTCACATGAGCACTCCTGCCACCCTGAAAGCACAGAGGGTTAATATGTCTGCTACAAAGAAAGTGTACCATGCAGGCCATGAAGGCCAGGACTGGCGGCAGAAGATTTTCCATAAACGTTGCAACTTTGTGGAACTCCCTTCCGTTATTCCTACGCTCTGAAACGAGTTCCTTACGGTTCCGCAAACTTTTAAAGACCCACCTGTTCCCTGTCTAATGTCTTTCTCTTCTGTTATGGTGCCGCTGTTTTTTTTTTTGGAAGAGCGCGGGGATGCCCAAGGGTAACCAGGCGCGATATAAAACTCAATAATAATAATAAATAATAATAATAATGCAGATCAAAGAACTGAGGGGCATATGTTCAAGGAAGCTGCGGAGTGAGGCCTTAGCAGTCATGGGTTAAGGCCTCTCTCTGCCACTTCAGAAACGGAAGGCTGCACCATATTTATAACAATATGGTGCAGCCTTGCGTTTCCCCTGCACTGGCGCTACACTTAGCAGTGTAGCGCCAACGCAAACACCATTGCACCATAGTGCAAGGGTGTCTGCGTGCAGGGGAGAGATTGTTTATGTACAGGAGGGGACCTTCCTGTACATAAACAATCTAAATGCCATTTGTCAAACTTCCATGTGTGTTGCTCAATGCAGCACACACAGATATCACAAAATGGATGTTTTTTTAAAGATTACAAATAAAAGGCATTTTGCTTTTTCCATGTGTTCTGCACAAGGCAAATTGAGGAGAAATAATGCATTTCTCCTAGTTTCACCAGCTTAAGACCAGGTTTCCCCTGTTCTTAATTTTAACGCTGCCTCCCTTTTATGCTGCCCTTGTAAATAGGGCGCAGCATCAAAATCAGTGCCTGTTGCAGTGGAAGGCCCACCGCAACACCCACTGCCCACCCTTTCACGCTAAGCATAGCATGAAAGGGGCCTTATTTAATTTATTTATTTATTTGTTTGTTTATTTATTTATTTATTTATTTCATTTCTAAAAGTGCACTGTCACCTAGCAGGCATCCTGGCGCTGGCAGGCTCGTACAGAGGGGCCATTTACAAGGCAGCGTTAAGCCAAGTTAAGTGGCTTAACTCTGCCTTGTTATGTTATGTTATGTTAATAACATTTATTAGGCGCAACAGCTGCCCCAGCAAAGGGGCGTCCTGGCGCCAGATCATGTACACAACACAACAGATCCGAGCTGAAAAGAGGAGAATTTCAGATCACAGGGAGAACAAGTGAGTTTTAATGGCCCGTCTAAAAAGAGTCAGACTATTAAGGGCGCGAATGTGCACAGGAAGGGAGTTCCACAGATCAGCCGCCAGAACACGGAAGGAACGACCTCCCATCCTGCTCAGCCTGAACCTAGGCTTACTCACCAAATGGAGTGATTCAGATATGAGGGACCGCGAGGGGACATACGCCGAGATGAGGCCCACCAAGGCGGGGGGAGAGGAAAGCTTCAGAATCTTAAATGTCAGACAGAGAGCCTTGAATTTGATTCTCTGTCTGACCGGAAGCCAATGAAGAGAGGTCAGAACGGTCGAAACCGAGCAGCGTCTTGGGAGGCCAACAATAGCCCGTGCAGCCGCATTCTGCACCCTCTGAAGCCTAGTGGCTTCCGCCTGGTTGACTCCTAGAAGCAAAGCGCTCCCGTAGTCAATCCGGGAAAGGATGGAGGCCTGCACCACCAGTTGCCGAGTGGGAGGGTCGAAGAATTTGAGGACTGGTCTCAGTCCTCGCAGAATACCATAACAGGTAGCTGCTGTCTTCTTCGTGTGGCTGGTAAAAGATAGATTAGACTCCAGCCATACCCCCAGATTTTTCACTTCGGCCGCTGGGAGGGGGATCACCCCTAGTTCGGGAGGCCACCACTGATCTCCCCAGAGGTCCGCCTGCTTCCCTACAATCAGGACCTCGGTCTTCTTGGCATTAAGCTGTAGGCAGTTATTACGCATCCAACTAGCCACAGCTATAAGTCCTGCCCGGAATCTGAGCGCAGTCACCTCAGGGTCCCCACTAAGTGTCACCGCCAGCTGCGTGTCATCGGCATACGATGTCATGGTGAGGCCAAATTGCCTGACGACAGCAGCCAGCGGCTTCACATACAAGTTGAATAAAGTGGGGCTAAGGGCAGAGCCCTGAGGGACTCCCAGTTCCAGGGGATGGAGCAAGGACTGGCCAGGTGGAATGGTTACCTTGAAAGACCGGTCCGAGAGGAAGGAGCGGAACCACTGAAGAGCCTTCCCCACAATACCCACTTCCTCCAATCGCCGCAAGAGGATGTCGTGAGACACCGTGTCGAACGCGGCGCTCAGGTCTAACAATAGGAGCGCCGCAGTCTGCCCCGCGTCCAGCACCAACCGCAAATGCTCGATCATAAAGAGCAAAGCAGTTTCAGTGCTGTGTTGAGCGCGAAAACCATTTTGGCTCTCGTCAAGAATGTTATTACGAGAGAGGTGTGCAGACAAGATGGAATTCACGTGCGCCTCAGTGACCTTGGCGGTCCAAGGTAAGAGGGAGATGGGCCGATAGTTCTCCGGGAGCAAGGGGTCAGAGTTGGTTTTCTTCAAAATAGGGCTGACCACAGCTTGCTTCCAGGATGGTGGAACCATGCCCTCACTGAGGGAGAGATTAATCAAATCCAAAATGGGCTCCCGACAGAGAGGCGGGAGACGGGCGAAGAACTCCGGCTCCAGTGGGTCTAGGGGGGAGCCAGATTTAATTTTAAGGCTCAGAATGTCAAATACCCCGTTGGACATAGCCGGCAGGGTGGACAAGGTTTCGGACACCGAGACCTTCACGTCATTCGGAGTATCTCCGGGAGCAGATGGAATAAAACCACGGTAGATTTTCTGCACCTTCTCTACGAAAAAGGATGCCAGATTTTCACAGTGCGAGTCCGTGCATATTACTTGCGAGGTGGCCCGTTTCCCCATCAAGTCCTTAAGTACCTTAAAGATTAACTTAGAGGGGTTAGGGCTATTGGAAAACTCAGCTGCATAATATGCGGCCCGGGTTTGACATATAGCTCTGTGGTAGATCTTAAGCTGAGCAAAGTACAGTGATTTTAGCGTGGGATCAAAAGATTTTCTCCAAGCCCTCTCAGCTTGCCGGCAGGTTCTCTTGAGCTCGGCAAGAGTCTCATTATACCAAGGGCTCCGAGTTTTAATATGACATTTTGCCCAACGCAAAGGTATAAGAGAGTCGAGGGCAGTAAGGACCCACTTGCAGAACTGTTCATATCCCTGTTCTGCATTCTGCAGTTTGCCTAGTGGTTGCGCCTCCAAAATCCTGACAAACTCCTCTAACTTCAGTTTGCGCCAATTGCGCTTTAAAATCTGTTTGTCAACAGGTTTAAGTTGAGGGTTGTCAAGGGGACATCTCACTTTGACCAGCAAATGGTCCGTCCAGCCCACCAGCATCGGGTCAGCTGATCTAGCCTGAGCTAAGGTGGTGAAAAAGGGGTCGAGTATATGTCCTCCTATATGGGTGGGAGAGGAGACCAGTTGGTTTAGCTGCATCGCTTCCAAGTCCGCCAGCAAGGAGCTGATGGAAGGGGAAGACGTCTGGTCAAGATGAATATTTAAGTCACCCACTATATTAAAGTTGGCACAGGAGGGAGCATGCGAACTAACCACGTCCGCAAGGGCGGCTTTAAAAGCAGTGTCATTCCCGGGTGGGCGATATATAAGCACGCCACTAAGGGTAAATTGATGACTCGCCTTTACCTTGAACAAGGCACTTTCACACCTAGGCAGATCCAGAGCCTTCCACTCAGCCGGGAAGCACGATTTGATCGCCATGGCTATACCACCTCCCCTAGTCGAGCGGTTCAGGACAAACACCGTATAGGTGGATGGAAAGGCCAGGTTTATAATGGCAGTATCAGTGTCCTGTAGCCAAGTTTCGGTCAGGAAGATGATATCAGGAAGGTCCGTATCAATCATGTCCCGTAGTGCCTGGTGGTGCTTGACCAAAGATCTCACATTCAAGCTCCATATGTTAAGTACTTGCCCGGCATGACCCGAAGGTGTACTATGGGCAGTCCTATCAACTGGGCGCACCCCAATCGGTGAGGCCAGAGAAAAGGAACCACAGGCACAGTCAAAAGGTCCCGAAAGAGGGGATAAAGGGACATGATTACACCCCTGAAAGCTGTCTTTTATAGACAGGAGGGTCGCACGATCATACCTGAGCATCACCATGATGATGAGAGAGATGTTAAAAAAGGGGGCCAGGGTCCATAGCCCACAGCCGCTACCTCGACGCGGACGAGCGCAGACGGGCAGGACTCTGGCACGACTCCGGCTAAGCGACGGCGTCCCACTGCGCGTTCCCGCTGCGCGGGAGAGGACGACTTTAAATAGGCGCCTCCCTGACCAACTCGAGCGTCGGGACGCTCCAAAATGGCGCCCGCGCTACAAACACTCACCCCAAACTAAGATGGCGCCCAAGAATCCAGGAATCCAGCCCCAGGGACCCGGACCCGCCAAATAGCGGTGCGTTTTCCTGCAATTTAAATGTGAGTGAGGGGACAGCCCAGTGACAGAGATCGAATTAAAATCAGGGGATAAGGTAAATCAGAAAAACCAAAATACTCGAAAGGTAGAGTTAAAATATCTCAGATCGCTAGCAGCGCGACCTGCGCTAGTGCAGCAATGATCAGGGCGAGGTAGAACACGAGTCCGCCTTAAATAGGCGCCTCCCTGACCAACTCGAGCGTCGGGACGCTCCAAAATGGCGCCCGCGCTACAAACACTCACCCCAAACTAAGATGGCGCCCAAGAATCCAGGAATCCAGCCCCAGGGACCCAGGGACCCCAGGGTAAATACGGTAATGCCCCTATCGCCACCACAATGCTGTAAAAAGTGAGGGTGTGGTTTCTATAGGGGCTTGTACATATGCCCCTGAGTATGATGAAACTATGAGTAGCACTATAAAAAAAATTATATGCTTGCCAGAAAGGTGCTGTAGAGAGATGAGGTGCATTGTTGGTGAGTGGTAATGAGGGAATTCACGGAGAAGGAGGAAACACTCATTGTTTTGAACATTATTTGCCGGATATGGCCCAGGATATGCGGGTGGCGGTCAATTATGTAGTGTACCAGATTCCAGAAATTTCTGTCAGGTGGTGGGGGGGCGCTGACATTTTTAAAAAATCAGCTGGGGGTCTCAACCTTCAAAAGTTTGAAGACCTCTGCTCTAGGGGCTGATAGGGTACTCCTTCGCCGGAAGGTTTTTATTTATGTGACCGTGCCACGGCCTGGGAAACATTTCCTTCTGGGGGTTTTTTAATCCTTTTTCCGTGATCACTGGGCTCTCACTTAGCAATGTGGGTGCCCTACCCTCCTTGTTCCTGCACAGGTAGTGGCACAGGACTACTTGTTGGTGCACTTCTCCCCTCTGTCGACACTGTTCATACCAACACCAGATGGGGAGGACCATTGAGCCCTGCTTTTGGGCACTGGGCGACAATGCATATTGTGTCCATGGTTCCACCTCCTCACAGAGCATAAAGTTCAAGTCTAAAGGATGTTTAGACATGTGATAAGTGGTTAATGGTACCTCTCCTATAAATAAGAAGATCAATTTCAAATACCAAACAATGTCCCCCAGGGAACCCAGCTCCTCAAGTGCTCTCTCGGGGATAAGTGCTGGTGGGTTCTCAATGGCAATGGTGCCCACAGCTTTAGGGCACCTTCTGCAGCACTCTACATGCTGCAAATCTGTGATGTACAGTTTTGATGATATCTCGCACCCTGTTGCGCCAATTTTCATATAGTTTGCTACTTCCTGAGAATGGTGACGTGGTTCAGCCACCAGGGATATGCTTCTGAAGGCTCCTACACTACAGAATTGTTCTTGAGGTTTCCTAACTTAAGCTTGTCTGTAGGAGCCAGGATCGGCCATCCTTCCAGCCCTGGCAGTCTACTGGCCTGGGATCTTCCTGGCTTCAGGACCCTAAGGTCCTCCATGGGAGACCACCAGATCTGCCTGCTTTCCTCAGACAGTCAATCACCTTCTTCCAATTGCAAAGTTTTTTTTTTAAACTTTATTTAGCAGGTTTCAAACATCAAGGAACATATACATGTCAGTCATTTTCCCAAGACAATTGCACATCTTCATTTGGCAGTACAGGTTGACGTTTCACATTGAAAAAAACTACAGCGTCACAGTATCACAATGCAGCAACAAACAGGCATCACCAAGTACATCTCTCCTGATCGACAATATATTGTGTATACAGAGTGCAACGGCAATTTTTGAAGTGTCCGCGCGCATAGGACCGGGGCAAAACACTCAGTGTCATGGCTCCTGTGGCATCAGTACTACCCCCACCACAGAGCGCAGCTTCATCCTATACCAGTGGGTTCCCTACCCTGACTCAGGGGAGCAGGATGTGGCTGGAGTTTCATGGCCAGGAAAGATAGGAAGGGGCCCCAAATATCTTTAGGTCTAGATGATACCGGGAGGGTATCGGCATACATATCACTGTTTGTCGTACAAGATGCCATGCTCTGTAGCCACCCTTTCAAGGTCGGGCCCTTCCACTACCCCAATATATCGCAACTTCTCTTTAAGCTAAAAGCAGGGAGATAGCGACGAATCTCCGGACCTTCGAGGGGAATTGTATCACATAGCCCAACAGCGCAATCTCAGGCAGGGGTGTCAGCGGTATATGTATCATCGTGCTCAGCAGTTAATGAACAGTTACCCAGAAACTGTGGATCCGCGGGCAGGACCAGGCCAGGTGGCAAAATCTGCCTGCGGGGCTTGACAGTGCTGGCATGTGTGGGGTCTGGATGGGTCTATTCTATGTGTCCTAGCAGGCGTGATATAGATCCTCCGCAAATATTTCAAATGTAGCATCCTATGTTTGCTATTCAGTGATACTGTACCCGTAAGACTACAACATGCCGACCACTGCTCATCCGTGATGGCGCCGCCCAGATCAGCCTCCCAGGCCGTACGTACCCTTGTATCATCTACTGGTATCAGAGTGGAGCATTCTTTATACAGTTTGGACACAAGATGTAGTCCCTCAGCATAATCTATCACTAAACTGAGAGGAGCAAACGAGGGAGGCTCCAGTGGGTAGTCAGTAAAGGTTGCTCTGAGTGCAGCACGTATTCTAGCCAAAACGAATCTATCCATAAATGTGGCGTCTGGAAACATGTTTTCGTCAGTCATGTCAAATATGTGGCCCCCTGGGAAGAAGTCACCCATTTTACTTAGGTTAAATTTGGTGCATGTCCGTAGAACTAGCTTTTCCGCTGTTATAGGGAGTAAGCGTGGATTAGGAAGGGGGAGGGATGAGGAATATAAGGTGGTCGTGTGGGTCAGTTTACTCAGCTTCAGCCACGCCCAGCTGGTGGTATATACTGGTCGAATCGCTGAGGGATCTCTATCAATGCCCTTTGGCAGAACGGAGTTGAGAGTGTGTGAAAGAACAAAATCGGATTCTGGATAGAGATAGGGAATTCTGGCGTCTGGATGATACCAGCTATGTGCAAAACTCGCCTGGGCTGCTAAATAGTAAAGGCGCAGGTCGGGAACCCCATAACCGCCCCGGTCGTAAGGGAGAGTGAGTGTTTGCCAGTTCACCCTTGGTGTCTTGGCGCCCCAAACTAGTGTGATTAACAGGGAGCGTAGAGTGTTGAATAGCTTGTTATTGAGAGGAATCGGTATGTTCTGGAACAGGTATAAGAATTTAGGGAGGACTATCATTTTCATTAGGGCAATACGGCCTGCCATGGAAAGTGGGAGTTTGAGCCAGGAATTAATCCGTTTTTCCAGCTGGGATATTGCTACTCCATAGTTACACCGTATTACCTGTTCTGTGTCATGGTGTATGTGGATACCCAGGTATTTCACCGACTCGGTACTCCACTCTAGTGGAAATGCTGGGAGCCAGTGGGGTGTGCCTTCGGTGAGGGGAAAGATAATGGATTTGTGCCAGTTGATTTGTAGGCCTGAAAACCCGCCAAAACGGATAACTTCTCGCAGCAGTGGGTCTAGATTCACTTGAGGATCATATACATATAGGATGGTATTGTCTGCATACAGCGATATCAACAGTGGACCTGTCCTCAACACTGAGCCTCTGTGCAAATGCCGCTCCTGACGATGCCTGACGAGAGGGTCCATGGCTAAAATAAATAGTAAAGGGGACAACGGGCAGCCCTGGCGTGTGCCACGTGAGAGTGTAAAGGGGGCGGATAAGGCACCATTCAAGCGGAGCCGGGCTGTAGGGCGGGTATAGAGGAGAGCAGTGGTATCAATGAACCCCTGGGGCATGCCCATTCGCCGCATTACGGAGAGAAAGAAAGGCCATTCGAGTGAATCGAACGCCTTTTGAGTGTCTAAAAGAACTGCAGCCGCTGGGGTCTCGGGGTCAAGTCTATGCAGAACATTAAATAAAGGTCCTGAGGTTAAACGCTGTAGAGCGGTGAGGAATGAATCCCGATTGGGCCGGGGAAATGATCGACTCCATAAGTAGGGATAGCCAGCACGCTAATGCCTTGGCCAGGATTTGATAATCTAGGTCCAATTGCAAAGTTTCTGAGTGTCCATCAAGTGCCCTAATGGCAATTTCATGGGCATTCACAACATGACCAGTCCACAAAAGCCCAGCAAATCGACCACCCACCCCAGCACACCTGAGAGAGAGACTGGGGCCAGTGCAGCTAACCCTGGATAAACATCACATAACCCCAGAGTACAAGCCAGCGAACTCCCTCCGGGCACGAGTGCTTCAGCTGGAGAGGGTCCTTCCTCCTTCTTTACAGTCATTTTCTCACCCATCTGGCACTGTGTATGGGTTTAAAGAGTGGGACAGAGTTTCTTATAATTGGCGGGTCACCCACAGCCACATGGTGTCAGGATCCAGTCTACTGTCTGTACCCTCCTTTATTGCACCCCGGGAAGGTGGGCAACTCCCTCCAGACTCCTCTCACGTCTCTTCTCTGAACTAATGTCTTTCCACCCAGACCTGATTTCTTCCGTCCCAACCTTCAAAGACCCCCCTGTGTTGACTGGACCTAGAAGTCGCCTTTTTCCCGCCCTTACCCTAATGTGGGAACATTATCCGAACCAATTTATGGCCAGGTCTGCTAACAGCAATGGAGATTCCACCCCATCTCCCTCCTCCACCACGAGAAGCCTATCTTCCCTAGAATATCCCTTTTGTGTAGAGATAGCTTTACTATGCTAGGTGGTACAGCAGAGACATTAACCCTTTCAGCAGGACGGCTAAAAGCAGGAATAACGTTAAGTCTGGCCAAGGGAAATATACTAATAATAATATATTTGAAGGAAACCAGATACATCCAAATGGACCTCATATTTTGGTTCCAGTTGCACACGTTTTGGAACAAGGCAGCAATTCTAACTTCTGTACCATAAACCAATCTGGAGATACTAAAACGCAATTCACTCATTTAGTGAATCGTAAAAAACAAACTTTAAGCAATATTCAAAATGGGAAGTTGCATTCACTTTTGATCTCCTATCAAATTATATTGATTTTAATCTTGGCCCCATCTGCGCCAGTCCTACCTGTTGGCAGATGAGCAGCTGAGTCAGCCAACAGTCTTTCTCGCTAATCCTGATATGTGTGCACACACACGTGCACATGTTAACACACAACCTGCCCAGAATTTCTGAGACCAGTTGTACAACAACTGACCTTATTTTAAAAGGTGCGCCTTGGAGGTTACATCTCAAATCCATTTTTATCAAATAACTAACAATGAGTGAGATTTCATTAGACAAAGCAAAGGTCCAAAGTCCAGATGTGATACCTTCTCTTAACAAAGATTGAAAACGTGTAAAAAGACAGGTTGGAAAATCCATACTTTGTGATATGGGGATTTTAACAAGCATCTTTGTTAGTTACCATGAAGGGAAGTTTATGGGATTTTCGGATTCTGATGAAATAGGCCAAACGCATTTTATGCATGCTGCATATGGAGAGGTGATTATGAATATTCTTATAAGAATAATTTTGTGTACACTAACGAGGCTAATCCTGCACCATTCGGTTATACTTTCACAGGCCGAGGGGCAGGAAGTACGATTGACTATATTCTAACAACCAAATATTTAAACTCCCCTTTAGTGAATTTTAGAACCTATGTATAAAGTTTTAGCGACCATAATGCTCTCTGTACCAACAACATAAATAAGAGCTCCAAAGAGAGAATGGATTATGTGGCTGATATATAGGTGGCAGGAACAAATGGGGTGGCTGTCAGTTGGAAGGGTTAATCGCAAGTTTTTTTTAGCAATGTTGATAGTGGATAACAACAGGGACTTTGAGGTCTGTCTAGAAGAGAAAGTCAGTGATCATGAAATAAAAAGTGCATTTACAGAAATTTCTAGACATAATAAGGAAAGGCTGACAAGAAGCTTGAGGGTGGAAGATCGACGAATACTGGTTGGATTTACAGTAATTGTATTTGGGCACATAGAGCTTTGAGGAAAGTCCTTAATCGGGTTATTAGAGATAAGAGAGTAGTGGCTATATGTAGGGGGACTAATAAGAATGTATTGGATGAGCAGAATAAAACCATTAAGGAGGAGGCTTGGGCAGCGTTAACTGCAAACTGAAAGATAGTGCAGCTATTTGGGAAGTAATCAACAAACCCTATTTCAGTGAGGCAAGTGTTCAACCAATAAAGGTTGTAATTCCTCCTATAGAGTGGGTCTCTCACTTTGGCAACACCTACTCAGATTCAAGTGTGGAAACATTAAACCACATTGACGAATTGGGGCAAAATAACTCCATGCTCATTCCAGATAGTTGTATACCATGAGAATTCTCACTATAGACGCGACTGCTGCAATTGTTAAGAGCCGTAGCAGGAAAGTACCCTGTGGATATTTTTAAGGTCAATGTACATCTATGGGGCCCCCTTCACACCAAATTTCTAAGGTCACTGTGCAGGTCTGGAGGATTGAAATTTGGTCTAAATCCCTGATCATCCCAACATACAAAAAGGAAAAACGCAGGGTTCCCAAATGCTATTGCCCGATCTCCCAACTAAATACCTTGGTTAAGGTAAGTGGGAGAATACATTGAACGAGGCTAGAATCATGGGTTGAGGAACATCCCCTATTCTCTAATATTCAATATTGGGTCCGGAAAGGAAATCAGTAGAGTAGAGCAATGTCTTAACCTCCAGTGTGCATGTCTGGAAATTTACTCGATTGGTCTAAATCCCAGATCATCCCCCTATACAAAAAGGGAAACCATTGGTTTCCTAAATGTTATCCCCTGATCTCCCTATTGGATTACTTGGTTAAGATAATGGAGAGAATCATTTTAGTGAGACTAGAATCATGGTTCAAGGAGCATCATCTATTCTCTTATATTTAATATGGGTTCCAGAAGGAAATTGGGAGGGTAGAGGAATGTTTATACACAAAAAGAGTATCTAAGAGTCAGACAACAAAAAGGAAGGAAAGAAAAAGAAAAAGCAACAGCTCAATTCATCAAAAAGCCCATGGCAAACCTCTAAAAATCAAAAACACACCACGTGATATGTTGGAAATCAAATTGCACGTGTTGACTGGGGAAATCAGACCCAAGGGTAGGTACAAATATTCCCATCAGTTGTCGATCTATACCACCACTTTGTCATCAGGTGGGTTTCTCCTTACCCAGGAGATGATGTACTCACAGTCGCCAGAATTTGAAAGAGACTGCGAGAGCAAAACCACTTTGATGTCTACAAGGTTTAAAGGGTCAGGGTGGGGAGACAACCGAAAAAAGCAGTGCAAGAAAATAGTGATAAACTAAAATTAGATGAGACTGAGTAGAAGTGTGAATTTAATAATTTCTCTCCGCCCTCCAAGATTAAAAACACTTGAAAAACGACAGATTTAACAAAATATCTGTTTTAGCAAGAATTGGTCAACATGTTTCTGCATAGATGGATAGTGCCAATGCATTCGTCAGGACCTAGTTACTGCTACTGCTTTTCAATAAGTGAAAGGAAATATTTGTTATAAAAAGGGAATTACATCACCTGCGTTCCATGTAAAGTACTCCACCACAACCTAAAATATAGAGATGCCATAGAAAAAAAGATGAAAGGAGACAAAGAAATGAATTTAAACTCATGTGTTGCTTATATTTCATTGTAAGAATTTACATATAACCATGTTGCACCACTCACCCAATAGCTGTGGGGATGGCGCCTCACCTCACCTGGCTGCAGCTCAGCTACTGAGGAGCACCGCTCTATATCGGAAAAGAAAACTCACAGTAAACACTCCACTATGAATACGTCCAGAAGAAAAGGCCTCTTAATCAAAGAAACACTCATGCAGGGGTATTCCCAAACGAATTCATGAGACCACTGGATATCGTAGGCAGGGTGCGGTTGTTCATCAAATTTAAACCAACCTGCATCACTGTGCTCACGATATAATAACTGGTCTTCCGTGTTATTAACAAGAATTTTTTTAATGAAACACTCCTCCTATCACAAGACTGTATTGGAAAGAGACTATTTGCAAAAGTCGCGTAGATTTAATATTATTTCAGGCACAATCATTACAGATACCGTGAGGCGTGCTGGTATTCGATCGTATATCGACCAGTATCTGTTAGGACCTTATGGCGGTCCGATACAAACAGACCCTCGCTGTTGATGATCAAGCACAAGCGGTAAAACGGCAGAATGTTACATTGTCCCTACTGTTGTCTCATAAATCTTGAGCCGCGCTTCGTCAAAACCACGCTGAGAAAGTGCAGCCTTTCTTCGCGTATGAGCACTGCGCAATGCCCCTTACCTCTCCGTCGGTGTCTCCCAGCGTTCCTCTGTGCTTACTGGGGAGGCACCGAACGGATCGTGCAGAAGGTATTTGTTGAACGCACCCTTCCGCACATGTGACCGGGAAGGGGTTATGGGAGCTGTAGTCCTCATATTGGTTGGACGGTTACGAAAGCCTTCAGATTCAAAAGCATGTGGGCACAGCTCTATACGCTAGAAAGTGTATATAGTTGTATATATTTGTGATGACTTATAGCAGGAATGGTAGTGATTTATTCTGATTTGTTGACTGAACAGTGGATGTTAGTGTTGACATTATTTGGCACAGCAAGATGTTCTATTGGAGTGCCAAACTCTCATTACTCTCCTCTCTAACCAATAAAAGCGTTTAGGCACAGCTCTGTGCACTGGGGGATGTATATTTTTGTGATGTCTTGTAACAAGAATAATAGTGACTTATTCTGATCTATTAACGAAACAGTGGGTATTAGTGTTGACATTATTTGGCACAGCTGGATGTTCTGTTTAAGTGTCAAACTCTATAATATCACTCATTGCTCTACTCTATAGCGACATCCAGGGTATTGGTTCGTTCAAACCCTCTTTGTCACTGTTGAGTTTGTAAACCCATTTCTGTTCCTTTTTGAATAGAAACTTGCTCACATCTGAACAGTGGTCCGGAATCGTAGGTTGTTCCAAAACAGTCCAAGTGAAATCATTTGGACCATGACCTGATTCCAAAAAATGCGCAGTCAAACGAGTCGCCTGTTTGCGGCATCGCACTGTACTTTTATGCTCACAGATGCGCGTTTTTATTTTCTTGTCGTCATCCCTACGTATCTCTTGGGGCATGTAATGAGGTAGATGGTATTCTCACTATTACAGTTCGTAAATTTACGCTGTTGCCATGGTCTACTGGTCCCAATGTCTATGGTTGTTGATTTGCTAGTCTGAGGACAGACAGAGCAGTTCCCACAGGGGTGATGGCCTACCACCGGAGGGAGATCCCATAACGTTCCCACTTGTCTGGTTATTTTATTTTTGGGTCGCGTATGTACGAGCTGGTCTTTTATGTTCTGCCCTCTTTTGAAGGCAAACAGGGGCATAGGCAAATCATCGCCACCGGTGTTTAAAATGGACCAATGTTTCTTCACAATCTTTTGGACCTGGTTTGATTGACGAATGTTAACCTTTCTGTCTTTTCTTTAGGTACTGCCGCCTCAAGTAGGGCGTCACGGTTGTTGTTAGATGCCCTCTTTTTGGCCTGGCGTATTATCTTTTTAGGATACTTCCTCTCTTGCAGTTGTTCAGTCAGCTTAGCAGAGTGCTTCTCAAATGCCTCTTTCGTAGAGCAGTTTCTTTTGACCCTTAGAAATTGGCCAAAAGGCAAGTTGTTTCTAAGTGCTCTCGGGTGACAGCTTTCATAGCTCTTGAGCGCATTTCTGGCCATGGGCTTCCTATATAATTCCGAACTTAGACCATCTGCAGTAGCAATGATGGTCAGATCTAGGAAAGGTAGTTGGGTTTTGCTGAATTCCACTGTGAATTTCAAAAAGATATTACGCGAGTTCAGCCACTGATGGAACTCCATGAGGTCCAATTCAGAACCCCGCCAGACCACAAAGATGTCATCTATGTATCGCTTACAAATTCGGAGTGATACATAGTGTGGGTTGCTGTGGGTGAGAACTTCAGTCTGTTCGAACACATGAACAGGGTAGAGGAATGCCTGAACCTCCAGTTGCTTATTGGTGAATATATGTTAGCGATGAAGCGGTGTCTCTATGTTGCCTTTATGAAACTATCAGGCACCAGTGATTATGTTAAACACACATAAAATTGTGGGGCTTGATGGAGGTAGGGGAATTGAGATGCCCATTGTAAATCTTCTTAGAGAAAGGTGTAGAGGGTCTACTGCAAAGGTCAGGTAAGGCATCAATGGGGAATGTTCCGCAAAGTTCAGCATTGCGAGGGGAGATGAGGCAGCATTGTGTCCTTGCACCCTTCCTTTTCACCAGTGGCGGCCGCCTCCTACCTAAAATGGAAGGGCTGCCGCGGGTGGAGAGGGTGGTGAGTTGGGGAAATAAAATATAAAAATTTATTTTTAATGAGCTGCTGCCCCGCTCTGCTCCCGCTGAAGCCTGCATCGCTGTTCCTCTCGGCGGCCCACGGTCGGAAGAGGATGGGCCCTCAGGGTTCAGGCTCTGCACCCAATCCAGGCGCTGCTCTCACATGAGAGCAGCGGCAGGATTGGTCTGAGCAGCCTCGCTTGCCGCTCAGACATGCATTGGAGTATGTGCTGTTTCTCCAGACCAGCTGTATAACACAGCCAGGTTTGAGAAACATAAGTGGACATGTGTGTTTGGCTAGCCTCTGACGGCCAGCCAAACACACATGTGCACTTATGAGTGCACTTTACTCCTGCCTGACATGCTTGGCCCACCCTATACTTTTGTATGGGCTCAGACAGCATAAATAAAATGATAGCATTGCGTTATTATCATTTTATTTATTGTCTGCTGGCACGGGTTGTGTGACAACGCTCCTATGCCATTACGGATAAGCCGCCCCTACTTTTTACCCTATATATTAACAACTCGCAAAAGGTGATGTTTTTAGAGGTCCTGGGACATGCCCCAGATTGGTCAGTGTCCAGCTGTACTGTGACGATAAGGTACTAATGGCCCATTCTCCAAATGGTCTGCAATCATTATTAAATGGCTTTGTGGATTTCTAGCCTGATTTGGACCTTAAGGTCAATCTGGGTAAATCCTTTACCATGATGTACCGGCCATGTCTCTTAACTGCCATCACTTTAGAGTGGGCGATATACAACTGGCATAGAATAATTCATCCTCATCCCTGGTGGTCCTATTTGATGCACAAGACTCATGGAGAAAGTTACTGATTGCAAGAAACATCTATCAGACAAATCTGTAGTATGACGCTTTAGTTTTTCTTCAAAAATGGGCATGAAATCACTGAAAGAAATGGGCATTATGAACTGGTCTAAATGTAATTTGATGGCCATTATGGGGTGGGTGTCTGGGGTCACGACTCTCCAGACATGTGAAAATGCCCGTTCGAGGAGTTGCTGGCACTTCCACCAACTTGCTTTATTTACCCTTGTATGCCACAAGGAATTAAGCATGGGTTTTCTTGAAGATCTCATTGGGCTCCACACTCTTCTAATATGGAACACATTATTGGTGCAGGAAGAATCTCTCTTTAACAGATTGATTGTAAGAGGCTGTTTGGCATTGGTTCGTGCATTACACATCACGTGGCTAAAATACATCAAGTCTCACTCAATGTGCCAGGTTAAATAGACCTGAATATTTATTGACCCAAAATCTCTCACTGCGATTAGCAAACATTAGTTTAATATCCTTTTTTAACAGATGTTCAAAGAAGGCAAATATAACATAGAATGCAGTAAGGAGGGTGTCTCTTTTCATTCTGTTTTGTTAATAAGGGATGGTTAACAGCCTTACCTAGAATTTGTAACTAAAAGTCAACACAGTTTTGTTTATTGACGTTCCCGAGGCGGAATGAGTGGTCTAGGACACTGGTTTCCTGTCCCTGTGATGCACTTTCAAAGCAAAACACTGTGCACTGTCTATTCTTCTGTACATGTTATAAGAGGGTTGGGCGGAGTACTATTAAGTCTTTATTACAGAAGTACAAGCTGAGGTAATGCAGACCAGCTATGATGCTCCATCGGCAATTATGTCCACTTGAGATCTGTGATGTAGTCTCAACTTTTATCTGATACAGATACGAAAATGTTTGGGAGATTAGATATGATATTCTTTTTTTTATTTTGACTATGGTTTTTATATAATGGTGTTTTTAATTTTTATGTTTGGGTCTTTGATTAGTGATTTAATAATTAGCTGATTTGAATTAACGTACTGTCACCTCGTGTGTTAAGCATCACTCTAAAAATCTAAATGTGTCATAGTAGACTCCAACCCCGCATAATCTGATGTAGTTGTTGATTTTATGTTTTTTGTACTTTTATTGTATTAAATAAAAACGAAATAAAGTTGTATTGACTGATTTCTGTGTTTCCTTTGTGGTGCAGCTGTTTTCTGACCTCGTAAGACATTTTCAACATACCAAGGACGTTATTACACATAGGGCACACTTTCCTGTTTGCGCCACAGCACACCGTTCAAAAGGTAGAATCGGATAGTGCGCCCTACTACAACAAATGTGCACCCCCAGGGCAGTTGTGAATGCGTACTGCCCTGGGGGTAGCACATTCAATGAAATATGAAGCAGCTGTTTCCAAGCTTTGTGCAGGTGGCAACCTGCCTGCACTTTGAAGAGGGGTAAGAGACCCCCGTGCAGGCAGGTGCAGTGAGTGACTGCATCTACTTGCCGGAGATCTCTGGGGGGGGTCCTGGGACCCCCATTCTACCCTCCAGAGGGCTGACCCCAGGGGGCACCTTCACATTTGTGCCACCTTTTTGTGGCACACTGTCAGTGCGCCTCCTAATGGCTTAATTGCCTCTGAGCCTCTGTCCATAATATGGCACGGCAAAGTGGCAAAATGATTCCTTTATCTGCATATAGTCAAGCTGCCAAGCAAATAATGGAACATTCTCTAAAGATAGCGCTGGTGATACATCAGCACTATCAGTATTACAAAAGGGGCTGCACAAATGTCTGCTACCCTTTCTGTATTACCCGTGAGGGTTTCAAGGCGCTGGGGGCAAGGGGGAGAGGTGCTGATCCATCTGAGAGCTGGAGTTCATTCGAAGAGCCAGGTCTTGAGTTCCTTCAGGAATTGGGTCAGCGACAGGGGTTGTCTGAGGTGGAGAGGAAGGGTGTTCGAGGTCTTGGTGGCGAGATAAGAGAAGGATCTTCCTCTGGTTCTAGTCTTGTGGATCCGAGGGACAGTGGCTAGGGCCAGCTGGGCAGAGTGGAGACATCTGGCGGGTACATGGAATGAGAGGTGATGTTTGAGGTATGCTGGTCCTGCATCGTGGAGGGTTTTGTAGGCATGCATGAGGAGCTTGAAAGTAATAATTTTGTTGACTGGGAGCCAGCAGAGTTCTCGGGGATGTCAAGCACCAGCCTGGCTGCTGCATTTTGGATGATCTGTAGTTTCCTGAGGAGTGTACGTTGCCGTAGTTGAGTCTGAGTGCGTGGGTGACCGTTTTTCTGGATTCGGTGGGGGTCTATCTGAATGTCTTTCGAAGCAGGCGGAGCGTGCGGAAGAATGATGAGGAGACGGCATTGAACTGATGGTTCATGGTGAGCAAGGAATCCAGTATGATGCCAAGGTTTCGTGCATGGTCCATAGGGTGGGCAGGGTTTCCAGCGCAGAGGGCCACCAGGAGTCATCCCAAGCTGAGGGGGTGGGTCTTAGGATCAGGACTTCGGTCTTGTCCGAGTTGAGTTTGAGGAGACTGTCTTTCATTCAGGTGGCGACAGCCTTCATCCTGCTGCTGAAGTTGTTTCTGGCAGTTGTGGGTTCATTAGTGAGAGGGAGGATCAGTTGGGTGTCGTTGTAGGAGATAATGTTGAGTACATAGTCCTTGGCGATGGCTGCGAGAGAGGCCATGTATACGTTGAAGAGGGTAGGGCTCAGGGAGGAGACCTGGGGTACTCTGCAGCTGATCTCCATGGTTTCAGAGAGGAACGGAGGTAGTCTGACTCGCAGTGTTCGACAGTGAGGAAGGAGTGGATGCCGGTGTCTTGGAGTTTCATGATTAGGGTACGGTGGGATATGGTGAAGAAAGATTTTGTTCCAACCTGGGAAACATCCTTTACCCCGCAGTTTCAACAACGACCAGCCTTTATTTATTTATTTATTTAAAATATTTATATAGCGCAGCTATCACCTTACAGGCATCCTGGCACTAAGACTTCGCGGGGAGGAAGCACGAGAGAGAAGCAGAGCGAAAAGTGGCCGTCAAGTTAATCCTTCGGAAACAGCCAGGTTTTGACACGTTTCCTAAAAAGAAGAAGTTCTTCCGTTTGGCGGATGTCCAAGGGCAGACTATTCCAGAGTTTGGCGGCAGCAACTCCGAAGGATCTGCCCCCGGCCCTAGCTTTCTTAAATCTAGGCACTCTCACAAGACAAGCCGTAGCAGAACGAAGTGCTCTGGTAGGGGTATACCAGGCAAACTTGGCTTGCAAAGAGCTGGGCCCAAATCCATGCAAGGCTTTGAAAACGAGGCAAAGGGATTTAAAGGACACTCGCTGCCTTAACGGGAGCCAGTGGAGTTCAGCCATCGCCGCTGTGG
The DNA here is from genome assembly GCF_964261635.1 of Lissotriton helveticus. Lineage (NCBI taxonomy): Eukaryota > Metazoa > Chordata > Amphibia > Caudata > Salamandridae > Lissotriton > Lissotriton helveticus. Next base: position 717,499,902 of record NC_136068.1, on the reverse strand, counting down.
CTGAAGACCTTCTAGGCCAACCAAGGGCCAGTTTAGCGGCAGTGGACTGAACTCTTTGAAGTCTGTCTAACAGCAGGCCTGGAGACTCAAGTAACAGCGCGTTACAATAGTCAAGGCGACTTAAGATAGTGCACCTGACTATTAAAGCCCGGGCCTGTAAGGGAAGTAGTGGTAAGATCTTACGTAGGGACCGGATGAGGGCAGAACAAGTGGACACAGTTTTCGCAACCTGGGCTTCCATGCTCAATTTGTTATCCATCATAACACCTAGATTGCGAACAGTGGTAACCGGCTGAGTTTTTTTCACTGATTCTGGGGGCCAGAAATCAACCGGGAAGGGGCGAGGGATCCGACTTCCAGCACAGAACAGTACCTCAGTTTTGGTGGCATTGAACTGTAATGAGTTATTCTGTAGCCAGCTAGTCGTATCTCGCAGACAATCATGGAAAGACTCCAAGGGAATCGATTCCTCACCCTCCCAGGAGAGGATGAGTTGAGTGTCGTCTGTGTAATTGATGGCTTTAAGCCTATGAGATTTTATCAACGTAATCAGGGGTTTTAGATAAACGTTAAATAAGATCGGGCTGACAGACGATCCTTGAGGCACCCCATGAGACACCGGGGAAAAAGCAGATCGAAATGGGGGGAGGGACACTGCCTGCTTCCTATCAAGCAGGAAGGAGCGGAACCACCGCAAGGCACCACCACCCACCCCAGCCTCACTCAGTCTTTCCAGGAGGATCACATGATTTACCGTATCAAATGCGGCAGACAGGTCAAGCAGAATCAGAGCCACTGCCTGACCTCTGTCTGCACGCATTCGAAGGTCCTCCATAGCAGTGAGTAGAGCTGTTTCGGTCCCATGGGCTGGGCGAAAACCGAATTGTGTTTCGTCCAAAAATTGATGGTGCTTCAGATGTTTGGAAAGACTTGAGCTCACCCAGCGTTCAGCAATTTTTGCAGGAAACGGTAACAGGGAGATAGGTCTGTAATTCTGTAAACACTCAGGATTTAGGGAGGGTTTTTTTAGCAATGGAGATACCAGAGCCTGTTTCCAAGAAGCAGGAACCGTGCCACTAACCAGTGACTGATTACAAATCCTGCACAGAGTAGGAAAAAGTTCATCTCCATAGGCTTTCCAAATCTTATGAGGGATAGGGTCCAAAGGTGATCCAGATGAAATACCTCGAGCCAATCTGCCGAGGTCCTCCTCCGTAATAGGGGGAAACTCCAACAGACAGTCCACAGGCTGCCATCCTGGGCTCCCAACTCCAGTGTCAGTACTTCCGTCCACAGGACAAGGGGAACAGATCACAGTGGCGGTGGTACTCAAGTTGTGAATGATGGCCTCTATTTTATCGTTGAAAAACAGAGCCAAGTTATCACAGAGGGCCTGCGTAGGAGGGGTCGATTTTTTTGAACAGTCAGGGTGAGTTAGACCGTTCAGAATCTGAAAAATGCTTTTAGAGCTATTTGCAGCGGTACATATCGTGGAGCAGAAATAGTCGGATTTGGATTTACGAATCAGGGCTTTGTATTCGGAAAGTTTAGCTTTCCAGAGCAGTCTACTAGCATCAGTATATCCTTGCCTCCATTTCCTTTCAGCCTGTTTACAGGCAAGTTTTAAAGCCTTTAAAGAGTCATTAAACCACGCAGCCGAAACTCTGCCCTTATACTTGCGCATTTTTAGCGGAGCAAGAGAATCAACCCTCGTGGTGATCCTGAAACATAAGGCATCATAATTCTCATCGACTTGACAATCTGAGGAGAAGCTGTCTTCCACCTTGAATACGGCATCCGTGGTTCTCAACCTCCCAAGGGCTCTCCAGTCCCTGTACATAAATTCAGAGGTAGTGCCTTGTGCCTGCGTTTTTACCCCCTTGCTGTTAACATAGAATTTAGGAAGGAAATGATCAGTCCAGTCCATGGGCAAAATTTCACCCAGATGTACTAGCTGTGGGACCGAAAAGATCAGGTCAAGCCGGTGCCCTGCCCTATGAGTGGATTCCATAACATATTGGTGGAGACCCACACTTTCACAGGAATGAAGAAGGTTACGCAGCCCTATATCTAGGGAGCCATTCGGCCACAAGTTAAAATCACCTAAAATAATCAGTTTATTGTGGGAGGTAGCCATATTGGTAAAGGTATTAAGTAACGATTTTTGTTGCTGGATGCTAAAGGTCCCAGGTGGTCTATAACAGATGATCACCGTGAAAATAGCCCCCGTGTGACTATTAATAGAAAGGCCAAGCAGCTCAGCCCCAATAACCGGGTCCATGTCTATAATGTTAATATGCCAGGAAGCTCTATGAATCACCCCCACCCCACCGCCCCGTCCTTCATGTCTGGGAAGGTGCAGGATTTTGTATTCCTGCGGGCAGGCCCAGCCCAGCTCGATTTCACAGTAAAGGTGGGTCCAAGTCTCAGTGATGAATAAAGAGTCTAACTGATGTGATTCCACCAGTAATTGGATTTCCTCTGCATGTTTGGGCAGAGATCTGACATTGAGAAGTCCACAGGACAAGAGACCCCTGATCACAAAGTCTTTCAAAGGAAGAGCAGTATCTGCGAACGAGAGGTGTCCCTCATGTGCGTACTCACCCAAATTGAGTAAAGTCTCTCGAGAGTGTAATGGGGGGGCTGCCTTTACAATGCAGTCACTACCCAGACTGTGACGTTACCACGTGTTACTTTAATCCGCAAGTCGTTACAACAACTTGCTGTAGGGGGGCGCTTTGGTGGACTGCACCTTCCCTACCGATGTGTAGGCTGGAGTTGAATTAGTAATGTATACTCTTCCAAAGTCCAGCGCCCCCTAAAGCAAGTTTTTGCAACGACTTGCGGGGCAAAGTAACGCTGCCGTTGGGGTAGTGACTGCGCTGTAAAGGCACGCGGGGTAAATGCATGTGGGGTTCCATCATACAACCTTCTAACCAAATTTCTGCTTAACGATGGTGGGATAGATACCTAGATTAAGAGTCACAGAACATATGGTTTCACAATTCATTGTACTTAGCATCAACTCAGTGTCTTATATCTAAGACGATAAATAAGCCACAAAATGTATTCTGAAAAAATCCACAAATTCAGAAATCTTTTTGGCATGTGATCCAAAAGCTGTGAAAATGGGTCTACCCAAGAGAGAAATGTTTCCTATTTGTCTATTTTTGGTTAAAAAAACACACCTCATTAAAGAACAGTCCATCGTGATGTAGTAACAGTTCACTTTCACTCATAGTAACGAGTTACCTTTCTAGTGACACATTGGCTGCATCTTTGCTATTGGCCCTGTACAGCAATGTACAGCACTCCGCTGCCTTTTGGCTAGGTATGCAGTATGCACATATTACCATACATAAATACATACAAAAAATAAGGCTTGGCCACAAACAAGTATCTACACTCATCATCAGGGATTTAACCTTTCCCTTAAAACAGATATCAAATGATGAGGGATTATAGACTGGCCTTCCAACAACACTGAGGTAAAAAGCCTGTGTGCCTCCTAGACTCTCAGCTACCACCATCCATCAGCATCCCCATTACCTGGTGAAAGAACCATAAACACACTCTTCTATGGGTGGGATATACTTTGGGTGAACCCAAAGTGTAGGACAACCTTATGCTCAGTGGATGATGCAACCCAATAACACACGGTACACCATCAGCAGGCTCTATATGTCTAATCCACTGGGAGAAATCATAGGGTCAGCTAGAATGTCAAATAACAGGGCAGAATGGCTCACAACACAATAACTTTCACCCCTCCTGAATGTTTTTAATGATGTAAACAGATGTCATCACAAATTACATTTATGACATCACTAGTTTTATTAAATATCGTTTTGATTTATCTATGAAATATCTATGGATTCAGTATGATTTCTTTACTTGGAGATGTGTGTAGTGTACATTGAACCCACAAGAGAAGGTGTGTTCAAGTAAGCAAGATTCATTCCAGTGCGGCCTGGTACATAGAGATCCACCTCCAGCCACTGCCAGTGCTCTCTGCAGCTCCAGTTTCTCCTGTCTCTAAAATGATGACAATATACATGAAGTGGAATAGGGAGAACAGGACTGTACCACTTGTAACCAGCACTGGAGTACATTACTATTCAATGAGGTCATGTTGTTTAGTCCTTTATTGTAATAAATATTGTGAGGTGACGAGCAGTCCGTCTGGGGCTGAGTTTTGGTTTTTATTGTGGAGGGTGTTATGGTTAATATAGCTAGCCATTAACTTGCATGTTTTTTATGGTTTTATTTTATAGCCGGAATTGTGTAAGAGGATGAGTTTTTTTAAACATAAGGTAATGTGCAGTGAGCAAAAGAAACCATAGCTTATCTTAAACAAACTTTCTTCATTGACTATCTGGATCTCATTTGATGATATACTGTTTACCCTTTTGTTCCAACCCTGCACATGCCACTCCCTGCATAAAATGACCTGTGGTCTTGGGCCACGTGCAATGAGTGCTGGCTACTTGGCCTTGCCTGTGGCCATGCTCTGCGCCAAGCCACCATTGCACATAGCCTTTGGCCTTGTACAGAAGGGGTATCCATAAAGCCTAACTACCACAGCCAGACGCTGCCAACCTCCTGGGCACCCAATGTCTACAGCAGGAATTGGCCACAAGACCTGTCTCTTACTTTTCATTTTTTAAATTGAATTTTAAGTTTATAAAATCAGTAGTTGGATCTGAGGACCCAGACTTCTCTGAGTAGTTTGTGGTCTCCCGAGCAGTGTTCTCAAACCCCAAATGGTGGACCCAAGTGACCATGAACTAAGAGGTCCCTTTGGGATCTCAAGCCCTGTGTTGGATCACTGAACTTCTGGGGACTTTCCAGTGCTAGCAGTCAGTGGGGGTGCCTTTTAGCCAATGAACCCATCATGCTGGGTGCCCGCGGTCTGTAAATCTGGTAATGGGGTCGGCGACCTTGCAACAAAATCAAAAGTTTTTTTTTAGATTTAGTCTATTTGAAGAACCCGTCACCTCACATTCCCCTTCAGGAGAAGGCGTGCTCATCCTGGTTCCTTGTACCTTAATATTTTCATGACGCAAATTCAGAGCCCTGCGTTGTGTAATGGCCGCTACACAAAAAAGTTTCAGCCACGGGCAGGCAATCTGAGTGTACAAGTTAATGGAAGTTAGTCTTGTGTCCGACAGCTCCCACTGGATGATGAGAGAAAGTGGCCACTGATCCAATGGGATTTGTGTTAATTTAGTCAATTTCGAGCCGCAGACTATTTGCCACCCCAGATCTGCAGACTGTCCATGTAGTACTTTATCCCTTCAAAGTACACCCAACACCTCTTTGTAATGCAACTATCTCGAAACTTACTGAAGGAATTTAGATAATATTGAATAACGGACTAAGCAAAGACACATCTATGGGAATTAAATAAGAATTACTGGAGGAATGGCTAATTACGGGTTTGGGTTCCTCAGTAATTCCTCATTTGTTTCTGGAGTTTAATCCAGAGGTTGTAGCTGCTTTTGCAATTCCAGGGAGAACATTAATTCAGATCCAACTCCCCTGGTAATTCCTCATTTCTTGCTGAAATGTAACCCAGAGAATACACCGGCAGATCATAATTCTGATGGGCTGGTAACTTCCATCGAAATTCGCAGGCTACCCATAATAGGAGTTTTGATGTTGTGTACCTTGGCGCAATAACATATTGATCATTTGGTGGTTTCAGCCAAATAGAAATATGCTGGGATGTTCTACCTATACATAAAGAGAGACTTTAGAATTTTGATGATTTTTTCGGCTGTAAATTGCATTAAAAGAAGTCCATGCATTATAATGGTCCATGCATTTTTTATATCGGAATGTTTACCTTCCTACCACGTTGTGTAAAACCGGCATTTCTCTTTTTGACTATATGTTTCTAGCATGTATATTTGCTTACTTAACCCCTTCGCAGCCGGGGTAATTGCCCTGCGCTGCGGGGGGGGGGAGGAGCTGCGTGCGTCACGGCGGTGCTCATGACGAGTCCAGCTCATCATGCTGCCCAGTGGAGCTGGCCTCATGATGAGCTGGACTCGTCATGACTCCGCCCACTCCAATAGAACGCCACCACAGGCGTGGAATTCGCCGTGCGGGAGAGTGCCGCAGCCGTTATGACGAGCCCAGCACCACTGTGCCTCATGATGAGCTGGGCTCGTCATAAGCATGGATGGGGTTAACATAGAGGTCAACAGACTGAAGCAATTGTTGAACGGTTGGTTTGGATTAAAAGTTGTGTGCCCTTGTGCTCTGCTTTTTTCTTTTTAGGTCTTGCTTATTAGACAGAGCGCTGTCTGTTGTGAGACATATTGTTAGATACAGGGGGCTTAGCGCCCATCCATTGCTTCCCATTGGTTGGCTTCATTGCTGCTCACATTTGCTTGTTTCCTATTGGTTAGCGAGAGTAGACTTTCCTTCCTCTTCTTGTGTTTGTCTCTCAACCGTTGCATGGATGCATTATTGTGTCCCTACTCTGCTCGCTTTTTCAGGAACTACTTTTTGTCTTTTGAAGTACTCCAAGAGACTGCTGGCCTGATTCACAGAACTAACTTAAGACAAAATCCGAAACGTACTACCATTTTGGTATTCACAGAAGACACTCATTTTGGTATTCACAGAAGGCCCTTACTCGTTGATTAGTAAGTGTCTTCTGTGAATACCAAAATGAGTAACTTACTCATTTTGAGTAACTTACTCATTTTGGTATTCACAGAAGGCACTTACTCATTGGAGAGTAAGTGCCTTCTGTGAATACCAAAATGAGTAAGTGCCTTCTGTGAATACCAAAATGAGCAAGTGCCTTCTATAAATTCCAAAATGGTAGTAAGTTCGGATTTTGTCCTGTTAGTTCTGTGAATCGGGTCCTGTGTATGTTTTCCAGTTGTCTCACTCCCTGTATGCTTCTGTTTCCCACTACATGCTGGTGCTGTTCTCTTCCGCCTCTGTGGTTCTCCCCCACCTGCCATGATTTGTTTGACCTTGTGCTGCCCCCTCCCCCCCCCCCGCATTGCTTTCTCACCCTAGTTTCTCTCTCACCCCTTTGATTTTGTCCCCTGTCCTCTGAGCACCACCTTGCTGCTCTCTGTCTCTCGTCAGTTTGTTTAGGGCCCTCTTCATTCACCTCACCTGCACCCTCTCTGTTGCTTCCGACTCCCAATGTTGCTTCAACTCCCATCAGCCCTCCTGCTGCTTCCGTGTCTCCCAGTCCAAGTTGTTTCCCCCAACACTCTTTGCCCCGATTGGTGCTTTCCCCCACACCTACTTTCCAAAAAATTTGCTGATCTGAGTTAGATCTCAGGAAATGTAAAAAAAAAAGCAGCCGAATCATTTTACATGTATGTGGCTACAAAATGACGCAAGAGGCTTTTTCTTTTTCTTGTTTTAAACATGCTTCACACCATCGGGGATGCTGTACAGAATGACTAAGGGTATTGGAAAAGTCAATTGACCCCAAAGGCGGGACCAATTGGCTTTGCCAATGTATGTTTTTGATTCTTCTCTTTCTTTTTCACACCTGGTTTTCTTTTCTCCACTCTTTTTTCTCGTGCTCTTTTCTTTAATTTCATTTCTATCTACATCTCTATAACCTTTCCGTTTGCTTTGGTTCCTCTAGCCCTCGTCCCCCAAACTAGTATAGCACACTAACTATATAACATAAGTTCTTGTCTCTGACGAGGCATGTTTAATGGCGCACATAGAACTTCGAACCTCAGACTTCTTGGATGTCACGGCCTTTTTCCTGCCATGGCAGAGAACTGATAAAATGCCCGTTGATTTTAAGTCTCTCCTTTGCTCCTCGAATGTTTACAGCCACATATGAGGCTGGGTAAGAAAATGACAAATAAAGTTACATAGAAGAAATTTCACGCAGAATGGCCTGAGGCGCGAGCCAAGGGTCGACTGCTCTGAAAATCAACCGCAGGGTGGCTCCAGGCGCAATGCTTTCAGAACCACGGGTTGCCTTTGCTCACATGTCAATTCGGCGTGTGCATTGCACATAAAATACTTGCACGCGCTCTGGAGCACCTGTGAGTTGGTCGCTCAGCTGTGTGCTCCTTAAGCGTCTTTGACATCACTCAGTGATCTATACTCGCAATGGTGTTACGTCTAGTCAAGGAACCATTTTGTCCTATTGTGTTTTATGGCGGTATGGCCAATTCACCGTAACACATAATAATGGAGGTAGAGCAAAATATGTCTCTTGGGTGACAGAGTATAAAGATCTCGAGAGAAACTCGCAGGAAAAATTAAGCATTACTTGACAATGCGCACAGGTGTAATTGAGTATTTCGAAGTTATTTTTAGGTCTGGCCTTCAGAGAGCTTTAGCTGAATCTTCAGCCTCATTTAATCAAAATATGTCAGATGTATAAAATGGATACATACATCTATGCATAAAGGGGCTTTGGGGTCAACCACCTTGATCCATTGGTCTGTTCAAATGTCATTCATATTTTGCTTCCACCCATCACGCCATACTATGCGGTAATGTGTCAGCCCACTTCAGCCATCGCACCTCCTGCACTATGAGCGGTGGCACTTTTACGATTAACAAATGAACTTCTGCCTAATAATCACATGAAATCTGTCTAAGAAGAAGCACACTGAAGGGTCAGGGCTGGTGGACCAATGCTTTAATTTGCACAAGCCTTTTACCTTTCCATTCTTTATGTTTTTTAGTGCAATTTTTAGTCATCTTTGTGTTTTAAACTGTGTCTTCATGGTAAAGTAATTCAAAACCAATAGTGCTTTCCCTTTGCACCAATATTAATCCTATTTCCCTGTGAAGTACATTAAAACTGTTTTAGGTAAACCTGCCTGCTAGAAAGCACTCAGACAGGTTATTTTGTTTTAAATAAAAATATATTTTATGCATATGGTGACATTGTTTAGGTGCTACGCATTTTTTTCTTTTTGTGGCAAATGCTTGGAATCGAAAATAAAAAAAATATTGCCATCACTCCAGCTTGATAAAGCTGGACCTAATATCTTTAGCAATTCTGGCTTGTATTGTGATGGGGAGTGTGTGTGTGTGTGTGTGTGTATGTATATGTGTGTGTGTATACGCATTCCACAAGCCGCACAAAATATTTTCAGAATGATACATTCATACGACAGACCCATTTCGGTATGGATGAAAACGGGAACTGGTTAGATCGTAGCACAGCAACTTCCACTCTAGGACTTATTTATGGATCTGATATGTACCTTTCTGCTATGTTCCTGGGAAAAGATGCGTTCCCTCTGAGTATATGTGTCAAGTAATTACTCAACCAGGAGTCAAGAAAAATGAGCATTTATTTAAGAAGATGAACACCGCCAACAATGCGATCCTCCTTGCTGATCAAATCCCCTGCAACTGCCATCCACGTAAACAAACAATTCCATGGCTTGTGTGGTAACAGTGCAGAGAACATAAAGATATTCACAACACATCTCCTTTCCTGACACAAAAATTGAAAAGCAAAACACAATGGAGTGCAATGAAACCATATTACATCACAAAATACAACAAAAACATACACAATCATAAAACACACATAAACCAACCTATAAGAAGAAACAGAACATTTGAAATGAAGAGTAAATGTTCTCTTAAAAAACAAAAAGATGCAAATACAGTGCAATATTTAACCATCTTCCTCACATACTTAATCAGACATCCAAACAGGATTCCTACGCACTCTCTTCCTCTCCCCAGGTAGCTGCTCACTTCCTCCGTCAACTCTAACAGACTGATTATCAGAAGTCTGTAAGTCTCCTTCCATCAACTTTTTTCTGGAGTACCACCATTTGCTGTACTCCCTTGAGATTGTATTCCTTCCCAAAACTCACCATCAAAATTCTGACTCAATCCAACATCATTTTCTTTCCTATAGATGTGCTTCTCACCTTTCAAAATAGCAATCCTTTTGTGACTCCACACTTTCCCATCATTTAACCTATCAGCCTTTTTTAACCTTCCACATTTTTTTTAACTTTGACTAACATGTCAACTTTAATCTTGGATCCATCAGCCAACAATCCTTTCTTTTTATCATACCACACCTTGTATTTGGTGTGAATATCCCTAAGAGTCTCCCATACCTTCTTGAGATCTACCTTACAAGAAGTGGACTTCTTCAACCATCCCGGATCACATTTGCTTCTGGGAAGACGGCCCCTCATAATTTCAAAAGGGAAAATGTTGTCATTTCATTTGTGGTAATTCTGTAGAACCACACAGTTTTTTGAATTTGCAAATCCCAATCGCTTTTATCTTTCACCGCCACCTGGATACCTTCCTTGGGCACTTTGTTAAACTGTTCGATCACACCATTCCCGCTTGCATTATGAAGAGACGTGGTACAATGCTTAACCACCACCCTCTTAAACTAATCAATAGCCATGTTGGAAACAAATTGTACACCATTTTCATAAACGATTGTGTGGCTACACATCCTTTCCTTTGTTTCTTCTCCTATGGAAATATTGATGCCTGAGCTAGACAGATTTAATTCAGGCTCAAAGAAATAAGTGAAAAATTATTTGTTTCTAAAATAATTGGTTTGAGGACCATTGTAACCCTATATCGCTTTATACCCAGGTCCGCAGACTGCATTGGGTGGACCCCACACCTATAATGGACACTGGAATTATGCGGCAAGAGAGGGTCACATTATGTGGCAGGGTTGAGTCCATTATGTGGTAAGAAAAGGCAAATTATGTGGCACAATGCAGCTCATTTCGTAATGGTGTTACTTAATTAGTTTGTCATTGTTGAACAAGGTAACATTGTATGGGCATTGCTTGTACATTATTAGTAACACCCAAATATAGCCAGAAGCATCCGAAAGGTGACCAGTCATACTTTGCAAAGGGCCTTCCACTGCAGCAACACGTGTAGCTGCATTTCAGTAACATTTGAGCAGTTTGAAGAGAAAAAATGTTTTTCCCGTTACAATCTGCAGATTACGCAGTAGACAATGGAGTATGTGGCAAAAGCAGCAAATTAATAATTATGCAAAAATTGCAGCAGCTAAAACAATTGAATAATTGCAGCAGCCGTGCTTATTAGGCAGGAAAATGACTGGTAATAAATTGCAATATTTACATCCATGTTCTGCAGTGGGAACCGCTAGCTAAATCAAACTAACAAAACACAGGGGATCAAAACTTGTATATACAGTTCTATTAAACTAATATTATTATCACCTCAGAAATACATTTTCCTCCCACTTGTGGGCCGTGTTACTGACCATGTATTTTCGACAGGGACAGTTAACGTCCTGTTTCTAAGTGCAAAAAAATCCAAGAAAGTTTAAAAAGAGCAACCTGTGTCCGACAGGCACTTCAAACTTGAAAGTCCACCAGGAAGTACACCGAGGAGCAGACCCCTCCAGCGCTGCAAGTATCTAAAATGAAAGCCGGAATGGGCATTTTGTGTCCGAGGTGTATGTTTATCTGGAGTGCACCACCAAACCGGTTACAGTGTAATCAAGCATTCCTCCCTACATCAATGCCAAAGGCAGTCTGCAGAAAACACGGTAGTTCTGCCTCAGAGAGGTGAAGATAAGGCAGACGGACTGAATCCGTGGGCGCAGGTGAGCACGTTCAAAGATCCAAGGATGTGGAGGTCTAATAACTAATAGCCGGCAGTATACAGCCTGTGGCGCGGAGGCTGCGAAAGAAGAACTGTGAACATCAAGCACCGAAGAAGTCTTGGGTGGACGGAGTTGAATAGGTGTGGAGGAAGGCATGCGCTTCAAATACGTCAATTCCTGCTGAAGGTACTTCAAGCCTTATACTCCTGTACAGAGATCCCATAAGCATATGACATGAACCGGCTCGGACTCGTCGTTTTAGTTTTGGGAAGCTTGCTTAAAAACAACAAGCACTAACAGTTTACTGCACACTTCTAAACTAAGAAGACAGTAAGGGCCATATTTACTTGTTCCATGACTCTCACTGGCTAGAAATGTGATCAATTATGGAGGGTGGAATGTAGTTAAAAAGAAAAACGTACTGTCGGTCCTTTCAACAGCTACTGACGAACATAAATTATGAATGAGTTTTAACACACAGACTGAATGCACCATTGTCATGACGCAGGGAAGCCGAGCCACAGGAACGTGTAGAATGAAGTTTATTGTAGCCAGGGTTGGATTGGGATAAAAAATGGGCCCGGGCACGCTAAAAAAAACAAGTCTTCGCGGCTCGATGCATTTTGGGAGGTGGGAGGGGAAGTAGGAGATGGGGAGTGATAGGGATGAAAGCGCTAGAGTGCGATGTGCAGGCGGGGGCGGGGAGCAGAGCCTTTGAAGTGTGATGAGGCACAGACAAATAGTGGTTTGTGACGTAGCTGGTTTGTGCACGTTCACATGAACTGTGTGTGATCCGCCGTTGGTAGACTGTCCTTTTGCCCTTACTAAAATCTCCGCCAGCAATGCGCAAGCGCATTGGCAGGCCGAGACCAAAAAAGGAAAACAGTACAATGACAAACCCACACTTAATAGTTACCTATTTCGGTGTGATGACCAACCCTGGTCATAGGCTGAGTCAAAGAAATAGAATCCCAAAGTACAGGTGACAGCAGAAAAGAACAGGTGTAAACCAGAATCAAGACAGGTTATGGACCAAATTGGATCAGGATAGGACCACCACAGGCTAAGACCACCACCACAGTTAAAGTTCAAAATGCCAGCGTTGTAAACGATCTCTGCAGCTAACAGTCAAACCCGATTGGGTCATCGATCTCCTCCCCAGAACCCCGATTGGGTTATCGAATCTTCTGACAGAGTGCTCCACCAGCAACTTTGCTCCCGATCACCTATTGAGTGCATTGGGTCAGTGACAGGTCAGCTATTCGGACAAGTCAGACAATCTAACTAGCTAGGCCTACCCTAGTTATACTATTTTTTACGTCAGTGTACCACCCCCAAATGTTGCAAATGTGTGAATCCCACAAATTTATTGGACAAGGAACGAGGAGTAGTCATCACATCATATTTTTCTAGAGGCAACTTGTCAATCATGTATTCATGACATTCCCTCCCATAACTTTATAAGCCCATGTTCTTTTTCTTCCTCCTGGTAATGAAATGTATCAAATGTTTTATTTTAATAAACAATTTATCAATTCAGCTTCCTCTGTCAAGGTAAGAAGTTCATTCTTCTCAGCCTTCCATGTCCGTCTTGGCCATGATTCAAGGCTACAGCTTCTGTGACTTCAGGACATTTGTCACACAGGCACAGTCTCTCCAAAGATGGAGTTCAGCAAAGCGTTTAGGCCCATTCAGTTCATCATGTAAAAATAGAAAAGAACAGTTTTAGAGACACAGAATAAATGAATACACTGTATACCATTTCTTTCTACTCTATTCCCATTATTTTATTTTAACTATTGCGTTAGATATTAAGCACAAAAAAAAACAGCTTAGCAAAGCAGCGATGCAAGCTTCTTGCACATTAGGACACATAACAGCCAACTTAGTTTTATTGCGCAGAAGCAAACGTTTTCCTACCAAGCATGTCACGTTGAGGTTCTGAAAATCTGGATTCGTATAATTATTCTGGACTCGAGAATTAAAACTTCGTCGAAACATGACGAATTTGGTATCAAAAGACCGAGAATGACGAGTACATCATGTACATATATTTTCAGCATATTCGAGTGACGATTTCCCTTCGAAATCATCATTTACATTCTGAACCCTTGGCTCCCATTTATATGTTGCCCTTTACATAGGCCTTAATCCAGTTGAATTCGATTCCACAAGGACACACACTCCTTAATCGACTTTTCCATGAACTGTACAAGTTGGAACCATTGCCCCAGGCCGAACTCGTTAGGTCAGTTCCCCTCCCAGTGGCCGAGCAAGATAGCATCTAGGCTCAACAAACCATAAAACCATTTCAGCGCGCACACCTGCCATATCTCGCTCACATCTATCTCCACTCTTTTGCTTCACTTACTTTATGGTGGGGAGGTGCCCGTTTTTATTAGGGGTCCAGTGATATCTGATGAAATGTTGGGCCTTGCCAAATGATTTGTTGTAGGCAGCACGAAGTGAAATATGGACATGTCATCATGACTCTGCTTTTTCTTTGTACTAAAAGTATGTTAACAATTTACTTTACAACCAGGAATGTTTTGCCTGGAGCCCAAAATTGTGTATAAGAAGAGAAGCCTGACTTCGTAAAAGTGTGCAGTCTCCTGAGAATATACCCGTATTGTACTTCTAGGACACTTGTTACCTTGGTTGCAGCCAATAAACTAATCTTTGACTTCACCTAGAAGACTCTGAGTTTCTGTAGGTCTGGATCAGGAAGAACCCGAGGTCTCTGGGTGTTGATTCCCTGGCACCGCTGGGTTACCGGTTCTGTGCCGGTTCTTAAAAACCCAGTACCTCAGTTGGCGCCCAACGTGGGGCGATTCCAGTGGTACCAGTCAGCCAGAAGATCGTGAGGAGCTTCGTGTGGAAATTCCGGAGGACGGCCAACCACCTCATCGACCCCTGCATGTCGACGTGGTCCGAAGGTCTTTGCTGCGAGGTTACCCGCTTCCCGACGGCTACAAGGACTGCTGCCCTGGCTATCGCCCTGATTTGGACCCTTGAAGTTTGGTAGAGCGAAACACTGAGACGAGTCTTCTGGTGACGTCATCGATATTTCAGTTAAGTATAAGTGGAGCGTCTCCCAGTCCTTAGTTGGACTTAGTTTTGGGTATCTTTTAGATACAAAGTTTTGTATTGGTACTTGCAAGCACCAAAACCGAAGGACTCGTGTATTCACGAGAAATATCGTAATCGATAATCCTTTGAAGTTTGGAACTAGACTAGAGAGCGAAGATGCCTAGTCTTAGACTTGGGAATTTGTTTTGTCTTGGTGGTAATAATAGGGACTCCCGATTGGAGGACTCATGTCCGGTTCCTCCAGTTGGAACTCCGACTTACGAGCTATATGTAAAACATGGGGTAGGCCCCATCACCTACAACGAAGTATGGATTAAATACACCAGGAAAGATGGTGTTCTGAAATGGCCCCAATATGGTAGCTTTGATTCTGAAATCTTAGACAACCTTGAAGTTAAACTCTTTAAAAAGAAAGCCCGGCCGGCGATGTTTGACTCTTTCCGCTTATGGCGTAAAGAAGCCAAACAAAAAGAAATTAAATTAGCTAAGAAAAATAAGAGAGAAGGGGGACTTTCAGTAATGCAAGCTGCTGTACAGTTTAAAGATAATGAAGAAGAGCAGATGAGTGAGCAGTTGCACAGGCAACGGAAAATGGCAATAGATAAGTGTTATCCAGTTTTGCCGTCTCTTCAGCAAGAGGCAGCAAAAGAACGTGAAAAAGACCCACTAATGTCGCATTTGCTAAATTCACCACCCCCTATGCGCAGAATGCCACAGCACCCCCGCAACCTTTAGTTGCGCAAACTATGCCTCCTGCTCCTCCACAGCACCCACCAGCTGTTATTCAGCTGGCTCCTACTTCTTCGGTGCAGCCTCCTTCAGGCCCACCGACCACCTCTGTTTCACCTGTGTTTTCTACAATTTTGCCTACTGTACTTTTTATGTCTCCTAATGCTCCCTCTACGATTTTGCCTAGTGCCCCCTCTATTTCCCCTGATACCTCTTCTGCTATCTCTACCCCTGCCTTATCTCACCCCGTTTTTCCATCTGTTTGTCCTTCAGTTTCACCTTCCATTCGGCAGAAAATGGCCAGCACTGTTACTAACCTCCTTTTACCTCTTTTCGGGTCGTCTACTACGACTCCTAACATGGGAAGAAGACAGTTGCGAAGTCAACTACCTGATTACCAAGAGAGAGATTCACTGAATAGTTTAGCACGGAAATGGGTCATGGACACTGCAAAATATGATGTACAGTCTGTCATGGAAGTCTTCCACCAATGGGAAGCAGCGACACAGAGATATGTTTTTGAACAGATGTGTGTTTTCCTTTGCGAGGATTTAGAAGACAATGATCAGGAATGCATCCCACGAGAAATGTGTCGTGTACGATTTAGGTTCGGAGAGGGTATGATTGTTGGTCCAGATGTGGAAAAAGCAGTTGAAATGTTGTTATCATATCGGAGTAAGGGAAGCAGTTCTGGGTCACCATCTGAATCTAATACATCCAGTAGGAAAAAGGCGCGACAATACCCTATGAGAGAAGTTCCCCCACAATGGAGAGAGGGTGACACGACTGCTGTCCCACCTATTCTGCCACACTTTCAGCGTGTGTGGGTACATGTCCCATGGAAGCGAGCTGAAGTTTTAGCACTCAAACAAACATTACCAGATCCGCGTAAAAATCCTGCAGGGTACTATAAAGAGTTGTCGCAAACTGCTGGGTCATGTATAATGAATTTAGCCGATATCGATATGTTATTTGGGAATGTTGTTCCACAGCCTTTATGGGGTAAAATTCGTCATATAGATCATGACCAGGAATTAGGTGACACATGGGCTAATATTACCGCTGCAGATGCCCGACAAGTTGGTGGTGCCAAGCCTGAGCCTTTGATAGCAGAACTCCCTGGTAGAATAGTAGATTACATGAAAACGATAATGCCCGCAATACGCGTAAATTGGGATAAGTTGTCTGCATGCAAGCAGAAGAAAGAAGAAACAGTTTCAGACTTCTTCACCAGGTTTGAAGAAACCTTCATTGACCACAGCGGTCAAGATATGACCACAGAAGGTGGTCAGAGATTGTTTGTCGATAAATTCGTGCACAATCTGCTTCCAGAATTGTGTAAAAAATTAAAAGATTCAGAAAGTTCTTGGGCAGTCTCATCTTCAGCCCAGATATTGGCTACTGCACAATATTACGAGAATAGAGACAAAGATGAGAAAGATAAAGTGGAAAAGAAAACTAGAGAACTGAAAACGAAGGTTTTGCTACAGCAAGCCTATCCGCCACGTGGTGGTGGTAATCAAAATAATAATGGCCAAAATCACTACCAAAATACTTTTCAGCAGCCTCCACAGTATCAGAGAAACTCACAAAGATTCGAGTATACTCAACCCCGTGTACCTGTAGGCCCCAACCAGTGTTTATATTGCAAACAAGAGGGTCATTACAAGTATAATTGTCCTGTTCTATTACAACGTGCGAATGGAGTTTCTGGTGTTAGAGGTCGTGGCAGTCAGCAAGCACCTAGAGGTAGAGGGCGTGGAAACGCCCCTCAGGACACACGTCCCCTTCCACCACAAAACTCTATGAACAGGTTTGATCAGCAAAATAACGTATCTGATAGGACAGCTCAATACTACGTTGATGATTATTACACAGAAAATGAGCAGTGGGAGAATAATGATTGCTAGGACAGCCATAGACAAAGAGAGGGAGTTGTTTCAGTTCCAGTAGATCAGAGTGGACCTTACGTTGAGGTGATTACATCAGGTGTGTCAGAACCTTTTCTGTTGGATACTGGTGCTACAAAGAGTTCTATTATGCACTCCAAACTCCCTGGCGCACCTTTGTCTGGCGAAATGAACGTTTCTGTAGGTTTTTCTGGCGCCCCAGTTAGAAATCCGATTTCTGACCCTTTATCTCTTTCTGTTGGTCCTTGTGAATTCGAAGCACCCCTTATTCTGACAACAGGTTGTGGTGAAAATTTGCTAGGATTGGATTTGTTGAAAAGATTGTATGCGACTTTGTACTGTTCTCCTTCAGGAGTACAACTTACTTTAGGTAAGAAAGTGGTTTCTCCCATGTATTTGTCGAGAGATGCACTTCCAGCAGAATTGTAATTTCTCCCGGATATTCTTTGGGCTACTGGTCCTAATGATGTAGGTCTTTTAGAAATTCCACCATATGTTGTAACATTGAAGTCCAATGTCAAAATGCCACGAATTCCCCAATACAAAATATCTAATGAGGGTGAAAAAGCTTTACTAGCGATTGTTTACGAATTGATTGAAAAGGATGTGATTGAGGAAACACGAGGCAACGTTTGCAACAGCCCTGTTCTGCCTGTTTTAAAACGAACTGACCCTTCTCAGCCACCAGTGTACAGATTCGTGATTGATCTTCGAGAAGTAAATAAGATAGTTGTGCCACAATTTCCAGTTGTCCCCGACATTACCACATTATTGACTATGATTCCAGCTTCTGCTTCATGGTTTTCGGTGATTGACCTAAAGAATGCTTTCTTCAGCATCCCAATTGCTGAGGAGAGCAGGGATATCTTTTCCTTCAGTTTAGGAGGTCGAAGCTTCCGCTTTAAACGCGCTCCTCAAGGCTACTGTGAAAGCCCCTCAATATACAGTCAAGCTCTGAAGACACAGCTTGACACGATTATTTTGCCTAAAGGTGCCACTCTTGTACAGTATGTGGACGATTTGCTCATTGCTGCAGATACTGAGAACATTTGTAAAAAGGCCACATTGACATTATTGCGTCATCTGTGTGATCTGCATCACAAGGTGTCACTTTCCAAGCTTCAATATTGCCGACAAGAAGTGACCTACTTAGGTCACCTCTTATCGAAGGAGGGAAGGAAACTGACCCCAGAAAGAATTCAGGCAATAGCGAAATTGAGTGTGCCAAGAACACAGAGAGAAGTGCGTGCTTTCTTGGGCATTACATCGTACTGTAGACAGTGGATTCCAAATTTTTCATTATTGGCCAAACCCTTGGTGGCATTAACGTGTAAAAATACACCCAATCCCATTCCTTGGTCTGAAGAGTGTCAGAAAAGTTTTCTCGAATTACGCACAGCATTATGTTCGGCTCCTGTGTTAGGTACCCCCAACTACAGTAAGCCTTTCACATTGTATGTCCAAGAGAAGGAAGGCTGTGCATTGTCTGTGCTGACTCAGTTGTTTGGAGGTAGACAGCGACCATGCGCCTATTTTTCGTCCACTTTGGATCCGGTAGCACAAGCATTGCCAAGTTGTTTAAGGGCCACAGCAGCAGCAGCTGTTTCTATTCGACAGTCTGCTGGTCTAGTAATGAATAATACACTAATCGTGATGGTTCCGCATGCAGTAGACACATTGTTAAATAGGACCAAGACACAGCACTTAACTAGTGCTCGACTGTCCAGTTACGAATTAACGCTGCTAGCGAGCCATGTGCACATAAAACGATGCAGTACCTTAAATCTAGCCACGTTGTTACCAATTGCAGAGGAATCAGATGCTTTAGAACAGCACGATTGTTTCCTCACAACAGAGGAAGAGACAAAAGGGAGAGTGGATTTATTTGACACTCCTCTTGCTGAATGTGATGGTACATTATGGGTGGATGGTTCATGCTTTAAGCTCCCAAATGGTAACGTGACTGCAGCATATGCTGTCACAACTTTGCACACAGTCGTTGAAACTGCACAAATACCACATGGTTCAGCTCAAGCCGCAGAATTAGTCGCACTGACGAGAGCATGTGTATTGTCTAAAGGAATGAGAGTGACTGTCTACACTGATAGTCAGTATGCGTTTGGAGTGGCTCACAGTTTTGGACGATTGTGGAGAGAACGTGGATTCCTGACTTCGCATGGAGCTAAGATTCAGCATGGTCAGTTGGTGAATGAGCTTCTTGAATCACTGACCTTGCCTCTGCAGATGGCGATTGTGAAATGTAGCGCTCACAAGAAGGTGACTGATGATGTTGGTCGTGGAAATGCATTTGCTGATGAGATTGCTAGAGAAACGGCAAAGAATGTGATGAGCCGAATGTATGTTGCAGGCCCTGAAAGATGGACTGGTGAGGTTGGAATATGTGAGGATACGATAGAGAGTGTGAAGTCCATCCAAGCTGAGGCCACAGAGAAAGAGTTGAGCACGTGGAGAGAGAGTACAGGGAGAATGGATGCAAATGGTTGTTGGGTTGAATTGGCAGAGCATCAGAGATGGTTGTTACCCGATGCATATGTGCTTGCAGTGGTTACAATGGCTCATGGAATGGCTCATATCAGCGTGAAAGGGATTTGCAAGTTGTTGGCCCCAGTGTGGAAGAATTCAGGGATTCCCAAGTGTGCAGAAAATGTTGTCAAAAATTGCATGGTATGTCTGAAGCACAATCCTGGTAGGGGAACCCCAACTCCAGCTGGTCATTTTGCGCCTCCTACGTATCCGTTCGAGGTTTTGCAGCTAGATTTCATACACATGGAGAGGTGCAACAACTTAAAATATGTGCTCGTTGTTGTTTGTGCTTTCTCAAGATGGGTGGAAGCCTATCCCCTAAAAGACAATACTGCCTTGTCCACAGCAAAAGCCCTTGTTAAAGAGTACTTCCCCAGGTTCGGAATGCCTAGAATGGTCTGGTCTGACAACGGAAGTGAATTTGTGGGTCGTGTGATGAAAAGAGTGTGTGAAGGGCTAGGCATTAGGCAGAAGTTCCACGCTGCAAATCACCCCCAATCAGCTGGATTAGTAGAATGTTACAATGGCACTTTAAAACTTAAATTGGCCAAAATCCAAGCGAGCACAGGTCTTAAATGGCCTGACGCTCTACCCTTAGCACTCCTATCCACCAGAATGACTGTGCATTCGCGAGTGAAACTCAGCCCTTACGAAATTGTCTTTGGCCGGCCAGCCAATATATGGGGAGTGCCTAGGCCCACAAAGTTCAGCGAGCTGCAACACCCTATTTTGCTTGATTACTTGTATGAATTGACGGCTAAATTGCGTGTTTTGCATCAACAGGTCCACAACACCCTGCCTCCGGTCTCTGAGACTCCAGGTCACTCCATTGTCCCTGGATCCTGGATTCTCGTGCGAAACTTTCAAAGGACAAAGAACGACCAGCCCAGGTGGACCGGGCCGCACCTCGTCCTTCTTTCCACGAGGTCAGCAGTTCGAGTGGAGGGGAAGGCCAACTGGATCCACGGGGTCCATTACAAAAGAATCCCTTCACCTCCGCCACATGACCAGTGGGTCCAGAAGGGTGTCACTGACTCAGAGCTTACAACTGTGTCACGTAACATACCTGTCAGCGATGACCGTATAAAAGGAACTAACCCTGAATGTGAAAGCGAGAACATTTTTCAAGAGACTGTGCCACCACCAGAACAACTGAACTCTTTGGAGCCTGAACTGCTGTTTCAGGACCAGACAGTACCAGGAAAAAGACGCTACAATTTGCGACCGAGAAAAACAGACTAATAAAAGTGATTCCTTTTTATGATTTGAGACCAAGACCTATGGACAAATAAAATTATCTTTTTTTCCTCCCAAGTACTATTTTTGAAAGTGCAGATCTCCCATCTAGGTCACTTGCTTATTTTTATTTTCGAACCGCCATCCGGGTTTCGCTGCTAGGGCCGCGGTTGATTAAAAGTCTTTTGGGTGCAGCTGACGACGTTAGGTCGGTAGTTCTGGTTGGTCAAAGGGAATTGCCCTAGACTGACGGAAGCATCCTTTAGCAGAATCAACCTCCCACCGCGGGCAGCACTTTAGAGAGGATGGAGTTTCCTGATGAGGAGAGACCTGCCAAACTAATGAGCTTTAAGCAGAGACTGTGTAACACGATGACAAAGAAAAGTTTTATAATATTGTGTATTTTTATGCTATCCAGCGTAATGATCTTTTTGATAAGTTATGTTTTATTCTCTTTCCATGTAACATTTGCGCCCACTACATCACCCATACCTCCTCCTACTGTTTCCTCTCATTCTTTCCACCCTCTGCCTGACCACGAATCAAATAGGAGATTAGAGTTCATTAATAACTCCTTTGTTCAGTTATTACACCAACACCAGCTTGTAATGAACACAACTAACTGTTGGGTGTGCGGTCTCATGCCTCACACAACGGATAAAGGTATCCCCTATTTGGTCCTGCCATTTAGTCACAATGGTTCAGTATGGGCATATAGGACAATGTTCATATATGCACGAGAAGTCCAACCCCTGCGTTCTGTAAAAGACAACCTCAAGACTAGCGCCCTAGTCAAAGGTATAGTTGACATGATCAAGGAAGTAACTTCTTATGAAGATACTCCGGATGATGAGATACTTGCATATGTAGGTTGGAACGTGACCGGATATGGCACTACGTTAAGTGAGAAACAGCAAGCTAAAAGATCGTCCCCTATCTGGATCGTACCCCATCAAGGTCACCTATGTCTGCAAGGTGTTGGCAAGAATCCCAGAGCTCAGCTAGGGAAGAGTATCTGTACAGAAACGTATGTTTTTGGATCTCAGACTTCCCCTGCGTTTTTAGCCGCTAAGGGTACTTATTTCATCTGCCACGATAGAGCCTACACATGGTTGCCCCCTGACTTCTCGGGCTCATGTTTTGTTTCATTCCTGTTACCTCCCACCTGCACAGCAGCGGCGGATTACCACCGGACAAGGGTAGTTAGAGGTGTTTTGAGTAAAGAAGACACTGCAGGTCAAGAATTTGGGGACTTTGCAAAGGGTTTTCTGCCGTTCTGGGGATCCATGGCTAACAGTAGAAACATAAGGCAATTAACAAGGGTAGTTGAGTCCACCGTGACTGAAACTGCTGGTGCCCTTAGTAACTTGACTGCTGAGCTCCAGTCGGATCGACTTATGACCCTTCAGAACCGGGTCGCTTTGGATGTTATACTTGCAGACCGAGGTGGAGTATGCAAATTGATCCAATCTAGTTGTCGCATTTTTCATCCCAGATAATGCTCCAACCGTGTACAGGGCCATCTCCAAACTACATAAGATTTCCGAATCTATTCATGTGGATAAAGGAGATTGGTCGTTAATGGGCTGGTTCTGGGAACTGATATCTGCCTGGGGATGGAAAATTCTGATGGTCATTGGGATGGTCTTAGCCATTCTTTTCCTGTTCTGTCTATGCATACAGTGTGCTCCTGCAATATGTGGCCTCTGTGTTACATCATGTGTAAGGAAGCCTGTGTCAAGAGATGAACTAAGCACTAGAATGATGTTACAGCAACATCTCAATGACTTTACGAATATCGATCTGGACTCAGACTAACATGAGGATAGATTAATTGCCTATGTAAGGGCAAAAGGAGGGATTGAGGTTCTGAAAATCTGGATTCGTATAATTATTCTGGACTCGAGAATTAAAACTTCGTCGAAACATGACGAATTTGGTATCAAAAGACCGAGAATGACGAGTACATCATGTACATATATTTTCAGCATATTCGAGTGACGATTTCCCTTCGAAATCGTCATTTACATTCTGAACCCTTGGCTCCCATTTATATGTTGCCCTTTACATAGGCCTTAATCCAGTTGAATTCGATTCCACAAGGACACACACTCCTTAATCGACTTTTCCATGAACTGTACAAGTTGGAACCATTGCCCCAGGCCGAACTCGTTAGGTCAGTTCCCCTCCCAGTGGCCGAGCAAGATAGCATCTAGGCTCAACAAACCATAAAACCATTTCAGCGCGCACACCTGCCATATCTCGCTCACATCTATCTCCACTCTTTTGCTTCACTTACTTTATGGTGGGGAGGTGCCCGTTTTTATTAGGGGTCCAGTGATATCTGATGAAATGTTGGGCCTTGCCAAATGATTTGTTGTAGGCAGCACGAAGTGAAATATGGACATGTCATCATGACTCTGCTTTTTCTTTGTACTAAAAGTATGTTAACAATTTACTTTACAACCAGGAATGTTTTGCCTGGAGCCCAAAATTGTGTATAAGAAGAGAAGCCTGACTTCGTAAAAGTGTGCAGTCTCCTGAGAATATACCCGTATTGTACTTCTAGGACACTTGTTACCTTGGTTGCAGCCAATAAACTAATCTTTGACTTCACCTAGAAGACTCTGAGTTTTTGTAGATCTGGATCAGGAAGAACCCGAGGTCTCTGGGTGTTGATTCCCTGGCACCGCTGGGTTACCGGTTCTGTGCCGGTTCTTAAAAACCCAGTACCTCAGTGTGGGCATGACAAACGCATGCACAGTAGAAAATCCCGCTTAGCAGCAGCCATTTTAGTGCAAGCAGATTATAGTTACTAAAAGCACATTGACAAGCTTCCCTTAGATATCCAATATGTTGTGTAATGCAATATTAATAAGACAAAACATGTTAGTTAGTACATTCATATTATTATCGAGAGGGTTGAGTACGAGCTAGTCACTTTACATGTAAAACCTTGCTCCATCACCTCCATGGCCTTCATGACATTGTACAGTAATGTTCTTCCTCAAAGCAGCTGGGGGAACAGCTCAATCCCCTCTCCATATCATGCCGGCATCTGAAGTAAGTTCATTCCTAACCTCCCCCAAAACTTCTTATTACCGATTTAAAAGCACCTTTCGTAGGCTTCAGGACTTTTTACAAATCTTCTTCTACTCTATACTCTTCCATCCAAATTTCCTTCTTTATAGCCAAAATGCCTTGATCATGTACCCATGCTATGTTAAACTTCTCTCATTCCCCACTCAAATCATCTTTGATTTGTAAAGGCATTCTATACTAAAAATATGCTGTCATGTTTTCTTTTCCTGACACATAAATAATCTTGTAAGTGTAATCTTGCAATTTCATTGACATTCTCCCTATACACACAGACGCCTTAAGTATACCTTCTGTAGTGAGCAGTCTGACAAAAGGCTTATGGTCACTTCGTAACAAACATTTCTTACCCACACAAAAGACCTAAAATGCTCTGGTCCCCATACACACGCTAGGGTCTGAATCAATACCAAATTTGCATTTTGTATGTTCCACTGTTAACCATTTCTCATTCAAAATTTCCAACACATTCTTCAATATATTATCCTCTTTGTTTTCATCATACTTTAAAATGTCATCTTGAAAGCACATGACGTTAGATATTTTGGAAAATAAATGATGCATCACACACTGAAAAACAGCTGGCACAGAGGCAAGCTCGAAACGCATTCTTTGAATCTATAACAGCCCGTAGGTGTCACAAATGTGGTATATGATCTACATTCTTCCTTCAGCATAATCTGATAATAGGCAGCAGAAAGATCAATAGTGGTAAAAACCTTTGCATCTGTTACCAGAGCCAGCATCTTGGAAAATTTAGGCAATGGGAATTGATACATGAGGAAATTATTGTTCAAATGTCGAAGATCAACACATAACCGAATTTTTCCGTTACTACGTCTGGCTACTGCAATGGGTGAAACCCATTCTAAGGACTCCACTTCCTCTATAATGTCATGCTGTACCAATTTTAACAGTTCTTTCTTAACGTCTTCTCTCAACAACATAGGTAATTTTCTAGCTTTGTAAATCTTTGGAATGGCATCCCCTTTAAGTACAATTTCATCCTCAAAATCATTTAGTGGCCGATTAGGATGGCGGACGGACTTGCGTCCGTCCGCCACCCCCGAGGTGGAGGGACCGTCCACAAGGGCAGCGGCGTTCCCTCCATGCCAATTAGGATGTGACCGCCACCCTGGCGGTCACATCCTGTATCTTTAACATTGCGGCGGGTGCTGCTTCAAGCAGCACCCGCCGCAATGTTAAAAATGCATGCATTGCATTTGCACGCACAAAGCGGCAGGCACCGCGCGGTTCCTGCCGCTTTGTGCATGCAAATGCAGGGGGGTACCATAGGTACCCCCATGTGCACCCCCACCCCCCCTTCCAGAAGCAAATGTCCACATGCTTTTCCACGGCGGAAAAACCGCCGCAGAAAAGCATGTTTACACACGCTTCCTAATTTGGCTTATACCTGCTTGCCTCTGGGAGCTACCAGAGTGTGATAGCGGCAGTGGGTGGTGTGTCCCAGAGCTGCCTGTCCCGCTTCTTCAGGAGGTTTCTGGACGGCATGATGCAGAGGATGGAGCATTATATTTCATTCCCTGACACACCTGCGGAACTTGCAAAGACCAAGACTGATTTCTATCAACTGGCACACTTCCCTCACGTGATAGGCTGCATAGATGTCACCCACGTACCACTCTGTCCACCTGCAGCCACAGAACACATATACAGGAACCGGAAGTCAACGCACTCCATCAATGTACAGGTCATATGCAATGCTGGCAACATCATCACAGACATCGTTGCGAAATTCCCAGGAAGTACCCATGATTCGTACATATTTCAGAATAGTGGGATATACACACGCCTAGTTGCCCGAGAATTTGGAAACGGATACCTGCTAGGTAAATGACATTGACACACCCTGACACTCACAGTAGATTAATGTATCATGTACATGCAACTAATGTCAATCTTACTCCCCCCTAGGCGACAGTGCATATGCCCTGCGGTCCTTTGTGCTCACCGCCTACCTCAACCCATCCACCAGGAGTGAAAGGCGGTACAATGTGGCTCACAGATCTACACGCAACGTTGTGGAGCGCACATTTGGACTCCTCTAGAGCAGGTTTCGCTGCCTCCACAAGAGTGGAGGGGCACGCCAGTACACTCCAATCCTGTGCTGCAAAATCATTGCGACCTGTGCCATGTTACACAATCTCGCCACCAAGGAAGGCACAGAGGTGGAGATCACACATCATGAGGACATTGATGATGACACAGAACAGGCAGAGCCCCATGCTACAGTGGCAGCACCAGCTACAGATGGGAGACTGAGACGGGCAGAGATCACACAGCAATATTTCTGAGTAAGTAATGAGACACAGACAGGCTGTGATTATGATGTACGTAGTTTTATTTTCACTACGCAAGTGCAATGATACTACACAATGGTTACACGAAATAGCAATGTCCATGACTGGGTGGTCACAGTTAACACCACCGTGACCTGTCCTTTGGGTGGAGGGCATAGTCAATGTTTACGTCCACGGATTTCAGGGTGGGACTGATGTGGCTGTGTGTCATGGCTTTCGGTGTGGCCTGTCCCTGTTGAATGACGCCTGCCGCTCCTGCGTATTTCTGGGACAGGAGTGCTTGCGCCACTCCTGCTGGTGGATTCCTCACTGTCAGCCACACATGTGTCACCTCGGGTGACTGTCTGTTGTGCGAGCATGAGCTCCATGGCAGAGGTCACTCTGGCCATCCCCACAGATAAATTGGTGCAGCACTGAACAATAGCATCCTGCATCGCCACTGACCGTCTGCACAGCAGGGAGGTTGCAGTCGCAAATCTGTTTAAGGCTTTTGTCTGCTGCCGCACATCCACACAAGCCTTGCGCCTCTCCAAGTGGTCCCTGTCCAACTTGTCGCACAGGACAGTCATGCACTGGGTCATGTCTGTCATGCCAGATGCCAGCGACTGCATGCTCTCAGAAATGTCTCCTATGCCCTTGCCTATGTCATCCAGCTTGTTGTTGGTGCTGCGTGCCTGCCTCTGAACACCCATCATTGCCTTTGCCTGCATGCGCTGGAACTTGACCATGGTGGCCTCCAGACGGCAGAAGACCCCCTGACCGTGAGGCCCTTCAGCTGTCTCCCGTGACCTTTGTCCTCGGACATCGGCCCGCACAGCTCTAGGAGTGGGCTGCTGCTCAGCGTTGGCTGACTCTAGTGTATTGCTAGCCATGTCACCCTCATCCTCTTCCTCCTCAGATGTTTCTAGTATGCGGGGAGGGGGCACATCAAGGTGCCTTGCCCTTTCCAGCACAGGGGACGGAGTTGTCGGGGTGGGGGACTGTGCAGCTGCTCCTGACTTCTGACTCCCAAACAAGAGAGGAGACTGAGGCTGTGGTGTGGTTGTATCCTCAGCTGCCGGCTCTGTGTCGTTCCCTCCTTGTACTGTGCTGGGACCAGCTTCTTCTCTCGTCTTCTCACTATCCTTTGCTGTGCTGCGCGATGACTCTCCTGTGGACAGACATGGACATAGTGTCAGTGGAGTAGTTCACCTGTGTCTCTTGATTAAATCACACTACTATCACACATTTGCCTGTCCCTCATTTGCTTATGCTAGTAGTGTGTCGCATCCCTTGCTGTATGGTATGCTGACTGCATAGAGGTATCTACCTATGACTACATCTCCCATTATGCATTGCTGGGCATTAGTAATACCCGTTCTGGAGTGTGATGTAGGCACACAGAGTGTGGGAGGGGAATAGGTAAATGTGTTAATGACAATGTACATGCCTCTTACTTTGTTTCTTTGCAGCTCTTGCGGAGCTGTCAGCGTCCCCAATGCCATGGATGCATTCTGGCTCAAGGGTGGATTCCACCAGCTCCTCAATGTTGGTGAGTCATGGTGCTCGGTTTCTGCCTCCCCCTGTTGCTGCAGCTTCTTTTCGGTGGGCAGCTAGTTTCTTTTTGGTAATGATGCTAAGGTCATACCACCTCTTTTTTAAATCGTCTATTTCACGGTGGGTGACACCAATGGCATTTACCTTAGCTTGAATGTCAATCCAGGTAGTGCGCTTGATGGACTCAGCAACATGCTGTGATTGTTTCCCAAAAATCTTGCTGTAATGTTTGACAACCTCTGCAACAAGCACCTGCAGTTCTTCAGGGCTGAATTTCAATTTTCTTCTGCGCTCTGCAGCATCCCTCTGTCCATCCTGACTCTCCATGGTGCTGTACAGGTAAGCTCAGGGAAGCCTGCTCCTCAGTCTGTCCTCCTGCTCTCCTGACTGTTGGTTTCTGCACCTACATGGGTGTGGCCACTCCTAGGTACTGGGGATGGGTGCTTGATTCTGATTGGTTGATTCCACTGTACCTTTGGTTTTGGGTGTGGTTGGTGTTCCTGATTGGTTCACAGGCTCACATGTTTGTCAGTTTCAAATTTCCCAATCGGTATTTACCGAATCGGTATTTTCCGATTCGGTAAATTCCGATTCGGTAAAACACATTCATTCCTATGGGCCATGAGGCCCATTGGAATGTATGGGTTTTACCGATTCATAATTTACCGGTTCGGAGAATACCGATTCGGTAAATACCGATTTCAGATTCCGAGTGATTCCGAATCGGTAATTTTTACCGATTTTTTACCTACATCTCATTTTCCGATTCTGAAATACCGATTCGGTATGAGTCGGTATTTTAGAATTGGTAAAATGAAATTACCTACATCTGGCCCTTAGTGATGATCAACTTTAATCGCCCCCTCTTGCTGTGCAAATCCTGGCTGTAACAAGTCTGCGCGGACACAGCTCTCCGCCTTCCATCCAAGCACTCCCACTGGGTTTCTTCTAAGCCCCTAGGTTGTCTGTATGGCTCCGCAGATCATGGCAGGGGCTCAGGACTTTGACCCAACCCCTGAACTCTTTTGCAATTCCTTCCCTGGAATCTGTGCACCGTTTTGCCTCTCTGAGTGCTTTGGATTCTTGCGATTGACTGATCCTCCAGGCTCACCCTGTGAACTCGCCCAGTCCGCTCGGTAACTGCTCCTCTATCCCTGTTGGAGTGGCTACTGCTGTGTGTCTATACAACAACAAAAGAGTAACACAAAAGTGCAAAGAAATATTCTATTAAACAATGCAATCTATGTAAGGACTAGTAAGAATATGTAAACCATATAGCCCAGTGAAGATGTGATGGGTGGAAAAATCTAAGGCTTATAAAAGAACCCTCACTCACCAACACAGGTGGTGACTTGCTTCATCATTGGGTTCTTTTCAAAGTGCCAGTGAGTTAGTGCCCTGAAAGTTAAAGTGAAAGTGAAGTTAAAAGAAAGCCAGCTGTTCACTGTACCTGTTTTAATAAAGCGACAGCCAACCTCCAATAAAAACAAGTGAAGCGGACAACCAGTGGTTAAGTTAATTTGAACTCATGTGTCCTATGCAACTATAGTGGTCAACATGTTTCTGCTGTTAGATGCTCATTATGCTCAGCATTCGTCAGGACCAAAAAATTATATCCCCAGGTGGTCTACACACGCTAATGCCTACCCAATCCGTGGAGATATATGATACTAAAATACAAACTCACGGATATCCTGTGTAGACTCGCCTTGTATTCTCAAGGGCCCTAAATCTGAAAAACAAAGGGTTAGTTCACAACGGATTTGGCGTGAGCAACAATATGACAATACGGTATCAACATTATATCCATGCAGATAATCATTGTGTAGTTATGACGCCCTCCGTTAGCCGTTATACGTGAATAAAACCAGTTTTGAAGCCACCTTTATCACCCAGATTTAATCATCAGTCGACCCCCGGGGAGCCAGTCAATTATATGTAACCACTGGGCTGGTATCATTAAGAAAATGCTTGTATTTCAAAATGTTCTCAAGTCACAGGCACTGTCAATGCTTTTCATGTACTCGGCGCCTTAGTGCATATTATTTGGTCTAATAAGTTTATTAATATCAAGAGTTACCATTGCATTCGGCCCCTCGACTGTAAAATAATATTCATGCTTACCCCATTACAGTTAGTCCCTTCACCCCAGTAGGGGGAAAGGGTTCTCAGTTAAAAACAAACTGTGCAGTTAAAATGGAAGATTAAACGGCAAAAAACAAAACTCACTGTCAGTATTAGTGAACTTTGCGTAATGGGCTCTCACGTCAGAATTTCCCTGTGAGAGTTGTTGAAAAGGGAGAGAGGGGAAGAAAGAAGGGCGCAATTTAATTGTGCGTTTTCTGAAGCAAAAAGGTTCCAGCCACGGAACCATAACTGAGAAAATCCCGGAATCGCACTCACTTTCAGTCCGACGACTCCCCACTGGCTACCCAACGTGAAACACATCCGTGGCCCGAATACAAACGACGCGAGAGGAACACGGAAGTGAAAAAGGCTTCCACCCCGATCACGATACAAACCTCAATGTCGCGTCTTGGTTTAGTATTCTTAAAGGGCTATGCTTCAAAAAGCGAAAGTTAGGAATTACTCAATATTACGAAAATAATTATTATTATCGTAATGTAATAGAAAGGCTCCATCTCACAATCGGCCGAAAACCCACATTTGATTGTTTGCATTGTCAGCCCGACGGATTCGAAAAGCCCAGGACAGGGGCCAGGCTCGCCCTCTTGTTTAAACAACTTTATTGACAAACCTAATCCCTGACATGCAGTGTAATATGCGTTCTCATAGACAGGAGACGCATGTTGTTTATTAATAAACCACATGCTTACATTGGACCTTGATAAGATAAATAAGTGCATTCTGAGGATATTAACTATTTCCTGGCTAAAGAATCAGGCCAAAATGTTGTTAATCAGGCAATAAAATGCAGACATACTGCCCAGGGTATCGTAACGTGTTTCTCATCGTCTCATTACCGTACCCCATGGTATATCATCATTTAAACCAGAGAGATGGGTGGAAAGGCGGTAAATCCAGCGCTGTTCTTCCTCGAACAGACTTCCTTCTGTTCCTTGTGGTAATTGTTCAATGATTGTCCACCTG
This sequence comes from Lissotriton helveticus, assembly GCF_964261635.1. NCBI lineage: Eukaryota > Metazoa > Chordata > Amphibia > Caudata > Salamandridae > Lissotriton > Lissotriton helveticus. Next base: position 717,468,727 of record NC_136068.1, on the reverse strand, counting down.
ATGTCGTTTGGGGTATGTTTCAAGTGTATGAAATGTGCAGTGAGTTTTGTTGTATTCCCCTGGCACCTAATGTTGCTGCGGTGTTCGCAGATACGCTGTTTTATTTTTCTCGTCGTCATGCCCACGTATTTTAAGCCGCTGGGGCAGACAAATAAATAAACGACATTGCAAGAGTTCCAGCTGGTGCATTTTCACATTATACATAGGGCGTACCTGACACCGGCCCGCTTACACAAATACTTTCCAGCACTGTCCTCGGCCTGTCCGAGATATAATCAGGAGGGCGCAGATTTCAAGCACATGGTATGAGCGTGTCCGGAACTCAATTCCTTTTGGCAAGGGGTGACGGCACTATTAGGGGACGTTACCGAGAGGGACATACAACCCACTATGGCACACTGCATATTTCATTGGTTTCCCAACACACCAAAAAACAAAATCACTAGTAAATTTATTGATCTGGGTTTCCTCTTAGCTAAAAGAGCCATAACCTCGCAGTGGAAGGCGAGCAAAGGTCCCACCATAGATAAATGGATGCAGGAGTTTAGTAAATGGGCCCGATGTGAGGAGGAGGTTCGTTTACAAATGGCGCATAGAATAGGCAATGAGCAGGCGTTAGAGAGGGCGAGAGCCTGGGAGAGATTGGTCATGGAACTCACACTCCCTGCAGACGAGGATGGAGGCACCCCTGCGCATAGCCCTGGGACACACCAGCCGTAGGGGGTAAAGAAGACAGGAAGTCGCTGAGTACTATTTGTTTGCACACTGATACCCCACACTGGGTAGTGTGATGCATCTTACTACATAGTATCTACTGGTCCAATTGCGAGATAGGAGTTAAGCAGACAACCCCTTTACAGCCCACTGGGGCTGCACCACGACACGCTTAGGGGGTGTGGGGGGGGGGTGGAGAGTGTTGAGGGGGGAAGGGGGAGGAAGGGGAGATTATAGTTAAAGTAGGGAATAGTGGTTGGAGGGAGGGGCTCATGGGGGAGGGTAATTGGTCTGGTTGCAGTTGGTTACATTACCACTTTAATAATTCAGAGTGCAATAGTTATGTGTACACAAATTCCAAAGTTGCATATGGTCATTAATGGTGTCATAGCCTGAGGTTAGGGCGCTGTCTACGATTATTTATGATCCGATAGAAATGTTATGCGGGGCTTTAAGCAATGATCCAAGAGGACATTACATTTAATACTAGACCCAGACCTACCCTGCGCACGAGAGTGAGATTTCGCATGTACGTGCAGCTGCCAACGAGAGACCCCTCTGAAGCCTTTGTTACACTGCATGCAGAAGGAGAATTAGGGAGCTACGCTCTATACTTTGTATGAAAGTTGTTATATGGTATGCGGTTACGAACTTCATAGGTCCAATATTTGTATATGCTGAAAATATATTCCTTATGGTGCATTGTATGTGATAATTAAGACTAAATGCCAATAAAGTGTATTTAAAAAAAAAAATGAGGGTACAAGTGCCTGAGCCCTGTACCCCTACAGTGTCTAAGTCATTTCTTAGATATTGTAAGTGTAGTAATGCCATTAAGAGTATATGGTGCTGGGAGTTTGTCATTACGAACTCCACAGTACTATAATGGCTTTACTGAAAACTGGGAAGTTTAGTATCAAACTTCTCAGCACATTAAACCCACCCTGATGCCAGTGTAGGATTTAATAAAAAATGCACACAGCGGGCATCTTAGAGATGCCCCTGAAAAACGACCTAACACTAGTGTCCAGGCTGAGTGGCTGCTCATCAGCTGCCACCATCAGACATGTTTCTGGACCCCTGGGTCGAGAGCCTGCTGCTCTCGGAGGACTGAAACAATGCACATCCTGGGACGAGGTTGAGGTTCCGTGAATTCTGAACCCGATTCATAAAGGTCATGGTTTCGTTACGAATTTGATATTAGCGAACCGTAACTAGTTAGTACGACAAGTATGAGTGTTTTTATCACGTTAGATCGATGGATTCACTACGTATTTAGGGATTTCGTTCTGAACCCTTGGGTTCCATTTTGTGTATGGCAGCCATTTTGTGGTTGCCCTCACATAGGCCGATGACTACGGCCGAACGAGTCTTTAGCACAAGTACACTTTAGCTGACTTCTGAATGACCTGAGAGAACTGACCCTCTTGCCTGAAGCCAACCTTGTTAGGCCAGTTCCTTTCCCAGTAGCTGATCAAGATTGAGGATCAAAGCACAGGACATCGTAAAACTTTTATTGCACACAAATATGCCTTATCCTACTCACACCTGTTTCTGCTCCTTTCTTTATGGTCTGTTTACGATGGAGATGTGCCTTTTTTTTATTATGGGTTCGTTCGACCTGTCTTAAGAAGAATGTTGGGTTTGACCAATGATTGATCATGGGCCGGGTAACTGAAAAGTGGGTTTTACCGTCATGCGATACCTCTGGTGTGGATACATGTGATTGGACAGTTTGTAAATGTTAGGTATTTGTCTGGAATGTGATTTTTGGCATAAAAAGGGATGACTTGCTTTGTAAAATTGAGCAGTCTCCTGAGAACTCATACCATGATGACTTCTAGGACTTCTGTTACTGGCTGCAGCCAATAAATTTGATCTTTGACGCCACCAAGAAGAGTCCCGTGTCTCTGTATTCTAGGACAGGTGATACCCGAAGACTTTGGGCGTGCCCCTGGCACCGCCGGGTCTTAAATAACCCGGTTCTTCAGTTGGCGCCCAACGTTGAGCGACTTCAGCGGTACCGGTCCAAGCCGGAAGATCGTGAGGAGCTTCGTGAGGAAATTCCGGAAGAGGGCCCCCACTTCATCGACCCCGGTATGTCGAACGTGGACTGAAGGTCTTTGCTGCAAGGCTTCCCGCTTTCCTGGTGGCTACGAAGGACTGCTGCCCTGACTGTCGCCCTGTCTTGGACCCATTTGTGATGCTTTGTACTGCGAGACGATAGACGGGTCTTCTGGTGGCGTGACTGATACCTCAGTTAAGTATAAGTGGGTCGCTCCCAGTCCTTAGTTTTTGGTTCTTTGGTTCTTAGTTTGTTTGGTCCATAGTTTTGATTTGAAAATTGCAATTTCCGGAAGTCAAAATCCTCGCCAAACTCTTGGCGACCAGACTTGTACCTCATCTGCCCACTCTTATACATCCGGACCAATCTGGATTTATGCCTCGTAGAAACACGGCGCTAAATCTGCGTAGGCTACACGGGGTACTGGCTCAGGCGGAATCGATCACAACACAAGCAGTAATACTGGCACTAGATGCCAAGATGGCCTTTGACCTTGTAGAGTGGAACTACTTGTTTGAAGTTCTGTCTCGTTTGGGATTCGGCCCCAAGATTATTGCATGGATTAGATTATTATACACTGACCCAGTTGCACAGGTGGTGGCTAACGGCCATATCTCGCGCACATTCCCTCTGGGGAGAGGCACTCGTCAGGGGTGCCCGCTCTCGCCATTGCTGTTTGCAATTTCACTGGAACCACTGGCCACCTTAATAAGGACCACGCCACTTCTGAAGGGAATACGCTGGGCGGAGGGTTGGGAGGACCGGCTCTCCCTTTATGCGGACGACATGCTGGTGTACCTAACAGATCCAGAACAAGGGGTGCCGGCACTTTTACATCTCTGTGACAGCCACGGTAAAATATCAGGATACACGTTAAATTGGAACAAATCGGAGATGTATGTCCTGAAGGGTCCGACTCCTGCGCTGAGTGTAGACTGCCCTCTAAAGACCGCCGGATCCTCATTTAAATACTTAGGTATCCATGTCACAAGGGACCCTGCGGAGTTCATGGATAAAAATCTGGGGCCTCCCATGGAGCGACTTAAACAGGATGTTAAGTTTTGGGCGGGGCTGCCTCTAACGCTACTGGGGAGGGCTGCACTATACATAATAATGTCCTTGCCCCGATTTCTGTATGTACTTGAAAATACTCCGTATCCAGTGGCTCCTAGATTCTTCCAGAAAGTGGCGGCATTGGTATCAAATCTTCTGTGGGGGAACCTCCCGCCACGTATTGCGCAAGCCAAGCTGCACAGGGGATGGTATAACGGCCGCATCGCGTTGCCTAATCTGAAATTGTACTATTGGGCGGCACAACTGAAACCCATCAACTACTGGATACATGCTCCACAAAACGAGCCAGCATTTCAGGCAGATAGGGCACAGCTAGGCACGAATAGTCTACTAGCTCCGTTATATGATCAGAGCAAAATGCGTAAACTGAAGGGACCCACCAGACTAACTGTGGCATACGGCGACAGCGGCATTAGGCTGGAAGGGGAGAATAACGAGACTTACACCACTGTGGGACTCTCGAGCTTTGGGCAACATGAGGAACAGCAGAGGCTTTTCCCACTGGGATACTATAGGGATATCTACAGTTGGGGATCTCTGGGAAAGGGGCAGTGTAGTACCTTTTGACAGATTGAGAGAGTTATACGACCTGGGAGAGAGGGAATTATACAGATACATGCAGATACAACATGCGTTGCTAGCTGCCATACCCCCGGACACTGAGTTGCCGGACTCATCCCCACTTGAAGACCGGCTTCTCACTGAATACATGATTGAGCGTGCGACTTCCCTTACAAACCGCAAACTACTGAACAACTTACCGGACCCACTGAACCGGTTGAAGGAGAAATGGGTGGGAGACACCTGTGAGATGGACGACCATGAATGGAATGAGGCGATAGCATCACCCAGGGAAGTGGGCATCTCCGCACCACTGAGACTTGTACAATTGAAAGTTTTACATAGGGTATATTACACTAGGACTATGCTACACCGCATTAACAGAGCACAACACCCTTACTGCCTTCGTGGGTGCTGGGAGGAGGGCACGTTTTTTCACACTATATGGGAGTGCCCCCGTATCCAGGAGTTTTGGAGGCAAATAATGCGAACAATATCACAAACACTAGAGATCTCACTGCTGCCCGATCCACGGCGGTGCCTCCTAAATGTATGGGAGGCTACTGACATGTCCAGACACGGTCGTACCTGGGTCACGGTGGGCTTGATAGTAGCTAAACGTGACATCGCACAGAGATGGGGGGCTACAGAAGTGCCAACGAAGGCACAATGGTGCCTCAACATGGACACGGTTATGGTGACAGAAAGGGCGGTGTACTCTAACAGAGCCTGTCCGGGGAAATGGAACAAAATCTGGACCAAATGGAACGTGTATAGAGGGGAGATTTGTAATCCCTTGCTGGAGGACGATCAGGACATGTCGGATGACGAAGAGGAAGTGGGTTCATGGACCTCACAGAGTCCCAGAGAAAGAGTGGCCACGGAACTCAGAATAAACCAAGGCTTCACAGACTAGTCTTAAGAGATAGAGTGGGGTGGATACCAAGGGAGTAGCGTCCGAGGGGACCTGAGCACACACAATTATGTGTTTTGGGGTTGAGTGGGACGATTCGGATGGAGGTGACGCAGGGGGGGGCGCTTCCCTACTCAACTAATGCGACTGATAACCAACAATGAATGACCACAATGTGATTCCTCAAGTTTCTTTTGTTTTGTTCTTGTTTTTGCGAAAATAAAAAACCTGTACTGATTGGCTGAATAGTAAATACGTAGCACCTTTTCTTTGAAGCAGTAATATTGGACTGTAAAAAGCATAACATTCGGATCCCAGTTGGATATTACTGCATGGTGTTTAAAAATGTGATGGCGGCCAGCCCCAGGGTTGTAGGCCTACAGCTGTGTAAACTCAAAAGGTGCAATAAAGGTTTTTGAGAAAAAAAAAAAAAGAAAAAGAAAATTGCAATTTCCAAAGCCGAGGGTCTTGTATATTTACGAGTGTATCGGTAGAGATAATCCCTTGAAGTTTGAAGCTCGATTAGTGAGCGAAGATGCCTAATCGTAGCAAATTTGGTACTTGGTTTGGTTGTGGTTGTAACAGGGATTCCCGATTGGAGGATTCATGTCCGATACCTCCAGTTGGAACTCCGACTTATGAGCTCTACGCTAAACACGGCGTGGGCCCCATTATGTTTAATGAAGTATGGGTCCGATACACTCGGAAAGACGGTGTTTTAAAATGGCCACATCATGGTAGCTATGACACAGAGATTCTAGATAATTTGGAAGTTAAATTATTTAGGAAGAAAGCCCGGCCGGCAATGTTTGACTCCTTTCGCCTTCGGCGTAAAGAAGCCAGACAACGAGAAATTAAACAAGCTAAAAGAGATAAAAGAGAAAAGGATGTATCAATAATGCAAGCTGCTAGGCAGTTTAAAGAAAACTAAGAAGATAAAGCAATTGAGGTGTCAGATAGGCAACATAATATGGCTATTGATCAATGTTATCCAGCATTGCCACCTAATCTTGAGAATGCAACAAAGGACCCTGTGAAGGATCCTTTGATGTCACATTTGTTGAGATTACCACCCCCTTATGCACAGAGTGCTACGGCACCTCCGCAACCTCCAGTTGCACAACCTCTTGTTGCTGTTCAGCCACCGGCTCCTCCTCAGCTGGTTCTTCCTCCTACGGCGCAGCCCCCTATGGGGCCGCCGACTTTGCTATCGGTTTTGTCTGGAACTACTTTGCCCTATTCTCCTGTACCTTCAACTTCTCTTGCTACTAACCCTACGCTTCTATCACCTCAAAATACTTTGTCTCCTGTCCTTATGACAGCTTCTCCTTCTGCTCGACAACGAATGACTGATACTGTTACTGGTCTTTTGTCTCCTTTCTTTGGGTCATTGAGTATGACCCCTGTTTCTGCACGTAAACAAATGCGTAGTCAGCTACCTGGTCCCTAAGAACGGGCAGTGTTAGATCTCTTGGCTCGCAGATGGGTTTCGAATGTTTCGAGGTATAACTTAGAGTCAGTTATGGATGTTTTCCAGCAGTGGGAAGCACCCAAGCAAAGGTATGTTTTTGAAGTTATGTGTACTCTCCTTCGTGAGGAATGGGAAGATAATGATTTGGGTTCAGTCCCAGTGGAGTTGCTAAATGCACAGTCTGAGTTTGCGAAAGGGACGATAGTGGGTCCCAGAATTGAGGAAGCAGTTGCGATGGTACTTGCGTTTAGGAGCGATTTCCCTTCTCGGCGACTGTTTGAGCCTGATTCCGCAGTTAGGAGAAAGGTACGACAATATCCAATGAGAGAGGTTCCCCAGTTTGGAGAGAAGGGGACCCAAACACTAATCCAGCTGTTCTGCCTCATTTTCAGAGAGTATGGGTACATGTGCCATGGAAGAGAGTAGAAGTTTTGGCCCTTAAACAGTCTTTACCTGATCCCCGTAAGAATCCAGCTGGCTATTACAAAGAATTGTCCCAGACAGTTGACGCATGCATCATGAATTTGGCAGATATAGATATGCTGTTGGGTAATGTAGTACCTCAACCTCTATGGGCAAAGATTCGTCACGAGGATCATGCAGTTGAATTAGGTGACACATGGCTCAATATTGCTGCTGCGGACGCTAGACAGGTTGGTGGTGCTAAACCTGAGGCTCTAGTGGCAGATCTACCAGGCAGAATTATAAATCTTATGAAAACAATGATGCCAGAGTTACGAGTAAATTGGGACAAGTTAGCAGCATGTAAGCAGAAGAAGGACGAAAGTGTATCTGATTTCTTCACTAGGTTTGAAGAGGCATTTATAGATCATAGTGGCCAAGATATGAGTACGGAAGGTGGACAAAGATTGTTCGTAGATAAGTTTGTCTTTAACTTACTTCCTGAACTGTGTAATAAATTTAAAGATTCTGAGAGTTCTTAGGCTGTTTCCTCGTCGGCCCAGATATTGGCGACTGCACAGTACTATGAGAATAGGGATAAGGACAAAAAAGACAGAGTAGAGAAAAAGACCAAAGACTTAAAGACAAAGGTTCTTTTACAGCAGGCGTATCCGCCTCGCTCGAATCAGCAAGAGTCACAGCAACGCCCACAGTTTCAGCAACCTCCACAGTTTCAGAGACCGCAACAGAACGCTGGGTATTTTCCTCCAAGACCCCCCTTGGGTTTGAATCAGTGTGCGTATAGTAAGGAGGAAGGTCATTATAAAAATGAGTGCCCTGTTTTACGACAACGTGCGAGTGGTATGCCGGCCCCGAGAGGTCGTGGTGGTTTTCAGCAAATGTCTAGGGGTAGAGGACGTGGTACATTACCCTCAGAACAAACGTTCCTTTCCTCCACAAAATTCTATAAATTGCTTTGATCAACAGAAAATTGCATCTGGTCGGTCGACTCAGTACTATGCTGATGACTAGTATGTTGAGAGTGAGAATGCTGATTATAATGATTGCTAGGACAGCCATAGACAAAGAGAGGGAGTAGTGTCGGTTCCAGTAGATCAGAGTGGGCCTTATGTTGCAGTAGCCACATCGGGTGTGGTAGAGCCTTTTCTTTTGGATACTGGTGCAGCGAAGAGTTCTATCATGCACTCTAAACTCCCTGGCGCACCTTTGTCTGGCTTAACTAATGTTTCGGTAAGATTCTCTGGCGCCCCAGTTTGTAATCCAGTTTCTAGTCCTTTGTCTCTTTCTATAGGACCTTGTGAATTGGAAGCACCCCTCATTTTAACGACAGGTGGTGGCTAGAATTTGTTGGGCTTGGATTTGTTGAAAAGGTTGAATGCGACATTGCATTGTTCTCCTTCGGGAGTACAGCTTACATTGGGTAAGAAAGTGATCTCTCTGATGTATTTGTCTAAAGATCGGCTTCCACCGGAATTGCGTTCTCTCCCTGATACTCTTTGGGCTACTGGTCCTAATGATGTGGGTCTTTTGGAGATTCCACCTTACGTTGTAACGCTTAAAGCAAATGTTAAAATGCCGCGTATTCCCCAATATAGGATTTCTAGCGATGGTGAAAGAGCGCTTTTAGCGATCATCTATGATTTGATTGAGAAAGATGTGATTGAAGAAACGAGAGGTAATGTGTGTAACAGTCCTGTTTTGCCTGTCCTGAAACGTACTGACTCTTCTCAGCCACCTGTTTACAGGTTTGTGATCGATCTTAGGGAGGTTAACAAGATCGTCGTTCCACAGTTTCCAGTTGTTCCGGACATTACTGCTTTGTTGACTTTGATTCCTGCTTCAGCTGCTTGGTTTTCAGTCATCGACTTGAAAAATGCTTTCTTCAGTATTCCAATTGCTGAGGAGAGTAGAGATATTTTTGGCTTCTCTTTAGGAGGCCGAAGCTTCCGGTTTAAAAGAGCTCCCCAAGGCTATTGTGAAAGTCCTTCTATTTATAGCCAGGCTTTGAAGACTCAGCTTGATACTCTTGTGTTGCCTGCTGGTGCTGCTCTTATTCAATATGTGGATGATCTGTTAGTGGCCGCTGATGATGAGAAAACTTGTAAAGAAGCTACTCTTTCTTTGTTGCGACATCTGTCGGACTTGCATCATAAGATGTCACCTTCTAAGTTGCAGTATTGTCGACAAGAAGTGACCTACTTAGGTCATCTCTTGTCAAAGGAGGGAAGAAGGTTGACCCCAGAACGAATTCAAGCGATTGCGCGAATGACTGTGCCAAGCACACAGAGAGAAGTGCGCGCTTTCTTGGGTATCATGTCATATTGTAGACAGTGGATACCAAATTTTTCTTTGCTGGCCAAACCTTTGTTGGCATTGACTTGTAAAGGTACACCGAATCCTCTCCCGTGGTCTGACGATTGTCAGAAAAGTTTTTCGGAATTACATGATGCATTGTGTTCGGCTCCTGTGTTGGGTACTCCAGACTATAGCAAGCCTTTCACGTTGTATGTGCACGAGAGAGAGGGATGTGCGTTGTCAGTGTTGACACAACCTTTTGGGGACAAGCAGCGTCCATGTGCGTATTTCTCATCAACGTTAGATCCAGTTGCTAAAGCATTGCCGAGTTGTTTGAGAGCTACAGCCGCAGCTGCCGTTTCTATTCGACAGTCTGCTGGTTTGGTGTTGGATAATACGCTGATTGTGATGGTTCCACATGCATTGGATACCTTATTAAACAGGACTAAGACACAGCACCTTACTAGTGCACGTCTTTCAGGTTACGAGTTGACACTGTTGGCTAGCCACGTTCATATCAGAAGATGTAACGTGTTGAATCCAGCTACATTATTGCCGATCTCTACAGAGATGGATGTCCAAGAACAGCATGATTGTTTTCTTCGCACAGAGGAAGAAACAAAAGCTAGAGTGGATCTTAAAGACACTCCTTTTGAGAATGTGGATGGTACGCTGTGGGTCGATGGTTCGTGTTTTAAGCTTCCGAATGGCGAGACGACTGCAGCGTATGCTATCACAACTTTAAATACAATTTTCGAGACAGCACGTATACCACAGAATTCTGCGCAAGCAGCAGAGTTGATTGCATTGACTAGAGCGTGTGTGTTGTCGGAAGGAAAACGAGTGAATGTTTATACCGATAGTCAATATGCGTTTGGTGTTGCTCACAGTTTCGGACGTTTGTGGAAAGAAAGGGGATTCCTCACATCTCATGGAACTAAAATTCAGCATGGGCAGTTGGTGGATGAGCTTTTCGAGTCACTTACTTTGCCAAAGCAAGTTGCGATTGTGAAGTGTAGCGCTCACCGGAAGGTTACGGATGATTTTGGCCGCGGTAATGCATTTGCGGATGAAGTTGCGAAGGAAACAGCGAAGGATATGATGAGCTGTATGTATGTTGTAGGACCAGCGAGATGGGTTATGGCTGGTGGAATGTGTGAAGATACGATTGAGAGTGTGAAATCAATACAGGCTGAAGCTACTGAAAGTGAGAAGAGCGTATGGAGAGAAACTACGGGTAGATTGGACTCGACTGGTTGTTGGGTTGAATTGTCAGAACACCAAAGATGGATGTTGCCAGATGCGTACGTGCTTGCAGTGGTTACTATGGCACATGGCTTGTCTCACATCAGTGTGAAAGGGATTTGTAAGTTGTTGGCTCCAGTATGGCAGAATGCTGGAATTCTCAAGTGTGCGGAGAATGTGGTCAAGAATTGCATGGTGTATTTAATGTATAATCCTGGCAAGGGAACCCCAACTCCAGCAGGTCACTTTGCTCCTCCGACTTATCCGTTCGAGGTTTTGCAATTGGATTTCATCCACATGGAAAGGTGCAATAATTTAAAGTATGTCCTTGTAGTTGTTTGCGCCTTTTCTAGATGGGTAGAAGCATACCCCCTAAAAGATAATACTGCCTTGTCCACTGCTAAAGTCCTGGTCAAGGAATATTTCCCTAGGTTTGGGTTGCCAAGGATGGTGTGGAGTGATAATGGAAGTGAGTTTGTGGGGAAGGTGATGAAGAGAGTGTGTGAAGGGTTGGGAATTCACCAAAAATTCCACGCTGCGAATCATCCCCAATCAGCTGGTTTAGTTGAGTGCTATAATGGCACGTTAAAGTTAAAGCTGGCCAAGATTCAAGCGAGCACTGGCCTCCAATGGCCCGATGCTTTACCGTTGGCACTTTTGATAACTAGAACTACAGTACATTCCCGGATAGGCCTTAGCCCCTATGAGATAGTTTTGGGCCGTCCGGCAAATGTTTGGGGAGGGCCGAGGCCAACGAAGTTTAGTGACATCGAATACCCTTTGCTAGTGGACTACTTGTATGACTTGACGACTAAATTGCGTGTCTTACATCAACAGGTTCATGATAAATTTCTGCCAGCTTCTGTGGATCCAGGTCACACCCTCAATCCTGGTGACTGGATTTTGGTAAAGAACTTTCAGCGAACCAAGAATGATCAGCCCCGCTGGACCGGTCCACACCAAGTCTTGTTGTCTACGAGGACCTCAGTGAAAGTTTTCGGGAAAAAGAACTGGATCCACGGCGTACATTGTAAGAGGGCGCCGTTGCCTCTGCCGTACGACCAGTGGGTCCGTGAAGGTATTGCAGATTCAGAGACTGAAAGGGTGCCGAAGTTTGCACCATTTAGTGACGCTGAGTTGGTGCGCAGAGGCTCCGAGAAAGAAAATGACGATGTCCTTCAAGAAGCTGTGCCTGTGTCTCAAAGATTAGACACTACTGAGCCTGAACTTTTGTTTCGTGATCAGACATTGCCAGGTAAAGGCCGTTATAATTTGCGACTAAGAGTAGTGGGACTAATAAAGTAAAAATTCTTTTCTTTGCTACTTTTGAAAATTCAGCTCTCCCATCTGAGAAACTGTTTTGACCAATTTTTGTTTTTCGAACCGCCATCCGGGTTCAGCTGTAAGGTCGCGGTATAAAGACTTGGGAGTGCAAGCCGAAGACACAAGGTCGAGGTTCTGGTTGGTCCTAGGGCATTCCCTGGACTGACAGACGCATTCCTTAGCACGGAAGAACCAACCGCCGCGAACAGCATGGTTAGAGGATGGAGTTTTTCGAGATGGAGAGACCTGTTGAAGAAATGAGTTTTAAGAGCAAAATGTGTCAAATTATGAGTAGAAAGTGTTTCCTAATATTATGTCTTCTTATGTTACTTAGCTTGATGATGTTTTTGATGGGAAATATTATATTCTCTTTTCAAGTGACGTTTGCTCCCACTACACAACCCATACCTTCTTCTACTGTTTCTTCTCATTCTTTTCATCCTCTGCCTGAACATGAATCCGTTAGAAGATTGGAATTTGTTAATAACTCCTTTGTTCAGCTTCTGCACCAACACCAGCTGGTAGTGAACACGACTAACTGTTGGGTGTGTGGCCTTATGCCTCATAATACTGATAAAGGTATTCCTTATCTGGTCCTGCCATTCAGCTATAATGGTTCTGTGTGGGCATACAGAACGATGTTCATCTATGCTCGTGAAGTCTATCCTCTACGTTCTGTGAAAGACAATCCAAAGAATAGTGCTATAGTTAAGGGAATAGTCGATATGATTAGAGGAGTTGGTTCCTATGAGACAATCCCGAGAGATGAGACACTAGCGTATATTGGATGGAACGTGACTGGATATGGAGTTAGTCTGAGTGAGAACCAGCGAGCGAAAAGATCCTCTCCAATTTGGATCGTACCCCATCAGGGTCATCTTTGTCTGCAAGGTACTGGCAAGAATCCGAGAGCTCAGTTAGGGAAGAGTATCTGCACTGAGACGTATGTTTTTGCGTCCCAGACTTCCCCATCGTTTCTAGCAGCTAAGGGTACCTATTTTGTCTGTTACGATAGAGCGTAGACATGGTTCCCCCTGATTTCTCGGGCACATGTTTTGTTTCGTTACTGTTGCCTCCTACATATACAGCTGCGGCAGATTACCACAAGACGAGAGTTGTTAGAGGTGTCTTCAGTAAGGAAGATATTGCAAGACAAGAATTAGGAGATTTTTTGAAGGGTTTTCTGCCGTTTTGGGGACCTATGGTTAACAGCAGGAACATACGGCAATTGACGAGAGTGGTTGAGTCCACTGTAGTTGAAACTGCCGGTGCCCTTAGTAACTTGACTGCTGAGCTCCAGTCGGATCGCCTTATGACTCTCCAGAACAGAGTTGCGTTAGATGTCATACTTGCAGATCGAGGTGGGGTATGTAAAGTGATCCAATCAAGTTGCTGCGTTTTCATACCAGACAATGCTCCTACGGTATACCAGGCCATTTCTAAGTTACATAAGATCTCTGAGTCTATAAATGTGGATAAAGGAGATTGGTCGTTGATTGGATGGTTTTGGGAACTGTTATCGACTTGGGATGGAAGATTCTGATGACCATTGGGATGGCTTTAGCGATTCTTTTCCTGTTCTGTCTTTGTGTGCAATGCGCTCCTGCTATATGTGGCCTCGGTGCTACTACGTGTGCAAGGAGACCTGTCCCAAGAGAGGTACTAAGTAATAGGATTATGCGCCAGCAACATCTCGATGATCTGATGAATATAGACCTGGACTCAGATTGACGTGAGTGTAGGTTATTGCCTATGTAAGGGCAAAAGGAGGGTCTGAGGTTCCGTGAATTCTGAACCCGTTTCATAAAGGTCATGGTTTCGTTACGAATTTGATATTAGCGAACCGTAACTAGTTAGTATGACAAGTATGAGTGTTTTTATCACGTTAGACCGATGGATTCACTACGTATTTAGGGATTTTGTTCTGAACCCTTGGGTTCCATTTTGTGTATGGCAGCCACTTTGTGGTTGCCCTCACATAGGCCGATGACTACGGCCGAACGAGTCTTTAGCACACGTACACTTTAGCTGACTTCTGAATGACCTGAGCGAACTGACCCTCTTGCCTGAAGCCAACCTTGTTAGGCCAGTTCCTTTCCCAGTAGCTGATCAAGATTGAGGATCAAAGCACAGGACATCATAAAACTTTTATTGCACACAAATATGCCTTATCCTACTTACACCTGTTTCTGCTCCTTTCTTTATGGTCTGTTTACGATGGGGATGTGCCTTTTTTTTTATTATGGGTTCGTTCGACCTGTCTTAAGAAGAATGTTGGGTTTGACCAATGATTGATCATGGGCCGGGTAACTGAAAAGTGGGTTTTACCGTCATGCGATACCTCTGGTGTGGATACATGTGATTGGACAGTTTGTAAATGTTAGGTATTTGTCTGTAATGTGATTTTTGGCATAAAAAGGGATGACTTGTTTCGTAAAATTGAGCAGTCTCCTGAGAACTCATACCATGATGACTTCTAGGACTTCTGTTACTGGCTGCATCCAATAAATTTGATCTTTGACGCCACCAAGAAGAGTCCTGTGTCTCTGTATTCTAAGACAGGTGATACCCGAAGACTTTGGGCGTGCCCCTGGCGCCGCCGGGTCTTAAATAACCCGGTTCTTCAAGGTGCCAAGCATCCGCCCTCAGGATGGGCAGGGGCCACGAAGGGGAAGCTTTAAAGGCCTGTGAGCTTCCCCAGGACTTTTGCTGCTTCCAGCAAATGGCCCCCACCGGTTCTGACCCCCACTCTGGGTGGGAGAATCTGCGCGAAAACCAGGTGAGTGTCACAACGTACCCTAGGTTGTCCGTATAAATGAAAATAGTGCGAGAATGTTGGTAACACTACATCGCCCAGAATGCTTAGGGGTGATGTCCTTTCTCACTTTTCACTTTCTGACTTATACTCCTCCTTGAGCAGCAGTCCGGTGCTTGTCACCTGACCCTAGGAGTAAGCTGTCCTTGTTTGCAGCTCTTGAAGCGCCTTGGATATCGAAGGATTTCCTTCGTTTTTTGTTTCCTGTTGTAACGCCCTTTGGAACTTTTGATGCCGGTAAGCCTGGGGTTCTTATTTCGCCTAGCCTCGATCGCGCACTGAACGTGCTGGGATCTGAGGCAGGCGCTACCATTAAATGAAAAAAGAACCGACGATTATACACGACTTTACTGGCCTCACGGTAAGGCGCCTTTGTTTCATTCAGTAGCGCGTTTATATTCGCGCTAATCCCAGAAGAAGAGCGGATGCTCTAATGGTGCCTGAATACGAACAATGAACATTTTTTAAAGTACACTGTACGTTAGGGGAATTCGTTTCTTGCTTTTGAACTTGCCAAAGACACTGGATTTTTGTTATGTTTTTTGAAACGACGTTTGGATATTTTCATGTTCCTAAGGAGTAAGACTGTGAAAATTTCTTTCTTGCTGGTCATTGAATCCTTTTGTGAAGAAACAGAAGATTCCTGCAACGCTATTTGAACTGTTTGCTTGCATAGGACTAAGGAGTATATTGTTCAAGTCGCAAAAGGATCTAATTGAACTACACTCATAGTATCTTGAGTGTCTTGCTACCTACAGAACCTTTTTCTTTACTTTTATGCTTTATTTTTGATGTTTTTGAATGAGTATTAGGAGATTCTTGCGGCTATATAAACTGTAAGTTATATCCACTCACATAGTGCATTGATCTACTCATAGGTCTGGAATGTATGATTGATACCTTGTCTCTCCCTCTGCAGGGTCTACCACCAGAGATCAGAGAGTTTTATACTTCGCACAGATATCCGAAGTTATCTGCTACTTTATTTTGAACAGCTGCACTTTATTGTTTCTTTTATCCTTTTTTCCCCTTCCCTGGCGGTGTTACGCTCAGTGGTGTTTGTTCACTCCACCCGGGGTGTGCCATTGCAGGGGATAGGGAGACCTAGCTTCAGACATCGCTCCTGCTGTACCTTACTACAGGTTAGTGCATCTGTATGGTTCACGACCGAGTGACAAGCCCAAGGTTACGTGCAGCCCGAACGATGGACACCAACACTGTTTTAACATCAGTGCTGGAAACTATGACTGCCTTAAGGATGGAGGTGGATGCCTTTAGGGGGGAGAATCTAGAAATGCGGAATGAGCTAGGCACACTTCGTAGGGAGGTAGCTGGTCTCGCTCAAGCTAGTCCGACAAGTACACGAGGTACTCCTTATATAAAGAGTTGGACTCTTCCTCCTCCCCAATCCCATGATGCCACACAGGTACATTCAGGGGGGTCTGGGCCATCCACCATTCAAGTGATTCAACCCTTGCAGCTTCCACTGGCTCCTCCAGAAAGATATTTTGGAGACCCAAAGAAATTTGGCACATTTCTGGGGCAATGTAAACTGCACTTTATGTGCAAACCTGCGGTCTTCCCGGACGATCAAGCTAAGACGGCGTTTGTTATGTCTTATCTGGGGGGCAATGCTGCCAGTTGGTCCTTTCCATTAATGGAAAGGAATGACCCAGTGTTGCGTAATTTTAACGACTTTTGCGAGGAGATGCGTAAGCTCTTTGATAGGAAGGCACATCAATTGACCTTAGATAGAGAGCTCATAACACTGAAACAGGCTGCGCAGGATCTTATCACATATATCACCTCATTTAATAGGTTGGTCGTAGAAACCGAGTGGCCAGTTGAGAAAAGAACATCACTATTCTATCAGGGCCTGAGAGGTGAACTGAAGGATGTGTTAGCACAGGTAGTGAACATGCCGTCGACCTGTGATGAGTTGATAGACTTGACAGTTCAACTAGATCATCGCCTTCAGGAGAGGAAGGGAGATAAACAGAGGTCTGATTCCAGGTTCCTGTTTACTAGAACGAAACCCAGTGCTGAAGAACGTCCTCCGTCTGTGGAAGGTGTGGAACCCATGCAGATGGGAGGAATCAGAGGTCCCCTCAATGCCGATGAGAGACAGAGACGACGGACCTTAAAGCTCTGTATGTATTGTGGAAAGTCAGGTCATTTTATCAAGGAGTGCAAGTCTAGAACCAGAACTTCATACAAAGACCTTCCTGGAGGAAAAAAGGCTTCTGCTGTGGAAAATCAGTCTGAGACGTCGGAAAACTAAGGAGCGCAAATAAGCAGGAGACCCCTTGTTTGCAGCTAGAGAATTTCGAGGTCTTCCCTACTCTGGCTAACACTGTACAGACTTCTGTTGCTCATATGAACGTATGTGTAGTATTGGAGATGCAGAGTTCTGGATCCATGCAAGTACATGCCCTTTTGGATTCCGGGGCTACTGGAAACTTCATGGATCAAAGATATGCATTTGAGTTGGGTATTCAGTGTATCAAAAAATTGAAGCCTGAACCTGTTAAGGCAGTGGACGGAACTGCTTTGACCTCTGGACCAGTATGTTACCACACTCAGATGTTGTCTATGCAGGTTGGGTCCACCCATTTCGAGATGATACAGTTCGATCTGATTGATGCCCCTCATTTTAAGCTCATTGTGGGGATGCCTTGGCTTACTTTACATGATCCATTGGTGAAGTGGGCAGCTCGCACCATAGACCTTAATTCTGTCTATTGTGCAGAACATTGCACTCGAGATATGAGTAATTGTCCTTTGAAACAAGAAACACCTGCATCCCTATTGGCTTCTAGTTGTACCACTCCTTCGGTGTGTTTCCTAGGATCTATTCCTGATGAATATAGGAAGTATAAGGATGTGTTTGATGAGCGGGAAGCCAGCAGACTACCTCCCCATCGGGAGTATGATTGTGTTATAGATCTGGAACCAGGAGCCTCTATTCCCTGTAGTAGGATTTATGCTCTAACAGAGGCGGAAAACACATATCTGCAATCGTATCTACAAAAGATGCTGAGTTCTGGATTCATCCGTCCTTCTTCGTCTCCTGCGTCATCGCCACTTTTTTTTATACCTAAACGGGAAGGTGGCCTGTGCACGTGCATAGATTATAGAGCCATCAATAAGGTCACAAAAAAGAACAGGTACCCATTACCCTTGATTCCAGTATTACTCGATCAATTGAAGGGATCTATCATCTTTACGAAACTGGATCTTAGAGGGGCCTATCATTTGGTGCAAATGCGGCGGGGGGATGAATGGAAGACAGCTTTCCGTACAAAGTACGGGTTGTACGAGTACCAAGTAATACCTTTTGGGCTTTGTAACGCCCCCGCCGCATTCCAATACTTTATGGACGATGTGCTGAGAGGATTATTGGATGTGTGCTGCATGGTATACATTGATGACATTTTAATATACTCTGCTTCTCTGGAACAACATGTGCCTCATGTGGCTGCAGTATTGGAAAGACTGAGTAGACATGCTTTGTACGCCAAGTTGGAAAAGTGTCTTTTTCACACAGAGGAAGTAGAGTTCTTGGGGTACGTGATTGGGCCGGGAGGACTCTGCATGGATAAGAAGAAAACTGATGCCATAGTCCTTTGGAAACCCCCTACTAGCATGAAAAGTCTCCAGAGTTTTCTTGGATTTTCTAATTTCTATCGCCGGTTCATCAGGGATTTTTCAAAGATCATCCAACCCATGACTCTTCTTCTGCGAAAAGGAGTGCAGTTTCATTGGACAGAAGAGGCAGAGCACGCCTTCCAAACATTAAAAGGTTGTTTCACCAGTGCACCCATACTGAGACATCCTGATCCTGCTCAGCCCTTTGTCTCAGGAACAACAAAGACTTCAAGCTCTTCTGCCCTCAGCACTGGGAACTGTGTTCTTTGTGCTGCAACAGAAGAAAAGCAACCCGACGACGTCTACGACGCCGCTGCCGACTCATGTCCTGAAGGCACCGCCGCATCATGACTCTGGTTTCACCGACGACACCTGCTGACGCCGCCACTGAACCACTGCTCGCACCGCGACCTGTGGGCACCACACTCTGCACCGTCTCACTTCACGACGACGCCTTGGTATCCCCGATCATGCTGCTCCACGCTGAAATCTACGCTGCTGCTTGCACCGTGGTTCGAGGGCACCACCCTCATCCCGCACTGCAGCCTTGGCCTATCGACACCGGCGCCATCGACTCCAGTTCGTCAACCGATAACGGCGCTTCAGCAACGACGACACCGCTGCTTGAACCGCAACCTGCCAGCGCCATGATGAGCACCGCATTCACTTCGCACCGCGACCCTGGTGTCACCGACGATGCCATCTGATACGAGTGACTCCATCCCCACCATAGAACACTGTCTCTTCCTGGTCCAGACCAGCCCTAGAACCTCATTTCATGGCACCCTCACCTACAGACCACCCGGACCTCACTCCTCATTCGCTACTACCATCACTGACCTCATCGCACCCCACGCCATCGCCTCCATGGACTAACTACTAATCGGAGACCTGAATTTCAACCTCGACAACCCCAGCAACCCCAACTCCACCACCCTCCTGGACAACCTCGCCAACATCGGACTGAAACAGCTTGTCACCACGCCTACCCACAAGGTAGGACACACCCTCGACCCCATCTTCGCAGGTGGGAACAACATCCGCTTCAGGCACAACATGCAACCCCCTTGGACAGACTACCATTGTGTTCACTTCCTGTTCAACAAACCTATGCCACCAAAAGCTGCCCCCCGCCTTCCTTGAAGGAACTGGAGCAGAGTCACTGAGGAACAGCTCAACTCCACCCTCAACCCTGATGCCCCCACCACCTCGACCAGCGCCAACCTCATAGCCAAAGAACTCCACAGATGGATCTCCAACTGCACAGACGAGGTTGCACCCCTACGCAACCCCGACAGACAGCGCCCCAGGAAGGCCACTTGGTTCACCACCGTCCTCCAAGAATCCAGATGCACCTGCAGATGTCTTGAGAAGAACTGGTAAAACAGCAAAACGTCGGAAGATCACACCAACTACAAGAACACCATGATAGAATGCCACCAATGCATCAGATCTACCAAAAAGACCTTCATCCAGAACAAGATCCTCGCCAACTCCAAGGAACTCTTCAGCATCATCCAGGAATTCACCAAGCCCCCCAGCAAAAGCACGGACATCCCCCCATCCCAAGACCTCTGCAACAAGCTTGGCTCCTTCTTTCATCTGAAAATCAAGGGTCTCTATGACAACTTCAATGACCAGACACCTGACTCCGTAAGCACCTTCTACTCCAGCAACGCCAGCCCACCATCTCCCCCTGGACCCCAATCACCACCGAAGACACCACTTCGACCATGAAAGGCATCCACTCAGGAGCCCCAATGGGTCCCTGCCCCCGCACATCTTCCACTGAGCCGCCACCGCCATCGCTGCAGAACTATGACGTACCATCAACACCACCTTAGAGACCGGCAGCTTTCCCGACGACTGGAACTGCGCAGAAGCCAGACCCCTGCTCAATAAGCCCTCAGCAGATCCCACAGACCTCAAGAACTACCGACCCATCTCCCTTCGCGGCCAAAGTAACCGAGAAGACCGTCAACGCCCAACTACCAAAATTCATCAAAGAAAACGCCATCCTCAAACCCTCCCAATCCGGATTTCGCATCGCCAGACAGCACAGACTCAGTATAGTATCCTATGCCGACCCAGATCATCCTCTCCCTCACCAAGGATCCCATCACCACCAGACTCAACTTCCAGGAAGGAATGAAGGACGCTGCATCCTGGATGAGCAGCAGCTGCCTAAAGCTCAACTTGGAGAAGACAGAGGTTCTCATCCTTGGACCCTCCCCCTCTGCATGAAACAACACCTGTTGGCCCACCGCCCTCTGCAGCCCTCCCACCCCCACGAACCATGACCAAAACCTCAGCATTGTACTCGACTCCTCCCTCTCCATGACCCGACAGGTCAACGCAGTTTCCTCCAGCTGCTTCAACACCCTCCGCGTCCTCCAAAAGATCTTCAAATGGATTCCCCCCTGAATCAAGGAAGACCATCACCCATGCACTCATAACCAGCAGACTGGACTACGGAAACAACCTCTACACCGGTATTAACAAGTCTCTGCTCTGCAAACTCCCGACCATTCAGAACACCACAGCCAGACTCGTCCTCGGCATCCCTCGACACGAACACAACACCTGCAGAACCTCCACTGGCTCCCCGTTGAGAAGAGTAACTTTCAAGATGGTCACCCACACCAACAAATGCCTCCACAACACCAGACCCCAATACATCAACGAGAGAATCTCCTTCCACTTACTCAAGAGAAACCTCCGATCCGCCGACCTCGCCCTCGCCGAAACCCCACGCATCTGCAGAGCAAGAGCTGGTGGCAGAGCCTTCTCCTACATCGCAGCCAAGACCTGGAACGAGCTCCCGATTGACACCAGACATGCCCCCTCCCTGAACATTTTCAGGAAGACACTCAAGACCTGTCTCTTCGACTGAATGGAGCTGCTTACCAACCCCCCCCCGCACCTCCCCCCCGCGCCTTGAAACCCTCACAGGTGAGTATGGCGCTTTACAACCCCCTGATTGATTGATTGATTGAGACAGGGGGTTGCCTCAATCAGGTAGTGGACTCTCCAAAGCAGCTTCCAGCTGCCTGTCTGCTTGGTAATGACCTGGAAACCTCAGCATGGGCTGAGGTAGAATTGAAAACCCATGCAGCAATGCTGGACAGTCATGAGATTGTGTGTTTCAAGGCTAGAGCACAGAGCTGAAAGCAGGGTGAAAAAGAAGTGTTGGAGCCTGAAAGAATGGCCCAACCTTCCAAGAGGAAAGGTAAGAGGACTGGGGAATCAGCTTCTGTATAGGAAAATAATCAGGACCCTTCTCCTCAGAGAGAGGACTTGGAAGCCCCAGAGGGAACTGAGCCTATGAAGCTTGACCCTTACCAGGTTGAACTCTTAGACCCAGGGGAACCCTCTAGGGAAGAGCTGTGCCTTGGACAGAAGAACTGTCCCACTCTTGAAAGCCTGAGGCAGCAAGCTGCTGCACAGGAAAAGGGAAATGTCAGTGGTACCCACATAGTCTATTGGGAGGAGGGACTACTGTACAATGAGGCCAGAGACCCCAATCCTGGAGCCACTAGGAGAGTTGTAGTGCCTCAGAAGTACAGGGAGTTCTTACTAACTCTAGCTCATGACATCCCCTAGCTGGACATCTGGGCCAAACCAAAACCTAGGAAAAGCTTGTTAGCCACTTTTACTGGCCCCATATTTCTCAGAAAGTAAAGGAGTTTATCAGCTCCTGTGTCACCTGTCAAGCCATTGGCAAAACAGGTGGACACCCAAAAGCCCACTTAATTCCACTACCAGTGGTTGGGGTTCCCTTTGAAAGGGTAGGTGTGGACATAGTGGGTCCACCTGAACCTCCCAAAGCATCAGGAAACAAATGTATACTAGTGGTAGTGGATCATGCCACTAGGTATCCTGAGGCAACTCCCCTTAGGACTACTACAGCTCCTGCAGTAGCCAAGGCCCTCATTGGTGTATTCACAAGGGGGGGGGGGGGTTCTAAGGAGGTGGTTTCAGACAGAGGGTCAAACACATGTGGAAAGAGTGTGGAGTGCAGTACGAGTTTACTGCACCCCATCACCCACAAACCAATGGTCTTGTTGAGAGGTTTAACAAGACATTGAAAGGCATGATTATGGGCTACCTGAAAAGCTCAAAAGGAGATGGGATGTCCTATTATCATGCTTGCTTTTCGCCTACAGAGAGGTGCCTCAAAAGGGAGTAGGGTTTTCCCCTTTGAACATCTGTTTGGCCATCCTGTCAGAGGACCACTCTGCCTTGTAAAAGAGGGTTGGGAGAAGCCTCTCAAAGAACCCAAACAAGACATTGTGAACTATCTACAAGGTCTAAGGTCAAGAATGGCAGAATACATGGAAACAGCTTCCAAAAATCTTGAGGCCGGCCAGGAGCTCCAGAAGCTCTGGTATGACCAAAATGCTGCACTGGTAGAATTTCAACCAGGGCAAAAGGTGTGGCTTTTGGAGCCAGTGGCACCAAGGGCTCTCTGGGACAAATGGAGTTACCCTTACCCCATCTTAGCAAAGAAAAGTGAGGTTACCTACTTGGTTGACCTGGGCACAAGAAGGACACCCAAAAGGGTGATCTATGTGAACCACCTTAAGCTTTTCCATGACAGGGCTGCCATCACCATGCTGATCAGGAGACAGAGAGTGAACCTCTCCCTGACCTCCTCTCTTACAGCCCCAAAGATGGGTCAGTGGATGGAGTTGTCTACTCAGACACCCTCTCTGCCAAACAGCAGGCTGATTGCAAGCAAGTCTTGCAACACTATGCTAAGCTCTTTTCCTTGATCCCTGGTCAGACAAACTGGTGTACCCATGATGTGGACACTGGGAACAGTGTGCCTGTCAAGAATAGGATATATCACCTGTCTGATCAAGTTAAGGAAAGCATCAGAGCTGAAGACAGGAAGATGCTTGATTTAGCGGTTATTGAACCCTCTGAGAGCCCAAGGGCCAGCTCAGTGATTCTAGTCCTAAAACCTCATCCACAGGGTGGAAAGAGAGAAATTAGGTTCTGTGTGGACAATAGAGGGCTCAACTCTGTCACCAAGACAGATGCTCACCCTATCACAAGAGCAGATGAGTTGATAGACAATTTGGGTGCAGCCAAGGTTCTAAGTACCTTTGACTTACCTGCAGGGTACTGTCAGATTGGCTGGGCACCAGGAGAAAAAGAAAAGACAGAATTATCCACACCTGATGGGCATTTTCAGTTTACAGTTATGCCTTTTTGTTTCAAGAATGCCCCTGCCACCTTCCAAAGGTTGGTGAATCATGTTCTTAATGGATTGGAGTCCTTTAGTGCAGCATATGCAGATGATATTGCTGGTTTTAGCTCCGCCTGGCAGGATCATCTAATCCACCTGGGGAAGGTTTTAAAAACCTTGGAAACTGCAGGCCTAACTATCAAGGCATCCAAATGCCAGATAGGGCAGGGAACTGTGGTATACTTGGGCCTCCTTGTTGGTGGAGGCCAAGTGCAACCCTTACAGCCCAAGATTCAGTCCATCCTGGACAGGGCAGCTCCAACAACCTAGACCAAAGTCAGGGCATTCCTTGGCATGACTGGGTACTACAGGATGAACTTACCTCCACGAAGATGCCAAAAACGGTAAACTGGGCAGTTAGCTGTCAAAAGGCTTTTGACACCCTGAAAGAGGCAATGTGCTCAACACCAATTGTCAAGGCTCCAGACTATAGCAAGCAGTTCATTGTGCAGACTGATGCCTCTGAGCTAGGGATAGGAGCGGTCAAACCCCAGACCAATGATGAAGGCCAAGATCAACCTGTTGCTTTTATAAGCAGAAGGCTTCTCCCCAGGGAGCAGCGTTCGAGTGCCATTGAGAGAGAGGTCTTTGCTGTGGTTTGGTCCCTGAGAAGAAGCTGAGGCCATACTTGTTTGGTACTCACTTCCTAGTTCAAACTGACCACAGACCTCTCAAATGGCTAATGCAGATGAAAGGTGAAAATCCTAAACTTTTGAGGTGGTCCATCTCCCTACAGGGAATAGACTTTGTAGTGGAACACAGACTGCCAATGCAGATGGACTTTCCAGGTTCTTCCACTTAGACAATGAAGAGTCTCTAGGGAAAGGTTGGTCTCATCTTCTTTCGTTTGGGGGGAGTTGTGTAAGAAAGTGCCATCTTTTTTGCATGGTTGTCCCCACTTTTTGCTAAACTGCTGATGTGCTTTGACTGAGTGTGCCCTGGATGCCTGCCAAACAGGTACCCAGGGCCTATGTTCTTTCCCTAAAACTGCATCTAAGACAAACCCCAATTGGCACTCTTTGGTCACAGATAAGTCCCTTTTAAATGGTACCACAGGTACCAAGGGCACTGTAGCCAGGGAAGGCCTCTAAGAGCTGCAGCCCTTATTGTGCCACCCTTGGAGGCCCTGTACCTTTACACACACACACTGCCTTTGCAGGCTGTGTGTTTTGGTGCAGAACAAAGTGT
Source organism: Lissotriton helveticus (assembly GCF_964261635.1). NCBI lineage: Eukaryota > Metazoa > Chordata > Amphibia > Caudata > Salamandridae > Lissotriton > Lissotriton helveticus. Next base: position 717,443,738 of record NC_136068.1, on the reverse strand, counting down.
GCCATGCCTACAACCCACTGCCCTGGCATATTTATTTATTTATTTATAAAGTTTTATATAGCGCGAACTTGATCCCGAAGGATATCAGAGCGCTTTACAATTTGAGGCAAAGGTAACAAATCAGAACATTAGTCTAACATGGGGAATCTAATGGGCATTGAATAAACTAGTACAAACATACTGCGCCGAAATGCGTAGACTGTCCATATCTCTGCATGAATGGTGAAATATTTTAGTGCTGAAGCTGTAGGATGACATGCTGGTGTGCCGCGGCATAGGGTAAAAAATTCTGTCACAGAAAACATTATAGCAGAATGTCATAGGGGAAGCAGGCAGCACCCACATGTTACATACAAGCTGCGACTGCCACCCCCCTAGCTGGGTGCATTATACCAGTAGTGAAGGTACAGGTGCATGAGCCCTATCCCCTACTGTGTCTAAGTCAATTCTTAAACATTGTAAGTGCAATAAGGCCATTAAGAGTATATGGTGCTGGGAGTTTGTCATTACGAACTCCACAGCACCATAATGGCTTTACTGAAAACTAGGAAGTTTTGTATCAAACTTCTCAGCACATTAACCCCACACTGATGCCAGTGTGGGATTCCATTAAAAAATGCACACAGAGGGCATTTTAGAGATGCCCCCTGAAAAACGACCTAACACGAGTGTCCAGGCTGAGTGGCTACTCACCAGCTGCCACTACCAGACATGTTTCTGGACCCCTGGGCCAAGAGCCTGCTGTTCTTGGGGGTCTGAAACAATGCACATCCTGGGACACGGTGCCAAGCCTCCTCCCCCAGGATGGGCAGGGTCCACGAAGGGGAAGCTTATAAGGCTTTCCGCCCTTGTGAGCTTCTCCAGGTCTTTTGCTTCTTCCAGCAACTGGTCCCCAAAGGTTCTGACCCCCACTTTGGGTGGGAGAATCAGCAGGAAAACCAAGTGAGGAAGAGAGGTGGGCCCACCTTTGCCAACCCAACCCCCATGGGAGTCCGCAGAAATTTTTCCAGGGGGGGCAACATTTTTACTTCATCACCATCCTCCGACATGATTGAGCACAAGTATTAAATAAATAAATAAAAAATCTAAGAAGACAAAGAGCTTAAATATACAAAGAAACCCATGGGGGGTGGGAAGAAAAATCGTGTGAGGCTCCACAGCAGATGACCTGGCAACTACAATGAAACAGAGGGAATAAAACAAGCATTGGCATAGCCAATAGGTCTCGCCTTTGGGACCTTATAAGTGTTTAGCCATGCAACACTTGATGTTGTTGCACCAAGGTTATTGTACTGGACAACTAAACACTTATAAGGTCCCAAAGGGGAGAGCTATTGGCTATGTCAATGCAGTTTTTTTTTTAAAGGACAAGCAGTGCTATAGGGCTCCGGCTGCCACTTAGTCCACCACATCCCACGTAGATGCTGCAGCCATCTTTGAATGGTTTTAAAGCCAATTCAAAAGCTGTCACCAGTGTATGTGAATCCCTATCTCAAATGTGAGACTGTTCTCCTGCTTCCCAATTCTATTAAATACAAATTATGTAAAAAGAGCATCGCTTTCTGAGCTGCACGGCTCATCCTACCCATCCTACCCACGTTTCTTGCGCAGATTTGAAATACTGATGGTTTTGGCTTCCCGGAATTCAACTGGTTGAGAGGTGGAGAGGGGTAGAGAGGTAGAGAGGTAGATAGAGGTAGAGAGAGAGAGGTGTAGAGAGAGAGAGAGAGAGAGGTAGAGAGAGAGGGGTAGAAAGAGAGAGGTAGAGAGAGAGAGAGGTAGAGAGAGAGAGAGGTAGAGAGAGAGAGGTAGAGAGAGAGAGAGGTAGAGAGAGAGAGAGAGAGAGGTAGAGAGAGAGAGGTAGAGAGAGAGAGAGGTAGGGAGAGAGAGAGGTAGAGAGAAATAGGTAGAGAGAGAGAGGTAGAGAGAAAGAGGTAGAGAGAGAGAGAGGTAGAGAGAGAGAGGTAGAGAGAGAGAGGTAGAGAGAGGTAGAGCGAGAGAGGTAGAGAGAGAGAGGTAGAGAGAGAGAGGTAGAGAGAGAGGTAGAGAGAGAGGTAGAGAGGTAGAGGTAGAGAGGTAGAGGTAGAGAGGTAGAGGTAGAGAGGTAGAGGTAGAGCGGTAGAGGTAGAGAGGTAGAGGTAGAGGTAGAGAGAGGTAGAGGTAGAGGTAGAGAGAGGTAGAGGTAGAGAGAGTTAAAGGTAGAGAGAGGTAGAGGTAGAGAGAGGTAGAGGTAGAGGTATAGAGAGTTAGAGGTAGAGAGAGGTAGAGGTAGATAGAGGTAGAGGTAGAGAGAGGTAGATTGGAGATCCTAGCATTTCCAGAGCATTAAAGGCACTACTCATTTGTAGCGTCATTCCTTTCACTGCACTTCCTGCTTTATCAAAATAACTAGGGCCCGCATATACAAAAGGATTTTGTGGTCATAAAGCTTACAATTTGCAGCATCACAGTGGTTGCTACTGCAAAACCCCTTTTTAGAGTTGTGTATAACCTTCATGATTGACAAAAGGGGTTCTGCATCTTACTCCATATTGGAATTTGGAGGGGCAGTGAAAAGGGTGCAATCTTCAAATTGCAATTTAGAATGACATGTATCAATGGTTTTCAAACGCAATGGCAATCGCAAACCATTGATCTGATACCAACACTGAGCTGCAGTTGGTACATGATTCAGAAAAGAAAAGTTGTCTCTGTGGGACAGCTTTCCCTTCGGGGATCATGTCAGGCGACAGTGAGTACAGACAGTGGTCCAGGGGCTACACTCGATGCTGCAATGAACATGAGGGACTGCCCCTTTGGAGCTCAAGGCGTAAACTCTTTAATCCATCTCATTGCAGACCCTTCTGTAATACTAGTGCTTATGGTGCAAAAAACAGGCAGACACACCCATTGCATCTCTGGGCGAATTGTGTAATTCGGTGCCGGGTCTTCTGCCTTCCTTAGTATGGAATGGGGGAGGATGCTCATAGGGAACAGTATTGCTAATGACATGAACAGTATTCTAAAACCTTATCAATCCCTTTTGCTGCACTATTTCTAATTCTAAAGTTCAAACAGTGCTCCTAATTCAATAAAGAGTAGACGTGCAACGAGTGTGGAGCTGTGGGAGAAGATTGTGGAGAAGTGAGAGAGGATTGTAGAGAAGTGGGAGAAACTGCTAACAGTACAAACACTCTATAACAGAGCTTCCATTGTGTGTGGCAGCCCGGGATGAGACAGTTCCCGGGCACACACACAGCCACACCCCAGTACTTCACAGGTCTTTAAAGACCTTTTGCTAATGAAGATTTGATGGTTTTCAACCCTTCCTAGGGCCCCTGCAGCTCCACTCTGCCTTTAACTCGGCCCTGCAGACAAACACCACTGTGGGGGCTGTCAATAGTGACGGACCGGTGATCCGGGGGGGGGGGGGGGCAAGTGCCCCCCCTTGCCCTCCCCTGCGGACGCCCATGCCAACCCCTCAGGTGGGGGAGGCGAGGTGAAGCACAACTCTCAATCACCGCCATCTGGCTGATGGGGGGACCCAACAAACCAGGGTAAGACATATGCCCCCCTCCCACTGGAGGGTGGCATAATAGGGGTGTAACCACCCCAAGGAAGGGACCGATTGGTCCCAACCTTTTCCTACCTGTAACGCCGCTAAATGTAGTTTTTAGGGGCCCCCCCAACCTTGCCTCCTCAGAGAAGAACCGACCAAGAAGAAATGAAGAAGAAGGACCAAAGAGCTGTGCTGAAACTAAAAAGAGGAGGATGCCCACTAATTTGGCCCCAGCCCTACCGACCTGTCCCCACCTCTAACCTGCTCCAGTGGAATTCTTGTGTGTCCTGCAGCCAGCAAACTCAAGAACTCCGAGGACCTGCCACAGAAAAGGCTTTGTCTCCCGTGAGCACCGGATTTGCTCACCAACAGACTCAGACTCCAGCCAAAACTGTGAGTCTGCACCACTCTGCACCCGTCGCGCACGGCCCGAGTTCGAGTGGCCCAACACCACGAAGAGGTCTCCTTGGCAATCTGAACCTAAGATCTGGTGAGCTCTAACCTCCCTTGAATCTCCAAGCAAAGCTTACAGCCTCTTTCTGGAGGCTCCCCCCGATCGTGACCGGAGCTGGTAAGAAAACCCGATGCCTAAAGACATCCCTGCACCCGAAGTCCCACGGCCTTAGGTGTCCCAACCGACGGTGTTCCAGCATCCCCAGGTATTCCAACTTACCTTTCCAGCCGGTGGTCACCTCTAGAAGATCTTCGTCCCCGAGCCTGCAGTCTTTTTTGAAACCAGAGAATCCCTATTGAAATCAACATGGCACCCAACACCAAACCAGCACTCTGCACCCAGTCGCCCCTGCACCACTGCGGGTGTACTTTGGGTGCTAAATCGGATCCCCCTTTGCCCTGAGCTAAACCCCAGGAGCTTTGCTCCCACAACCTTGTGGCCTGCTTCTGAGCAGCCACCAACTGGAGGCCCCCTATCCCCTTTTGGATAATATTGGGTCTCAGCACTCTGCACCCAGCCGCCCTAATGGCACTGAGGGTATTTTGAGAGTGCATCCTTGACACTGGGGAACACTGATTCTAACCCCAGAATACCAACTCCCACAACAAAGTACTTACCTGTTAATCAATAACTTCATTTCTCTCCACAGGAATACATTGACAGTTTTTCCTTGAAAAATGTTCTGTGTAGAGTGGTTTTTGTATTGAATTTAAGAAAACTGCAAATAACTAAATATTGCTTACTTACCTTTTCTCTAGGAAATGTCCCAGTGTGATATCTAGGTGAATCACACTGAGTAGAAAAAGTAACCCAGAAAGTAATCTGCAAAGTAATGCAAAGTAATCTAACAGTAATTTCCACTGTTTTGAAAGCATTTACAAACCTGTAACAAAGTAATTTTCATTCAGCTTGCTTGTATTGTTCAACCTGCCTTGAAAATTATCAAATACACTTACCTCTGCCAGGCTTGCTTGGTTCTAGGAAATAAATAAAACTAAATAATATTTCTATACAAATCAAATAGATCTGAGTTCAGTCTTTGAGTGTATAGCATCATTTGCTGATTGAGTGTGTAAAACAAATGCTTAACACTACCCTCTGATAAAGCCTTACTGCTCGCCCACACTACCACAAATAGAGAGTAATGTGCTATCTACTTTTACCTCTGCCTACCATTGGGGTTCCACTGGACTCTGTGCACCCGATACCTCATTTGGTATAGTATATACAGAGTCAGCTTCTACACCCTTTACATTAATAGCCTTGAGCAGGCTTTGCTGGAGACTGAAGCTGACTGCATTTGCCCGCTCCCTGTCTTGTTATACACAGAGGATGAGGTCCTGATATCCCGGACTGTAAGGGGATTGCAAGTTCTTTTAAACTCTTTCATTGATTTTATGGGGGACTTAGACTTGGCAGTTAATCTTTCTAAATCATTTGTCATGGTTGTGGACTCAAGATCAGCCAAATCAAATTATTTTAGAATCTGTAATCAAACTATTGCTAAGGTGAAAGTATTTTCATTTCTAGGAGTCCTGTTTGACTCCAATATGTAGTGGAAACCCCTGGTGGGTGAGCTGACTGAGGAGCTTTCAAAGAGGTTTTGAGATCTATTGCCGCAGTTCTCCAGTGTGCATCAAGGCCGGGCAGTAAACAACTCAAGACCCTGATGAAACTATATTAGGCTAAATACATTTCTAATGCTACATATGGCAGTGAGATCTGGGGTTATAAGGCACTTGGTCACTTTCAGATGACTGAAAATAAATTATTGTGGCAGCTACCCTGTGTCCCCCAAAGTACTCCCTCAATGTGTGCTCATGAAGAATTGGGGGTAGGTTAACTGAGTGACCTTTTAGCTCTCTAGCCATTGTTGACTGGATTAGACGGTGGTCCAGAGAAGCCCTTTCCCTGAACAGGTCGATATTGAAAGACTGCCTTGTGCTTGATGGGGCTTTAAGAAATCCTTGGATTAAATATATCAAGGAATCTTTTATACACCTGGGGAGAGGGGAGCTCTTCTCTAGCCCAGAAAGCATCTGTAAAGCGGATAGGCATTGGACAAAGTCCAACTTCTTAGAATGAAGGGCTCTGGTGTGAGAAGAGTTAGACCTTCAGAAACCCATGGTGCGGAAGTAGGTGTTATTGACAACGACTCAGCGGATGGAACCTTATCTCGCTTTAGTTCAAAATAACAGAGATCGCTATCTGCTCAAAAGGTTCAGATTAAATTTGCTACACTTGTTAGTCTCCCACAGAGGATGCTGTGATTTGGGGTCTTTGGGTTCCTGTGGCAGCAAAGACGTGTCTCCACAGGATACCCTTCATTTGGTAATGTTTTACAAATATTTTATTGCCCCAAGAAGAACTTTTATCATACCACTTGTGAAGGATAACTACATTTTTCAAGTCCGTCCTGGTCATTTTTTTTACAGCTTTTGAATGTTGTTTGGGATTTTTAGAGTCAACTGTTTTTCAAAATCTGTCATGACCTTGTGAAACTTACAGACAGGCTTTTTTTTCTGCAGCTACTGGTTGGGCTGTGAGGGGTCTTCTAATAGCTGCCAGGGGCTTTGTGACTGATAGTGCTCTCTTAATATCTTTTTTTAGTATTATATGTACTTTTATTGCGCTGGGTTGTTTTTAATGATTTTTGTATATATATGTGTTTTTATGGTTCTTATGAATCCAAATAAAGTAAATTTGAAAGCCTGTGTGATCTGGGAGACGTGGATGTCTCTCATCACAGTCTAGAGGGGAGGGGGGGCATCAAGCTCATGAGAATCATCAGTCCTGCTAAGTATCACGCATCAGGTTTTAGACTAATGCATTTCAGTGTGGTGGTCCGCATCACAGTGAAATGCATTGCCACGCATTATAGGCATAGCGCCTCAGCTATCAAGCCATTAGCACTGCCTACTGTACCTAAACAGTGGAGTGGCTGGCAGTGCACTGTGGCCTACATGTGCTGCTCTCGCAGGCTTGGAGTCGCTGGCTGAGCTAGTAGCGGCTGCTGCTGGCAGGCTGCTACAATGTTTCAACTTGGGAGATTAATTTCCCCACTGTGCGTTCTCAGACATGACTTCACGTTGAGGTAGTACCCAATGGCTACTACAGAGACATCAGCCCATTGTGTGATACAGGCTAACACCACAGGGAGTGACGTCAATTCAATTCAATTCAATTCAAGAGTCTTTATTTCGATTATTAAATCATAAAAGACGTTTACAACAGCTGAGCATATTCCATAGTAAAAATTTAAAATAACCCTCCAGTAACAGCTAATGACAATCACAATGCGCCGCATCAATTATTGGTCATCCATCAAAAATTTAAACACATAGATTAAATACATATAAGCAAATGTTCAATTATTAATTAAGACAGGTTAAAAACATAAATATACAATTCATATACATATATATATACAATTCATTTCATTTTACAGATATTATTTTAAAAACCCATTTATATTATTATAAAATTATAATTTTATAAATTCATAATTAAACACATTCTATAATCTCAGGTGACATGAGCCCATGAAAAACCATTTTAAAAGAGCCACTAAAATGTCACTGTAGGCTCATTTTACGAGCCCGGATGATCCACATCCAGTGGAGGAACTTAGCCACAGCTATAACCACGGCCTGGGAATTGTCAGTTCGAAGGATCCTGACAGACTCGCAACCTGTTTTGAGACCTAACTAAACACAAATGGGTTTTAACCAAGATATCCTAGGAACCTTATATTCAGGGCAGGCAAATAGTATATGCCCAATGCCTTCCCGCTGAGTGGGACAGAAGGGGCAGACGGAGCCTTGTCCACTCGCCACCTCGCAGTGAAGGCATTGAGTGGTAGTGTCCCCACCCTGAACTGATGATATTTCTTCCTGTCCCCCGGGATAGTAATCCAGTCCCAATAACCCTCAGGGGCAGGAGAATGTTTCATTCCTAGGAATTCCGCCGTAAGTGTTGGTTCAATAGAGCGGCAGAATCTTTTAACCTCAAGCATGTTCCAGTACAGGTCTCTAAATGTTTTTCTAGGTGGAAAGGAATTCCCTGTTGTGTCATTCCACAATGGGGATAGGCCTATAGCCATATATATTGCTTTTACCTCCCTTAACCATAATATTTTGTGAGCCCTATCAGCGTCTTTAACCTCCAGAAAGGCTCGAGCATACTGGGAAAGTTCTGGAGTGACCCATAATCTCCTCCAGTAGGCAACTGATCTATATCTGGCCATATCTTCGAGGCATTGAATTCCCAGGTCGTAGCGGAGAGGAATCAGCGGGGTAGAAGCCGGGAGGCCTGTAATATTGTGCAAGAATTTACTTTGCGCGCCCGTCAGCTTCTTTAAGTCACTAAGTCCCCACAATTCTGCCCCGTAGAGGACTGCCGCGCCAACTTTAGGCATCATAGATCTTTAAAACTGGGGTAATTGGCCTAGTATGTGACAAATAAAACTCCTTGGTGAGTGCTCCCGTCAGATGTGCATGCTTCGTAACCAGCTGGCTAGTGTGATGTCTCCAGTCTAATTTGGATGATAGGGTGATACCCAAATAGGTAAAGACTTGGGTTTGTTCCAGTTGGACCCCATCCATAACCACCTTCCCTCTGACATGTTTGCTTTTATGTAAGACCATGAACTTAGTCTTAGTTGTGTTAATGACAAGTCCATGGTCGTTGCAGAAGACTTCTAAAACATCAATGGCCTTCTGAAGGCCCTGCTGTGTTTTGGAAATTAGTAACGTGTCATCTGCAAACATCAACAGGGGGATCAGCTTACCATCCAACTTCGGTGCATCAGTTGGTTGCTGATCATAGTAGTTGATCACCCTGTTGATTTATAGTGAGAAAAGTGTAGGGGCTAGTACACACCCTTGGCGAACTCCCCTTGCGATTGGAAATTTATCAGTTACACTCCCCTGCTGGTTCCAACGGACTCTGGCAAAATTTTCCTCATGTAGTCTAATTAAGAGAGACAGGATATCTAATGGGATGCCCTGATCTTGTAAAACTGCCCACAATTTTGCACGTGGCACTAGATCGAACGCTGATTTAAGATCAACGAAAGCTGCAAAGAGCATACCCCCCCCTAGTAGAACTACACGCCAGTATATTAAAACAAATCTAAAAACGTGGTCAACCGTACTGGTATGGCTGCGAAACCCGGCCTGGAGAGGCGATAGGACATTGTTGGCCTCTATCCAACCCTGGATACGCTGCAATAGAAGCCTAGCCACCACCTTTTGTATGCATGCTATGAGGCTGATTGGCCTGTAATTTCCTGGGTCCGAGCATTCCCCCTTCTTAAAGATTGGAATAATCTCGGCACCCTTCCAGGACTCCGGTATAGGTGAGCCCATAGCAATGCCGTTGGCTAACAAGTGGATATAAGAAGCCCAAAGATCTTTGTCATGCATGAAGAGGTCCGCTGGAACTAAATCTAGGCCTGGAGCTCTAGCTTTAGGGATACTGTTCAAAGTCTTAATAACTTCTATTCTGGAGAAGGAAAGGTGATTTGTGCCCTGGGTTATATTAGAAAGGACCTCACACTCATCACCATTTTTATCAGTAGACGCAAACTGGGATGCATAGTGAGCAACCCAGGCATCAGGCGAAACATAATTAATAGGTTCGCCCCTTTTAACCCCCCTTCCCCATTTGACCATATCCCAGAAGGAGCACATTGATCTTTCTCCATTGACACTCAGCAACACCCTCCAGTATTCATCATCCCAATCACGTTTTGCCTTATATTGAGTTTTCTTATACATGACACGGGCAGTCTTGATCCTGACTATATCTTTGGTTTTAACTGCGTCGGATAGGGCCTTATACGCAACCCTACAAGACTTGCCATACCATTGGTCTTCCTTCCTCACTGGCCTACTCTGTTTTTTAGTCACCTTTTTAACAAAGTAACATCTTAACTGATTAAAAATTGTATCATGGATCAGGCCAGTATTTGATACGACTTCCTCCACAGTGGGGTTGTTCTGGAGTTCCACTATAGCCTGGACTGTTAAATCCCTCATTGCAACAATATTTTCTTCATTCATTGCACAGTTAGCCCATCTTACTCGTCTATAATCGTTTGAGAGGGCTATTTCCACACAATCATTATGGCCCTCGCTTTTGGGTAATTCAAATAGCCTGAATGATAGAATTAATGGGTCATGGTCGCTCTCTACCCGTACCACTATCCGCATATCCTCAATGCTGGCCCAATTCTCTTTGTTAGTGAGGATATAATCTATACGGCTATGGGATACACCATTGTTGAAGGTAGAAGCGCCCTGTTTGTCGGAACCCGTTCTTCCATTTGTAGCACGTAAGCCGTGCTCTACGCATAGGACTTTAAGTTGCAGCGCGGCCTCAGTCCATCTTGTAATGGGTGGTATTGTCAATTGAGGGATATTCCAGATATAGTCCTCTTCCACCATTAGGTCTATGTCATAGCTGTCTAGAGGTTCGAAACAACAATTAAAATCTCCAGCTACAATAATATTACCCTTTGGGCAGTAACGCTTAAGAAGAGCGTCTAGTTGGTCTACTGCTTCAGTGGGTTTACCATCTGGCAGCCCCTAGAGTAAATATTAAAAATAAATAAATCCTTATGATCAATACATTTAAGTTTGATTAACAAGATATCTGGGCTGTTAGTATCCAGCTCGGTAGTGGAATACCTACTATCCTGCTTTACCCATGTAAGTAAACCTCCCTTTGGTCTCCTCCGCGAAGTTGGGCCAGGTGGAATATAGAAATTTAAATATCCTTGCTTAAATTCCGGGGTTACCTGCCATGTTTCCTGGAAAAGAATTATATCTCTGGAATCTAAAAATGCTAACCAGTCCAGGGATGTTACTTTACTTCTTAGTCCTGCCACATTCCATGAAACCAAAGTGGGTACATATGGGTGGGTGGTATTGTTAGATTGGACAGGGGAACCAGTACCCTCCATACCCTCCTCTGTTAATACACCCCCGAATTTGGAAGCCTTTTCTATCTCATGATTTGGGTCAGTTCTGCTCTTTGCTAAGCCATCGATCCCAAAAAAGATAGGATCTTCCAATGAGATATTTACCGGGGGCAAAGTTCTGTATCATTTCTAGATAGCTGTGATTCCTCGTGGTCTCCCCCTCAGTTGGAGGGAGTCAATCATTCATATCTAGAGAGTTAAAAACCTCAAATCTATTACTTAGCGGTAGGGTACTGCTTAAAGGGACAACCAAAGGCAAACCCTGGTCCTTTGTAAGTGTTCCTACTTCGGGACATGGGAGGTAAAAATAACCCAATGGAAGGACATTTACAGAGTCGTGACGAATCCTAAACGATCCGGTCTGGCTAAGAAGAAGTCTGACCAATTCTGGTGAGCCAAAATTTACAATAACGCAGTCCCCCTGCATCCCCTTGTTTAGATGTCCCAACCAAGATACTCTACGAACCATCTTGAAATTGGCATATAAATGTTCTCCCAAAACAGTTTTGATACTCAAGAAATGTAAGGCCTTATTTTTCAATGCTGACCAATGCTCTACCTCACCATCTGGAAGTTTGGGGACATTAACCAATATAACAGTATAGGGACAGGCCTCCGGGGGTAAATGAAGGGTAACTTCCCTTGAAGAATTTTTAACATTTGGGAATAATCTCCCACTCGGGCCCTTAGGGGGAGACTTAACTGGGGGATTTACGGTTGGAGTAACTAGAGGTAGCCCCGGGGCTGTAGGGACTTTAGTACTAGTAGTCTTCGAGCTTCCTAGGTCATTAGGCTTTTTACCTACGGGAACAGGAATATTTGTAATTGGTGCTAATGTTTTCTGAACCCCTTTGTCAGGCTGACGGTCACTTCTAAGATGGCTTTCCATAGAATCCAGCCATAGAATCCAGCCTGCGTTCTATCATCTCAAGTTTCTTCATTACTAGACGAAGAAGGGCTCCGAATAACTCCTCAATATGCCCAATCAACTCCGGCATAGTTCCTTCAGTAGGACCATTTGGAGGAAGGGACTGTGTATCAGACCTGAGATCGGGCGCTGAACAAAACATTTGAGGAATAGAATTTTCTTGATTTTCACCCAACCCGGTTGCAGAATTTATATTTTTGGCTAGCTTTGCTTGTTGGCGGCTACCTTTCGGGGGGCCACAAGCTTTTGTTGGCAGCTACCTTTCTGGGGCCACTAGCATGACGTCACATCCTGCTAGTGCTCACTGCTGCTGGAGTCTGTTGTGGTAGGCTGCTAGTGCTTCACGTTTTGAGGCGATTTGAAATCCTGCACAGCCTGGCTGTCTGCTCGCACCGGCCGTCACGTTGCTCAGGTGCAGTAAGTTTTTAAATCATGACTGACGACGGCGCCACAAATTCAGTAATTGCTGAGGGTCAGGGAGGCGAAGTGACGTTGCAGCGGCCGCCAGGACTCTGTCACTGCCTGGCCTCACTAAGGAGGTGTGCAGCAAACCCAAATTGTCGTGATTTACAGTCTCACCTGAGCCTGCCTTGCAAGTTCTAAGTTGAAGTAAGTGAGACTACAGTCAGTGCTTACTGCTGCGGTGCACCCTAGAGTAGAGGTCTTCAAACTTTTGGATGCCGAGACCCCCCTGTCAACATTTTGAGGCGTAAGGACCCCCTCTTGACAAAAATTTCTAAACCTGTAGGCAGGGCTACTAGAATTATGAGGCAGGTGAGGACAAAATTACGTGACAGTCTTGACTAAATAGTGTGGGAAGAAAATGTAAGTGATGTTATGTGATGCTGCGTATTTTGGGTTAGCATTGCTTCATTATTTTGACATTTTTTACACACAGTAACACTGAGAAAAGATTTCACCCCATCAGTACCCGTTTATAACCAAAATACAGCAATTAACATCAGGAAGATTTCTAGTCAACCTTTGAGAAGGGCCTTCCACTCCGCAGGAATACCTGCTGCCAGATTAGAAGCTCACTTGGCCATGGCCAGGAGAAGCAGGGGTCCCGAAAAACCTGGCAGTTTTGTGCAGAGCTAAGCAGTTTACCCATGCAGCTTTCCTCTCACCCCCTCCCTTCCATTCCTCTCTCCTCTCCTAACCCCGGATCCCTCTCTCACTTTGCAGGCCATTTTCTTTCACCCCTTTTTACAACATCTGAACTCTCCCCATTCAACCTCTCACTTCACCTTTAATCACCTCTTGCCATTTTGTATTTTCACTGCCCTCATCTCGAACAGTCTCTCACCTTTATCTCATGGCCTCTATGGTACCGTCACCTCCCGTGCCCCTCAGCACTTCTCATTCACCTCATCTCTCCATTCAAATTTTTGTCTATTTGTATCTTACACCTCTCCAGTCCCCCCATTCAACTTTCACATCTCCCCTTTGTTCTAACAGAAGCCCTCACCTTTGGCTCACACTCACTTCTTGGGTGTCCACGCTTCTCTTTGGGAATTCACATTTCTCCTCATCCCTGTTCTCTTCAATCGAATTCTCTCACTCCCTTGCTGTCCTCTCTCATCCTCTCATCTCTCCTCACCAAGCATACAGGTCGGACTCTGCTTATTGTTCCCTAATTAAAGAAGGCATGAGTTGTCTGTCTCGCTGTTTTGGTGCAGGCCGCGCAGTTATGGAACTTGCACCCTCCTTTGCTTCGCTCCACCAAGAATCTATTATCCTTTAGGAAGATATAAAAACCTTTCTCTATGCTCTGTAGGTTACCCCATTTGGCTGGTTCTCCTTCTCCTTCTGTGTGTTTCTCATTTGCATACAGGCAGCAGATGATTATTAGCCCCAGGACATCTTTTGGTAACAGTAGCACACTACAAATGTAAATAATAATAATAGCCAGAAGGAGGGGAGTCACTACACCAGAAATTCAGAGGGGACTAACATTCCCAGCCAGGGCTGGCCCTAACACTGGTCGCACATGGTGCAACAGTCTTTTTTGGTGCCCCACCCCCTTTTCCTCCTTCTCCATGAATTCCTTCGCTGCCATTCACCAACAATGTACCTTTCTGACAAACATTTAATTTTTTTATAGCGCTATTCATAGTTTACTCACACTCAGTTCTGTGATCTGCGTGGTGCACGTTCTTTGTAGCAGGCACATTCACCCTCTGCACACTGTGTGGGTGACAAGAGTGCCCATGTGAGTGCACGGTGAGCGATGCAACAGTGCGAGAGTAGGCTAAGAGGAGTGACTGCAGGGTGAGTGAGGTGGCGTATGAATTTGGGTGCGGATGCAAGTTCAGAATGAGACGAATGAATGTATGATTACTGATGGGCTTGTTTGAGTGAGTTGCATATTGAGCAGTGAGTGGGTCAGGTGAGTGAAGTGTCACATGAGTGCAGGATGAGTAGTGTACTCATGTGACTCCAGGGTGAGGTATAGGGTGAACAGCGCAAGTGCATTGTGAGTGCAGAGTGATCACTGTGAGTGCAGGATGAGCGGGTGAATGGTGTAAGTGCATGGTGATCAGTGTGAGTGCATTGTGATCACTGTGAGTGCAGGGTGAATTGTGTGAGTGCATGGTGATCAGTGTGAGTGCAGGGTGAGTTGGAAAGTGAAGGGCGAGAATGAGGAGTGAGTTGTCTGAATGCAGGGTGCATTCACAGACACTTGAAGTAACTCAGCATGTTATTGACAGCGGCGTAGGGTTTAAGATCTAAGTTAAACTACTGCAGCATTAATCCGGGGTGGAGGAAATAAATAATGTGCTGATCCTGCAACAAACTTACAGTCCTATGGTTAGGGTTGCCAGCAGATTATTTTGATGGCCCAGTCGGTACAAAAATAAGCATTCACCTAAAGCTGTATTTTCAGCACTTATGTGCATACTTCGAACAGCAAATATAAATAGAAAGCACTTTTAATTGTCTTCTAGGGCTGCCGCAATGATCCATGACTGACAAAGAGAAAAAAAGACAGAAAAGTCACATAACTAATGCATACATACTTTTGTATTTAAAAGTCTATTTCGTGTCAAGAGGGGGTCTTTGCAGGCTCTGTAAACAAAACAGGCAGGCATTTTTATGTTGGCAACCCTACTTTATATTCATTTTCATTAAATGCATTCGCACACTATAGCAGTAATTGTAAAGTACAAATGTAAGCCACAGGCACAGTGGGGGCCCAGGGGGTACTGAAACCAGGAAAAAAACTAAGCCTCTGTAACTAGTTTACAAAGGCATGTAAATATGCAAATGGTCTTTAAAGACCTGTTAAAAACTCGGGCCTGCCGGAGATGACTCCAGACACTGCCCAGCTGAGCCCCCAGCGGATCAAGTTGCACTGAAGCAGCAGCCGGGCTGAGAGACACGACGAGGGAGGAGGGGGGCTGAAGCCCTTGGGCCTGGGCAGAAGTATGACGGTGAAGGCGCGACCCCCTTTGCATCGCTCCACGGCCCCCCTGGGGGTCGCGCCCCACAGTTTTTAGGGCCTAGAGTGTGGTGTTAAATAATTCCTTTAAAGGCAGCGCACGAGCAGGCAGCTGTCTGCAGTCAGTGGGTGTCAGGCGTTTTACAGTACTGTAGCTCAAAAGCCCTGGCATGGCTTCAGGTGTGACTGCACAGCACCGGGGCATGTTGTGCCACATGGTATTACATCAAACAACATCTTAGCGTAGTCTTATTAATGCAATGTGATGC
Source organism: Lissotriton helveticus (assembly GCF_964261635.1). Taxonomy (NCBI): domain Eukaryota; kingdom Metazoa; phylum Chordata; class Amphibia; order Caudata; family Salamandridae; genus Lissotriton; species Lissotriton helveticus. The sequence goes on along the minus strand of NC_136068.1, from coordinate 717,428,122 downwards.
AGCAAAAAACTGTAAGGAATATGTTCTACCTTACGCCTCTGTCGTCACAGTTCTGCCATTTCCAGACGTGAAACTACACACAGTGTGCATGAACGCCATAAAAACCAACTGTCTAGTCCTCCAAGACTTTTACACCAGAAAATATCCCTATCTTTCTAACGCTAACTATCCCTGTGTGAAAGGCACGCATATTCCATGGTGCACTGCAAACATGCTTGACTTGTGGCATGCTTTCATTTGGTTAAGGTCTCAGACCTAGTTGCCCTGGTACGTGCGTGCACGTTTTGGTTCAAGAGCTTCAAGTTTGCCAAGTTCATGTGCCCAGGGTGTACTAAGCAGATTTAATCTCTGCCACGTTAATCGTAGCACCAGCCCCCGGACATCATGGTTTTGCCAGCCCTATAGCTCTCTGTTGTGGCTGGCGCGGGCTGATGCATGTGCTATTCTGTCACCTAGGGTGAGACAACTGCACTCTACAGGAGGGACACACATGTCCTCCAGCCCTACTGGAACTTCGGCAGCAGCTTCATGTGTAGGCAGTGCTACTGACATGCTTCTGGTCTGTGCAGGCTGAGCAGCAGCACATTTGTTTTAATTTCAAATTCCTGCCAGGACCAAGAATTGCTTCTGGCGCCGGCCGAATTAATAATTTGACGACCTCCATGACCTCCTCGACAGGGCTCCTTTCCCCTGGCAGTGGGGCTTCTTTGGTGGCTATGCCAGACATGGTGAGAATGAGAGTGGGCGCCATGTGTCTAAACACAGGGCACAGCTCTGAAAGTGTGCCATACCATGACCTCTCACCCTCACTACAATTTACAGCTGCAGATTGGCCAGTCTTGCCCCAGCACATCACAACACTGTAACATCATCGGTCTGCAGTGAGTGACCCCACAGACTCCAGCTTCAGCGACCAGGCTGAGCAGCAGGAATTATTTGCCCAACACTCAGTGACTCTGTAGGTAAGTGAAAGATAACGTGATGAGTAATCATGTTCCTGCTGCAGAGAGATCAGACTTGCCGCATAAAACTTTTGACTCCCCAGTAGCACAGAAAGAGGGTTAAATAATATCCCTTCTGCAAAGAACGTGTATCCTGCATATCACAGAACAGTATTTTAAGTGAGGGGTTTACTGCTTTTGTCACAGAGATTGTTTTGTTACTTGCAATTCAGAAATGTCAATCCTAATCTAGACAGTGACCTTAAAAGTGTTATCAAAGACTTCACTTGCATATAAAGTGCATAGTATGACCGGAGTTGTCGTGACTGAGCTTTCCTGTACTGTGGTGATGCTCGCTCTGTCACTCACACTAGTGCCAAAGTACTTATATCCTAGTTGTATTTCATTCAGTCGTTACAGCTCTGCTTACAGTTCTAAACTGACTGCTAATCTGACTGTGCTCAGCAGTATAGAACTGTGGCTGTTCGTTAGTTGAGGTCCATGGTCAGCGGCTGAGGAGCACTTCTTCACAGGCTCTTTTACTTCAATAAACCGGTTAAATCTTACCAGCAATTTAGCATCGATTTATCACTACGAGACCCTCCTGTGTGCAGTTAGTGTCTTTTGATTTCTGGTGCTTGCACTTGCAGCAGTTTTAAGATCTTCTATTCAGTCCCAACCTCATGCAGCGAGGTAGAATGAAACTCCAGGACACTTGCCACAGCATCGTTAATAATGGACTGGAGCTGAGTCGGGGGCATGATGGAAATCGAAGACACCATCATCGACATCGCCCTTCAAGATGCCTTCGAGTAACGAAGCACTTTCTGCCTTTACCCATTTCTGTTTTTGAACAAGCGAATTGACTTTCTGCAACGGGTAAGGGCTGAGAGGAGGAAGCGGGAGCCGGGAAATTAAATACCACTGTTTTATTTTTTTATCTAATTTTCCTGGTTAGTTATTCCTAAACTATTCGTGCCTAGGGATTCTCATTATCTATCTTTCCTAATACCAACACCCTCCCCCTTCAGTATTCCACCAAACCACTCGCACACACCTTACGCTACAGAGTTATTCAATAAGAGGCGACTTTAGTCAGATCAGACAACTATACATTTACTGTCGCTTTTTAAAAAAAAAATCAAAAACAGCTTTATTGAACTAGGACGGGAACAAGCAAATTAGAACAAACATATACAGGGCCAATAGGAGCATGCGTTGTCGCTGATGGGACTTCACTGACGGCAAAAAAATCTACTCTGTCTATGCTTGAACTTTACGTGACCCGTGCGTGATCAACCATTGGTTAGATTTTGACCGTCTCGCAAGCCCCTTGACCAACCACTAGTCGTTCCCAAAGGTGAGGAGGAGGAAGCAGGAGGCGTAGGAAATCAGGAGGAGGCCCGCTGCAGGCCTAGCTAGCACGCCGCCGCCGGTAAAAGGTAAGCCATCTGCACCGGTCTATTGCCTCTTTGTCTGGAGAATAAGCACTGAAATTCTTCAAGTCACAGCCTCTGGAACCTGGAGCGATCAGAGTTTCCGCTAAAGACGGCAGGGCACTGGGCCAATGCTGATGTTCGCAGGATGTGATGTTTGTTGTGTTGTCCAGGCTTTATGGGAAGCAGCATTCCCTTCCACCCTGTACAGTTGCGTAGTCAGTTATCCTGTTGAAGTTCTGGATATATGTGACGTATTCTTCCGACGCAAAGACAGCGACCGCTACGGCATTTCCTGCCCATCTTGCAGGGGATCCCAAGCACCTGGCTCGCTGGATAATGGGTTTTCGTGTAATTCATACACGTCCCGTGTAAGATCTGCTGAATGCGTCGCCTTTTTCCGGACTCTGTATATCGCCGCACTAATGGCCCATTGTAATTGCACCCTAGTTGCTAATTGGTTCTGCGCATTTGTGGTTCATAGTGTGGGTGAATTGTCACACATGGGAAAATTGCTTATTGTGTTGTCATTTAAGTGGTACTTCTTGTCAAGCTGTTAGTAGTTGCTTATCAGGTCATTTTGTGTTTCACAGTAGGTACACACGCATCGCAACTTTTCTTTTGTAAACTTTTTATTTGAGCAACATAACAAATAGCACAGCTTTGCAAATGACCCTTGGTGTTTAACCCACACCCCATTTTGGTGCAATGTTACGTTTCGCTAACGCCCATCCCAGTGAAACCCATGCTTTCTCAGTCTGGGTGAGGTCTGTGGCATCGCAAATCTTAAGTAAACATAGTTTTGGGGTGATCGTCAGCGTTCCCCCATTCGATCTGTAATTTTATTCCAGTATGCCTGGGCAACTGGGCACTCCCAGATGATGTGAAAAAGGTTCCCTCCTGACCGTAGTGTCTAAGGCAACATGGGTCTGGTCTCTTACCCTTCTTGACCAGTACTCCCGCGGCCAAGTAAACGCGATGCAGGACTTTTAGTTGAACTAGCTGCACTCTCACAGGAGTAGCAACCTCCCTTGGGGAAGCTAGGGCATCACGCCAGTCCTCTTCCTCTAACTCGCCCAAGTCAACCCCCAGTGCTGCCGCAGGTGCATGAGAAGATCAGGGCGGTTGTTGATCAATTTTTTTTTTATACGTTAGGCATATAGCCTTCTTGACCATGGGGTCGAGTATCAGTCTGTCCAAGTGCATGGCTGATTTGCAAATATCTGAATGTTTCGGTTGATGCCAGGTCATACTCTTTCTGCGAATGTGACCAATCCCCTAGAGTTCCACATGTCCCCCACTGTTGAAATCCCGATCAAGTCCCATTTGTCAAACCCGGGACTCATACTCAGTCGCCCCAACTGTTTGGGTTCCCAGAGAGGAGTTGCCCGTGTGATTTTGTTGTGCCAGCCCAATTTTTAATTGACTACATGCCAGGTTTCGATTGTTCGTGCCGCCAGGCCAGTAAGGTCCAGTTTCTTGGGGTTCATATAGAACGCCCATTGATACCCACCTTGTCCCATGAGCCACCAATCTGTGTGGGAATGCGGGTCTCCCCGGTCTCCATGTTCCCAGCGATTGATCGCCATGAGTTGGGACGCCGAATAATAGGACCTACGGTCTGGCAATGCAATTCCCCCATCCTACCAACCAGCCGTTAGTTTCTGCAGGGCTAAGCACAGTGCCCTTTCATATTACAACAGGGTGCTCACTGCGCTGTGAATATTGTAAAAGTAGGCATTGAGGATTTTGTATGAAGTATTTTGTAGCACATAGAAGAAACAAGGTAAGGCCAACATCTTGAAAAGGGCCGCCCTTCCCAGGAGTGTCAAAGGGAGGGAACTCCAATGTGTAACGTCCACTCTAAAACCCCTAGTTAAAATTGTTATATAGCAATGTCATTGTGGAGTCGTCGTCGGCACTCTTTAGAATTGACAAAAACGGTAAAAATGTTGTTAGGAGCGAATCCAATATACAAACATATTTACATAATCGATCTTGAATGTATACTCTTTCATAGAAACCAGTTAGCAAACCAGAACTCGTACATTTTGTAGTGGTAACAGGAAGTCATGAAGTACAAATAGGTATGGCTTTATTCCAGTGGTATTGTGCCCACGGCGTTTAGTGGTCATCCTGCTCGGATCCCCACTGCAACTACCCGCTGTCTCCTATTCCATCACTCTTTACCTTCAAGCAAAACTGCACCTCTACTAACCTTACATACTCTTTCTTACATGTAACACACATTTGTATTCACCCTTTCTGACTCTGACAGGACTTTTGATTAGCACCCAGTCACCAACAGCTATATTCTTGTACAATCACATTGTACTTTCTATCAGTCACGTTTCATTCTAGCTTGACTAAGAAGCACTTTTGAAGCAAAATCTTTAATGTCTTTGTGTATACCAGCGTTATTTCTCTGTCCTTGCTCCTCCTGCCACACAGCAAACAAACCATTGTGAACCTCCTTTGTCCTAAGTAGGGAAAAAGGAATCCCACCCGTTGTGCAGCGTGGTGACTTAATATAACTCCATACTTTTGTTTAATGTAGGTACCCATATCATGGCCTGAAGTAACAGCAGTTTGTTTTCTTACTGTTATAAGCTTTTCTTTTTTCTTCTTTCCACCAAACTGTTTGAAGGCGGTGAATACAGAGCCACCTTTTTAAATGTTTTACATGAAAAAACAAAATTTACGCACAGGTTCCGAAATTAAATGTGTGCTATTAGTGACTATTGTCTTTGGAGACGTTTCCAGTAAAAATACTTGTTCAAAGAAATTTATGGCAGCATCAGTACTTGGTGAATCCACAAAAGAAGAATACATCCACTTTAAAAAAGAATCAACTAAAAGAATCTGATACCTTAAATTGCTTGAGAGTGCTGAATACAGACCAGCGGAATTTAAACCTAATTTTTCCCAAGCAACATCAGGTAAAGGAACGGGGTGCAAGGCTGGCTGAGTGGTATTCCAGTGTTTATTTGAAAGGAAGCATTCAGAGCACTTGTCAACAAACTAGACCTGTTTGTTCAAGGATGGCCACCAATAGTGTTGTTTGATTCCCATACAAGTTTTTGTCTTTCCCAAATGTCCCGTGTGAGTCATAGAAGTGAAGTCCTTACGCAACATCACAGGTGGAACATATTGGTCACCACTGAAAACCATACCATTGACTACAGGTGCCTCTCCCAACACTTGTGAGATTGTTTTCAGTTCAACCAACAAGCATTTACTTTCAGGCCAACCCTACACGATATATTCCTTGGTGTTCTACAAAATGTCGTCATCGTGATATGCATCCACCCAGTCCTATTCAGTCACTACAGTCTCATATTTGCTTACACATCCACACCACATTAAATATCATCCATGCAATCCCCCTTTTCAGTATCAACCAGCGGCATACATGATAAAAAAAATCCATGCAGAAATTTTAATACAGTACAGATGTCCGTCCACAACAACATTATTCTTGTAATTTGGAAACCAGCCTGGTCAATCTAGCAGGCACATTATTCAGCATACTTCCATTGAGGATGTGCACCAAACGTTTGTGGTCTGTATGCAACTCAAATTTGCAACCCCACATGTGCATCTTTAACTTTTGCACCACAGATAAACATGCTAGCTCTATGGTCCTGCAATGACTCTCACTTTGTTTAAGCAACCTAAATGCAAAAGCCACCATCTGTTCTTTTCCTGCCACCCACTGACTCCGTACTGCAAACCCATGTAAGCTGGCATCAACAGTAATGATAGAAATGCTACCCTCATGAAATGCTCTCAATGCTGGTGCATTTTCAATTACTTTATACTGTTAAATGCAACATCAAAATCGCCTGTCCACGGACATTTCTGTCCTTTTCCTGAGCAAAACATTGAAAGGTTCCACTGCATGGGCATAGTCTGGCACACAACAGGCATAGTATTCCGCTAACCCCAATTAGGAGCATAGGGCATCTCTATCTTAAGGTGGCTTGGCTTTCTTGATTGCTTCAGTAAGACATCGTTTGGGTTTTAATCCTGAGGAAGAGATGGTGTGTCCTAAATACTCTAATTCTTTGGCAAATTTGTATTTGTCATGCCCCTGTTTGACAGAATCGTATTCAAAATCTGATTATGTACTTCCAGGCTATCAGCAAAAACCAAGATGCCGTCCTTATACGCTTGCTCATCTTTAAGATCCCCAAATAGATTATCCATTTATTTCGGGAATACGCCGGTGGCTGAAAGGGCAATCGGACATATCTGTAGGTGCCAAACAATGCTACAAAGGTTGTCAGTTCATGAAACTCTGGAGTCTAAGCAATCTGATGGGAAGCTGACCGTAAGTCAATAATGGAAAACCATTTTCCCCTTCCAAATTGGTTAGCAACGCTTGTCTCTTGGGAAGGTAATGACAAATTACCACTATAATTCCTATTAAGTGTGCGTAATTCAGTAAACAGCCTGATTTCCCCTCTCCATCACCATACCTTGGGAACATAGTATCAGAGAAGAACTCAAATGTTAAAAGATTTAAATGAAACGGGGCGAATGTTGTGTGTACCACAGGTTGTCCCGAGTCTGATCTTTTGTTCAAACCCTTTACAACCACCTGCTCGTAAAACACATCATTAAATTCCTGCAAAATATGCTCTCAATCATATTCCTGACCCCACCAACATAGGTTATCAGTAACTCTCCAACAACTACAGGGTTGTCTGTACCAGATACAAGCCCATTCTAGCTAAATCTTTCCAACCAGTTATTCCTTTCCCTTGATAGCCATGTCAATTTTGCTGATAGTGTCTCTACCCAAGCATTCTACTTTAGATGTAAGGGACCCTATCATGTCGATATTTCTTTCCCCAAGAGCTTTGCGATTCACTTTAGTTGGTTCCAGGGACTCTATTGCCCCATTTACGATTATATTTTTTTATTTTTATTTGCAAAGTTTTATATAGCGCTGGCTAGACCCGGAGGTATTAGAGCACTTTACATGAGGATCATCAAGTTACAGGATACATAGTTATATCAGTTGAATCAGCTAGTTACAGGTTACATAGTCAAAACCGTTTGAATCAAAGAATCAGAGGGAGGGGGGAGTAAAGGAGACCCGAACGGGGAGAAGAGGAAAACCATGTCAGATGACCGGCTGGGTGGGTGACGGCCAAGGGACCAGACTCCTCTATAGCTGCATAGGACAACTGCACCGGGCATCGGCCAAGGTTGCTCGGTCTCCGTGGTAGGTACAAACAGATTTGGTATCCGCCCAGGGGGCGTCGTCATTGTTCCATCGAAGGGGGAGAGAAAGAGACACATAACGGGGAGACGAGGAAAAACAATGTCGGATGACCGGCTGGGTAGGTGACGGCCAAGGGGCCATACTCCTCTATACTTGCATAGAACAGCTCCACCGGGCATCCGCCAAGGTTGCTCAGGCTCCATGATAGGTACAAACAGTTTTGTAATTTACATCAGTTGAATAAGCGAGTTACGGGGTATATAGTTACATCAGTTTGAATCAAAGGTTCAAAAGAGGGAGGAGGATGGGGAGGGAAGGAGACACAAATGGGGAGACGAGGAAAAGAATGTCGGAAGACCAGCTGTGTAGGTGAACGCCAAATAGGTTCTGGAGAATAGTTACATGAGTTACAAAAGCATAGCATAAACATAGGGTGGAGGGGGTAAGAAATACAACGGGGAGACGAGGAAAAACAGTGTCCGACGTCCGGCTGGGTAGGTGATGGCCAAGGGGTGAACCCAAGCCAAAGTCCTCTTTAGCTGCATAGGGCTGCCCCACCGGTCATCGGCCAAAGGTTGCTCGGGCACCGCAGTACATACAGAAGGTTCTAGATTCTACCTAGGGGGCATCGTTAGAAAGTTCCATCGTGGAAGCCGGTCACGGCGCGGCGCTTGGCTGAACTTGATAGGTGGCATTTGAAGTGCCATTCTTGGAGCCGGTGGAGTATCACAGTCAGAGATGACCTGCTGGGTCTTCTGCTGCTTTCTCTTGGACATCTCCCACCTGTGGGAGTCGGCTCTCGCCACACCCAGGGTGCTCCCCGGATGCAGTGGGAGCTACCTGAGGCATCAAATTGCATTCAGTGTGCTCCGCACCTATCTCCCCCCCCCCCTGCTTTAGCGTCCTCCTGTCAGAGTCCGCCCAAGGCTATATGGCTGAAAAGGGATGGGGATTAACAATAAGCATCTAGTAGTAGTGCCTGCAATAGAAGACCCCTGGAGGTAATAATGTCATACGGCGGCCATCTTAAGGTCAGGCGGTGGGTATGTGCTCCTGTGTGTCACTGTTCGTCTTCATTCCCAACTGTCCACGACAAACCAGGTAGCCGTAATTCAGTTCTACGTACCCTCAAGGGACTATAGGGAAGCCTCCTGCACTCCTCCTGTGTGAAGGGATGTCTCCCGCCATTTTGGGGTCAGGTGGGCCGAGATCTTTGTATTCCTCCTTTACTGTGGCCAAGTTGTAGAATCCCCTGCGTTTCGTAGGAATATGCCCAGCGCTGGTGAGTCTAGGGGGGGCCAGAAACCAACTCACTTCTTCGGGGACAAATTTGATTCAACAGCTCACTCCCTCGGCTCCACCGTTACCTTTCACTGGCTCTGAGGGCCTCACAGCGGGCAGCTCCCTCCAGCCAGTGTAGGATGATGTTTCAGCTGTGGCTCACACTCTGCCTTGTGCCCGGAGATGCACTCAGCGAAAGCGCCGGATCGGTCCTGCTTCATGATCCTTCAGAATGGTGATAGGGGGACCAGAATCGACCATCATCCCCTGTAAAGAAATGTTGTCAATTATAGCATCACAAAGTGGCCCTTTTACAGATGTGAATACAGAATTGCATTCAACTGTAAGAACTACATTGCTGAGTGCTTCTTACCAAGTGTTACATCAACATTCGCAATTTTCACTGGAGTTTTGCCACTCTTGTATACAACCTGAAAATGACACTTTTTTTTTTTTTTGCACTATAAGCATCATTTGCCAATTGCAGGATATCCTGTAAAATAACTGATTTGGTTCTTTGAACAACATTAATAAGAAGTGCCTATGTTGTTCCGGATCTGAAGTAGACAAGGCATTTATTGCAGTTTCTGCATTTAACACTTTCGAAGAAATCGAGGATCTCTCTATACTTTTGGCTAAATCAATGACTTCTGTAAGTATGATTACTACAGCTTTGCAATCTTTCCTGTATCTTCCTAGAAAAACAAACACAAATTGATCTAGTATATAAGTATCTAAATTAATTCCAAATTCAAATGTTGCAGCTCCACGCCGACACACACTCTTTTTTTTTTTTTTTTTGAAAAACAGTTTTTATTGCAGCCATTGAATACAAAAGTTTTATCATAGAGTTAACATCCCTTATCCCTTCCATTCTTCTGTCTCCAATTATTACTATACACAGCCTGAAGGCCCACAACCCGGAGGTCGGGCGGCGTTAAAGAGAAGAATATTCAAGGTTTTGTAAGGCATATTTGGTGTAGCCATCTCTTCAGGAAATGTACTCTTCTGCTTTTCTTCCACTCCCCGCTATAGAATCTCTTAACAGCCACTAACTATCCCCAACGTCCCATCCCTCCCACCTGTCCGCCACCTACTCGGAAGCATTCTCCACTAACTCATCTATGGGTATAATCAGGAGTCAGTGTCTAGTATCTACCTAGGTTTGCGGTGTCCCTGGAGTGCCGCGGGAGCCGTTCTCTTCCTCGTCGACGCCGACACACACTCTTCCACACCTTCCTTGGATAATTGTTTACGGTTGAAGAAATTGTGTCTCAACACATTATACTTGGCTCATTTAAAAATGGTGTTGTCTTTCAACTGCTTCACTATACACATTCCACTGTTCATCACTAGAATGGCTCTGAGGTGCAGAGACCAATGGCAGATTGTCAAACATTTGCTTAGCAGTCTGGCCAAGAGTGCCGAACAAAAGCCCAAATTTGCACACACAACTATAATCCGTGGTATCAATGGCAACCAGATGATTTTCAAAAAGCCTCAACCACTGTGACCACTTTATAGGAGGTTTCTCAGACCGTGACAGAAACGGAGGAGGCTGGGTGATTTGTTGAGATGTGGCCATCGCCAAGAAGAATTTACTACAGTGTCTGCACAACAGAAACTGCAGGAGAAACTTCTATAATATTTAATGTCAAATAAGTTAATAGTCAAAGCAATTTAATTCAAATTCATAACTTCTCAAAGCAAGTTATGAGTAGGCATTACATTGTTTAGACATGTTGTGGGGAGCGCTGCAATCGCGCTCCACTCCCAGCTGCACTGCTGTGTGGGATACTAGACCCATTCACGTCCATTTACCATTTCAAGGTAATATTATACAAAAACCGCTTATTTCCATTTTTAACAATTTTTTTCTTTCTTTTTCTTTTCTTTTTTAATTCTGTTTGTCTCATCCAAGTCCACATATTGCGCAAATTGCATTTTTATCAAGCTTCTCATTCTCCCGTGTGCCCATCCGAGCCTCTTTTCCGGAAAACGATAACAAAAAAGCAAATAGTAGTTCCAAGGAGCAGTTCTTTATTCAGACCCAATGCATTTCGGGCAAAACATTAGCCCTTCGTCAGGGGAAACTGCGAATCAATGATTACAAAACATTCGTTAACATTCCATAAAACTCTGATTTGTGCATGCTTAATACATTTCTAAATAACAGTAACTTATCATGTGCATTAAATGAAAAAGTCAAAATCTCAAAGTGAACCCTCTATGTTGCAGCTCGCTCTTTCTAAACGGAACCATAATACTTCATACACCATGTGCTCAGTAGTGAAATCAAGGTCCTTCTTGTATCCAATCATTTCCCCAATACCACTTTCAGGAAGACTTCCGTTTTTAACATTTACTCCCCTCCCATTGCTATCTCGCATTCCTGTTGCTATCTTTGCTCTACCCGAGCCCGCTTGCTAATACATCACTAAGCCTCGTTGTTTCCCGTACCTGCTTATTCTGCCGATTCTGCCATAACTCTCACTGCGCTGTGCGCACCGGAAACAGTTGTTGAACTCCCGTCAGCTCGGGTAGAGCAAAGATAGCAACAGGAATGCGAGATAGCAATGGGAGGGGAGTAAATGTTAAAAACGGAAGTCTTCCTGAAAGTGGTATTGGGGAAATGATTGGATAGAAGAAGGACCTTGATTTCACTACTGAGCACACCCGACCTGAGGCGAACTTAGAGTAAATGGCAAACTATTTATTTAACGAGCGGGAGAGTCAGTTGAGAGAGGTAGAATGAAGGGGGTTATTCATGGTGTATGAAGTATTATGGTTCCGTTTAGAAAGAGCGAGCTGCAACATAGAGGGTTCACTTTGAGATTTTGACTTTTTCATATAATGCACATGATAAGTTACCGTTATTTAGAAATGTATTAAGCATGCACAAATCAGAGTTTTATGGAATGTTAACGAATGTTTTGTAATCATTGATTCGCAGTTTCCCCTGACGAAGGGCTAATGTTTTGCCCGAAATGCATTGGGTCTGAATAAAGAACTGCTCCTCGGAACTACTATTTGCTTTTTTGTTATCGTTTTCCGGAAAAGAGGCTCGGATGGGCACACGGGAGAATGAGAAGCTTGATAAAAATGCAATTTGCGCAATATGTGGACTTGGATGAGACAAACAGAATTAAAAAAGAAAAGAAAAAGAAAGAAAAAATGTTGTTAAAAATGGAAATAAGCGGTTTTTGTATAATATTACCTTGAAATGGTAAATGGACGTGAATGGGTCTAGTATCCCACACAGCAGTGCAGCTGGGAGTGGAGCGCGATTGCAGCGCTCCCCACAACATGTTGTTACTATGTTGCAGTCAGGGCGATGCACAATCCCAGTCTCGCACGCAACTTTCTGAAGTCTAAAATGGATTATATTGGGACTAATATGGTGTGCAGACCACCTTCTTTCATGATTACATTGTTTAGAGACATATTCTGTTGGATAGTGGCTTGCTAGATCATGCTTATGCATACGAAGGACGTCTCAATTGGTGTTTTCTGCCGGGGTGTAAAGTTTTCATCAGAAGTCTAGTGATTCTTGCAGTCTTGTTTGAGAAACACTTTTTTGCTCAGTCAGCAAATTCAAGGCATCCTAAATTGTCACGTTTTTCTTAATTCTATTAGTTTGTGTTATTTTTGATTATATTACCATATTTAAAGCCTTATCACACATTTGTAACTTTTACATCCTCATGGTTATCATTTGTCATTTGAACACATTTGTGGTTTGCCTTATGTGTTGTCTCTGTATGGCTTTCCTTACAAAGTGTTTTTTGCTTTGAGATTTAGAAGTACAGATATTCGAAATAGTTAAGTCTTGTACCTCAAACAACTTCTTGGGTCCCATATTGCAACCGAAAATTTTATATGGTGCCCCTCTTCCTTGACTGCTTTTAAAGTACAAAGTCAGTACATTTTGCCATGTGCTCACTTTGTGTCTGCAGTTTTCTATGATTATTGGTAGAGGTTATTGTGCTGATTTGCTCATCGGAATGACTGTTGACACAGGAAGAATATGTGCTTATATGTATGTTTCTAATCTAACCTGTGTCTGTGAGTGCTGCACATTGTGAACATCTTGGTGCTACAGAAGTTGACCTATTGTTTGCTTCTAAATAAGAGTAGAATTTCACTATATTCAGTGAATATTATGCTTTATTGTATTGCATTGGTCCATAGAATGTCCAGCAATGTTCCACTGTACTTTCTCATTAGTCTGTGCATTAAAACCTTTTTAGCACCATGCGAAAAGATGTTGTGAGGGGTATTCAGTGGGTTGAGAGTTCAGGGCAACCTGGTTTGGAGCTATGTTTGTAATTGGGCCTGGTTGGTGGGCACTTTCCAGAGAGGTTTTTGATAGGCATTGAGGTAACCTGGTTGTTGGAATTTGGAAGGTAATGGCAAGGGTATGAATAGGATGTGTGACTGGGTTTGGTAGCTCGAGCTATGAAGGTGCAGACCAGGAGGGATGATGTTTACACTCTAACCCAGCAGTGTTTGAGCCATTCTAATATTTTGAAAATCAACCCCCCCCCCCCCCCCCAAATATTTAATTGAGCTGCTGCAGTCATTAATGTTGGACGTAATGTAATGGGAAAGCGAAAATAGAACGACAAAACAGAGCAGAAATGCAGCAATGACTTGGTGCTCAAACCCACTTTCTCTCTGACATTCATCAAAAGCTGAGTATTGAATTTACTTGTTTTGGGCGTTCTGTTTCTTCTTTTCAGGCTTTCCCATAAGGGGAGTATAGAGTCACTTATAGTCCAGTGCTGCCTTTAGTGCGTAAGCGTGCTTCATGGGTGGTATATGTATTTTTAGAAACAAACTTAATAGTACAGTTCTAGAAAGGTTGTGCTTGGTGTTGCAATCCATGTCTTGCTGCTTATACCACCATTAAGTAATTTTTTTTTAGACCAGACCTCTTAAAGAATAAAAAGTGCTATAGTAGATATTGGATGCTTCTTGAATACATTGATAGAACATATGTTGTGGATTGCCAGATAGAGCAAGCAAGAGCAATCTGAGTTGGCCAAAAAAGCTGTCCCTTTGTTGGTCTAGAACAGTGAGCAAAGTAGACAAAGTTGGCGTTAATAGTTGATCGGTGGAGCAAGTTTGTAGATAACAAGACCGGTGGATTAGACCAATGCACTGTATTGTTGTCACAATGTATTAGCATGCTTGTCTAATTACATTTGTTGGAATGACTTTTGTAATTTATTTTAGTGTGTGTTTAAAAAAAAAAATACAAACACCAAAAACACCCCACAAAATAAATATATATTCTCACAAAAAGAACAAGTTTTCAGGGACGTTCTAGTTAGATTCATATTTTACACGCACAACACCATAGAAATACGGCAGTTATACTTAGCTGAAGAAACTATAACTCGTTTCCTAAGGTAACTATAACTCGCCGCCCCTACCAAGTTCAGTTTTCTCATCAATAATTTTATTGCAAATGTTGCAGTGATATTTGTAAGGATGTCCTAGAAGATGTAATGACTGGGGTAATTAGCAGTGCATGGCGAGGGCTCAAGTTATAGTTACCTTAGGACATGAGTTATAGTTTCTTCAGATAAGAATAACTGCTGAATTTCTGTGATTTTTGTGTGTGCAGAATGTGAACCTAAATGTGAACCTAACTATAATGTCTACAATAAAAACATCTTATTTCCTAATTATAACGTTCCAGTAACCTTTGTGTTTTTTTTCCAGTGAATTTCTAGTTATATTTAAACGTTAAGGAATACTTAATTACCAAGTTTAAAATTTGTATAGCGCACTACTCACCCAGAGGGTCTCAAGGCGCTTGAGGGAGGGGGGTACCTTACTTATCGAATATCCAAGTTTTTAGTTGTTTTCTGAAGGAGAGGTGGTTCTGTGTAAGGCGGAGGTGGGGGGGGGAGGGAATTCCAGGTCTTGGCCGCTAAGTAGGAGAAGGATCTTCCCCCCCCCATGGTGGATCTTTGGATGCTTGGAATTGCGGCGAGGGCTTGATTGGACGATCGAAGGTGGCGGGTGGGGGTGTAGAAGGACAGGCGTGTGTTGAGGTATTCAGGTCCTAGGTTGTAGAGGGCTTTGTGTGCGTGGGTGAGGAGACGGAACGTTATTCTCTTGTTGACGGGGAGCCAGTGGAGGTCTTTCAGGTGACTGGAAATGTGAGCTTGGCGGGGGACGTCTAGGATGAGTCTGGCTGAGGCGTTTTGGATGCGTTGGAGTTTTTTCTGTAGTTTGGCTGTGGTTCCGGCGTAAAGGGTGTTTCCGTAGTCCAGTCGGCTTGTGACCAGTGCATGGGTGACCGTCTTTCTTGTTTCGGTGGGGATCCAACGGAAGATTTTTTTGAGCATACGTAGGATGTTGAAGCATGATGATGATACGGAGTTGACTTGTCTGGTCATCGAGAGGGAGGAGTCCAGGATGAAGCCCAGATTACGTGCATGATCCGTTGGTATGGGTGCGGTTCCCAGGGCCGGTGGCCACCATGAGTCGTCCCAGGCAGAGGGGGATGATCCTGAAATAAGGACTTCCGTTTTGTCAGAGTTCAGTTTTAAACGGCTGTTCTTCATCCACTCGGCTACTTCTTTCATCCCTTCGTGTAGGTTGGTTTTGGCGGTGTTTGGGTCTTTAATGAGGGAGAGGATCAGCTGGGTGTCGTCTGCGTAGGAGATGATGTTGAGGTTGTGTTGGCGCGAGATGGATGCGAGGGGACTCATGTATACGTTGAAGAGGGTGGGACTGAGAGATGATCCTTGTGGTACGCCGCAGGTGACTTCGGTGGCCTCTGATCTGAAAGGGGGGAGGCGGACTCTCTGGGTTCTTCCGGCGAGGAACGAGATGATCCAGTCCAGTGCATTTCCTTGTATTCCGATGTTGCTGAGGCGTTGTATTAGGGTGCTATGACAGACTGTGTCGAAGGCTGCGGAGAGGTCAAGTAGGATGAGGGCAGCTGTTTCTCCGTTGTCCAGTAGAGTTCGAATGTCGTCTGTTGCTGCGATGAGGGCGGTCTCGGTGCTGTTTGGCTCGGAAGCCAGACTGTGAAGGGTCGAGGGATTTGTTGGATCTGAGGAAGGCGGCGAGCTGACTGTTGACGGCTTTCTCAATGACTTTGGCAGGGAATGGGAGGAGCGAAATGGGGCGGTAGTTCTTAAGTTCAGTGGGGTCTGCTGTGGGTTTCTTCAGGAGGGGGCTGAGTTCGGCATGTTTCCAGCTTTCCGAGAAGGTAGCGGAGTTGAGGGAGCAGTTGATGACTTCTCGGAGATGGGGTGCGATAATGGAGTCTGCTTTGTTGAAAATGTGGTGGGGACATGGGTCGGTTGGCGATCCTGAGTGGATGGTGTTCATCAGGCTGATGGTGTCTTCAGTGGTGATTGGGTTCCAGGCGTAAAGGTTGTTGGAGGGGGGTTTTAGTTCGGGGGTGGGTGGGGTGGACTGGTCTCCAAAGCTGTTATGTATGTCATCGATTTTGTTGTGGAAGAACGAGGCTAGAGAGTCGCAGAGGTCTTGGGAGGGAGTGTTGCCGGCGGTGGGGTTGGTAAACTCTTTGACGATGTTTAATAGTTCCTTGCTGTTGTGGGCGTTGTTGTCGAGTCGATCCTTGAATGCTGATTTCTTGGTGGATCGGATCAGTTGGTGGTGTTTGCGGGTGGCGTTCTTGAAGGTGGCCAGGTTGTCAGTGGTAGGGTTTTTACGCCAGGCTTTTTCGAGGGTGCGACAGATCTTCTTGGATTTCTTAAGGTCATCATTGAACCAGGGGGCTTTTTTGCTGCCTTGCTTCATTTGATGGTTTTTCAAGGGTGCTAATTCGCCCGCGCTGTGGGTGATCCATTGTGTGAGGTTGGTGGCTGCTTGGTTTGGGTCCGATGATTTGGCAGGAGGATTTTGGTGGAGCGATGTGAAGAGCTGGTCGGTGGTAATTTTGTTCCAGTTTCTGCAGGGAATTGGTTGTGGGTCGTAGTCTTTTTGTAGTTTAAGTGAACGCAGCTGTGGTCCGTCCAATGGAGAGCTGTGGTGTGATTGAAGGAGATGTGCTTGCTGGAGGTGAAGATTGGGTCGAGCGTGTGCCCGGCATAGTGGGTGGGGGTGTTAACAAGTTGTTTGAGTCCGAGATTGGCGAGGTTGTCCAGAAGGGTGGTGGTGTTGCTGTCGTTGTTCTTTTCCAGGTGGAAGTTGAGGTCTCCCAGTAGAATGTAGTCCTCGGAGGGGAGGGCGTGTGGGCGGATGAAGTCAGTGATGTCTTCGCTGAACTGAGTGCGGGGTCCTAGTGGCCTGTAGATGAGGGTGCCTCTGAGTGTGGTCTTGGGGTCGGTGTGGATCTGGAAGTGAAGGTGTTCGGCGGCTGCGAGGTTATCGTCGGAACTGGTCGTGATGTGGATGGTGCTCTTATGGATGATTTTTTTTTTTTTTTTAAATATGTTTTTATTGCAGAATTTGAAACAAAACAGCTAGGTCTGTTGACCGTCATATACACATAATGGAAACTCTAAACATTCCTAAAGTTGGACACAGCCATTCAGCCCACATCCCAGAGGCCGGGCGGCGCTTTAATAGGGTCCATCAAATGGTCACTGTACTCTTCCAAAGTGTTTCAGGTCCACAACACAATTTATGTATCTGCTTTTCATCCCCCAAACTCCCTCACCCCCCACCCCCCCACCGTCGGTGTCATTCAGCCATATCGCATGGGCGGCATTCGGGCCCGCAGCGCCCGCGTTACCAAGCCTGTGTTGGCGCCCCACAACAACAACCATCCATCAGCGCTAAACTACCACCATTCCGCCTCGGCTCGCGTGCGCTGCTGGACCTCCCTCTCCCATAAAGGGCAGGCGGAGCCCCCATAGCATACATCCATCCTAACACTATTGCGGGGCCCCAGAACCCCCCCCCCTCCTCCCCTCCCGACTGCTGTTGGTGTGGGTGACATCCCTAGTCCTTCCAGGATGTGTCGCTGCCTATCAGGGTTAGGCATTCAATCTACCTAGCCTCAGGAATGTCCACTCTCCAGCTGTTCCTCCTCATCGTCCACTGTCAGATAATCACTCAGTGCCTGCACAATCATTTCCCATGCCCTCGCCATTTCCAGGGTCCTCTCGTTACCAGTTCTCGTAGCCTGCCGCATTCTGATCACGCTCTCACATCTAGACCACTTCAAAAGCTCATTCGTCCACCTCCGGACCGATGGGCCCTCCCCGGATTTCCAGTGCCAGGTGATCTCCCTTTGCGCTAGCATAAGTCCCATGTCAATAAACTTGCTCGTAATTTTTGTTTTCGCTGTGTGGGGAAACCAAAGCAGCAGACACGCCGCCATGTCGAACTCTACCTCTCTGTCCGTGACCTCGTTCAGGAGCTCGCCCACTTCAGGCCAGTACGTCCCTAACTTCGGGCAGCTCCACAGCATATGATCCAGCTCGACTCCGAGTGCCAGGCACCTCGGGCACGCCGCCTCCTGCACCTGAAAGTGCCGTCACAGTTTTCCTGGCGTTAAATAGGCCCTATGCAGTACGTAAAAATGCACCAACTGGAAGCGGGCATTCCTGCAGCCCTTCCACGTTCGTTTCAAGATGTGCCCCCAGACCGTGTCCGGTATGGGTTTACCTATACTCTCCTCCCATTTACTTTGTAGCGCCGTGAGCGGTTCAATGCCCTCATTCAGCATGCGAATGTGAATGCAAGTCACCGCCTTGATTGTACCCGCAGCCATCACAACATATTGACAGGCCGCGGTCGTATCCGGCTCGGTTAATCCCGTCTTCCATTGTTGTTGAATCGCCGCAATTATGGCGGCATGCAAGAGGTAGCCCCCATCCGGAAGACCAAACTGGTCCTGCAGTACCCCATAGGGGGCCAACACCCCATCCACATAAAGGTCTCCCACCATCTGCAAGCCCAACTCCTCCCATTCCGACAATGGGGACCAGTCGGCTCCATGCGGTAGCGCAGTCACCATCCCTATAGGTATCTCCGGGGCATACGGTCGCGCGGCTTTGGCCCTCGTCAGGCTCCTGCGCCAGCACAACCGAAGGGTGTTCTCCTCAATGGTGAGAACTTTCTGTCCCAATTTCTGCTGCATGACTATATAAGATAGGATATGCCTCTGAATACCCCTTCCGCGCCCATGGTCTGGGCCCCTCAATTCTCTTGCAATGTGCTGCGTCAGGATCTGCAATTGGGCCGCTAAATAATACAGTTCAAAATCAGGAACTGCCATGCCACCCTCCAACTTAGGTCTGATCATCGTTTGCAGTGCTACTCTTCGCCTACCTTGGCCCCAGATGAACGCAAAAATCATTGATCTCAGGTCTTTGAAGATCCGCTGGGGGATCCATATCGGTAAAGTTCGGAAATAGTAAAGGAGCCTGGGCAGTGCCACCATCTTCAGCAGTGCCACTCGGCCCTGTACTGATAGAGGAAGGGAGGCCCAAAAGGACATGCACCCCCGCAACGCCCGTATGCAGCGACCTACATTTCCTTCCAGCAGATTCACAGCCTCGTGGTAAACCCGGACTCCTAAGTAAGTGAAGCACTTGTCTTCCCAGGCCACCTCCACAGCAAGAGGGGGATATGCCACCCTCGCCTTCAACGGGAAGACACAAGTTTTAGTCCAGTTTACCCTGAGACCTGAGTACCCTCCAAAGCGAGAGAGCATCTCCATCGCCCCTCCGAGAGCCCGTTCCGTGTCTTCCAAGTAGAGCAACAGATCATCCGCATATAGCGAGATGTGATGAGTGTCCCCACCATCCCAAACTCCCCTGTACCACTCTCCTGTTCTCGCCTGTGCTGCCAGTGGCTCCATCGCTAAAGCAAACAGGAGAGGGGATAGCGAGCAGCCCTGTCTCGTCCCTCTGCACACCGGGTAGTCGGGTGATATAACAGACCCCAGTCGTACCCTCGCCGTGGCAGCAGAGTAGAGCACCCTCGTCCAACGGCCAAAGCCGTTACCTAGACCAAACTTCTCCAACACCTTATTCAGGTACTGCCACTCCAGGCTATCGAAGGCCTTCTCGATGTCCACCGACAGTACCGCAGATTTGACGTCCGAGCCTGGGGCACTGTCCAAGATGCGGATCAGGCGGCGAATATTAATGGACGTGTTTCTGGTGGGGATGAACCCTGCCTGGTCACCATGAACCAACGAGGTCATGTGCGGCAGCAATCTAGTGGCCAGGATACGACTTAAGATCTTGTAATCTACCGTAAGCATAGACAAGGGTCTATACGACGTTACATCCAGGGCCTCCCTACCCGGTTTCAATAGCGGCACCACTAAGGCTTCCCTCATTGACTGAGGAAGGCAGCCTAAGGTCAGAGCTTCGGAATACACCACCAAGAGCCTTGGCGCCAGAACGTCTATATATTTCACGTAGAATTCAACCGGCAGACCATCCACCCCGGCGTTTTGTTTTTAGCCATCTGTTTAATGGCCACCCGAATCTCCGTTAGGGTTATCGAGCCACCGAGGTCCCTGGCCGTGTCGTCCTCTATGATTGGGAGCCGGACAGTGTCCAGATATTCGCCTATCGCCGCAGCGTCCGCCTCCAGCTGGCTTTCATATAGAGTCGTGTAGTACGACTGAAAGCGGTGCAAAACCGCCGTCTGCGAATAAACCACCTCCCCCGAGTTCAACTTAATGCTCAATATCGGGCAACCCCTAGATTCCGAGTTTGCAAGTCTTGCCAGCAGCGTGCCCACTTTATCCCTTTCTTCATGCACCTTGGTGAGATATAGCTTGTAGTCATAACACCTCAGCCTCTCCGTATGCGTCGCCACCACCTCCTTTGCCTCTAGTAGTCGGCCCTGCAGATCCGGCCGCTCAGGCCTACGCCGTTCCAGTTCCCGGAGCCCATCTTCCGCCCTCCCCAGGTCTGCCAACACAGTCGCCCTCGCATTCATGAAACTTCCCATACAGACACCTCTCATCACCACTTTCATCGCATCCCATTCAATCGATCTCGTGGCTGTCGTGCCATCGTTCACATCAAAATAGTGCTCAATGCCCTTTTGGACCGTGTCACTGAACACCGGGTCCTCTAGCGTGTCTGGCCGTAGCCTCCACGTCGGGACCACAGATCTCGCCTGCTGCCAGTGCATCGCCATCAGTAAGGGATTGTGGTCCGAGATGGTCCTGGCAAGGTATTCAGTATGCTTTACCATAGTAGCCAGGGGTCCACTACACAGTATCGAATCTATCCTAACGTGTAGTGCGTGCAATGCCGAAAAGAAAGAATAGTCCCTGACCTCAGGATGCTGTTCCCTCCATGTGTCTACTAGACCCCACCTCTCTTGCCAGTCCTTCCTGTGTGTGGCTAATCTACGCACAGGGGAGTCTAGTAGTGGTGGATGTGATCTATCCCGCAGTACGTTGGTGATCGAGTTAAAGTCTCCACCCAGAATGATGGGACCTGCCAGGAAGTGGGCCAGCGATCCCGTGAGTTTGTCAAAAAAACAAGCCTGGTCCACATTGGGAGCATATACACTGCCCAGAGCCACCTCCCGGCCATACAGCCTTCCTCCTACCACCACAAACCTACCCTCAGGGTTCACCAACTGGTTCATGGCCTGAAACGGGACCCCCGCTCTCACCCATATAAGCGCTCCCCTGGCAAACGCTGAGTACGTCGTACCAAAGACCTGGCCACGCCACCGCTTCTGCAGTGCCGCGCACTCCTGCTTGGTCAGATGAGTCTCCTGCAACAATGCTATGTGGACACCCCGCCTAACCAGATAAGCGTGTACCTTGCTGCGCCGGGCCATTGTTCGGAGCCCGCGGACATTCCATGTAAGGCATTTTAAATCAGGTAACGTCCCCATTGCTGCCATCACTCCCCCATGTCAGCCGTACCAGTAGTACACCCACACCATAGCAGTGACCCCCCCCATATAGAACTACCCAAACAACTTCCCCAACCCCACTCCCCAGAACAGGACCCAATAACGCTGCATCAGTCCCCATCCAAACTTGTAACATCACACACAATCCTCTATACTGTGGTCGTCACCACAACGAGCCTTAAGGGCTATGAGGGGTAGGTCGGGGCCGATCCGGGGCAAGCCAAGCCCGCGCCCCGAGCCCAGGATCCCGGTATTACAATGACAACAGAGTACCTGCTTCCCGCCAGCCACCAAGGGTAGTCCGCTCCAACAGGAGCTGCTAGCGTGTTCTCAGCTCCGAGCATCATTCGTTAAACAATCCATCTGCCGTTTGTGGGGTAACCTTTAGACCCACCGAACTATCCGCCTCCGACAGCTCGTCACCAGATTTCCTGCTCTCCACTTCAGAGTCTGATGCGACCGACATCCTCTCCTGCTGCGATCCCGTGATGACTGCCGTCGCAGCCAGTGCACCTTTCTTGTCCGCCGCCATCTGGTCGGGGTGCAGTACCTTCTTTAGTTTGTTCCGATTACGGATCCTTTGCGACTTTCGAGCCTGGGTAGGTTTCTGTCTCTCTTTGCCCCCCCTATTTTGGCGGTCCGTGCCAGCGCGGTACAACTCGAGCCAGGACCACACCTCGTCCGGAGTCTGAAAGAACTGGGTCGTCCCGTCTATGATCACCCGCAGTTTGGCCGGGAAGAGTAGGGAGTATTGTATACCTTCGTCCCTCAGTTCCTTCTTCATTGTCAAAAAGGACGCCCTGTTCTTTTGAACCTCTTGTGTATAGTCCGGGAAAATCGTGACCGAGCTGTTGTCTACTTCGAAAGGGCCCACCGATCTCGCCCTTTGTATCAAGAAGTCTCGGTCCTTGAAGTGTAGTAGTCTGATTACCATCGGCCTAGGAGGGCGCCCCTGCAGCGGTGGGCGGGCGGGGACCCTGTGTGCCCGCTCCAGGGAGAAGAACGGGGAGAGGCCTTCCGGGGCCACGACCGTCTTAAACCAGGTTTCCATGTAGGCCACGGCATCATTGCCCACAATTTGTTCCCGCAGGCCTACCACCCGTACATTGTTCCTCCGATTACGGCTTTCGGAGTCTTCCGCTAGTCTTTCCAGCGTCGCTACCCGGGAAAGGATATCAGATATTCTGTGTTCTGCGGTGACCACCGACGGCTTCAGCTCCTGGAGCAGTTGCTCATTGCTCTTCACTCTGTCGGAACGTTTTGCATGATCCGCCCTCAGGAAACCCAGCCCCGTGGCCACCTGCGCTATGTCCTGGTGTAGCGACTCTTTGGTCGCAGTGATTGCATCCAGTATGCTGTCCAGCCTTGCAGTCAATCTCAGTTCCTGGGCCGACGCCTCCGGGGCTGCACCGGGTCCGCCCTCCGCGCCCTGCATGTCCAAGTGGCCTTGCCCCCGGTCTGCGCTCAAGGCAGTACTGCTGGTGGCCATCGGCGCCTCCACAGGCACTTGGCAGGGAATGTCTCCCGTAGGTGGGCCGGCCCTTCGGTCAACTGCAGCACCCTGCGGATTCTCCCCACACTCAGTGGCTCCACTGCACGACCACTATGGCCAAGAAGCGGCTCGACCGCCGCTCAAGAGACCTCGTGTATGCCCAAAATGGCCGCCCAGTAAGCACTCTAGGCGTCAGCACACCCAGCGCTCTCCTCAAGGTCCGGTGGCCCCGCGTGCAATGTCGTATTTGCTCCCCAACAAAACACTATGTGCTCCCACACCCGGCTATATCAATGTCAAGCGTAGATGGTAACGCAGCCAGAATCGCGGGAGCACCAAGCAGGTGTTCTCAGACAAGCGATCAGGGGTCGGTCAGGGCGACTGCTGGTCTGATCATGCCCGCCCATGAGGTCCCTCGGGTCTGCACACGGCTTCGCCTACCTCCGCTGCCCGCTCACCGCGACAGCCGCTCCTCACGTGTCCCTTCGAGCTCCTCGGGTGCATTCGCGGGAGTCTCCCCCGGGCTTCCGCCTCTCCAGCCGTGCATCGCTCAGGGCCCCGCTCCTGTCGTCGGGCCAACCTCCGTCCGGGCAGCAGCCCGCCGTCGGCAATTGTCCCTGGTTAGCGCCGCACCTTACTGCCCATCAGCGTTCCGGTGTTGTCAGTACCTCCGCAGCCGCGGGGCCTCCGGGTGTCGCTGTGAGCCCGGGTCTCCCCGCAAATGGCCGCCGGGTCTCGTGACGGGGGGGAGGGGCTCCCGGGCCGCTAGCTCCAGAGCGGCAACCAGCGTGCTCCGCCGCTTCCAATACTTGTTCCGCCAGGGCATTTACCCCACAGGGTCCGCGGGTAGCAGTCTCAGTCGCTCCCCAGCTCCTTTCCGTGGGTCCCCGCCGGTCGTCTGACCTAGGTCCGGGCGGCCGCCATCTTGCCGTTTCCTCGCAATCCCCCGGGGCTCCGATATCAGGGCTCGTCTCCGCCGCTGCTCAGCTGTCGGCCCGCAGTTGTGCCACAATAAGTTTCCGGTGGCGCTGGCTGGATTTCCGAGCTTCAGGGCAGCTCGGAGGCGAGGGATTTCAGGATGAATGTGGGATCAGGCGCGGAGCTGCAGGCTCACGCCGCCATCCCAGTCGGCATCCAGACCACGCCCCCCATGGTGCTCTTATGGATGATGGCAAAGCCTCCTCCTGTTTGGTTGATGCGGTCCTTTCTGATTATCTTGTAGCCGTCCGGGATGGCTATGGCGATGTCGGGCGTTGATGAGGCGTTCATCCAGGTTTCTGTTAGAAAGGCGACGTCCGGCGATGTGGTGTCGAGTAGGTTCCAAAGTTCAATGGCGTGTCTGTGGACTGAGCGGGTGCTGAGCAGGATGCACTTCAGGTGGTTAGTGTCAGAGCTCTGTTTGGAGTTTGTGGATTTGGTGCGGGTCCAGACGCAGTCGAACTTGCAGGAGTGGCAGGTGAATGGTCCATGGATGAGTCCTGGGGCGGCTTGGTAGCAGTTTGGGAGTCGACCGGGGTTAAGTGCTAAGAGGGTTGCAGCGTCGTACGTTATGTGGGAGGAGTGGATTTTGCGGGGTCCAGGGGGTCTGGGGCTGGGTGCGGTCCAGGCGCGGACGGGCGTAGACTGGCTTACCTTTGGCGCGCATGGGGCGCGTCCGCTGCGCGAAGGCTGTTCTAACATAAATGGATAGTGGGGGTGGGGGGGCGAAGCGAGGGAGGGGCAGCTGGGCGGCGGAAGCGGGGTGGAGAGAGGGGCTGGGAGGCACAACAACAAAATGGCAGGAAGCCAAAAGCGAAACAGCACAAGCAGGGATATCGTAATTAAGTGGGCAGAGGCACCGCCACAATCAGGCACAGATGATATTATTAAACAATGCGAGCTTTGCAATAAGCGCTACGAGAATATCAATCACAAATCTAAATATATGCAAAGTGAGCTATGCGCTATAGCGCTACGCTACTACTCAGGCACTATTAAATTTTTAACGATTGAAATCGCTATCAGTGGGAGCAGAGCACAATAAATGGCAGCCAAGAGCATTGAAGCGCTACGATACCAGTGCCAGGGAGCGTGGGGAGCGACCGCTTCTGAGCCAGTCAGGACGGTCACCTAATTACCATACATTAATCCAACACCTGCCGCACACGACCAAAAGCTGTGCGCGACGGATGATCAGCTTCTCCCTCCCTGCCCCATCCATGTGCCGATTTTAGTCCTAGTGAGGCCCCATCCCCCAAGACCTGGCCAATTACTGAAAGGGGAAGGGGGCCACATGGCCCCCCTCTCTGGGCTGATTTTGTCCCCTGGGATCCCATCCCTCAGGGCCTGGCCAGACAGTGGTGGGTGTCCCTGTCTCACCCAAAGTACAGAGTGTCTTGTTAGGCGCTGCGGGGGGCAGCTGGCAACCTGCATCCATCAGGAGTTGGCATTGCACCTGCACACAGGAAGCAGCGAAAAAATGCCATTTGTTTCCCTGCCCGAGTCACTTTTTTATGCTCTCATCTGCGGGGACTTCGTGTTTGCTCTCGCTTGGTGAGAGCTTTAAAATTGCTCCCACCAAGCAAGAACAAACACGCTATGTCCTGGGGGTTGGCGGCCCAGGACATAGCAGGAGTCCTGCCCTGGGGGATAGGTTCACCAGGGCCATTAATGGCTCTGGGAGAGGGGCTGTGCGGCCCCCTCCGTTTGGATTGAACAGCCTTATTTATTGATTTAAAATTTTCATGGTAAAATTGGAAACATTATTTTTGCCCTAGGTGGGTCCCCATCTCCAGGCCTAGGGGCAGGGTATTTCGACCCTGCCCCCTTGTGTGTTAAAAAAAAATAAAAAATATTACAATGTTTTTTTCTTGATACTTGTCTGAGTCCAAATCGCCAAGAGGGATACCGAGTCCAAATCGCCAGGAGGGATGCCAACACTTCCTGGTTGAAGTGTTGGCAGCCAATCAAATCTCACCATGAGATCTTTCTGATCCACAGAGGCTCTGCTTCTCTAGATACCTATAAATCTTTTTACTTTAGTAACTCAAACGGCTGAAGGGATTTACACCAAATAACAACAAGCATTTGCAGTGCAATAGGTCTCGCATTACTGCAAGTATGAGCTTTTGATGTTGCTAATAATAATGCAACGCCAGTAGCCTAAACTCTCAGTAATCCGATACTTATTTCATTGCAAATGCTTATTCCCTTTATGGCTGGTCCTAGGTGGACGCAGTCAGTTAACTCTTGCTGCAGCACCCAAATAAATGTAAAATCCTGTGATGTCTGATAATTAAAATATCTTGTATTGGGGAAGTTACTGATAACATTTGAGCAGTTGTGAATGAAGGCTAATCACAAACACCAGGACGTATGCAGAAACAGAATGACAGTGGTCCTATCCTTTGTTCTACCTTGGGGATCTCGCTGACACCACTGGACCAGTAAGGATTTAGAAGGAATTTCCCTACAGGGGCTCAAGTGATTTTGCTTGCCTCACTATAGGCCCCACTATTGAGTTGCTTATTAGGAATGTTGGGAATACCCATTTTAGTCGTCAGGGGTGGTGGTGAAAGCCCTTTTAAGGCATAGCTGCTTAACATTTTCATAGGGAATCTAAATACAGATCAGGGAAACTGTTATGAATGCTTCCCCTATGACTGCTGTAGGTTTCATGACCCAGCAAGGCGGGTGGTTTTAAGCTGTGATAGTACATATGCTGAAATTCTAAGAAAGGGCCATTTGGACCTTTTTTGTATCCAGGTGTATGTTCAATCTAAAGACAAACGTGTAGTGCATAGCCTATAGGTTGGTAATCTTTAAGTTTACTGTTATGTTACTCGGTCAGTGGAACCATGCGGAGTAATTGTGTATATTATTAGAGGGTAAAAGAACTGTAACACCTTTCCCAGACACGTCCCTTTGAGGCGAACACTGGTTTGCCAGCTGTCCCTTTTTTTTTTTTTTTTTTAAGGTCGTGTCCAAGACTAATACGTAAGGTAGGCACTACACAACAGGGCTTAGATATTGGAATAGCAGGCAACATACATTTGCCATTTATTGCAACAATACTAGTTTTGGTTTGCACCCACTAGCTTAACAGTGCACAAAAAACATAAAAAAAGCATTTGCAATGCAATTGGTCCCTCATTTAGAAAACATTCTTAAATGCAAGATCTATTGCATTTCAAATGCCTGTTTGCGAAAGCACCCATGCAGCGCTTTCACCGTAATGTCAAATGCAAAACAGTTGATGGACAGAATGCAGAACAATGTCATACATTCACCCCAGTACAGAGATCTGGGCCTAAATCCATCGTTTTTTGCACTCCACACCACCCCAGTTCAGACATGGCTATATGCAAATCAGCCTTGACCCTGTGCGTCATGGGAACAGTCCAGCCCGAACTGCCAAGCCATGTCTTTCCTGGACCGGAATCAAGCATCCTAGGACCGGTTTCTGGCTATCAGCCGTCTTCAGCCAGGATAGCTTGACTCCAGTGGTGTGGAGAGCATGGGACTCGCGTCTGAGCATACCCATCCCACTCGGGGTGACAAATGCAAAACAGTTGATGCTAAAAAAACGATGGCTTTAGGCCCAGATTGCATTTTTCACCTTAATGTCAGCCACGCCCTTTTCCTTATGAAAGATTTGTCTAAGCAAAGGGGCGCGCCTACCTTTACGCCCTTTTCCTTACGAAAGATTTGTCTAAGCAAAGGGGCGCGCCTACCTTTAAAGTGAAAGCGCGGAATAGGGCGCTTTTACAAATAAAAGCATTTGTTGTCAAGTTGACAAACCAATGTTTTTTGTCAAAGCAGTCCATGCTGCGGTTTCACTTTAATAGAGGTCACGCCCATTTCCTAAGACGCGGCTCGTCTACGTAATGGGGTGTGGCCTCCATTGAATTAAAAGTGCGGCATCGGACAGGTTAAAAAAAAGTTTATAAACAGTAAAAAAACCAAAAAAACACTTGCCGCTGCAAATAAACCAATGGTACAGCAGTCACTGTATGAGCATGGCATGCCGTGTTATGGAAAAATAAATAGAGATGTGTGAGAGCGTGTCCTGCCTGCAACAGCAAGCAAGAGAGCACCATTTAAACAAATAGTGCTTGGAGGCTGTAATTAAAACCTACCAAATAACAACACATGTAACAGGGGGTGCCCTCATGGGAGGTTACAAAATGAGACCAAGTGGTCCTAAGGAAGGACTACTAAACTTATTGACCAATGAAAAGCCACACTTTCCAAAGGACAATGACCATAGCCTATGAAAAATATGGGCGGAACGTCAAGTCCATATCTGAATACAGCCTGTCTTGCAGAGCAGTGCATGCGCTGCCCAGGCTCGACCTAAAAATTAATAATTCAAAAATGTCCAACTAGGACAGCCCTGGCATCTAAAATGACAACCATAGTCTCTGGCATAAATGAAGACACAGCACATTTTTGGCAAGCGCTGCAGAGATACACCATGAGAGGTATATCGCTCAAGGCCTCCGATATCCTGATGCTCTAAGATGGTAATTCCACAGTGCAAACATTTCTTTCTGCACCCCGGACTGACACTGAACCTTTAAAAACACGACCACCTTCTGGGGCTCTCGAGATGCACCTCTGCTATTCTCTTTTGTGAATATTAATGTAATCCCTCTGACCAACATCTTTTACACCTATTTTTTTTTTTTTACCAAATCAATTAATAGTGCAATTCCCCACTAGTGTGAAGATTTCGCCCCCAGCACTAACCATACATTTTTGCCCTTCATGACAAAAAATGCAATCCTAAGCCAGATAAAGAGAGCAGTGCGGTTGGATAACAATCAAAATTAAGTAGGCGTTAATTAAATAGTTAATATCCGTGAACACAATTAAAACAACATTGGAGTTAATAGGTACCCTGGTGTAATCTCTAGATTATAAGAAAAGACTATTTTGCATCAATGGCAACATCATTGGTTGTACCTGGCTCTCCCGCTGAGGCTGCTGGACTACAGATGATGAACAACATGCCTGGCAGCTTCGGCAAAGTGGATGGGTCCAGCTTCTCATTATGTCATCTGCCAAAGAGAGACCATCTGATTTCCTGCCTGTATATTTAGGTGAGCCACACTGAAAGCACTGGGGCAACCATAACTCTCAAACCTACACACCAATTTGAAAATCCAGACGGTGTCTAAAATGATATCCCGAATTAAATAGGAAGGTTGGGTGGGCAAAGAGGTGTTTAAAGTTATGTGGCGATTCAAAGTAGAATCTACCATTCATGTATGGGTATTAAGATTTGGTTTTTCTTTCTGAAAAAGTGATTTAGAACCCCTTTTCCAAACCCAGCCCCCCCCCCCCCCTTTACCGGACATGAAGTGCTCTGGAAGACCCTTCTTATGTTAAATTCTAAAACAGTGAGAGAATGTATTTACCAACCTGACATGGGAAATCAATGCATAGGGACGAGGCAGCACAGGTTTACAGCAAGCATACTGCATAGGGTAAAGTGGTAGCCTGGCAGGGCAGCGCAACCGCAGTCATGGCTTGGGCATAAAATTAAATGCTATTAATTAGCTGGCGTGACTTGAGCATGCTAGAGTTGGCTGAGGCTATCAGTACACAGAGGCACAGAGTGGTGCACAGGGCCGCAGAGTCAGTGGTGTGAAGGGAGGAGGTCAAAGGTCTGACAGGCTCCAACCCCAAGTCCCCTGGATGTGAAGTCACAACAATGTCACTCCTTCCCGCCCCCTACATATGTGGTATAAAGAGATAAGTGATGCACTGCCCCCTTTTGGCCAGCCTGCAGACTTCAGCCCCTCCGTTCACGGGTTAGGATTGTGGTTCTAGGCAGGTGAATCCCACGTGCCTTCAATTGCTAGAGTGTATTTTTATTAGAAAGCACAAAATGCTGTTCTGAGAAACAGGTGATGTCTGGCAACTAAGCTCCAGACTTTGGAAACAGGTGTCCCGAGAAAGTGGGCAAATCTGCAACCTCTCTGTGCCACAAAATGTAAATATGCGAAATACCTTTGTAAATATGTGCTCACTAGTACAATCGTGTGAAGCTATAGATTCACCAGTTGATGCACGCTGTCTTGTTTCCTTTCCAGTTATGTGCAGATAAACTTGTGTGTATCTATGTAAAACTAGGCTTTTCCGCACATAATGCAGTTAAGCTCCGTTTCGTGATCTATCACCTCTGGTCTGGTGCTATTTTCATTGTCTGTTTGAATCCTAGACTAGAAACAGCTGATCTTCCTATGAATATGGTGCTACAGAAAATAACGATAATTTGCTATTTAAAGTTCTCAGATGCATCTTATCCGCGGGGCGACATTCGCCGATTTAAGCTGGCACTTTGCAAGAGTAATTACAAATTCAACGAGCCGTGGTTTCAATGATCGCGCCCGTGTTTGGGCACGATAATTGAACCCACATGGCCTATTGGTGTCTATTACGCGCCCCAAGCGCGTAATAGACACCAATAGGCCATAGGCGGAGCAATGCGCCCGCCTTAGGCCAATTGCGTACAGTCTTTGTGAGAAGTTGGCCTGGTAGGGGATGTTTCCAATTCTGGAACCACCTACTACCTGACCAAACAATCCCCTTATGGTGTCTGGTTGTAAGTCAACCTTATTAGACAAGCTATCCTAGGGGTAGCATGGACTAAGCAGCCTAAAGGCTTAACTTAAGAGGTCGTGTTAAGCGAGCTGTTTTACCATATACAATCCTGTAATACCAAATGAAAGGACACCACACAAGTATATATTATAAAAATATATGTGTTTATTACTAAAAACAATCCCCAGTATTCTTTATGAATAAAGGGGCACAAGCGTTAAATCAAAAGCACTGTTTAAACATACAAGTTGCACAATTATGGATGAGGGCGGGTGGCCACTCAAACCATATACTAAACAAGTGGTATAAGAAAGGCCACTCGAGCAGTGGTTAGGCTTAGGGCCTAGGGAATCGCTGGGAGCAGTCAGGACAAGCAATGCTGAAGTCGGGAATGGCCCTCGGGATTCGGGAGATGTGCGGAAAGCGCACGCATGCACCAATGTTAACCAATGGTGCGTAAAAGTCAAAGAGTTAAAGTTTAAGGACACTTCCGCTGAACCTTAAGGAACAAAACTTAACACACAGACCCTAGAGGTGTGCACCAGTGTGGGAACACCGGCGGAGCAAAGTTACCTCACCCACAGGAAGTGGGTGCACAGGGTCGAAGTGGCGTCGGGTTTTGACACGCAGGCTCTTGGTGCTTGGAGCTGAAAGGGCTGCAGGCAGGGTGAAGACGAAGTGTCCGGTGGAGTCCAAGGGTGGACTCAAGTTGTAGAGTACCTGAAAGCAGAGGGGACAGAGTCTGGGTCACTCAGCAGTGACCAGGGTGGAACCAGGACGGAACCAGGCAATGTCGGGCGCAATCAGGTGGTCGTCGAGGAGCTTCTCTCCGCTGTCACGTGGGCTCTGGGGCATCTGCGACGTCCAGGAGCAGGTCACGATCTGTCCCACGCAGGCTCTCACCGTCGGTGCAGTCGGCTTCAGGTTTGGAGCAAACAAGCCTTGGTAAGAGCAATCCACGCAGGATCGGAAGATTGCTTCTCACTCGGACCAGGAAGGTCAGAGTCGGGGCTCCTTTTCAGGGGAGCTGGTGTGGATCTGGAGCAACCAGATTCACGAGTCTTCTTCGGTAGTTCGTCGGCACAGGGACCACAAGCCAGCTGGCAAGTGACCGGGCCAACGCGTTGAGCCAAATCGTGCCAAAGGGCCCCACGCAGCACTCGTCGAGTGTGGAGGGCTGAACTTCGGCTCAGGAGTAGCTCAGGG
The DNA here is from genome assembly GCF_964261635.1 of Lissotriton helveticus. Lineage (NCBI taxonomy): Eukaryota > Metazoa > Chordata > Amphibia > Caudata > Salamandridae > Lissotriton > Lissotriton helveticus. The sequence continues at coordinate 717,396,103 of NC_136068.1, read as the reverse complement.
TGGGGGCTTCTCAAACCCCGGTGTACAGCTTCGAGGGTCACTCGTGGGCTGCACGGTCAGCGTCTCGTGGTCACTTCAAGATGGCGTGCCCCACGCTTCCGGTCGCCTCCACGGGTCTCAGCTTTGCAGGGACTGTGGATCGGGCTGTTAGAAGCTGGGCAGGCTTGATCTCGTCGATCTCAGTCGCTCGAGTTCCGGCGGGAACTGCAACTAAGTAGACGTCGAGGGCTGGATGGTGCCTGCTGCTGCAGGGTGGTCACTCCTTGACCACAAGGGAGATTCTTCGGGCTTCCACGTTGAGATGGAGGGCGAAGGGTCCAGAATATAGTTTCAAATGTTTCTTCCAGGAAATCTGATGTGCATTGGCACTGCTCCCACTCTTATTCGAATCTGGTGGGCGTGATTACCTGCTAGGTCCCCTCCTATGGGTGGGACCCAGGAAGTGGGTGGATACACCCCCTTCCTTTGATCCAGGCCGCCCTGGCACGAGGGCTGGAGTGCCCCAGAACCGGTTTGGCCGGATTATGCAAGGGGCAGCCTTGTGCGCCCCAGGCAGTGTCTGGTTTCTTTCAAACCTCCCTGCTACAATACACGATCTCCTGTCTGGAGGGCGGTGACACCCTCCTGTGACAGGAAACCCTTTGTCCAGGACCCCCTTGACTGGGTTTCGGTCAGCTCCAGGGGTCCAGACATTTGTCTGTGGCAGAGGCATCCATTTTGTGGATCTTAAGGCCTTTGGAGAAATCAACCGCATTAAAGTGAAGTAACATGTCTTACCCCTCTAGAGGGGTGGAATGCCATCCCCGTCGCCAGAACTGGCGAGGGGATGGTATTCCAAAGCGTATGACACCTTACACGACATGTTTTGATAAAGCCAAACCAAAGTTGCTAAATAACCGCGAGGATTATAAGGCACTTAATAGTATATGGTATGGCATTATCCTGAAACAGCTTAGGGATTTGTTCCCGACGGCTGCAGACAGGCTCAGCTCATGCTAGAGCTCCATCTCACATAAAAACCATGCACCCAGCCTCCAGGATTGGTGAGGCCTGTCTATAGGAGTGGCTCACAGGTTTACATGTGTCCAGATATAGGTTTAGACATAGGTATACTATATCTAAGCAAGGGGTGTGTACACCACCTTACCCCAGCTGAGTGATCAGCCAGTTGTGTCAATTTAAGAACCAGCCAGGGGTGGCAAAAGATATGCTGCAGCCCCTGGTAGGCCTTAGTGGCTCCTGTGCCCTGTGCACCTATAGTGCATTCTACAGGGGCTGACAAGGAGTCCATTTCCAATTGGTATGTGCCTATAGCACATGTGTCATTAATTTAGTGAGAGAACAGCAGGCTGGGGGTCTGATCAGCAGGCCCACAGCCTCAGTAGTCGAAAACCAGTGAAGCAAAAAGCAAAAATTTGGGGTGACCATAGGATAGCAGACCCTACTCTCCTACAGTCTTTTATAAAAAAAAAAAGACTCACGCAAAGGCCAATAGCGGACCACAAAATGAAAAGCACACACACAAGCGTGTGCTATTTCTAGGTCGGCTTCCAAACCCCATTTTTCACCTACTAAAGGGCTTGTGCTGCTCAAGCAGGCGCGAGCCCTAAAAATCTAAATGGGCAAGGGAAAACTTGCAAATAAGCAATCTTTCATAGTTGCAATGCAGCACAAAGAATATATGAAGCTTTAGCAAGATCTGCTCTGTTGATTAAATGTTGGGCATGAACACATGGGTGTCAAATCATAAAAATGGTAAAGGTAGCTGAAGTGATAGAAGAAATAATTTAAGCCAAAATGATCTCACAAGAACGAGCGTTTCTATTGCTCGCAGATTCCTTAAGTTCCGTATTTGTTGTAGAGGGCTAATGGAAACACAGTGAGTTGAAACGGAGAAAAAAAAGTAGTCCGGGGTCTTAGCATAGTGCTTACTTTCTGTTCTGCACTGCCTTATGACCACTTAGGCCATGAGTATTAAGAGCAGATCCGGAGGTACTAAACAGTAAGCCAGAGGTAGCAGCACCTGGCACCCGTGATTAATCCTAATAGTCCATTTATGAACAGAATCAGACAAGATATTAATCTCACAATTTCGAGGTGCAATTTTTAATTCAAGATGGTCGAGATTACATGCCTCTGACAATACAATATAGAACAAACAGAGTGAATTTTGATGCTTTATACCAGTTGGAAATAAAACAAACTTCTTTGCAGGAATGTGCTAAAGAACATTAAGACAAAGTGGAAATGCACACTGAGAGTTAGAGTGAAGAACTTACCAGTTTCCTACTGCAATTGGACATGTCCGCAATTTCTTTTACTGCGTAGTTTTTCTCTGTCACACAGAGGCTTTTGCGAATCTGAACTCTGTGAGACTGCCACACGGCAAGGACTGACTACCTATTTTCACTAACACGGGCACTTGTCACCACTGCCTGCGGCTATTACGTGCTCCACTAGATACACAGGTGCACGAAAGATCAAAGCATTCCCAGGCCTATAACTACCCAAAGTGTATTATGGGGTGCCTTTCCTCCCAGCACACTGTAACCTGTATTCTCGTTGTCACAAAAATCGGGTAGCTCTCCCTATTCCCACAACACCAACCGACTAGGTTCCATGAACTTTCCCAAAGAGGAAAACGGGCGGCTTCTCTCCTGCCAATACTACTCACCCTCACAACCACAAATGGCGAGTAAGGTATTATCTACTTTTACCTCTGTAAGCCTTTTGGGATACACTGGACTCTGTGCACACTATACTTTACTTTGGTATAGTATATACAGAGCCAGCTTCCTACACAAATCACTTAATCAGCCCGTGCCCAAGGTATATAATTGTACAAATTTACATTAAAAAAATAGCAATCTCGGTGGGGTGGGGGCAGGCAGCCAGTGTTGTGTGAGGAGGTGGGTAAAGATGGCACAGGGAGATTACTTGTGAGACACATAATGTAAATAGATGCGATAATGTAAACAAAAGACTAGAAAGTATAGAAATCAAATTGAAAGTATGCTGGCAAAACCGGGGAGAAAGTCATCAAGTAAATCCATAGTCTGCAGCCCGAACGCACTATTCTCACCTGACAAATACTTACACGCAGAGAGAAGAGCTGAAGAGCTGTCAGAGCAAAGCGTGCGCCTCCCCGCAGCAGCCAACTTGTTCGCCGCTGCTTGCTCCCGCGGCAATACTCCAAGAGAGTGAACTTTTGAGAAAAGGTGGGACAAACATCCACCATTAGCCATTTTCACACTGCGATTTTTAAAAGACAAACAGCTTGGGAGGAGTCAGACCCCATAGAGTACATACAACAGATCGCCTGACAGCGCAAGCGCTGTAGGATTGCCCTAAAAAGTACTCTTTCTGGTCCCAGAGATAGCTTTGTACCAAATTTTGTGTAATTCAATTCAGCGGTTCAGCCTGTAGTCATGTTCAAAATCTCTACGGGAGTCTGCATGGTGAAAATGTTTTGATGAGTCATCCTGAAACTCTCCAAAAAGCAGCTGAAGTGAGTGGCAAGCTAGTTTTGAAATTTTTTTTAAAATTCACCAAACTGCTCCACAGTTACTAGCAAACCAAGCAATGCTTTAAAAGGGAAGCCAAAAGAGCAGGGACGATTTACATGATCTTCAACCCCTCAGTGGATAAGACACTATCGCAGGTCCTTGCCGAAATTAAAAAATAGATACGGTACATATATGACAAAAAAGATCTGGGTCCTGATATGCCCAGAAAGCTATACAAAAACCTTTACAAGACACTGACAACTATTTCTCTACACCTAACTCAAGAAGCAATAAAAAGGCGGCCAACCACAAAACAATAGAGTTGACTAAGCACTGTGTTCATAAAAATACCAGTGATTAGCTGTCTCCATTTTCTCATTTGTCTGCTTTTTTTCCTCTGTCCTGTCCTCCGCATCCTTTCGTTCTATCTTCTCTCTTCTTAATGCTTTTTTCTTCACACCACGGCTGCTTTCTCTTTGTATCTGATTTGCTATCCTCCTTTTCTTCTACTTTGCTCCGGTATATATTTGTCTCCTCTTTTTGTTTCTTCTCCTCTTTACTCTTGCTGTCTCATCTCTAACACTGCTGCTGCCGCCTGTGACCCCTGTCATCAGCCTGTACATGTCCCTGCTATTTTGAACTCTGCGCTTTCCTGTTGTCATTCCTAAAGAAGCGGAAGATGACGTGTTTAACTTTCTTCCCTACACCGAGTGCAAAAACAAAATGCACACCACATGAAAATGCTTTTTTGCATATATTAATCAGTGTAGTATGACTGGATTTATTGCGGAACAGGCGGGTACTTGAGCACAGCAGGTCATGTCACTGCTAGTGCTGCCTGTAATTAGTAGGTCCAGGGATAGCAACGGCATCGACATCCACTGCTCAGCTTGCTGTGACCCTGCCTGCTACAGCACAGGCGTTGTCCCCAGCAGTAATGCTGCCAATGCCAGTAAGTATGGCTGTGGTGCCTACTGGACTCCCTCACGCTCATCAATTACCATGCTGGGGTGCAGCGCACAAATTCTAAAGGTACGCCATGGCGCACAAAAGTTGTGTTGAGCCACAGCTGCATCGAGCACATTGAGGATAGCAGCAATGCAGGGCTGCCGGATATGCTACTCTGGCTACGCAACAAGTGGAAAGTCCACACTTACTTTCATTTATTCTTCCTCAAGAGCCCTCACTCCCAAGTTCCAAATGCGCTCTTGCAGCTTCCTTGCCTCAACTCCGTCATGAGCCAGCCTCCAGCTACAATTATCCAATGGGAGGTTTAGGCTCAGGCAGTGGCAGGGTGCAGCAGACTAGGGGAATAGAATGTAAGCCATAGTTTGTCGATGACTTCTTGGATTTGTGATCAGGGTGATGACATTCTCACTTGTGATACACAATCGTGCCTGCCTAGACAGGTGTATGCCAACCTGCCTATGAACATTTACCAGCCAGTCACCATGCAATGTATGTTGTTCTTTTTATTTTGAATTTGAACAATTAATATTGAGACCACCAACTGCAGGTTCAGAAATTGTAGCCCCGGCCCTGTGAAAGAAGTGGAGGTGCTGAGCACCTGAAAGCACCTGCTCGAATTAATCACTAAATTGCGCAGAACAAGAAAGCCACCAAGCAGCGAGGATACCTACAGATGCTGAGAAGGCTTTCATTAGACTTTCATTGCAATTTCTGTGGGGCATTTTGCATAAATTTGGTATTGGGTCGAAGTTTATTAAGGTGATCTAGTCCCAGAAGCAGTAACCTCAAATAAAGTACACTTTTCGGAGCACTCGCTCAGGGATACCTCAGGGGAGTTCCCTTTCTCCTAGCAGAGTTCATCTACATTTTATGGTACTAAAGTGCAGAAGAGTTCAGAGATCTCCCCATTGAAATACACATTTTGCAGTTTCATGCAGGTTTTTGCTTGTTCTGTTGCTGTTTACATCAGTCGCGGCCCGTGCAGGTAGGAGCGGTGGGGCGGGGGGGGGGGGTCGACGGACGATTACAAGGGAAATATTAAATATTATCATTCCCCCCCCCCCGTGGTAGTCTGTCGAAATCCCCCCCCCCCCCCCCCCCCCCCCCCCCCAACACTCGTGCCTGCACAGGCTGCAGCTGGTTTATATCCTCCTAATACTAAGATAGGTATTTGCTATTGCATGCCTAAGAATTAGGCATATGATCATGATATAAGCACAACCCAACTAAAACTCAAGCTGTATTGGAAGGAGGATTAACATTGGAAGACATGACTGATGGAACCTATGCGGTATATGTAGAGTTACCTTGTCTGAAGGTGTGACTCGTATAGTTCATCTAATTCATGAATTTGCACCCAAAAAGCATGTGACGGTTTTCAATAGATGAGACAATATGACCCTTGTCTTTGATAGGACAGTTGAAATTTGGCTATAATAATTTTGTTGCTCACGTTCTGATATCTTTTAATAGTGCTTTACTAGTAAGTCGCAGACCGTTATATAACTAGCTTGATTTAGTCATTTCAGTATTTGACGACTTCAAAAAATGTGGAGGGCACCCGGTTTTTTAAAAAGACCTCTTTTCAAGAGAAGTTATATTACTGGATAACCAAGTGGAAGCATATCATGCTCCTAGTATATGGCGACAGGGACGAAATTGAACTTTTTGATACTTATATCAACCCCATCATACAGCACGCCCAATTTACCTTTACAGGTTAGATTTAATACATTCTTGACAACGGTTAAAGACTGGTTAAACAGGTTGAAGCTGTTAAAGCAGGGGTATCTTGAAGTATTGTACTACAACAGGGGAAGATAATGTTGAAACCGCTCATAGATGCTCAACAGCTCATAAAAGGGACATTCTGCAAAGAAGAACAGAAAAGACACTCTGGAATGCTAAGAGATAAAGGTAAAGAATTTATATTATTTATTATATGATAAATGAGGTAAAATAGATCTTGGCAGCAAACGCAGTCCAGAGCGCAAAGAAATAAGGATTACAAATAGGGTAAATGATTGTATGGGTTAAATAATCAAGAAAAGTGCAACTCCTAGTTCTTCACCTACAAACTGTGCAGTCCTAAAAAAACAACTGACAGGGGAGATGAATGGTGCAGGAAATCTCAATTCTCAGTTTTTCCAGTTTTTGAAAAAGATTTTAGGTTTTAGGTATCAAAGAAGTTGAAAGATGGGCACAGAGGAATTTTCCTGAGCAATGGAGGTGGACACCATCCCTCGGAAACTTTCTTACTCCCAATTCATACAAATGTAGAAGTCTCAAAAAATGCCCTAATTTCTTTCATCTTGCCATCTTCGTTTTCAGTTGGGCATCCGGTCTACACTGCTACTCATTTCATTACCAAGATAAATGTATCCTACTGCTTGTTAGGCAACAGAGTGAACCTCATGTCAGATAACATCTTGCTTTAGCTTTATAATGCCAGAGAACCAGTGGACCAATTGTCCTTGTGGAAGCTGACCACACAGGAGGATGAGATATCAGAAGTCATGCTGTATGTTACTATCTGTCAGGGGTGTGGACATTTTACAAAAATCTACTTGGCCAATGGATAAAATGTTACAGAAATCTACTTGACCTGGGACGATATCTGCTTGCCTCACCTATTCCATAAATCACTTAGGTGTGTATGCACGGAGAGAACCTGCACAGCAATCAGTGCAACATACTAGTTTCCCTATGTTAGACTCATGTTTTGATTTGTTACCTTTGCCTCAAATTGTAAAGCGCTCTGATATCCTCCGGGATCAAGTTCGCGCTATATAAAACTTTATAAATAAATAAATGTTACTAGCATTTGATGATCATGCTGATTTTGTAGATTTGAGCCAAAGCATCCTAGGGAATCCAGGCACTCGCCGTAATTAAACTGCAGTAGTTTGTTACAATTGTTTCAATATTTGACAATCAGAAATTACTACGTCAGCATTTCATGCTACTTTAGAGTGGCAAAAATAATAAAAGAAATTAGTTACACTCCAGGTTAAACACCTTGTTTTCAAACCCACTAGTCTCTGGAGACCAGAGATTGCAGTGTGAACAGTTCGTACAGCTGCTAAGCAGCTAAAGAATGAAGGAAAAACACATTGATTACTCTCCAAATTAAGCCTGAGTTTTCAAACTGACCGCTCTGTAAAAAGTAATTGCACCCAAATGTTTCCAAGTGGCTTTGCATCTCAAAGCTTAAAACAATCAACTTTTACAGCACAATACAAGGAAAGAGTGACTATGGAGGGAACAAATTATGAAATATGTAGTCCCAAGTAATGTATAAGTGCTAAACGAAAAGACCAAAAGAAAAGACAATCCACAAAAATACTCTGTATTTGCATTCTCTACGATATTCGCTGATACAACAAGATGCAAATGTATGTAGCTGCAGCAATCTCAAAAAGACATGAAAAGAACTAGTTACAGAAACACTAATTTAAACATCAGGGTTATGTTATGTTATCACAACTTGTATAGCGCAACAGCTGCCCCAGCAACGGGGCGTCCAGACGCTGACAGCAGAGCAACTGACACATGCTGTTGAAACAGAGCGTAGGACTATAAGGTGCAGGGAAGAGGTGAGTATTAATGGCCTTCCTAAATTCTAAGTAGTTGTCAAGGCCCTGAATGTGAGCTCGCAGTGCGTTCCAGAAGAGAGCCGCTCTACTACGAAAGGAGTGACCTCCAGCACGGACTCTCCGTGTACGGGGGACCACCACCAGGTGTTGACCCTGTGAGCGTAGATGGTGTGAAGGAATATGGTGAGAAGAAATTGGCCATGATGCTAGGGCAGGTCTACTTCAAGGCTTTAAAAACAATGCATAGAGCCTTGAATTCGATTTGCCTGGCCACGAACAACCAGTGTAGACGACGAATGGTGTTAGACAACGGGCAGGACCTGCGCATACCGAGAAGAGTTCTTGCAGCCACATTCTGAGCCCTTTGCAGTCTCAGAATTTCAGCCTTATTGGACCCCAGATACAGAGAGCAGGCATAGTCCAGTCTTGAGATTACAGATGCATGAATGATGATTTGACGTGTGGATGCGACAAAGAATCCCAATAATGGTCTGGGCCCCCGTAGTGGTCCAAAGCAGGTCCCTGCCACTTTTTTGGTTTGAACTCGAAAGTTGAGGGTCGAGTCTAGCCACACCCCCAGATTTTTCACAGCCTGCTTTGGGGGGGGGGGGGGGGGGGAGGCACTACCAAGGCTCGCGGTCCATCAGAGTTCACTCCACATACCATGGTCCTTTCCTACCAACAATACCTCCGACTTGCTGGCTTTCAGCTGGAGACAGTTGGTAGTCATCCACTCGGCTACTGCCGCTAGGTCGCCCTGAAACTTGAGAGCGTCCTGCTCTGCGTCATTCGAGAGTGCCACCACCAGCTGAGTATCACCGGCATAGGAGACCATGGTCAGTCGTCTGCTCGTAGCTACTGCAGCTAGAGGTTGAACGTAGAGATTACATTGCAGGGGACTGAGGGAGGAATGGGGTGTTCACCTGAGACATACGGGGGGACTGTTACCACAAACGACCTCTCATGAAGGAATGAAGCAAGCCACTCCAGAGCTAGACCAATGATTCCTGCCTCCTCCAGGAGTCGCAGCAATATGGCATGGGAAACTGTGTCAAACACAGCACTAAGATCCAAAAGAATCAGAGCTGACGTTCGACCAGCATCCAGTGCTGACCAGAGATGTTCTGTCACAGCCAGGAGAGCAGACTCCGTGCTGTGACCTGGTCGGAAGCCATTCTGGGAGGGGTCCAGTTTGTTATTCCTAATCAAAAAATCCGACAGAAGTGAGTTTGCATAGGCCTCCGTGATTTTTGCCGCCCAGGGGAGCAAGGAAATAGGACAATAGCTCTCTGGTTTAGCCGGTCAAGAGGTTTTTTTTTTTTTTACAGCAAGGGTATCACCTTTGCCCTGGGCACAGTTGCTATGGCAAGTGACCAGTATCACCTGGCCCATAAAGGGTATGATTGTAGGAAGCACTTTCCTAAATTGGTCTGGTTTGAGCGGGTCAGCAGGGGATCCTGACTTAACTTTACTACACAGTGCTCGCAGTTGATCGGCGGGGATTGATGGAAAGGCATCCAAGGTGTTTGCCTTTAGACCGCCACATGCCACCTGCTTGCAACCATGTGCAGTCGAAAAGGAACTATAGATGTTGTTCACCTTCCTGACAAAGAAGGTGGCAAGGTCCTCTCACTGCTCATTGGACTTGATGGTCGGCTCAACAGCGGTCTGCTGGGATTGAAGGCTAGAGGATATCGAAAACATGCTCTTCACTTGGTTATCACTCTCGCGGATTTGCGTGGCATAAAATGCTGCTCGAGCCAATTGAGTGGCCTTATGGTACCTCTTAATCGCCGCCCAGTAGATATCCTTTGCGGTGGGATTGAAGTCCCATCTCCATATATGCTCCAGCCTCTTACAGCTCTTGCGCTCATCAGCCAGTTCGCCTTTATACCATATTCTAGTCTTAGATATGCGGTTAATTGACTAATTCTCAGGGATTAGGCTATCTAACGGTTGTCTGATCCAATCAGAGAACACTCTGTATGCCTCGTTGGGATCAGACGGCAGACTCGGGCAGGTAACCGAGAGGCAGGCCCTCAATTTGTGCCATGGCGTTTGAGGGAAATCGTACGATCCTTGCTCCGTATCGGGGTAATACTCTAGAGGGACATAGGGACCAAATAGTGGTCTGACCAGTCCATGGGGATGGGCGTGTTCACTATAAGGGAGGGTATCTTTGTAAAATCTGGCTCTAACAGGTGGCCATCGGTATTAGTCGGACCTGAAACCAACAACTGTACAAGCTGGCAAGCCGCAATGTCATCTGCAAAGTTAACCACGTCGGTGTCATCAAGATTATCTAGATGAAGGTTCAGATCCCCAGTGATGGTAAAGTTAGCGGCGTTGACCGCCGACGCGCTGACGGTCTCCAAGAGGGCTACCCTAAAGTCTGCGGATGGCCCTGGGGACCGGTGTACTAGGAGCCCAAACATCGTATAGTTGGGGCTCAAAGAAATCTTAAAGTATCCGTGCTCGGTTATGGGCAGTTTTACGAAAGTACCGGAGTAGCAAGATTTAACAAGCATTGGCATGGCCAATAGGTCTCGCCTTTTGGCCTTATAAGTGTTTAGGTATGCTGCACATTGTCTTGGGACAAATACAGTACAACATAAGTGATGGTATAAAAAATATATATATAAATGCTACCACCTAAGTTCATTCACATTACCTCTATGAAGTACAATCCATATGATTTCCAGTTCCCACTTTAGCACTAATATCAGCAATCCAAAATGCACATTACTAGTCCTGGGCATGTAAACAAACCATTAAAGTTAAACTTTGCCCGAAATTTTGTTTTCCCATAATAGGAACAGTGGCATGGTTGAGGGAAAAAAACGATAATGTACTGAAACGTTTGTGGATTATTATGAAAGAATGCAGGAACATATTAAGCATGAACATTTACTGCAAGTCGTGATCTATGGAGTTCATCAAGCAAACAGTGGCATAAGTGGCCTCTACCTACTTCCCACACACAGCACGTTTCTGGGACATCACCTGATGTTCCAGGCCCTGCGCAGCAGGCGGTGGAAAACATGCAGCGTTCCCTTGGCAACCTGGGCAATCAAGTGTGCGTGTGTGTGGGGGGGAGGGGGGTCACTGTGGCCTGAAGCCGAGCAGTTCTTCAGAACTCCCGCAAAGGTGTCTCACAGGCCACTGCAAGGGAAAGGGTGAATGCAGAAACACATAAAGCATGAACATTTACTGCAAGTAGAAATTCAACAGCCCCAACATTGCTCCCCAAACCTCACTTCTGTTGAATAAGATGCCTGCATTGGGCAAGCTAAAGAAGTGTTTATTTTAAGAAGGTTGGTTGTTGCATGTGTTAGTACTCAAATTAACACAATTCTTTACTGCTGCCAATTTGCAAATAGGCTTGTTGCACTCATGTGAGATATCGATACACTCAACTGTGACTGTAGCTCGAAACACCAAAGGCTGGTTTGTCGCTTGTTTTGATGTCTGCAGTACCAGACCTACAGACTTGCAATTTGAGCTTCACCACTTACTCAACTGTGTGACCCTGGGCAAATTAATTCTTTCCCTGTGTTTAGTTATCTTACCGATAACAATTGTAAGCATTTAATTTCAGTTTCAAGCACTAGACTAACCTAGATTAGAAAGATGCCATCTTTATTTGGTTTTAACATCCATATCAATATATGTTAGGCCATAGATTTAGCAGCGCTTTCCTTTTTTGTGTGATTTTTGCATCACAGTAATATTGGGTCCTACTTTGAAATCGGTAGCATTTGTCATTGTTATGGCAAAAAATATATATTTACCAAATGTCAGTTTTGTCGTCCTATTTTTGGCCAGATAGTTTCATTCAACAGGGTACCTCGTTTCTGTAAGGGTATCGCCTATTTATACAGTTACTAATACTACTTATTTGCGTCACATGCTCCACATGGCAGCTTCAAAGCGCTCTGATATAGCCCAAAAATCGGCATACTGGCAGAGTCGCTACATTAGACAGTGCACAGCCGAAACCCCATAATGCCAGACTAATGCATAGTTGTTTGGGACACAGCAAGACCTTTACATTTTTATCGTGGGTTTGTGCTTACTCGGACATAGTTGTCTTCAGTGCTCTTTGTAATTGCTATTGGTTGTTGAAGAGCTGGGCAGTTAATGTTTAATTTTGCCATCACAGAGCGGGATTAGCAAACTCAGATGTTGATAGTCATTAATTGTAGACATCTGCGCAGGTTTTAGCGAATGTAAAATATAATAGAAACACACAAGTTACATTTAACTTTACTCTCACGTGCGCAGCTCACTGAATGAAGTTGATAGGGCTTCTCAAGTAAAAGCGGGTGCAATGCTAAAATATGAACTGCAGCGCTCGGGCACGGGTGCGAGGCGCTGTGAGCTACAGGCGCCATTGGTGATTGTGTGCGCCCGTGTTGTTAAAATAAAAAAGCGCACAAAACATTACGCGCAGCCCCCAGGGGCGGGAGGGGGATGACGGCTGCAAAACACGGGCATCATTGATTGTATGCACCTGTGTTAATGGAAAAGCGGGCGCTGTATTAAAGATCAAACATGGTGCGTGTTCCGGGAAAAAAATGCTTTACCTACACAGTTGCCCCTCGCAAAAAGTGTGCGGTCTGGAAAAAAAATGCTTTACCCACACTATGGCCCCTTGCAAAAACTAGATATGAGGAGTGTCGGGCTGCATTGTTTTTTTTTCATTTTCCTTTTTGTACCTGTAGCGCCTGGTGCCTGTAAGTGCCACTTTTAGTGCGTGCTCACAAACCAGAGTCTTTCCCGAATAAAAACACTTGGTCATCATTTTACCTTTGGGTGTAATTATTATGCATGTCTTCTTTAAAGTAATAAATTACCGACCCGGTCCTTGACAGGCGTAGGCTCAGCACTTCTGTGTAAGCGATTTGGGGAAATTAACTGACCGAACGTATACTGTAGTACAATGCTGCTTTTTTTAATTGGTGCCAGCTTAGTCCATGCATGTCACTTTCTGTGCTTTGGGGAATGGAAATTCAAGGAAATCCTGATGCCATTCCACAGTGGTCACCCATGCTTCATTTTCTATTCCTGATTCCATTAGTCTTCGGGGTAATACACCGCTTCCTCATTCAGTTGTTATGCAGGCTTGAAAAAGAAAGCGTTGTTTCCATTGTTGTGCAATTACCGTCGGGGATATGAAATCAAAGATGCGTCACGCAGGTCAGTGCTCTTGCAAAGTGATGCTATGTGCCTTCCTTTCATCAACAGTCTACTCTACACAACATCTGCAGGCAGGTTTAACAAGAGCGGAGGCGAGCGCGTTAAAAGAACATTTTAAACGGCCTGCTGCAGTTCTAGAGAGGCGAGTGGAGGAGTGGAGGCCAGCAGAGTGATGCGATCTCTGGTGGGGGAGGGGGAGGGAATTGAAGCTCGGAGAGAGGCACGCAAGGCTTAATGAGCCTTGAAAGAAACCCACATGGCGGCTGCGTGCGTGCACATGCACGCAAGCTTTAGGCCAGTGGTAGCACTTTGAAAACCTCTTACTAAAAGTCGAGCAAGCAGCGCATGCGCTGCTCTAGGATCGACCTATAAGTAACCGCGATGCCCCCAACCTCTGGACTCCCTGTTCAGGGTGAGAATGCAGTTTCGTGCAGGAAGTGCAAGGCCATGCTCGGCTAGCATAGCATCAGAGTGCCACGTCTAGGTAAGGAAGAGGACGTCCGGGAAGGTGTCCTCTAATAGATCATGGACATCGGCGTAGTGTTTGGCTAAGGACTGACAATTAAGACTAAAAATGCTAATGTGCTTTTTAGGCTTAGGAGGGTAGTAGCATGGAGACGACGGCGCTGGCGCAGCACTGAAGCCACACTGTATGCAACAGAAAGAGCCCCACAGGACTGGCTGCAACTACTCACCAAATTCCAAATTTTTAGGAGATCGTTCGGGGAGTAAATGAACCTATCTCCAGTGAGAGGGGCAGCATGTCTGGCGTCGGGTGTCAAATGGGCACAGAAGGGCTTGCCTTTAGCGCGATTTGGCGCGCCCGGAAAAACATGCCGTTTAAGTAGGCTGCGAGTGGTAGGATGCTAACCTCCCGGTTCCGCCCCCAGCAAGCCGGAAATTGACTACTGAAATCTCTCGCACCCTCCACAGCAATCTGGAAGACCAGTGGTGGACCGAGGCACTTGCGAGAGAAGAAGGAGAAAGTGCAAAGTGGCAGGTACAATAGCAGCAATACAAGTTTATAGCAGTATAAAAACAGTGCATTTTAAAAAAATGCAGTTAAAATCAATGTTTGGTTCGAACAAATCGCCCAAACAAATTAATGTCAGCATAGAATTTGTGTCAACACGCGTCATGAGAGATCCCATTTCCTACATTGGTTCATAAAATAAAATGCGCAATCTTGGAGGTTATAACATGAGCCCTTGTTATTTCCTATTTTTAAAGACTGGAACAGAATATATGCAGTCTGAAATCTCAGCTAATGTGCACATGAAGTTCCTCGTCTTGATTGAGACCCCCTGGATGTCTGCTATGGAGTCTCATGATTTATTCTGACTCCATTTTCCTCACAGTGCGCTCCCTGTCACCTCCTCTCACATTCATCATGACCCTGTCCATTCCAAAAAAGGAATTCTCATCAGTATTAAAGGTATACACCTGGTGCCAGTGCCTTGCAATGGAGTAACTTGGATTCTTGTATTTTCTTGTTTACTAGTGAGCATGCATCAAAGCATTTACATGTAGTGCAGAACCTGTTGTAATATGTACAAATTTGATGCTTTAAAGAGAGCAATTTCTCGGGCTTGCTGAGGGGGCGGTAAGGTGAATGGGGTGGGGCTCCTCAAAATAAGTGGAAAGATACTTTCCCAATTTCACAGCAACAGCTCATGCAGTATGTCTGGCAATGTACCCTTAGCCTATTTAGTGAATTCTAACAATACTGGGTGTATAAGGTACTTCTATATAGTCCTTTTTGGACAACAATGTGACCCCCAATGACTTGCTTTGCTTTTTCATCTCCTTTCTGCTCTGTGCCAACCAAGACTTGATTCTCAGATCCTTTATATATAAATGTCACCAAAAAGCTCCGTAGGGTTTCTGCTCATATTATCAGCTACACTCTCCTCACCATCTTCATTTTCTTTAGCATTGCTGGAAAATTCGAGTTACTTCTATTCCTGACTTTACCATCTACTTCTACACCTTGGATCTTGAAAAGTGCTTTTCTAGGATATGTTCTCTAGTTTATGAAAACTTTGCGGGATTGCACTAAATCAGGGTTACAATTGGTCTTTTGGAGTACAGCCAGCTCAAGTACATATATTTATAATTATATTTGTAATTATAAATCTATTATGGGCTTTTGGTACGGTACTAACCGTTTTTCCAAATTCAATAAAATGAGTACGATTTATGTTGGATAACAATAAAAACTTGTTATTATGCACTGCCCAAGAGAGACACTCTACTGCCCTTCTGAATGCAAAACTAGTTACAGTACTGGTACCCCAATTAATGTTGGATGTCAGCGTTCAAAAGTGGAATTGTTTTTTTCTGGGTGAAATATGGTAACCCATTCCTTCTTGTTATTTGGTTTCTGTATATGCGCAGAGACATGGAAGTCTGAAAAAATTAACAATCTGTTAATTTATCCCATACTGCCCTAGACGTAGGCAGCATAATGTTTTTTTTTTTTTTTTAACAATTGTTTTTATTTTTTTACCTTCCCGTAATCTCCTTGTTGCACTCCATCAATTTTGGCTTTCTCCTGACAAAATATTTATAATAAAGTAGTGCCAAATTAATACAAATCCTGGTTCAGCATTGCACACTTTTCTTCTGCAAACTTTGCACGTTTGTCTTTTAACATAAGTTGCATTGTATCTTTTTAATGAAACAAATTGAACAATTTTGACCTTTCTGATTTCTTAATTTTCAGTATTTGCTGTTCTACTTTTATCTATTATGCCAGCCATTTTGAAAGAAATAGAAATGTCAGGATCTGGGCTGGACTGAAGCATCTCACTTAATTTAGGTACTGTATGATCTAGCACAATTTCTTCCTGTAGACACAATAACATAAATGCAGAAAGACAATGCATAGTAAAGATGAGAATCTGGACGAAGTACATAAGAACCTGAAATCAGTAGATTTGCAATAGAAAAATCTTGATCCAAAGATAAATTCTTACGAGAAGCAAGGCTGGCAGTAAAAGAGGCACAGTGACTGCGAGCCTTGCTTCTCGTACGCTATGACTATAAGTACAAAGTGTGTGGTTACACACCGCTTGCAGGTTTTCAAAGCGCATAATTAAAATGCATTGTTTTGTACAATGCCAATAACTCAAACTCTCGCAAATGCGAGACCTATTGCTTTGCAAATGCTTGTTTTACTAGGATTTGTGAATCCATGAAGGATCCGCGAATTAACAGTCCAATTATTTCTAACATTTGACCTCTTCACGCCCAATCCAAGTCTTTTTTAAAACACAAATTTCACAAAAATACTGATCGGATTTACACCAAACCAATCCAAGCCACTTCTAGAGTAAAGTTCTGTCTTCATGCCAAATTTGGTGTAATTCTGTTCTGCTGTTTTTCCTGCATATAACAACAAAGAATACTATGGGAATTAAATTAGGACATTGCACTTTTTATAAATAAGCGGAACTACACCTCTGAGCTCTGGAAAATTCCACTCTTGTCCACTTAAATGCAAAGGAGTACAGGTAGTCGGAGGTGAAACAGAACTGTTTATTCACGCTTAAGCGGGTGCAAAACCAACAAGTAAAAACCCTGTTACATGAAGGTAATGAACAACTGAAAACATTCTGCTTTCATATTTATACTATACTTCAAACAAGTCTGCGTACAGACTTCACTCCCCTCCCCATATCCATTGACCATGTCCTTCCAGTTATACATACAAAAAGAATAGCTAACCACACTGCATATTCAAGGTAAGTAATCACAGACCATCACTAATTGCAAATTGAATGGACAAAAAAAATCCAGTGTGGCTTTCCATCTCAGAGAAGCACAAATGATTAACAAACTGTAATTATTCTAGCAACCTTTCGGTGTTTTTCCAAGCGCGTGGGGAAGAAAAAAATGCACAATGTCCGCACGTACATGGAAAAATTCCTCAGACAACATTGTACAAAGTCAGGTTGATTTAAAAAATGTCTGCACTCATCTTCATATTATATAACCTTTTCCTCAAATGGTCCTAGCACATTAATTCAACATTTACCAATTACTTGCAGTCACTAACCTATAGAGTCAGTAAAAGATAATTTGGATTGGGCCCTCATATTATGACAGTACTTAATTTTCAGATATTCCCTATTTTAGGGTTGTTAACAGAGAAAATAAGAAAGAAATGGGCATTTGTAAGAAGACTAATCTGTGAGGGCACTTACACTAATGTTCATGAAATCCCATTTTTATTCTTCTTGCATCATAAGCATATTCTGTTGTGTAACAGAAACTGGAGATGGCTTGCAGGCTGAAAGGAGCATGCTGCAGCACATGGGAACGCAATTCACACATAGCCTTGGTTATAGGTGGGATTATTTTAGGGTGCTATCACTAATAGTTTTCAACCCCATGGGAGCAGTACTTCTCTAAACCAACCTGACCAAGTCCAGTCTCAAGTATTCTAATGTATTTCAGCCACAATTTTCTTAAGTTTTTGAATTGCCAAATTCACATTAAGAGCGTTATCTGGGATATACACACAGCAGGAACTACCAATTAAGTGGCATACCCCCTTTCTCTGCTAAAAGATTGTCTTAATATGATTTTGAAGGGTAACAAGACGTAGCTTACATTTCTACAGTAATGTTAGGGAGTGCACCAGCATTCTCATTAATAACAGCTTCCACTACTCTGATCGGCGCACCTGTACACTATTGGCCATAGGACCCCAGAAAGGCACTAGACCCTTCATTGCATCAATAACTCGCTGCAGCGTGAAATCTGTCCGGTCAACCTGTATTTCCCGTTTATTAAGTCGATGTATCCTGTGATAATCTGATGGTACAAGGTAAGTGGGAGGAAGAATAAATGCAATATAGCATCTGCCTGGCCATCCTTTAAGGAGCAAGGCATAAACCTGATTATCACAAACAAAATAGGTGTTTTTGTGAGGCCACAAATGATGGCGAAATAGTGCAATTTATTATCACTGCAAGGTCTCATTAAAGGATAATAACATAGAGGAGTTCTTCTCCTCCATAGTGCCATAGATTCTAACCGCATTTGGCCAGCATAGATAAAGGTGATCCCTAAGCTTGCTCTGTACTGTTTTATTAGTAACTTTGATATAAGGAAAATTCAATTCCCACCAGGCATTACAAGACCCATTGTAGGATGAAGGTAGAGGAATAAGAGGTGCCTTCCTTTTGACTGAAGGTGGCAGAAAACCACATATCCAACAATCTGTAGCATTCTATCCAAGATGGGCATTATCTAAAACCTGAATGAATGTATTATTCACATATTGCAAGTGGTGTGCTGGCTTATGAGGGGCAAGGTTTATGTACTGATGCTCTGGTATTGGTGTGGAGACTGATGCCACTGATTTAGAAACTGGGTGGTTTTCTTCTAACCACCGGAACAACCCTAGCATTCCTAATATTATCAGAAGACACAGAAGCACAACTATTTTAACTTTCTTGGTCCAAAATTGTTGTATACCAGACAGTGAAGTCTTTCCCATCTGCCATAGATCAGAGTGTGATTTCCCAAACTGTCTCAGTTCAATACTCCTAGTCTTACCCATATTGTAATATCTGTTCTTGATGAGTGATGCGTCTCCTAATATTTGTCTTTATGCTCGGACCATTCTCCCTTTTTCTCTTTTCTAACCTTCTTTCCTTGGATAGATAACCTTGTTTCTGCAGGCTTTTTTTTTTCTTCAAAAAGAGAAACCAATAAAAAACAGCTAACAGCTAAACGCAAAGTAGCGTGGCTAAGACCTCCTAAAAATCTCTATTCTACCAAAGAACATCAAGAGTTCCCAGTGTCCTTTACTTCAAAGCCTCACTGGCAAGTTTATGTACAGGTCCAAAGGTTGACGGTCTTGACCACCGGCATGGGTTGCTACCTCTACAGAGATAGTTTTTTTCATTCAAAGTCTACAGTTTTTGACAGTGCTAAGTCTCAAATTATACCTAGGCGAATCACAACCCCGATGCTCAACAGGAATAAAGTTGATCAGTGGATGAGTTGCTACTTCTTCAATCAGCTCACCATCCTTAAAAGATACTTGCTGTGGAATTTGTTCAATTTCCAAATCGGTAATTCCTTGCTTCACACATTGATCATAGAACAAAGGCAATGGAGCTTTCTTAATGTGGTTGGCATGGAGCCAGAGTGTGTGTCCCATGCACTTAACAGTAGTCTTGCACTGGTCCTTTCTAGCTTGGCTCAAGACTGGATTTCCTCTCAAAGTGACGGGTGAAGACACAGTCTCTAGGCTTCAGATTATGACCTGAACCTTCAAGACGAGAAGGGAGACTGGCATTCACCTGTGAATGAATAAAACACAATTCTTTGGTCCATTGGTCACCATAATCAACCAGCAGAGGATATTCAATTTCACAAAATCTCTTCGGACTAGGTACATCC
The DNA here is from genome assembly GCF_964261635.1 of Lissotriton helveticus. Taxonomy (NCBI): domain Eukaryota; kingdom Metazoa; phylum Chordata; class Amphibia; order Caudata; family Salamandridae; genus Lissotriton; species Lissotriton helveticus. The sequence goes on along the minus strand of NC_136068.1, from coordinate 717,376,413 downwards.
CACAGGTTTGCAGGCCTCCCCATTACTACCCGAAATGGAGATATACCAGTTTTAGAGTGTTCAGTTTTGTGCATTAAAACCAAAGCTATGGGCAAAGCATCAGGCCATTTTAATTTTGTTTCAGCACACATCTTTCCCAGTTTTCCTTTCAAGATACCAGTGTATCTTTCCACTAGACCTGCAGCCTGTGAATTGTGGGCAGTTCGGGCTGGGCTGTTCCCATGAGGCACACGGTCAACTGATTTGCATATGGCCTGGTCCAAACTGGGATGGCATGGTGAGCAAAAGAATGATGGATTCAACCCAGATTTCTTAACTGGAGGTGAATGTTTTGATTTGTTCTGCATTCCGCCCATCAATTGTGTGTCTTTTGCTTTCTCGCCCTAAGTGCGCCAGGTATGCCCAGACATGGTTCCTGGGCTCACTGCGCCACTGGAATCAAGCTATCCTGGCTGAAGAGGGGTGAACCGGTCCTGGTATGCTTGTTTCCGGTCCAGGGAGGACCTGGCTTGGCAGTATGGGCTGGACTGTTCCCATGAGGCACAGGGTCAAGACTGATTTGCATATAGCCAGGTCTAAACTGGCGTGGCATGGTGAGCAAAAGAATGATGGATTTAACACATATCTCTTGACTGGGGGTGAATGTTTTGATTTGTTCTGCATTCAGTCCATCAATTGTGTGTCTTGTGAATGGTGGGCAGCATGAAACTCTTGCCTTATCTGCAAGCCTTTGCGGACCAGGTCCATCACTTGGCCAATGAAGTGTGGCCCATTGTCGCGCCAAAGAACTCTTGGCAAGCCAAATCTTGGGAAGTACTTTTGCAGTACTTAGGGCTGTGTTATCTTGTAGACCACCACTAAGACATACTTCAGCTTGCCCACTCGTTCCATTTCTATGGAATCCATTTGCAGGACTTCAAAGAGCAAATCTGGGGGTGCAAAATGGCCTATCGGGACTGGGGTACTTTTTCCTGGATTATAAGTAGAGCATATCATGCATCTTTTGACATGGGACTTTGCCACCATGGGAATCAGTTTGTTGAACTATACATGGTTTAATGTACTCACTATTCCTTTGGCACTAATGTGAGCTGGGCTATGTGCCATAGTAACAATAGCATTAACATTAACAATTAGGAAGCATCCATCTTTGTTTCTCTGACAGATCTATCCAACATCCAGTATCTTCTAATCTACCATACATCTTCCATGCTCTTTCTCTTCCATGGTAGTTTCCTATGGTATCTCTCCAACACATTCTAAGGTATTGTTAAACATTGGTACTTCAGGGACCCATCTAGCTGGTACTGTAACCTACATTATACTATATTCAAATCTGGCAGTTTGCTTGGCTGATTCATCTGCAAAAGCGTTTCCCAGGCTGACATCAATAAAAATTCTATGGGCACTGCATTTAACAATGGCAATTTTTTTTGGTAACATCGGAGCATCCAAAACTTTACTATTAATTCCCCATGCTGTATTTTAGTACCACATGAGGTTAAAAAGCCACTTTCTTTCCATAATTGCCCAAGTGAGTGAACAACACCAAAGGCTGACTGTCCGTATAAATATTTACATTCCCGATCTTTACTCAGTTCACATGCCCATGTAAGGGCATTTACTTCTGCTGCTTGTGCTTAAAAGTGGTGATGGCATATGCAGCAGTGTTTTTACCATCCGCTGATTAAAAACCTGAACCATCCACAAACAAATCTCCCTGTGGGGCAGATATCTGTTAGGTCTACCCGTCCCTTGGTCTCTTCTTCAGTGGTGAACACATCATGGTGTTCCTCCCCTGAATTACTGGGGAGGGGTAGCACTGTGTCTTGGGTTCAAAACATTGCAACGTTTCAGAATATTTGGAACAAAAAGTGTTCACTCATACCCCGTTAAGCGTGCACTGGTCAGGTGCTGGGTCTGAGTTTTGTTTAGTGGCACATCGACAGCGTATGGTACCATAACTGTCAAATTGTGACATGGACTTATATTTCAGAATGTCTGACTGCAGCCGCAGCTGATACTGAGCGCAAACAAATTGGCAAAGCCTTAGCTACTAGATCCAATGTGGAGGAAAAATAAGCACACGGTTTATTCCTCCCCCATGGGATTGTGTTAAAACAGATAGACCGCAGTCCTCTTTCTCATGGACAAACAAACTAAATTCCTTCGAATAATCCGGGTTACCCAAAGCAAGTGCATTGCATAAAGCATTCTTTAGTTGTTGAAAAGCATGCTCACACATCTGTCCATGGGAGTGGGTTATTAATATGCATAGATGTTGGAGCAAGCAAAGGTTTTGCAATTATAGAGAAGTTAGATATCCACTGCCTGCAAAAGGAAGTCATACCTATAAAGGGGCGAACGTGGGATTGGGTCTAGGGATGTTTCATTTGCTGTACCAAATCAATTCTTTGTTGGTACAGTATTCCCTCCCCGCCCCCCCACCCCCCTATGACAGGAGGTGACCTAAATAGGCAACCTCCTGTTGACAATATTGCATTTTAGATAAGGACACTTTATATCCTAGGAGTTCTTAATGATGTAACAAATTAACCGTTGTATCCTTACAACCTTTCTCTGTATCTGAGGCAGTTAATAGATCATCAATGTATTGGAGTGATACAGAGCCTTTGGAGGGGGTAAAAAAGCTTTTTCAAACATGGCGCGGAAGCTGTTCTAGGAGGCAGCTTACATGGCCAGTCTAAGCGGGAAGGTATCTCTGCCGTGCCCCATATAGCCAATAGTACCTGCTTGGCTGCAGCCAGTCCCAGCGCGATCTCTCTGCCACGGCAAGATCTGAGAGGGTACTTCAAGGCGTTAGGAAGCCCTAAGTGTATGTGTGTGGGGAGTTTGGGTTTATCCGTGGGGTAAATACAGTCTTTCTCAAAGAATTATCTCCCAAAATTCCTGTATCTTCGGACATGACTAAAGAATATGGGTGAGCGTGCCCGGTTGACCACAGTGACGCCAACATTGCCCATTCCCTCCCGGTTTCCATTTGAGTAGCCTTGCCGGTGTATAATCCCAATAATGTGCAAATCTTTAAAAAAAACTCTCCTTGCCGGCTGTGCTGCATGAAGATGCTCTGGCCCGATGTACAATGTCACTCCATTCCTTGGGGAGAACTCTTACTCCAATTCAGATTCCCACCTGCGCTGCGTGGGGGATTTACTGTACTGCCTGGGAGTGTTCAAAAAGGCATATATGTCTGACAGCAGCCGTTCGTCTGACGTTCTAGCAATGTACCATTTCTCAAAATGTGTTAATGTGCGACTGGCATGGAGGCATATCTGTGACTGGGTAAGCCAATGTCGAAGCGCCAAGTGCCTCCATTATGCCCTTCTGGGGGATTCTGAAGCCTTCGATGAGGCTAGCAAACTCCATTACCCCATGTTCGTCAAAGAGATCACCAATGCATTTACAGTTGGCCTCTTGCCAATGGAGGAAGCTATTCCCTGTGTGTGCCGGTGGAAATTCGGGGTTGCCTATAAATGGGGTCAGAGGAGACACCAAAGTAGATAGGCTGTATGGCACCTGTACTCTGTCCTGCACCCCCAGAGTGGCCCTCTAGACCGGTGACACATATTCTCCGCAGGGGCGATGCCTTTGAGGGAGTCACAGGACCTTCCAGATGTGCATGCCCACTATCTAGCAGTCTATAAAACACCAATTCTTCTCTGACTTCAACTTATACCATTCAAGCGCATATCTGAGTTGTGCTGCTTGAAAGTACAGTTCCAAACACTGGACCACCCAACCCCGTCTTCCTGTTTTAAATACGTCAAATGTCGGGCCATTCTCGGTTTCTTGCCTCCTCAGACAAAGTTACTGATGAGGTGTTGCATCTGTGATAGCATGTTGGGAGGGGGACTAAGCGGTAGCGTCTGCATCACATACAGTATCTGTGGGAGGGCAGGTAATTTTAACGGCAGCCAATCTGCCCAACCAGGACATGGTGTGCCTCTTCCAGTTTGTGAGCTCGCTCCTAATCCCGACCAGAATAGTTCACTTGTGCCGGTTTGGTCAGAGTGGGGAACATCTGTAAACCCAAGTACTGGACGCCTTCCGATGCTCACTGGGAACTGTGACTTTAGGGCCTGCTGTTCTGCTTGAGCGAGGGTCGTGCTCACTGAGTTTATGGAGGTTGACTTTGAAGCCTGATGCTAGACTGAATAGCTCCAGTTCCTCCATTAAGGGGGTAAATGAAAGTGCTGGCTGAGTTAAAATAGGACCACATCGTCTGCATATAATGAAATCTTATGCTCCCCCTCCCCCATTCTGATCCCTGATAACTTCAGGTGTTGGTGGACCCTCTCCGCAAACGGCTCCATATATAACGCAAAAAGCATGCAGGTTATTTAGTTGGCCAGGTGCTCTCTGATACTTTAATCAACTCTCCTAATTCTTTCATCAAATTATTCACAATTTTGTCAGCAAGCATTCTTTTCCCCGTGACTGTTGCCAAATCTTGACCGCTGTGAGCCCTGAATATTTCCTCCAACCTAGTGAAAGATTCTGAGACTTCTTCTATAGGTTTTTGTTTACAAGCTGTTCTTTTATCCCAATTTACATCTTCCCTTAGTATAGTATTATTCGTAGCAAATTAGCATTAAGAAGATCAGGTAAATCGAGTACAATTTGATCTGGTCTGTCCCCTGGTCTTCTCTGTGTCTCAAGATTTTCAAAATGTACCCAAGCATGCCCAAAGTGCGCTACATCATCATCATGTCTCCGCATTCCATATTTCTCTGGGGAGTAAGGCACCAAAAATAGATCCAAATCCTTGAATGTCATTACACATAATTTAGTGGCTGACTCTAAGGCTTCATAAAACCCCTTTGGGGTTTTCCTAAACTCTGGCAAACATTTCTTTATTGCCTTTAATTCATACCTACTCCACGTAGTATGAACAAATTGGGGAATGGGGTTCTGAACAGTAACACCACCAGCAGCAGGGGGTGCAGGAAGGGGGTATATGTCACTCATGGGATGTTCCCCATTCATTTTTTGATGATTTCTTCTAACCTTAAAACCCTAATGCAAACTATTTTCAACAGCCTGTGGGACATCTGGGGAAGGGATTATGTGACCTTGCGCATCATGCTACAATTGTAACACCTCTTGTGGGGTATTTTTATTACACCATGTCCACCAGTCCTCCATTCTCTCAGTCCTATATTGAATGAGTAAGTTTTTTGCTGAAAAACATCAAACCTATTTACAGTTGGCATAGCAGTATTCATGGTGGCATTATTTATGTCATCCATCCAGCTATGGGCCATCAGTTTCAACTCTTGTGGATCAGCTCTCTGTGATCCATATCAAGTATTGGGTCTGTCTCTCAAATTCCCACTCCTATCTCTCAAGTTACCACTATGCTTGTAAATCAAAGGTACCTGTAGGCGTGTTTCCAGCAGATTGGGATGCAGAAGGGGTTTGTCCAGTTACTAGCCTTGGTAAAAAAATTTACCTGAGGGGTAGTCCATACATTTGGTGCAGGTATCGCTTGTCCTGCTTGTGACTGCTGTTGAGCAGCAGACGGATTAAGTATTGGTCTGGGTGGGACAGGCAGTTGCTGACTTGGTAAGGGGGCAGGAAGGATTGGTACATTTGGGATGGGTACTAGAGGTGCATTTCCCTGCTGACACATCTGAAGTGGTAAATTTTGTACGTGTGCGGCACGCATGGGAACCTGGGTGGCATATGGTGGGGGATTCTCTAATAGTCTCTCTAATACCTCATCATTGTCCACATGTTCTTTCTCTTGTCACATATGTCTTGTTAGTGGTCATTCTAAACTCTCTGTCCATACATTCAATACTTTCAGTTTGTTTTAATTGATCATATACTTTGGCTTTCTGCAACACTCACTATTTCTGTTCTCGTTCCTTCTCTTTTAGTTCTTTAATTACTAACATTGTAGCATGTTTTTCTCATTCATTAAAACTGTCCCACATTGCTTATCTGACCTTTTTCTCAAACAAACATTGCTGGAAATATTGAATTTTATCTAGATCAAATGAAACGTACAGTGGCAGTCTCAAATCCTCATTTGCATTAGTATATCAATTCCACAGTCTGTTCCACAAGTTCACACCTGTCCCAGATTTTGTCATCTTCCATGCAGGACTACCCTCGACTGGGACTGGTTGGTACTCATCCAGGCGTGAATGAATGAATAAATGATGTCATTTATATAGCGCAGCTTTTTCTCCATGGCGCTGATGCAGAGGTGTAGTGGTGGGGAAAACTGATCAAATAAGTGAAAACACTATATTATCTGTGGCTACAAAACTCCAGGGTTTCAGAAGTTTCTTGAAAATGGATTCTGACTGCAGGAATGTGAGATGAGTGGGTAAACTGTTCCAAGCTTTAGTTCCCAGGACTGCCATTGATTTGCCTCCTCTGGACATCAAATGAAAGCTGGGAGGTGCTAGAAAGTTTTCAGAAGATGATCTCAATAGGCGTTGGGTAACACATGGTTTGATTCTAGTCCTGAGGTATTTAGGTCCTGTTGACCTAAAAGTTCTAAAGGTGATTACTAAGATCTTAAAGAGAATCCTTTTACGTACGCGCAGCCAGTGAAGAGTATTGAGTGCCGCTGATGCCGAGGAACCTCAGGGCAATTTTAATACCAGGCGGCCTGCTGCGTTTTGAACCATCTGTAATATTTTCAGGACTACCTTCTTGGCTCCTGCGTATAGGCTGTTACAGTAGTCTAGACGAGACAGGATTAAGGCAACTGCAACTGTCTTTCTAGCTGTGACTGGAAGCAGATCAATAAACTTTTTGAAAGGATTTTACCATGTGGAAGCAGGTGCCGACAGAGCTTGCTGGTGGAAGGACAATTAGGTATCAAATCTCATCCCAAAGTTGCTCACAACATCCACTGTTCGGAGGAGGTGCAGTGTCAGTTGGCCACCACTGTTTGGTCGTGAAGATGTTAGATTTCCCGAGCAACATGATCTTCGTCTTTTGGCTATTGCATTTGAGATGGTTAGATTTCAACCAGTAGACGGCGGAGAGGTAGCACTGAAAGTTTCCTCTGCCACGATGGAATCTTTGTCTAATGTTCGGATTAACTGAGTGTCATCAGCATACGAGAGAGACTCGATGTCAAAAGATGCAATCGGGTTCAGCAGAGGTTATATCTATATCTATAGAATAGTCTATAACGAGAGACCATTACAAATATAAGTCTTTCATAGTATGTCAGCTATTCAAACGCACTATCTCAGTGTCACTATACTGTGTATTTTACAGATATACTATGTACCCTTTTGACAAAAACGTTAGTCTTTTGCCTATATCTATTGAGTAGGATCACGTGATTCAGGAATTATGCACTGTCACTTTAAAAGCACATCCCTGTGTTACGTACATTTGTCGAGTGAGCAAGCGGCATCAAGCTGCGAAAAGCGTCTGGACATTGGGAAATAAAATAAGTTGAGCACCTACTTTGGGTCCGTGTCCTGTTGGATTGGCCTGTGGCGTGAGCTACAACGCGAGCAAGCCGAGGACTGGAAATCTTGCCTCTATATCTATATCTCTATATCTCAGGGCCGAGCCCTGTGGGACACCAGAGAGCAAAGGTTTCTCCGTCGATTGGAAGTGGCCGAGGGTTACTATCTGTTTCCTGTTCTCAAAAAATTATTTTAGCCAGGCCAAGGCCTTGTGTGAGATGCCACTTGCTTCTAATTGGTCTCCCAAGATGTCGTAGGAGACTTTTGTCAAACGCGGCCGGTAGATCCAACAGATTCAGCACTACATTTTTCCATTGATCCAGGGCAAATTTTAATGTTTCCGTTGTATGTAGCAGTGCTGACTCGGTGTCCAGGCCAAAAACCCGATTGACTAGGGTGTAAGATATTAGCTTCCTGCAAAAAAGCATTTCGTTGCGTATTTACTACTTTCTCTGTTATTTTGCTTAAGCATGGTAGCAGGGAGATGGGCCTGAGATTCGAGAGGGTTGGAGGGTCCGGTAGTTGACTTTTTTGGAGGGGCTTGACTGAAGCTATTTTCCAATTTGCTGGTACTGATGCTTGCCTGGAAGAGGAGCTTATTATTTGGTTGATAGTTGGGTTTATAGTATAGTATCAATGATTGCATGCAATATTTTTGGAGGGCAGGGATCAAGAGGGGAGCCCAATTTTACATGAGAGGATAGCTTGGCGTGATTGTCCCAGACTAATCTCCTTGAAGCAATTAAGCTTAAGTATATTATCCAGGTCGGCTCTTTCTGCAAGCACAGTGTTTGGTAACTTAAACATTTTTTTAAGTCTTTTTTTTTTTTTTAATCAAAGTAATAACAATCTGATCACATAGGATTTGTAAAGGTGGAATTTAATGCTTGAGAATGTAAGGGTGTGGAAAAATTGTAACAATTAAAATTGTTTTCTAATCAGATGCTGCCTGACTAATCAGATTTGCGTACTGGGTTTTCTTTCCCGATTTTAATTTGCTGATGGTAGTTTTTGAGAGCCGCTTTAAAAAGAGTGAACTCTTCTGATTTGTAACTTTTTCTCCTTCTACGTTTTCTACAATGACCTTGTAATTATTTTAGCTGAGGGGTGATGCAGAGGCCTTCTTAGAGATATTTCTATTTGGCGGGGCAGGTGGTGCAAAAATGTTGCCAAGTGAAGCCATCCAGTCATTGAAGATGTGAGTATCTAGCGAGGGGTTCCCTGTTAGGGCAGGTCTACCTTGTTCTGCCACGGTGTGCAGATTAGGATTAGTTAGCATTTTGTTCCATTTTTGCTTACTTTTGTGGCAGGTTTCTCTATAATCTTTCACAAGATGTGTATTGGGGCGTCTTATCCTGAAAGGGATGAACTTGTCGTCTAACCAGGTTATGTTGACCGGCGGGAGGCTGTTTTGAGACTAGTGGAATTAGTTTCGATTCCATCCAGGGTATGCTCCACGCAGTGTGTATGGCCAGCTATCTGCTGCTTGAGTCCCAGAGTTTCTACGATCTCTCCAAAAATGTTTGCACTTGGGGTATCTAGTGATTCCATGTATAGGTTTAAATCTCCCAGTAGGGCAAAATTGGAATATTTAACCACCAGGGTGCTCAGATTTTCTCCCAGGGTGTTTGAAAACTTTTGACTAGTCCCTGTTAGCTGTTAAATCAAGCCTCCCGCGAATGATGCAGAGCTTTCTAGTTGGAAGCAGAAGCCACTTTAAGCTCTGAAATCAAATGTATAGTATTTTAGCGTTTTAAGATATATTATTGACCATCCAGTTTTTGGCTTGAAATTAAATCATAAATGTGTTGTGCATTCTTGCCTAGGGATCTGACATTTACTAGGCCCCCTCGTAGTTGCTTTAAGTTGGTGTATTATAGGACATAGACAAGGGGAGTGCTAGGTTCGTATAAGACCCATTAAACAGCAACGACGACTCTGTGAAATATGTCATTAGTTTCCTCGTTGTGCCTTAAAGTCAAAGACCATCTAAGTGAGAGAACTTATCAATACAGGACTATTTATCAGGTCTAACCTGAAACCCAACCAATATAATACAATAAAATTCGCAATACCAGAAACTAATGAATAATTCAAAATACTTGGTAACAAATAACTCTGAACAATCTCACCAGGTATTTGCTGAAGACGAACGAGACTCTGTACTCTGCAAATCAGCCACTTTTTGGTTGACCAGTTTGGAAATTCTGCAGGGGAGATCCTGTTGCAGAGGGACAGCAGTTTGGTACTTCAGATGCAAGAAACTAGTGTCATTAACAGGGGCCCCAGCAATCATACAGCCTTGAGTCGTGTCGCCTCAGCCAGAGTCATGTGACTGACGAAACGTCGACTGTTGCGTCCATTTCCCTAGCATTTGAGTTGTTTGAGGAATTGTTTTCTATTGCTTTAGATTAATTTCCTTTCCTATATACTTTTGGAATGGTTGTTCACACCTATGATTAGTAGGCTCTTTTGTGTACCCTCCATCATGGTGTTTTATTTTCTCTAATTGTACCCCTTACATATCTGTTTCACATTAAAATTGTGTACCCTAAAAAAAAATATACCTGTGTTTCTCTATTTGTTCTGCTGAATATTCTTTTTATGAACAACTTACATTGATGTTTAGATTTTTTCAACGTTCAGTCACCATTTGGGGCACAACATTTTAGTAACAAGTTTATGTGAAATTTGACTATGATTAGTGACTAACATCCCTTGTAGGCACCTTTTATAACACTTGTTTATTTGCCCAAGCCTCCAAGGGTGTATTGGGACTCCCACTGGTTTGTTACGAAAGGAAGGTCCAAGTGTCTGTCAATTATAAACTGAAGATGGCATTCATTTAGAGCTCAGCTGCTGCAAAGGGAGTCTTCATTTCTCCTTATCCTCGCCACAAGATTCTCTTACGATTGACACATCTTACTGGAAGCTGTTCCCGCCTGCATTCCCTAGACAGATCAGCACGTTGCCCAAAAGCTCTCAAAAGGATAAAGCTATGAACTTTGGAACCTCAGAAGTACATATCAGTGATCTTTGTGCCTGCCAGAAGAGGCAGCACGGGGCACGTTTCAACATAAGACGACTGATAGGAGAATGGCCTCCTTACTCCAGGTCAATACAGACACTTTCTCCCATCCTAAACTTTTCATCTACAAATCGATTTCAGGAGTGTTCTCTTAAATAGATCAATGCAAGCAAAATAGGATTACAACACACAGAATGCATGAGGCTGCCACACAAAGCTCCAGTACTGGAACAGTGTCTGCAGTGACCTGGAGGGAGGTGGTAACCCTAGCTGATAGATAAATATATTCTGCCTTAAAATCTCACTCACATGAACCAGTTGAACAGACCACTGTAGAGAGACCAGATAATGGTATCTAGTTTGCGGTCACGATATCATTAAAAGCGTTCAACACGCCACAGACTGCTTTAGTTCTGCAGACCAATAGGGTAAAGTAAAATGGTACAACCCCTCCCCTCTGCAAATTTACAAAGGTGCAGGGTTGGGGTCAGACTGGGACAGAAAATCAGCTCTGTCACCTTTTAGTGCATTTGATAGCTTAAAAAGTGGTCAATGTTTTCAAATTGGGTCAGTTCTGAGCCATAAATATGCGCTGTACAAGTGTTTTGCAAGGTATGGAAGACTGCATGCATTTGTGCTTGCTGCAGGCAATATTTGTTTTATTATCTGGGAAAACAGTAAAAATCGGCCAGTAGACCATAAAACAGACCCATCACTTACCTGTCAGACCAACCTGCAAGTCAGTTCCTGATTTCCCTCTAGACCGGTCGGACCCTGGGCTGGTTTGAGGTGTACTTCCCGCTGGAGGGGGGTCCTGGCACCACAGAGGCTTTGGATGTCCTTTTCCCAATGCAAGGATGTTCTGTCTGATACAGTACGGAGTGCACTCTATTTGTCTCCGGGGCTTGGTACGTAAATAATGTTGCTTAACCAAACAGTCCCATCTGGAAGAGGGGCGCATAATTATCTACAAAATGCTCTGTGTGATTTCCTTTTCCCATTGAGTTGTGAAAGTTGAAACCGCAAATTTAAATTGGTGTTGAGCACATGAGGACAGTTGTGATCCACTCCATGGGATGTTGACGTTGCCAGGGGACCAATGACCAAAGAATGAGAAACCTCGCCTCATCTCTCACCCCCCCCCCCCCTTTTCTAGACATTCCATCACCAAAGCATTCTCCGCTGCATGGCCCAAATATAAAGTCTGCCTATGTGTTTTGCAAGAAGCCTTCAGTGCAGGCAAACATCCAGGTGTTTAACGCTAATGGAATATGGCTCCTCGGATGGAAGTCGGAAGTTTCCGAGTGAATGGTCAGAGCAGCGAACGCCGTATAGAGGGATGCATCGAGCAAGGTCTCACTAAGTAAGTTTCACATCACTAAATAAGAGCAGCACCATGGATGGTATCCGGAGAGGGCACGCTAAAGGCCCTTCCCCAACTAAGCATGTGTGTGCACTGGTGTTGGCAGTTATTGCGTTGAAGTCTTCGCCTGTGGGCACTGGTAACAGGCGCTCAGTACAGTACTAAGGCACTGAAAGTACTAGAACGCAGTGTTGCAGACACTGCTGCCTGTACAGGAAGTGTGCTCCGCTATGGTCCATCCATGTGCGCCCCTGTCAGCTCTCAGCAAACATTGGCACATGAAATCTGTGAATGCACCGTGCAAGTTTAAAATGTGAAGGTTGCGCAGACATATGTCGCAGTAAAGTATTGAGGATTTGAAGAAGGTCCAGATGATATTGCCTTCATTAGTTGTCGATTTGTATAAGAGAAGCTTTGCTCGAGGCACTGGACCTTTCCCGCCCTCAGAAACATAACTTTGCAAAAGGGGTTTCGGTGTTTGCTCCTCTTTGAATGGTTGCCAGATATCCAAATGAGGAACCTTATTTAGTAAGAAGCCAATGCTTTGTGATGTCTTCAAAAAGTTATTAGTTACATCTTTATTGCTCCATATACGATGTTTGTGTTTATAGGGTACAACTGCCGACACGTGTTTCACCCTAATCGGTCAATTGGACCAGGGCTTTCTCAAGGCTTAATATAAAAAAAAAATTATTCAGAGAACAATTCTCATATAATGTCGAATGAGAGTCTTCATAACAAAGTTTCAAACATGCTGGTTTTTAAATAGCATAGTAATCAATCAGTAGGGTCGGTCAGGTCAGCGCCGCAAAGTCTTGTGTCGCAGTAAAGCACTGCAGCTTTCCGCAGAGGCCATTGTGAAAGTAAGAGCGGGTGCTGTTCTGAAACAATAAGCCTGGGGGCGAGACTGGGTTGAGGGACTGTGAACCATGTGTTCTGGGGAAAAAACAATTTTACAAAAAAAAGCAGATGCCGTGTTGTAGCTAAAGCACAATCTATTGTGTTGTGGGAAAAAAAAGTTTTAGGTACACAATGGCCATTCATGTCATGCTGCTTCTTTTTCGTGTTGGATGCGATAAAACGTAAGGCATGCCATGCTGGCATAAAAAAAATAGAAGAAGCAGCAGTTGCGGAAGAGAGTATCCTGCCTTCACCAGCTGGTCGGAGAAAGTACTTTAAGGAAATGGTGCTCACAGACTGCTAATAAAACCTGCAGAGTAAGAACACAAGTAAAAAGGGCTAGTCCTCATGGGAGGTTGCAAGGGTAGAAAAGGCAGTACGAGACTACTAAGCCTATTCACAAATCAAAAGCAACCATTTAGGAAGGACAGTAACGGGGGCCTATCAAAAAGTTGGGTTAAAAATAGCTGGAGCTTCAAGTCCATAACGGAGAATAGGATGTCTCGAAGAGATGGCACAAGCGCTGCTTAGGCAAGACCGTAAAAAAATACAATCAGCAGGGTTTTTACTATAAACTGCTTGCCAAAACACATAGAAATTGGCTTTACATTGTGACAAATGTACAGGAAGTTTTACATTGAATTCATAATGTATATCCACTTCTTGGGGGTTTTGCCAAGCAGTTAAACAATGGGCTTCAAAAAATATTGGGTTTATGCAGGTGCAGTGTGTTGATAGTACTAAACCATTGCCTACTACTGTGATCTGGGAATCAATTTACAATAAATAGCTCTGATCTAATGTTTTTACCATAATTCTTCCTAATAATTGTTATATGGCATTGAACAACTTCCCAGTGAATCACTTGAACAACAGTCTTGATCATTGGCTTGTCACCATATCCATCTCAGACCAACCCTATTGAGCATAATCTGTACAATACAAGCACTCTTGTTCAGAGGAAACACAACTACTGTGCAATTAAATGCTGTAATGTGGTACAGGTAAATGCTGTAATGGGGGGATAGGTAAATGCTGAACGGGGGACAAATAAGCGTGGGTGAGGGGAAATCTCCTCTCTCAATGGCTCTTCTTAAAGGTCTTTTTCTGTCGATAGTCTTGCGACAGCTGCATTGTCAAACAAGACCTAAAAATGTCTAATGGCATGGGTGTCTTGCATCTGAAAAGATATATAGTTTTTCCGTCATTTTATATTTCACGTTATAAGACATCCCTCACTTTTAGCAAGGATTTGCTACACCTCAAGTGTCCTTTTATTTCACCTTCCTTTATCAGGATACACTTAGTTTGCATGGGGTTTCCATGTCTATTGTATGCTCTTTTAATATTTGTATGAAAAATTGCCTACATTTCATTTTTGAGTGAATGATTTGTTTTAGGATTAGTTTGTGGCCTAATGGAGTCAAAAGTTAATAAAATAGGGATTTATTTGTGTTTTTTGTACAGGATGGCTCAGCAACAGGCTATGAGATTTCGAGGTCCGGCCCCACCTCCCAACACAGTTATGAGAGGTCCACCACCTCTCATGAGACCACCTCCTCCATTTGGAATGATGCGAGGACCACCGCCACCACCTCGTCCGCCGTTTGGACGCCCTCCATTTGATCCCAACATGCCTCCAATACCGCCAGGAGGGATTCCTCCTCCGATGGGCCCACCGCATCTTCAGGTAAGTGTTGATATATTCTTTACAAACTTAAACAGATAGTTTATAAATACGTTTCTTGCCTACCATGACTTCTTTTATGCATCACATTAAGGGTGACTTAATAGATTCTATTAGGCCATAAACTATCCTGTGTTGCCGGGTACTACTATCATGTTTAACCCCTGTAAAAGATTAAATATGGTCCGTTTACTCTCTGATTCGCTGATTTCACAAGCCGGTGAATACCCCAAAAGTCTCTCGCATGAGTGAGCGGGATGATTGTGAAATTTACGTGAATGTTAGAGCGAACACATTACACATGCATTTCTTTAGCTGCATTGAAGAAAATGGCAATATATAATGGTACAGGCATAGGAATATCCAGACACTAGTTTTTATTAATCATTCAGAGCTTTGCATATGCAATTTTGCATAAACCATGCTGGAAAGGTGTGTAATATGATTTTGACTTACCACTGTAAAGCATGTTACTTCTGTTTCCCAGGGCACTCCTGCTCCCAACCTGTGAGTACAAAGTAGTTAACAAGAAACTTTTTCTCAAAGCTTTTTAGTTGTTGATGAGCATTTGAATAGCACACAATCTGATATTCATATTCAGAGCTTTGTATGACTTGCGCTACTTTTGTCACAATGTACATATAGCTAACCTTTATTCCCTTGCACAGGTTTACACACCTACAGTTCTTTTTAGTCTCCCGACAGGATTACTCTTCTCACACTGTTAGCTTTTCTGTGAATGGGACCTGGGCCCCTCATTTTCGCTGACTTTTAGATGGCTTTTTTTTCTGCCTAGATTGCCTACCACACCTTATTAGTGCTCTGGATAGGGCAAGGAAAGTGTGGTTCCCAGAAATTCTGGGTATGGTCATCTGCGCTCCCAATCAGGCTAGTGCTTTGGGAGGATCTACTGTTACAGCAACAGGGTTGGACTGTCCACCCCGGCCTGGGCAATCTACACTGCCATGCATGGAGACTGAGCGGAGACAGCTGACTGCGTTTGACTGCCCGATGTAGGGAATGTCTTTTTGGTGATCAGGTGTCCATCACAAAAACCATATGTGCGGCATGCTGGTAGAAGTTAGTAGCTTAGTGTACTTCTCGCCAGATAGAACAGTTGCATGCCAAATTATCATATGTGCTGCTTTTTGTATTCTCTACAGCCCAGCAGTTCTTACTGTGGCCTCTTTTTTAAAGGTTATTTGTTGACCTTTTTATGTTTTTCAGATCAGCCTTCGTTGTTCAGATCACCTGTTGATGCGTTTTCCAAAAGGATTAATCCATATGTTTCCACTCATTTTGTGATGCCACAGTGTGATCATATCCTGGTTCTTACATATTTCATGTGAACCTCCATTCAGGCCAATTCACAGCTTCCCTCCGTGTCTTCAGACTCTGAAACCCGTATTTCTTATAGCGACAAGACAACTTGTCTCATGAGTGGATTGCAAGCGCTGTCTGTCCAGCAATCATTTAGCATGTTTTTCTGGACAAATTGGTACTGTGGAATAGGGCGGCCATCCTGCCCACGGTTGTGATGCCTTTTCGTGTAAGACAATCCATGAACCTTGCGTCACTCTTTGCTCCTGCACATCCCTTGAAAGGGGAATAAAGATTTTGTTTGGATCCCCAAAAAGCTTTGACTTTGTACGTCAATTGCTCCAAAGATCATTAGGTGAACGATCAGCTCTTTGTGGGAGATAGGAAGGGTGAAGCAGTATACAAAAGAACATTTTCAAGATCGACAGTCCTCTATATCAAAACCTGCTACATACTGCCTAAGAATCAGCCCCAAGAAGGCTTGTGGACCCATTCCACCAGGGTCACGGCTGCTACCACTGCATTAGCATGTGGAGTTCCTGTCTTGGATATCTGTCAGGCTGCAACATTCACACGTTTACAAAGCTCTACTGCCTTTGCAGCCATGTCATTTGGTGGGGGTGGGGGTGGGGGGTGGGGGGGGGGGGGAATTTTTCCCTGTTGGTCCTGTAGGACCTTTTGGTCTGAGCCATTGCACAGACCTTGAGCGGTATTGTTTTGGTATCTATTCACAGGGTGATGAATCTGCGGTTAGAAGTATCCTTAAGCAGAACAAGTTGCTTACCTTTGGTTGTGCCTTTTTTTGTGGACACTTTTATCTAACCGCAGATTCCTCACTGACTAACCCACCTCCCCATTCTGTTCTGTTTTCTCCATTATAAAAAGGTCCAATTTTGAGCTCTGCATACTGTCCATATCTGTCAGCCAGTGGCTCCGAGTTGGCCAGTGCAAACCAGGTCCAGAAGGTAACTTGTATCTGCATGCAGTGGTGGCGATTGTGTTGCTCTTGCATCACTTCCTGGATGGAACCGATTTGACACTGAACCACTTACTTACACACCAGGGAAATAGTGAAAAAAATCTCGAGATCCAGTCTGTTACAAGGGGAAGAATCTGCAGTTAGGTAGGGTATCCACCGGAAAGAGCGTTACTGGAGGACATACGTTTTTCTCCAGCAGTCATTTAGCAAGTTTTACTGCCAAAGGTGAAGTAAAACTCAAACATTTACTCTAGATCTTCAAACTGCCCAAAATTATTGATTTGCATTTCACAGTCTAATGTAATGTTCAATTCCTACCATTTGAACACTAACGGTCTTGTGCAGGCAGAAAAAGCCATTTTTTATATTTCCATCGTAATATTTGGACCTTCATGGTGGTGTTTAAATAAATATCTCAAGTTGGACAGACTCCAAAGTGGGCAGTGGGGCACCTACTCAAGTCTTCTCGCCTTCACTAATTCTTTTCACCATATAAAAGCTCTACGTTGTGCATCTTTCTCCCACCTCCACCTATTTTCATACCATCTCTCTCCTCAGTTTCATTTTCTTTCTTTGCTGCTCTTCTGCTACTTTTTTCAGTTCCACACAATGAATTCCCATTATCCATTCTTCCTCATTTTGTCACATTCCCTAGTTGCTTCTTGCATTAGCAAGTAATTTTGACTGATCTAATCAGTGAGTTTTCCTCCAGCTTGTACCTACATTGATTGGAAATAAAAAAGCTGCATATGGTGATTCTGCAGTCTGATTTTTGTCTTGAGCAAGAACATGTTCCCACTCACAACTGTCTTCTATGAGTTATATACCATGAATAGGAAAGTTAATGCTGCATCATGGTCTGATTATCACATTTTCATGTATTAGAATGTTGATTCTACCCTTAAAGAAAATGGAGCTAATTTTTTGTCGGCCTCCTGTTCTTCCGGATCAGTTAAAATCCACTCCAAAAGACAAGCATCCCAATTTCATATTTGAAGCATTGGAAGAGAAATTTTGATTTTAACAAAAGTATGATTTCACTGATATGCTGAGCTTACTGTTTTTCACCTGTAGAGGCCTCCATTTATGCCGCCGCTCATGAATAACATGCCGCCGCCACCAGGAATGATGTTTCCTCCAGGAATGCCGCCTGCAACAACTCCTGCAAACCACACGCCGACTCAAACCCCTTCACCAGTTCAAGCCCCAACACCAGCACCAGCCCCAGCCCCAACTCTACCGCCGAACGAGGAGCTATGGGTTGAAAACAAGACTCCTGATGGAAAGGTAAGTTTTGATCTACTCCGAATCCCTGTGCACCCAAGCTCATGAGTCTTTTGTGTTATATAGTGGAGTGGTGCAATGATTCTGGAAGACTGTCATTTCCTGCAGTGTATGGCTGCTGTGGCTGACGTTTAGCTCACATGGGTGTATCGGTGAAACCTCTCCTGAATTGGAGATGGGAAGTTGTGCTCATCAAGACTCGACGTTAGAATATTTTTGTTCTGTACACTTTCCAGTCGTTCCCAAAATGTTACCCCGATCTACATCTTTTGGTAGAGGTCTTGCTGTGTGTCTGAGTAAATCATTTGACTGCCTTATAGGAGCTCCATTCTGATCAGCGCAGTCACCACTTCATTCTGAAGATTATTTCCCAACCGTTCTTCAAATCCTTCGAATCTTTTAGTTTATCTAGTTTGTAGTGAAGGCTAGGAGAGTGAAGAGATGAGCCCTTCTGTTCTCTCAAGATTTTGATTTGTGCTGCATACATGGTGATGGTCCATGCTAAGTGACCGTCACAGAGACGTGTCCGACCCACTGAGAAGAAAAATTAATATATAATCAAAAGTATGCTACGTAAGATTCAAATATTGGTATCCTCTTCAGCTGTGCCAAAACTGAAAATACAACAGATATTTTGGATGATGGGGTTGCAAAAAAGTAGAGGCCTCCATCGCTTCATGCAGTTAAGATATGTGGTCACCATACTCTGGCACTATTGTATAATTTGTGTTGGCTGATACAAAAATCTACTGTGTTAAGGCATTCCTTGGATTGTGCATTTTTTGGTACTGTGCAGTAGGCATTTTTTTAATTTTTAAGTCACTTTAGGTTTGATACCTGGTTGATAAGATATCTAATTTCAGTCTCACATTGCTTCTTGGAACAGCTGAGCGAGAGAGCCTAGCAGTATTTAAGATTCCTTCTGCTTTTGTACTAGGACTTTTGACCAGTCATATTCTGAAATTTACAGCCTGCCACCATTAAAAAAGTGCATATATACTTGGGTATTTCAAGTGCATGCAATTGATACCTCTGAGAAGTAGAGACTATTGGCTGTCTATTGAGTCTTGAGTCTTGAGTGTGAGGCTCCTTGTGACTAGTCTTTCAACTGAAGTTCCCCTGACTTATTTATTGAAACATCTGTGTTTTTTTCATCATATGCTAGGTAATGTTCCTGTATTGTTTCTTTGTCTTCCCAGTGTGTCTGATAGACAATGTTTTAGTTTCATACATTGCCTTCTAATTTCATTTTTAGTCAGTTTCTAAATTTGTTTTGTTTACAAATTAAAAGCTAACCTGCCTTCTAAAATCACAAACCAATCCCTATGCCCGGGTAGTAGCGAAGGTAATTGTCTTTTTAACCCCTTCGCTGCTAGGCCTTTTCCCATCCTGTGCTAAGCCTTTTTTTGGCTATTTGGGGTAGTGCGCGTTTAGGCCCCTGTAACTTTTTGACCACATAAGGTATCCATGCCAATTTTGCGTCCTTTTCTTCTAACATCATGGAGATTCTAAAGGTACCCAGGGTTTGTGGTTTCCTTTGGAGGGGTCCCAGAAATTAGCCTAAATACAGCAAAATGTTGATTCTTTTCCGGACAAATGGGAAAAACGGGCTACAAATGAAAGCGTCTGGGTATTTCCCTGCAAATGTTATCAAAAAAAGGTTTGTGGGGCTGAAATCGCCATTTCCCAGCTTTTAGGGAATGACAGACTTTTGTTAGAAAACCAACATGTTTTACACAGTTTTGGCATTTTTCTGGGACATAGCCTATTTTTGCTATTTTCTGTGATTTTAACCTCCTTCCAGTTAATGGTAAAAATGAGTGTGAAAGCAATAATGGATCCTGGAAAGCCATACATTTAAAAAAAGTAGACAAAATTCTGAATTCAGAAAGTGGTCATTTGTGTAGATCCATCAAGGTTTCTTTATAGAAACTAAGTTAAATATTAGGAAAATTGAAAATTTGTTGAAAAAAAGAGCCTTTCGTGTCCACGTTTTCACCTATAACTTCTTGTAATTATGACAGCTCTTTGAAAGCAATACACCGTTACATCCGCTGGACGTTCCTGGTTGTGGGAATATATAGGACTTGTAGGTTTTCCTTGACTGCCGGTGACCGCTAGGTGGCGATCGCGTGCGCGGCCCCAGAGCAGCCTCAGAGCAGCAGAGCAGGGCCGAAGCTCCAAAGCTCCGGTGAGAGTCGGGGGTGAAGGTGAAGTGTGAAGCAAGCCCTCAGTACTGGGGGAGTCCGGCCTGCCGCGTTTTTCGAGGAGCACGGAGCTAGAGCGAAGAGCGGACCGGCTGTGAGAGGCTGGTTGGCAGCGGTTTGGCGTTTGGCGTTTTCAGCATTCTGAGCCTCTAAGTACCGGGCTGCACCTGGAGCGTGCCGGCCGGGCCGCCTTTGGCCCCACTTGGCCCTCCCCAATCGGGCCACAACTCCCTGAAGCTGCCGGCTGCCCTGTGCTTTCAGTACCACGGCAGGGAGAACGACAGCGCTAGAGAGACAGCGCTAGGGAGATAGTGTGAGTGGTGCTGAGCTGCTGTGTTGAGCCAAGCCAAGTCTGCTGAGGGTACTGGCAGGAGGAGTCCAGCTGCCTCAAAAGGTTGCTCCAAGGGGTCGGACCCAGTCCTTGGACCGCGCGTCGTGACCTAACCACACCCGAAGAGGTAGGGGTGTAGCGTTTGAGGCTCGTGTTATCCCAAACTGTTGCTTGCCTTCTGGGTTTTTGGGTTGACAGGGACACGGCGGAGAACTACCACACCTACTCCCACACCCACACCCAGTCTCCACTAAAAACTGAGCCCTAAGGCTAAAGATTGTACCGTCGTCGCCATCACCCTGAGTGCTGGGGGTGCGGGCTGGCGAATAGAAGAGAAAGCGGGGACAAGGCAAGGGACACGAGTTTGTGGGTTTTATGCCTGAACGCTAGCCAGCGCGGCCTGAGGCGTGTAGGCATAAGAGACCAGTGACCAGCGACCTGGGCCTTTTGAAAAGGGACCTGTGCCCAGCGACTGGTGGCCAGTAGCAGCAGATTGAAGCTCTGCCGTAGCAGAGGTCCAGCAGCAGTTCTGTGAGCCTCTCCTCATTTAAGCTCCTCATCTACTTTTTGCCTCGAGATGAGATCTGGCAGGGTGAGGACAACGGCTCCCCAAAGGAAAAAGAAAAGCAA
Source organism: Lissotriton helveticus (assembly GCF_964261635.1). Taxonomy (NCBI): domain Eukaryota; kingdom Metazoa; phylum Chordata; class Amphibia; order Caudata; family Salamandridae; genus Lissotriton; species Lissotriton helveticus. The sequence goes on along the minus strand of NC_136068.1, from coordinate 717,355,218 downwards.
AGGGAGAGACGTGAGGACAGTCTCGGACCCAGAACGGTCACCTATTCTGCTGCTGAGCGACACCGATATCACAATTGATAGTGAGTCTCAGGCCCCCAGGAAGCGTCCTGATTCAAGGGGCAGTAAACCTATTGGAAATCAACCGAAGATAACAACAAAATTCAACTTCATAAAGGACCCCGGGTCAACGGTTTTTTCTAGCAACAAGAACATCACTGGGCTTCCAACCCCCCTAAGCCCACTGGTGATCATTTCCAAGGGCCGCGCAGCAGATGGGGCATTAAGGACTCCTCAATGCAGTTACAAGTCAACCACAGTTTCCATCAAACCGCTAACGGCAGTTCGAACCGCGCTCAGGTGGAGCCCAGTAAGGAAGACTCCCCCAAGACTGAGAGCGTGTCGCCACAAATCTGCTCCATCCAGACTCGCTTTATCCATATCCAGCGTTGGCCTCAACACAAAGGAAATCGATATAGAACCAGCGGTAGAAAAAAGCAGCATTTTGGGAAACTTTAACCAAATGCTTCCTGAAGCCAGCTTCAGCATCCCGTGCAGTCAAAACGGAGAATCTGCGCTTCATTTCATCAAGGGCATTAACACCGCCTTTACGACGGAAAAACCAGGCACCTCCCTCGGGGGGGGGGGGGTGGTTGCAACCAACAGGACCTATACCGTGTGTGCAAATCTGAGCCAGTGCACACTGAAATCGTAACGAACACAGAAGATGCTGAGGGTGTCATGAAGGAGCTTTCCTACCTCGATTCGACGGAATGGGCAAATATGTTGAATTCATATGGGAACTCAAATCCTGGCCCTCCCAAGCCACCAGCAACTCCAAGGCAGGACAAAAGCGAGGTCCCCTCACAAGAAAAAGCATGGGCTACCGCCCTTGATATCCTTCAAAAGTCAGCAGACGCAATGTTCTACCAGGCTGATAAAATGGACATTCAAATCAGCCTTCTAAATACACTTGCCGTATATGTTGCAAAAATCGACGAAAGGATCTCAAATCTAAACAGCCTGATTAGACGGGCCCAGGAAACTGTAGATCGCCCGCAGCAAGGATGTGATTGCTCACCAATAGTGGAGAAACTTTGTTCGCTTCCAGGCATAATGGAAAAGCTTGTAGCAGACTTAAAAGAAATAGCAAAAGCTACACCTATCTCTGGGAATGGCAGCGATCCAGATGCCGGTAATCCAAGCGAAGCTCGTCAATCCAAAACAGTTTCTAATTCAAGGCTAAGTGAGGAAAAAGCTGTCATCTCCCCACGACCTGAAGAGAATACGGTGCAAGGTGGCGGCACGAGAGGAAAGCAATCTCCCCAGGTCACTAGTAGAGTTAGTTCCCCTACTCTCTCCCCAATTGAACAAGAAGAGGAAAACCCTGCGGGAAAAGTCAAAAGACAGAGGAAGCGGAAAGGACGTAATAAAATGAGAAGGAGCAAACAAGTCCTAAACCTCTACCCGATGTTCAACAGCCTTAGACGTCCTGGTGTCTCCGGAGACGATGAGCAAGGAAATCCCTCTGACCCAGGAATAACAACGGAAGCACAACTAATTAACCAGGATTGTGACAAAAGGAAGAGCCTCATTTCCAGCTCGCCAACAGTAAAGAAACCACCAACGGTCCCCCCGGGAAAATGCTTGCTCATTGAAGCAAAAGAACAAAAAACCACTACCAACTCGGCTCCCCCTAACACACACATCACGCAGAAGGAAACAGATGTGAATCATACTCCGAGTCTCGCGACAAGGCCGCCTGGAGGCCCCATTTTAAAGCAGGAAGATACAGTAAAGCGTGTCAACTACCAACAGGGCGCACTCCCAGCAAGTGAAAACTGGAACTTTGGTCAGGCAAACAATGAAAGGCCTGATACTGTGCGCAACGAGATCCCTTTTACGGTTCCTTCGATAAAAATTGCGCAATTGCCAATCATGGACAAAACCGAGGCAATTCCCAGGCCAAATAGCACAGTTCGGAGTGGGGACAACCTCTCTACCCTCTTCTATCCAGAATATAAGTCTAAAGGCAGCCATGATATCCTAAACCGGGGTAACATCTTAAAGCTGATACAAGCGTCAGGTTTGTCAGACGAAATTACCATAATATCGGTAGAATTCATTGCACCATGTCAAGGCCAATCAAACGAACCCACAAAGATCACCTGGAGAACCGCAGAGGCAATGAACAAAATTCTAGGGCAAATCGACACCTTCAAGCAATGGGGAATATTGATACAACCGGGCAGGGAAGAGGGCTATCCATACGTTCTACAGGGAAGCTGTGGTGTTGAACATAGAAGTGTAGGGAGGGGTACAGTTTACTCCGTCCTCAGGGGTGCATGCAACAAAACTCCCACTTCTGTCCACCCAATGAGGAAAGCAAAAGAAGACGGGATCACAATAAATAGGAATCAGGACGAGGTGGGTTCATGGTCATGGCTGGCCGGCGCCCTGAATACAACCCGCCTTTTACGTTGACATCCCAGCAGGGTGGACTGCCACGAAAAGATTCCTTTAAAAATCTGTTCATGGAATATAAATGGCCTTACGAGCAAACTCGAGGACAACGCTACCATTTCCTACTTTCGGGGTTTCGACATACTCTTACTACAAGAGACATGGCTTACGGCACCGCAGCACCTAGAAGGCTTTAAAACCCACCATATTCCAGCGCACAAACTGAATCGTCCAGGAAGAGGGAGTGGCGGTCTTGCAGTCTATATATAGACAAAAAATGCAGTCACCTCCTGGGACCTGCCGGGCTCATCAAATCGCCTCCAATGTGTGGGAATCTCTCTTACTTTGAACAATGGCCAAAATTGGAGGTTAATCTTCATGAATGCCTACGTCCGCCCAAACACAGCATCCAGGAAATCCTTTGTAGACGAAGTAACAGCGTCAGTAGTAAGAGTGCAAACAGGTTTTCTAAACTCAGAAATCCTACTCACTGGTGACTTTAACATGTGGTTAATGTCAGTCCTCCAAAAAAATGAGGTCACTAAATCACATGATAGCATCTGGGTGATTCCACCACAAGCCAAGCCTGGTTGGCACAAGGACGATCCACATGGAAGTTCTCTACAAGGTAACCTTGAAAATCTGGGCTTAAGAGCCTTAAATGGGCGTTATCCTGCCGACAAGCCACCTCGATTCTCATATCTATCGAAAAAAGGCACTTCATTAATTGACTATACCTTCGTCAGCATCTCATTGCTCCACCAAGTAGCAGGATACTGTCTTGGAAACAGAACAGAAAGTGATCACTGCCCGCAAGAAATTATTCTGAGGACTTGCCTCACACAACACAAAAAGGTAAGGGACATGCCATCTGAGAGCCTTACAATCAACCTCAAACGCATCAAATGCTCCTTTAAGGATCTTCAACTCATATCAGCAGAGGCCAAACAAATAATTGAGCGCCAAACGTGCCTGGACAATATATGTGCCAACTGGTCAACATTTGCTACCGAACTTACTGACAGATTCGCCTAACCAACAAAATGCACAAGTCAAACTGATCAAAAGTATACGCCGCGCTCAAATTCTGAAATACTATCTGCAACAAGATCGATGAATCGCTTATGGCGGGCTTTAAAAGCTGATCCAATGGATCCCATTAAAATAATAAAATTGAGAGAGGCCCGTAACCACCTCAAGAAAGCGAAACGTGAACTACGCACAAGCCAATGGAACCTGTTTTGGGTCAAACTGCAGCATGACATTAAAACAAACAACTCTGCCAGGTTTTGGCGCACAATCAATAGCGCATCTGGGCGCACATCCAAAGTTGCTTCCTCGAGCATTCTTGAAATAGAGTGGGTTGAATTTCTCTTTTCCCACTTTAATGACCAGGAACTGCTCATTAACCATCCAAATCTCCCTCCCATGGACACATTATCACAAACAGAGATTGTCCTGGAACCTCTCCTGAACACTTCAAACTCCCTAAATAAGCTAGGTCATAAAATGACACCAACAAAAGAACGTCACTCGACCCAAAGCCACGTCAATTTTGCGACAGTCCAGAAGGACGAAATTGAAAAAATAATAAAAAAGGGACGCAAGGATGGCGCGCCTGGTCCAGGTGGAATTCCTCAAGCTCTGTTCAAGGAAGATGCAACTTTCTGGGCTGCGAAACTAAGCCCCCTTTTTAACACATGTCTGCAAAACAACACCATACCGCCCTCCTGGCGTGGATCCATCCTTGCACCAATCTTCAAAGGCGGGGACAAAAAATCCCCAGGGAATTACCGTCTCATCGCACTCATTGACAACGAAGCAAAGTATTTTGCGGGAGTGCTGCTCAACTCACTTAGGGCATGGGCTGATAAACTCTATAATTCCTCCGAATCAAACAGGTTTCACAATAAACACCGGTACCTCAGTCAACCTCATGACCCTATCATGCTTAATTGACCAAGCGAAATTCTGCTCTTGTTCACTTTATATGGGGTTTATTGACTACCAAGCGGCTTTTGACAATGTCAACAGAAGTAAACTCTGGCAGAAGCTGTCCAGACTCAACATTCCTGAGGCCCTTCTAAGAGCCATACAACTCCTACACCAGGACACATGGGTTAGAATTAAGATCGGGGACGGCTCAAGACTGTCTCGCCCGATTCCGACGGAAAAAGGCCTCAAACAGGGTTGTGTCTTGGCCCCGACACTTTTTAATCTATTCTTAGCTGACCTCCCTGAAGCCCTTAATAAGGTCAACTCCCACGCTCCCAAACTATCTGGCTTGCCGCTGACAAATCTACTATATGCAGATGATGTGGTACTGTTAAGTAAAACAAAGATCGGAATGCAAAGACTTCTGGATGCTACTTCCGACTACTCAAACGACAATGAGCTTCGAATCAACAACAGGAAGACGAAAATTTTAGCGGTGCACTCAAGGAAAGTTAAGAAACTGTCATGGGCTTTGAACAATGAAAGCATTGTCGAATCAAACTGCCAAAGGTACCTTGGAGTCACTTTCAACAACAACGGAAAATACAAATCCCACCTAGAAGAGCAAAAAAGGAAGGGTATGGCACTTGCTTATGCAATCGGACTAATTCAAAAGAAACTACAAGGCCCTACTCTTGCACCCACTTTACAAGTGGCTCAGGCAAAAATCATTCCTACCTTAACTTACGGCAGCGAAGCTTTAAAAGGATTGGACAGTGACCACCTGGATAAAATAATTACTAAGATCTACAGGTCTGTGTTCAACTTACCAAACCATACATCACCGGCACAAATTAGGTTGGAACTTGGCATCTGCAAACAACGATTGGCCAGAGCCATGTCTTTCCTCGTGTGCTGTCACAAATTGAGGTTATCAAAGGAGGGAAGTTTAGGATACCATTTGTGGGCCAGCATTGATAACAACTCATGGCGAGCAGGACATGAATACTGGTCAAAAGGCTTAAAAACCCTGTGCCTAAATGACCTCTGGAACTTGCACGCAAGTCAGATGGAATTTAAAAGGCTAGCGAAAATCAGCACTAAACAATTATCAATAGTGGAAGACAAAGCCAGCCTTGCAAAAAGAAGCCATGGGTGGATGACCCTTCAATCTTATGTCTCGCTAATTCCACAGCCGTACCTTACTATATTGTTTAGTGCTCGGATGAAACTAAGTTTTTTAAAACTGAGACTGGGAGCTATTAACCTGTTGACTCATTGGCCAAAATGGAAAAGAGAACATGGAAAAGTTCAATGCCGACTTTGTGGGATGCAAAATGAAGACATCATACACATCATATGCCTATGCCCTCTACTATTGACAGAGAGACGGGCCCTACTCAAGCATCACTGGAATAGAAACATGATTAGAAGCTGTAGAGCAGCAGTTTTGGCCTGTTTCGACCCTAGGAACACTAAATTAAATTGTGCCCTAGTAAGATTCATGGAGCGCGCTGCAAAAAAACTTACCGAGCTGCCCAGAGTTTGCGACACCCCATTGGAATAATGCTGCCAAATTTTACTTGCTGTTGCTGGCTTTTAAGAATATTACTTTTTAAATGGAAGTTTCACTTGTTATCATCTATACATACTACTGACTTTTAATGAACTCAACATTCTAAATGCAATCTTGAACCTCTTAAATGTTTTGTACTTGCAATGGTTTATTTTTAAATCACGCAATAAAGTTTATTATTATTATTATTAAAAAAAAAAAAAAAGTTCACCAAGAACCAGATGAACCCAGAGTCAAAAAACTGAGTAGCAATTTGCAATGGCTTTTTATTTTATTATGTACCGGGTACATAGCAATTATTGTGTGAAAATGTATACATGGAAAAATCGGTATGAAAGACACCTATGTATTTCTGAAATGGGTACAAATTATAGTGTGTAGAAACAGTACATATTTGCACATTTTCAGAATTGGGAATACACATACTAGCATGAGAATTATTGGTCATTTTTCAAAATGACTTATTTTTCACACAATGTCTTTCATTTGGAAGGCAGAAATGCATCAAAGAGCAATAGGTAATAACAGTTGCTTTACAAATCTGAATTACCCTAAGTCTCCCGATAAAAATGGTACCTCACTTGTGTGGGTAGGCATTGTGTCCACTAACGGAAAGGGCTCAAACCCCAACGTGAACACACCACATTTTCACAATGAAAATGTACCCTTTTTTGTGAATTGCATAGCTGGCGTTTTTTAACCCTAGCTCTGCCGGCACCTAGGGGAAACCTGGTAAACCTAGACATTTTTGAAAACTAGAGACCCATGGGAATCCAGGATGGGGTGACTTGACTGCCTCCCACCAGGTTCTGTTACCCAGAATCCCTTGCAAACCTAAAAAATTGTAAAAAAAAACCCCACATTTCCCCACATTTATGTGGTGGAAAGTTTTGGAATCTGCTTAGATCCGCGTTCCCCAAAGTCTTACGAGAAAAATGATACCTCACTTGTGAGGGTAGGCCTAGTGCATGCGACAGAAAACGGTGCGAAACGCAACGTGGTCACACCTCAATTTCGCAGTGAAAAATGAACCTTTTTTGGCAAAGTGCCTAGCTGTAGTTTTTCAACCCTAGTTCTGCCAGCACCTAGGGAAACCTAGCAAACCTATACATTTTTGAAAACTAGACGCCCAGGGGAATCCTGGATGGCGCTGCCTCCCACCAGCTTCTGTTACCCAGAATCCCTTGCAAACCTAAAAATTTTTCCAAAAAAACACATGTTCGAGGCATATGGGCTGCAGACCACACACTATTGCATTAGATCACCATCTGATGGTGGGCCCGGATGATTACACTTTGTTGTTGTCTTGGAAGAGTCTTTGTCTGTTGGATGACTCCTCCCTCAGATCGTAGTGCGCATGGGCATCGACTCCATCTTCAGATTGTTTTTTTCCGCCATCGGGCTTGAATGTGTTCATTGTTCGGTCCCGTTACCGATCTCTTTGCGAATCCATAAATCAATCAAAATACCATTGGCATCGTCGTCGACCTTGATTCCGGGTACCAGGGTCGAATAGAGACTTCACTTTTCGATTCCAGCGCTCGTCGGGCCCAACTGCGGCATAGGGCCTTTGGCTCATGGAAAGTACACCGTTCAAGAAGTGCCCTTGGTGTGGACACAAATTCCCTCCCACCGATCTTCATGAGGTTTGCAATCTCTGCTTATCTCCAGAGCATGAGAGACCAAGAAAACCATCAGGGACCGTCTAGCTCGAGATTGATGGCGCATTCATCTTCGTCGACACCAGACCTCATCATAGACTAGGCTCCAATTGAAGTAGACGCCGAAGAACAACAGCATGAAGACATCGCTTCCGAAGCAGAGGATTCAGCTTCTGGAATCTAGGATCAATCCGAAGATGAAGATCTTCCAGCTGGTCAACAGGTCGTGAGTACAGATGTCAACCCTGTTCACCCCACCATGCCGGGACAGGCTTCGGTTCCACCTCCACCTTCGGGTCCAGGTGCACACCGACCAAAACCTTCCGACGCCCCACCTTCTGGCTCAGCAGCGAAGAATATAAAAAAGCCTCCAGTCGACTCGGGCTCGAATCAGTCTGTCGGTCCCGAAAAGCAGAAGGTCCTTAAGCCAAAATTAACACCGACACCAAAGCATCCTTCGGTACCGAAAGTGGTCGAACAGAAAGCAAGTTCGACACCGAAAGAGGTTCCAATAGTTACCAAACCGAAAACCACCCCGGTTCCGAAAAAAGTGGACCCGAAGAAGGTTCCGGTATCGAAACATATTTTGGCTCCGAAGGTAGAGGAGTCGAAACGTACTTCTGGAACAAAAACTCCGGATCCAAAGAGCACGGATCCTAGGAAAAAGTCTTCGGAACCGAAACCAAAATCTGCTCCAAAGACAATAGGCACTGTTAAACCTAAGCATTTCGGCCCCATACCATATAAATCGGCGCAGAATAAAGATTTGCCAGTAAAAGAGCTTTTTAAACCAGATCCAAAGCAAAAAACTCTTCATATTAATCCAAAGACTGGACATATCACTTCTGTGCCTGAAAAGCGGAAAATGGAATATCCTAAAACACTGCCAGTTCCTCTAGAAAAGCATGCTCAAACTTCACCAATAAGGATCCCTTCACCAGAAAGAGACGTACCAGTAGAAATTTCTCCTGTACATTCACCATCTAGTACACATAGTCTTATACCACAAGATGAGGATGATGGGGATAGTTACTCACAAGGCATACAGAGTGAACATCATATAGATGACATTAATGACCCAGATGATATTCCTGGGCCATCAGGTGACCCATGGGAAGATTATAATGCACCACATCTGCCACAAGATGATGTATACCCGTCTAGACCATCTCCCCCAGATGACACTATTGGATTTACGCACCTCATTCCTAGAGCAGCCACCTTCCATGGGGTAGACCTACACACAGATACAATGGAAGAAGATTTCCTAATGGACACTTTAATGTCATCACATAAGACCACAACCACACTTCCAATACTTAGTGGAGTGGTAAGACATGCATCTGAAATATTTAAGGACCCAGTCAGAGCAAGGGTAATTAATCCCAGACTAGAAAAAAAGTACAAAGCGGCTCCAACTGATCCAGCATACATTAAAGGACAGTTGCCATTGGACTAACTAGTCGTGTCAAATGCGAGAAAAAGAGCTAATTCGCACACAACAGGAGATGCTCCACCTCCTGACAAAGAGTCTAAGCTTTTAGATGCTTCGGGAAAACTCACCATTTCACAAGCTGCTAATGTCTGGAGGATTGCTAACACTCAAGCTTTGTTAGCAAGATATGATAGAGCTCATTATGATGAGTTGAAGTCACTCATGTAACACTTGCCAGAGCAATGCAAAACCAGGGCTTCTGACCCAATACAGGAAGGCAAAGTTATTACAAATACCTCCATAAGATGTGCACTAGACAGAGCAGACAACTTCTAGAGCAATAAACACAGGGGTATTGTTGCGTAGACATGCATGGTTATGCATCTCTGGGTTTAAATCAGAAGTACAAGCCAGTATCCTAAACCAGCCATTTGACCTAGAACATCTTTTCGGTCCATCAGTTGATAGTGCACTAGAAAAGATGAAAATAGATACAGACACGGCAAAATTCATGGGAGCTTTACAAACGCAAGCCCATAGACCTTCTTTCGTCGCTCCTCATATAGGGGCGCCTCTAAGGGTTTCCAAACAGACAATACCTCCTCTTCTTTTAAAGCGCCCAACCAAACCTCGCCTAATAAAGGATGTTCTAGAGGAAACAACAATAAGGGTAGAGGTAGAGGAAACAACAATGGCAACACCTCTACTCCCAAACAGTGACTTTCCTTCCATCCCCCCAGACTATTCCACTCCTGTCAGGGGGAGGTTACAACAGTTCCTACCTGTCTGGAACTCCATCACCACAGACAGGTGGGTAAGACAAATAATTCAGTCCGGTTATTATCTGGAGCTCTTTTCCACTCCTCCAACAATACCACCCAGACAGCGTCCTATATCACAGGAACATCTCATACTGCTAAGACAAGAGGTGGAATCTCTACTGCCAAAGAATGCAATAGAACCAGTCCCAAAAGAACATCAAAACACAGGAGTTTATTCTCTATACTTTCTCATACCCAAAAAGGACGGGTCCCTCAGACCCATTTTAGATCTAAGGCCCCTAAACCTGTACATACAATCAGACAGCTTTCATATGGTCACACTATAACAGGTTCTACCGTTGCTAAAGAAGGGAGACTTCCTTGCCACATTAGATCTCAAGGACGCCTACTTCCAGATTCCCATACATCAATCGCACAGAAAGTACCTAAGGTTCATTCTAGAAGATCAACACTACCAATTCAAGGTACTCCATTTCGGAGTAACTACAGCACCTCGAGTGTTCACAAAGTGTCTAGCAGTAGTACTAGCAGCACACTTACGAAGGGACAACTTTCATGTCTTCCCATATCTGGACGGTTGGTTAATAAAATCCAAGTCATACAACCAATGTGTACAGCGCACATCTCAAACAATATGTCTGCTACACAAACTGGGATTCACAGTAAATCAAAAGAAATCCCATCTCCAACCATCCCTGTCTCATCAATATCTGGGTGCTACAATACATACCTCCAAAGCAATAGCGTACCCCAACCCAGCAAGAATGCAAACTATGCAGGATCAACAGATTCCAGCCACAACACTCACTACCAGCTCGAGTGTTTATGCAACTAATAGGAATGATGGCATCTTGCATTTTCATAGTACCATATGCAAGACTACAAATGCGACCCATTCAAGAGTGCTTGGCAAGTCAGTGGAATCCGGCTCAGCAACAAATAACAGATCTGGTGGTGGTAGACGACCGGACATATCGGTCTCTGCAATGGTGGAACACCAAGAACCAGTCCAAGGGCCGGCCGTTTATAGAACCTGTTCCACAGATAATACTAACCACAGACTCATCTCTCACAGGATGGGGTGCACATTTACAAAATCACACAGTACAGGGTACATGGACAATGCAACAAAAACTACTCCACAAAAACCATCTGGAGTTACTGGCAATTTTTCTAGCTCTAAAATCGTTTCAGCATTACCTATCAAACAAAGCTGTACTAGTCCAGAGGGACAATATGACAGCAATGTATTACATACAAAAACAAGGAGGAACACACTCCCTACAGCTCTCCCGTCTGGCACAGAGCATATGGAGATGGGCCATTCCTGAGAACATTTTTCTATTAGCAGAACATCTACCAGGAGTTCACAATCAAGTTGCAGATCTGTTAAGTCGTCAAATACAACAGATACACAAATGGGAACTTCATCAAGTTCTTCAGCCATTTTTTCAACAGTGGGGTCAACCAGAAATAGATCTGTTTGCTACAAAACACAACTTCAAATGCCCAAGCTTCGCCGCCAGATACCCACACCCATTATCCAAAGGCAATGCAGTATGGATGAACTGGTCAAAAAAATCTGCCTACGCTTTTCCACCTATCCCACTAATTCCATTAGTGATACGCAAGCTACAGCAACATTCTCTCACATTGATTCTCATAGAACCAACATGGGCGAGACAACCTTGGTACACCACACTAGTAGAGATGTCAGTAGTACCACATCACAAACTAAAAGTCTCTCCACATCTACTATCACAGAACCATGGAGAGATTATGCATCCAGACCAAATGCAGCTCAGTCTAGCGATATGGCTCCTGAGGTCTTAGAATTTGGATATCTAAATTTACCACCTGATTGTATGAATGTCATTAAAGAAGCAAGGCATCCTACCACTAAAGCATGTTATGCAGCAAAGTGGAAAAGGTTTGTTGTATATTGTACAAATAACATCAATCCCTTAGATGTTTCCATACAAAACATTATATGCTATCTATTACATCTGCAAAGATCTAATTTAGCGTATTCCTCAATCGGGTTACATCTTGCTGCTATAGCAGCATATCTTCAAAACAGACATTTGTCATTGTTTAGAGTACCTGCAATCAAAGCGTTTATGGAAGGCCTTAAAATAATAATTCCTCCTAGAATACCACCCTTTCCAGTGTGGAACTTAAAAGTTGTTCTCACAAGACTTATGGGTCCTCCTTTCGAACCACTACATAAATGTGAATTACAATTCCTTACATGGAAAGTTGCTTTTTTAAGAGCTGTAACTTCACTTAGAAGAGTAAGTGAGATACAAGCATTAACAATTCAAGAACCATTTATAAAACTTCATCATAATAAAGTGGTTCTTAAAACAAATCCAAACTTTCTGCCAAAGGTCATTTCACCTTTCCACCTCAATCAGTCTATTGAGTTGCCAGTATTTTTTCCCCTACCACAAACCGTGGCAGAAAGAGCTCTACATACATTAGATGTAAAGAGAGCGCTTCTCTACTACATAGATGGGACAAAACCCTTTCGTGAAACTAAACAACTGTTTGTGTCTTTTACTCCTCTACATGAGGGAAATCCTACTTCAAAATCAGGCATTGCAAGATGGATTGTTAAGTGCATTCAAATTTGTTATCAAAAATCAAAAGGCACTCTATTCATTCCCCCTAGGGCTCATTCTACCCGTAAATTAGGGGCATCTATGGCATTCCTAGGGAACATACTATTAGATGAAATCTGTAAAGCAGCTACATGGTCTACTCCGCACATATTTACAAAACACTACTGTGTAGATGTGCAGGCAAAACAACAAGCAAGTGTGGGCCAGGCTGTACTCAAAACCTTATTTCAAACTATTGTAACGGACACGGGTGGTCGCCGCTAAGGAAGAAACTGCTGTGCAATCTATGCAATAGTGTGTGGTCTGCAGCCCATATGCCTCGAACGGAAAATGCTACTTACCAGTATGCATCTGTTCTTGGCATGCAGGGCTGCAGAACCACATACGCCCACCCGCTTCCCCGGCTACCGGTGTCTTTTCCAGTATTATCTTATTTAGATACACCATACATGGTCATCTCTATATGTACTCATACAACTCCATCATTTGCCCAATGTCGAAAACAATTTATTTTATTTATTTTTTATTTTAGAGGTTTTATATAGCGCTGGCTGGACCCAGAGGTATCAGAGCGCTTTACAATTGTAACAGAAAGGTGTTTAAATACAGGTACAGTGTGTATAAGTACAGAAAGTTGATTACAAAATAAGCAGTCCACATAGGATAAAGGTTAAACTAGATGAAAAAGTAAAAAACAATTGCTAAACACAATAAGATATACAATATAGAGGTCGCAGTTTGGTGGGAAGGTTCGATAAAATATACCTAGGAGCAGGAAGGACAAATATGTGAAAGAAAAACTGAAGGTCATAAGGTGTAGTAAGAAACGGGAGGTAAAGGAGAGGCTAGGAGGGGAGGGAACGTGATGAGATGGAAGGGGAAGGAGAGGGGGGCGGCAGGAGGGGGTTCACTAGCCGTAGGCGGGGCAGCAGGGTGGGGGGGATGCTGAAGAAGGCGAGGCCACTCGGGAGGTAATTAGAAGCCCCCGTATTTATTAAGGAGAAGAAGTTTGAGTTCTTTTTTGAAGCTGGGGTAGGACGGGTTACAACGGAGGTCTGGTGGGAGGGCATTCCAAATAAGAGGGGCATTGCCTGAAAAGGAGCGTGACTGAGTGGAATTCTTTTTCTGAAGGGGGGGGGATAAGTAGGAGGGTGTTAGAGCTTCTCAGGGATCGCGTGCAGTCTGCTTTGGTCAATTTGATAGCAAGGTATTTTGGTGGAGGATTTTGTGCGTAATGCAGGCGATTTTATAAGTGGATCTGCCTTCAATGGGGAGCCATTTGAGGGTTTTGAGGGCGGGAGAGATGTGGTCAAATCGTTTGCAGTCTGTGATAAGCCTGGCCGTGAGGTTGAGCACTGATTTTAGAGGTGCCAGGTGTGTTTTGGGAATTCTGGTGAGGATTGTATTGCCGTAATCAATGCGCGATGGAACAAGAGATTGAACTGGTAGTTTAAAATCATCAATTGGGATGAAGGGCTTAATTCTCCTAAGGTTACGGAGGGTAAAGAGGATGGAGTCGATGCTCATGCGCACTACGATCTAAGGGAGGAGTCATCCAATAGACCAAGACTCTTCCAAGACAACAACAAAGTGTAATCATCCGGGCCCACCACCAGATGGTGACCTAATGCAATAGTGTGCGGTTCTGCAGCCCTACATGCCAAGAACAGATGCATACTGGTAAGTTGCATTTTCCTTTCCCCACATTTCTGTGGTGGAAAGTTCTGGAATCTGCGTGGATCCAGAAATGCCCACCCACCCACGTTCCCCAAAGTCTTCCGAGAAAAATGGTACCTCACTTGTGTGGGTCGGCCTAGTGCCTGCGACAGGAAAAGGTGCAAAACGCAACATGGTCACGCATCAATTTTGCAGTGAAAAATGACCCTTTTTTGCAAAGTGCCAACCTGTAGTTTTCTAACCCTACCTCTGCCGGCACCTAGGGAAACCTAGCAAAACTATACATTTTTTGAAAACTAGACCCCCAGGGGAATCCCGGATGGGGTGACTTGACTGCCTCCAACCAGCTTCTGTTACCCAGAATCACTTGCAAACCTAAGAAATGTCCCAAAAAACACATTTCCCCCACATTTCTGTGGTGGAAAGTTTTGGAATCTGCGTGGATCCAGAAATGTCCACCCATCCCGCGTTCCCCAAAGTCTTTTGAGAAAAAGGGTACCTCACTTGTGTGGGTCGGCCTAGTGTCCGCGACTACTTGTGCCTCCCACACAAGTGAGGCACCATTTTTATCAGGAGACCTGGGGGGGAATGCTGGGTGGTAGGAAATTTGTGTGAGCCCGGTGATGCCACACTTTCCCACACACAAAAAAACGGATTTTTTCCCCCAGCTAAAATTGAGGTTTGCAAGGGATTCTGGGTAAGGAAACGTTGGGGGATCCACGCAAGCCATACCCCCTTGGAAAGCCCCGGGTGACTAGCTTTCAGAAATGTGTGGGCTTGGTAGGTTTCCCTAGATGGCCGCCGAGCACTGGGCCAAAATCCCAGGTGACCCCTCCCCCCCCACCCTCCTTGCAAAATCAGGTGGTTTTGAGATAGGCAATTTTGATGTCGCCTCACTACGTTTGGGGCCCCTGCCTGTCACGTGTACTTGCGCCTCCCACACAAGTGAGGCACCATTTTTATCGGGAGACCTGGGGGATCGCTGGGTGGTAGGAAATTTGTGTGAGCCCGGTGATAACACACTTTCCCACACACAAATGGGTTTGCAAGGGATTCTGGGTAAGGAAACATTGGGGGATCCACGCAAGCCAAACCTCCCTAGAAGCCCCCGGGTGTATAGTTTTCAGAAGTGTAAGGGTTTGCTAGGTTTCCCTAGATGGCCGCCGAGCACGGGACCAAAAACCCAGGTGACCTCCCTTGCAAAACTAAATCGTTTTGACATAATTATGTGTTTATTTTTGAAGCATGAGAGTTTTAGCACAATATTGCAAGGAAAATGTGACAGACATTTTTAAATTTGCAGGACATTGTGGATAAAATAACTTGTTGGAATTCACCATGTACTCCCATGAGTTAACGATAATATCTACAGTTGGTAGGTTATTCTTAGATGGAATGTACACCTTGGCAGAGAGACTCAAGACAAAGATCCCAGCACAGCCAACTATTCCTCCAAACTCTCTGTCTCTCTGTCTCTCTGTCTCTCTGTCTCTCTGTCTCTCTGTCTCTCTGTCTCTCTGTCTCTCTGTCTCTCTGTCTCTCTGTCTCTCTGTCTCTCTGTCTCTCTGTCTCTCTGTCTCTCTGTCTCTCTGTCTCTCTGTCTCTCTGTCTCTCACCAAAAACGAACCAATTACTCGCAGCTCGTGAGCTGTAAAGCCATGACAAGGCACCAACCGTTTTACAGGCCATTCACACACCTTTCATACGTGATACACAAGGCCATTCACACCACCAGGCACAAAACCAACACATTACAACATTCACAAAAAGGGACAAGGTACACCCTGCTTCAGGAAGACAAATATTACTGCACAGCCATCTCTCTCTCTCTCTCTCTCTATATATATATATATATATATATAATATACTCACTCACTCTAAAGCCACGCCAAGGCACCAACCTCTTTTCATACGTGTGACACATACAAAACATTCACGCCGCGGGCCCATCACATTACAATACTCACACCAGCAGACAGCGCCAATCAAGGGCCCATCACTTTCACACGCCCACATTCCTGATACAGCAACTACACAAACTGATGGATTGAGTGGAGCTCAGCTAGCAGGGTGTGTAGTGACCAGCAGCAAGTCACTACTCACGCACCAGCAGCCCAGCGCCAGTCCACACGCACCAGCAGCCAAGCGCCAGTCCACGCGCACCGCCAGCCAAGCGCCAGTCCACGCACACCGCCATCACATTTAGGATTTTTTTATACAAACAAACAAATTGCAAAGATATACAAATCTACTAACACAAAATCTGAAACTAAATACATTGCACGAATGCCAACCTTGAAACAGAATACACATTTTTAAACAATACTGACCAGGGAGTTAACTTTACCACTTATGGATGCTCCCAAAAATTCTATTGCATGTGACACGCTCTAAAACAAGCAGGCACACACAGCCCAGGGTTTGAAGGACACTCTGGGCAGAAAAGACGAGTCTCCTTCCGCAAACCTCTACGTCAACAGACTCTACATCTCCTAGTGGGAAAGTCTTTTGAAGATGTGGGAGAAATGTAATTAGGAAAGTGGCGATCTTTCAATCGAGCCACATCCTCCACCACTCCAAATCTAGGAACACTTACCTGTTCCACAACAACAAGGCTAGCTATCACAGAGTGCTGAAACTGAAGAAATGTCAACTTTGACGCAGGAGAACACTCTTTGAACACAACAAAAGCATTGAGTTGCTAAGTTGAAGAAATTGATGGTAAACTTCTTATACCAAACATAAGCCTTCGGAATAGCAGTGTAAGGTTCCAACCTCTGATCCACTCTGTCAACACCACCCATGTGCTAATTGTAGTCTAGAATGCACACAGGTTTGCGCACTTCAGCAACCTGACCCCAAACAGGCATAGGTAAAGTACTCTCATCATGGATGGTAGTCAGCATGTACACATCCCTCCTGTCCACAAATTTCACAGCTAGTAATTCATCACTACGCAAGGAACTGCACTGACCCCTCTGAAGTTTTTTGCAAACAAGCTCTTTCGGAAAACCCATGCTGTTACAGCGGATTGTGCCACATGCAAAAGTGTCCACTTTAAACAATTCCTTAAATAATTGCACAGCAGTGTAGAAGTTATCAAGGTACACTGGTGGCCTCTGTTAAACAGTCTTCTAGCAAGACCCCTCGCAATTTTCTCAAACTCCAAAAGTGGACGGACAACCTGGGGGGTCAATAGTGGAATCTCTACCAGTATACTCACGAAAATGAAAAACATATCCTGTCCTACTCTCAGACAACATATACAGTTTAATTCCATAGCGTGCCCGCTTGCTAGGGATGTACTGCCTAAAAACCAAACAACCCTTGAACAAAACCAAAGACTCCTCAATAGATATTTCTTTCCCTGAAGTATAGATCTCTGAAAATCGATCTACAAAGTGATCAAGAACAGGTCGAATCTTAAAAAGACGGTCACAGTCAGGGTGAATACGTGGCAGCGCCAAAGAATTATCAACAAAATGCAGCATACGTAGCAAAAGTAAATACCGATCACGAGTCATAACTGCAGGAAATATGGCTGTTGCAATCAAGGGGATGGTAGACCAATATGATTCCACGTTCAACTTCCTTAGCAAACCCATCAATAAAGTCAAACCCAAAAACTTCTTAATCTCTTCCAGATTTGTGGGAGTGCACCGGGTAGCTCTAGAGTGGGGCCTAAGTTTGTCACTGTTGTCCCTCAAAAACTGTTCAGCATACAAATTAGTCTGCTCAACAATCTCACCCAAAAATACATCATCCATATATAACTGAAACACTGTATAGGCAAAAATTGTTCACAATCCGCTCTACACCCTGCATCACCGCTAAAGGCAGGCAACACCGGCTGCGCCATGTTGGGATCAACCTAGAGTCCAGCACTTCCAGTAGGAAGCCTAGAAGCCTCCGGCTGCAATCCAGATGCCTCTTGCACCATCGGCACAGCAGTATCCTCCTCTAAAACAGGCTCTTCATCTGCACTGAGAGAGAACCTTCATCATCCGATGATTCCATGTGGAGAGAAAACTCACTGCCAGAATCTTCCCCTCCCTCCTCTCCCTCAGACGCACTGTCCGTGTCATAATCCGGCTCAGAGGAAGATTCAAGAAGCATATCAACCACCTGCTGAGCAGTCATTCTACGGCTAGCCATAATGATTACTAATAAAGGTAACTTGTCAACAACAACAAACACTTTGTAAAATAAGTAATAAACAAAAGGCACCTTTATCAAAAATACCTATACACTCCAAAACGATACCACTCATTTGCCAGAAGCAGCTAAACTCACCACCACGTACTCTGCACAGACACAGTATGGATGAACAATATCCCACTAAAAAAGAAAGAGAAAAGAAAATTACACATAAGACAATGCAAAACACATCACAAAGATTTTCATGCTCAAAACACTAACTAAATATGCTGCCACTATGACACCACTTACAGAAAAATGCATCTATACATTACAATATTACTCATTTTGAGTACATACAACAAAAATGTTTTTCTTACCAAAAAATGCAACTACGCATAACTGCCAAACAACCACTGTCGAACCCGCAAACGGGAATCAAAAGCTTTACACTAGATTTAAAAGGAGAAAAAATCATTACAATCACATATGCAAATAATGCACCAGTCCACCTGCCAAGCTAAGGGGTAGGTGGGCATAACAGTATAAATTAAATATTCACCCCGGTTAAAGGGGAGCAACCCTTGCTCTTGAGGCCCCCCAAACAAAAATTAAAAAAACTGTGGTGTCTAGTGGCTTCTGCCCCCCTTGGGCAGACAAAGCCTTTCGAATTGCCCCCAGAAGGGGAGAGACCCTTGCCCAAGGGGCCGCTCCCCCAACCAACAAACACTTGCATGGATTTAAAAAAAAAACATTCCCTTGCGCTAGTGGGCATTCCTGTTGCACGATCGTGCAGCAGGAATGCACAAAAGAGGCATTGAGGGAAAGGAAAACCCTTTCCTTTCCCCCCGATGCCTCTTTCGTTTAAATCCCCCTCCCTCCCCAGTCCCATAACTTACCTTTTAGTTCACCGTCGCGCAGGAAGGAAATGGCTTCCTGCGCGTTTGTGAACTAAGGGGAACGGCGCGCTGACGTAATTGATGATGTGGAAGGGGGGGCGGGGGAAGGCTGGGGAAGGTCTTCCCCGGTGCAAAGAGGCCGATCGACTGCCCACGGGGGGAGCGCCAGCGCTTCCCCCGTGTGTGGGTGACATGACAAGCTGAGCTCGTCATGAGCACACGACGACTGTATGCCATGATGAGCTCAGCTCGTCATGAGCACAAAAGGGGTTAAAGAGTTACCTGTGTGCTAGCAGACCAGTTCAGTCCGTACTTTGTTTTGAGCTCTTTGCTACCGGATAAGAATTAACTGAGTTCCCTAAATGTGAAATGGTTTTCCTGAGGATCCATATCTGAGAAATGTTGATGCATCCATTGCCGCATTAATGGTCAATCCAGAGCTCACTGCAGGAAAGCTAAATATCTCCCACACATTTCTTCTGAAAACTTTACCTGAATTGATACTCCATAGACGCACTTGATTTCGCTGAAAGAAGTGTCCAACTGAATAGTTGTGTAGTTGTGCGTCCTTTTCTTTGCATTGCAGCAGTCATGGTTTTTTGGTGGATGCTTACCATTTGGAACCCTGAACCAGAGAACTGGTGCATTTCAAGTGAATAACTTGCTCTACTTATCCACTTGATTCTCGAATGGAAACAAAGTTTAGCAATTGCATCTTACTTTATTAAGGTGGATGTGGGTTAAATACTTGTATACAACATTACTATTGTATATGAATATGAACAAAATGCAAGCCAGTACCCCAGCACAATCCAGTGCCAGAGATACAAACCTTAAAGTTTTGTATAGTGTTCATGTGCATCATGCTTGTGTTATTTATTTTTATAATATGATGCCCTATTTTTGACCTTATCAAATGATGAAACACTTCAGGTGTTCTTGGGGAGAATTCACAAGTAGTGAAATTTGCTACAGTTTATTTTTCCCTTTAGTCTGTCGGTCACTGACACTGGGGTGCCGGTCAGAATGCAACATCCTAATCATTTGGCTATGATACATGCTATTTAACATGGTTAATTTGTAGTCTTGTGCACGAGGTGTGAAAAATCATGTTTGAGTCCCATCCAGCCCTAAAATTAGTTTGAATTCCAGAAAAAAAGCAAGTTCATACGCTTGTCTGTATCCAGTTTAACAAGGCTCCTAGTGTGTCTGTCTGCTGGTTGGGAATTATGGTGCACTAGGAAATGAGTTTGGGACAGAACTAGTCCAAAGTTATTTTAACTAGGAGTGCAAGTTGCATTACATACCAACATCCGGGGCCTTTATCTCCGAACTGTCAAGTTGCGATGGGGAAAGCTCCAACAGTACCCCGATTTACCCACTTTGACCCACAGACTTGACCTATGAGTCTGGGAATTAGAACAATTGGCATTTATAACTTTATAAATGGACTTTTCGAGAACACTTAAGACTTGGTGAACAATTCAAACTGTTCTGGAATACTGGCAAGTTATCTATGAGCGAACTGGATCCTCTGTGGTCATTGTGGGGCTGGATCTTGGCAAATATAGGCTCTTTTGGCTGTACAGGACAGATTGCAGAAGTGGCCACCCGAGAATGTTTTGTTGATGTGCAACCTCTGGATCTCGGTTACTTCTCAGTAGTTTTGGCTAAGCTCAGTTGAAAGGTCCTTTTGCCTCGTGGGTAGTTGACGTCCTTGAGATAGTCTCCACACAGGCTTTAGTTAGCAGGGGTTTGCCCTTAGTTAGGAACCTAGAGCCACTGTGTCTTCATCTAGAGTTGAGGCCTGGACTAAGAACTGCAGGGAAGAATATGCCACCAGCACATTTATGCTAAAAGCAAACGTTTTCTCTGGGCTTGTGTGCATAGTACTTCCTAAAGTTGAACATTTTGCAGTTCGCTTTCTTGAAAGCCCCAGTATTCTACATTGAAGCATTAGCAATTCACACAACTAGACAAAGTAGTAGCATTCTTTAAAATAAAAACTCGTCAAGACATTAAGGAATGCTCTCCCAGAGTTTTATCTTTCTTGGGCTTTTGGGTTTGGAAATGGTGGATAGGTCGATTCTTACGGTTCATTGAGCACCTTTGTGTAATAAATAATGTTTGAGACATGAAGGGTTTGAGGTATGGGAAGAAGTTGTAATTGTGGCCTTTGTTTAGTGGTATGTCAAACCCTCAGCCGACAATTGGATGACAGGAATGTCAACATTGTGCAGGGGTGTGAAGAGGTTTTCAAAGATTTGGATTTGGTGGGTAATTTTGAAGCAATTTGGTACAACTTCAGTGAATTATAGGACCAGATTGGGAGGGAGAAATGTTTTGTTTTCTTTTCTCTTTGCATGGTCTGTAATGTATTATATTAAATGTTGTCTTGTTGGTTCCTTTACTACTTTTACAGATTTAATTTTTTATACAGACTTGATCTGTTGCAACGTTGAATACTGTATTTGCTTACGAGCCTGATTATATTTTTACAATATTTTCCATTTCTTACTGATTAGCTTGTTACATGTATAATATATTCAGTTTCATTTTTTTCCTTTATACTGATCTGTAGAATGAAAAGTTTCTATCGATGGGGAAACTTGGTTCTAACCTGTGAGGGTGTCGTCTAGATGTGGCGCTGAAATGTTTTGCCAAGATCTATAGATTACTTTGCAACAATACAAACAGGTAATGGGCGTTTCAGGCACAATGAAAGGAGAGTGACTTTAACATTGAAGCATATGTTTCTCTCAAGCTCATCAGAAAACATCAGTTTTGGAGCAGGGACTCTGGAAATAAGGGGCATTCAGGCTGTCGCGTCAGACAAGGAGGCAAGCCAGCCTGCAAGAAATGTACCAATTTGTATGGAAGTGTGTAGTGTTCTCAGTAGCCCCTATTCATGCTAAATGTGTTCATGTCCCTTACATATCCATACATGTGAAAGAACCACAATATATATATATATATATATAAGTGTGAGTCAGTGGTAATTAGCAGTAGCAAGCAATGTGTCAGAACGCAAGGCTCCACCCATTCCTTTATTGACAGAGTAAATAATGTCATTGTTCCTCAGCATGAATCCAATTTTATGCTGAATTGAGCTTGAGAAATTTCCCTGACGATCTCCTTGTGAGAAAGCATTCTAGGTGGTGGTTGAAAAAAAAAATTAACCCTGTAGCCAGGTATAAGTTGACTTCTAAACTTATTAAAACCGAAGTGAAGCTGTAATAACAGCCTAAGATGGCTGTTGCAAACTCTGCTTGGCTCTGATGTTTGTCAGATAGGCCTCTTCTTTGATGCAGCTCCCTTCTTGTGATAGAGGAGAGTCATTCTACAGGCAGTATCCTTCACCCATATGTGAGAGTCCGATAAGCACCTGTTCCATTCTTGGCCGATAGCAGCATTGGGACCTTGCATAACTGCCTCTGGTTTCACAGTTCCAGGCTGATGAGCTGGGCTTTAGATTGGGGATGTCCTTCCAAGCAGGTTGATGTGCTGCATAAAGTATGCGGCTATCAGCAAGTATTCGATAACTCTTGGGTGTCCTGCTGGGCCCAGGGATTCACTTGAATATTTACTGTGCCTGTTTATACTACCCAGTTGAACTCACATTTGACTTCTGTTGGGCTGCGTGTCCTCCCACCGATTACCTTTGGTGTCCTTGGGTGTGTGCTATTTTTTTCTTTTTTTGGATGACTTTTTTTGCTTCTATTCTGAAGAAACAGGAGGATCCGGGCAAAGCCTTGCTATTGGTTTTTCCTGTATTTGTGGCTCTATTCTTTCTTTTGAATAGAGCAGTTTAAAACAGCCTCCTGGCTTTGTCTGTACTATGCACTCAGAGGCACAGGATTGTCAAGGTGCTGAAGAGTACCTTGCCGAGAAGTCCGTGCAGCTGCTCTGGGTTGCCTTTCTCACAATACGTGGGTGTATGGGGCTACAAAGGCACATGGACAGCAAAGGAGATTATAGGTGGATGTTGAAGGCAGATTGTCAAGTAAGCGACATCAGGCCAGCTGCCAGTTTTGGATTAAAAAAAAAAGAAAGAAATTGAGACGTCTGCCGGACACTTCACCTAATCTGCTGCTTCCCTGCAGTATCTTTTCCCTTTAAAATGTTACCCCTTGTGAGTCGCTGGTCCTCATAATGAAGTAAATAGGAGGGAAATAATGCTATTCTGTGTCAAATTCAATAGATCAGATCCAATCAATGTAAACTTCTGTATCATATTGTAGGTAAACTTTCCATGCGCCTCTGCTTGTTTCTCTATAATAGAAATTTGTGTGCAAATTAAAGTGCTACTTTAGAAAACAAATGGATGGTCTGTGATTTATTACGTGTTATTCAACTGTTAGTTCCGTGTTTCTTAACCCTCCACCTCCCTAGAGTTTACCGCTGACCACTGAGCTTAGCTACTTTGAGCGTCAAGTGCCAAAGGGATGTATGTGCCTCGGTTTCCGACCAGCACAAGCTGTTTTGTGATCCACTCGCCTAAGCTCAGAAGGGCGAACATAACTTAATGTACATCTGTGTCTGTCTGTCTGTCTCTGAATTTAAGTCAAACACCCACAGAGAGGTTGATTTTTGGCAGGCAGACCGAAAACGGCTTTGTAGACATTCATTTGAAATAGATTCAGGGTGGCCACTTACTCTTTGCGGGATTTCCAGGCTGTATGCTACTATGGCAACAAAATGGTCTGCCACCATGTAATCATACGATGGGAAACTGAGTGTTTGAGGCATATGAGCTGCAGATTACACACTATGCATAGATGGCCACCTAGTGTTGGGCCCAGATGTTTGCAGTTTGTTTTGTTGTAGAAAAGTCTTTGGAAGTCACGGGATAGGTGGCTCCTCCTTTGGATGATACTGTGCATGGGCATCGGCTCCATACCCAGATTGTTTTTTGGGCTCGGATGTGTTTCCAGCGCTCCGTGTTGAAACCGATTTCCTTCGGCGCGCAATCCTCACCAACTTACAAAACGTAGTTTCGAACGCTTTCCAGTCGACGCTACTCTTCAACATTGAGGATTTTGAATCCGGTTGTCGTCGACGGCCTTCGGGCCTAGCTAGGCCTCGACTCCAGCTCATGGAAAGGACGCCATTTAAAAAGTGTCCTCAATGTGGGTCGAAGTTTCCCCACACCGACCTTCATGAAGTGTGCAACCTCTGCCTCTCTCCGGAGCACAAGGCGAAAGACTGCTCAGCTTGTGCCTCTTTCCGCTCCAAAAAGACTATCCGGGACCGAAGAGCGAGGAGAACAATGGCTCAAAGATCTTCAGCTCCGATTCCGGACAACATCTTCGAAGAAGGCGTCAAGGTTACAGAACAGCACGACGTCGACAGCAACACCGAGGCAGAAGATTCCGATGTCGAGGACATCACTTCAGCGCAGCGGGTAAGACAGTCGACCCTGACCCTTCCTCGACACAGAAGGCCCCGGTCACACCCTCGCCTTCGGCCCCGGTCACACCCTCGCCTTCGGCCCCGGTCACACCCTCGCCTTCGGCCCCGGTCACACCCTCGCCTTCGGCCCCGGTCACACCCTCGCCTTCGGCCCCGGTCACACCCTCGCCTTCGGCCCCGGTCACACCCTCGCCTTCGGCCCCGGGTGCACACCGTCACTCTGCTTCTACTGCCTCACCTTCGGGCCCGGCTAAGAAGCCAATTAAGCCTTCAGGTGACTCTGGCTCGAGTCAGCCATCACACGGTGACAGCGCACATATACCGGCACCGAAAAAGACAACGGCACCGCCTACACCCACATCCAAACCATCGGCGCCGAAACATACTATTACTCCTTTGGCACCGAAACCCAGGTCGGAACCAAGCAAACCTGCTTCGGATTCCAAAAAACCATCGGAACCGAAAAAGCCATCGGTTCCGAAAAAACCATTGGATCCAAAAACCATACCGGAACCGAAAAAATCCTCGGAACCTAAAAAAGCTTTGGAGCCGAAAAAGACTGCGGCTTTCTCAGTGAAAGACATTGTCAAGAAACTAAAACAAGCCATTTCGGTGCCCAAGCCTTCCTCCGCACCAAAAGATCATCCTCCTGCAGAGGATTTACCCTATCCAGACCCTGCTCAAAAGACTCTAGCTAAGGATCCAATTACTGGATACTTAATTTTGGCTTAAAAAAGCGACCACTGGACACACCAGCTCCAGCTCCGCATTCAAAGAAGGACATGGCTACCTCTCCCTTAAGACTGCCGTCCCCTTCTCTTTCACCTGTACCATCACCACAGCCTCTCATACCACAGCATTCCCCAGCATCCTCTATTATACCAGACAGGGATGATCGCTCTGATTATATGGGTGGTAACATACCTGATCAAGTCAAGCCACGCCTACAGGATCCCCCGACCCGTGGGATGATTATACCACCCCAGATGTCCCTCAGGAAGACATATACCCCTCAAAGCCTTCCCCACCAGAAGACACTATAGGGTTTAATGAATTAATTCACAGGGCTGCACAATATCATGGGGTAGACATGCATACAGACCCTGTTGAGGAAGACTTCCTGATGGATACATTTGATAACGCACAAAGGTCCTCATCCATTTTACCGATGCTTAAAGGAGTGATCAAGCTTGCTCCTGAAGTCTTCAAGGACCCAGTCAGAACTAGAGTCATTAACCCTCGTATAGAGGAAAAATATAAAGCTCCCCCCTCAGTCCCAGCATATATTAAAGGTCCGGTACCACTAGACTCACTTGTAGTTTCCAATGCACGCAAGAGAGCAAACTCAAACATCAGGTCATCTCCACCACGCATCAGGGAAAAGAACAGCGTCTCAAGCATCAAACATGTGGCGTATCGCCAATACACAGGCATTATTAGCCAGATATGACAGGGCACATTATGATGAGCTAGAGTCCTGAATGAGGCACCTCCCTGACCGGTACAAGGATAGAGCAAACAAGCTTATCCAAGAGGGGAAACGCATCACAAACACCTCTATTGGGTGTGCCCTCGATGCAGCAGATACTGCCTCTAGGGCAGTTAACGCCAGCGTTTTACTACGCAGACACACCTGGCTACGTATATCGGGGTTCAAACCTGAGGTACTAAGTGCCATTCTTAATCAACCCTTTGATGAGCACACCTATTTGGACCCAACGAAGATGTATCACTAGAGAAAATGAAAAAGGATACAGACACCGCCAAATTTATGGGAGCCCTGCAGTCGCAGACTCCCAGACGTTCATTTCGTCGCTCATCCTATCAAGGTGCCACCAGGGGATATACTTCAGACACTGCTTCTACCTCGTACAAAGCCCCTACACAGTCCACTTACAGTAAAGGCTACCAAAGGGGTGGTTACAGGGGTAACAATAACAAAGGCATAGGTAAAAATAACAACTCACGCTCTGCTTCTACCCAATGACTCCCTTCCCCTGTCCCATTCCACTCCTGTCGGGGGAAGACTCCAACAATACCTGCCAGCCTGGGAAAACATTACATCAGACAGGTGGGCGCTCCAAATAATTCAATCCGGTTATTGTCTGGAACTGACATTTACCCCCCCAAACATACCACCCAAGCAGCGTCCAATATCACAGGAACATTTAACATTGCTCAGACAGCAGGTAATATCCCTCCTGCAGAAAAATGCAATAGAAATAGTTCCAGAGCATCAGAAAAACAAAGGAGTATACTCCCTATATTTCCTAATACCAAAGAAGTACGGATCTCTAAGACCCATCCTAGACCTCAGCCCTCTAAACATTTACATACAGTCGGATAATTTTTATATGGTCACACCAACAAGTCCTTCCATTGCTGGTACTAAACGACTTCCTTATCACTCTAGATCTCAAGGACGACTCCTTCCATATTCGCATCCACACAGCACACAGAAAATATCTGATTTGTGCTAGATGGGCAGCACTACCAGTTCAAAGTGCTCCCATTCGGAGTCACAACAGCGCCAAGGGTATTTACCAAATGCCTGGCAGTAGTAGCGGCACACTTAAGAAGACAACATATTCATGTCTTCCCATATCTGGACGACTGGCTCATAAAAGCCAGCTCATACAGACATGGTGTGCAACACACTCACGCTACTATTCAACTGCTTCACGACTTGGGATTCACGGTAAATCACACCAAATCGCATCTGCAACCCTCGCACATACAACAGTATCTCGGCGCTACAATAAACACCCAACTAACACTAGCTTATCCCTCTCCAGCCAGGATAAAAGGTGTACAAACTCTCCTAACAAAATTCAAACCGCAACACTCGCTACCAGTTCGAGTGTTCATGCAGCAAATACGTCCACTTCAAGAGTGCCTAGCACGCCAATGGAACCAGGCTCAAGGTCAATTAACAGACCTAGTGTTGGTAGACTGTCGGACTCATCGCTCTCTGCAATGGTGGAACACCAAAAACCTTTCCAAAGGACGACCGTTTCTAGAGCCAGTTCCTCAAATAGTCATGACCGCGGACGCATCGCTCTCCGGCTGGGGAGCTCCTCTACTGCGTCACACCATGCAAGGCAGGTGGACACCGCAACAAAAGCAACTCCACATCAACCACTTAGAGTTGGTAGCTGTGTTTCTAGCCAAAGCATTTCAAACTCAAGTGTCAGGCAAAGCTGTCTTAGTCCGCACGGACAATATGACAGCTATGTACTACATAAACCAACAAGGGGGGGGCACACTCTCTGCAGCTCTCTGTTAGCACAGCAGATATGGAGATGGGCTATACTGCCAAAGATCTTCCTCTTAGCCCAACACCTCCCAGGAGTACAAAACACTATCGCAGATCTGCTAAGTCGACAAACACAGCAGATTCCACGAGTGGGAACTTCATCCGCAAGTTCTTCATCCGTTCTTTCAAATGTGGGGACAACCTCCGATAGACCTCTTTGCCACCCACGAAAACGCAAAATGCCCAAGCTTTGCCGCCAGATACCCACACCCATTGTCCAAAGGCAATGCGATATGGATGAACTGGTCAAAACTACAACAACATTCCCTGACGCTCATTCTAGTCGCTCCAACTTGGGCCAGACAACCGTGGTACACCACACTGTTGCAGATGTCTGTAGTACCACACCAAAAACTAAACCTATCTCCACACCTATTAACACAGAACCATGGAGAGATCAGACACCCGAACTCCGCTCAACCTAGCGATCTGGCTCCTGAGGTCATAGTTTGGTTACCTCAACCTTCCTCCAGTATGCTTGAACATCAGTAAAGAAGCTAGACATCCCACTACTAGAGCATGTTATGCTGCTAAGTGGGAACGCTTTGTCAAATACTGCCAAAACAACCAAATCAATCTCTTAGACGTGGCTATTCAACACATCATAGGATATCTATTACACCTTCAAAAGTGTAATTTAGCCTATACGTCTATCAGACTACACCTTGCTGCCATTGCAGCCTACTTACAAAATAGACAACATCTATCTCTTTTTAGAGTACCAGGTATAAAAGCTTTCATGGAAGGACTCAAAAGAATAATTCCTCCCAGAACGCCACCGGCACCAGTGTGGAACTTGAACATTGTTCTTACAAGGCTAATGGGTCCTCTCTTCGAACCATTACATACATGTGAATTGCAATTCCTAACCTGGAAAGTAGCTTTCCTAGTAGCAATTGCTTCTCTCAGACGGGTTAGTAAACTACAAACATTTACCATTCAAGAGCCTTTTTTACAAATGCATCATAACAAAGTAGTTCTTCGTACTAATCCTAAATTCTTTCCTATAGTAATTTCACCATTCCATCTAAATCGATCGGTTGAGCTGCCTGTATTTTTCTCTCAGCCTCAAACAGTCTCAGAAAGAGCTCTTTTCGTAAAACAAAAGAACTTTTTGTGTCTTTTACACCGCCACATAAAGGCAACCCCATATCAAAATCAGGGATCGCCAGATGGATTGTTAAATGCATACAAATATGTTACCAAAAGGAAAACGTACATTAATTCCTCCAAAAGCCCACTCAACAAGAAAGATAGGGCCTTCAATGGCATTCTTAGACCAAACTGTGTTCCGCGGACCCCCAGGGGTCCTTGACACTTTCCCAGGGGGTCCGCAGGCAGCAGTTTTAAAAGCACTGAAAAGTTTCCTGTATCATTAGCAGTTTTCGGGCAACAATAAAAGTGTCAAGATAACACCAGTGATTAATGTACCTGCGGGAGAGAGATGAGTTTTGTCCAGTGGCAGCTTTAACTTATCTAATGTAGCACTGAGGGTTAATATGCCTACTGCAAAGAACGTGTACCATGCATTTAAAAAAAATGTATTTCATGTGCATAGGTCAGTGGGTTACTGCTTTTGTCAGTAACTTATTTTTCTTCCCAGATGGTCGTACCCTGGTGCATAGTAAGGTTTTCTTTTACTATTCTTTAAAAGCTAATAAAATTCAATACGTAATGATATATGTGTTGTAGACTGCACCGTTGCTTCCCAAAATCTTTTGGAGGAGATCCTTACAAAGCCCCCTCTGTAGTGGCCAGGCGCACTCACTGCACTTGGTATGCACCGTATGGGGACTGGTCTGAAAACATTTTCTAGGGCTGCTTTTGGTTTCCAGTCTGGCCCTGGCAGGAGCAGGCCAGCCATTTAAAAGTTAGTCCCTGGGATGCAGCACCATTCTTCCGATTAAATTATTTTGTTTTTTGCAAATACTTTCAACATAAAATATTAAGAGGGATATTTACAACAGAAGTGGAGGAGCGTGTCGTTAGCCTCCTTGGCTTAACGACACGCTGTGCCACTTCTGAAATGCAGGGCTGCACCATGTTTACAAAAATATGGTGCAGCCCTGCGTTTCCCCCTGTGCTGGTGCTACATTTAGCAGGGTAGTGCCAATGCAGGCACCCTGCTAAAGATAGTTTATGTACAGGAAGGTCCTCCTTCCTGCACATAAACAATCTTGAAATGCTGTTTTATCACTTCTATGTGTTCTGCTTAATGCAGCACACATGGAAGTTACAAAATGTAATTTTTTGAAAGATTGTTTATGTGCAGGAAGGGTCACTTTCCTGAACATAAACAAACCAAGGTGTTTTGCTTTATCCATGTGTACTACATAAGGCAGCACACATGAAAAAAGCAAAATTGAGGAGAAATATAGCATTTCTCCTCGTTTCGCCAAGTTAAGACCAGGTGTTTCCTGGTTTTCATTTTGGCGCAGTCTCCTATTTACGCTACCCTTGTAAATGGGAGGCAGCATAAACATCAATGGGTGTTGTAGTGGAACGCCCAACGCAACACCCACTGCCCACCTCTTTCAAGCGAAGTATTGCATGAAAGGAGGCGTTATTTGCAAGGCAGCGTTAAACCATGGTAAGTGCCTCGACGCTGCCTTGTAAATAAGGCAAAGCCCCCATCGCCATGGGAACATCACAAAAAGTGACATTCCCTTCTGGATAGGGGATTGTAAATGTGTGCACATGTGTTTATTTTGTTCGAATTAATGTTTGAAATTTAAATCCTACAAATTGCTTGGGGTTCCCCAGCTTCCAGTGGTGACTTAATGGGGGTCCACAGGAGTCAAAAGTTTGTGAACCACTGCCTTAGATGACATATGCAGAGCAGCTACAGTATTATCTTAATTAGATACAAATCACATGGACATCACTACCTCTTGTACAGCTCCATCACTTCACTAATGGCGAAAAACAATCTGGGGATGGAGCAGATGCCCATGCACAGTATCCTCCAAAGGAGGAGTCACATATCCCGTGACTTCCAAAGACTTTTCTACAACAAAACAAACTGCAAACATCCGGGCCGAACACTAGGTGGCCATCTATGCATAGTGTGTAACTCTGCAGCTCTACATGCCAAGAACAGATGCGTACTGGTAAGTAGCATTTTCCTTCTTTTCCAACAGTTTGAATGCAAATATCAGTGTGTGCTCTTTTGCCCTCAGAAGCATGGTGGTTGGTACATATGTATGCCCAGGGACTTGTATAAGGGTACCACATCGACTTGTTTCCCTTGCTGGACCAGATGTGTGACTTGTACTTAGAATCGACTAGGTGAACTTCTTTTGTTTAATTCAAATTTCATGCTAAGCCTTGTAGCGCAATGTCATGATAATGTGTTGATTGAACTTTGGAGCCCAATAGGTGTTTGACTCCCAATGATGTCATTGGCCTATTGCAAGCACACAATTTTCTCTGACCGTTTCTGTGGGAAACTTTCCACCCTAATTTTTTATTTAATTTTACTTCTGCCAGTGTCCTTGTTTCAAGCTTCCACTGTACATTGTCTTGACTTTCGGATGGAACACTGTATTTTTACCACGTCATGAGTGAGGTGTTAGGTTTGTTTTTGCGGAAGCTCTTTTTCCTGGCCTTTTTTGTAAGTATAAGGCAAATGTTACTTGCTTCTCTGATGTTGCATCCACTGGTTGTTCTTCTATTTCTGTTTTTTTATGGGGAAAAAGGTGACTTCTACTTCGTTGTTGTGGCCCCTTGTGTTAGTGTGTGTGTGTGTGTGTGTGTGTGTGTGTGTGTGTGTGTGTTCCCTTTTCTTTTCCTTCTCTTTTGATTAGAATTGGGCCTTCGCTTTTCCTTCCTGAACAATTACAGTAAGAGGTCTATCTGTGTTGTTGGATGAGCAGTTTTGGCCGCCGTATCGTTTGTTTTTTGGCCAATTCACTTGCTTTGGCTGTCCTTTTTTTAGTTACACATTAGTGGGGGATGGGAGGATTTAAGGGGGAGATAGCGGAGTTTAGTTGATTGGCGAGACTGGGTGGAGTTTCTGTGGTTCTTTTTCTGTTACCCTGAATTTTCCATGTGGTCTTCTGGATTGTGTTTTGACTTCCTGCAAAATATGCTTCACGATGGTTGGTAGAGATACTATCTGTCAAGTAAATTTGAGCACTGCCAAGGGACATCTAATTGTAGATTTGTGCTCTCAAGGTGAGATCATTCAGTGATTGTAACTTTTTGTCAGTGCCAACCATGTGGATGGCCACTGTATTGAGGAGGTCCACCTGTATCTCCTGTTTGTAAGATTAAAAGCGAATTACTGATGATATTGCTTCCATTGTGTTTAAAAGGGCGATCCAGGTGGAACCAACTGGCTCATTGTTTTTTCACAAACACAGTTGCGGCTTCCAGGTTTGGTGAAGTGACTTCTAACCCGAGCCCTTTTCAACAATATTTGCCTGGTTTGATCCCTTTTGACCCTTCTTCAGGTTTTTGACTTGATTGTTTCTACAGTGAAATCAGCACCATGGCCATCATTGTGTTGTTCTAAGGTATTGTGTTCTGCAGAGATGGTTGTTAACTTGATTGGGCTTAATAGAGGACTGGCCTCTTAAGTGTATTTTTCCCATTTGGTGATGGGCTGTGACCCCGGGTGAAAGAAGGGATAAGGCTGACTGTGGTGGGTTTCTGGTGGGTGCTTTCCCTATAGATGAGGAGGACAGTTGTTTGACTGAGTTTACTTCTCCGCCTTGTAAAGCTTCAGAGGTCTCCAGAAACTCTCAGTGGTTGCTTCTGTGATTCCCAGTGTCCAACGTTGTGTTCGACTTAGTGTTTTTTTACTGTTGTCTGATGTGTGGCATTGACTAGGTGAATCCCAATTGCTAAGTGCTCAGAGGTTCATTATTGAAAGCGATGACTATATGGTGATTTTATGCACCTGCGCTTGAACTATTAATGTGTTTATGCTGTAAGCCCCGTCCTTCATTGCCTTGTTCAAAGATTGACTTTCAAGCCCATGTAAAGTTTCTGCTCGACTTACTGACCTGTCTGCAGCCGCTTCTTGGTCGGTTTTCTTCTGGATTAGGAAGTCCGTTACCTTATGATGACCTTTTATTGCGGCTGCTTTCCTACCCTTTTTGGGTTGGGGCTTTATTACTGCCATCTCAGTACATATCACAGTGGTTATATCTGGAGTGGCTGGTCTATGTATCGCTTTCTTTTCTCGAGTATTAGGGGTGTCTCATGGATTCACATGCTTGAATAATTTCCCGTCGTCGAAGTGGGAGTCCCACGGTACATAAAATAGTAGTAGAAACATATATACATAAAGTACATACATATATACATAAAAATATATATGCATAAATATAGAAAAGATATCAAAATATACCCAAAAGAAATAAAACATTAAAGTACCATAGAACAACATAAGCCCATAGAAAGCATTGAGGGAGAGTTCACTTAAGCAACATATCAATGTCATTATAATAGTCCAAACTCCAGCCAATCAGGCTTTAACACCCTCTAGAACGTTCTCCTCAGAAGCTCAAGCCCTCAGATTTTCTACTGCACGTCATGTGAAGGGAGTCTCCCTGAGCTCTGCTCAGTTTCTTCATTCTACAAACCATCAATCTTCTACAAAGAAATCTTTATTCAGACCTTGTTCTGCCTGTGGTAAACTTCGCCTTTTCCATGAAGACCCACATAAAAAATGCATCTACTGCCTGTACCAGGATCATGAGGTGAGGAGTTGCAAGTTTTGCAGAACTTTTTCTTCAAAGACCCTAAAGGACAGAGAGGCTCGTCTCCTTCTGTGGCTACAGAGGTTGAAGACTTCAGACAACCCAGTGTCTAATATTGAGAGTCTGTCTTCCTGCCATTCTAAGACCTCTCTAAAGCGTGGGTCAGAGACTGAGCTTCCTTCATTTCTTAAAAAGAAGCTTGTGGACGCTCCCAAGTCCGTCTCCCCATGGGATCTGCCGGCCTCTACGCCTACGGGATCTGCCGGCCTCTACGCCTACTGGACCTGGTTCTCTGGCGTCGCAGTCCCACTCTGTGCCCTCGTCTTCTAAAACGAGTGCCAGCTCGTCGACAAGCTCGCCGCCGACTAGATCCGTCTACGTTGTGCCTACTTCGACGACGACCTGTTCTATGTCGACGACGACTACATCTGCATTGTCGATGTCACTCCAAGAAGCCAGGCCTATATCGTCCATTGTGAAGATCTCGTTGACGGCGAAGAAACCTGACTCGTCGAAGGCCTTACCAAAACGTCACCAGTCGACGAAGGCTTCGTCGACGCGTCACTCGTCGACGCTACCAGCTTCGTCCGCGGTAGCCTCGTCGAGTACCTCGTCGACATCCACCTCGTCGAAGACCTCGTCGCCGGCTGTGACAACTTCGTCGGCAGCGGCTCCGCCGTCGACGACGAAGGCCTCTGCTCCGTCGATGGCACCAGCTTCTTCGTCGACGAATCCCTCGAAGACGACTTCGACGACGAGCTCGTCGACGGAGCAGTATTCCCTGGCAACTGCAACCACCTTCATAGTGGTGACGGCGACTACTGTAAAACACCAGGCCCCTCTAGTTTTGAGTCCAATCCAGCATGGATCCGGTCCCCCTGCTCAACACTTTGCGTCCGCAGAGGAGGAATCTCCTAATGGCTCTTACGCTGATGACACCTTTCACCCTGCAAATAGCCCATCGAAGCTACATATAAAGTATCAGGACTACGATGATGATGATGATCATTGTTGGACTTGGCCTTTTTCCCCAAATTTTTCGCTTTTTACCCCCCCTAAATTGAAATGCCTCCCCCATGGTATTAGACATGTAAGGACCATGTGTGGTAAGAGTTGCCCTGTTGTAAAATTAAATGTCGTGAAATGGTGTGCAGAAATTATTCCCCCATGTTAAACATGCACCTGACTGAAATGTACTGTGTTTTTAAAATGGATGCCAAGGCCCTGGGTAGTGCCATCTGACTGCGTTAGGTCGGCGGTCTAGTTATTATTACCCAGCCACCCCTAGCTTTTGGAGGGAAGCCTGGCACCCAGGGTGCTCAACCCCTCCCCTTGAGCCAGTGTGAACCAGTTTTCCCCAACATTCCGGAAGGTGCTGGCTCTGTGAGGGAGGAGGGTATAAGTAGGGAGAAGTGCCACCAAAAAGTCAGTCAGCGCTGGGACAAGGAAGAGAGGGGACCTGCTGTGAGGTGCTACCGCCACATGGTCCTGTGAGCTGGACCCTGCACCCCTATAAACCCCCCCCCCCCCTCTGCTGTCCCCATGGGCCCCTAACAAGGGAGGGCCCCTATCCAGGTCACTGACGCTAATTGACCAGGTACCACGCCAGCGCTGTCTGAAGAAGCGCCCAGGAGGTGAGGATTGTGCCCCTGAGGAATAGCTGTGGGATTGGCCGCCCTTGGGGAAGCTGTGGCCCCCTTTGGATGCACAGGGCTGTGAGGAGCCTACTTGGAAGCCCTGGTTTGCCTACCTAAGCGCTGTAAATTCCAAGACTGTTGCGGCCCTGACCTAAACTGTACTGCCTGGGAAGCGCTATAACTTGGAAGCGCTAGAGAAGGATTGGGAGGAGCTGCGTATCCCTAGAAGCCCTGGACTGCCTACCCAGCACTGTGGGAAGAAAAGCGCTGTGTTCGAAGGGCCTGCTGTGCTCTCCCTAGGAAGCGCTATAATTTGGAAGCGCTATTCTGCCCCAGAACTGATGTGTGGGCGCAAGGAGCAAATTACTATATAGCGCTGAGGGAGCTTACCCCTTGCTTTGGCGCTCTTTCAGATAAATAGAAACTGACTAGAAGGGAGCCTACCCCTTATTTCAGCCGCAAATCACCGCCGCGGCCCGGCGCTGTCGTGGGGACCCCCCCACCGTTGTGGATATCGTCGCGGCGGCCCCCGGTGCCAGGAGAGGGCCGGTGATGTGAGGTGAGAGCCGCGCTAGGCCCTGAGGCCGTCGGGTCCCTCATCACGTGACGGGGGCCCGGCCGCGTCATCGGCCCGCCCCCGCCGCGCTCGGATTGGCCTGCGCGGCCGTGACCCTTGAAGGCCGCGCAGGGATAGGCTGTCGGCCGGGAAGGCCGGGAGAAGCCGACGCAAAGCCCTGGGTCCCCGTGAGGGCGGAGGGGACCCGGGTGAAGTGCAGCTGCGGGGCCCCCGTGCCGAGGAGAGAGCCCCGGGAGAAGCGACCGGAGCGGGAGGCCACCCCGCCGGTCTGTGCCCTGAGAGAGGGGCCGGTGAGGTAGGCGGGGCCGGGGCACACTGTCGGTGCCAGCCCCGCCGCCACAAGAGAAGCGCCGCCGCCAGACCGGGAGCCTGAAGTGACGCTGCGGGGCCCCCAGTGAGCTGAGGGGAGCCTCGCATGTCGGCCCGGCTGAAGAGGGAGAGGGAGCGACGAGGCACAGGGACGGTGCCAGCTCCTCCCCTGTCCCTGGTGAGGGTCCAAGAGTTGGAGTTAAACCCTCCATCAGCCGTCCTGAAACCCCTGGCCCCAGTGAGGAAGAGGGGCCTGGGCAGCTGGCTGACGTCGTTGTAGGGCCTCCAGAAGTCGGGAGAGCCCTGCCCCAGGACATCTGGAGCTACGGAGGAAGAGCCCCCAGCACTCGCAGGAATCCCGGTGAGTGGGGCCTTGATTAACCTGTGTGGAAGTCGGGGCACAGGGTCGGTGCTCACCCCAGGACTAGTGCTCACCCCTGGAAACTGTTTCTGAGCCTCGTTGGCCCTATTGGTCCCCTTTTAAGCCTCTAAACTGGGCTGGGACATTACTGAGACCCCCCCCCCCCCCCCGGACTGGTAAAGGGACAAGTTAACCCCTGGCTAGGTGTTAGGCACTGCGGAGTGAAGGGCTGGGTAACTCAGTTTGTTGTTAATGGCTTGTTTATCCCTGAGTCCTGCAATGGTTATTTGCCATGTTTATTTCTGATTAGGATGCTGGTTGCCCTATGGTAACGCAGCGTTTCCATGTTACCTGTCAAGGTGTGGTGCGCTTCCGTGCCTAGTTTGAATTGTAGGCTGATTACCCTGCTAATGAGAAAATGCTAATGTTATGCCTACACTAAGGTTATTGAGGTCTAGGTATACTGTTGTTTTACACATGATGGGGGTTTGTATGCTTTCGTGCCCTTTTATTGCAGGTGTGCCCCTTATGCTGGCCTGATGAGTTATTTCAGGCCCCTGTTTATGCCCCAGGTTTATGAGCTGCTGTACTGAATTATTCCAGGTGTTCCTGAATAGTGTATACTGTGATAACCTGTTGTTATTCCCTTACAGGGGTGGGGATTGGCGTATAACGCATGTGATGTATGTGCGCTAAGGTGTGATTTTGAAATTACCGCCACCCCCTAAGGAAGAGAGCCTGAGTTGGCCTCGCCAGATTGGCCCCGGGTCTACTGATAACTTAATCACAATTTTCTTTATTTCAGCTATGGACTATGGACTCAACCCTTTTGTCCCTTGTAAATAAATCCCCCTGATGTACTTGGCTCTGGCGCCAGTTGGCGCCTTGTTGTGATAACCACTATTTGGTTCCTTTTTACCTTGCAGGTTGGAGATATCACTAAATTTATTCTTTTTCCCAACCAAAGGTGGTGTCGTGACTCTTTTGTATTGTGATTGGTGTGTCGTCTGTGGATACTGCGTGAGTGCTTCACATGTCCTCGAAGTTTGGCCTGCCCGCTTGGTGCCATGCTACCCCCTTTGAGATTTGGGTAACCCCCATTTCTTACATTGGTGGCAGCGGTGGGATAGGACTTGTGTTTGAGCAGTACCACAGCGGCCACGGGTTACACTGCAAATAGAGCTTTGGATGTAATCCGAGCCTTTTTGTGGGGATTATTATTGTTTGGCTGAACATTGTGACTTTGTATTGCTTCCTCCTGAAAAGTGTTGTTGTGGAATTGTGTCCCCTTGTTCCACTGGGAGGGTGTGTCCCGGGTGTACCTCGCCACGATGGGGTTGGTTTTGGACGAAGTGGAACTGATGGAGTACACCGAGCAGGAAGTCATATATTTCCTCAAGGAGAGAGGGATACCCCCAGTAGGAAACATTAGGAGAAAGTTGTTTCTCTATGAGGCCCTCAAGAGGGGAGAGCCCTTAGATATTGGTAGGGACTTGTCTGACTACCCTCCCGAGTTTTTGAAGGGTCAGTGGGTTAGAGACCAGAGAGAGGGCTCCCCATCCAGAACCCTGGGAAGTAGTTACCCCGATGAAGAGGAGGAAGAGTTGAAGAGGGCGGAGACGCCAGTAGCTGATGAGGACACCGTAGATAGGGAGTCTCGCACTGGGTCCAGTCCCGAGGGCTTTGCCCCATCCCTTTCCCTGTCCCCAGAAGAGTGGGTAGATAGGAGGGAAGAAAGGGAGCATCAGCTGGCGCTGGCGAAGCTCAGGTTTGAGCAGGCCACAGAATTAGCGCAGCTGAGGATTCAGGAGCAGAGGCTAGAGACAGAAATGGTCCTAGCCCAGGAGAGGATGGGGGAGGCGGAGAGGGCTTTCGCCAGAGAGAGATCAGCTCAGGTGGGTAGGTTGTCCCCTGAGAGTGGGTTGTGTAGTCTGGATTCACCAGTGAGGGTGGGATCCAGTGGTGGCAGCGAGTGTAGGTGCAAGGAGTCTCATTCCTGAAGCCCAGGAGACCGTGCCTGATTCCCAGGAAGAGGGGGACGGGTTAGTGTTCAGGGCCAGGGGAAAACTGTCCCACCAGTCCTGGGGAGAGTTTGAGGAGGGGTGTTGGACCGCACTGGAGGATTGGTTGGTGGAGAGAGCAGTGGAGGATTGGGAAGGGCTGTGCCATGCCGTTATCCGGGAGCACATGCTGAGAAGTTGTTTCCCCAGTCTGCGTCACCATCTGTTGCAGTGTGGGTTCTCAGACCCCAGGGAACTTGCACGGGAGGCAGACCTCTGGGTAAGGGCCAGAGCGTCTGGGAAGGCTGAGGGGAGTGATCCTGAAGGGAGTGGTGTAGGGATATTCCGTCCCAGCGTGGCGGGAGAGGTGAGAAGCCCAGCTAGGTCCCAGGATAGTGGGCGGGTTGTAGGGCCTCACATCCCATCTACAGGAGGGAGCGAGACTGGGAGGTGTCCCGAGGTGCCCCAACTGCAGTCACAAGGCCTGGAGAGTTCTTTAAGGGAACCCCAGTTTGGGAGCCTAGGCTGTCCCGATGTGCCTTCTCGTGAAGGGGATCCCCTAGTGTCAGGAGAACCCGGAGCATCAGTAACCAGAGCTCCAGTGGTTCGGGGGTCTGACCAGTCACGGGGTTTAGATCCTGGACTGGGGTTCCAGGTTCAGGGGTTGCCTGTCCTGGAGGGTGGGGTACCTGTAACCAAGGTCCCTACCAGTTTGACTCCCAGGGGTACTTCTCCCGGTGGGAGGGTGCGGAACTCTGGGAGGGGGTGCAGAGGGAGCAAGGTCTCTCCTCTGTCACCGGCTCAGCCAAAGGGCGTAGATCCCGGGTTGGGTGGCCAGGTTGAGGGTTTTCTGGACCTGGCGGGTGGGACATCTGTGTTCAGAGTCCCCCCAAAGTTGACTCTCAGGGGTACTACTCCAGTTAGGAGGGTGCGGAACTCTGGGAGGGGGTGCAGGGAGAGGGAGGACTCGCCCCTGTCACCGGTGCACCCTGAGGGTTTCGACTCCAGGTTGGGGAGAGAGTGGTTGTGTGAGGGTGTCCCCAGGAGAAGGAGATGGAGGAACCCTAGGAGGAGAAGTAGGGGGAGGAAAGCCTCGCCCCTGAGAGCTGGTCAGCTTGAGGGTGTAGACCCCAGGTGGGTGGACCAGTGGCAATTTGGAAGGAAGAGAGTGGTCCAAGAGCATTACAAGCCCGAGGCTAGAGCCTCCCACTCTAGGAAGGAACAAGGGCCAGGGATTTCTGGATGGCCTAGAGGCCAGTCCTGGCCACATCCCACTAGGGAACACCAGTGGGGTGGTTTGGTTGGAGAAGGGAGGGTTGCGAGAGAGAACCATTGGGTTCCAGAGTGGAAAAGAGACTACAGGTGCTCCTGTAGTTGCCGGCCTGCGTCCACCTTTTTCCGCCCCAAGCAGGGAAGCCCATCAAGGTATTGATCGGTCTACCCTGGCTTTTGGCTGGGGGGAGCAGTGTTGGACTTGGCCTTTTTCCCCAAATTATTCGCTTTTTACCCCCCCTAAATTGAAATGCCTCTCCCATGGTATTAGACATGTAAGGACCATGTGTGGTAAGAGTTGCCCTGTTGTAAAATTAAATGTCGTGAAATGGTGTGCAGAAAATATTCCCCCATGTTAAACATGCACCTGACTGAAATGTACTGTGATTTTAAAATGGAGGCCAAGGCCCTGGGTAGTGCCATCTGACTGCGTTAGGTCGGCGGTCTAGTTATTATTACCCAGCCACCCCTAGCTTTTGGAGGGAAGCCTGGCATCCAGGGTGCTCAACCCCTCCCCTTGAGCCAGTGTGAACCAGTTTTCCCCAACATTCCGGAAGGTGCTGGATCTGTGAGGGAGGAGGGTATAAGTAGGGAGAAGTGCCACCAAAAAGTCAGTCAGCGCTGGGACAAGGAAGAGAGGGGACCTGCTGTGAGGTGCTACCGCCACATGGTCCTGTGAGCTGGGCCCTGCACCCCTATAAACCCCCCCCCCCCCCCCCCCCCCCCCCCCCTCTGCTGTCCCCATGGGCCCCTAACAAGGGAGGGCCCCTATCCAGGTCACTGACGCTAATTGACCGGGTACCACGCCAGCGCTGTCTGAAGAAGCGCCCAGGAGGTGAGGATTGTGCCCCTGAGGAATAGCTGTGGGATTGGCCGCCCTTGGGGAAGCTGTGGCCCCCTTTGGATGCACAGGGCTGTGAGGAGCCTACTTGGAAGCCCTGGTTTGCCTACCTAAGCGCTGTAAATTCCAAGACTGTTGCGGCCCTGACCTAAACTGTACTGCCTGGGAAGCGCTATAACTTGGAAGCGCTAGAGAAGGAC
This sequence comes from Lissotriton helveticus, assembly GCF_964261635.1. NCBI lineage: Eukaryota > Metazoa > Chordata > Amphibia > Caudata > Salamandridae > Lissotriton > Lissotriton helveticus. Next base: position 717,314,399 of record NC_136068.1, on the reverse strand, counting down.
TGGGAGGAGCTGCGTATCCCTAGAAGCCCTGGACTGCCTACCCAGCACTGTGGGAAGAAAAGCGCTGTGTTCGAAGGGCCTGCTGTGCTCTCCCTAGGAAGCGCTATAATTTGGAAGCGCTATTCTGCCCCAGAACTGATGTGTGGGCGCAAGGAGCAAATTACTATATAGCGCTGAGGGAGCTTACCCCTTGCTTTGGCGCGCTTTCAGATAAATAGAAACTGACTAGAAGGGAGCCTACCCCTTATTTCAGCCGCAAATCACCGCCGCGGCCCGGCGCTGTCGTGGGGACCCCCCCACCGTTGTGGATATTGTCGTGGCGGCCCCCGGTGCCAGGAGAGGGCCGCCGATGTGAGGTGAGGGCCGCGCTAGGCCCTGAGGCCGTCAGGTCCCTCATCACGTGACGGGGGCCCGGCCGCGTCATCGGCCCGCCCCCGCCGCGCTCGGATTGGCCTGCGCGGCCGTGACCCTTGAAGGCCGCGCAGGGATAGGCTGTCGGCCGGGAAGGCCGGGAGAAGCCGACGCAAAGCCCTGGGTCCCCGTGAGGGCGGAGGGGACCCGGGTGAAGTGCAGCTGCGGGGCCCCCGTGCCGAGGAGGGAGCCCCGGGAGAAGCGACCGGAGCGGGAGGCCACCCCGCCGGTCTGTGCCCTGAGAGAGGGGCCGGTGAGGTAGGCGGGGCCGGGGCACACTGTCGGTGCCAGCCCCGCCGCCACAAGATAAGCGCCGCCGCCAGACCGGGAGCCTGAAGTGACGCTGCGGGGCCCCCAGTGAGCTGAGGGGAGCCTCGCATGTCGGCCCGGCTGAAGAGGGAGAGGGAGCGACGAGGCACAGGGACGGTGCCAGCTCCTCCCCTGTCCCTGGTGAGGGTCCAAGAGTTGGAGTTAAACCCTCCATCAGCCGTCCTGAAACCCCTGGCCCCAGTGAGGAAGAGGGGCCTGGGCAGCTGGCTGACGTCGTTGTAGGGCCTCCAGAAGTCGGGAGAGCCCTGCCCCAGGACATCTGGAGCTACGGAGGAAGAGCCCCCAGCACTCGCAGGAATCCCGGTGAGTGGGGCCTTGATTAACCTGTGTGGAAGTCGGGGCACAGGGTCGGTGCTCACCCCAGGACTAGTGCTCACCCCTGGAAACTGTTTCTGAGCCTCGTTGGCCCTATTGGTCCCCTTTTAAGCCTCTAAACTGGGCTGGGACATTACTGAGACCCCCCCCCCCCCCCCGGACTGGTAAAGGGACAAGTTAACCCCTGGCTAGGTGTTAGGCACTGCGGAGTGAAGGGCTGGGTAACTCAGTTTGTTGTTAATGGCTTGTTTATCCCTGAGTCCTGCAATGGTTATTTGCCATGTTTATTTCTGATTAGGATGCTGGTTGCCCTATGGTAACGCAGCGTTTCCATGTTACCTGTCAAGGTGTGGTGCGCTTCCGTGCCTAGTTTGAATTGTAGGCTGATTACCCTGCTAATGAGAAAATGCTAATGTTATGCCTACACTAAGGTTATTGAGGTCTAGGTATACTGTTGTTTTACACATGATGGGGGTTTGTATGCTTTTGTGCCCTTTTATTGCAGGTGTGCCCCTTATGCTGGCCTGATGAGTTATTTCAGGCCCCTGTTTATGCCCCAGGTTTATGAGCTGCTGTACTGAATTATTCCAGGTGTTCCTGAATAGTGTATACTGTGATATAACCTGTTATTCCCTTACAGGGGTGGGGATTGGCGTATAACGCATGTGATGTATGTGCGCTAAGGTGGGATTTTGAAATTACAGCCACCCCCTAAGGAAGAGAGCCTGAGTTGGCCTTGCCAGATTGGCCCCGGGTCTACTGATAACTTAATCACAATTTTCTTTATTTCAGCTATGGACTATGGACTCAACCCTTTTGTCCCTTGTAAATAAATCTCCCTGATGTACTTGGCTCTGGCGCCAGTTGGCGCCTTGTTGTGATAACCACTATTTGGTTCCTTTTTACCTTGCAGGTTGGAGATATCACTAAATTTATTCTTTTTCCCAACCAAAGGTGGTGTCGTGACTCTTTTGTAGTGTGATTGGTGTGTCGTCTGTGGATACTGCGTGAGTGCTTCACATGTCCTCGAAGTTTGGCCTGCCCGCTTGGTGCCATGCTACCCCCTTTGAGATTTGGGTAACCCCCATTACTTACATGATGATGATCATGATGAGGGGGGGATCGCATATCTCAGTTCGAGATTACCAGCTGGATGTTGACCACGAGGTTCCTATGGCAAGGATACCACTGACTCTGATCTCTAACCTTCAGCACATGCTTGACGATTACAATCGTCGATTTCCGCCTTCTTCTCAGACCTCTCCAAATCCGCCACCTCAACCACGGGAGTCACTTCCAGCTGCACAGGCACGTTCACCAGTTCCTCAGGCTCCTGATACTGATGATGATAATGTTCGGAATGATACTGACCAGGACAATGACGCTGTTCTCGCGGATTGGACAACTATCAGGCCCACACTCCGTCTCCTCCTCCTACCTCTCCTCTGGCTTCTCCCCCAGTGGACATTGGGGGTTTCCACCTTTTAATGATGAGAGCTGCGAAGCGTTGCCACTTGCCAATGGTCGTCAAACAACAGTACTGCTTTCTTTATGACTTCAAAGATCAACCTTTAAAGCAAGTGCATACTATTCCAATCATTGATTTTATTTGGCAGGAGGGGCTCAAACTCTTGGAACGACCAAACTCCATCCCGGTCGTGCTTCCACGCCTCGACAAAAAGTATAAGGCGCCAGAGGGATTCGCCTGCCTGCCTTGTGTCTCAACCAAAACCAGACTCAGTCATTACACAAGCTGCCCAAAAGACGTCACGTAATCCGGCTTCTCCTTTAACATCCCCGCCGGATCAGGAAGTTCGTCGCCTGGATACCATTTGGAAAAAATTCACCACAATGGCTGCAACTACGGTCAGGGCGGCAAATTCCTTGGCCATCATTGGGCGATACGACCATCAGATGTGGTCGGAGATTGCAGCTTTGGTCGACCTCATTCCTGACTCCTCCAGGGCAGAAGCACAAAAGATCGTGCAAGAAGGAGAGAGAATATCATCGGAAATTATTGACTGCACAATATATATTTCCTCAACAGGTTTCAGACAGCTGGCAGGTGCTGCAGTCTTGAGACTGCAGGGCTGGCTTAAGGCTATGTCTTTTCGGCCTGACGTACAAGCAAGGGTGCTCGACTTGCCTTTTGACGGTGAATCCCTCTTCGGCAAGCATGTGGATGACGACTTAGAGTCCATCAAGAAGGATACAGACACTGCTCGCGCCCTGGGTTCTCTCCAGTACCGGAAGCGGCCATTTCGTGGAGCACGTGGTAGGGGCACATCCTCCAATTTTCGAGGCTCCTCCCAGTCCCGCTCCTTTGGTGAAAACAAGCAACGCTATTCCTACCAACAGCAGAATAGGCAGTCTGACTCCAGGCCTTATAGGAGAAAATCCACCTACAGAAGAGGTGCTACCTCTAAAAAAACAATGACTTTCTAAAGCCCAAGTCTCATCCTGCTCTGAAAATTGGAGGTCGAATCTCCCAACACTTTTGCAATTGGTCAAAAATAACTTTGGATCGTTGTCTTATTTATTTATTCATTTATAAAGTTTTATATAGCGCGAACTTGATCCCGGAGGATATCAGAGCGCTTTACAATTTGAGGCAAGGGTAACAAATCAAAACATGAGACTAACATAGGGAAACTAGTATGTTGCACTGATTGCCGTGCAGGTTCTCTCCGTGCATACACACCTAAGTGATTTATGGAATAGGTGAGGCAAGCAGATATCTTCCCAGGTCAAGTAGATTTCTGTAACATTTTATCCATTGGCCAAGTAGATTTTTGTAAAATGTCCACACCCCTGACCGACAGTAACCTACATCATGACTTCTGATATCTCATCCTCCTGTGTGGTCAGCTTCCACAAGGACAATTGGTCCACTGGTTCTCTGGCATTATAAAGCTAAAGCAAGATGTTATCTGACATGAGGTTCACTCTGTTGCCTAACAAGCATGGATGTCATCTCAAAAGGCCACGCTCTCGAATTTCTCAAGTTCCCTTCAAACCGCCCTCCCTCTGGTCCCCCTCCAGCACACTTGAAGGAACTGTTTGCACAAGTTGCAGTTATGATAAAAAAAAGGGGCAGTCGAAGTGGTTCCTCGATTACAACAGGGGACGGGCTTTTATTCCTGCTTTTTTCTTATCAGGAAGAAGTCAGGAAAGTGGCGCCCGATCTTGGACCTCCGAGCCCTCAACAAGTTCATCAAGTCCCAAACATTTCGAATGTTGACCTTGCTGGAAATCTTACAGTTCCTGAATCCTGGGGAGTTCCTCTCCACAATCGACCTCCAAGACGCATACTTTCATGTGCCAATCCATCAAAGGCACAGGAAGTACCTTCGTTTCAAAGTAGCATCAAAACACTTTCAATTCAAGGTTCTGCCTTTCGGCCTTCGTTCCGCGCCAAGAGTCTTCACAAAGATCATGGCTCCGGTTGCGGCTTCTCTACGCCTACAGGGCATACAGTTCTACCCTTATTTAGACGACTGCTTGATAAAGGCCCCATCCTTTCTCGCAGCAGAACACACTCAGACTTGCCTGTCTGTCTTCCAAACCTTGGGTCTTTCCGTCAACCACGAGAAATCACATGTCCTCCAGCTCAGCAAAGGGTCTTTCTAGGAGCATTGATAGACACATATCTAGCAAAGGTGTTTGTTTCGGAGGAGCGCCAAGATCGCATTGCCAAACTGGTGGCTCTTCTACGCTCAAAGTCCATTTCTGTCTGGATGTTAAAATCCTTTCTGGGCATGGCTTCGTCCTGCATACCGCTGATCCCCGATTGCAGGTAACACATGCGTGTCCTCCAAGAAGAATTGGACAAACAATGGCGGCAAATCTCAGGGACATTCAACGACAAGGTCTTCCTGACCCCTCGCATCCAGGGCGCATTGGAATGGTGGGCTCACCTTCCACACATTGCAACAGGGTGTCCGTTTCAGGAACCGGCCCCCACGCTCACCCTTACGACGGACGCTTCCTTTGAGGGTTGGGGTGCGCTCCTCGAAGGGTTGTCGGTCAACGGCAAATGGAAGGTCGACCAGCGCAAATGGCACACCAATTGTCTGGAACTTTTGGCTATCTTTATCGCCCTCAAGTCCTTTCGTCTGCTAGTGGAAGGGGAGTCACTGTTGGTGCGTACGGACAACACCACCAGCATGCACTACCGCAACAAGCAAGGGGGTACAAGATCTCTTCTGCTCTCTAGACAGACACAACAGATCTGGGAATGTGCAATACAGCATTGAGTCCAGTTAACTGCAGTTCACGTACCGGGCATCTCCAACGCCCTTGCAGACTCTCTCAGCAGATCGGCCACAGACAATAACGAGTGGGAACTCCATCAGTGGAGTGGTGTGGCTCACTGGTTAGAGGCTGCAGACCCGGAAGCAGAAGTCGGCCCGGGACCAGGGTTCGATTCCCGACGCGGCAGGGTCGTGGACCAGGGTCAGCGGACTTGATAATACTTGCCTCGGTGCCCACTCTAACCAGGGGTTCCACTCGGCAACTCTGGGCATTAGCTTGCCTAATCTCCACAACGGCCCCCCCCCCAACGCTGGGGATGCTTGGCTCCACCTTGGGGATTCCCAGCAGGGACCATCCCACAGATAAATCCAGGACGGGTTCCCCAGTGGTATACAGCGCCGAGATGCCCCCAGGTGATTCGCGCGCTTTACAAAAATACATACATACACATACACACATCAGCCAACTCTGGAGTATGTATTTCGCCTGTGGGGCCAGCCAGAGCTGGATCTGTTTGCGACGCCACTCAACCGCAAATGCCTACGTTACGCAAGTTGGCATCCCCACAAAGGGTCGAGCGGGAATGCATTTTCGATTGACTGGTCGAAAACATTAGCATACGCTTTTCTGCCGATCCCTCTAATACCTCGCCTCCTGCACAGAATGAGAACACAACCATGTCACATCCTGTTGTTTGCGCCCAGGTGGCCACGTCGCCCATGGTTCACGGATCTTCTTCTTTCCCAGTGCGATCCGATCCCTCTTCGTCGCCTGCCTCACCTTCTCACCATGAACCACGGGCAGATATGCCATCCAGACCCGGCATCTCTCCAACTTCACGCTTGGAACCTGAGCACCACGAGTTTGCCCATCTAAATATTGCTCCGGACTGCAGAGAGGTCCTTGCTCACGCACGAGCTTTCTCCACCACCAAAACCTATAAATTGAAATGGAAGCGGTTTTGTGTTTGGTGCTATTCGGTAAACATTGATCCTATGCTCGCAACTCCTGAGCAAATTTTGCCCTTCTTCCTCCTTTTGGGACTTTCGCATTCCACTCTCAAGGTTTTCCTAGCTGCACTTTCACGCTTTCTGCATGATGGTTCCACTTCTCTGTATTCCTCACGGATCATTCGCCAATTCTTTAAAGGTCTGTTCCGGATGTTTCCACCTGTCCGGCGTCCTCCACCTTCTTGGCTTCTGAATCTTGTCTTGGCCCAGTTACTTAAGCCTCCATTTGAACCAATCCACCCAGCGGATTTGAAATTCCTTACTTGGAAGGTTTCCCTCCTCCTCGCACTGACGTCCTCCAGGCGAGTGAGCGACATGCAAACTTTTACAATCCAGCCTCCGTTTCTTCAGTTTTCCAAAGCTGCTGTTGTACTACGTACAAACCCTAAGTTCATACCCAAGGTGACATTTTGACCGCAGCTATTCTTCATAGCAATGAGAGCCAGTGTTTGCTCCAGGCTCCTAGGTCTTTCTTCGCCTGTCATATTAACTTGGTGTAATTCAGCGGAGCACCATTTCCGCTAGTTCTAGTACCAAATGGGGAATAGAGTCCACTAATGTGGATTCCGGAGAGCCATTCTTCCCTCGATTGAGTTTAGGGGACGCTGGATTTAAATTTAAGATGAACGATTTGCCCGCATTGACTCGAAAGCCTGAAACTTTGCTGGAGGTTTCCAATTCCATTAAAAAGGCGGGAAGTGAGTCCCTCGGCTCCGTCGGTGCCGCTATCACGTCATCTGTGTAAAGGCTGATCGGATGCGTTTCTTCCCCGAACGGGATCCCCCAAATGTGAGGATTATCTCTGACCCTCTGTGCCAAAGGCTCAATGTATAGGGTAAACTGCAAGGGTGACAACAGGCATCCCTGGCAGGTTTCCCGTTGTATAGCAAATGGTCGTGAGGAAATGCTGTTCACTCTAATAGATGCTGTAGGTTTGTTGGAGCAGCAGCTCACCCACTCCCTGAATGTCTCCCCTATTCCGAATTTAGTCATCGGGTGGCCCAGGAAGCGCCAGTCCACCCGGTCAAAAGCTTTTTCTGTGTCTACCGTCAGCAAGAGCCAGTCTATTTGCGTCTGATTGGCATTAGCGATGAGGTGGAGTATCCTCTTAGTATTGTCCCCACATTGGTGAGATTGAATAAACCCTGCCTGGTCTGGCTCTATCAAATTTAGCATGTAGGGGCCTAGTCCCGTGGCGAGTATGCCCGTGAATATTTTAAAATCCACGTTAAGTAGAGAAATAGAGGCGGTATGAGCTACATTGCTGTCTATCTTTGCCCGACTTAGGCAAGACCACTATTGCCGCCCCTAGCATTGTCTCTGTGATCGGGTGCTCGTACCCGAAGTAGTTAAACCCGCCTCGTCAGAATCGGGGCTAGAATGTGACACAATTATTATATAAGAGGGCAGGGAACCCATCTGGGCCGGGGGATATGAGCACATTGAGGTGCGAGATCGCCATGACTACTTCCTCGACCCGGATGGGAGCATCTAACACAGCTGCCTGGTCTGGGTTGAGTGTGGACATAATGATAGATTGGAAGTAGGCTGAGGTGTCCTGGTCTGATGCAGCTTCTGCTGCGTATAATTGTTCATAGAACTCCTGGAAAGTTTGAGCGATCTCTTGATCCCCGGTTATCTCCCCCCGCCCGCTCTCCCGTAGCGAGGACACTTGGGCCCGTTGTCTTTGGGTCCCGAGCCTATTGGCAAAGAGACGGCCCGTGCGATCACCCCTCCTATCCCCCCCATAATAAGAGTGTTTCAGTCTGGCCGCAGGGTACTCCGTCCTGTACTGGTCTATCCTAGCTACCTGTGCCGTAACTGCCTTCAGTCATTATCAAAAATGGGGTGGTGATGGTCGTGGACCTGGGTTGTACGTGGTATGAAAAACAATAGTCCTAGACTTAATTCAGTAGGTGAAGCAAATCACAGCCTGCAATAAATTATTTAACATATTACTTATAGGCTTGTACTCAATTGGCCGATGGTATCTGATACAATTAGTTGATCAAAATGCAACAACCATGAAATGTTTTGAATTACAATTGATTTATTTTATCACAATGAGCGCAACCGTATTTGCCTTACTTCATTGTTATACAATCTTGATTAAAAGTAGGGTCGGGGGGATGTGTGGGGAGGTTGCTCCAAAGAGAACGTGCTCAAGGAGGAAGTGCTCTAATGTGGGAAGGTGAGTAGAATTCAAACAAGGTGATATAAGAAAAAGTTACAAGAATTCATACATTTAGACTGATCCAGAGATCAGTTCTATTTACCTGTCCACATTTTCATAGTACAAATACCTGTCCACATTTTCATAGTACAAATGCAATACGTTATAATTGATTGTCGAATACACAATACAAGTCTTGTGCGGCACGTTTACAATCAGGGATTCGTGGTCTAGGTGGAGTAATTGTGGGCGTCGACGTTTTGACCCGTCTTAGGGGCTCAAGGGGTGTTTGGGGCCTCGACCTGCGGTTCTTCCTCAGGACAGAAGGGGCAACCTGAGTACAGGTGTGGATCCACAGTTACACACCTACTGTGTGAAAAGGAGGGGGGAGGGGTGTCAGGGTTGTGCATATATTGGCCATAAAAAATAGTGTGGGTAAGTTACCACATAGCTTACCCGTTTATCCTGGGTGAGGTATAAGGATTCTCCATTGAGGTTCGTGGAGGCCGTCCACACCTGTAATGAAGGGACTTGGTTATGGCGGTTGGAAGCGCATGGATCTACTTCTGCCCAATGAGTAATGTAAACCAATGACACTTACCCAATGTGGAGGTGGTAAGGTAATGGCTAAGTTTCAAAGCAATCAATGCTTGAGCTGAAATGAAGATTAAAAACCTAGGATTCGGACTGGAGTCAGGATTAAATCACAATTGTATATAAGGGCTGGGGTCAAGTTTACCAGTGAGTTCTGTGTGCCCTTACCTGTGATTACCAGTGTTCTGTGTCCGCGATCCGACCAGAGCACTGTCAGCTATCTGGTCTGGTCTCGAGGACGTATTTATGCAGCGTACCGCGAGCGTGGAGCTCACGCTTGTGGCCGGCCATGGAAGACAGACTACTGCTTCTCAACTGCATCATGGACGGGCCATTCTAGCTGGATCGTGTTGGGTAATGGGGTATTGGAGGGTAATGTCCCTCAAGTAAGACATGTATATTTACATAAGTGCCTATATTTACATATTGTGCAGTCCGGGTGTAATCACCGAACAGGAAGATACACACTACCTATTCCTAAGTCACAGGGCAGCATGTCCTGGTGATATATTATTTGCAAGGCATTTAAAACAAGATGATACACACTGCATATTCCTGAGTTGCAGGGATGTATGTTCCGGTGATACATTAATTTGAATGTATTAAAAGCAGTTACATCAGTGAATAATGGGTGACAATAATAACAGTTCATTCAAAAAACAATTGTGACAGTAAAGATATGTGACATTACAAGTGACGCGGCGTGGTGCTATCCATATTGATGGACATGGTCACTGAATAGTTATCTGGAGTGAATGATTAATGGTTTGAGAAGGTGTGTATCAAGGTGTCTGGCGCATACTAGAGGTCCAGAGCTTTATCTACTATTGAGTATGGAGACTTGTTTACTAATCTCCTCATATTCATTTAGTCCCCGTGTTATGGTATCAAACTGATGTATGAACCTACACTCACGGATGTTGAGAACATTGTTGAATTCCCCTTCTCTTGTGTTGGGTTTGACCCTTTCTATGACCCACCATTTGAGACTTTCTGGTGTGTCCAAATGTGGTGAAATGATCCACGAGTGGCTCGCCCTGTGTTTTGCATCTTATGCGACTACAGTGTTGCAAGATGCAACACTTTACTTTTTGTGTGGTCTGGCATATGTACGAAAAGTCGCAAGGGCAAGTTATTGCATAGATTACTCCAGTGGTGTTGCAATTGCTATGGTCCTCTAGTATATGAGTGATGTTATGTGTGGACTGCTTCACTTCTCGTACCACAGGGCAGGCTTTGCATTGGCCACACTTAAAGTGGCCTTTCACTGGTGGTAGGCCCCAAAGAGTATTTTGGCCAGGGATACTGGCCGGAGGTAACAATGATTTGACGATGTGGTCCCTCACGTTCTTAGCTTTTTAAAAGCGTGTAGGGGTAAGCAGTAAGTTGCCTAATTTGTCAGAAATCAAATGCCAGTGTCGATTGACAATATTTTTCACTGCACTGCTTTTGGTTTAGAAGGTGGTCGCACATACTATATGCTCTTCGTTCTCATTATTCCTCTCTTTGGGTGTGAGGAGGAATTCCCTGTGATTGTGCCATGCACGTTTTCGTGCCTTCTTGAGGAGTCTGATGGGGTAACCTCTCTCAATCAGACGTGACAGAAGGCCTGCGGATTCATCAAAGTAGTCATTTTTTCTTAGTGCAATTACTACGCAACCTCAGGAATTGCCCGAAGAGAAGGTTATCCCTGAGGTTGCGTGGGTGGTGGCTTGAGTAGCGCAAAAGTGTGTTGCGTTCGCTACTCTTTCTGTAGAGGCTGTGTATAGTGTGTCTGATTCTACCTTGATGGTGATATCTAGAAAGGGTATTGAGTCCCTGTCAAATTCCAATTTAAACTGGATGTCATTCGAACAAGTATTAAGCCAACCATGGAAGCTCCTAAGTTGTTCCTCACTCCCTTTCCAAATGATCAGCACATCATCTATGTAGCGGCGCCACAGTTCTATACAATGACAACAGGGATTGTGGTTATTCAAGACCTATTTTTGTTCATAAGAGTCCATATAGATGATGGCTAGATTAGGGGCGAAGCTCGCCCCCATTGCCACGCCTTTTGTTTGTAGGTAGTACTCGCCCTGAAAGAAAAAGTAATTTCTAGTCATGGCAATCGTGAGTAGTTCAGTAATAAACTCTGTTGGCACTTTATGCGGTGCCGGCCGTGTGTTCAAAGCGGTTTCAATGCAGGTGAGGGCCGGGGCCTGGGGAATATTAGTATACAGTGCGGAGATGTCCATTGTGGCCAGAAGGTTGGTTGACCGATTATGTGGACATCCGGACACCAATTGTATTGTCTGCATCGTGTCTTTAAAGTATGTGACAGTTTTTTTCTGCTAGGGGTCTTAGGAACACATCAACGTACTTGCATAGAGGTTCCAGTAGCAAACCACAACCTGAAATGATGGGGGTCCCGCATACTTTTATGTATTTGAGGGAGGGTGTCGATGGTAGGCATCCTGGGGTGTTTGTAGTTGAGGTAATCATATTTTTTTTGTTCAGGTGACCTGTCTCAAGGGCACTCAGAGTGATTCTCTCTATAATGATGCTTAGCTCTTCAGTGGGATCAGTTCTGAGTTTCTCATAGTTGCCCACAATTCCCAACTGTGAGACAATTTTTTTTGTTGTCTTCAAAGTTTTGTACAACTATCGCCCCGCCCTTATTGGTGGGTTTGATGACTATACTGGTGTTATTCTTGAGTGTAACTAACAAAACGGTATCGGAGGGCTAAAGGGACATTTAAAGACCTTCTAAGTTCTATCCCCTTGAAGGAACAATATGAACAACAAACAAACTTAGAGGTCTAAATCAGAAACCTGATCTGAATATCTTTCAAAATACCTTCATGTCTAAAAAGTACATCAAGATAAAGAAGTGGCTAACAGTTATGAACAACAGACCAGATCGCCAAGAAAAGGGCCACCTGTAATTGCTAAATTCTTGAGTGCCCCTAGTGCTTGGCGTTCAGATTTAGTAGTGTTGTATTTAACATATTGTCTGTTAAAAAGGACTTTGTTCACATCCCTCATCACTACTTGTTCGTACGCCAAGATATTATGTGACATGAGGTGTGTGGGAGGATTGAATTTAGACTGTGGTCTTAGTCCACTGCCTGAGAAAGTGGGTTGGTAGGGAATCTTCTGGAAGTAATGTTTCAGCCTTATTTTACAAAAGAACTGGTGGAGTTCCACCTTCAAATTGAAGTTATTGGGCATGGCGGTAGGGACAAATGATATGCCTTTTTCCAAGATTTTCTGCTCCTCTGGTGAGAGAGTGTAGTTGGATAGGTTGACCACAGGGGTTTTCAGGTGTATGTACTACTATCTGTAATGTTGCCTCCGTGTTTGTATGTCCTGTGCGTTTCCTGTTGGAAGTGTGCCTGTCTCTTGGTTCTGCCCCTGCCTCTGTTACAGGTTTGTTCTCTCGGTCCTCTAGGTCTGCCCCAGGGTCGGCCTCTCCCTTGTTGCTCCCACCATGGGCTTCCCACTAAAAAAGCTGGTCTTGGTAAGTGTATCGGGGTTAGGTGTGGTGGTGCTTGGACCAGGCTGCTCACTGTCACTTCCTGAGCTACTTCCAATTGACAACCCAGAGAATGTTGTCCATCTTCTAAACCCACTTCTGCTTCAAATGGAGAAGGTACCCTGTTGTTCCCTAGTGTAGTACCCATCTAGTAAGTAAGGATACGTGGCCTTTTTATCATAGTTTTATATCTTTGGCCACGTTATCCAGTTTAGTTGTTTGTGTGTATAAGTCAAATTCACGGATGGTTCTTTCTAGTCTTTCCAAAGCTTCTTTAGCGTTACTAAGCCCTTTGTCATCAATTATTTCTTTTTTAAGATCTGCTATTTCCTTTATCAGACGTTGGACCTCTTCCACAGCTGTCTCAATTCCCAGCACCATCCAGTGCCTGGAACAGTTATTAGAGACGTAACTGAAGTTCTCCTTAAATTTAGGATTGTCTACAAATATTGCTGGCTCATTTCTGACCTGTAGCCCTTTTAAGATAACATTAGATTCTAGATATTTGGCCAGCGTGTGACCATGTAACCTTGTCCTGATTATTAGCTTTTCTAAATGCTCCAATTTGGATATTTTTTCATTGAGCGTGAGGTCAATGCTGGTAGTGGGTACTCCTTGGAAGCTTGCGCCCCCTTGGGCTTCTAAGGGACGATCTATGTAGTCGTCGCTGTATGATAGTGTTTCTCTTTCAGACATAGTTTATGTAAATCACAATGGTGTGTAACAGTTGTACCATAGATATACAAATTTTTAGAATTGCACATACAAACATTTAAACCCTCGCAGTGGTTCCCTGGACAATGTAGCGCTTATCAAAATCGGGGTGACCCAATGGTCGTGGACCTGGGTTGTACGTGGTATGAAAAACAATGGTCCTAGACTTAATTCAGTAGGTGAAGCAATCGCAGCCTACAATAAATTATTTAACATATTACTTATAGACCTGTACTCAATTGGCCCATGGTATCTTATACAATTAGTTGATCAAAATGCAACAACCATGAAATGTTTTGAATTACAATTGATTTATTTTATCACAATGCGCGCAACCGTATTTGCCTTACTGCACTGTTATACAATCTTGATTAAAAAGAGGGTCGGGAGGATGTGTGGGGAGGTTGCTCCAAAGAGAACGTGCACAAGGAGGAAGTGCTCTAGTGTGGGAATGTGAGTAGAATTCAAACCAGGTGATATAAGAAAAAGTTACAAGAATTCATACATTTAGACTGATCCAGAGATCTCAGTTCTATTTGCCTGTCCACATTTTCATAGTACAAATGCAATAAGTTATAATTGTTTGTAGAATACACAATACAAATCTTGTGCGGCACGTTTACAATCAGGGATTCGTGGTCCAGGTGGAGTAATTGTGGGCGTCGACGTTTCGATCAGTCTTTGGGGCTCAAGGGGTGTTTGGGGCCTCAGACTGCGGGTCTTCCGCAGGACAGAAGGGACAACCTGAGTACAGGTGTGATTCCACAGTTACACACCTACTGGGTGAAACGGAGGGGGAGGTGGGGGTCAGGGTTGTGCACATATTGGCCATAAGAAATGGTGTGGATAAGTTACCACATAGCTTACCCGCTTATCCTGGGTGGGGTATAAGTACTCTCCAATGAGGTTCGTGGAGGCCGTCCACATCTGTAATGAAGGGACTAGGTTAGGACGGTTGGAAGCACATGGATCTACTTCTGCCCAATGAGTAATGTAAACCAATGACACTTACCCAATGTGGAGGTGGTAAGGTAATGGCTAAGTTTCAAAGCAATCAACGCTTGAGCTGAAATGAAGATTAAAAAACTAGGATTAGGACTGGGTCAGGATTAAATCACAATTGTATATAAGGGCTGGGGTCAAGGGTACCAGCGAGTTCTGTGTGCCCTTACCTGTGGTTAGTAGTGTTCTGTGTCCGCGGTCCGACCGGAACACTGTCCGCTACTGGGTTTGGTCTCGAGGACGTATTTATGCAGCGTACCGCGAGCGTGAAGCTCACGCTTGTGGCACAGCCATGGAAGACAGACTACTGCTTCCCAACCGCATCATGGATGGGCCATTCGAGCGTGATCGTGTTGGGTAATGGGGTATTGGAGGGTAATGTCCCTCAAGGAAGACATTGAGTACAGGCCTAGAAGTCATATGTTAAATAATTTATTGTAGGCTGTGATTTGCTTCACCTACTGAATTAAGTCTAGGACCATTGTCTAACTGCCTTCAGTTGCCTCCAAACCCTTGGTGCCCCAGTCCGACTGTGTACCCTCTCGAGCTCCTGGACTTGTGGATAGGGATGCTCTCAGCTCTTTGCGCGCTCTGTTATCAGCTGCAGCTAATGCTATTAACTCCCCCCTTACCACTGTTTTTATTGCTTCCCAGAAGGTCGTAGTTGCTATGTCTGGAGTGTCATTGAGAGTGAAATAGTCCCTGATAAATTTAGTGAGTTGTTGCTCCACTGTTTTCCTGTGAAGCATATTTTCTTTAAGTCTCCAGCAGCCAGCCTGGCGAGGGCTCGGAGTCAGCAATATATTTGCAATAAAAGCATCGTGGTCTGAAAAAGCATCTGGCTAAATTTTCACTGCCGTGACTACCTAAGAAATAATCTATACGCATGTAGGATCTATGTGCATGGGAGAAAAAGGTGTATTGTGTGGAGGCTGGATGGGCCTCCCCCCAAATATCTACTAGACCCTGTCATTTCTTCCCCTCCTTTGACATCTTGCCCCTGTGGGAGTCTGAGGTTTGTGATCGGTCCTTACTAGAGTCCATTACCATATATAGATTCCCCCCCCCCCTATTAATGTCATGCGGTTCTGGGGAGCCATTGTGTCAGAGCTGCTTTAATAAAGCTATCCTGTCCTGAGTTGGGAGTATAGACTGAGCCTATCACAATAAGTTGGGATCCAAATTGTACAGTGTAGACCAGAAGTCCCCCTTTCATCTCCGCTACTTTCTCTTTCACCATCCCCTTACAGCGATTGGATAAAAGTATAACCACCCCTGCATTCTTTCCTCCTGCGGAGAAGAAATATTACTAGGGGAATGCTCTCAAGCGCATGCGGTGGCAATCCTTGGCGAGGAGGTGTGTGTCTTGTAGGAGACAAGGTCTGCCTCTACATTCTCCAGATAGGACAGGATTGCACAGCGTTTAACAGGGTTGTTAAGCCCTTTAACATTGAGTGAGAATATTTTCACCTCTTTAGTGACCATAACAGATGGCAACAAATTGATCTAGCACAGCCCTCGGGGGTATGACCCTCTCCCTTGTATAACAACTCTCCCCTTCTGTTGAGTGATGCAAGGTATGCCGATAAATGGATTCGTGAGAAAGTGCGCTCCGAACACCCAGGACTTCCTGCAAAGAAAGCATTAAGGATAACGTACTCCCTACCACCCCGCCCCCTAACCCCAACAAGCAACCAATAGTTACTCCCTTCAACAATCCTAGAGGTGTCCCAACCCCACCCACCCACGGCCCCCTGTTCCCACCCTAACCCCAACTGTGAACCCCACGAAGTCCCATATTGTCCAGGGCCCGCCAACTCATTTCGCGATCCATGGGTTCATCCTCAAGGTTCATCTCTCCCCCCTTTTGTTTAACCTATACATCGCCCCTCTTATCTTTTCTCTCCAACAGATGGAGGTCGCCGTATTTAACTATGCGGATGACCTCCAGCTGGTCTTTGATCTTTCCTCTCCTTCTGCTGTCCTTAACTTTCAAACTGTCATGTTTCA
The DNA here is from genome assembly GCF_964261635.1 of Lissotriton helveticus. Taxonomy (NCBI): domain Eukaryota; kingdom Metazoa; phylum Chordata; class Amphibia; order Caudata; family Salamandridae; genus Lissotriton; species Lissotriton helveticus. The sequence continues at coordinate 717,298,069 of NC_136068.1, read as the reverse complement.
CATCAGGGACTGGATGAGCCACAATCACCTCAAACTTAACCCGGACAAAACCGAGTTGGTATTGACGGGCGGCTCATCCAGCCCCTGGTCTCCCCTCTTCTGGCCTCCCTCTCTTGGTTCTCCTCCTGTCCCCTCCCCCTCAGTTAAAACACTAGGCATTAAGCTCAATTCCCAACTCACTCTCCACTCCCAGGTTAGCTCTGTGGTATCTTCCTCTTTCCTCTCACTGCGTACTATACGCAAGGTGTCCCGCTTCTTTACCTTTTCTGCTCTCAAACTTATCATTCTGGCCATGGTGGTGTCCCGCCTGGACTACGGGAACGCTCTGTATGCCGGTATTCCTGCATACAGCTTGCGCCGCCTACAACAGATCCAAAACCAGGCGGCCCGCCTAGCCTTCAACCTTCCCAAATTCCACCACTCTACCCCACTTCTGAAATCTCTCCACTGGCTCCCAGTGCGGGCTAGAATTCAATTCAAGCTCGCATCCATCACTTTCCTGGCCCGATTGGACCTGGCACCCGCCTTCATCTCCTCTGAGATTGTTCCCTATGTCCCCTCTAGGGAACTACGTTCTTCTTCCCAGTCCCTCCTCTCCATCCCCCGCTTCCGGAGAAAGAAGTGGGGCGGCTCCAGATTTGCCATTCTGGCACCAACCCTTTGGAATTCCCTTCCCCTTCATCTTCGTGCCATCACCCTCTATCCCCAATTCCGCAAAAGTCTTAAAACCTACCTATTCACAAAATCCTTTGAATAAATTCCCATTCCTCTCTCCCTGCTCTTAACCCTCAGCCCCCACTAGCTACAGCGCCAAGAAACCGCCGGTATACGTGCGCTTTAAAAGTGCTTTTAAACTCAAACTCATGGTAGTTTCAAAGTTTAAGGGCATCATGTGGCCTTGCGTCCCCCGCTCCTGCCAGATGGATCTGTCCCCAACCCAGCCTCTCACATGTCACCTATATGGCCAACAGTTGTTCAGGGACTCAGTAGGATGGGTTGTGCCCTTTGACAGCGTCTCCAGCACTGCTTGCCTATCCTGTGCCGTAGCATCGGGGTCCGGTTGCAGCTCTAGTTCTGTGCTCTGCCACCCTGTCACCTTCTGCCAGCGCTCTTTGGGGGGGTTTACCCCTCCTGGTCTCCCCCTCCTCCGGCTGTTCATACTCGATGCCCAGCACCCAACAGGTATCTTGCAGCGAGCGGAGCTGGTGCAGCTTACCCTGCCACTTGTAGATGAGCCTAAAAGGGTGTCCCCATGAGTACGGCACCCCCTGACTACGTAAATGTGTTGTGGCCACCCAGAAGTCCTCCTGTTTCTGGAGGGTAATCAAGGCCAAGTCCTGGAATAGGGCGACAGGATGCTCCTGATAGGTGATGGGTTGTTTGTCCCGAGCCGCACGTAGAATGCGCTCTCTTAGTCTGAAGCCCGGCAGGTACGCAAAGATATCTGGTGGGGCTGCCGGCGCATGTCTCTGGAGCTGCACGCGATGCGCCCTTTCGATTCTGGTATCCCAAACACACTCTGAAAGAGGCCCTGTAGGTATTGTGTAATGTCCGACCTCTCTTACTGTGATGGCACCCCCTTAACGCGGATGTTTTTCCGGTGTGAACGAATCTCCAAATCCTCCGTGTGGGACTGGAGATCGATCTGTTGCTCCTTGAGCAGTAGGACCTCCTCCTGCTGCAGATGTTCAAATTCCTCGTCCCTGGCTTGTTCTTGCTCCTCAATGGAGGCCACCCGTTCGCCCACAGCGTCCATGTCCTTTCTCACTTCTTTGATCTCCCTCGTGATTTCCCCTTTTAATGTGCGGAAATCATCTCTCAGGGCACTGAAGAGCGTCTCCAGTGAGGCGCGGGTGACCGGGGCATCTTGAGGATTGGCATCCGCTCCAGCATGCGTTGGCGGAGATACCCGCCCATCCTCCCGGTTGGACGGCGGAGGCCTGGTCAGCATGTCTTTGAGGGACCTGTACTCTTTACCCCCCAGCGCCCCGCCATGGTAACTGCACAACCTTCTGCCCTTCACCGACTGTTATTGGGAGAAGCCAGGGGCACGACTCCTGGAGGTGTGTGGCCCCGAAGTGGCCTCTCTCCGAGCTGCCCTGATATGGATTATCGAGGAGGATGAGGCCTGCAGTAAACTCCTTCTTACACTCCTTCGTGTCTGTCTCTGGATCCATTCGATTACGGGCACTCCCTCGCCAGCCGCAGCTCATGTGCCCCTGTTGTCTGCTGCATCTTGCGCCGGCGAGCGCCCCCTGGGCCACCTTTGCAGCTGCCCCCAGCTCCTGAGCCTCTAGCGCCGACCAGGTCCCTTTCTAAGTTTCAGGCCCTCCAGTTGCTCACGTCTAGGCCTAGGAGTGAAGTCGTCTGTCCATCTCCAGCCGTTCTGCCGGCACGTGATACCAATCCCCCCGCGGGCGCCGGCTGCCCACAGTTCGCTCCGCCAGGGGGACTGAAGGATCTTGCTCCTGTCGTCACCAGACACGCATCTTCAACAGGGCACTGACGTTGCCTAGTGCCTCCAGACGTCGGTGAGACCGCGTCAAGTAGCTCTCATCGCCAGCCGGTGTACTCACTTAGGCTCTGGCGGCTAAGGTTGGCCGGCAAGCATCTCTTGTGTGGGCCCTCTCTCTGGCGTGCTGTCTAGCTAGGCCTCTGTTCCGCGTCCTTCGCCCGCAACTCAGTCCACCGTCATGCAGCCGTCTGTTGTGACCAGTGCCTGCGCAGCGAGGCTGGGCTCTGCCTGCTTGCTGCTGCTGTGGGGCCTGCTGCTGCTGCGGGGCCTGCTGCTGCTGCCACCGCTCCGCGGTGGGCCGCTGAGAGAAACTCCGCGCCGTCCTGTTTAGCAGATCAAAGGCCTCACCCGCGGCCTGTACGTGCCTCACCGGCTTCTGCCGCAGCCTCGATCGCCGCACTTCACACCCCGTTCGCCCCCCCCTCTGCACAGGCTGGCTCTGGCGGTCGGTCCAGGACTGGGCTCCCCTCTGGCTGAGTACCGCCCCTGCAGCTGTAGTGGCTGGTCCAGACATTGGAGACATTGCGGGGCCGCCGCCATCTTCATTCGTCTACTCCGTACCGGCTCATTGCTTCTTGGCGGCCCCGGTCATGGAATTAGGGAGCCTACAAGACTGTGCCTGTCAGTGTGGTTGTCTCCCCAGTATCCGCTCGTCTTTGAGGGAAAAAGGCTCGATTTTATCGCTGAGCTGGGCACACAGGAGCGGGGAGACAATCAGGGCACGTCTCACTAGTTCGCCATCTTGGCCACGCCACGCCATCTAATCTATTCGCTTCTTAATGCTTCCACCACCACTCATAGTCTGAGGTATAGGGCCTTTTGGGAAAAGGTTTTAGGCACTTCAATTACTGTGAAACAATGGAACACGTTATTTAAGAATATACCCGAGCACAACCGATCACGAGGCTTAAGGGAGGCCACCTGTAAACTTCTTCATGATTGGTATCTCAACCCTGCAAGGCTTTACCGGATCTATCAAAACACCACGGACCGCTGTTGGAGAGGGTGTGGACTCTTAGGGGACTTCAGGCATATTTGGTCCATATTGGAAAGAGATCCTGGCCCAGATGAGGGATATCCTGGACTACCGCCTACCTCCGATGCCTGAGTTTGTCTTGTTGGGGCTACAGACCCCGTGTTAAAACACCAAACCTTGGGTGACAGATCCATAATGTGTCTATGCTTCGGGCAGGCAAGATGGCATTAGAAGTGGCATGGCTAAAGCTGACTGCTCTCCATGTCCGAATGACATGTTCGTCTCTGGCAGGGCCTAACTATGGAGTTTTTGTCAACTTAAGGACTCTCCGACAGGATTGGATTATATTTGGGTCCTACTGGTGAAATTCTTGTCGAGGTGTCTACTACTTCTCTTCTGCCACCCTCATACCCGTGCCCTCCATTCATTCCAGACCCAAGACTTCAAGGTGCTTAGACCCTAAGGTTACATCATGAGATTATGAAACTGCCTACAACAGTATAAATCCTAGCCTTGTAACGACTTCTTATTGTTGATGCTCTGAGTATGCACACTCCACCACTGTTGCAGTATGTTATTGTGTTTCTAGTTTTCTCTGTCTTACGAATTTGTTATGATGAACACAGCTGAATGTAGTGTGTAGGACCCTTATTGGGGATTATGTATTAACCATGTTATGGGATACTGTTCAATATAATGACATGACTTTGGCCCAATAGGGAATGGCCATCACTTGACTGTGATCATTGACAAATATTTCCGTCTTCTTTTGTTGGAGGAAATGTCTTTAACCGCATGCGTGCGGCGGCTTTTCCCGCTGTGTGCGGCATTTTTTAAATTACCGCGATACATGATGAGCTCAGCTCGTCATCAGCGTACGGCAGGTAACGCTGATGACGAGCTGAGCTCGTCATCAGCATGGAAGGGGTTAACAACCCACAACAAAGTCATTGAGTGACTGGACGTCACATATGCAGTGCAGGGCATGCCAGACATTCTCAAGTCTGACAATGATCCACCGTTCAATCGCAAGGAGTTTCTGACTGGACTTAATGTCAAAAATTAAAAGAAGTACACCCTTGTGGCCTCAGGCTAACTGTGTTGTGGAGCATTTTATGGGAACCTTAAAACGAGTAATCCAACGTGCATGGATGGAGGGAATTGAGCTCAGTCAGGCTTTGTCAAGCCCTTTGTGCCCAACGTTTGACTCCTCACTCCACCACCGATGAGAGTTCTGCCAACTGTTGTTTGGGAGAGTTATACGAACCAAACTACCACCATGGACTACTAAACACACTTGGAATGATGAAGAGGTTGGTATCGCTGATGCTGCTCAAACATCAGATGATCAACGTCTGCGAACTCAGAAGATAGTCTTCGAAGGTGATTGGGTTCTTGTCAAACAAACAGAAGTGAAAAACAGATCCTCCATTTGCTGTTGAACTTCTGAAAGTTGTGACGCGCAAGGGACAACCGCGCAAAGTCCTGGAAAATCCATCACAAGGATTTCATCTGAGTTTACAGCAACTGAGGATTGACCAGACAGATGTCTGAAATGTGATGAGGCTGACCCACCTGAAGACCCAGATCAGACATTAGACCCTATGTCCACTCTGGGTACAGTTCAACTACCTCATACCACACGGTCTTGCCAAACTCTGCTATCACCTCGACAACTTATCAAAGAAATATGATTTTGCTGTTTTATACCTTTTTTTTCAAGAGGGGAGATGTAGCGTCTTAGGTTTGAGCACTCAGACTACCTGACCCTGGGTTAGCTCAGTTACTGAATTACATAAAAATTCAGTGAGACATAACAGAGAGGGTATTTGGCCTAGTGAAGTCCTGTTTGCCTACAACTTGCAGCCTTGCCCCTGTTGTCAGAATCAGAGCTCCAAAAAAGTGACGAAGTTCAAAGGTAGAATTCGTCATTGGGTGAAGATATGAAAAGTATCTGGGTGATGCAAGACCATCCTTTGCAAATTTCGAATTTCTCCATCTATGCACTTTACTACCAAAAGTCAACCGCTTCACTGCAAACTCTTTGAATAGCTATGGGCCTTGTTGAGCCCTTCTTGGCCACAGCCTGCTGCCTTGGCCCACTGAGAAATCTTTGGCTTCCATTTTGTAAACTAAGGAAGACTGTAAAACTTCTGAAAGGGATGAATCTGGTTTCTGTATCCGGCCCGCGGTCCATCACGGTTGGCCCTGAATTGCACCTAGATTCCAATCAAGCGCAACTAGATGCTAATCGTTGGCACTTAACACTGTTGATGCTATTTTTATTCAAAAGTTTTAAAAAGTTCACATCTCCTGTTCCCCTTTTGGGTTTTTGTCATTCCGCTGGTGTTTTGTTCATTAAATTATTCGCCATCGCTGCCATGGGTTGAGCTCTACTTTAAATTACTGAAACCTTTTCTAGACCTTACAGGAATAGGTTGTGTTTTAGAATGCTTGGAGGACAATTTTATAAATGTGAAATTGTTGTTTGCATTAAATTCTTCAGTTTTGTATTTTTTTAAATACAAATTGAATTGTTTGTGTTTATTTATTCCAATATTTTGGTGTCCAATTTGCTAGCTAGTCTGAAGAAAACCTCAAAATCTGGTTATTTTCTATCACCCATGCACGATAAAGAAAGGACAAAAAATGTTTTGTTTTTTAAATAGAAATTAGTGATATATTACAGCAAATAAGGAATTTTGCACTGGGGTTGAGAGCCTTGGAATGTGTACTTATATTAGGTTACCATGGTTCGACAATTTGAGGGGGCTTAGTTTAGAATGAAATTAATCGAGCTTCCATTCTCCTACTCCTCAATCCCATGTACTATGCAGACAAATGGGGATGTTATTAGCATGGAATCTACTTTTCCAATGCATTTGGTAGGCTTTTTCAGAGGTCTGTTTCATCGAAAAGACACTGAATAGGTCTCCAAACAGTGCAGCTTTTGATACATGTCTTAAACAGCTAAATTCCTCACATTGCTGTTTTTCGTCTGAGTATTAACCATCTTTGTTTTATTCCTAGGTCTATTATTATAATGCAAGGACAAGAGAATCTGCGTGGTCAAAGCCTGAAGGCGTGAAAATTATTCAGCAATCTGAACTTACCCCAATGTTGGCAGCTCAGGCACAGGTGCAAGCTCAGGCAGCTCATGCCCAGGCACAAGCAGCTCACGCTCAGGCCCAAGCGCAGGCCCAAGCGCAGGCCCAGGCACAGGCCCAGGCACAGGCCCAGGCTCAGGCTCAAGCTCAGGCTGTGGCTCAGGTTCAGGCCCATGTGCAAGCTCAGGCAGCTCAAGCGCAGGCTCAGGCAGTGGCCCAAGTGCAGGCTCATGTCCAAGCTCAGGCAGCTCATGCACAGGCACAGGCTCAGGCACAGGCAGTGGCTCAAGTGCAAGCCCATGTACAAGCTCAAGCTCAGGTGCAAGCAGCAGCTCAAGCCCAGAATCAGCTGAAGATCCACGGTCAGTCGCAGAGTCCATTACAGGTCCAAAGTCCTTTACAGGCTCACTCTCAAACCCAGAGTCCTCTGCAGCCCCACTCTCAAGCTCCAAGCCAACTGCAGTCCCAGTCGCAAACCCAAAACCAGCAGCAAGCGCACACTCAAACACAGAATCAAGGTCAACCTCATTCCCAAGGCCAGAATCAACTTCAGGTCCAATCTCAAGCTGCAAGCCAGTTGCACGTTCACTCCCAATCGTCAAGCCAGATGCAAGCACACTCTCAAGCTACAACCCAGTTGCAAACACTTCCTCAAGCCACAAATCAGTTACAGGCCCATTCACAATCCCAGAACCAGTTACAGACCCACTCTCAAACCCAGGGCCACTTGCAGGCCCACTCTCAGTCCCAGAGTCAGTTGCAGTCCCAGAGTCAGTTGCAGTCCCACTCCCACTCTCAGTCCCAGAGTCAGTTGCAGTCCCACTCTCAGTCCCAGAGTCAGTTGCAGTCCCACTCTCAAGCCTCGAGTCAGCTACAGTCACACACTCAAACTCCAAATCAATTGCAGACTCAGAGTCCATTACCAACCCATGCTTCTGCTCAGAGTCCATTGCAAACCCATTCTCATACACAGGCTCCATTACAGACCCACTCACAAGCCCAGAGTGCGTTACAGGCCCACTCTCAACCCCCTAGCCATTTACAGACCCTCTCTCAGTCCCAGGCGCAGTTGCATGCTCTTTCCCAAGCCCACAGTAAGCTGCAGTCTCTCTCCCAGACTCAGAGTAAGCTGCAGGCCATCTCACAAGCTCACAGTCAGATGCAGGTCCATTCTCAACCCCATAGTCAACTTCAGGCCCATTCCCAAGCACAGAGCAAATTGCAGGCACTATCGCAATCTCAGAGTCCCCTTCAAGTCCAGTCCAAGCTGACAACCCATTCTCAAGTACAATCCCAAACCCAAAATCAGATTCATACTCAAGCTGCTGCAGCCAATACTGCAGCTACATCCAGCAGTCCTGCATCTACAGCGTCTTCAACAACATCCTCAAGCAGTCTTTCTCACTCTACCTCAACAACCTCTACTACTCCAGCTACAGTGTCGCAAACCATTTCCAGTGAGTACCAGATTTCTAACACTATTGCGAATAATGCAAATAAATGATTTATCTGCTTCTCCTCTTCAAGGCCTTGCCTAAGACAGTGCATGTGCTGTCCTTTTGAGACCTGTTATTTTATACTGGGTGTAGAGACCACTCCTTGCTTACCATTGGTTTGCTTGATTGTAATTTGCTTGCTTCTTATCAGTTAGTTGCGTGGGCTCTTGTGATTTCCCAGCCACTGGACCATGGACGCATTAATAGGTCTTTCCATAGTTCTCTTTTTCAGGAGCAGGTTTTTTTTGTTACTGTACGAAAATGGGTGTGCTTTCCCCGGTCTCCCTTGTTTGCTCCTTTCTGAGTTTCCCTTCTCGCGTGTGTGCTTCTCCACTCCGTTGTATATCCTTCTCACCAGTGTGCTTTCTCCCTGCCAACTTCATGCTGTTCTTTCATTAGATTGATCTCCCCCACCTGTGCTCCTGTTACTACCTCCCCTACATTCTCCAGTTTTGTGTCCACCCACATGTTATTAAACTTCCACCTGCCTCTTGCCCCATCATTTGGAAGTCTTTCCACATTTCATAGATTAATCGCATGGAACCATCAGTTTGGGATCTGCATTAGTTTACTAATTGCTTGTTGAAATATTAAAGCTTGTTTGTTAACTTTGTGAGATTACCAGTGTAAAGTCTTTTACTTATTTTCCATATGAACCAGAAAACACTTGTCTGAATGTAGTTTTTTATACTCTTTGTGATATGTAGAGGGATAATGTTTCCTTTTCAGACAGTAACTGAGCCTTTTGACATGATTTTGAATATCTTGTAATTGGGGCAACCGCTTCTTCGAAATGATTTATCACCCATATATTCAGTAGTTAATCTGAGATCACCTCTTGCACCAGTAAATCAATCTAATCTGTCTACCACGTCTGTTTTCTTTGCTCTTCATTTGCCACCTTGTGGGAAGTCTGTGTACACTGACTGATAAGTGGCTGAATGACTGTTTTACTTGAATGTTTTAAATCAACAAAAGTCTTTTGATTAAATTGATATCTCATGATTGTTAGAGGGAATTTTCTCATGGCATTCAGGTGAACAAATCTCGTTGTTTAATTGGGACAATCCTGCTGAAAACTGAAATAAAATTCAGCACCTGCACTTTCATAGTCTTCCTGGTACAGCAATGATTATGATTTTCAAACTGTATATAACGATACTGAAACTCAATGTTGTACTCTATCAATACTGCACGTATTTAAAAAATAAATAAAAAGTAATCTGAAAATCTCCCACAAGTTATGGGCTACACAAGATTGTCCTTTTAGTATAGTAACCAATGTGAGGCCTTTCTCTGAGGCCTACAGCAGTCAGTCGTGACTGCGTGTTGTTTGTGGTGGCATGCTTCATATAAGTGTTCTGGGGTGTTTTTGCACCCCGTTATTTTGATAGTGTATAGCTCTGTCTCTGAGGAGTCGGTGCCTGCCCTGTTCTCTCTGCTGCAGGCTGCTCCAGGACCATACTTTGCCTATGACCAAAGTAACCGATGGTACCCGGTTGGGCAGCTTGTATGTATGGAATATGTGTAAACTTTGACAGTACTTGTATATTTAGTCATACCAATAAAGTTGGTTGTAGGTAATTCATCATACTTGCACAGACCACCCTTATTTATTGTGAAGGAGGTTAAAATAGGCAAGGTAGTTATTAGGAGGACAAGTTGAACACCCCAGATGTGTGTTTGTGTGGGAGAGGTAAGCATAAAATAAGAATAACTGACATAAAGAACTGATTATTTTTCTCCGTCTTAAATGAAAAGGTATACTTTCCACAAAATATAGTGTTCGAGGCATGTGTGGCTCTAGAGACGCATGCTTAGCATACTGCTGCCATCTAGTGATGGGTCTGGATGTTTGCAAGTTGTTTTTCTTCGAAGTCTTTCTAGTCACGAGGGAAGGTGACTCCTCTCCTTGGTAATAGTGCATATGGGCATCGACCCCATTGTTAGATTGTTTTCTTTCCGCCATCCGGTTTGGACGTGTATTGTGGCGCTCCGGTTCAAGACTGTTTTCGGGATCCTTTCGGTGTGCAATCCACTATACCCTAGTTGGTATTGTTTTGAATGCGTTTTCCATCCATCTAAAATCGGAAGACTTTAGCCAATTCGAGTCTGAACATTCCAACCTTGGCCTTTAGGCTTAGCCCGTCTGGGTTAAGTTACACTCTATACCAACTCCATCAAAGATAACTTCTAGATGGAATGGTCTCAGTTTCAGTTCTGCCCTTGGTGCCACTCCAGACACCAGATAAGTAGTGAAGTAAATATAGACTAGATAGTTTCTATATTCTTTGTCCAGCCAGACAGAATTTAATACTTGATACGTAATTTAGCATTAAGTTTCTACACAGATTCAAGTGGGACACAACCTGCGTCCTACCACCACATTGAACAAAACCACATACAAGAACAAGCATTTACAATGCAATGGTCTCGGCAGTATTATAGGTAGAGCTATTGGTATTGCTCATTATTTTTTAATCTTTTTTGTATCCCTAAATAAATGGCATTGTCTTTTCTATTGGCATTAGCTTCCTTTTTTTGCATATGTGATACCTATTGCATTAGCAGAGACAGAGTGTGGTATTGAAATAGAGAGTGAGGTATTGAAATAGAGAGTGAGGTATTGTGAGAGTGAGGTAGTGAGAGAGAGAGTGAGGTAGTGAGAGAGTGAGGTAGTGAGGTAGAGGGATGTTGTGAGGTAGTGAGATATAAGCAGAGTGTGATGTTGTGATGTAGTGAGATAGAGAGAGAGGTAGTGAAAGAGAGTGAAAATGAGTTAGTGAGATAGAAAGAGTGAGGTAGTGAGAGAGTGATTGAGGTAGTGAGTTAGAGAGAGAGTGAAGTTGTGAGGTTGTGAGCTAGAGAGTGAGGTAGTGAGGTTTTGAGAGAGAGACGTTGTGAGATAGTGAGGTAGTGAGATAGATAGAGTGGAGTAGTGAGGTAGAGAGAGTTATGTAGTGAGAGAGAGGTAGATCGAGAGTGAGGTAGTGAGAGACAGTGAGGTAGTGAAAGAGTGAGGTAGAGAGAGAGTGAGGTAGAGAGGGATGTTCTGAGGTAGTGAGATGGAAACCGTGAGTGAGTGAGTTAGTGAGGTAGAGAGAGTGAGGTAGTGAAAGAGTGAAAGTGACTTAGTGAGATAGAAAGAGAGAGAGTGAGGTAGTGAGATAGAGAGAGGTAGTGAGATAGAGAGAGGTAGTGAGATAGAGAGAGGTAGTGAGATAGAGAGAGGTAGTGAGATAGAGAGAGGTAGTGAGATAGAGAGAGGTAGTGAGATAGAGAGAGGTAGTGAGATAGAGAGAGGTAGTGAGATAGAGAGAGGTAGTGAGATAGAGAGAGGTAGTGAGATAGAGAGAGGTAGTGAGATAGAGAGGTAGTGAGATAGAGGTAGTGAGATAGAGGTAGTGAGATAGAGGTAGTGAGGTAGTGAGAGGTAGTGAGGTAGTGAGAGGTAGTGAGGTAGTGAGAGGTAGTGAGAGGTAGTGAGAGGTAGTGAGAGGTAGTGAGAGGTAGTGAGAGGTAGTGAGAGGTAGTGAGAGGTAGTGAGAGGTAGTGAGAGGTAGTGAGAGGTAGTGAGAGGTAGTGAGAGGTAGTGAGAGGTAGTGAGAGGTAGTGAGAGGTAGTGAGAGGTAGTGAGAGGTAGTGAGAGGTAGTGAGGTAGTGAGGTAGTGAGGTAGTGAGGTAGTGAGAGAGAGTGAGGTAGTGAGAGGTAGTGAGGTAGTGAGAGAGAGTGAGGTAGTGAGGTAGTGAGAGAGAGTGAGGTAGTGAGGTAGTGAGAGAGAGAGTGAGGTAGTGAGAGAGAGTGAGGTAGTGAGTTAGAGAGAGAGAGAAGTTGTGAGGTAGTGAGATAGAGTGAGTTAGTGAGAGAGTGATGTAGTGAATTTTTGAAGGAGTGAGTCGTGATATAGTGAGGTAGTGAGATAGAAATAGATAGTGAGGTAGTGAGACAGAGAGAGAGTAAAGTTGTGAGGTAGTGTGTTAGAGATGTAGTGAGAGAGTGATGTATGTAGAGATAGTGATTTAGTGAGGTAGTGAGATTGTGAAGCTGTGAGATAGAGAGAGTTAGTGAGAGAGAGTGAAGTAGTGAGAGAGTGAGGGAGGTAGTGAGAGAGTTAGGGAGAGAGAGAGAGAGAGAGAGAGAGAGAGAGAGAGAGGTAGTGATAGAGAGAGAGCCAACTACACACACATACAGACCCACCCACACAGTCACACACACACAAAGTGTATCACCCACAGACACACATACAGAGCCACATACACACACAGAGCAGCAAGCACAGCGAGGGGGCAGGGAAACAACTCCGCTTCTCCTACCACACAGCGCCTTGAGGCAGCACGGCGTTGTGCAATTGCATTCATGAATTCATGTCGCTCACAGCTCGGAGGCAAGGCTGTAAAGCGGTTTGTGGCCCTATGTTTTTCATAGCTGTCAAGGGATTGTATTACATATCTCTCACCTTCAGGCACATTACATCGTAAATGGCAAATGTGATGCTAATGGCTTCAGTACGTTCAAAAACAACGCTTCGACCATTAGTACTAGCTAGAGACGTAACTAGCTGTTTTAATAACCTACGATTACTAGTGTAATTTAAGTCAAAACAGACTTAGCTGCAGGGAGTACGGCTGTAAATGTCCCCGGACCCAGTGCCAGGTTTTACATCGGTCAAGCCTATATTCCCATTTATTCGACACCTGCCCTTGCAGTTTGTGATAGAATACAACGAGTTCAGTTAGACAATACAACACAAGTCCTACGAACAACTGTGGCACCCCAGAGCCTCTATGGACTCTAATTAAGCAATGCAGGCGGTGAGCCACGGGGCTCTACATACAAAATGCCGCCTTTGCCCTGGTGGGCTTTTAAAACCAATGGCGCCTCCTCGAGCCTCTCGGGGCTCTCACAGAACTGTGGCGCCTTCTTGAGCCTCGTAGGCTCTTAGACAACAAAATGCCCCCAAGATACTGGAGCCTCGCTGGGCTCTATCTTATACTCTGCCCCCGAGCCTCTCAGACTCTCTAAAGGAGTGCCCCCTGCCCGTCTACACTCACCGGGCTCTGGGACTCCTGCGGAGGCTCGGAAGGAGCAGCGCGTCTCCTCTGCCCGGCGGCTCTTCTCTCTTGGCTTCTCCTCTGGTGCCGCGGGTGGGTATCAGAACCGCTCCGTGCACAGCGGTGCACATCGCTGCAGGGGGACGCCACGGGCCATGTTGGACCTACAAAACAGAAAAAAAACATAACATTAGCAAAATAGAAGACATAGCTTACCTCAACCTGCAAAAACCAGCGTATCGGAACCGCTCCGTGCACATCGGTGCACATCGCTGCAGGGGGACGCCACGGGCCAAGTTGGACCTAGAAAACAAAGATGAAACATAAAATTAGCAAAAATAAACAAAATGGCTTACCTCTAAACGGAAACAACAACAACCCGGCGGAAGACGTAATGAGCGACTGCTTGCAGAGACGATCATCGCAAAATGGCCTTTACAAGACTACGGCCATTTTCGGACTTGGGGGCGTGGTTTTGAGGTTCTGAGTGACGGACAACGTCACTGTCTAAAGAACAGCAAAACGTACGCCCCCAAACCCGAAAAAGACGGAGCCTATTCAGAGTGAAGGCTCTCTCCTCTAATGGATGGCCTCCATTTAGGAAGCTAGCCAATTAGAGAGAGGAAAACAAAGAGGCGGGACAAATAGCCCACACTAAGAAACATTAATTCTCGGACTTCCGGTTCTGCCTTCGGCAGACCGGATATTACCTCGACCTAAAAAGGGGATTCAGGCAAGGAAGAACGGTCTGCAAGCCATACAATATTGCAGACAGATATAACAAGAGTACACTATTGTGACAAATCATACAATGTATTCATAAGCATATAGTGTATATATAGTCGGCGTTTCAATCCCTATTTGGGAATAAAGGGATCATCCTCAGGACATTGTATTCATGCCTGTAAACATTGCATTTTTAGGACAGTAACTGCGGCGATATGAACAGTGCCTAGGACCTCAGTAATATGACCAAAAGCGTCTGGGATAATGGGTGAGAGACCGGGTGAAAACATCCGCAGTTGGTCCGCGCTGGAGTCTGTGATGGACTCTATAAAACGCGGCAATTAGAAGGCTCTCGAGTAGAGCGGTGGCTGATTCTAACCGTGTACAGGGCGGGTAGGAGCCGTGGGATAATGCGTGTGAGACCGGGTGAAAACATCCGCGGTCGGTCCGTGCTGGAGTCGGCGATGGGCTCTAAAAAAAACGCAGCAATTAGAAGACTCTTTGCGAGCAAGGCACCCATTCACAGCTCCCTCCCGCCCAGTACACAGTTTGAATTAGCCACTGCTCTTCTCGAGAGCCTTCTAATTCCTGCGTTTTTTGGAGTCCATCGCCGATTCCAGCGCGGACCGACCGCGGATGTTTTCACCCCGTCTCACTTTCCCACCTGGAAACAAACAGGGACTTCATAATCATTGCCCCTGATCATCCCACACCTGTCGGGGGGGGGGGTCGACTACAGCAGTTTCTTCCTACTTGGAATACCAAAGTGGGTGTTGGAAATTATCCAACCTGGTTACTTCCTGGAGCTTACCAGCAATCCTCCCAATATTCCACCTCACACTCACAGGCTTTTTATAGAATATCAACAACTGCTCAAACAGGAAGTACAAGATCTATTAAGCAAGGGGGCTATGGAGCAAGTACCAATACAACATCAAAGGACCGGGATTTACTCCCTGTACTTTATAATTCCCAAAAAGGTTGGATCTCTACGCCCTATTTTAGACTTATGGCCCTTAAACCACTACATACTATCAGAGCACTTCGATATGGTCACACTTCAACAAGTACCTCCACTTATACAGCAGAGCGACTTCATGTCCGCACTAGACTTAAAGGGCGCATATTTTCTCATCCTTATTCACCCAGCACATCGCATATATCTCGGGTTTGTCCTAGCAGGGAAGCATTATCCATTCTAGTCCTTCCATTTGGAGTCACTACTGCATCCAAAGTGTCCGCCAAATGCTTAGCAGTGGTAGCAGCCCATTTAAGAAGACCACAAATTCATGTTTTCCCTTATCTAGGCAATTGTCTTATCAAAGCCAACACACACATCTGTGTCAACAACACACAAACTATCATAAATCTTCTACATTCGCTAGTATTCACAATGCTCAAAAATCCCATCTTTCAACCCTCACAACTGCAACCATATCTAGGAGCTATGCTCTACATTGAAACAGGACTAGCCTATCCAAATACAGCCAGAATTCAAAATGTTCAGACACTGCTACAACAGTTTCAACCCAATCAGTATTTAATAGGCAAAACCTTTGTGCATATTCTAGGGATGGTGGCATCATGCATTGCCATAGTGCCTCATGCAAAACTTAACATGTGCCCTCTACAGCAATGTTTAGCATGACAGTGGACTCAATGACAGGGCCAACTACTCAATCTACTGTTGGTAAACAGCCACACTCCTCACTCTTTGCAGTGGTGGAACTCACAAAACATGTTACGGGTGGCCGTTCATCGACTCTGTTCCATAGATCGTGCTAACAGCAGATGCTTCCTTCACACCAGACTCCAAAATCCACACATCAACTACCTAGAGCTTCAAGCTGTTCACATAGTGTTGAAAGTGTTTCTACCTCACCTAATAGTGAAGGTTGTCCTAGTCCGGATGAACATTTGACAGCCATGTAATATGTACGAAAATGGGGAGGGAGCACTCTCTACAGCTTTCTCTCCTCTCTTGGATAATTTGAACTTGGGCAATACATCACAAAATCCATGTGTTAGCAGAACACCTCCTGGGAACTGACAACTTGCCAACATTCTCAGCAGGATTCAGCAACAAGTCTAACAGTGCAAACTCAGCCCCCAAGTCCTCCTCCCATACTTCCACAAGTCGGAGAATGCAGATTCCCACACCCTCTATTCAAAGGCAGTGCCCTATGAATTGGTCAGGAATATTTGCCTACGCTTTTCCGTCTCTCCCTCTTCTTCAGTTTCTGGTTCGTAAGCTCAGGAAGCGGTCTCCCGCTCTCATTCTGATAGCTCCTACATGGGCCCATCAGCCATGGTTCACCACACTACTCGAACTTTCATAGTTCCACATGAGAAGCTGTACCTCAATCCAAACCTTCTCCCTAAGAATCATGGCGAAATCCAACACCCAAAGGAGCTAAACCTTGCGATTTGACTTCTGAAGCAGAATGCATGACCACATACACCTACCACTAGAGCTTGCTAAGCAGCCAAATGGAAAATGTGTTATTTATTGTAATAATCAAAAGACTGGTCCACTCAGTGCATCTATACAAAACATTATCTGTAACTTCTTGCATTTACAATGATCAGGCCTTGCCTACACTTTCATACGTCTACATCTTGCAGCGGTGGCTGCCTATATTCAAAATAGGCAACCCTTATCTTTGTTCAGAGTGTCAGTTATTAAGGCTTTCATGGAAGGTCTTTAAAGACTGCTATCACCAAGGGTCCCTACTGCACCTGCGTGGAATCTCAATATTGTTCTAACTTGAATTGACTTATTGGTCCACCCTATGAATCATTAGACAATTACTTCTCCAATATCTTTCTTGGAAGGTTGCTTTCTTAATTCCTATCACCTCACTAAGGCGTGTTGGTGAGCTTCAGACACTAACTTTAGAAGAACCCTTCTTCCAGCTTCTTGTTCTTGTTACCAATGAAAAATTACTTCCAAAGGGGGGGCGTGACCAGCAGCATGGCTGGAGAGGACGTGAGCCTGCTAGCTCCGGCCACTAACGAAGATCCGACAGGAACAACGGCGACCTTGAGTCCCGAATGCCAATTACGATCGGTAATTGGGGGGCCCCGCTCCTTTTGGATGCCGGTGAGAGCGGCCTGGTGGAGTGAGTGTCCTGTTTTGGGAACAGACGAGGAGAGGCCCGGAGGCCTGCGCCGGTCCCAAGATGGCGTCGGCTCCGTCCTGAAGGCAGCTGTGGCGCTGCTGGAGGCCCCCGCGGTCTGCAGAGCAAGATGTGGCCGGACCGGAGCTTTCCGGTCGGCCGATTTGAGACGGCGGGGGGTGCCCTCGACCCCCGTGGAGCACTGGGCTGCCCCGAAGGCATTGCGATGTGCCCAGCAGGACGGAGGAGGAGGGCGGAGGCTTCGGAGCCTGACTACGGCCCGCCGGAGTGAGAGCGGCTCTGGAGGCAGGTACGGGCGGGCCACGCCAGATGTGCAAAGTGCCTGAGGCTCTTTCAGCAGCTGAAGGGGCCTGGACACATCAGTGGGGCTGTCCCGGGCTCCCGGCTGGTGGAGGGGGGAGACCCGGGAGACGAGGCGGACAGTACTGGAGAAGAGCCGGCCCTGCAAGGAGGCAGTCTGGTGCTCGGGAGCCGGGCCCTATCCTCCCCCCACCTCACCCCGCCCCCCCTTCGCCGCTGATTGGTACCTGGGGCAGGAATCTGCCAGGATCAAGGCTCCCTGGACTGCTGATGAGTCCTAAGTGAGGGGATTTATGTGGAACAGGCTCAAGCTCTGTCCATGGTGATGCAGGTCGGATAGAGGGGGAGGGTGGCCTTGAGAAGAGCGAACTGCACCTGTAGAGCCCTGATGGAGGTGGGTCGGTCGATGGGCATGTTGAAAGTCGTCCATTCCTGACAGCAGGACAGCGTGGGTGAGTGGAGCCAGCGGTGGAGGAGCAGTGTGGAGGTTCTGTGATTGGAGGCCCGGAGTGAAGGTTGGGGAAGGGACTCGCTTTTGGGGGGACAGGACGTCTTCCCGCTTTGTGGGTTTTAGGGAAGGACTTGAAGGCATGGCAGAGTTCCTCCACTCCTGGCTTCTCCGCACATTCCCGAAAGACAAATTCTCCACGTGTTTCGTCATTGAGAGGGCGCATAGAGCATTGCTGGCGAGACCTCCGGCTGGCGCACGGCCACGGACGGTCATTGCCCGTTTCTTAAATTTTTTGGATCGGGACATGATCCTTCGAAAGGCTTGGAAGCTTGGGGACATCCGGTTCGAAAATGCCCAAATAATCTTTCCGGATTACAGCCAGGAGGTACAAAAGCAGCAGTGCTCCTTTGACTCAGTTAAGGCAAAGCTGAGAGATCTCCGAATACAATATATGCTGTTATTCCCTGCGAAGCTGAAGGTGATGTACAAGGAGAAAACCGATTTCTTTCAATCTCCAGAGGAGGCTTGGCAGTGGCTGGAGAAGCGCCCTCCTATATCGCGGCAGCAGGCGGGGGATCGGAGGCCACCAGAGATGGACCGCTCGGGGGGGGGGGGGCCTTCGAGGATCACCGAAGACACAGAGAGGGAGTCAGCGACACGGCAGCCGAGATGTGGCGGCAACCCCATACCTCACAGTGGGATCATCGCGGCGGAGTGCGGTCTCCCCTGACTCGATTCGCCCGGCGGGCTCCCGGTTTAGCTGCCTGGCGGAGAAGACCTGGTTGGAGGGAGAGGACGAGCCTGGTGGTACCTCATCCAAGGGAGAAGAATTGGAGGGGAGCTCGTTACACCCCTTGGTGGCTGCCATAAAGGACATGGAGCAGGGAAACACGCAGGACACGGAGACCTCACAGGGGGACCCTCAGGACTCCAATTCGTGAGGGTAGGACACTAATGGTCAGCTGAGTGTGGACTCTGTGGCCAGGAACACGAAAGTTGAACACCCCCCTTTTTTACTTGTTTATCTTGACTGTATTGGTTTCATTCTCTTATTCATTTTTTCCTTTTCGACATGACTGTGATTATGCCTTTGAATGATTCTTTGTTAGAGGTGTAGATCGGAATTGTTACTAGTTAGAGTTAAGGTGGGGTGGGCGACAGACCTCTTTCACCCTGACAGCTATATCTGTCTTTAGGATGGCGATGGGCCTGGATGGGAGAGAGGGGTGGGGAGGGGGGAGTTCATGGGGTGATTCTGAAGGGGGGTTGGGGAGGGGGGGGAACACTGGATTATACGGTGGGGGGGTTCACGGTTACCGTTTTCTTTTTTAAGCATGTCGCAGATGGAATTGTTAGATACACCTATGCATCCTACACCCGGGGCCTGCTGGCGCATGTTCTGACTAAGCTCGATGTCCCATGAAGTGGAGGATGGCCTCAGGAGGGCACAGGATTCTGGTACAGTCAAAATCCTTACATGGAATGTGAATGGCTTGGGTACAAAGATAAAGCGGGGGTTGGTTATGGCCTTTGTAAAGAGAACGGCCCCAGATATAGCCCTACTCTAGGAGACACACTTACAGGGTACACGGTGTCGTTTCTTGGCCAGAGGGGCGTATATGGTATAGGCCCAAGCAGGGTACACATCGGGCTCAAGAGGAGTAGCCATTGTGATTCGGAAGTCCCTCCCCCCCCCCCCCCCGTTCACAGTCGCAAAAACATGGTCGGACCCACAAGGTACATATGTTGCGGTAACAGGGACATGGAGATGCCGGAAGTGTACTATCTTGTCAGTGTTCGCGCCTCCTAAGCTATAAGCTAGAACCCTCGCGGGGGTGGCTGACCTCATTCTGAACACCCCTGACACTTTACACGTGGTGGGAGGGGATTTTAACGACATTGTACACCCCCCTCTGAACAGGTCTGGGGACCGAGCGGACCCTCGGTGCAGTCCCCTCTGGCGAGGTTCATTGACACGGTGGGGCTGACGGATGCCTGGCGATGGCTCCATCCGGAAGTTAGAACTTACTCGTATTTTTCGGGGGCCCATAATGTATACTCAAGGTTGCATTATGTCTTCTTGCCCCGTCGTGCGCTTGATGTTACTAGCAGGGCAGAATACCTGGCGAGAGGCATTTCGGACCACTCGCCCAAGTTGGTGACCGTGGGGACGAGACGTGGGGAGAAGGGTAGGAGCTGGCGACTGACTGCATGGGATCTCCAGAATAAGGCCTGTTGGGAGGACTTGGGGCCGATGTGTAGTCTGGGGTGACTAAATGGGAAGCTCTAAAGGCAGTTATGCGAGATAAAGTGCAGAATAGGCTAGCAGAAGAAAAGAGGAGAGTGCAGGGTGACCTGCATGACCTTGAGGCCTGCATTTTGGAGCTCGAACAGCGACATGTCATGGATGGGGCGACACATTCACTACGACTAGTGCTGGTGCTCAGCAGCAATATACGGCCCTGACACATGACGAGGCCAAAGTGCAGGCGCAGGCGACCTTACACAGACTGTACGATGTTGGAGACAAATCGGGGAAACTTTTGGCATGGCTGAGTCGTAGGAAGCAAGAGGCGTGGTGGGTTGATCAGGTCCTAGAGGCCGAGCCAGAAGGACAGATGAACAAATAGCGCAGACATTTGCAGCCTACTACGAGGAATTTTATGAGGCTAGGTATTTAGGCTCGACGGGCGAGATAGGGCAGTATTTGGATAAGGTTGAGACCCCTAGTCTAGATGTGGAGGCTCAAGAAAGCCTGAAAGAAGAAATTACAGCAGCCGAGGTTAGGGAGTCTATAGCTAAACTCCGCCCGGGGAAATCTTCTGGTCCCAATGGGCTCCCAGCAGAACTGCGGACCTACTCACTAATTGCATGCTGGCGTTGTTCCAGGGAACGATGCAGGCGGGACCGCTACCCCCGGATCTCCGTATGGCCACGATAATACCGATTTATAAGCAGGGCAAGCCGCCAGGGGAGTGCGCGTCCTATCGCCCCATTTCATTGTTAAATGTAGAGGTAAAACTCCTGGCAACGATTCTGGCGCTGAGATTGAGAAAGGTGATAACAGATCTGATACATCTGGACCAGACGGGCTTCCTGCCGGACAGGGTAACTAGGCATAACTTGAGGAGGACCCATAACTGGCTGATGGAAGTGTGTGCTCGTGCCCATGTATTTCTGTCCCTTGGCGCTGAGAAAGCGTTTGACGCAGTACACTGGCCTTTTTTTGGATGGAGTGTTGCAGAAGTTTGGATTTGGCCTGAAGTTTCGAAAATGGGTTAACCTTCTATATACTGACCCACGAGCGAGGGTCACGGTTAACGGGGTGTTATCAAGGGACTTTCCTTTACGACGAGGGACCCGCCAGGGGTGCCCTCTGTCGCCACTATTGTTCGCCCTCCCTATAGAAGTGGTAGCGTGTGAAATTCGGCAAGACGGGGAGATAAAGGGATTCCGAATAGACCGAACTGATGACTATGAAGAGAAGATATCGCTATACGCGGATGACATCCTTTTGTATATCACTAACCCAGAGGTCTCATTGCCGCGTCTGTTCACTCTGTTGGGCCGGTATGGATCCTGCTCAGGATATACTATAAACTGGCACAAGTCTGTCATGTACAGCCCTCGGGGAGAGAACTTGGGGCCTGCCCTACCCGAGGCGTTACGGGTGACGACGGAAGGGTTTACATACCTTGGGATCTATATGACGAAGGACAAAGCAGTTTAGTTTAGGAAAAATATCCGAGTCCTCGCAAACTTTGAGGAGGACGCGCTCAGATGGAAGGCTCTCCCCCTCACAATACTAGGACGGGCGGAAATGTATAAGATGATTACCCTACTGCGGTTTTTATATGCATTGCAGAATCAGTATTTCCCCCTTCCCCGGCAGGTTTTTAAAGAGATAAATGAGGGGCTTCGGCCGTTGCTTTGGTTGGGGGACAACCTAGGATAGCCCTAGAGACTCTGCAGAGGAACCAATATGATGGGGGGATTTCCCTACCCAACATTGAGGCATATTATTGGGCGGAATATCTGGCGCCGATAAATGACTGGCTTCATGCCCCGGCAGATCACCCCACGTATAGATTAGAGAGGGGAAAACTGGAGCGCCGCACATGTCTCCACTACATATATGGAGGTAGGGGAAAAGAAACACTACTAACCGCGACACGGGTGACGGTGGAGTTGTGGGACAGGGCGACACGTCCGATTGGCTGGATGCACAAACCGTTGAGACAAACCCCCGATATGGGACTTTACGTGGCTACGAGAGCTCCAGAAGTTGAAAGGCTTTAAAAGGTGGGATGACATTGGCATTTCAGTTCTGGGTGACCTACAGAAACAGGGGGTTCTGAAGTTCTTTCAGGCGCTGAGGGCGGAATTTGGATTGCACCACACGCAGTTTCTGAAATATGCACAAGTACGCCATGCCTGGCGGGCAGAAGGGGCGCTCTCAGGCCTGTTGCCAGAGTACGCTCCACTAGAGGGCCGTCTGCTACGGGAACAAGTCCCGGAGAAATTAGTTTTCTTGACTTATAAAACTTTGCTTAACAACATGCCGGACAAATTGGTGGAATTTAAAGATACGTGGGAATCAAATCTGGGGGAGATGGACACACTTGACTGGGAGACTGCCCTGATGCATCCTAGGGAAGTGGCAATAAAATCCCGACTCAACCAATTTAAAATTTTCCATAGAATCTATTATGATAGATATCGTTTGCATCAGATGGGACGGGCCAGTGACCCATATTGTCTGCGATGTGGAAATGAAGAGGGAAACTTTTATCATACTGTCTGGGAATGTAGTCATCCAGAGCTACTGGGCCAGGATAATGGGGGAACTTGGTGAAATACTAGAAACAGCCACTACCAATGGAGCCTAAATTGATACTGTTGGGGATAACAAATGATGTGGACTGGACCCGACTGTAGGAGAGTGGGGTCTGCAATCCCATGGCCACCCCAGATTTTTGCTTTTTGCTTCACTGATTTACGACTTTCCCTGGCTGTGGGCCTGCTAATCAGACCCACAGCCTAGCTGTTCTCTCTCTAAATTGACAAGCATGGACCTTAGGTGCATTTACCAATTGGTACTGGGCCACCTTATCAGTCCCTGTACAGTATACCTTAGGTATCCAGGGCATAGGTGTACCCAGGGCCTACCAGGGGCTGCAGCATGTATTATGCCACCCCTGGCTGGCCACCCAAATCTGACACAACTGGCTGCACGACAGCTGGGGCAAGGTGGTGTAATCACCCTTTGCTTTAGATATAGTATTCCTATATCTAACCCTAACATGGACACATATATTCCTATCAGTCACTCCTATGGCAGGCCTTATCAATCCTGAAGGCAGAGTGCTTGGAATTATGTGAGATGGTGCTCTGGCATGAGCTGAGCCCGTTTGCAGCTTGCGGAACCAAGTCCTTATAGCTGTTCCATGATAACGCTATACCATATACTCTTAAGTGCATTATAATCCTCGCGGTTAAATGCTAACTTTGGCATAGCATTATCAAAACATGTCGAGTAAGGTGTCATACGAATTGGAATACTAACCCCTCGCCAATTCTGGCGACGGGGTTAGCATTCCACCCTTCTAGAGGGACACGACATGCATGTAACTGTAAACCCCGGTTAAAGTTAACTCAAGCCTCAGCATCACAAAATGGATGCTGCCACCACAGACACAAGTCTGACCTCCTGCTGCTGGGAGTTCTTCCAGCGAGGGAGACTCAGACAAAGGGTTTCCTGCCTTGGGAGGTGATAGCACCACCCCAGACAGGATTTTGTGTATTAGGTAGGCTCAGGCTGAAAGGAATGAGACATGCCTGGGGCACACAAGGTGCCCTGTGCATACACCGGTTCCAACCAGTTGCTGGGGCACTCCAGCCCCAGCTCTGGCGGGAAACTGGACAAAGGATAGGGGGTGTAACCACCCCCCTTCCTGGTCCCACCCAGGGGAGGGACCTAGTCGTAGTACAGCCCCCTTTAGCCGAATAAAGGTAGGAGCTGGTCCCATTCCAGATTAGATTACTCTTGACAACTTCCACGAAGAACTCTTGACCTTCGACCTCCTGATAACCAGAAGACTGAAGAATCTCCCCTATGGTCAGGGAGTGACCATCCTGCTTCGCAGGCACCATCAAGCTCCTGTGCGGTTTGCTGCAGAGTCCTTCCATCCCGGAATCCGACGACCCAGCTCGACAAGACCCGGACCTCTCTGACCTCTACCCACATCTACAGCACAGCTGGGACCCGTGGGTGCGATGAGCAACGTGGAGACGGCCATCTTGAAGAAACCTGCACAGCGCTTCCAGCACGACTCCTGAGGGTTCCTCGAGTGAGTGCATTGGGGACTGAGAAGCCCCACACCGACGCAGCTCCTGCACCAAAGACCAGCCCCCCAGCATCCCCGTGATCTGCGTGGGGCCCTTTTGCCTGGTTGCTGCCCTTCCTGTTGTCTGGTCACTTGCTGGCTGGCTAGTGACCTCTGAGACGACGACCCGAAGATTTCGACACTTCTAGTCTGGTCCCCCAGACTGGCCCTTGCTTCCTTGTGAAAGAGAAGCACCCCGGACCCTCCTGGTCCACACCAGACGCCATCTTTGTTCCACCGCGTGGCTTGCATTAGCCAAGGCCTGTTGTCCAGATCGCCGATCCGACACCGCCAACAGCAGCAGACTACGTGGGACAGCTCGTGCCTCCAGCCTGGTCGTGAAGAGCAGCTCCTGGTCCACGCAGCTACAGAGAGAAGCGACCCCTCCTTCACCTGAACGCGGCGACAGCTCCTGGTTCCCTCCTGGTTCCAGCACCGTCACTGGCTAGTGACCAAGACTCTGTCCCCTTCCTTTTCAGGACTTCCTTCTTCCTAGTTCCATCCTTGGAACCACCGGACTCCTCCATCTGGCTGCCTGCCAGCAACTCCTTGTTTCAGGCATCACTGGGATCAACGCAGCAAACCCGACGCAACTTCAGCCCTATGCACCCGCAGCCTGTGGGTTAGGTAACTAAAGCTTCTAGGTGCTGAAGTCTGTGTCCACTATCCTAGTGTCCAGGTCCACTGTTGTTTTCCCTCCATCCAGCCGGGTTCGTCCGGAATCCGTAACTTTCCAAACTGTAAGATCCATCGACGTTGGTACGCATCCCGCGTGAGAGTTCCCACTCTGCACGTGAGTCCCGTGGGCCTCCTGCTCCTTACTTACCTAGTTTGTAGCGTAGTCCCAGCAATCCTCCAGCCTCTGGATCTCCTTACAGTATTTTCCTTCCTCGCATTCCATTGTTCTGAGTATATGGTTTGCCGTGCCCCTCAGGCACACTTGTAGATATTGTGCGAACTCTTATTTCTTTTGTAGTATTGTCATGTGCTTAGCCCTCTGACCTCATAAAGAGTTCAGAGGTGTTGTTATTAATAAATATATCGTTTATTTTCATAACAACCTATGTGGTGTCCTTTCATCTGGTATTCAAGGGGTTATATTGTGGTAAAACAGCTGGCTTCACATGCCAATAGAGTTTAGCCTAAAGACTGCTTTTGTCCACGCTACTAGGATAGCTGGTCTATACGGTTGACTTTACAACCAATCACCATAAGGGTTGTTTGGACTGATACAAGGTGATCACTAGAATTAGTGAACATCATATATCAGGCCAACTTCTCACACCGACCTCACTTAATTTTTCTAACATTGGCCCTAGTGGTAGCTAAGAGGGATGTGGCACGGGCCTGGGGAGCTCCAACCCCCCCCGAGACTAGACGAATGGAGGAGGGGAATGGATATATACATTGCAGCTGAAAGGGTCACATATAAAACTCGAGGTTGCCCGAAGAAGTTTAATAGAGTGTGGGGGAAGTGGAGGAGATATTATGGTTTGGATGGGGGGCTCAAAGTGCGAATTGCCCTGCTTTTGACTCTGGCGTCCAGGGGAGTGACTTGGCTGCTGTTGTGTATGACCGGAGTAGATGACATGTTACGATATGCAGGCGAAGAGACCGGCTATGTGCAACTCTGGAGATGGTGGGTGGGGGGAGTGCAGGGTTTGGTGGACAATAGAAATTTGCCAAGCCTACGAGAAGGTAAGTTTCAATTCTATTAAGGACGCGGAGATGACGATTGTGCTCTGTTAGACCCGTCTGCTTCTGAGAGTCCCCTCACCACTATGATTTCTTTTGTTCCCCTGTACCTCCCAAAATTTGTCGCTTTTTATTTGTCTACCAGGACTTTTTATGTGTTGTCTCATGGGGTTAGATGTTCCTTGACGCCCAGTTGCTCACAAGGTTTGTGGCACCTATTTACAAGGCGCCTGGCCCAAACCTGTGGCATTACAAACTGGGGTTGTCAACCTGTATAACTGAACCTAAAATGGTGGACACCCTTTTTCCTCATGTGAAGTGACTCCCATTGGAGCCTTCATGAACCCTGGCCTTTTGAGGTTTTGGCGCCCTTTGTTTGGCGCGCATTTCTGACAGGAATTCCTTTATTTTCCTCAGGTACACAAAATGGCTGCTCTAGAACCCCAGTACGGTGGCTGCGAGTGTCCTAAATACCCCTCAAGAGTGCCTTGTCATTGTCACAGCCAGAGAAGGTTCTAGAACCTTCTGGCTCGTGCCAGTACCCCAGGGCACTGGCTATATAAGGCCCAATCCCTGGCGGCCATTTTAGATTTGAGATGTAGATGAAGATTGTTCAGACTAGAGAAGAGGAGATTAAGAGATTCCAGACTTGACACCAGATTGACACCTGCCCTGTTGACCCTTGAGGTGGCTGGTAACGCAGGCAGTAGAGCAGCAAAGGGTTGCTGGCGTTGTGTCTGACTGGCGTTCCAGTCAGCTACGTGAGAAGTGATCTAGCGCCTACAGCGCCTGCCCAGCGAGTACCTCATTGCCCCCAAAGACTGTGGCCAGAGTCGTGTGCCTCCCCGCCCCCCCCCCCCCGGTGGTGAACTGTGATCGATTTATCGAGTCGCGAGGCGAGAGCAAGTTCGCCGCGATCGTCAGCTGTGCCCCCTTCGCGACAGGTGCCTCTAGAGGGGAGCTCGGACGTCTCCGAGCCCCACCAGCGTAGAGCGCTTCCTGCGTAGATTGAAGGTGAGGTGGTGCGCCGGGGCGGGGAAAGGCCGGCCTTCGTTAGGCGGGACTAGCGTCTTTGCCACTCCCCAGTGACCCGGGAGCTGTAGCTGTGGGCGGGAACCACCCTGTATGCGGAAGTCGGAGGGAGGTCCGTGGAGCCCCTGAGAGCCCCGTCGCGAACGAGAGAAGTGCTGTGCCCGACTGAATCGTATTTTGATTGCAGCCGATGTGAGGTGGGCCCGTTTCTTCATAGTGAATGCAGCCGATGTGAAGGAACTGTGAACCGGCATTCATTTGACTGTGCGCGAAGGTTGTGTGACCTCTCCGGCAGCCCGTTCGTCAGTCTAAAGACTTTGAACTGGTGCCGCCTGTGCTCAAGTGGTGCTAAAGCCCGTAGGCGCGCATAGACTTCACCGGCAAAGCAGACATCCTATCCCGGTGACCGCCGAGTGCAAATGATGTATTTACTGTGTTTCCTTGCCTTTTAGATATACGCGCATACGCCCTGAGTGATTATTAAAGAGTCCCAAACCTTATTTTGTGCTCAGAGAAGCCGTATACCCGGTCATTGAAAACAGCATAAACTGTAAGAGTTATCTTTCCCATTTGAAGCGTATTGTAATGATTCTAAAGCATTTAATTGGTGGCAGCGATACCAGAAGAAACATGTGGTTGTTTATTTAAATGAACCAATATTTATTCTGATATTTATTCTGATATTTATTCTGATATTTATTCTGATATTTATCCTGATATTTATCCTGATATTTATCCTGATATTTATCCTGATATTTATCCTGATATTTATCCTGATATTTATCCTGATATTTATCCTGATATTTATCCTGATATTTATCCTGATATTTATCCTGATATTTATTCTGATATTTATCCTGATATTTATCCTGATATTTATCCTGATATTTATCCTGATATTTATCCTGATATTTATCCTGATATTTATCCTGATATTTATCCTGATATTTATCCTGATATTTATCGTGATACTCATCCCTGAAGTTATTCTATTTATTAATACTATTTATTACCAGAACTGTATGACCAAAAGAAATGTATATGTGCCTTCCCAGTCAACCCTATTTACAACAAAGAACTTTTATATAAAGGAATCGTATTTTTCTACAGCAGTGGTGTGGTGTCCTTCTTTTTGGTGTGGATGTACAAGGAGTTATTATTGGGTCAGAGCCGGCTTAACACTACAGCCTTCACTTGCCTTGTCACTTGAGCCAAGCTACCCCCTTTGTGCTGGGCTTGCCCATCGCAGGTCCAACATGCTCAATATTCTCTCTTCGCTTTATTCAATTTTCGCACAGCAGCTCTTCATATAACCAGTTACAAACTACATTTCCCACAACACTAGGGAAAAGAAAAAACAGTCTCAAGTCCTTTAACAGTTTTCATGAAGGTCTTCCCATAAATCCTCTTGCAACTTCCTGCACTTCCTCTTTCTTCGCTGGAGGAGTTTCCCCATGGTTAGCCACTTTGTTTTGTATGATCATTCCCTGAAAGAAACAACACCAAATTACTTATGATGTCCTTAACTGTTTTGAACATTGAGGTACATCAATACAATCAACACTACGTATACACAGCAGTGATTGTGAAATAGAGAACATTTTAAGCATTACACAATTACAAAACAAAGTTACTTACACCCATTACGGCGAGGGATAGCAACCAACGTGCTTGCTGGGTGGGATAATCCTCGCCTTCGCGTCCTTAACAGAATTGAAACTTACCTTCTCGTAGGCTAGGCAAATTTCAATTCTATGTCTGGACCGGAGGCGAGGATTATGATCCTTCAAAGCTTACTCACCACCACTTGCGCTACACTCAGCAGCGGCTTAAAATACAACCGTTTAAAGGTCGAGTCTGATGACCAGTCCGCTGCTCTCATAAGTTCTACCAAACGCACACCAATGTTAAACGCCTTGGAAGCCATCGCACCCCGAGCGAAATGCGCAACAAAAGCTTGTGTATTAATACCTGCCTCCTGCATCACCCACCGGGCAATAGTGGGGGAGGAAACCGCCTTAAAGGGCTTCTTGAGGGCTATAAGGAGTTGTCGTTTGCCCGGGGAACGAAATTCCTCCGTAGCTTCCTCATAAGCTTTTAAGCATTGCACCACACAAAGCTTAGGGGGTTCTGCAAAAGCAGGATAGGAAATTGTGCGTGTGTTCGATTTGGTACGCCTACTCACCGTAAAAGTCACCCCATCCGGGGAAAAAACCCTGGCCGTGATGTCTAAAGCACGAACATCAGCACTCTCCTACACGACACCAAACATGATAACCTGGCTAGTTTAGCTGACAATTTCTTGCGTGAAAGAAAACGATTAGGTTTCCATGACAACAATAAATTCAGAACCAGGTTTACATCCCAGAGAACCGAATAACGGGGCTCCGGAGGAAGCGACAACCTAATGCCCCTTAGGAGCTTACACACAAAAGGATGTTCCCCCAAGGGTGCTCCATCCACCAGAGCATGTCCTGCTGAAATTGCTGACCGACTGCATTAACTGACCTATATGTCAGACACTTCTGAGCTAACTCCGCTAAATAATTCAGAACATGGGTCAGATCTGCGACCACTTCCCGTCGTTAACACTAGCATACCCATCGCGTCCAAGCTGATTTATATCGTTTCGATGTGCTGTCTGCCCAAGCTTTGGACAACAAGAGCTCAGCGTGGCCCGAAAGACCTGGCAGTCTCCAACGTTGCTGGTAATCCGCCATGCCATGAGCTGCAGGGAACCCTCCTCCACCAGACGATGGGGACTCCCCTCTGGATTCAACAGGAGATGGGGAGTTGGCAGGAGTCTGATTGGAGAATCTCAAGAAAGTCCCAGAAGAACTGGAAACCAAACTTGTGACCTCCAACACGGAGTTATCAGGACCACCGCAGCCCTCTGCCTTCGAACTTGGGCTGTTACCCTGGTGATCATGGAAAATGGAGGGAAGGCATATCCCCTCTCCTGCGTCCAATCCTGTCTGAACGCATCGCATGCTACCGCCAGAGGATCCGGTCTCCAGCTGAAGAACCGGGGAAGCTGCCGATCGAGGCGGCACGCTAAGAGGTCGACAGAGAACGGACCCCACTTCTCCTGAAGGTAACGGAAAGTCACCGGGTCCAGCTTCCGAACGCTTGAGTCCCAGAGGTAACTGGAGTGCCAATCCGCTACGAGATTCTCCTTTCCTGGAAGGTACTCCGCTGTTACCGATATGTGATGAGCTAGACAAAACTTCCAAATCTGTTTCGCCATATTCGCTAATGCTTTGTATCGAGTACCTCCCAGATGGTTTATGTATCGGACCGCCGACACATTGTCCATCTTCAAGAGGACCGAAGCCTGGACCAGGTCTTTGGTCCAACACTGGACGGCAAAGGAGCCCGCCAGAAGCTCCAGACAATTGATGTGGAGCAGCTGCTCTTGAGGAGACCAACTGCCGCGGGTAGAAAACTCCACACCGCGCGCCCCAGCCTGCTCGGCTGGCGTCTGACTCTATAACCAAGTCTGATGCTGAGCCTAAAATCGCTCTCCCGTTCCATGCTTCCATGTGTGATAGCCATGACTCTAGCTCTTCGCGTACCTCTTCCGTCAGGGGAACCACCTAAGAGTAAGTGAGACCCTTTCGCAGGTGATGAGCTTTCAGCCTTTGCAGGGTGCGGTAGTGTAACGGCCTTTGGAAGATTGCCTGGATCGACGCCAAAAGGAGGCCTACCAAACTAGCAATCTGCCGCAGAGAGGTCCTCTGCTTGGCTAATGTCTGACAGATCTCGTGTCGAATCTTTGCTACTTTCCTGGAGGGCAAACTGAGTGTGGCCGAGGTGGAGTCTATCACAAACCCCAAGAAGGTGGCCTTCTGAGTTGGAACCAGGAGGGACTTCTTTTAGTTGATAACGAACCCTAGGGACTGGAGGAGCGTCACTGCCATCTGCAGATGGACCCGCAGCTGCGAAGGACACTGACTTAGGAGAAGCAAGTCATCCAAGTAGACGATCAAGCGGACCCCGTGAGTCCTAAAGTACTCCACCATTGGCTTGAGAACCTTGGTGAAACACCACGGGGCCGAGGAAAGACCAAAGGGGAGGCAACGGAATTCGGAAGCCTGCCCCCACCAGAGAAACTGGAGGAACCGCCTGTGTGGAGGAAAAATCTGCACCAAGATGTGAAAAACAAGGACCCCCTGGGTAATAGTTATGCAAAACTCCTAGGGCAGGGAAAATCAAGTGTGTGCAAAAATCCTAGGCAGTTTTAGTGATAGACAACAAGTAATGATACCCACTTATAGCTAGGACCTGGCGTGCAAAGATAACATAATCATACATAGAAAACCAACATATTTTTAATAGACATAATAAAATTCATATAGAAAAAATACACAATGACATACAATACATTGTTCCAATTAATTAAAAAGACACCACAATAAATTTATACAGGGTGCCGATAAGCAAATGAAGAAGAAATACTCGACGCGCGTTTCGGCGAAAACGCCTTCTTCAGGAGTCACAAATAACGATAGAATATCATAAAAACAACCTTCGGTTTGGTAGTAACACATGACGAGATGGCCAACCAAGTGCCTGTAAAATGAGATTAACTGTTTCTTTTGATGGACATCGATTTAGAGATCACAAATGATTAAGGAGGGTCCTTTCACTGTGTATCATATAACTTAATTTTTTTTTAAAAATGGCCATATATTCAAGGTCCGTATATGTAGGATCTTTCGGAACCGTGGAAATTGGTATAATTAATAAATCTGAGGGAGAGAAGAGAGTATATGTTGTCTCTCCTAGCGATACAATCGGTCAACATTCACCGTAGGGGTACAAGCGTGTTTGTTTAAGTGTCGTACGATATAGTTGATGTATGGACACGCTGAAAACCGGGTGACACTGCCGGCGTTCCCGTGATATGGCGTGCCGATAGTGAGGCAGTGATCACAAAATCTGCACCACCAGGTATGCGTCTTTCAGGTCTAAGCGTACCATCCAATCGAGTGGTTGGAGAACATCCCTGAGCAAATGAATGCCCTCCATTTTGAAGTGTCTGTACACCAACCACTCGTTGAACTCCCGAATGTTGATCACAGGCCTCCGTCCTCCGTCGGTCTTGTCCACCAGAAAAATATTGCTTAGGAAACCTGACGGGTGAACCTCTGTGTGACACACCGCTCCTTTGTGGAGCAACACGTGCACTTCCTCGTCTATTAAAGCTGTGTCGGATGCGCAGAACACAATTGGTCGAGGGGGGCGCGCCTGCCAAGGGGACCCATAAAACTCCATTTGAAATCCTTTGACTGTTTGGACTACCCAAGCATCCCCTGTCAGTGCTTCCCAAGTGGGGAAGAACCGCGCTAACCTGCCCCCTACCTGCAGCAGCGCAGCTGGCAAGACACTCACCGTTGTTATTTGCTGCTGTTCCCTTTGTAGCTGCGTCCTCGGAACCGTTCTACCCTGGTTGGGTAGAAGTTGGTAAAGCGCTGGTCTGATTGATATTGTCCGCGCCCGGAGCCTTGCCCCCTACCTTGGGCTGCTGGTTTTGGCCACGGCCGGGCAGGCGGCTCCTACCCCGCCCGGCCCCGCGGAAAACCAGCGGAGTAAAAACGCTTTATGTTCGCTTGAGCTTTGTCGAGGGATGTGAACGTAGCCACGAACTTCCCAAGCTCCTGTATGAACGGCTCGGCGAACAGTCCTCCCTGCGCCGAGGCCCCTGCTTCGGAACCTGCCAAGTCCACAAGTTTGGGGTCGACCTTAATCAACAGAGACCTACGCCTCTCTGTCGAGAGAGCGCAGTTGGCATTGCCTACAAAACAGATCGCTGGTTGCGCCCAGGCTGATAGGACTGATAGTATCTAGCAACTTGTCCTGACATGAGCGCCAGGAACGATCTATTCCCTTCTTGGGATCCTTAATAAACTTGGTTAAGAACGCCGCCATTTTGATTTCAATCTCTGAGGTAATGAACACCTTGCCGTCTAAAGTGGGCCGTGGGCACTCAGCCCTTCGTCGGGAAGCCAGATATAAGGCCGCTTTCTCGGCGGGCACCCACTCCGCAGAGCGGGGATGAACAATGTCATCTGGGTCCAGCATGTCAGAAATAGTTGCCTTAGGGGGGTCCGAGGATCCCGCAGGCCTCCACGATCTTGATGAGCCCGCCACGTCATCAGAAGCGTCCGGGGAATCCCCTTGCTGCGTTCCGGGAGACGTTGGCGGGAGTTCGTCATTCCCAGGAGAAGGGTCTTGAGGAGGTAAAATGGGGGTTGTATGCCCCAAAAACCTGTTTAAGGCGGTCGAAGACGTCCGTATCTACCTCTCTGTCACACTTTTTCTTAGGCGGGGGGGGGGGGGGGGGGGACCGTCTGAGGGTTGACTTAGAGTACCCGAAGTCCCCGGGACTGCAGGGTGTGGCTGCCCCATCTTAGCGCAAAGTTTCTCTATCTTGTCAGCTAGACGCTGCTCTATAGGCGTCATTAGGTCAGACACTGCTTTGTGAATAGAATCGTCTACTTTGGCGTAAAAATAGTCATCCCATTGCAGGTATGCCAAGGAGTAATCTTGCTCCATGTCAACAATTGCGCACACCCACGTGGGTACAGCACCGGATACTGTGGTTATAACTGTCTGAACCCCGGTTGCCAAGCATCCAGGAGCACTCTTCCGCTAACGCGGTAAACCTTTGGGGCTGAGGGTCTCTCAATAATGCCTAAGGCACAATAGACAGGCTTTCCAGCCCAAGGACACCACTCTCCCAATGTTCCTACGGGAAAAAAACTGCCGCCTGACCGGGTGTCCGTGGGGAACCTACTGCCAAGGTCCCCACCGCACTACTTACCCGACCGTGAATCGGGCGTCAATGGGATGAGAATCCCTTGGTGCATCGCACCGCTACCTACCCGCGGAGCGGGCGTAATCACAACAGGGGGAATTATTTGATACAGACCCAGACTACCTGGGCGATTTCAGGCGGGCCGGGCGCAGACTTGCACTGGGGACCAGAGCGCGTTTAACGTTATTCCTGTCAGAAACGCGCTCCGGGACCCAAGTCGCGACACCCCACAGTGGCCTCTAGCGGCTGGTGGACCGCATCGCGTTCCACTTAGGTGAAACGGGATACCGCGTAAGGAGCGCACGGGTGCTCCCGCGGTGTAGAGGGATCTGAAACGGAGAACAATTCCCCTCCAAAGCAATCCCCCAACAATAGAACATTCACAAAAGAACAGGCGAAAAAGACATGCACTTATCTCGAGCTGCCGAGCAGCGAAGAAAGAGGGAAGTGCAGGAAGTTGCAAGAGGATTTATGGGAAGACCTTCATGAAAACTGTGAAAGGACTTAAGAGACTGTTTTTTCTTTTCCCTAGTGTTGTGGGAAATGTAGTTGTTACTGGTTATATGAAGAGCTGCTGTGCGAAAATTGAATAAAGCGAAGAGAGAATATTGAGCATAAGCCTCGCCTCCGGTCCTGACATGGAATCTTAAGTGACCAGATTCTGTAGCAGAAAGCGCTCTTCATACACTAGACGTAAACGGAGCATTCATATATTATATTGACTGTACAAAAGATTTTCGCAAAAAAACTTTTTGTTTTGTTTGCTCCCCCTCTTAAAGGGAAACCAATTTCCAAATCAGGGATTTCTAGAGGAATTGTTACATTTATCCAGACATGCTATCTCAAAGCCAAAAGGACATTGTCTATACCCCCTAGAGCACACGTAAAAACCAGTTTTGCTGCCCTCTGGATGGTGTCCTGCAACAAAACTGCTTGCCCCAGGTGCACCATGAGGACTCACTAACAACTTTGCCAACATAAGCCACCTACCAATCTTATTGCCCACCAGCTGTACAGAGCCATTGCGGACACCGACCTCTCAAATGCAACGTAGGAACAATACTTGACCATGCAATTATGGCCCATGGAATCTCCATCACGAGCCGGCCCATCGCAGAGTTAAACACCGGAAACCCATCTTCCTTTTAGATGTCCGTTTATTGTTGACTGGATAAACTGTGCTACTCCCCAGGAGCGTAAGACTCCTGGGGCAACAGTCTGCCCCTTGCAACCCTCAAATGGGCCCAGTGCAGCCCTACCTGAACACCCACAAGGGTCTGCCAGCATCCCACGCCCTTCGCCCAGTTGCAAAAACCACCTGTGGAAAAGACCAACCTTAGCAAGGCCGTACGTACAAGCGGCCCTGCACCAGCACATCTGTAATCCCTTCTGCGTCCACAGAAGGCAAGGAGGTATCCAGCTGCTGTACAAAACTCCCACTCCTTCCAGCCTAGCAATGTCTCACGTACAAGTGCCCCCACACCAGCACCTCTGTAACCCTTCCCGCGTCCACAGATGGAGACACGGTATCCAGCCTCTCTTTCAACTCCTCACTTTCCACCTGTGTTGAGGAGAATACAAAAGAAACCGGAGTGTGAGACAGACCATCAAAGGAGCTTGAGCTATCCTAGCTCTTGTAGCTTTCGGCTCCCAGCCTGCCAGCCCTTTGTGCCACAGGCCCAGCTGACCCAACCATGCTGCCGCAGTGGTGGCCCCAATTTAAAATGTTTGAGAGCCCTAGTATGGCTGCATCCAAGCTTCCTCCCAGCCCTGGCCTGTGCAACTGGGAAAATTGGCAACCCATGGGAAATTTTACAAATAGCAAAATTAGACTGCTAAAAAGTCCCCTTCCTTGTGCCCTGCATTCCTCAAACTGAAGGAGCCTAGGGACGCCCACTAGACCATTCTGTTCCACATACCCTAGAATGGTTGGACCACTAGTCTATTTAGAGCCAGGGATACTCCAACAGGGATGTAACAAACTTTTCTTGTTGCAACATGAAACGTTTTGTGCACGGCATGGCACTTAGTCGATGTAGGCTTTGCTGAGCTATGCGCTGTGCACGGTCTGGGGCATAATGCTGCTGCTGCATCATGCTGCCCTCTAAATCTGCTGACATTCATTTATTTATTTTATTTGAGAGTTTTATATTGCCCGAACAAGATCTTTGCAGATATCAGAGCGCTTTACAACAAGGGGTGGTAAAAACAAGAGAACAATTAACAAGCTTTTGAGCGACAGATAGTTGAGGTAGTAAATGGGTAGTAAAAATAAGGTAGATAAAAAAGGGAGCATAAACAATCAGTTAAACAATAATACAAATAGTCAATCTGATAAACAAGTATTACAAATAGTCAGGAGTCTCAAAAAGTTCCAAAGTTAGGTACATGTTCAGGTGAATTTAGCCATGAGGATAGCTTTCACTTCTTTCTTAAAGAATGTAGTGGAGGTGATAAGTCTGGTTTCTGGAGGGAGTGAATTCCAGATCCTGGGTGCTATTCCTGAGAAGGAGCGCTTGTATGTTTTTTCCTTCCGGAATCTACGAGGTTTCAGAAGGAGATTCTTTGTACTTCTAGTGGATCTAGAGCCACCAGAAATTGTCAGCTTCTGAGTAAGGTAACCGGGTGAGCTGTGGTGTATAGCCCTTTGAGTCATGCATGCAATTTTCAGATGTATTCTGGCCTCAAAAGGCAGCCAGTTCAAGGATTTTATGTCAGGGGAAATATGTGAGTGTTTTTTTGATCCAGTGATAAGTCTCGCTGCAGCGTTCAAAGAGGCTCTCAGGGGTGCAGTTGTAGATAGGGGGAGTCCGCAGAGGGCGGCGCTGCCGTAGTCTAAGCACGGCATGACTAGGGCTTGTACTGCAGTTTGGAAGTCCTTGGCTGGGAGGAAGGGTTTAAGTTTCCTCAGGGTATTGATTTGGAAATTAGCTCCCTTAGTTGCGTTGCTGATATGCCGTTGCATGTTGAGATTGGTGTCAAGTGTTATGCCTAAAGATTTCGCTGAGTCCACGATGGTAGGTTGGACATTGAGTGCAGTTAGGTGCTTAAGCCAGGTTTGAGAGGTGGAGCTTTTCGCAGGAGGTGAGATCAGAAGGAACTCAGTTTTCAGAGCATTGAGTTTGAGGTGATTATCGGCAAGCCATGATTGTGTGTTTCTGAGCGTGGAGTTAAGAAGTTTGATGTCATTGGGGGGATTGTAATTTCAGGTATAGTCGGTGTCGTCTGCGTACATGTGAAAGTGTACATTAGATGCTTGTAGCAGGGTGGTGAGAGGTTCCATGACCAGGTTGAACAATGTTGGAGAAAGGGAAGATCCTTGTGGGACGCCTAATGTTACAGGCACTGGTGGGGACATCAAGTTGTTGCTCTTGAATTTCTGAGACCGGTTATGTAGGAAGGAAGTGAACCATTTGAGGACTGTCCCGGATAGACCCATTCTGGTATTTAACAACTCGAGTAAGTTCTCGTGTTTGACTGTGTCAAATGCTGAGGACCAATCAAGAAGGATGAGGAGGCAGGTATCGTTTTGATCAAGGATTTGGAGGGCGTCGTCAATTATGTGTGTAATAGCAGTCTCAGTACTGTGCCCTGCTCGGAAGCCTGATTGATGAGGGTTGAGGAGGTCAAACTGTTAAATGTGTTTCGTTAGTTGGAGTTGTACGCATTTTTCCAACAGTTTGGCAAGGGTGAGATTCCCAATGGTGGTGTCACTGCCGCACCATCTATGCATATGTAACTCCGGCAAAGGCCGCCTCAGTTTTCCGACAACATGACATGCCACCCATTCCGCAGGAGTTTGAGTTGGGACTCCCAAAACCAGGTAGAGACAGAGGTGTGGTAGAGGCTTTAAACCATCAATTATAAGGCACAACCCGAGCACAGAGACTTTGATCCGAGCCCTTGATTTAAATGAGCTATAACTCTCCAAGTGACTTGCTTTAGGCCATTGGCCCATACTTATTGAGAGGTACTCTGGGGTTGCTGCATTCTGGCAACTTCAACTCCCTGTGCCCTCACTTACAAACAATTTACCTCTGCCATTTGCACAGCATTAATGCTTTCCTTGGTCAGCAAGATAATGCGCCTATGGATGCACATTCACCGCTATAATGGAATATTGGACGCCATCTATACGGGCCCACCTTCCTTAAACTGAGCCGAACAGGGAAGCATCCTTCTGAGAGATGCTGCATGGGGCCTACGTCTAGAAAAGTTTAGTGCTCTGCAGCAGTTTTGCAATTTTTTTTTATAGAGTTGATCATTGTGCCCAGGGCGCTTAATTTCTGATATTCATCTCTTTCCATTGCCTTCATTGTGCCACTCTAAGCGTCATACATTTGGTTGTTGAATGTTACTCATAACTACCGAAACTATGAAACCTCTAAATTCATTACTGTTTTTATGGGTTTAGTTATCTTACTCCTCTTTCTGTTGCCTTACTCTTTTTTTTGTCAAGAGCAGATCAGGCCCAAAGGAGCCAATGTAGTGTGGGAACTTCCAAGGTGACAGTTAGATAGGGTTGTGGTTTACTGCTTTTAACACTGTGATCCTTTTGTTCCTTGAAGTTCATAAATTGTACTCCTTCTAATATAACACAGTGAGCTATGAAGGCTATGTGACTCCTGGACCTAGTAACCAGCACTGAATTATGTAACACATCCTACCCATTGATTTACACACAATATATTTCCAATCTGTAGCGCTATAGAAGAAGTATACAAAATAGTGCCATTTAAATTATTTGTGAAAATACTGTGACATAACCCTACAACTGATATTATTACAGTGCATGCTTATCTCTAATAAACGGGGACTGAACCATATCAAAGCATGCCTCTCAGTACCTGTGCGTGATGAGCTGCTGCCCCTCCCCTTTTACATTTGTGTGTGATGGGGTCAGCACGCTAGCCAACAGTTAGACCTTGTAACACACAGAACACATAATTTGATGGTTGATGAGGCCTGCGAGTTCCCCCTGCCTTACCATTTGCCCATTCGCAGACCAATACACTCCCAATTATTGCCTGGACTAATCAACTTGATTGCTATGCGCACACGACACAGCGATGCATATATAACCCATTGTCCTATTGGATAGATAGACACCTATACATATAAATACAATGCCTGTTGCCTAGACTCATAACATAATATCCCAGTGCTCTACAGTGTAAGCACGCACAGCTACTGTACCACTCGGTCCATATTTTGGTGTGCGTATGCACACCTGACTAAGACCCCAAATGTAGCTTGAGTGAAACACATGTAGAGCCAACTAAAACAAGACTGTCACATGTATGGTAGTGCAAGGTATAGTTGACCGCACAGTTCCAAAGCATTGTAAGAGTTACCTGGGCAAGGAAAGTCCTGCCTGCAGCACAGAGTGCGAGAACCCGCATTGCCAGGGCATGCATGGTGCAGGAAGAGTCCTGAGACAGCAGAGACTCCGAAGAAGTGCAGCTTGCCACCTAAAATAAGGATGCAGTCTAAAATAAAACTGCTCGTGTAAGGGGTGCATTCAGACTTTCTGTGCCAGACTCGGGTGAGGCCTTTAATAGCCAGTCATATTCCATGGCAGGACAATTTCCTAACTCAAGGCAATCTCCGAGACAAGGAGAGA
Source organism: Lissotriton helveticus (assembly GCF_964261635.1). Classification (NCBI taxonomy): domain Eukaryota; kingdom Metazoa; phylum Chordata; class Amphibia; order Caudata; family Salamandridae; genus Lissotriton; species Lissotriton helveticus. The sequence continues at coordinate 717,258,750 of NC_136068.1, read as the reverse complement.
CGAAAGGGAGGCATTGTAGATGTGACGGGCATGTGCATGTCAAACTTCCACAATCTCTTGTGCCCCCTCCTCCTCCAAAGGCTGGATGTGACCGGCGACGGTGAGCCGTAATTACACATCCGTTACCCCCCCAACCCCCGGCTGCTCACGACCCTGCATCACAGTGCAGTAAATACATTAAACAAAGGTTCAAAAGCCAAGTGTGTAAGGCAGAGTAGGGAGTGTCGGAAATGGTCAACCCCCTAGTCTTCTCTGACTGTCATAAACACCCTTCGGCACTAGGCAAAACGATGGCCATCTTAAAAGCTTAACGCCCTGAAAATGCTGAAGACCACCCAACATTCCTCTTCAAAATATGTCCCTGATGCACCAAACTCTGCGATGATTTGAAGAGTACATGGACGAGAGTTCTCTTCACCACGGGACGCACTGCCACACGAAACGGTTACCAAGAGCAACATAGTGATGTCTTACTGACCATAGAGGCAGTGTTAGTCTTCTTAGACCTGAGAAATAGTTAAATGGTGCGCCCGCGCCCCGAGTTGAGGTTTCTTAGCCAAATGAATGGGGAGATATTCTGTTGACCAAAGAACCTCATCCTCCACCCTTGAAAGACCTAAGTCCCCAGCCCTGTTCTTTGCCTGTGTTCTATGTCCGTAATACACTTCCTGAGAAGCTAGATCGGAAGGCCCATTCTGCGTCTTATTTTTAATAAATTTTTTAAAAGATGATGAAAAGGACATGCAGTATATTAGAACTCTTTACTGGTATGTGACTGCAACATCTGCAATATAAAGCATTGGGGAAACGCAAGTCGGTAGCCCAGAGTCAAAGGATACTGAACACACGCCAAGACTAAAACTTTGTTCCTCTGCTCCGAAGTCGTGAGCTCTGGCCTCTTCACAACCTCTCCTGTGACACAAGCAACAAACTGCAACAACACACCACACCCCAATTCCCTTCACCACCACAGCCCTCATGCGCCTCCAGAGCCGCCACAGAGCATAGGAGACTCTGGTAGGATGAGGTAAAAAAGGTCTCTAACCCACGCGGCTCCCGGTGGTACCGATCAATGAAAATGCGTGGAGGGCTTTGGCTGCAGAGTTACGGCAGCGGAGCGTGCCGTTCTGGAGGCATGCAGGTGCGGGGGGGGGGGAAAAGTCAGAAGATCCTGTTGTGTCCTAGGCGATTGGTGGAAAAGAGACCAGCCTGCCGCTTCGCGGCACCTTTTACAGTGCGGGGGCGACCACATTCTTGTGAGCGCCCCCGGAAACATTCGAAGACTTCCGGCGCTGGGCCCATCCAACCTGTCCTGCACCTGACCCTCTCCAAAGGTCACGGCGACTCGAGCTGTAATCCCCAGTTCATGCCTGGACGTCACTGCCATAGGCACAATCTTCCCCTAGAGGGGTGAGCCTCCGCAATTGGTGGCCTCTGTCCTAGGCAAAATTCCCATAGCTGACATTTGTAAAGCAGCAACATGGTCTACCCTACACACATTTACCAAGCACTATTGTGTGGATGTTTTAGCACACCAACAAGCTAATGAAGGACAGGTCCATGGGTTAGCTACCGTTTTCGGCGGGTAATGCTATACAGTCTATTCAAAGCATGTGCATCTACAGCCACACATGCCTCGAACGGATTAGGTAACTTACCCTGTAAGCATCTGTTCTTGGCATGTAGATTCACATGCTCCCACCCTACCCCATGGACACTTATGGTCATTACAATACTAATCTGTATTTCATATGCATGGACATCTCATTACTTACTCTTACTTGTACTCCATTCTCATACTTGTACTCCATTCTCACTCTCTTGCGGAAAAACAATCTAACAATCGAGTCGATGCCCATGCACACTATTACCAAAAGAGGAGTCATCTTACCTTGTGACTGTAAAGACTTCTTCGAAGAAAAACAACTTGCAAACATACGGACCCAGCACTAGATGGCATGAGTATGCAATGCATGTGAATCTACAGCACTACATGCCAAGAACAGATGCTTCAATGATAAGTAACATAATCCTTCTCTAATCAGAGCTACTAAAGCTTTTAAAAATGTATTTCTGAAAAGTTTGAATTGACTGTAAACTAAACAGTACTGTACTGATATTTCTTGTTTTTTCACACAAATTTTAAGGACTGCATATTATGCTTCATACCACTTGGGTTCAGAGGTTTACCATAATCATTACAGCTTAATACAAATTTGATTTGGATCTTTCAGCTAATAAAGTTATCTTAATTGGGTCCTGTAGCATTCAGACATTCTGTGTGAAAGCCTTTGAGAGTGCAGAAGTTTGATAAAATTTGAGGTCTGAAGTTGCCTAATGCCAGAAACCAGTAGTTTTCCATCGCCTGTTCTGATTCATGCAGTTCTGAGTTTTTATAAGCAGGTCAGCATGACACGTGTAGCAGTAAAACCAGGACCGAATAAGCTACTCATCCGTCATTGAACAACTTCTGAAATTGCAAAATGAGCAGTTCAATCAAACCAGATTTGAGTAACTGACGTGATTTTCCTTAGTCATTAGTCGTAATGGAGATGAATAGTCCTACTGATATCGTAGATGGCTTTTGGACCCATTAGTGCTGCATGGGCAGTGTATGTTCTGCAACTAAGGCATCCTAAGTGATGTATTCTGATAAGATAACGAGAAGGTGAGGGGAAGACTGCAACTATGCTGAGCAGTAAACACTTGTATATGGTATTGTCTGTCTTTTGCAGGAAAGGTACTCCAAATTCCTCAGTAAACGTCTGAGACCTTGTCATTTCCTACAGCAAGTGGATGCTCTCTTTCAAGGCATTGAATGTATAGAGGGCTTGTACAAAAGGTCTGAACAAAAGATTAGCAGTGAAACAGATGCAGTTAAAACAAAATTCCTGAACTATAAACCAGGGCAGATGAAAGAATGTGTTTTTTAATGCATAGTGAAATGTGCACAAGGACCGAACTGGCATGATTGCTCCAGTGAATAATGAGAAAAGGTAAAGGCGGTGTTGGATACAGAGGAGAAATTTTGAAAGTAGAATGAATTGAGTCAGAAAGTAGATTGCCAGAAGGTGTGTATTAGAGATGAGAATACAGAGAAAAACAAGGTCCTGTGCTGCCTCAAATGAGATGGAGATAACCAACCAGACCTCACAAATGAAAAGGAATCAAGTGCAGAGAAACCAGACATGGAGTTTTTTTTTTGTTTTTGTTTTTGAAAACCTTTATTGACATTTCAGCCAAATACAAATATGGGCCTACAACCCCCGGGGCTGGCCGCTAAGCAGTTAGATTAACAGAGAGCAAGTTTTAATCACATGCAGCACCTCGGGGAGCAGAATCACCATGCTAGCGTACTCTTGGTCACTAAACAGCACAAGTAGAAAAACAGGATGTAAAAGGTTTTCATTTTATAGTATAGGATGGAAGGATCAGGTGCCGAACAATTTCCCAGCAGCGAAAAACGGCAGGCAGAATAGTAAACGTGTCAACAGTAAACAGTAATCGGTCAAATCAATGGCGCTTGAACAGGCGGTTCAGGATGTGAGGGAATATTACGGTCAATTCGCGCCTGCTAGTCACCTGCCCTCAGACCCAGAGAACACCACGAAAATTGAGGCACAGATGAAAAAGCAGTGATTGATACCAAAGGAAACCCACTGCACTGACCCAGAAAAAGATAAGAGAAGAGAAAAAAGGCCATAGAAACAAAAATAAAAACGAAAAATCCCCTCCCCCCAACCCTGCACCCCTGCAGATGACTACGGCCCCCCCCCCAGCAGTGTGCCTGTCGCCCGAGAACCAAACCCGAAATATAGAAGAAACAGAGAAAAAGGAGAAAGAAAGGAAACCCCACCCAACGGGGAAGTGGAGGAGGGCGATAGTCTATTCGCTCCCGGTCTCTCCCCCCCGCCCTAACAAAGGGGGCCCCCCTAACCCGGTACGAATAAAGTTGTCCACCATACAAAAATGCCCCGGGGGAAACCACAAACCCCCCGCCCCGGAATCCGTCTGTTAATGAAGCAGTCCCGTTACCAATAGATCCATCGTAAACCATTCAACCCACAATCTCAGCCTTGTCCCCGTCTATCAAAGTTGCCGAGTCCCTCGGATATGTAAAGCCCCATCCCCGGGGAGTCAAAAGTCACACAGAGGCAGCTGGAGCTCGGGCCAGCAAACGGGAGAGGAATAGCAGATCCCAACGCACACGACTTGCACAAACGATGTCCCTCCCCGTCACCGAAGCCAAGCATCGTTACATCGGCCATGTTGGGAGACCGATTGGGGAGGGGGTGCGACTCGTTCCGATACAGATTATAGTGTGGGCCAACAGTGTCCAGGATGAGGGAAGTAGTGAAATGTTCCGATAACTGTAGGACCGATGTTTCCGAGAACGTAAGAGAGTCACCAATCTCAGCACACACGATGAGTTCCATTTCGTCGGGGGCAGGCACAGCTTCTAGCACCGGGTCCAAACGCGCCACTAGGGCTTCCAACAGAAGGCAGGTCGGCTGCCAGGTCTCAAAAATCAAGTCAGGGCTTGCTCCCGGTCCTATGATCCCATCTGCTGCCGACAGTAAATGATTGACCTGGGCCCTCACCGTCGCGTGAAGCGCCGCAAGTTCCGCCATTACCATCCGCAAGGAAGGGCCACATTGGGTCCGTTCCGCCAAGTTCCATACGTCCGCAGACATAACGATTCCCACGGAGAGGCGCCTTCTCCGGGGCAGGATACGCCGGAGCAGGAACAAGCCGTGAGGGACGGGCACGCAGCAACGTGTGGCGGGACCCCCACCCCGGGGCACCAGCGGTGCTAGTGTCGGGCCTCCGGGCCGGGGCCTCCCGCGACGCAGCACCGCGCGCCAACCGTCACCTCACCTCAGGCACAGCACCAGGCAGCAGATGGTTGCAAAGTAGTCCAGAGAAATTTCCAAAAGTTCCAAGGACCGGACCCAACCACTCTCCTCAGTCCGTTGTTGTTCACTTTGGACCCGGGTAGACCAGCAATCGAGTCCCCGGCTTCCAGTCCGGGTTAGGCCTCAAAACATTTTCGATGTTACTTCACCCCAGAACATCAGAAAAATACCGTGGTCACACCATCGGGGTGCCGACTAGTTCACCCACACGAATCCGGGGCAGGAGATCAGGATATTCGACAGGATAAGCGAGCGTAGGACGGAGGTCAGCGGAGCCAGGAGACTATGCGGCCATCTTGGTTGGTGTCGTAGCTCCGCCCCAGACATGGAGTCTTAATGTTGAAATGGAGTTCGAAGAGGAGGTGCATGGGGGAATGAAATACAGATAAACGCGGAGAAAGTAAGCGGAAAGGGCAGCGGAGAGAGAAGCAAACGTTTTACTAACTGCATGAAGCCACTAGTAGCAATTTCTGAAATGTCAAGCACACCATGCCTTCCAGTACCTAAATGACTGGCTCATAGAGGGCAAATCCGAGAGCATGATAAAGACCTGTAAAGATGCTTGCCTTTGTTTTTCTTCCAGCCTCATGAGGCAGTAAGGGCTTCCCTTCCAAGGAATGACTGGAAGGACATTCAATCAATGGCATAATTCCAAAGCATACAAACAACATCATTACGCGTGTAGCAATCAATTCTGTGAATGAGGTTATCTTGAATCCCTCTCGTCCCATACTGCCACCTATGCTGGAGCAACCTAGGGTGCATACCTAGTCTTCTTTCAAGATTAAAGTTATTACTAGGATGAAAGAGGCTCTCTTCAGGTGGGCCCAGCGGTCTTCAGCTTCATGCAGGCTTCCTGTTCAATCCACCAGATGTACAATTCGTTATTACTTATTCATCTGTGGCGGGCTGTGTCACCTACCTCTAAGAAGACCCATCAGGGGTTGCTGAATAAATAAAGAGGTGCAAATGCATAACAATGTTCATATGCTCGTCCATCAGAACAGGCATCCATTACTTTATTCTAAGGATTTCAAACTCACCAGTGTTCACTAATGGTGGACAACATCACATTTCGAAGTCTTGGAAAGATGATGAAAATGGCGTACCATCTGCAAAAATGTTTAGAACTCATGACAGTTCTACTTATTTCTAGGCTGAAGCTCACATCGGCTATAGAGCGTTGCATTACAATGTATTACTTTCCCAGTTGTGAATCTATTATTCGTCTTGTCAGTGTAAATTACAAAAGCTGGCTAATGCATCTAATTGTTGCTGCAACCCTACGGGTAAGATCCATCCGTACCAAGTTCACCTGCATACATTCATGTGGGAATATTTTGATTCCACAATATCTGAAGGCAAGGTTGATTTTATAAACTTAGGAAAGTGTATGTATATATATATATATTTATTTATTTATATATATATATATATATATATATATATGTATATGTATGTGTGTGTGTGTGTATATATATGTATGTGTATGTATATATATATATATATATATATATATATATATACACACACATATACCAAGACTCCGACCTCGTCCTGATCGAAAAATGAGGCGCACACTGGGGAGGTTTCTTCTTTCAGATTTTAATTAACATAACATTACCACAGCACCGAACAGATGCTTTTCGGCTAATCGCCTTTTTCAATGTCGGCGTGATATTTTAAAATAAAATTAATCATAAACATAGAGAAAGGAAGCCGTTCGTTTTTAGTAATAAACCTAGAAGTCTCTTTGTCGTTACAGACATGGAGGCCAGAGAAGGTGTTGGGGGTTTAGAGAGGATTTATTGAATAAATCTTAAACAAAATAAATAGTCTGAGTCTATGCTCCTTCGTATTCAGGGCGTATGAGGGTTATCAGTCTTTCACGCTTGATCTTCTCCTTATCGTCAGGGAAGCGTACTTGCGCAGAGGTCACAATCAGGAAGTAAAAGAATAAAATAAAGAAAAGAGAGCGTTTTAGGGTTTTGTCCTCTCTCTCGACAATGCTCTATTGGGGAAAGGGGTTGAGGGGAATACACCCGTACCTTCACCAAGTGGATCCTAATGTTTATCTATCACAGTAGAGAAAACAGCCTAGTGATCAGTGGCCCCCCACCCCAAAGTGGACATCACTAGGAGTGGTCCGTTTTGTTAAACCACCCGCATACCCTAGCACGTACCTCCGGGAGCCACGCACCCCCAGGTACGCGGCTGGCGTGCTCGTAGTTCCGGAATGGGTCAGGCTCCCTCTCTGGTGGCAAGCACTCCGGTTCCGTCCGCGGATCCCTCTCGCGTCGGTATCTCCTGTTCCGCGGAGTTCTGGCGAGATCCACGGCTTCCGTCTCCGGCGGTCCGGCGTGTAGACCCAGATTCGGCAGGAGGTAGGGAAGTGGCTCTTCTTCGGCTTCTTCGTTCTCTCCGAGGCGTCCTCTTCCGCAGGCTGCGCTCTCCTCAGTTTCTGGCCTTGTCTCAAATATTCCCGCACTGAAGGACTCCGCCCCCCCCCCTCCCCCGAAAGCATGTGATCTCATCACATGGGTCACGGCGTCATCGGGAATACAGTCTTTGTTAAAGGGACCGTTGGCCTCCAAGAGTTGTGTATCTCTCGGGGACTGTAAGCAAAGAACAGGTGAGACATAAGCGGGTAATTGTTCTTCTTCCTCACGGAAGTGACTCGACAATGGCAACTCATGACACTCTTCCTAATCCCAAAGAAGGATTTCATTGTCTGCCATCTTATCATGATGTATTCTAGCCTGATTACAATATACAATCTGACATTTCCTGACTAAGTAAATCTATATAGCCCTGAATGGGCAAACGCTCCTGGACTAATAATTCATTCTCTTTAGCAAAATGAAGATGTTTTGACTCGGGTGCCACAAACCATGATGTTCAGTCCTGCCAAAAATAGGCAAAACCCTTCAATTTCGTTTTTTACAAGGGACAATTTATGTTGTGTATACATAATTCATTTATGATATTAAATCTTGAATGTTGTAATCCCATTCTAATTTGCTATTTACAATGTATCACAGTAATACGGAATTTGTACCCACAACTCCTCTTCGTTGTTAAGACCCCTAGGAGTTTTTGTCTGCAATTGGATAATATATCTAGATTCTTATGCTCTAAGCTTTTTTGTTCTATACCCTCCTCACTCTGCTTTTGGTATCTGATCTAGGCAAAATAATTTTAGTAGATTTTGGTTACTGTTCTGTTTATCCTGAAAGAGGCGGGCCACTGGATATGCTGGATCGTGATTTTTAATCGCCTCCATGTGTTCTAGAAAATATTTTTTTCCGTGTTGTATTGTGCTCCCGATATATTGCATTCCACATGGGCAGATAAGACAATAAACCGTATATTCGGAATTACAATTCAGTAGTTTGTTGATTCTACGTTTTGTCTTTCTGCCTGGTATCTGGAATTCTTTGATCTTCTTGCTATTCTTGCAAGCCTAACATCTCATGCATGGGAAAATCCCAGTCACCATCTCTCTTTTTTGGACCATTTATGAAGTGGCTCCTAACCAAATGGTCTTTCAATGCGGGGCCTCTTTACGTAATGAGTGGTACTTTTGGAATATGTGTACCCCAATATTTTCTGTTTTTAATATACTTCAATTCTTACAAAAGTTCTGGTGCACCTCAGAGGAACTGGTTGTGTAGTCTGTGATCATTCTTATTGCTCCCTTGTCCTCTTGTGATCCTCCTATCTTGTCTTTTTTTTATCCATTAGTAGGTCTTGTCTATGTAAGCAATCTGATTTTCTCACTGCCTCCTTTAATGGCCCCTCGGCGTATCCCCTTTCTTTGAATCTACAGAGGGCCTGATCTCTTGATTTTAAAAATTCATATTTTGTGGAACAATTTCGTTTGATCCTCAGTATTCCTCCATAGGAGACACTGCTTATCACACTCCGAAGTTGGAAGCTGCCTGCGTGGGTTTGTAAGGTGGTGTCCTCAATATAGACAAGCAGATCAGATATGACACCTTAGTGCAGCTAATACCCTCAGTAAATTTCAAATTAAAATAATTGTCATTTAAGGCTGTGATGTTACTGATTGCCTCCACATGTCTCCCCGTCCAAATAATGAGGAGGTATTCTATATAACTTGACCATAAAGTTATCTTTTCCAACCATTTCTCATTACTGCCAGACCAGGCCAAGTGCTTCTCCCACCAGTCCACAAATAAATTTGTGTAACTGGGGGCGAAGCACATGCCCATTGCTGTTCCCTGTTGGTAGTAGAGTTCCCCCGAAAACAAAAACATGTTATTTTTCAGGCAGAAAGATATTAATTCCATCAACATCTCATTGTGTTCACGATATTTCAAATTTCTTTTATCAAAGAAAAGTTGCATCGCTGACAGTCCTTTATCTTGAGAAATGCTGGTGTAGAGACTAGTTATATCGAGAATTATCAGTAGCATGTCTGTCTCCCATTGGATGTCCACTACAATGCATAAGAAATCTTTCATATCCTTAACATAGGAGCTAAGATCTTTAACAATGGGATTTAAAAAGCAGTCGATGTATATTAATGCATTTTCAAGAAGGCTATTTTTTGAGGACACTATTGGCCTTCCAGGAGTATTTGTCTGATCCTTATGAATCTTTGGGAGATGGCAGAAAGTGGGTAGTTCTGGAAATTCACAATACATAAATCTAAAGTCCTGTTCTCCCAAGACTCCTTTTGTCTTCTATTTGGTCAGAATCTCATAAAAAACATATATGCTTTTTTCATATACAGATCTCGTGACCACTTTATAGCAGTCCTCCGTACACAGTTGCCTCAGCCTCTGTTTGGTAGTGGTTCTTGTCCATCAACACTACCTTTCCACTTTTATCAAATGGTTTAGTAATTTTATTCTCATCTTTTTTTTTTTTTAACTCCTTACCGCCTTCCATTGAGTTTTTGTTAAATTTCCTTTAGTAAGGTTAGAACCTTCTGCTTGGAATTGTTTCTGTTCCTCTGTCACCATTTCATAAAGTGTCAATTGCATTGTGATTTTATTCTTAATTTGCTTGACGCCCCTGTTTGTGAGACCCCCATCTCCTCCAGGAATTCAACTACGTTTTCATGTTCCAATGTTGGATTTACTGGATTGGAGTCTCTCTAGTTCTCTGTGTCATCAGTGTTTCTAGGTTTGTCCTAGTTAGTTGATTCATGTCTTCTGTCATATAGATAGGCTTTGCCTTCACACTGTGTTAAGTTAGCATGAGCTTATTAGAAGTTTAAACACCATTTTTCCTTTCTGCTGCTTGTGCACACGGCACATATTGTTATGAAAGCTTTGAGCCTAGTAGAATATTTTGCTTCACACGAGAATGTTTTCCTATTGCAACAGCTTTGCTTGGTAAGCTATGTCTGAACAGTGAGTGCCGAGGCCTTCAAGGTTATTTCAACACAGTGGTTGTTGAGGTCTGATCTGCGCACGTTCTATACATAACACATATGCAGCTGCAGCCAACTCTGGCTTTAGGCGTGTTTAATAATGCACTGCGCAGAGCATGCACACACACTTGATGAATATTCGCATGCAGAGAGCTGGTGGAGGATGATGTGATCCCTTTCCACTAAGATCAGAGGTATGGGGTCGCCCTTCTAAAACCCAAAGAGACCTTCTTTAGATCTAATATAATATACTAGCAAGGGAGGGTAAGACTTAGGTGCCATTTAGCCTTCTACCCTTTAGCATTTTAACATGCTTTCTCCCTTTGTATTTTATGGACTAGTAACTATGCTGATAACCTTGTTGCTTATAATATGTTTGCTTGTATTAGCTAAGATACTGCGCCTGAGAACACGGCATTAGAAATAAACATTTCAAACTTGCACGTGTCTTCATTTACTCCTCGTTTTGGATTGGTATGTTAGTATAACGAAAGAGTGTTCATGTGTTCCATGTTACCTGAGGTGTTCTAAGTCCATGTTCTGGGTTGTCTAATCATTGGGGGTATGGACGAACCAATGAGACACTGATTGCTAGTCTGGTAGGGGATTTTGGATACTGAGGTGAGTTTTGGTACACCCTAATTCACTGAGGTTCTAGGCCTCTATGCACAGTTCTGTGTATGAGCAGAATCCCTGCGACATGGCGCCCAATCGTTGGTGGTCTTATTACATGACACTTGAGTAGTGCTTATATCAGTCCTTAACCCCCTTCACTATTGTTTCCGGAAGACAGTGGTGTCGGACAAACCTACCTATAGTTACATAGGTCTTTTCAAGTTTGAATCTTTTCAAACGGTTTCCTTTTGAATTACTACCCAGTTGTGCTATGTAGTTTTTGTTGTACCTTTTACTTACTATGTCACTATGGCTGACGTTGACATACCGCAGCATAGTCTGATTGCGGTTCGCAATCATTTGCAGGCGTATGACGTCGGGTTGGAGGGCATGGCAGTTATTATGGTTGTGAGTGCGGAAGTGGCTTACCCATACGAAATCTTCTATTCGTGGGTGACCTTCCCGGCTGTAAATGCGAATACCAATGTGTTCGACACTTGTACTCCTACTGCCGTGCCTCAGGAATATGTTCCATATAGGACACAAGAGGTTCCGATTAATGCTTGGCAGCATCGAGTTTGGTTTAATGGCGCCCTACCCCACACTTTGTTAGGCTCAAGGTTAGGTCCTTTGTCCATTCCAGGCGCTACCTGGCCTGTTTTTGCTGGATTTACACCGCATCCTAGACATGAAGCGGTTCCCATTGCTTTTTACGGCTGTTACATATAGTCGCAATTAGTGTAATTCGGTCGTTAGTGCAATACATTTCCCGCAATCTCCTGTGAGGGGCCCCGGGTGCTGCGGCACATCCAGCTGGACCGGGCAGTATGACGCTTAGTCCTGTTATGGTTAATGCAGTGATGGGCAAGCGCCCCCAGGATAAGGATGAAATGCCTTTGACCAGCTGGAAGCAGTATTTCCTAACACGACTCCTGTTGAAAAACACAGGATTCTGACAATCAGTTTGCCTAAAGACTTGATACCAGAGACAGGTGACTGTGAATCTTGGGGTAAGATTTTTGCGGCTGTGTACACGAGGTGCTTCGGCATTCCGTCAATGACCGTCCTTCCCTCCGTCATTAAGCGTGTTCAAGATGAGCACGGATCTGAGGCAGCGGTTGAATTGGGTATGCGGCTCTGCGGCAGTTTTGACGTAGTTTCCGATCTTGTACTTGCAAATATCAAGGGAGATGCGGTAAGCTTTCAGGTGTCTAATGCTTTGCAAGCGGTGCCCGATGCTGATAAACCCCGCCAGTTACCGAGAATTATTACGGTAGCTTATAAAACCGTGGGCCGTAACAGTTTGGATGTCCAGCCTTTCTCAACAAAAGAGAAAAAGCAACCCCAAGGGACGAAGTCGGAAACAGACGACCAGCCCAAGGCTAAGAAGCAAAATTGGCCGAAAAAACAAACTGGGTAAACCGCAACAGAAACAGGGGTCACGTCCTGCATCACCAGTGCCTGCACCTACAGAACGTGTTTATGACTTGCGCGATCGCGCAACGATAAAATCTCCTGGCCGTTTTCAGGTTTCTGAACAACGCTCTCCTCGTTCTTTTCAGGACTCATCGGCCTCATCGACCGGTGGTGGAGGAGGCGGCAGAGGTCGGGGTGGCCAGCAGGGACGCGACCAGCCCTGCCCGAAAGACGGTAAAGGCCAGCAGGACGATTCAACACCTAAAAGACCCCAGTTTCAGAAAAAGAAAGTGGCCGCTTTAACAGTGAGATATGCCACACATAGTGAGAACGCAGCTTCGGAATCTGACATGGGCTCTGACCTTGCTGGACAGCGCGGCGGAGATTACCATAGTGCGAGAGGCCCTGCGTCCACTACTGAAGGTGACAGCGACTGAGCAGTATGTTGTTGCGGAGACAGCTGATACCAGAGTAGCTCCCCCTGGTAGACTTTATAACATAGTCCTTTTAATTGTAGGGGACTTACAACGTACCACAAAAGGGGTATTTTGAGAAAATCTTACGACTACGTATGATATTTTGTTAGCGGAGGCGGATTGGCCCCCACCTTTTGTTCTATCAGCTCCGAGAGGGGAGGAGGTGATCCTCCCTAGTTTCGCGCACACAGTCTCGCAGGAGCATGCGCTGAATTTTGCAGAAGAGTGGGCTAAAGCCCTTGCGCCGGCTCTCTACCGTCCACATTGTGGTTGGGATACATTTTCCCCACACCACGAGATTCCCTTACGGTCTATGCCACAGCCTCAACCCCAATATCCCATCAGACGCGAAGCTAAGGCTTCCGTTGCGGAAATCCTTGAACAATTGGAATATCAAGGTGTGAAACTTGTGTGTCACCGATGAATAACCGTCTTTTTACTGTGACCAAGCCAGACGCTCGTTCCGTTTGGTATTGGATTACCGGCATTTGAACTCTCATTGTTGTACCTGTGCAGGACAGAATACCCACGGCTCTGCTTTAGTGGATGGTCTTGTGCGTAAACGGTTTAAAACCGCACTTGGCATTTCCAATGGTTTTTTTGCCCACAATTTAGATGGTCCTAGTTCCCAATGGACCAGTTTTACAAGTGGCGGCAAACAACGCCAATACAAACGTTTACAAATGGGCTATAAGAATAGTCCAGGCGTGTTTGCTACCCGCATTGTCTCTCTCTTAGAGAGAGTGGACACGGATGTGTGTTCGCATGTGGATGACTTATATCTCACAGAGGACTAGCTTGGGGCGCATCTGTGTCGCGTTGACCGCATAATTTGTAACTTTGCGGACTTTGGTTACAAATTCAACTTTGCAAAGTACAGTGTTGTTCCTGGGCTATGAGCTCACCAATGAAGGTCGAGGATTGGCTCCTCACTTCTTGGCGAAATGCGGACAACTGCGCGCTCCTACAGCTCTGAAAAAAATTAGTCCTTGCTGGGATTTTTGAATTTCGGGCATACATGCATTCCTAAATATGCCCAGCGTATCAAGCCTTTGTATGCTTTGATACAACCTACTTTTACCAAATCTTGCTGGCTGCCGGAACATTCAGCTATTTTGCAAATCTTTGCAGTCTGATCTTCTTGAATCTAAATTCTTACTGACCTGGTGATAAGAATCATCCCTGGGGTGGTGGGTTTCACTTACCTTACTTTTAACGAAGGAGACACGGTACCTATTGCTTACAAGTCACACTTGTACACTTCGGCTGAAATGCGGTTTTTCACTGTGGAAAAAGTTTTGACAGCTGTGCAGATGGCGATTCTTAAGGAACGTGCACTGTCGCAGGGAAAACGCATGTTGGTTGTTACCCTGTATCCTGCATTGGAGGTGGTGACGAAAGCCAGTGTGCCAAATTCTAAAGCTTTGCACCCACGGTGGATACAATGGGCAGCTTCATTGACGTCTCCACATGTCACATTTATTTTTGATGCCTCCCTACAGTCTCAAGAGTTTTTGCAGCATGAATTTGTTCATCCTGCACCTTTGGCTATGCGGCCTTTGGAGGATTTCCATTGTATCATTTACACTGATGGTTCAGCGCAAGTTGCGCATGGGTCTAAGCACGCATACGTTTCAGCTTGCGCCATTGTGGTAGGTGCCATGGTGAATGGTGAGTTCAAGTCCAGAGTTGTGCACACGCAGACTTTAGGGGGCTGCACCGCACAATTGGCAGAGCTTCGTGCTCTGATGCTGGCATTGGAGTACGCTGATCCTAGTGCGACAACTCTCATTGTGAGTGATTCTTATTATTGTGTCCAGTCTTACAATGAAAACCTGTTCTTTCGGATTCAGAATGATTTTCGTGATTCCAAGGGTAGCACAATAAAACATAAAATGATCTGGGTCCGAGTGGCTGAGCTTAAAGAGCAGTTGCCACTCGTGTTTTTAATACATACACTCGGTCGTCAGCGCGTAGGAGTCCACGCCATTGGCAATTCATTGGCAGATGAGGCCGCAAAATCAGCAGTATCGACATATTTGGTTGCAGCAGTTACACGTTCCAAAAGTAAGATTAATGATGATATCTTGGCGGCTGTTGCTGCGACTGAGAAGGGAAGTAAATATCCTAAGGGGTTCCCTTCGAAGTATTTATACCACTTAAATCCTGATAAAGTTCCTTATGTGAAAATACCTGACGTTGGTGAAAGGTTGATTCCCAACGCGGACCGCAGGCCAGTGCTGATTACTGCAGCCCATGAAGGTGTTGCGTGTGCGCATGCGGGCGTTTCGGCTACTGTATCTCCGTTCCAACAACGTTTCTGCTGGCGGGGACTGTATAAACAGACGCGTGATTATGTCCTTCAATGTGACATTTGCCAGCAGATTAAGCCTTCAACTGC
Organism: Lissotriton helveticus; assembly: GCF_964261635.1. Classification (NCBI taxonomy): domain Eukaryota; kingdom Metazoa; phylum Chordata; class Amphibia; order Caudata; family Salamandridae; genus Lissotriton; species Lissotriton helveticus. The sequence continues at coordinate 717,243,522 of NC_136068.1, read as the reverse complement.
TGCGCGTCTGCCCCAGACACAGTTGTACATTTCTAATAAACCACTTGGATGTGTTTATTTAGATCACTGCGGTCCTTTTTCTTCTGATACTGCGTATAAGTATATCTTAGTAGCAGTTGATTCATGCACAGGCTTTGTGTGGGTATGGCCTCACCGCAGCGCTGATTCACCAACTGTCATAAGAGACTTGCGTTTCTTTGCTGGAATTTTTGCCTGTGGTACCTTCCATTCGGATCAGGGTCTGGCTTTCGCCTCTTAGGCGTATAAAGATGCCATGACTTCGTTGGGAGTCCAAGTCAAGTTTTCGTCTCCATACAGACCTGAGCGTAATAGTGTTGTGGAACGAATGAACCAAGATTTAAAGCAGTCTTTGACAGCTAGAGTGATAGGCACTGGCAGGAACTGGCTGGCCCACCTCAATAGCGTGCAGCGTGCTCTAAATAATCTCCCTTGAAGGTCTCTGGGTGGGCGGACCCCATACGAAATGCTCTTTGGTATCAAGATGTTTGTCCCGGACCTTGATGGTCTAGACCAGGCGGCTGTTGCTGCCTCCTTTGACGTAGATGAACATTGCAATGTTTTACAGAATCTACAAGAGACGAGAGACAGTCTTGCAAAGGAACATTTGCCCTCCACCTCGGATGATGCGTTGCAGATCCCGGTAGTTGGCTGGCTACCCCAAGTTGGAGCACTGGTTCGAGAGAAGATCGAAAACAAGAAAGAATTTGGTCCCTCTTATCGAGCTCCAGTTCCAGTGCTTGGTGTGAAGGGCACAAGAACAGTCATTTTACCACCACTTCCAGGTCGTATGGAAAACCGGTATATCTCCATTGACAATGTCAAGATACACAGAGTGGCCGATTCTTCTTAGTATGACACCGGCAGTCTCATCTCCTTCGTTTTTGAGAAATTCTGTTTTGGCCCTGGCTTCTGATCCAGTGCTTGATGTTGCCCTCGAGATGCCTGCAATTTCTAGTCCTTTATTGAGTACACTGCTTGTTACTCAACTTGATCAAACTGAATACACTTACCCAACTGACTTATCGATGCCTGATTTGCAAACTCTTTGCTACAGAATCCAGATTTTCATTTGACACTGATTCACAAACATCGAAGAAACCTTCGAAGGTCTCTGTTTTGGCTAAGTTGTTTAAAAAACATTTTTTGATTCCCCCCCTTGGACCTACATTTGGTTGGTGCATTTTCAATTTACCTTTTCATGTCAATTGGCTTTGTGGTGTATTTTTTTCGACTTGTCAATGGACACTATGTCGAGGAGAGAACATGCATTCGACATATCAATGGAACATTGGCTCCCCATTCCTCATCACACAGATTGAAGAGAGACTTGGCTTTTGTTAACATCACGGCTTGGCCTGTTTTAGATGGGATTGTATGGGATGCTGTTAGTTTTCAAATTCATGGGCCCACTGAGGTTATAAATGTCCCTAATGTGCTTAGCGTTTCTATGGGGAATGTAATTAAACAAAATGTACGTTCTGATGATTGGATGTTCAGGCCGTAGAAGCTTTGTTTTATGATTTGAAATATTATGCCGCCTTTGATGCTGAAGATTTGTATTTAGAATCTGCTAATTACGGTGATTTATATTGTTACCAACATTTTGGCAATCACTACCTGCATAAAGACAACAGACAAGAAATCAATATTCTTTTAGATGTACAAATCTGTGTAAAGAACAGACCGATTCACACAGGAGTGCATCATAAACCCACGGACAAGAACACTGCCCTATTAAACACAAGTTTTCATCCAAAAAGCTTGTTAAACAATCTTCCCTACTTCCAAATGCTTAGAGCAAAGCGAATATGTTCAGATGACTTCGCTCTACAAAAAAAATTCCGGATCATCAAAGAACAATATTCATCTAAAGGTTACCCGGAGAAGCTCTTGAACCAAGCTATTGCAAAGGCTAGTGAAAAAACAAGAAGCATCCTATTAGAGACAAGAAATAAACCTGAAGCCAACAGACAAGTTTTTGTTTCTAAATTCTCCACTAGTTCCAGGAAGATTAAGAGGATTATAAATCACCGTTGGGAGATTCTAGCTAATGAAAGCGATTTCAAGGATCTTTTCAAAGACAAACCCATATTCGCTTGCAGAAGATCTCGAAATCTTAAGGAAATTTTAATACCTAAACCAGTAGACTTAACGGCGAACTATAGGCACACTCAAATGCCAGAACTGTATCCACTGCAATAATGTTATTTGCAGTGACTGTATACAGAATCCCCAAACAGGGGAGACAATTAAAACAAAACATAATGCAGACTGCAACTCATCAAACCTGATCCATGCAATAAAATGCCCTTGCGGCCTTTTATACATAGGCAAGACAGAACGAAAAATTAAAACCAGAATTTCAGAACACAAAAGTACAATCCGTAATTGCAACATTCATAGTAGTCTAGCAGTACACTGGACCAAAAATCGCCATACAATAGCCCAGCTAAAATTTCAGGTGATAGAGTGCTCCTCGCTCTAGGGAGAGATTTAACCAAAACCCTTCTCCAAAGAGAAATTTATTGGACTAGAAGGTTGAACACCCAAGATCCCAAAGGGATTAATGACAAAATAGACTTAGGATGCTTTTTATAAATCACTGCCTAGTACGACGGCAGTACAGGCTATGGTTTAAATTATATATGACAGATTGATCTTAGGTCTAACCTCTAACAAGCATGTTTCAGTGTTCATTTAAAAATGCCCAGTTTTGTATCACATACATTTATCTAGATTTGTTGGTCAGCTTTAAATGTTTTCACTGTTTTCTAATCTTTTGCTTTCTTCCTTTTCACCACTAACATCACTTAAGAACTGGAACAATAGGGCATACAGTGTCCTTTGATCGTTTTGACTTTAGTGCCGACGTTATGAGAGCAGATCCTTCACGCTGCCTGACTCTATTTTTCACATCAGTTACCGCTTTCATCGGCATGATTTTTCTATCAGGAATGTTGTTTCATGCGACATTTTTGAATATTCGTAGCACATGACGTTATATGACTATGGCGCCCGTGAAAGGCTCTTTGTAGAGTCCGCTGTTTGTTTACCGGCCCTCGAGCCGGCAGTTGTGTGTTCAAGTCTGTCGGCTATTTCTACATATCCCGTAAGGTATCACGCATGAGTCGTGTTCTACCGAGGTGTTTTTGACTTCGCTGACAAAAAGAAGGGTGAACATTACTTCGTGGATCTCCAGTTAATCTTTGTCAGTAATATTGTCGTATGACTTTAGAGTCATTCAGTGTGATTGTAGTTTGTCGGTAGAACTTATTTTATTTATTTTGGCAGTCTGATGCTTCCACAAGAATAACTTTTTGGATCAGTGTAATCGCTAACAAAGGAGCAGCCCGAATTTCGAGATGGAACTCCTAGGTTAGTAGAGAGCTGAGTTTTGTAGTACTGTGTGGTTGATATTTTAACCATTGACGAACCAGGACAGGTATCAACATTTTATGTTCATTGTAGATCACTCCATTGATTTGCACGTTTTCAGGAGCGCTTTCAAAGTAAGATTATATCTAATCGCTAGTGGTTCAGTTTTCACAAGGCTCTTAGGTATAAAGTTTGGTGACACCAGGGGGACTCAAACGTGTTTTTTTTATTTATTCTTTGAAGTGTGCATCCAGCACTGAGAGCCCGTATTTTTCACATTTCACTTTTCAAATTTCTTGAATGTGGCCTTTCATTTATGAAGTGTGCGTTCAGCACCGAATACTCTTATTGATTTTATTTTCACTTCCCACTTTTCTAATTCCTTTTTAACAACACTTGGATCATCACTGGATATATACTTTTACCACTATGGGCATTTTCAGCATAATGCACAGAATGGCACTAGAGTGTTTTTAACACACATGTATATAAATATCGACTGCTTTATCAACATAAAGGTTCGAGGTAAATGAAAGTATGTATTATTTTTTTGAGTTGCAGATCAAGCCCCCGACAAAGGGCCGTTTGGGCCCAAAATGCATTGGGCAGTTCCACTAATAAGAATGTTTTCATTTAGATGTATATGTATTTCATGACTCCTACAAGGAAAATTTTGTGATGCAAACAAAATAAAGAGCAAAAGAATGTTCTGATGATGCGAATATTACATTGTGAAAATTATATTTAATGTGAATATTGAAAACGTTTATCACCAGCATATATTTCTAAGTTAAGATTTAAACCAACATAGGGTTAGGCAACAGTGTGCAGAGGCCAAGTGCAAACACTTGAAGTCAAGTTAGAGACTTTATCTAACCTCAAATTCCTCTCTGACCCTCCAGTGTTCCCCTTTCAGAGAAGTAAACTCCAAAGCCATTAACAAGAGCCCAAGTCTCTAAATCTGTATACTAGTTACAACCAATTTGCTATTGGGGCCTTGTGCTTGGGGGTGCAGATCACCTATAAGGTAACTGGCATCAGCGCACAAGAGTAGTGCCTATATAGGCTTCACATGTCACTTGCAGAATGTAACAGTGTAAAGTGCAACCACACAACACCACCTATTGGTATTAAAGCCTGGGGGATATTCAAAGGGTGAGGAATTGGAGGTTAGATAGTCTGTACCAGAAGGAGCGCTGTCCAAGGTAAGTCACTTGTTTTTTTTTAGCTTTATCTTTACCTCTAGCTGAAGTAAACCAAAATTCAAAGAACCTGCACTTTGACATGGCTAGTTGAATAGAATGCCACTACCTCACCTCTGGTACCTCTTTTTCATGTCAATTTGCTGTGTAGAAATAATCCTTTGTATAAGCATTGTTATTACCAAACCCCTTAGTTATTATGGGTATTGAAAAGGTAGCTAATCAAGCATTGAAAACGAATTACAAATAGTCAAAATGTACATATTAGAACTAGGTTGGTAATGAGGTGAGATGACCAGTCTATGAAATAGTCATGAAGATCTCATTTGATTGTAGATAAGCGATAGGAGCAATTATTCTGTTCAATTTGAGGCAAGGGAATCCGTAAATGGGAACAAAAAAGCCATTTGTATTGACAGTACTAGTTGAGATCAATCGCTCCAATCCGATGACTACAAGAATGGCAACCATGTTATGCTTCTAGGGCAGGCTAAATGTGGATTGCTTTGTAGGCAATAACTACTAGAGGAAAAAACATTTCCTATTGGTTCTGATGGCACGGAGTTAGTAGTATGCATGTTTGATAATGTGTTGTGGCACATTGAGTATGCGTATAACCATTTGACCTCACCCTGAAGAACATTAAGAAGATTAGGAAAGGATCGTGTTGCATCATCCTCATAGCCTCAACTTGGCCAAGTCTCTGTTGATTCATGGACTTATTACATCTTTTGGGAACATCTGACAACCATTTTGCCACAATCCCGAACATCCTTCAAATACAGGGCTTCGACTATCCAGCAGGAGATCCTGTGTCTCCCAAGTTTGGAATGGTTCCAGAACACAGCAAGTTAACAAACTTAAACATCCTGGTAGAGTGCTACCAAATCCTGACTTATTCCACTTTATCGCTAATAACAAAATATTAAATTATGTGGAGGTGATACTGTATTTTATGATTGACAAAAGAACTCCATCCAGTATCTGCACCAGACTTTGGCACTCTTTATCATCCTAGCCATGTTGAGGGTTAGGAATAGTTCTGGTGTGAGTAAATCTGTTGTTCATCTCAAGGTTTTGAAGATCTGATGGAGTGAGACACACTTTGCATAGGCTCATCAATAGTTTCGTAATGGCTTATTCAAGACCTTCCCACATGGCCTGGATGCGTCAAAACGGATCTTGAATTGTGGTTTTCATTTTGTGTACACCCTTGCTTGGTCTGTGGTTAAGTCTGTCTCACTATATTTATATGCTTGGATGCCAAGTGTACACTCATGAGTAATCCTTTTTACAAAGATTAAGCATTTGGAGAGAAGGCAGATTTCTCCTTGAAATTTTTCTAGAATTGAAGGGTTATGGCTCACACCTTAGCCTGGACCTTTCATGCACAGTAGTTTCAGAAAGGGTATTAGAAGTTGCAAGGTTACTTTAGGTTCTGCCCAGAGGCCATAGCATATGTGGCATGTGTGAATCCTCACTATCCTCTGTGAGCTGTGCTGCCTCAAAACCCCTTAGTTTCCCCCTCAAAACACCTTCTTCTGGTGGAAGGATAGCCCATTTGTCACTCACTGGGAGGTGACCATGGTGGCCCACTGACCTGCCGGGGCTAGTCCCTTTCTTTATTGCCCTTTCTTTATTGCTCTCCAGATCATCACGTTCCTCGAGAGCTTGCACGTATGACACAAATTCCTATTACTTTAAATTGTAGCCCTGACTGTACAGTAGATGAATTTTGTATGATTACTAGGACGCACTGTTTCAAAATCTACTAATGCCTCCTAGCTTATTGGTGACGACATGGAATGGAATGGAATGGAAAAGAACGTATATAGCCCAAAACTGCCACCCGAAGGGTATCCTGGCGCTTGGTTGAAATAACATCAAAGACAGCAGACTCAAGTGTCAATATCCGTAGCGCTAATAGGTGTTCCAAGGAACAATGTATAATGGTGCTCCCAAATATAAGGAGTTACAATAATCTAACCTGCTCAGTATTACACTTCTCACTACAAGCGGTTGAGTCTTCAGGGAGTAGGGGGAGGATTTTGAGCAGTACACGTAGCAGAGAAAGGCACACACTGGCAGTTTTGTCGGCTTGTATGTCCATCTGGAGGTTTTCATCAACCATAACTCCTAGATTGCGTACTACTTTAACCGGAACCAGAGTTTCATTCTCTGTAGTGAGTTTAAAATTATTGGCAGAGGTCGGGACACTCTGGTAGCTGGACAGTACACCACCTCAGTCTTTCCTCCGTTCAGCTGTAGGGAGTTTCTCATGAGCCAACTTGCAGTTTGAGACATACACTCCTGAAAGGTGTCCATGGACACCGCTTGCTTCCCCTCCAAGGAGAAAATCAGAGTGTTGTCTGCATAGTTGACCAGAGTCTACCCCCAAAGGACTTAATAAGGGGAAAGAGAGGGCGTAAATAGAAGTTGAACAAAATTGGGATTATTGCCGAGCCCTGTGGCACCCCGTGGTGTACTGGGGACATGTCCGAGATAAATGGTGTTCTAGATACAGCTTGTTGTCTTCCTGACAAGTATGATCGTAACCATTGCAAGGCTCGACCTTTGATCCCCACGCTTTCCAGTCTCTCAACCAGCATGGTCCTGCTCACCGTATCAAATGCGGCTGACATGTCCAGTAATACAAGGACCGAGGAGTTACCATGGTCAGCCCGCATTCGCAGGTTATCCGTTGCCGTGACCAACGCCGTCTCTGTCCCATGTCCTGGGCGAAAGCCAAATTGATCCCCATCCAGCAAGAGGTTGTCCCTGAGATGACTTGACAACCTTTTGCTGATAATTTTCTCCAGGATTTTAACCGGATAGGGTAATAGGGAGATGGGTCTGAAGTTTGCTCGATCAGTGGGGTCTAGGGATGGTGTTTTGTCAGCAAGGGTGTTACGACTGCTTGTTTCCAGATCTCAGGAACCACCCCTTCCTCCAGTGACTGACAGAAGATCTTCCATAGCCCGTGGAAGGTATCTTTACCCAGGGTCTTCCAGATCTTGTGGGGAAGCGGGATTACGGGGGAGCCTGACGCAACCCTTAGAGCTAGCTGGTTAAATAAATCCTCCGATGGGGCATGAAAGATGTCCAGTGAGTTGGTACTCTGGGAGAGGATGTCAGGCGCCAAGGCCAAGTCCTCTAGGGCATCAGATTGAAGTTTACCAACAATGTTGGTTATTTTATCCCTGAAAAAGGAAGCTATTTCGCCACAGAGTTCCTGTGATGCCACTACCTTATTGCTTACAGAGGCTGGGCTAGAAAGCTCCCTAATGATCTTAAAGAGGGCTTTGGTGCTATTAGGGGCTTGAAGAATGACTTCAGTATAATACTCTTTGGCCCTTGCAATCATTTCCTTATATTGGGTCTGAGCCCGTTTCAGTGCTTTTTTATCAGAGCCCCAGTAGGCCCCCCTCCATTTCCTCTCTGTTTTTTACAAGCTTCCCGTAGCTGCTTCAGTTCGACATTATACCAGGGAGCCGAGATTTTTTTTCCTAAGTTTTAAGCGTCTTACTGGGGCTACTACATCAAGAGTTTCCCCCACCGCCTTACAGTAGGTCTGATAGTTTCCCTCTACCGAAGAGGAAGAGGAGAATGACAGCTGATCCTGAAAGGGCATTTGGGCCATGTTTTTACCACCTTGTTCCATTCTCTGCCCTTCCTAAAAAGCGAAGACTGGTTGTTTTTATCCACTGAACAGGGCAGTTTGATTAGAAAGTGAATCAGGAAGTGGTCAGTCCAATTTTGAGGAACAATATCAACCACCTCCGTCTCGGCCTGATTCGCAAACAGGAGGTCCAGGGTATGTCCTCCAGTATGAGAAGGTTGCATTACCAGTTGTTGGAGCCTGAGATTCTCACAGGTATGCTTTAGGTCCCTTAGGTGGTTATCTAGGCTTCCATTATCCCATAGGTTAAAATCTCCCAGTATCAGCATGCGTGAGTGCGTTAAGCTCAGATTGATAAGAGTTGAGCAGGGCCTGGTACTGGGTGTCCGCCCCCGGGGGTCTATCGCAAAGTATGCCTGTGAGTAATCTAACTTTGGTTTCCTGGAGAGAGAAACCCAATCTTTCAATCCCCGCAACCTCATCAGTCTGCAGAGGTGCAGAGTCCCATTCCTCCTTAAAGATTACCCCAACCCCCCCTCCTCTTCCTGCGGTCCGCGGCTTATGAAATATTTTATAACCAGCAGGGCAAGCAAGACCCAAGTGCACCCCTGACTCTGAGGTGGTCCAGGTTTCAGTTAGAAAGAGAGCATCCAGCTTCATAATTTCCAACAGAGAGGAGACCTCGTGGTAATGTTTGTTCAAAGATCTACAATTGATCAAACCACACTTGAATGTATTCTTACATTGGTCCATGCCAGTGGGTGGGTGGGGAGCCCTTTCCCTCTTACCTAAAGAGAGAAGTTGTTCCCTGGTGTATTCTATTCTTTCCTGGTGGGTGCTGCGGTGGGCAGCATGGCAGGCACTGTGCGCGGCCGGCGCGCAGACGGGCTTGCGGAGGCGCGCCATTGGCGCGCCCGCTGCGCGCTTGCATTGCCAGCTCTTAAGTAGGCAAGCAGGTGCCTGACCGCTAGAACACAGCCCCTGACATTTGGCCAAGCCCAATTCCCTCACCCAAGATGGCGCTCACGAAAAAACGCCCGCTACTCTGTTCCCACTAAAGCAGTGGGATGTGGGAATTCAATTTCAATGTGCAGGTAAGAGTAAACAGCTCACAAAACAAAGGGCAATATGTAAATCTTCGAAACAATTTCGCAATTGTGGATATAAATTTTTACAGCAAGTGACACGAGTACAATAGATAAAAATTAGCAAGCAGGTACACTCCGCGCAGAGCGCACTAAATAGTAAATACATAACCCAACTACCTTTGTAGTGAAACTTGTGGTTGTATGACGGAACTACGCACGTGATTATATCGCATGCCATAACGCGATCTTTACCACGCATGCCTTTACCACGCATGCCTTTACCACGCATGGATTGGTAAATGCATATGTGTGGTAATGATTACACTCCAGCACTGCAAACGACCCGACCCGCCCTACAACCGACCCCCAAACTAAAAACTGCCCTAAAATCCAGTCCCCAGCCCTAAAAACTACCCACCCCTAAAAACAACTTCCTCCCCCCGCCCTTAAACCCAGCCACCAAGCCGTGTACTACTAATGCGCCTTTTGCACGCATGCCTTTACAATGAACTGGGGGGCTCTATTATTGTTGGTTTCACCCAGGGTCCCTCAGACACTAAAATGGTGGAATACACCGAACACACAAAGGAAAGAACCTTTAAGGACCCAATCCCACAAGTGACAATCGCTACATATGCACCACCCATGGGTTGAGGTGTTCACATGAAGGACATTACAGTAAAGGGTCAGTGGTCCACACATCAACAAACGTTCCACATCAATTTCTAGAGCTGCTAGCCATACAAATGGCTCTCAAATACTTTCTACCCATAATAGCTCTGAAGAATATCTTTTTACGCACAGAAAATATAACAGCAATTTACTACATCCAGATAAAGGGAGGGTCCCATTCATTACAGCTGTCTCAACTAGCGCGACTCATATGGAAAAGGGCCATTAGTCACAAATAGATACCAGGAGTGGACAGCTCACACGCGAACTTACGTAGCAGGACACAACAAGTCTACAAATGGGAAGTCCACTCTCATACTTCCAGCAGTGGGGAACACTGACAATAGATCTCTTTCCACCACAGAAAACGCAAAATGCGAAAAATGTCCATCCAGGCACCCACAGCCACAGTACTCTTTTTCCACGGCACAGGAGGAGACTGCTGCAGGGGTGTCCTTAGGCGTTTGGTTTTCCCTTATCATAGCATACGTGGTTGAGGGGTCCTGCGTGCAGAGAATGCAGGCGACATCTGAGAGTCCAGAAGCTGTGAAACCACAATGGACTCGAGCTCTGGAGGACTTTTTTGACACCAGTAGCCCACTTCAACTTGGGTTTTTGGGAGTTTCTTCAGAACAGGTCTGCTGTAAATAGTTGCTCTTGAGTCTTTTTCGACTGCAGGCAGTCCTCCCAGGTTTCTGGAGTCAACAGCTGCAGGACGAGTTGACTTTGGTTCATTTTTCGACGATGGGAGTCCCCTAAATTCTGAATTTAAGGGTATTAGGCGAGTGTAGGGTTAATAGCCAATGGGCTACTGACCCTTTGGGTCAGTACCCCCCCTGTATGACCTCTTCCTGTGGGAATTGGGCATAACCCAGAAGCACGCCCGTCTGCGACCGGACGCGCCCTGCGCCAGACACGCTGCACGTTTTGGCTGCGAACAAGGACGTGTGACATACTCTAGGGAATAACTGTTGGATCTAGGTAAGAGGGAATATAAAAACCTTATTCACCCGCTGTTCACAAAGAACTATGCGAGTAAAGCCCTTCCCTGCGGTCTGATCAATAGTCTGTCGCTAGTCAAACACCATGTGGAGGTATCAGTTTTGATTGAGGACCTGAACTTGGGCGCACTGTTTTTAACAGATACGTGGATTAGCGCTGAGGCCGTGGTAGAAGTAGGTCTTGTCTGTCCTGCTGGCTATAAAGTCCTGCACAACCTGAGAATAGCGGGTAGAGGAGGAGGGGTGGGAGTGATTTTTAAGGAAGATTTGAACTTTGTACCCTTAAAGATTGATGAGGTTGCTGGGATAGAACTCCTGGGCTTCGCCCTACAGGAACTCGGAGGTAGCCTGCTCACAGGAATGGTATGCTATAGACCCCCAGGGTGTGCCACTCAATACCAATCATTTTTAGATACCATCACTAATCTAAAATTAGCACGCTCTAGACCGATCATACTGGGAGATTTTAATCTTTGGGAGAGTGGGAGTCTGAGCAGCCATTTGAGAGATTTGAATCACACCTGCGCGAATCTCAGCCTTCAACAATTGGTAAAACACCCTACCCATCAGGGAGGACACACTCTTGACTTGGTGTTCGCCAGTCAACACGAAACTGAAGTACTAAATATAATACCACAACATTTTAATATTATGCTACCTTGTCCAGTGGATAACTCTAAACGCTCAGCGACCTACCGGAGAGGAAGGGAGTGGGCGAAATTAGGAAAGAATAGTGTCCATCCAACCCTCCTTAATGTAAATTGATTTGCCCCTACCTCTACAGTAGACGAGAATTACACCATCTACTATAAATATATAACTGATGCTTTGGATCAGTTAATTCCGGTAAAGAAGCTAAAAAAATAGAGAAAAAATCACAGCACCCTGGTATAACGATGAACTGAAACAGTTATGCCTAATATGCAAGAAGGCAGAGAGGAAATGGAGAAGGAAGTACCTAGAGCTGGATAAGCAAGAACTGAGAGCGCAGATTAAATATAAGGAGCTTATTTTAGAGTGCAAGGCTAATTTCTATGCTAACTCTATTTCACAAGCATCTAATGGTACTAAAGCACTCTTTAAGATTGTTAAAGACCTTTCTGCCCCAACTTGCTTGAGTAATAAAGTGGTGGCATCGCAGAAACTGTGCGATGAGATTGCCTACCATTTTACTGACAAAGTGGCTAAAATTGTCGGTGCTTTCCAAGCCAACGATAACGGGGACCAGGACAATTCTATACAGGCGGTGGATGGGGATCTGCGGCAGCTAACCACTTTGGATAGCTTTCAGATTTTTACCGACCTCTCTTTTAACATCTTGGCACATAGTGTGTCCTCAGGCTCTCCCCTTGACCCCTTGACCCACAAAGCCTAGAAGACCTTCGGCCAAACAACCTTTTCTTAGCTGCCTATTAAGGAAAGGGCTCACTTTAAATCACTCTGTTTGGTGCTCAGAGCGGTACACGATCTGGGCCCAGTCCCACTACAGGAAAAGTTTATCTGGTACCTCCCCAAGAGGCAGCTCCGCTCCCCCAGTGCAAGTCTGCAGGTAATTCCTAGATTCAAACGTTCTAGGATGGGGGGAGGGCCTTTAGCGTGGCTGCTGCTCATCTTTGGAATGAACTACCTCAGAGCTTTAGGCAAATCGACTCTCTGAGTTTATAAAGAGCCTCAAGACCTGGCTCTTCCCCAAGGCGTGATCCCTCCTCCTTCAGTTTCTTTGGATCATCCGCATGCCGGTTATTTCTTTTAGTCTGAGCGCCAGGATACCCGTAGGGTGGCGGTTTGCGCTTTATAAGAATATTTTACATTTACAACCCTGTCCAGGAATTCCTAAGTTTGCAAACACAAAGATGGCTACTTCTGAAAAACCGTGTCCACCTCATTGTGGCACACCTACCTGAATAGCTAATTATCCCACCTGTCTACGTGCCAAGGGGGCCCTGGACAAAAGTTGGGCAGCTTCCTCTCCTGTGAGGTGAGCCAGACTCTCTCATTCCAAATATCTTGGAAGCACTTTGAAGCTTGCTGGCCCGGCTAGGCTAATCAGCAGGGGTTGTTATAGCCTCTTCCCAGGCAGGCTTTTGTTCTAGGCCTCCTGAGAGCAGAGGCTCTCACCTTAGGAGGTCAGAACAGTATCTCAGGTGGCAGGCTGGCAGATAGCAGTCAGGGAGCACACCTGAGGCTGGTAGGTTTTCCAGGGGCACATCTAAGGTGCCCTTTGGGTGCATATATTGGTAAATCTATCACTGGAATCTGTGTGGGTTTACCAACATGAGATGTTTGATACCAAACTTTTATTTTCAGTGAAGCCATCATGTAGATGGTGAACTTGTTTTCACCATAGTCAAGCACATGTTTTAAAATGGCTTACTTATCCACTTGCACTGGCAGAAATAGGACTTACCAGCACAGGGGCTTATCTGCTAATATTCAGCACCATGCCTTAAGGCTGTCAGGCTTGCTGTAGAGGTGACTTACACATATCAAATGCAGAGTTAGAAGAACATGGCACACAGGAATGTTTAACAATTCATGATTTCACTTTTGTTTGCACCAAGGCACGCAGCCTGCAATGGCAGCTTTACATGTGCCTGGTAAGGGGTCCCTTAGGGTGGCACAGTTTGTGCTGCTGCCCTTGGGGACCCTCTTTAGTACCTCAGTTCCTAGGTAGCAAGGGTACCATTTACTAGGGACATACAGGAGGTGCTAAATGTTTTTCAAGTTGGGGGAAACAGTTGTACAGGAACGGAGTACCTGGTCAGCAGGACCCCAGTACACTTCAGTCAAAGTTGCATTAAATACCAGGCCAAAAGTGAGATGCTGTACTGCAATAGGAACCCAGCTCCCTAAACGTAATATCTGTTATACCAGCAATACAAGTTTTCAATGGGTGACGAGTAGTTCCACCATGTACAACTTCTGTTCCATCATGTAACCTAAACATTGTGTTAACAAGATTGATGTCCCCACCCTTTGAACCCATGCATAAATGCAATTTGCAGTTTCCTACATGGAAAGTGGCTTTCCTCTTTGTAGATATATTGCTAAGATGTTAGTGAAGTACATGCACTAACTATTGCGGAACCTTATTTCCAAGTTTTCAAAGACAAAATTCAACTCTGCACAGACCCAAAGTTTCTGCCAAATGGAGTTGAACCGTTTCACTTAAATTATGCACTAGATCTACCGGTTTTCTTCCCAACACCAGAGACCGTTTCAGAAAGGGTACTACGTAAACTTGATGTCATGTACTAGGTGGAAGGAAACAAAACCTTTCGAAAAACCCAACTATTTATTGCTTTTCCAAACCCAAGGACCTTTCCTTGGGTTTGGAAAAGCAATAAATAGTTGGGTTTTTCATGCCATCTCAAAGGCAGGAACCGCAAGATGGATTGGTAAATACATCCAAATTTGCTACATAAAAGAGTACTACCCAGAATGCAATGGTCTCATTTTACAAGGACAAAGGGAGCATCAATGGCCTTCCTAGGAAATATTCCGCTAACGTACATTTGTAAAGCAGCTACATGGACAAACCCACACACTTTTACTAAACACTTCTGTGTGGATGTACAAGCCAGAAAACAATCTCTTGTGGGACAAACAGTTCTACACACATTATTTCAAGCAACTACACCATGTGATGCCTAAAGCCACCGCAGGAGTAGTACTGCTTTACAGTCGATTCATAGCATGTGTATCTTCAGCCAACAGATGCTACAAATGGAGCATGTTACTTACCCTGTAAGCATCTATTTGTAGCACAAAGTGCTGCAGATTCACATGCACCCTCCTTTCTCCCTAGCAGGTATTAGATGGTATCAAATATACACAAATTTCAAGCATGTTCCAAAGCAAATGCAAACCTAACAGACTATATCCTCACTCCCCGCATGAAAAGGAAAAACATGACAATCTAACAAAGGAGCTGTTGAACATGCTAATTACCTCGGAGGAAGAGATAAAATTCGCACAACGTCGACCATAAAAGACCTCCTCCAGAAAAACAAATTGTAGAGTCCGGGGCCCAGCACTAGATGGGGAGGGGTGTGCATAGCATGTGAATCTGTAGCACTATACGCTACTAATAGATTATTACAGTGTAAGTAACTTACTCCTTATGAAGCACTACTGCCTTGACATGCACATTTGGTTCGGGTGGACTTTGTGGTTTGAGTCCACCATACATACACTCCACCTTTGAAGGTACTGCTTTGGTATCTATTTTAAGGTGAAGAAACTGCAGTTAGAAGTATCCATCAGAAGAACAAGTTGCTTTTCTTTATTAACTCTTTTTGGTGGATACCTTATCTTACAGTGAATTCCTCAACAACAACCCACTTCCCCTTTCTGTGGAATGGACTCATTTCTCCATTTTAAAAAGGTTCCAATTTAGAGATCTGCATACTGTTGATTTGATCAGCCAGTTGCCCCATGTCTGACGTTGGATACTGTACTGCAGATTCCAGGCTTCCCTCAACCGTCCTGTTCTGTAAGGTGGTCACTTTTTAACATATAAAAAGTTTGAGGGTGCAGAAAAGAAGAAACTTTCAGAGTGTCGGGGTAACTTTTAAATGTGCACGATGCCACTTGTTAGTGCATGGGAGCACTACTGCACAACTCTCAACAACAAGTCTGGCACCTGGATAATATTCTAAAGTGAGGAATCTGCGTTCGTTTCCTCTTGAAAGAGCTTTATCGAAGATATATGTAACTTGATCTCTCCTCAGATTCCTGATATTTGACTGATTAGTTAAAGTAAGCTTTCTTGGGTTGCGTCATGAAGTTGAACTGCATCCTCTAAGTGTTTTAAAGAAAAGTACTCTTCTGAAAAACAGGTCTTATAATGGCCTTCACTTCCATTACCTGTTTGCTTGAAGGGATCAAGAGTACCCTACCCAAGAGTTCTATTTTCAGCTACTTAAGAGTGGGCAGTGATCAGCATTAAACTGTTTTATTCGATATTGAATTTTACTATTTTTGGTGTCTTGTAGTTATTCGCCTTGATGGTGAATGCTTTGACGTTCAAAAAATAGGTGTTTCCTTAATCATTAATTGATTTGACTTGGAGTGTCAGTCGTCAAGGCAACCATTGAAATGGGCTTGGTTTCTTTATCTTTGATAACTTCATTGTCATACCCATCTACATTGATGGGAGTGGACTGGCAGCCTTACAAAATGTGTTGTGATGCATTGCAGTAATTGTTGTGGCAACAATTGGATGTATTAACACCTTAGGAGCTTCGTAAATAAACCTCCCCAGTGCTGCGCTGTCCATTATCCAGTGCTGAACTGGACGTCCAGCGGTCGCACGCAGCACTGGGGAGGTAGTGCCCGTGACGACCGTTGGCCGACGGCAGCACTTAAAGGGTTAAAAACCCTAGAAAATACTGATTATGTACACAATACCAATAAGTGAATCGGCTATCAGAGTATCTTCTGCAGGCTTTTTACTAAAGTCATTGGTTTGCATTAGCCCATCATCTCATATCCACATGTGCAGCCCAATTCATTTTCTGCTGATAGGCAATTAAGAACACAACGGTGATCAGCGGGATGCACTGTTTTGTGCTAAATATTCACATTACTCTTGTTTACAGCCCTACACAAGTTGTTGCTCATGCAGTGACAAGAATTTGGATTGAATTTACTTTTGCATTTGTCATTATTGTTCTCTTTGAAAGGTTTCACAGGGTTACTGTAGACTAGCCCCCAATTTCATGACATATGTTCAGTTAAATGAAGATAAATGCACATTGCTACAAATTCGGGAATTTTGATTCTATATCATGTGCCTGTTTGGTAAAAAATGTTTAAGCATTACGCTTCTGTTAATTGGTTTAACCTTTTTTTTTTATCAGCCTCAACTGCTTCAGCCCAGATATCCAGTTCTTCTGCTTCAGTGCCTACGTCCACAGTCAGCATTTCTACAGCAGCTCCTTCTACCACCTCTGGACAGACTTTACATCAGTCTCACCCACAGACCTTACCTCCCACAGTGACTCATGCAATTCATCAACCAACTGCGTCCATGGCAGCTTTTCCACCAGTCATGGTGCCTCCATTTCGTGTTCCGCTTCCTGGGATGCCTATTCCACTGCCAGGTAATGTTATAATTTTTTTGCTTGACCCACTAGTAGCATGTTTTATAAATGGCATTTCCTGTTATCCTCTAAATGGCATACAGACTTGAGTTCTGCATGTTCAAGCATTGATATTCAGTGGAGAGGTCTGTCCCACCCATATAGTCTGTCTGCATTGCTATACTGTCGTAGCGCTAACTCCACATGGTCTTCTAGGAAATACCAAGTAGCCTGCTTCAGTTAGTATTTTTTCTGTATGAATAATTAAAAGCTTACAGTTAACAGTACCTAGAAAGTCTGAGTTCCTTCTCGATAAGCCATAACATGTAGCTTATCTGTTCCACCTTTCTTCCAAGCCTTCCTTGGGTAAGGGACCCACCTATTTTGAGTTTCTAGATCATTTGGTGATGCCACAAGGGGTGAAAGCAATATTCAATTCAATCTTTATTCGGTTAAAAAAACCTTATAAGATACAATACATATAATTAATAAAATACAAGCGGATACAAAATCACAGTTAAATTTGGGTACAGTTAGCAGCACGCTTTTTCATATAGCAAATAATACAAAGTATGTAATTACATTTCCCTGGGGTTTCTTAATTGGAAGACAATTCATCATAGTCAGCTTGCCTCATCCAACGAGATCACATAGTAAATATACAAAATAAAACAAAATATTTTCTATATAAAACAAGCACCAGGATCACTAAAAACAAGCAACACTTTAACATTTAGCAAACAATATCATGTTAAACTGACCAGTTCATTTTACCTCTGCACCTAACTTATACATTCAATTCTAGCCAGCGATAGTGCAGTACAAAGGTAGATAAAATTAGATTTTAAGACCTTTTCTCTTTCTAATCAAGGCTACACATAATAGGAAACGGCTCAGACTGAACACTATCGGTTGAGAGGTATCTCCCTTAAAAATTCTAAGCCCAACCCCAATATGGCGAAGGCCTAACATTTTGCATATGGGCGTTAACCATTTTTTCCTTGCGTTAAGATATGCAGGACATATAAATAAAACATGGGATTCATCCTCTTTCAACCCCATTTCACAAAGCTCACATACAACTGAATCAGTATTCCTATTTGCACCCTTATTACAGTGCCATTTGATTGTCCTATCCCTCGTTTGCAAAATGCTGTACCGGAATTTTAGATATAGACTTTTAGCCAACGGGGGGTAAATTTCATCCATAAGGGGCTCTAGTTGCATATTCATTTTTACTTCAAAAAATTTTGAAGTCAGAGTTCCTATATTGGGGTTGGCTAACACTGAATCGCTAATAAACTCCCAGTACCTTTGTTTCAGAAGCTTTTTTGAGCTATTAGTGAGCGAATCTGGGTCTGACCAAAAATTACTCAGCCCCAGTTTTCCAAACCATTTTTCGACGTACACTAACCATGGCAAACGGGGGATATTTTTTATAGCCATTATCGCTTTCAGTGCTTCTCTGTAGTCTACCAGCTCCTCTGTAGACCACAGACGAACCCAGTAAAGCAACGGGCGAAGAGAAGCATAATCATCTGTGCGTCGAAAATTGAGGTCCCACAGTACGGGGGTCAATGGTGTGGAACCAGGTACACCTAGGAGCTGTCTGATGAAGGAATTCTCGCGTACTAAAAAGGTATCCTTCAGTGCATAACCCCAAAGATCCGCTCCATAGAGGGACGATGATTGTGCTTTACATTTAAATAATTCAATTGCCGGTGAAACTGATTTAAAATGACTATTCTTGTGCTTTTTTAGAATCGGGAACTGGTTTTGAGTCAACCTCAGTTTTGCATTTTCTAGTTGAGTTTTCCATGATATTTTGCTATCTAAAATAATGCCAAGGTATTTAAAATTAGGGACTTCTTCAATAATTTCATCATTTATTTTAAAAACTTTGTTATAACCTTTGAGGGTTGATTGTCATGACCTTTGTTTTTGAGGAATTAATTTCCAATTTCCTGTCATGACAATACAAACTAAATTTATATAAAAGGTTCTGAAGTCCTCTGGGTGTCTGAGAAATTAAAATCGTGTCGTCTGCAAATAACAGTGCCGGAACGGCTTCACCACACAGTTTGGGAGAGTCATGCTCGCAGCCCAAAAGGGTGTCAGGAATATCGTTAACATAAAGGGAGAATAGGGTAGCTGCCATTACACACCATTGCCTAACCCCTTTGGATATTTTTATTTTCTCACTTAGCTCCCCATTTGGTCCCCATCTGACTCGTACATAATTATTCTCATGCAGTCTAATTAGTAACTGTAGAATGTTTCCGGGCACGCCCATATTATTTAGTGTCTTCCATATGTCTGCCCTTGGAACCATATCAAAGGCTGCTTTCAAGTCGACGAAAGCCACATATATGTGGTAGCTCCTTATAAAAGTATATTTCCAGACTAAACATAAAAATCTAAAAACCTGGTCCACTGTGCTTATTTTTGGTCTAAAACCAGCCTGGTACTTCGTAAAAATAGAATGGTCATCGATCCATAAGGCAAGACGACTAAGAAGTTGGCGGGCAACATTTTTTGTAACACGTCAATCAAACTGATAGGACGGTAAAAAGCAATATTATAAAACCTACCCAGTGCCTCTTGATGCCATCCACCTCGCTGGCTTGTATGTCTGCCGTTTCTTAGTTCCCTGCTGTTCCCTGCTCTTGCGTGAGTGGTAGGAGTGTCAACACGTCTGCTCTTATAACCTCTTGGTTCTGATGGATACTTCTAACTGCAGATTCCTCACCTTTTCCATTCGCCCTGGAGTCACACTGGATCTGGAAATGGCTAGCAAATAATCCCGAGAGCTGTTAAGTGGGGCTATACGCGCCACATTCCCCTCCGAAAGTGATGGTGTGGCTTCGTATATAGGTGCCACCCCTTCATACTGATATCCTTTTCCCCATGCATCTTGACGTGGATCCAGGGCTCTGCTCCTGAACTTTGTTGGCAGATGTCAATTATGGACCCCCATTATGTCTGGATTTGTCTTGGGATCAAGCATGTTTCAAAGTGGTGTGGCAAATGCTCCCTGATGCTTCAGGGAGGGGGAGGTGAAGTTGTACTTTGCCGCACACAGCGGTCCTGCTTCAAATCGCTTGCCAGTTCCCACTCCAGGTCTCTGTCCTCGGGTAAGCCTTAGATGTCCAATAAATAAATCTCTGTGTACACACAAGACATCTAGAAGGAAATCCTCCCTCTGTTGCTTCTGCTCTATGGAGGATTTGCGAGGTTGGCACTCTATAGGCCTGACTCTGCATCAGTTGTTCGACTCCAACTCTCATTCCATTGCTGGAGTTGGTGCATTCTGAATTTTCTTGGCCATCCTAGACTCCACAGCAGGTACAGACCTTCAAAGAGGCAATATAGATGCTTTTCTGGCCAATTTAAGGATCTCCATGGAGTGCTTTTGGGTCTCCTGGATTAGTCATGCCCCTGATCAGACTTTTGCCTCTGGGTCCTGCCGTGGTGCCTACTGACCCAGTTAGATCTTTGTGTGACCTTCACCTGCAGTTGGCTGCTTAGTCTTTGATATTATCTGCAATACATTTTATATATTCGTTTTATGATTGTAACATTTTGGATTGAAAAAGAATGTTGGATTTTACTTGGTTTGGAAAATGTTTTATGTTTGTTTAGTATGATTTGTCCCTATGCCCATGCTTGATCTGGCGCCTTAATCAGCTGTTTCTTGGCCAGTGTTTCATTATGAGATTTATAGAAGACAAAACTATTGGCAAGGCCTCTGTGCCAGTGTCTTTGGCTGCTTAAGGCCTTACTTTAATTCCATTCAAAACTTTCAGAATGTTCTACATGACGGACAATGAGGAGAAGGGTGCACATTTTATTACTCCCTCACCACACTGATGATGGTCTGGACTTATACTTCCAAAATAGCACTTCTCCAGAGGTGAAAGTTTACTTCTTTTGGGCCTACCGCCGAGAGAAAAATATCTGTCTGTTGTAGTATGTTGATCTGCAGAAATTGGAACTGTAGTAGCCATATGTGGAAACTTAAGGCTAAAATCTTTGTAAGGAAATGTTGCTGCCTGGCACCTCCGCTCCAGAGCCTGTGCTACCTTTCATTGAGGAATTGACAGACACTGCCTGTGGCATGGTCAAAGTCTTGTTTAATTCCATTAGAAAGTTACTCTATCGCTAGGAACCATAGCCCTGCTTCGGATGACCCAGCCTTCTTGCCTCGTCACCCAACACCTGAAATATTTGTTGTGCAAGCTTCAGCTAACTAAGTCGATCTGAACGCTTAGCCTACTGACCTCCATGATGGAGAGTTGAAGCACATTGATGTGCTTGGCAAGAGTGTTCTCCATCAGTTTGGCATTTTAGTCTTTGAATGTGGTCTTCCTCTTGGTCAGATAAAGTCATGCCACCAGGGCGTGGTGAGCCAGCTCATACCCGTCCTCCCTGAAAGGTTTCGAAATCCCTTAATGCAAATTTCCTACAAAGGACATGATGCAGCCAAATATATTTTGCAGACAGGGCTGGTCACCACAGATAGTGTAGGTATGTAATCACTTCTGGATGTATGCCATGATTTTCTCTGGGCCTATATCCAGAAACAGTGGTTCCTGTGGAAAAATATATAACTAATAGACAATGCTAATGTGCACAATGGCCATCAAAAGGGGTAATGAGGATGTCAAAAGGAGAAGCAAGACCATATACAACCAAATTCTTATCAATTCAAAATTATATACATAAATCATCACATTTATATCCCAAAAAACTGCATAGTGTCCCCAAGTGAACATGGAACGTACAAAACAGTGCGTAACATTTTGTGACATGGAGACATGTTTTCAATAATAATCAAATGTCGACCATCACATTCATACATAATAAGCACAGCCTTCTAATATGATAGTAGAGACTGGTAAATGGTTCGCTTTTAAATATGGTCTATATTGTTTTGTAGGTTCCATGTTCGCTTGGGGACACTATGCACTTTTTTTGGATATAACTGTGATGATTTATGTATATAAACATTTTGAATTGATAAGAATTACGTTGTATATGGTCTTGCTTCTCCTTATGACATCCTCATTATTCCTTTTGATTGTCATTTGCACATTAGCATTGTCTATAACTTATATATTTTTCCTACAGGAACCACTGTTTCTTGTTATAGATTACGTACCCTGGTTCCATGTGAGTAGGTTGTCCCGTGTTTCCTTTACATGATTTTCTCTGGGGGCATGCAGGCATCCTTCATGATGGATATACCCATTTCGCCATATTTTAAAAGAATTTTAAGTATCACTCACCATTAATGTGCACTGTATTGTTGGAAAGCTTTAATTGAACTGTACCTCGCCCCGTTCCACCGCGGCTGACTGTGCCGTTTGCGTGGAGGGCGAGGCGCCATCTTGGATCGGGCTGGACCGGAGCTAGCGGTCTAGCTCTTCTGGGGAGGCAGGGCTTAAAACAACTGAAAGTCCAGGGCCCTCCGAGGACTCTCAGGTTGGTGGCAGCTCCTGAGGTTCGCTGCGGGAACTGATCGCAATATTTAGCGCTACATCGCGCACAATACTCTGTGGAAAGTTTGACAGCGCGGGCATGATTTAGATGTCGTTGCTGTTTCGCCATATTTTAAAAGAATTTTAAGTATCACTCACCATTAATGTGCACTGTATTGTTGGAAAGCTTTAATTGAACTGTACCTCGCCCTGTTCCACCGCGGCTGACTGTGCCGTTTGCGTGGAGGGCGAGGCGCCATCTTGGATCGGGCTGGACCGGAGCTAGCGGTCTAGCTCTTCTGGGGAGGCAGGGCTTAAAACGCAATGTGTATCCGGGAGCGCAGCGGGCGCGATGATGGCGCGCCTAAGGTAAGCCCATCTGCGCCCGTCCGCGGCCAGCTGGGGCCAGGGGCCATATCCTATGGGCAAAAACATACTTATTCCTTTAATCTACTTAATTTAAGACCTCCCGAACACCTCTGCCCTGCCTTACCCGTGCACGTATTAAAACGTACCTCCTTATACGGCATCTCAAAAATCAAATATACAGTCTCCAATCCCAGCCCCAACCTATGCTCACACACTGCTATTCAGCTACCTTCGAAACCACAGATTAAACTCCGCTGCATCTATTTGAACACGCTCTCCATGGCCAAACACCAAGTAGATATTTTTCTATTACTGACATCTGAGAAACCTGATATTGTGTTTTTAACTGAGACCTGGTGTGAGAAGTTGGCCTGATATGCAGTGCTCACTATTCTAGTGATCACTATGTATCAGTCCAAACAACCCTTATTGATGATTGGTTGTAAGTCAACCTTATAGACCAGCTATCCTAGTAGCATGGATACGAGCAGTCTAAGGCTAAGACTCTAGAGGGCGTGTTAAGCCAGCTGTTTTACCATCACATTACCCCTTAACACCCAGTGAAAGGACACCACACAAGTTGTTATGAAAATAAACAGTGTATTTATTTATAACAAGACTACCCTGGCTCTTTATGAGACAGGGAGCTAAGCACACAACAAAACTCTTATAAAAATACTTAAGTTAGCACAATTTACACAAATGCCCGAGGGGCACGAAAAACCATATACTACACAAGTGGAATGCGAATTACTAGCAGGTAAGTAACGATTCTCAGAGGCTTTAGAAACGCTAGGCCTACAATACTGAACACTCAGGTTAGGAGCAGGAGGCCTAGGGGCGCCACGTGCAGAGTGGGAACTCTCACGCGCAAGGCGGGAAAAAGCCTATGGAAGCTAGTATTCACAAAGTTAGTGTTCTCGGGCGAACCCGACTAGGTAGGTCAAAAACGAAAGTGGATCTGGACCCTTGGATAGTGAGGCTATGCTGAGGCACCGAAATGCCGAAGTTACCTAGCCCAGGGGCTGCAGCTGCATAGGTCTGAAAAGACGTCGGGATTCTTCGTTGACGAACCAGGAGCCTGAAGGAAAGGAGTTGCTGGCAGGCGACCAGTGAAGATTGTTCGGGTGATCCAAGCCTGGATCGAAGATAGATGACACCTGAAAGCAGAGGGGACCAAGTTCGTGACTACTAGCCAGTAGTCAGGTGGCACCAGGAGGGCACAGGATGGTAGTCACCTCGACTAGGTGAGTGGGCGACGCTGGGCTCTGTAGTCTCACGGACCAGGAGGCGTTGTCGGCGACCAGGATGGAGGTACAAGCTGTCCCACGATGGATGATGCTCTCGACGTCGCTGGACCCAGGATTGGGGCAACAAGTCTTGGCAAATTCAAGCCCACGCGGTGGACCTAAAATGGCGTCTGGAGTGGACCATGAGGGTCCGGGGTGCTCCTCTCTTGGAAGGGAGCAAGGGCCAGTCTGGAGCAACCAGACCAGCAACAGTGATGTCGTCGGGCGTTGGTAAGAAGGCCACAAGCCAGCGGGCTAGTAGCCAAACAACGCGGTGAGCAGCAAAAAGCAGAAGGGCCCCACGCAGATCGTGGAGATGCTGGGAGGCTGAACTTCGGTGCTGGAGCTGCTCAGGGTCGGGGCTTCTCGGACCCCAAAGCACTCACCAGAGGATCCCTCGGCGGTCGTGCTGGGAAGAAGTCGTGCAGTCTTGAAGATGGCCGGTCCCTCGAGGTCTCGTCGCACCCACGGTTCTCAGCTTGGCTGTAGAGGTGGGTAGAGGTCAGAGGTGCCAGGGAAGCCGGTTCTCGTCGAGCTGGGCAGTCAGATTCCGGAGGAAGGACTTACAGCAGACCGCAGTGTTCTTAAGATGGTGCCTGCGGATGCAGGGTGACTACTCCTTAGTCACAAGGGAGAATCTTGAAGAAGAAATCTTGATGTCCTTTCGTAGAAAGTCGTGTCTTGATTCCAAAGATGATCTAATTTGGAAGGGGGCCTGCTCCTACCTTTATCTTGGAAAAGGGGGCTGGCACGCGACTAAGTCCTGCCCTATGGGTGGGACCAGGAGGGGGGTGGTTACACCCCTCTCCTTTGGCGGGCTTTCCCCAGGCCAGGGGCTGGAGTGCCCCTGGAACTGGTTTCAGCCGGCCTATGCACAGTGAGCACTGGGGTGCCACTTGCAGTCACCTTCCTCTGAAGCCCTGCCTACCTAGAATACACAAAACCCTGTCTGGGACGGTGCTGGCACTGCCCCTGGCAGGAAACCCTTTGTCCTTGCCTCCTGTGCTGGGAGGACTCCCAGCAGCAGGAGGGCAGACTTGTGTCTCGGTGGCAGCATCCATCTTGTGGAGCTGAGGCTATGTCTGACTTTAACCGGGGTTACAGGTTACATACATGTCGTGTCCCTCTAGAAGGGTGGAATGCTAACCCCGTCGCCAGAATTGGCGAGGGGTTAGTATTCCAATTCGTATGACACCTTACTCGACATGTTTTGATAAAGCGATACCAGAGTTGGCATATAACCGCGAGGATTATAATGCACTTAAGAGTATGTGGTATGCTATATCATGGAAACGGCTAAGGGATGGATCCCGAAAGCCGCAGACAGGCTCAGCTCATGCCAGAGCACTATCTCACACGATTCCAAGCACTCTGCCTTCAGGATTGTCAAGGCCTGCCATAGGAGTGACTGACAGGAGATCTGTGTGTCCATTTTTAGGGTTAGATATAGGTATACTATATCTAAAGCAAAGGGTGATTACACCACCTTGCCCCAGCTGTCAAGCAGCCAGTTGTGTCAGATTTGGATGGCCAGCCAGGGGTGGCATAATACATGCTGCAGCCCCTGGTTGGCCCTGGGAACACCTATGCCCTGGGTACCTAAGGTACACTGTACAGGGACTGATAAGGTGACTCAGTATCCAATTGGATATGTACCTAAGGTACATGGAATCCATTTTACAGAGAGAGCAGTGGGCCTGGGGTCCTGAATAGCAGGGCCCCAGGTCAACTAAGTCAGAAAACCAGCAAAACACCAGGCAAAAAGTTGGGGGCAACCATAGTCAGGGATCTACCTTCCTTCACCTGGCTTACCCAGGACTCATTGCCAGATATTTTGGCCTCTCTCCCATCTGATTACTACATTTTAACCGCTAACCGATCCGCCGGCAAAAAGGGCAGAGGAGTGGCTGCCATTATTCACAACACTCATAAGTTTATAACACTCCCCTCTCTCGTCCTGACCGGCACGGAGAATATTGTTTTTAATACTGATAGTGGAGCACTACTATTAGTCTTGATCTATCGACCCCCCCCCAATCCATGCCCACTTTTTCTGCATCACTGGCCGAACAAATGGCCTCTCTAGTAACAAATTATTGTAAAACTTTTAATTGGGGACTTCAACCTCTGGTTTGACGACATTGAGGCAGACTCCCAGGCAGCAGAACTTAAGGACCTACTCTCGGATCTGAACCTAACCCAACACATTCACTCTCCCACCCACGAGAAAGGCCATAGCCTAGATCAAATTTGGTCCTATAATCTTTCCCTATCCACTCCCTCCATAACTCCCTGTATTTGGTCTGATCATTTTTTTTATACATTTTACACTCACAGTTGATGTAAGCACGAAACAGCCAACTTGGGCGGGTGGAAAAATTAGGAAATGGAAGGGTATTAATACTTCGGTTTTTTTGGACAGCTTGGCCACTACCCTGCCCTCAATGACTAAAGATATCGATGTCATTGAGGAGACCTTTTCACACTGGATCCAACTGGCAGCTGATATTCATGCACCTTGTGTGAATTTCCCCCGCTCACGCCCCAATGACGCACATAAATGGTTTACCTCACAATTGAAGACCTTAAAACTCGAAGTTCGTCAAAAAGAAAGGAAGTGGAGGACTAGGTTTCTACCACAAGACAAAGCAAATTACTGTTTGGCCCGTAAAAACTATCAAAAATCTATTTTAAACCAGAAAACTAACTATTTCGCAGAAAAAAATTTGAATTCACAGAACAAAACAAAAGATGTGTTCAAAATAGTGAACGATCTTTGTAACAGTGACAGAACAACCCCCTCGGTTACCCCCACACAAGAGCTCTGTGACTCTTTGAACTCATTCTTTATAGATAAAATCACTACTATAAAACGGAGCATACTTAATCTCCCTGCCCCTGCCCCTCTGGATGATATTTATCATAATCCTGTCATATTGGATACCTTCCCATCGACATGAAAACTTTGTCTGACCTTCTTGTACGAGTTAAGTCCGGATCACCTGATGACACTTGTCCCCCACACATTTTCATAGAGGTGGGTTTGGCCATTCCACAGGGCGTTCTTTCACTGTTAAACAAATCACTCTTACAGGGCAAGGTGCCCAGCAGCTTTAAGAATGCCTTGCTGATTCCACTGAATAAAAAGTTGGGAGCTGACCCACATGACCCAACAAACTATAGGCCAATCTCTCTTTTGCCCTATGCATCAAAAATTTTGGAACCCCATGTCTCCACTTGTTTGTCCAAGTTCATTGAAAAATCAGAATACCTGGAACCAAACCTGGCTGGTTTCCGCCCCTGTCATTCGACGGAAGCCGTGATCCTTGCTGTCCAAAATACCTTAAGATCTAATGCTGACAGAGGCATTCATCAGGCCCTTGTGCTCCTTGATTTGTCGGCCGCGTTCGACACGGTTGATTATACCATTCTTATCAACCGTGTCGAACAAGCCGGCCTCAGGGGCCCCGCCTTAAGCTGGATAACCTCTTTTATTACAGGACGCACGCAATCAGTAAGACTTGGTACCTTTACAGCCCCCAGAACTCCCACTATATGCGGGGTCCCTCAAGGATCATCATTATCACCTTTATTATTTAATCTTTATCTCCGTCCACTACTGCACTCCCTTAGGAACGCTAAAGTCACTATCTATAATTATGCGGATGATCTCCAACTTGTCTTTCCCCTTAATACTGTAGACTCTGTGTTAGAATTTCAGAATACCATGACACACATACAGAGGTGGATGAACCTCAACCATCTAAAACTTAACCCAGGCAAGACAGAATTGGTCTTGCCTGGAAAAAGCGAATTAAGCTGGGGCCCATGTTTTTGGCCAGCTAGTATGGGGGTCCCACCTTGTAAATCTCCCTCGGTCAAAAGTTTGGGGGTCACACTTAGCGCAGATCTCTCTTTGAAAGGACAGGTTGGTACAGTAGTCTCCGCCAGTTTCTTTCAACTTAAGAAAATAAAGAAAATAGCCCAATTCCTAACGCAATCTGCACTTATCCAGGTTATCATTGCCCTTGTTTTGCAGCGTGAATCTTTCTGGATTCACTATGCTGTGCATTATTCCGCGGTCTTGTGGTTGGGTCCGGATTCGTAGTCTTTTCTTAGTTTTTTTTGTTTTTTTTGTAGACCAGGTGGGCGTCGGCGTCACACCCCTTGGGTGTATTTCCGGTGACGTCGGCATGCTTCCTGCGGAAGCTCCCACTCTTGGGCGCCATCTTCAGATTCTTTTTTTCCGCGGTCGGGCCTGGATCGTTCCCGTTTGGGCTCCAGACATTTTTGGAGAAAGAAGAAAGAAAAGACAGAAAACGCAAGGAGAAGTCATCTGAAGACTCCAGGGAACTTCATCGACGAACAATCAGCAAGGAAAAGGCGGTTTTCATCGAGATCCTCGACGACCGTCGACTAACACGCGACCAGGGAGGCCCTGGACGCTCGATGATGGACAACACGCCGTTCAAGTTCTGCCGTAACTGCCACCACAAGTACGCGCAGAAGGACCAGCACCCGGTATGCAACCTTTGCCTACCGGTGAATCACGAATGCGGGGACTGCAACGCCTGCTCCGCCTTCGCCCCGAAGACCCTTCGTGTGAGAGAGAGGCAGAGGGTAGCACACGACGCCCTGCAGGGGAAGGCCCCGACGCCATCCCTCTACGAGCTGGGGATGTCCTCCGAGTAAGAAGACAACGCTGCCGCCGAAGACGACAGCTACACGGTCGTAGAGACCGATTACACGAAGACTTCTGATAAGGTAGGAGACTCTTCGGCCCCAAAGAACCCGAGAGACTCTGAGTCTCGAAAAATCGAGGGCAAGACCCCGAAAGCGCCGACGCCAAAAAAGGCAGCGTCCGCGACTACTCACAGGCCCAGCGGATCCACCGAGGAGGAGTCCCCGGCGCCGAGAGCTGCTGATCAGCAGAAAATGTCGAAAATCGTCCACGAAAAGGATCGATCGACGCCGAGGGAGAAAGACCCTAAACTAACGACGACGGCCAGAGACCCAAAATCCGGTTCGACGTCGAAAACTTCGACACCGAAAGGCACGGCACCGAGCCAACCGCCGAAAAGAACGGCCGATCCATCCGACGCGTAACACGCGGCCGAGATGGAGAAGAAGAGAAGGCGCCTCGAGGCCGAAATGGAGAACATCATGCAGCGTAAGAAAGATTTTGACGCTAAGATGAAAGCCTTCACGATCCCTCACAAGACCAAGCCACCGGTGGTGGAGGTGGTCGAGGAGGAAGAAGAGGTCGCCGAGGAACAAGACCAGGACGTCGAGGTGGTCGACGACCAGGAAGAGTACGGCAATCCCTACGATAGTTACAACTATGGGGAGGAAGAGGACAGCAGGACGGACGCAGAGTCGGCACCCTCTGACCTACAGGAGGTAGATTACATAGATGTCGACACCGACAGCCCGGAGGAGGTGGTCGACACATACCCCTCTAGGCCCTCGCCGCCGGACGACATCGGGGCCTACAACTCGGTGATACAATCTGCCGCAGCAGCATTCAAGCTCAAGCTCGACTAAGAGAAGCAGAAAGCAGACTTCCTTCTAGAGACTTTGCTCCCAACACAAACAAGGAGCCAGTTCCTTCCAATGCTCGACAGCGTCTTGGCTCAGGGGGAGGAAGCATTCAGGGAACCCGCAACATGCAAGGCAGTAACTCCCAGAACAGAGAAGAAGTACAAACATTCCTCAAAGGACCCAGCCTACATTCAGGGCACGGTCTCCGCAGACTCCATTATCACGGCCACAGCAAGGAAGAGGGCTAACGTACCCACTACCTCGGGTCCACCACCGGATAAGGAGAGCAAAAGGATGGATCTGGTGGGCAGAAGGATCGAACGGAATGCCGTGACCCACTGGCGCATGGCTAATTCCAACGCCCTGATAAACAGGCACATGTACCAGATCATGGAGGGGCTGGGGCAGTTGGTGAAGGACCTGCCCCAGGATGCCAGGCAGAAGGCCGAAAAACTGGTCGAAGAAGGGAAAAACGCGGCAAATTCTTGCCTTATGACGGCCCTGGATGGGGCAGACACCGCCAGCAGGCTCATGATGATGGGTGTCACGGAAAGGAGACACGCCTGGCTCAGGATCTCAGGTTTCAAACCGGAGGTGCAACACAGCATCCTGAACACACCGTTCAACGGCAACATGCTTTTCGGAACAACAGTTGATGAAAAGCTCAGTCAACTGAAAAAGGATAACGAAACAGCAAGATCCATGGGAGCATTGCAGTTCAGAGGCAACAAAAGGGGCACCCCGTCACGGAGGCCCGGCGGGAGAGGTGGAAACCAGCCAGGTACATCACACCAGGCGCAGGCTCAGCAAGGTCAGCAGAAGCAGTCCTGGCAGTACCAACCAAGCGGCCAGTCCTTTCGAGGGAGAAATGGACGTGGACAAAATAGAAGAGGGGGACAGCAGCCCGCCTCTAAGTGACTTCAAAAAACTCCGTGTGCCCGCCCACAGAAAAGATCCCAGGGGGCAGCACGTACAGAGGGGTCAGGTCAAACTAGACACCTACGACCACATGACACCAGTGGGAGGAAGATTAAGATTTTACCTCCAAGAATGGAGAGAAATCACATCAGGCAAATGGATCCTCAACATTATCCAATTCGGATACTGCATAGAGTTGGAGGGGAAGCCAACAAGCAGAAAAACAAAAAGAAAACCACAAGCAAGCAGCTGCAGGGTCTTCAGGAGGAGGCAAAGGAACTCGTTCGGAAGCAGGCCATAGAACGGGTACCCTTCAAGGAAAGAAACACTGGAATATACTCAACGTACTTCCTGGTACCAAAAGTAGATGAAACAATGAGACCCATTCTGGACTTACGGTTCCTGAACAAATTTATAAGAACACAAAAATTCAAAATGACCTCCCTGCAAGAGGTGCTCCCGCAATTGCAGATCGGGGACTTCATGGTCACAATAGACTTCAAAGACGCCAACCTACACATCCCAATGAACAGAAGGCACAAACACATGCTCAGGTTCACCATCGGAGAAAGCCACTACCAGTTCACGACACTTGCCCTCGGGCTAAAATCGGCACCAAGAGTTTTCACAAAGTGCCTCGCAGCAGTCTCAGCACACCTGCGAAGGCAAGGAATACACGTATACCCTTACCTGGACGACGGGTTGGTGAAAGCAAACTCATACCAGAAATGCAAGCAGCACGCACATACAGTGACGAGCACGCTCATAAACCTGGGGTTCTGCATCCATTGGAAGAAATCATCAGTGGAGCCGGAACAAGTGAAGATCTTCCGGGGAGCACAGATCAACACCTTACAGGGCAGGGTGTTCCCCAGCGAGAAGAGGGCGCGGGCGCTGGTGAAGGAAACTCGCCTCTACCGGAAGGGACAAGCTCGGACAGTGAGGACTGCGAGCAAGATCATGGGCATGATGGCATCATGCATCCACCTGGTACCAAATGTACGACTCCACATGAGACCCATTCAAGAATGGCTACAGGAGCAATGGTCACAAGCGACAGGCAGTTGGGAGGATCTAGTGGTTGTAACGCACGCAGTGCAGAAGGAGATGACATGGTGGACCAGGGAACGCCCCCAACGCCAACAGTGACCATCACCACAGACGCATCCCTGAAGGGATGGGGCGCTCACATGGAGGAGCTCAAAGTGAGGGGACTGTGGACGCCAACAGATGCGACAAAGCACATCAATTACCTAGAATTGAAGACAATCTTCCTGGCACTGAAAGCCTTTCAAACAAGACTGTACAAACACAAGGTGTTGATACAAACAGACAACACCACTGCGATGTTCTACATCAACAAGCAGGGGGGCACACAGTCAGCCCCGCTTTCAACGCTGGCGTAGGAGATATGGAGATGGGCCATCCCTCTCAAGATAGACCTGCTAGCCGTACACCTACCAGGGAAGGACAACATACAAGCAGATTGGCTCAGCAGACAGACATCGGCATCCCACGAGTGGGAGCTCAATGCTCAGGAGACAAGGTGCCTATTCGACAGATGGGGGACACCATCGGTGGACCTGTTTGCCACAAGCCAGAATGCAAAATGCCAAAACTTCGCATCCAGGCAGCCCGAGGAGGGGTCACTAGGGAATGCCCTATGGATAGATTGGTCAAGGACATTTGCTTACGCCTTTCCCCCGATACCACTGATGCACAGAGTGCTGAGCAAGTGCAGAGCGAGCAGCATGACACTGATTCTGGTCGCACCACAGTGGGCGAGGCAGACCTGGTACTCGCAGATCATGGAGATGACACAGGGTCCACCCCACAGATTCAGCAGGAGGAAAGACCTACTCTCCATGCAGAACGGAGAGGTGCTACACCCAGAGCCAGAGAGCCTGAGCCTAGTAGCGTGGCTCCTGAGGACATAGAGTTCGCACATTTGAGATTGCCAGAAAGCACCCTGAGGGTCCTTCGGGAGGCAAGAAGGCCCAGCACTCGGAAGTGCTACGTTGCAAAGTGGAAAAGATTCACAATATGGTGCAGACAAGAAAGACTTCACAATAAAATGAAGAAGGACTCCACAGTGCTAAAGTACCTGACGCACTTGCTGGAGAAGAACCTTAGTTCATCCTCTTTAAGAGTTCACTTGGCAGCGATAGTCGCCTACACAAGGGGAGAAACGGGCAGGAGTTTCTTCACATCACAGGTGGTGAAGAGATTCCTAGAAGGAGCGAAAAGGATCGCACCGCCCAAGCGGGTGCCGCCACCTGCATGGAACTTGAACATAGTCCTAACAGAACTCATGAAAGAGCCCTTTGAGCCACTTCACAAGGCCTCCCTAAAGATGCTAACTATGAAAACAGCTTTCCTGGTTGCAATAACGTCCCTACGCAGAGTAAGCGAGCTTCAGGCGCTGACGCTACAAGAACCCTACATACAAATACACAATGATAGGGTTGTGATGAGGACTGACCCACACTTCATGCCGAAGGTGGTATCCAAATTTCACATGAACCAGTCTATACAGATACCAAGTTTTTTCCAAAAACCAACAACTAGCGCTGAGCGAGCCCTGCACACCCTGGACGCCAGAAGGGCAGTCATGCACTACATTGAGAGGACGAAGGGACACAGGAAAACAAAACAGTTCTTTGTGTCGTTCGCAAACCGCTTCATGGGAAAAGCAGTAACCAAAAAGACTATTGCACGATGGATCGCACAGACAATTCAACTCTGCCACAAGCGTGCAGGACAAGAGCTGGCAGAGGGGACACGTGCCCACTCCACTAGGAAGAAGGGCGCTACAATAGCCTTCCTGGCTAACACACCCATACAGGACATATGCCTGGCGGCAACATGGGCTTCGGTGCACACGTTCACGAAGCACTACTGTGTGGATATTCAAATGAACAAGGAAGCTCAAGTTGGACAGAAGGTGCTACAGCACATATTCAATACCCAACGCTCATCTTCCACCCAGCCGCCACAGAGATGAGAAACCGCTACAAAATCTATGCACAGCATAGTGAATCCAGAAAGATTCACGCTGCAAAACTAATAGTTTTCTTACCTGTCGGTGTAGTTTTGCAGCTTGAAGATCTTTCTGGATTCACTAGCGAACCCACCCACCTCCGCCAGGAAGATGAGGCTGGAGAGAGAAGAGGTGGATAAAAAAAAAAAAGGGGAAATATAAGGACTTAAAGTACAAAAGCGGTAAAATATCACCTTCATGGAACATTGCCATTACTTCGGAAACGAAAGAAACACGGAAAAAAGAACCAGAAGATGGCGCCCAAGAGTGGGAGCTTCCGCAGGAAGCATGCCGACGTCACCGGAAATACACCCAAGGGGTGTGACGCCGACGCCCACCTGGGCTACAAAAAAAAACAAAACAAAGAAAAGACTACGAATCCGGACCCAACCACAAGACCGCGGAATAATGCACAGCATAGTGAATCCAGAAAGATCTTCAAGCTGCAAAACTACACCGACAGGTAAGAAAACTATTCGTTCTGTCCCGACTGGATTTTTCTAACAGCCTCTATTTGGGACCTCCAGCAGGCCTGTTAAAAAGACTCCAACTTGTTCAAAACCAAGCTGCCAGGCTTATTCCTGAACAACCGAAATGGCAGTCTATCAGACCTGGTCTGGAACGACTACATTGGCTACCTGTGGCACAGAGGATTGCGTTCAAAACCGGATGTATCACTTTTAAAACCCTACAGAACACTGGTCCAAAATTTATTAAAAAACTTATCTCTAGGTACAACCCTTCGTTAAATCTTCGCTCTGCTCATGAAGCTCTTTTAGTCGTCCCGACTTAAGAAAAAACGTCTTGGCGGCTGCTGCTTTGACCATCTTGCAGCCACCTTTTGGAATTCTTTACCACTGTCTGTAAGGTTCAGTCCAGATCTCCTCACCTTCAGACACTCTCTTAAGACGTGGCTTTTTAAACAGGCTTACCTTTAGAGTATGATTTTGTGTTATGTTTCCTTCCGACAGCGCCATGAAGCTTACGGGCGTACGAGCGCTTAATAAATAAATTTTAACATAACATAACATTTAACATAACATACCCTTGGATTGCTCTGGACTATTTGGTGACCAGATGGATTAATCTTTGGAGAGATGTAAAGGTTGCCACGCTATGGCATGATTCTTGGGTTCATGGTCTCCAGGCTCCTAGTTTCATTAGCAATACAGTATGTTCAGATTTTAAGCCCTTTGTGGGAGAGTGTATAGGGGTCGGTGGAGGTCTTGCTTACTGCCAGAGGCAACTATCTTAGCCCATGCAGCAGTCCACCTAGCCCTTATGTAGCTCCTTGTTGTGTGGTAGCAACAAAGGATAGGTTCACCTTCTATTGGGCCAGTCCAGTCTTCATCTTCTCTAGCTGGTCCCGAACTGCTTTTGATCCCTCTTTGGGAGTCACCTTCAGCCAGTGGGTGAGGTGGGTGAGGTGGGTGTGTGGGTGGCCAGGGGATTGGGTAGGGGCAAGAATACAATTTTGCCTGCCCAAATGGCACACAGTTACATGGGACCATTGTGTCCTGCTGGTGGTCAAACCCTCCGCAGTGAATCCTATTTTCATGCAGACCATTCCGCCAACTTTGCCAAAGAGGTTCAGTCAGTGCTGGACAGAGGGGCAATATAGAAAGTTCCTGAGAGAGATAGAGGGGCGCAACTGCTACTGCAGCCATTACTTCTTGGTGCCAGATTGATTTTGGACCTTTGGCTCTGGCACACCTTTCTTTTAAAGGACATATTCAGCATGCTGGCTCTGGCGATCTCCTCTCTAGATCCTGGAGATTTGATGGTGTCTGTGAACCTGCAGGACATGTATTTTCATGTATCTGTCCTGCAGTCTCATAGGCAGATATTCTGCTTCATGTTAGGTAAGGAACACTTGCAGTTCACTGCCCTCCCATTTAGACTTAGCTTCTGACTGCAGGGGGCTTTTGAAGGTGATGGTGGTGGTTGTGGCATATCTTTTTAGCTCTGCAGTTGTATTCCTGTACAGTGATGACTGGCTGTTGAAGGCAAGCTGGTCACCTACAGGCAACTATCTTGTTCCACTCTTCCCTGGAATTCTCTATTAACAAGCCGATTTCATTTTTAGGGGCTGAACTGGACAAGGTGGCTTTCAGACTCTCGCCCTGGCATTGTGTCTGGGAACTTCAGCATATGACCTATATTGCGAGCTCAGACCTGTGTTCTTGTCTTAATGGTTCTGAGGCTTCTTGGCCTCTCATTCCCATGTTTTCTGCTGGTGCCTCATGCCTTTAGCACAGTAAAACTTGTGTTATTTTGGTATCAACACTGGGGATCCTCCTCAGACAGAAACAGTGTCTGGCGATTTGGCTCCGGTCCTCCAGTGGTGAATGAAGGATTCTAACTTAACTTACAACACACTGCTCTCCCTACCCTGAGTTCTCGGTGACTGATGCGTTGACTCCTGTGGGGAGTTAAGGGGCGATTGTACTTAGACAAGCTGGAGATCAGAGGCCTCTCCTCTCCACTGGACAAGAGGCATCACATAAAGGTTCTAGATTTGTGTGTTATCCAGTTCGCTCTCAGAGCCTTTCTGCCTTCCATCAAGAGCCTTACTGTTCAATTTGTGATTGACCACAAGACTGCCATGTGGTTCTGCAACAAACACAGCAGTGTTGGGTCAAGTATGCTGTACCAGGAGGGTCTGTGTCTGTGGCTCTGGCTGAAACTTAAGGGAATTGGGTTGCCTTTCATCTGGCAGGAATCCTTAAATGTCAGGGTGAACAAGCTCCGCAGGGGCAATCCAACTGACAGTTGGTGGCATCTGCAACATGAAGTGATTCAAAGTGCAGTCGCCCAGTAGGGTGTGACTGAGAGAGATCTTTTTGGCCACTTCCAAGGATGCTTATTGTTGATCTTTCGGACTTAAAGTTCCCTGGGATCCTCATTTTGTCTACCGTGTGACTTTGGCTTCCTGTGTGCATTACAGTCTCTGCTGTTGCTTGCGTGAGTTCTGAAGAAAGTCTGTAGTCACCAGGCTTGGCTCATGTTGTTTTCCTTGGACTGGCTGTGGTACTCTGGCCTGCTGAGTCTGAGCGTGTACTCCACGCTCAACCTCCCTCTTCGAGAGGACCATCCCTCCCAACAACATGGCAGGGTTCTACACTTGAAATTCCTTAGCCTAATACATCTCCATGTGTGGAGAGTTAGTCGAACCAGCTGATTGGGATTCTTTCTTCCAAATCAAGTAGTGGATGTCACCCTAGCTGCTCGCCATCTTCCCACAATGTCTATCTATTCTCGATGTTGGGCAAAACATATGGCCTGGTGTCTGTACTGTCCGGTCTAACTACTGCATACTAATCTTTCTGATATTCT
The DNA here is from genome assembly GCF_964261635.1 of Lissotriton helveticus. Taxonomy (NCBI): domain Eukaryota; kingdom Metazoa; phylum Chordata; class Amphibia; order Caudata; family Salamandridae; genus Lissotriton; species Lissotriton helveticus. The sequence continues at coordinate 717,206,485 of NC_136068.1, read as the reverse complement.
TCTGTTTGTCCTGTCTTTGGTCTGGTGAGGCTTTTGCTGTTTTTATTGTTAAAGTTTGTCAGCACCTGTGTCCTGTCTGCATTTTCCAGATCAGCCATTTTTAGGTCTCGGACCGACGGCTGGCTTGCCAGCCGGAAGTCAGAGAATTATTGTGTTTCAGTGAGGGGGCTTAAACCCGCCTCTCTCCTCGTCTCTCCTCCATTGGCTGGCTTCCTAAACGGAGGCTAGCCATTGGAGGAGAGAGGCGTCCCTCGAAAGAAGCTCCGTCTCTTTCGGATTCGGGGGCGTGTTGGTGCGGTTCTTTCCACTTTTAAGCCAGGCCCCCGAATCCGAAAATTCTTTAGAGTTGCGGCCGCCATTTTGTTTCCTGCCTGCCGGCTGTTCTCTCTCCTTTCTTTCTCCCAGCCTGCGCAGTTCCCCTCCTCAGTCACCCTTCTTCCCCAGCTCCACTTGTGCTCGCCCCGCGCTTCCTTTCCCCAGTTAGCCGGTCTCTCTCGTCGCCGAGGCTCCTGCCGTCCTCCCTCGCCCGCTGAGACGCACGAGTACAGCGCGGGCTCCCTCGCCTCATGAAGCGGCGTCCGGCGGCGCTGGCTGCCCTGCGCTCTCCCTCCTCCCGTTCCGAGCTCCAGGCGTCGGAGGCACAAACTCGGGCTTGTTAATTTTTGCCTTCTGCCCCCAGGTAAGGTTCCTAACTGTTGGCTGCATACATAAAGCGGCGTCCGGCGGCGCTGGCTGCCCTCCTCCGCCGCCCTGCGCTCTCCCTCCTCCCGTTCCGAGCTCCAGGCATCGGAGGCACAAACTCTGGCTTCCTTGTTCTTGCCTTCTGCCCCCAGGTAAGGTTCCTAACTGTTGGCTGCATACATGAAACGGCGTCCGGCGGCGCTGGCTGCCCTCCTCTGCCACCCTGCATGTGCAGTTGGAGACTTGTAAACAGCATTTGTGGAGATACGTGAATAGTGTTTGTAGGTACGTAAAGTAGTACTACTGGAATACTACTCCCTTCCTACAAAAAGCTTTTGTGAACAGGACCTAGGGACAGTGAGAATCTGAGGGATTAATGAAAAGCAAGAATGTGCATGCAAATGGGGGCTGAAGGTGGGTGGTTGTGTTGTTTTGTGCGTCTGCGATTCCGCAATCGTGTTTTGGCGTGTGCCGTTGTATCAATTTTTGTGTGTCAACATATGCATGTGGTTTTATATTCGTTTGTGCCCTTGGAGTTGTTCACGATGCAATCTGTTTTTCTGTGATCCCCTACCACATACACACCCACATGTTGTAAGGCAAAACCCCATCTGGTTTCCAAGATTGATAAAATGTGTAATCTTCCAGCTGAGCATCCAGGGTTCACCCGAGAGAGGGGGGTTAACTCTCCTCAGGCGTTGACATTCGTAATGTTTGTATGGCATGTACGGTCATAGTAACATTGCATTCCATTGCCTGGACCTACTGGCTTTGCCAACGCTTTTTGGCAAAATGTCACATCCAGGAGATATGTAAACATCTGCCAAAAGGGCGAAAGACAGAAGTAATCCGTGTAGGATTAAGACACAGGGGTGCCGGAGCGGCGCTCTAGTGCTGAGTGATTAGTACAGTGTAGTAATGCATCCCCGGGTTCACTTCCCCGTGACTCCGCTTTGCATCCCGCGCGCTCTTTACGACGGAATGCCTTCTTGCTTATCTGGCACTGAATCTGTTCACCGCTCGTAGCCGCTGGTCCTGCTGGTTTCCATGGCAGCCCCTTGTGCGGTCAGATGCTCCATCGGGTGCAGGCTGTGTGGGGGCCAGAGAATCGCTGGCACGGGCAGAGTCTAACCAACCCCACTGTTTGCATCATCATTGTTACAAGCCTCACACGTACAAGTTTACATTTCGATGTAGTTTTGGAAACGCTGCCCACCGCACGTGCCCTCTCTGGTTTTACTTATTTGTTAGGCTAGTAGAGAAAGATTTCCCAAAAATGGCAATTTCCTTTATTCTTAAGACCTGTTGTAAAGTTTGGGCCTCTGCAGGGAAACATTTTTTAAATTATAATAAAGTTGCAGCTACCATAATTATCTGAACGATATGCGAATGAATACAGACTGCGGTCTGTATGCAGTTTCCATAATGAACAGACTGATGTTGGCTGTGTTGGCTGTGTTGGCTGTGTTGGCTGTGTTGGCTGTGTTGGCTGTGTGGGCTGTGTGGGCTGTGTGGGCTATGCGAGCAGTGCACTCGTTTTTCTTGCCTTCTGCCCCCTGATTGTGCCGTTTGTCGTGCCCCTGCCCCCCTGATTGTATTATCTTTGCCAGTGTTTGTTCGCTGCTGGTATTGCCTTTGCCTGTGTTTTTTTGCTGCTGTAATTGTCTTTGCCAGTGTTTGTTTGCTGTCGTTATTGTCTTTGCCAGTGCTTGTTCGCTGCTGGTATTATCTTTGTGAGAGCTGTGTGGCCTGTGACAGCTGTGAGAGCTGTGAGGGCTGTGTTCAGCTACCCACTCATCCATCCATACTCCTCCATCCACCTACTTCCCTGTGCATCCACCAATTAACACATCCTCACAACCTCACCCACATTCACTAATCAATAACCAAACTAACAATTAAAAAAAGCACTTAAAATGTTGACTCCAGAAGTTGTGGTGATACGCCAAAAAGGCCCCCAGAATCTTGAGATAATATTCTAGAAGTAGCCCATAGAATTGAAGGCAGTACTTCAGGGTAGCCCTCAAAACTGGATGCAAAATGCCAGAGTTGGCCCCCAGAACTGAGCACAAAGCGTCACAGGTGATATCCAAATCTGGTCATCATACCACAAGAGCCACTCTCCAGAAGTTGACATATTACTCTGGATGTTGGTTCCTGAAGTGGCCTAAGGAAGGGATTGGTCATTGCATAGTTATCCAACTACTGATCTATAAGTCCAAAAGCTGCCACAATGAACACACTAAGATTTGGGCCTATTGGCAAGAAGTCAGAGGGATTACCGTCTGGGATGGGGAGCCACCAAGTACTGGGGAATGGTGGCTCTGTGTGTGTGGCTCTGTGTCTGTGGCTCTGTGTCTGTGTGTGTGTGTGGCTGGCTCTGTGTGTGTGGCTCTGTTTGTGTGTGGCTCTGTTTGTGTGTGGCTCTGTTTGTGTGTGGCTCTGTTTGTGTGTGGCTCTGTTTGTGTGTGGCTCTGTTTGTGTGTGGCTCTGTTTGTGTGTGTGGCTCTGTTTGTGTGTGTGGCTCTGTGTGTGTGTGTGGCTCTGTGTGTGTGTGTGGCTCTGTGTGTGTGTGTGGCTCTGTGTGTGTGTGTGGCTCTGTGTGTGTGTGTGGCTCTGTGTGTGTGTGTGGCTCTGTGTGTGTGTGTGGCTCTGTGTGTGTGTGTGGCTCTGTGTGTGTGTGTGGCTCTGTGTGTGGCTCTGTGTGTGGCTCTGTGTGTGTGTGTGTTTGTGTGTGGCTCTGTGTGTGTGTGTGTGTTTGTGTGTGGCTCTGTGTGTGTGTGTGTGTGTGTGTGGCTCTGTGTGTGTGTGTGGCTCTGTGTGTGTGTGTGTGTGTGTGTGTGGCTCTGTGTGTGTGTGTGGCTCTGTGTGTGTGTGTGTGTGTGTGGCTCTGTGTGTGGCTCTGTGTGTGTGTGGCTGTGTGTGTGGCTCTGTGTGTGTGTGGCTCTGTGTGTGTGTGGCTCTGTGTGTGTGTGGCTCTGTGTGTGTGTGGCTCTGTGTGTGTGGCTCTGTGTGTGGCTCTGTGTGTGTGGCTCTGTGTGTGTGGCTCTGTGTGTGTGGCTCTGTGTGTGTGTGTGGCTCTGTGTGTGTGTGTGTGGCTCTGTGTGTGTGGCTCTGTGTGTGTGGCTCTGTGTGTGTGGCTCTGTGTGTGTGGCTCTGTGTGTGTGGCTCTGTGTGTGTGTGGCTCTGTGTGTGTGTGGCTCTGTGTGTGTGTGGCTCTGTGTGTGTGTGTGGCTCTGTGTGTGTGTGTGTGTGTGGCTCTGTGTGTGTGGCTCTGTGTGTGTGGCTCTGTGTGTGTGGCTCTGTGTGTGTGGCTCTGTGTGTGTGGCTCTGTGTGTGTGGCTCTGTGTGTGTGTGTGGCTCTGTGTGTGTGTGTGTGGCTCTGTGTGTGTGTGTGGCTCTGTGTGGCTCTGTGTGTGTGTGTGTGGCTCTGTGTGGCTCTGTGTGTGTGTGTGTGTGGCTCTGTGTGTGTGTGTGTGGCTCTGTGTGTGTGTGTGTGTGGCTCTGTGTGGATAGCTTTTTTTGTAGGTGGCTCTGTGCGGGTGGCTCAGTCTGTGAGGGTGGCTCTGTGTAGGTGGCTCTATGTGAATGACTGGGTGGCTCTGTGTGGGTGGCTTTGTGTGTGTGGCTCTGTGTGGGTGTAAATGCAATGTGTCATGCATTTGCGAGCGATTAAGCTATTGGCATTGTAAATAACAATGCCATTTATTTATGATTAAAAAAAAAAGTCATGAGCAATGCCAATAGCTCTACCTTTAATAATGCTGAGACCATTGCATTGTAAATGCTTGTAAGTCACCAGTTGGGATGTGTTTTTTAAAGGGTTTACAGAGGTTTCCTCCTGCTTTTTGTTTTTTACCCTGCAGTGGGACCTTAATTTGTTTTTTACCTTCATGCGCTTGATCATGCACAGCTTATTTCCATTTTTCCTTCCTTCTTTTTTTCTCTCTCTCCTTTACTTGTTTTCTCTCGTTTGTTCCTTTCTTGCATTCTTCTTTACTTATCTCCTGCATTCCTTTCCTTCCTGTCCTTGTGTCCTTCCTTCTGTCCTCTCCTTGCTTTTTGCATTCTATCCTTACTTCCCTCACTTGACCATTTCACAATCTTTCCTTTTCCACTTTCCTTCTTTCCTTCTCCACTTTCCTTCTTTCCTTCTCTCCTCTGCTTTATTCCTTCTTTCCTCCCTTTCTGTTCATTGCCTTAATTGCCTTCATCTCTTCTCTTTTTTACCTCCATCTTTCATTTCTTGTTCCATTCTCTTCCTTCTTGTCTCTTTCCTTTCTTTTTTCTTTTGTCTTCTCCATCCCTTTCTTCTTATTAGTTTATCCTTTCCTTCTTGCTATTCTTTCTTCTCACTATCCTTTCTTCTCGTCTGTTTTGTATGTTCATTCTTAATTTTCATTTCACGGTTCCTTTGTTTTTCACCCGGTTTATTTTATTTCTCTCCTATCTTACATTTCTTCTATCCTTTCTCCTTTTTTGCTCGCTTCTACTCCCTTTATTTGTTTATGTAGACACTATATTAGGCAGCAGCTTAGGTCGATTTTCATTTATAAGTAGTAGCTCACACAATTGAAAAGGTTGGTGACTCTTAATTACCTCAAAACGTAGAGGTCTGGAGATCATGGGGAATCCCATGGAACCAAAATGGTAGAGAGATCCTCTGAACCAAGGATGAAGGGATAGGGTCTCCCTAGGTGATTGCTTCTGACCTAAAAGTTTCCCCTCTGGAGTATCATTATATGTGAAAGGAAACAATGGGATCAGGTGCCCAACCTAAGCACCACTCTAATGAGAGCGAGGAAAGGAAAACATCTTTTTTTATATAACCCCACCCACTCTAATAGTGGCATGCTTCATCATCTGGTTCACCCTGGCTCCTAAAGGTCACCAGGTTGGTCTCGACCTTATTTCAGGGAGCTGTTATGAAGACAAATAGGGGCATAACTTAAGATAAAAATTCCTCATCCACTCCCAAGGCATCCCTTTTGTTATTTGGGTGAATGGGAAAGATTAAAAACTAATTTAGCAGGGGTGTGGAATTCCTATAGTCCTACTCCCAGGACACATTGTTCCGGGTCCAGGGCAACCAGTTTTCATGTTTATTTTGCCCTTTGCACAAGTTGACACAAACGCTTTGGCAGCCAGTTTACAGTACCACATTACGGATCAAGGAAGGGCATTGTCTGTAGTTAAGGTAAAATTTGTGTCCATATGTTATTGCTATTTGAACTTGTGCTCATGGTTCATTAATGCAAAGCCTTTATTAGGCTGAGCGCTCTAAGAGAATTTTTGTCAGTTAGGACTGCACTGTGGTCCCAGTATAAAAATGCATGTATACGTTTGCAAAGTTTAACAATATGAGGCTACATATAATGATCCCAGAATGCTCTCTGATTAGATGCAAATATTTAAAGAAGCTTGAAAGCAAGATTGAGTATTTTGCTTTCAAATAAACCGTTCATAAAAAATGCAACTAGGAAAAACATTTTTTGCTAAGCTACTGTGGAATTTTAGGTACTGTTTCTTTGAAGCAACATCTACTAAAATATGCTGATGCATGTTAGTATTCCCAAAACATATTCATAATGGAAAATCAGTGCAGCCAGTTGCAACTGGAAACATGAAAATAAACCATCATTGGCAAAGCAATAGGTCTGACATTGGTGGTCAGTCGTTTGATTTTGTCAGAGTTTCTGATGGATACATCTGCCTGTGGATTTCTCACCTTATGAATATCCCCCTGCACCTGCATTCCGTGGAAACTTTTCCTAGCTCGCCACGCTGACGAGGTTGTCACAATGCCTTGGCTCCGCATGCGGCTCTGCATGGCGTCACTGGAGCCATAAGAGGACCATGTCGGCGTGATGACGTCCGTTCCCGGTTTTTCTGGGACTCTCCATACTTTCGACTGGATATTTTGTAACTTTGATTGTATCTTTCTGTGTTTTGACATGTCTGCCCCGAGGAAGTTGGGCTTTAAGCCTTGTAAAGAGTGCGGGGGGTCATAGGTCAATCACTGACCCTCATGAGGACTGTCTGTGGTGTTTGTCGTCTGATCATGACGTCAAGGTCTGTTCTTCCTGCAGAAAAATGAACCCGAAGGCTCTGAAGGAATGGGAAGCCAAGTTGTATGTGGCTAAGGCAAGAAAAGAAAATGGGGGTTATAACCGAACGAAGTCAATGTCGTCGACGTCGCATGACTCCAAGAGGAAGCATGAGAAGAGGCATGCTTCTCGGCGCTGTTCATCGAAGGCTGTGGTTTCGAGATTGTCTTCTCCAGTACCTCTACGTTGAGAAGGACTGTCTCTCCTTCAGTGTCTCCTCAAGTGACTCGTGTCCATTCTCCATCTTACAGGAGGACTCTGGCGCAATCAACAAAGCCAAGATTTTGACCGACTCCGAAAGGTGTGTCGAATGAGGCTGATGCTGAGGTTCCTTTGTCTCCTGTGGCTCCGGCGTCTGACTCCGGAGGTGCCTCGTTTAAATCTCGAACAGGCTCAGTACCCACAATTTCCGTCGCCGGGTTAAGATCCATCACATTTTTTAAAATGCGATGTATGGCGTGTTTGCCAGGGCCTCGTACCCCTCTGGTGCACCTTCGGGTCCCATGGGTCCTATGGCATTTAATTTGGGTGTGCCTCAACAGTATCCACAGGCCCCCTTTGTGCCATTTATGCCGTCTACGACGTCCTGGCAGTTTTAGGCTCCGAGGATGTCCACGCCGTATGCACAGTCCCCGGCTCCATCCCGTTAACCTTCCCGTCGGATTCGATCGATGCCTGTTACTACTGCGGATCTGCCTTCTATGCCGCTTCCAGAGCTATCAACATCAAACGTGTGTGGCGCCTCCGACACCGCAACCGAAGAGGCGCTCGAGGAGAGAAGCGCAGAGGTTGTTAGAGGAGGAGCAATACCAGGCTGAAGAGATGGAGGAAGGTGAAGTTTATGATACAGAGGGTTTGTGTGAGGCAAGTGGACTTGATACTTCCCCGAAGTGGGAATTTGCTTCACAGAAGGCTTCCCCCCTCTAAAGAAGTTGCACCCTACCATACAGTGATAAGGAAGGCTGCAGAGCTTTTGGATCTGCAGCTCCCTATGGCCGAGTATAAGCCTAATTTGCTCACAGAGGTCCTTCCTTCTCCGTCCTCTGTGATTGAGCCGCTCTTGCCATTCAATGATGCCTTGACTGAGCCAATCCTTGATGTGTGGCGCAACCCTCTTTCTGCTCCTGCAGTTTCAAGGTCGGTGTCCAGAAGGTATAGGCCTGCTCCAGGGGATCCGGTGTTCCTTTAATCTCCCCCCTCTCCTGAGAGTTTGGTGGTGCAGGCTTCTTGTTCCAAGTAGTCCACGGGTGCTTTTCCGCAGTCTCCTGCTGACAGGGATTCCAAGAAGTTGTAACAATCTGAAAAAAAGGTCTTCTCATCGACTAGTATGTCTCTGAAGTCTACGCATGCGACCTGTCTGTTGGGTAGATACATTCATGCCCTTATGGGCGCTGCCAAACAACTTCTTCCAAAATTGTCGAAGAGCGGGGAAATTTCAGCGAGGTGCTGGCCGGCTCACAGGCTGCACCTTGTCGAGTCATCCATTCTGGCCTAGACACAGCGGATTCGGTTGCCAGGGTGATGGGTCATCCATTGCAACTAGAAGACATGCGTGGTTGAGGTCTTCTGGGTTCTCCCCTGATGTACAGGCTGCCCTTCTCGATCTACCTTTTGATGGGTCTAGACTTTTTGGAGAAAAAGCTGATTCTGCTCTGCAAAAATTTAGACTATAAGGCCACAGCGAAGTCCTTGGGTCTGCAGACTCCGGCAAAGGGTTAAGGCTATAGAAGATAGTGGCTTCGGGAAGTCTTTCTTTCATGGTTTCCGACAGCCACAGCAGGAGCAGGAGCAGCAGCAACAAAACCCCTTGTACAAGTCCTATAGGGGTAAAGACAGCGCTCGCCTTCCTGGAGCCGGGCGTCTGCCTTATTCATCCTCCTCTACCTCCCCAACCCCTCCTGGTAATGCAGGAAAGCAGCCCTAGATCCGCCATCCTGGATCATGCAGGTCCTGTGGGAGGCCGGCTTACCCATTTTCTACAGGATTGGAAATTGGTCACTTTGGACCTTTTGGGTTTTCAGAAAATGGGTACGCCCTTCCCGTCAGGGAATTCCCTCCTTCCCTCCTCCCCACCCTCCTTGTCCATGGTTTTGCACAGAGGATCATTTACTTCTCCTTCAGAGGGCGGTTCTTGTCCTGTTACAAAAAGGTGCAATAGAGGAGGTTCCGGAGCAGGAAAGGGGTCAGGGATGCTACTCCCGGTATTTCCTGATTCCCAAGAAGGATGGCAGGTTACGCCCCATCCTGGACCTCAGAATCTTGAATCTGTTTCTCAAGCAGGAGACATTCAAGCTGCTTACCCTAGCGCAGGTTCTTCAGGTGCTGCAACAAGAGGACTGGTTGGTGTCCATCGACTTGCAGGATGCGTATTTTCACATCCCAATCCTGAAGTTGCACAGGAAGTATCTCCAGTTTACGGTTGGTTCGCAACACTACCAGTTTGCGGTCCTTCCATTTGCTCTTACTACTGCAAGGTGATAGCAGTGGTGGCTGCCCATCTCAGGAGGTCTGGCATCCCGGTTTTCCCCTACCTGGACGATTGGCTACTGAAGGCAGAGTCGCCAGAGATTGTGCGTTGTCATCTGCAGGTACGACCCAGCTGTTGTACAAATTGGGTTTTTCAATATGTGCCCAAGTCTCACCTGGTGCCCTCACAGCGCAACCTGTTCATAGGGGCAGTACTGGAAACCACTGTGTGCCGAGCTTTCCCACGTCCGCAAAGGATTCTCGACATTCAGGAAATGATTCCCTTGTTTCACAATGGAGCTGTTACGGTTCTGAAGGTCCTTCGCCTGCTCGGTCTGGTTGCTTCCTGCATTCTGATGGTCAAGAATGCACGCTGGCCCATGACGGTGCTCCAGTGGTGTCTCCGCAGGCAGTGGTTTCAGCACAACGGAGATCTAAGGGAGTCAGTCAGGATCTCCAGAGAAGCTGCAGCGGATCCGTCTTGGTGGAGCATGGAGGGCAATATGTCTCAAGGAAAGCCCTTCCACCTTCCTCCATCGGTGGCCACAGTGATAGCTGATGCCTCTACCCTAGGGTGGGGAGCTCATTTGGGGGATCTGGATATCAAGGGTCTTTGGTCTCCAGAGGAGAGATTGCTTCATATCAATCTTCTAGAATTGCGGGCGATACGTTTGGTGCTCAAGGCTTTTCTCCCTTCCCTTCGTGGTCAGTCAGTTCAAGTCCTGACGGACAACACTGCTGCGATGTGGTACGTCAACCAGCAGGGAGGAGTAGGGTCGTACCTTCTTTGCAGAGAAGCGGTGAGTCCTGATCTCAGGTCCATCGGATTTGCTTGATGGCAAATCTGGCCGGGGTGCTGAACGTGCATGCGGACAGTGTCAGTCTCCAGTTCTCCACCGATCAGGAGTAAAGGCTTCATCCGGAGGTAGTTCAACACATCTTCCAGACGTGGGGAACTACTCGGGTGGACCTGTTTGCCACTCTCTAACGCGCACTGCCCGTCATTCTGCAGTCTCCAGTTTCCCAAAGCAGGGAGCGTTGGGGGACGCGTTTCAATTGAGTTGGAGCACACAACTCCTTTACGCGTTTCCTCCCATACCCTTGATTCCTCGGGTTCTGAGGAAGATTCGCCAAAACATGGCCCAAGTTATAGTGATTGCCCCGGATTGGCAGAGAAGGGTGTGGTACACAGACCTCCTTCACCTTTCGTCGCACCCTCCACTCTGTCTCCCTCTCAGGGTAGACCTCCTCTCGCACTCTGAGTGGCAGGTTCTACACCCCTACCTCCAGAGCCTGCACCTTCATCCCTGGAGATTGAATGGGGCAACCTGAATTCTTTGTCTCTCGCGCCTGACGTGGTGGATGTTCTATTATCGGCGACACTCCACCAGGTCTATCTATTCCGACAGGTGGTCAAAATTAGTTAAATGGTGTGGAGAGAAGTCTATTGATCCCTTAAAAGCTCATCTTTCTTTTTCGCTGCATTTGATCCAGCAGGGTTGTGCTGTGGCTACTGTTAAAGGATATTTATCGAATTTATCAGCATTTCTTGGTATGCCTGATCAGTCTCTTTTTGAATCTCCGATTTTTTTAAGGTTTATTAAGAGGTTTACTAATATGTTTCCTCCCACTCCTTTTGTGATGCCCCAGTGGGATTTAAGTCTGGTTTTAACTTTCTTAATGGGTTCTCCATTTAAACCTATGCATAGTTGTCCTTTGAGACTGCTGTCCTTCAAAACGTTTTTCTTGTGGCTATCGCCTCGAGTAGGAGGGTGAGTGAGCTTCAGGCTTTGAGTTCTAAGCCTCCGTTTCTGACCATACATGCTGAAAGGATGGTTCTCAGGACCAAGGCTGCTTTTCTGCCTAAGGTGGTACCTCCCTTCCATCTAGGGTAGTCCATTACCCTTTCTACTTTCTATCCTCCCCCTCACCCTTCCGAGGAGGAAGAGAGGCTTCACCGCTTGGATCCTAAGAGGGGGATTAGTTTCTATCTGGATAGAACGAAGGACTTGCAACAGGACGATCAGCTCTTTGTTGGCTACATTGGACGCATGAAGGGCAAGGCGGTGCACAAGCGCACTTTTTCTAAGTGGATCATCTTGTGCATCATGATCTGCTACGCTCTGGCTGGTAAGGAGCCTCCTGAAGGCATTCGAGCTCATTCCACCGGGGCTAAATAGTCTACTTCTGCTTTGTCCAGGGGTGTTCCTGTGTTGAACATCTGTAAGGCCGCAACTTGGGCCTCCCTCCACACTTTCACCAAGCATTACTGCTTAGATTCCGAAGTAAGGAGGGATGGCCATTTCGCGCGTTCTGTTTTGCAGGACTTTTTGGTATGAAAGGGTGGACACCCTCCTTCGGGAGTAGTACTGCTGTGGGATTCTATTCATAAGGTGAGGAATCTACAGGCAGATGTATCCATCAGAAGAACAAGTTACTTACCTTCGGTAACGCTTTTTCTGGTGGATACAGTATCTGCCTGTGGATTCGTCACTGACCCACCCTCCTTCCTGTTGTCCACCCTTTTAAACTCTAAAAGAGGTATTGGTTAATGTTTGTTTCGTATTGTCATTTTGTATTGCCTTGTTTGCCCTTGTGTAGGTCTATAGGAAATGTTTGCTTTCTTTGCTTTCTTATTTCACTTTACACTGTGTGTATTTGTGTGAATTCTATGTCACTATGGTCCACCCGTTTGCCTCAGAGGCACGGAAAAGAATGGGTGGGACCGATGGCATCACGCCGACGTGGTCCTCTTGTGGCTCCAGTGACATCATGTGGAGCAGCGTGCGGAGCCAAGGCATTGTGACGATCTCGTTGGCGTGGAGAGCTAGGAAAAAGTTTCTGTGGAATGCTGGCGCAGGGGGATATTCATAAGGCAAGGAATCCACAGGCAGATACTGTATCCACCAGAAAAAGCGTTACCGAAGGTAAGTAACTTGTTTGTCTTGTTCGAACATGATTTTTGTAAAACAATATAGTTGTAGGAGCTGCCAGCCCTGCATCATTATAACAACCATTGACAAAAGAGCAATAATATGTTTGGGTCTCAAAAAGCAAGCATTACCACAGTAACCTCTGGCACAGAGCAAAACTACTTTGTGTGTTCTTGTAAAAGAACAGAATACTGTCACTAACAGTGAAGCCGCTCTATAGAGATGGACACAATTTTAATTAAAACAAAAGGTCTTGGTTAACTCAAGACCTAATTTGGGGCCTAATTCTTAAGTCACAAAAGTGCACCCATTCGTTAGTGCAGATTTACAGCTTTCATGAATTCCTAATAATTCCCAGAAGTAGGTCAGGAAATTGTACTCCTAGAAGATTGGGCGTTTGCAAATTCACTTTCCAACCACTTTTCTCCCAACAGTGTAAGAAGTTTTATTTCTGCCCTTGTTGGGAGTAAAATTCCAGCCTTTCTCAGTAAGTAAAAAGATTAGAGAAGAGCTGATAAACCCCTAAATGATACAAGTTGGTCGGTTTTCACAGACCTGGTTTCCAACCCTTGAACTTGAGCTTAATGCTAGCTCCAGTCCCAGTATGTAGGTCTATGGAAAGATGGCAAAATGCAGGAATTGCTAGAATTCAAACCCTACTTTAATATGAATCTTGGCATAATCAGAGAGGCTATTATCAGCGCTCTTAGAGATTGCTGCCATAATACAGCGCTGCACTATGTGGCACCAAAGGGATTATTTTTTTTTTTTATATTTATTTATTGACGATAGAAAGTTGATTGCACTGTTCATCGCATATAAAGATATACATAGGAGTCGCCTACAACCTCAGTGGGCCGGCTACATGTACTCACAGCAGCGACGGATGGTGGTGGTTGAACACAGCCCATCAGCCGACATCCAACGGACCGGCGGCGTACTATCAGAAAATCCATAAGCTGTCAACAGTGTCATACTCGCCTATTTGTTCGATAGTATTCTTACATTTTCACAGTTTTTTTAACTGAACAAAACTTAAAATAACAACATATTACCCAACATACGATTCCCCCTCGCCACTAATATTCTGTATCACAGCATCCTTCCTCCTCAGTACCAATACTAAACAGTAGTACGCTCTAATTGCACCTCCTGATGAGTATATCACTCAGTGTCCGCTTCCGAGTCTGACGCGCCATGAGTTAGTAAATATGTGCGTAGAAACCCCCAATAGTCTTTAGGTCTAGATCCGATCGGCAACTCCTCCTCGTATGTATTGAGTGTATCACGACAGTACACCATATCCTCAATCCAGTGCTTCACCTCCGGTATTCTCCTGCTGTTCCAATGGAGAGATACCCTTCTTTTGGCTAATAGTAGTGCAACTACACAGAATTTGCGTTTCAAAGCTCTGAGTTGTGGAACAATACCCAGCAGACAGACCTTAACATCACACAGCACAGAAACTCCGAGCATTTCATTCAAAACTTGCACGACCTGTTCCCAGTATCCGGCTACCTTGCGACAGTGCCAAGCTAGATGCATGAAGTCCGCATCATCTTGGTTACATCTGCAGCATTTTGAGTCGTCCCTCAAACCATATTTATACAGTCGCTGAGGCGTATGATACACTTGATGCAGATATTTGTAATGAATGATTTTCAGGTTACCATTAGGTGTCAACATGCCAGTAAGCATACATGCGGATTCCCATTCATCGTCCGTTAGAGGTTCCGCCAGCCCAGAGTTCCACTTATCCTTAGCCTTTTCCGTGTTACCCCCTATAGCTCCCTGTATGCTCGTGTATAGTTTAGATACTAGGTGAGATGCTGTGGGTGTGGTGAGGAGCAGTTGTAGGGGTTCCAGTGTCTTTGGTTCTTCTGGATGTGTGGGGTAATGTTCCCGAAGTGCTCTCTGTAGTTGGTAGTAATTAAAGCTGAAGAGCGGGGATGGGTTGCTGATGTATTGCAATTTGTCCTGGGTCTGGAATTCACCATCTATATACAGATCCCCCAGTGTGTCTAAGCCAGCCCTCTTAAGCAGATCCATACCAATCTGTTCCTGTGTGACAAAGTGCCGGGTGATGTGCTAGTGGAAGCCTTGGTGCATATAGTGGTAGGCTGTGTGCTGCCTTTCCCATCAGTCTCCAAGCCTCCGTGGTCGCATTTACCGGATTGATATCGCGCTCGTGTAGTCTAGGACGTTGATGTGTCAGAATGCTAGACAGAGGAATCGGATCCGCATCCCCCGCTTCCACAGCCACATGTCTCAAAAAGGGTATATTGTGGTGCCAGAAATGTGCGAATTGCGCCTGAGCGCATAAGTAGTATAGGTAGAAGTCTGGGACCTTAAATCCCCCCCTAGCATATGGCAGTGTCATGGTGCGCATCTCCATCCTCGCCTGTTTGCCTGCCCAAAGCAAACTAAGTACCAACGTATTGATACTACGGAATACTGCAGCTGGGGGTTTGATCGGAATATTATTGAACAAGTATAGGAACTTCGGTAGAAGTACCATTTTTACGATCGCGGCTCTATCTGCCAAGGATAAGGGAAGTCTGTTCCATCTTTTAATTTTATCTTCAAGGGTCGCTATGGTACGCCCATAATTCGTCCGTATGACCAATTCCGGGTCTCTGTGGAACCACACACCCAAATATTTCGTTGGTTCCTCCTGCCATTCCAGTGGGTAGTCTAATTGTGTTGGGCGTGTGCTGTCCGTCAGCGACAGGATAAGGGATTTATCCCAATTTATCTGCAGACCGGACTTCTGACCAAATTTTATGTATTCCCGTAAGAGCGGATTCAAATGTTGTTCAGGGTTTTTTACATATAGCACCATGTCGTCCGCATAAAGCGAGATGTGTATTGGACGGGAGGGCATTTGAAGTGCAGAGTAGTGATGGTGTTGTCGGATTTTACAAGCTAGTGGCTCCAAGATTAATGCGAATAACATCGGGGAGAGTGGGCAACCCTGCCGAGTGCCCCGGCCTATGTGGATTGGTTCCGAAATGTACTTGTTCACTCTGATGCGTGCAGTCAAGTCCGTGTACAACATTGATATCCATCCCAGAAAAATCATCGGGAATCCCATACGCACCAACACTGCCTGAATAAAGGTCCAGCCAATAGTGTCAAATGCCTTTGCGGCGTCAAGCAACACTGCCACAGCCTTCGTTTCAGGAGCCAGGTAGTGTGCCAGTGCAAACAGTGTGCGGGTGTTATGTGTGGTAGCTCTATCAGGGATGAATCCGGACTGTTCGGGCCGTATTAACAGGGGCATAAGCGGTTTTAATCTATCAGCTAGCAGACTAGCTATTATTTTCGTGTCTACGTTCAACAACGAAAGAGGGCGGTATGAATCACATTTGTCTTCCTTTTTGCCCGGTTTCAGCAGTGTGATGAGCAAGGCCTCTCTCAATGACGCTGGCAGTGTCTGGGCTTCATGGGCCGTCCCGTATAGACGCACCAAATGCGGGGCAAGTAAGTCAGCATATTTTTTATAAAATTCCGTTACGAAGCCATCCGGCCCGGGTGCCTTGTTATTTGGCAAGCGCTGGATGGTGTCTGTGACGTCCTCCACCGTTATCGGACGTTCTAAGTATTACCTATGCCCATCTGCTAGCCATGCCAGTTCAATATCTTCCATGTACGCCAGTAAGTCAGCCTGAGAGGGCGACGGGCGCGCCTCGTATAGAGTGCCGTATGTGTGCATGAATTCTGACAGTATCCCCTTCACATCAGTGATCACCTCCCCTGAATCAGTACAGATGGACTTAATATTTTGTGGACGTTTACCTGAGCATATTTTTGCGGCCAGTTCCCTGCCCTGTCTGCCCCCCTCACCATATCTCCGAGCAGTTGCCCGTCGAGACACATATTGAAGCTCGTCCAGTGCGTATTTATTGTGTTCCGTTAGCAGTGCTTGAATGTCCCCCAGTACCTTCGTGTCGCCTGTCTGGGTGTATGTCTGTTCCAGTTCTTGAATGGTGCGTTCTCGTGTGTGTAGTTGTTGTCGAATATCTTTGAGGATACCTGAGGACGTACTGATACAGACTCCCCTAATTGTAGCCTTAAAGGCCTCCCATAGTAACCCCGGGTCCTCAGTCGATGGGCCATTTATGTCAAAGTATTCCACTATCGCCTTATGTATGGTGTCACTATATATCGGGTCTCGCAGTGCAGTGGCATTGAAGCGCCATGTAAAGGGTGGTGGGTCATAGTGCGGAATGGTTATGTCCAGCAGCACCGGGTTGTGGTCGGACAGCGTGCGTGGTAAATGTTTGATATCTGTAACCCATGATAGTACTTCTCGTGTGCCTAGCCAGTAGTCCAGCCTGGACCAGCTGTTGTTTGCTGCGTTAATGTGTGTCGCCGTTGTCGCCCCTGGGTTACGTGTCCTCCACATATCTACCATATGAAGGTATTCCATTGTGTCCTGCAGCATCATCCTGGCCTTCCCATGTTGTTCCGCTGTATGTGAAGCCCTGTCTACCATGGCCTGAAGTGTGACATTGAAATCACCCCCCCACAACATGTGATCCACCTGGAGATCAGCTACAGTGTGCCATACATTACTGAAGAAGCCCGGGTCATCCACATTAGGGCCATATATATTAACTAAGAGTATCTTTTGTCGTCTAATTGTACCTGCTATAACAACGCTTCTCCCATCAGTATCCCTGTGTATGTGAGTGATCTCAAAGTTCGTCCCTTTCTTTATCAATATGCTCACCCCCCTAGAGTAAGATGAGTAGCTCGAGTTGGTGACGGATTCTGCCCATTTAGCGCCCAATGTGGATGTGCCGTCCCGGGCCAAGTGCGTTTCCTGTAAGAAAACAATGTTAACATTCAACCGATCAAAATATGCAAACAATTGCCTAATCTTTTTCGGGTTGCCCAGACCTCGCACATTCCATGTGAGGAATTTCAACGTACTATGCTTCGCCATTACTCTCGATAATGATATTGATTTTCAAATACAGTTTCCGCTCGAGGAGCAGTAATCGTGCTAGGTGCATCTCAGCCATTGCGCAATTAAGTGTACTTTGCCAAATCCATAACAGTGCAGAGCGACGGTATTTAAAACCTGCCCGGCTATGTACGGTCAAGGAGATAGCCATGCTTCTCAGATACAGATTACGTAGCTCGGTAGTCTCTGATTTCCCCTCCCACCTCCCACTTTAGCACCCAAACTTTGCCAAAGCCATCCCCTAATAAACAGTAACATCATTTGAGAACTCAGTTTGGGGCGCACCCGCCTGGGGGTGTCACCAGGGTCGCACAACTCCATCCACAAAGTGGACGTGGACGGACGCTTATGACGTCTTTAACATAAATTGCATAGTAATTCACCTCTCCCTCTCCCCCCGCCAACAAGTAACTTGAATAGTGTAAGTCACAACCAGGGCAGCAAACTCTATCACAGCCCAGGCCTTTAGTCCGGTAACAGTATGAACCTGTGCCCGTTAGTGGGGTCGACCCGAGGGCCCACCAGTGCATGTCCTCCTGAAACCTGTTCATCAGCCAGTGGTGCATTCCATTCCCCCGATCCCAGTGGCCAGTCACACACCCTCCGGAAATGTCCGGCCCTGCGAGTACTCACTGCGTGGATGTTCATCGCAGGTCTTACCGCTGCAATCAACAGTTCGATTGGCGTGCTTCCGCAGGCGTCCATAGTGTCTAAAGTGATACTGGCGCCAATTTAGTTCGACCTGGCGCAACTTTTCATCATGTCTCCATAGTTGAATGAACATTTCAGCCTCGTAGTATTTCCAGGGACAACATGTAGATATCGCAGCGCATCTCGTCAGTCCACATCGCTCGTCGGTTCTGCTCTTTCCTGCGCTTTTCGACGTTTCACATGTTGCTTGATGAAGTCATGTGCAGCTTGCACCGTCTGCAGAATGATAGGCTTACCCATGTTCGTGATTTTGAGTTTCGCGGGGTACAGCATTGCATACTCAAGACCCAGATCCCTTAACTTCTTCTTCACTGGAGCAAATTCTTTTCGCGCCAGTTGTACCGCCATGGTATGATCAGGATAGAACTCCAGAGTATTCCCTTGATGTGTGACTTTGCCCATTTCTCTAGCAAGCCGTAGCACAGTGTCTCTGTCTCTGTAATTGAGCACTCGGGCAATTATCATTCGTGGAGCGGCCCCTGACTTCGGCACAGGTGCCAGTGAGCGGTGAGCACGTTCGATCAGAAACATCGGGGATAGTTTGTCGGCGCCGAATATGTCTTTCAGGAGTAGTTCGATATAAGTTTCCATTCTCCCAGGATTCCGGTAGGCCCGATATTCGAAGGTTGTTCCGCCTGGACCTGGCTTCCTGGTCCTCCACCCTAGCGCGCAGGGTCTCCACCGTCTTCTCCAAGCCCCCGCAGATCTTCGAGGTGGTGTTGTGCTCGTCTTCCACTTTGGAAATCCTTTGTTCCGCTTCAACTATCCGCTCGTCGTGCTTCTCTATTTTGGCTGCCATGTTGTCCACTCTTTGCACCACGCTATCCAGTTTGCCATTCATCTCCTGCAGGCTCTGCTGGATCGCTCGCAGCACCGTCTCCATGCCCGACCCTTCCGCCATTTCTCCCTCGCCTTCCAATTCCAGGGGGGATACCATAGTTTTCTGTTGCTTTTTTGTTTCGAATGGGAGCTTGGTTTGCTGTTTCTCCGGCCGTCCCATGCTCCACTGTGTCGGGGGCGTTGAAGACGCGGGAGCCCTCGGGCTGCTTGTCGGTGCCCTGTTAGTTGTAAGGGTATCGTGGGGTGTCGGCGTCTTGGTGCCCCACCTCGGGGTGCGTCTATTCATTTGCCCCAGCGGCCGCAAAGAGCGTCGTCAATGGCGCAGTTGTGCAAGTTGCCGGTGGACTCCGGGATCCCTACATGCGCGGTGTCAGGTGCAAGTTGCGTCCCTCAGTGCCTGTCCGTTGCTGGGTGATGACACGTGGCGTGGGTCTGCACCGGAGTGCACTTCAGAACCCTGCGGCACTATGGTATGTTCTAAGAGCTTCCGCGTCCTGGGCTCCAGCCTCCACCCCCCCCTGGGCACTCAGCACGGCTGGCGCGCAATGCGTGGAACAGCGGGATATCAGCTGCCCCCGCAGTGTGTTCAGCAGGGCTCACTCACCACACGTTTACCGCTAATGCCGCCTGGTGCAACCAGAGGGTCCGTCATGCTTGCTCCGTAGTTGGCCGTCGCTGCGGGTCATTTGCGTTCCAGCGCCGCCGCCATCTTGTCCCCGCTGGAACGCACACCAAAAGATAGCATTTTTCGCTAGATGGAGGAAACTCCCATACGTCGCTGCCTCACAGTCCACCAGGCCTCATCCGTCCGCTCATTTACCGAGAAGGGGTCGTTCAAGGCTGTCGCCAGTCCTCATTTAGCGCCGATGTCTGTCAGCGCAGTGTGCGGCCATTTTGCAGCGCTCCAGCAGTTCCCCGTTTTACCGCTGCTTGCTCGTCGACAGGCCCGTGGTCAGCTACATTAGTGCCATAGGAGCGTCGGCCGCATGTTCCGACGACTAAAAATGTCTTTTGGTCATTGCAGCGGCGGGTTCGAGAGGCGACAGGAGGTCCGTTGTCGCGTCCGTCCGGCGGAGCTGACACTTCAGCCAGCCATCCCGCAGTGCGCCCTCTAGCGCCCCCTACCAAAGGGATTATTTAACAGGACCAATAGATTTCTGAAGCAACCTTTCCCATTGGCAAGTAGCTATTTTATTAAATTCCACAACCCTACTGTTAGTGGTTGGAAGGATATAATGCTCATATGACCCTAAAACACCAGCATGTCAGCCCTAAACTATTGGCCTAAATGATCCTGGGCTTTTGTCCGGATGGAATCCTAATTTCATAACCCCCACAAACTTATTCACCATATTTTTGTTGTGTGCAGTATGCAATTGTATTCAAAGCATGCACAGGCAGTGCTAATACTTGCCACTCTGGTTAGTTCCCAGAACGCTGGAGAATATTATCCCCATGGAGGTGAGTGGTTGGCCCTGTATTCATACCTCCATTAAGTATCCCAGCCTACTATGTAACCTACTCTGCTCCCCTGCTTGTGGCCTCCTAATGTACACCAAAAGTGGTATTGTGTTCTTGTTTGGGAGTCCATCACACTCCCTGTTTTCTTCTCTTGGCCACATTCCTATAAAGAGAAGAGACTTCACCTGTTGGACCCAATGAGCACTTTTAATCTCTTATTGATCATACTAAGGAGTACAGAGTGGATGGCCAACTCCTTGTCTGGTTCTTGGAAGATAAGAAGTGACAGGCAATCCAGAAGCGGACCATAGTATTGTATTGTATTGTATTGTATTGTAATCTTATATAGCGCAACACTGTCACCCAGAGGGTATCCTGGCGCTTTGACAAAACATAACTGGCACACTCACAGAGATCACACTACTCTAGGAATAAGTAAGTTTTCAAATTTCTCTTGAAAGATGGAAATTCGCCTTGGCTCCTTAAAGGAAGCGGAAGAGAATTCCAGAGCCTGGCAGCGGAAAAGCTGAAGGAGCGACCTCCCATCCTTGACCTCTGAAATCTGGGAACCGTTACCAGACAAGCAGAAGAAGAACGCAAGGTTCGAGGAGTGGAATACCAGGAAAAAAGATTCTGCAACAGAACAGGTCCCTGTCCATGCAAGGCTTTAAAGACCAGACACGATGCCTTTAAGAGAATACGTTGCTGGACAGGCAGCCAATGAAGATCAAGCAGCGCTGAAGTAGAGGAGGCAGTGCGTGGACGGGAGAGAGCCAACTTGGCTGCCATGTTTTGTATACGTTGAAGCTTACCAACCAAGGTTTTAGGTGCTCCCAGAAGCAATGCTTTGCAGTAATCCAACCTGCTTAAGATAATCCCCCGCACGACTTCAGGTCTAGCCTGTACTGGGAGCATAGGAAGGACTTTGCGTAGCATACGAAGCAGCAACATACATGTAGCTACGGTCTTATTGGCGAAGGCATCCAGTTGTAAATTTGGGCCAAACATGACCCCCAAGTTGCGCGCAAACTCCGCTGCCGTCACTGCCCCCGAGAAGGTGGAAGACCAGAAGCTCTCTGGCAGGGAGCGTGGGACATGGTCATTAGAACAGTACTGCACCTCAGTTTTGGACCCATTAAACTGGAATGAGTTGGAACACAACCAGTCCGCTGTTCCCGTCATACAGCGGTGAAAGGTCTCTAAGGAGACGGCCTCTGTACCTTCCAAGGAGAAGACTAGCTGAGTATCATCGGCATCATTAAATACCGAGATACCAAAAGAGCTTATCAATTGAATTAAGGGGCGGAGGTACAGATTGAATAATATTGGGCTGATGGCTGAGCCCTGGGGCACCCCCTGCCCTACCTTCCGAACACCTGATCTGAAAGGCTGCAATGCCACCACCTGCTGCCTATCGTGAAGGTACGAGACTAACCAGTCCCGTGCCAGCCCCGTTACCCCAGCCTCCTCCAGTCTTCTTATGAGGGTCGAGTGGCTGACCGTGTCGAACGCGGCCGACATGTCGCGCAGCACCAAAAAGGCTGCCCGACCAGTGTCGACCCGCGAACGGAGTTTGTCCAACACGACCACCAGTGCCGACTCCGTGCCATGCACTGGCCGGAAACCGAACTCGGCCACATCCAAACAGGTGTTATCTTCCAGGAATCTGGACAGAGACTGGGTAACCAACTTCTCCATGATTTTAACCGGAAAAGGGAGCAGTGAAATATGCCTGTAGTTCGCCGAGCAGGTGGGATCTAGTGTAGACTTCTTCAGGAGGGGGGGACACCACTGCTAGCTTCCAACACTCGGGAACCATAGCGGTTTTAAAGGACTGGAGACAGATGGAATACAGTGGGCGAAAGAGTTCCTTATGGAAAAGTTTCCAGAACTTGTGAGGAAGAGGGTCCATAGGTGAGCCCGAAGACAGTCTGTGCCACTCTACAAAAATCATCGAAATGCGGGACAGAGAAGCAGCTCAGCTGAGGCCGGTCAGATAGATCTTCCGGGTCACCCGGAATAGATGCAAAAGCCGAGCGCACCAAGGACTGAGAGTCAGGCATGGTAAGACCACTCAAGATGGTAGCTATCTTGACTTCAAATGCAGCAGCCAAAGAGTCGCATAAAGCCTGAGAGGCCGGGATGTTATTCATGGCGCATGCAGGTCGAGAGAGATCACTGACAATCCTGAACAAAGTCTGTGATTTGTTAGTCGCTTGATTCAGTGTTTCCTCAAGATAGACCATAGCCAGGTGATTTGTTTTTATGCCTAAAATTGTGCTGTGTCCAAGAATGAGCCCCTGAAAATCTTTGGGATTTTCCGACCGTACTTAAGGCTGCAACTATGACCTTCGCCTGGGGCGTTCCTGTGCCTCGGAAATTTGACAGGTGTCCACATTTGTGCCAGTCAGTACTTTCACCAGGTATTACTCTCATGACTTTCCTGTCCTCAAGGAGCGTGTTTTTGTTCCTTCGATCCAGCATATTTCCTGGTCTGAAGTATACTCCATAGGCCATCCACCTTTTGGGAGGTACAGATTTGGTATCCATCCAGAAGGTAAGGAATCTGTAGTTAGAAGCATCTGTGAGAAAAACAAATTACTTTCTTTCGGTGGATACTGTATCTTAAGGACAAGGCCTTCTCTACACTATTTGGAGTGACCTGATAGGCGTTGTTCTGTTGCTGTCGGGCTATGTCTAAGGGTGCAGAGTGCTTGGTTGTAAGCTGATGTTGGCTGCATGGGTGGCTCCAGTCTTTGATTCCGTGCCATCCCTTCCAGAGGGCAGCAAAAGGTGTTGCATATTCTTAAGGCACAACCTACTGACTTGGGATTACTTGCTAGAAAAAGTTTTCAAATTGTCTAGTGCCTTGGGAAATTTAAAAGTTGAGTAATCTTTGGTTAGCGTATTCATCAGAAAGAGTGTAACCAGAGTGAAGTAACTCGTTCTGTTCCATGCATGGATTCTCTTCCTACAGTTGATGGTATCCAATGCTGCTTTTTTGTGATCCACTCAAAAGATTTTGGGCAAGTATCTAGGCTGTTGAGACTCCCATTGTGCAGTCTGTGTGGAAAAAGTGAAACCATCATGATTTACTTGATTTGTGTCCCTGCAGTGTACATTAATGCTTGAAGTCACTTCATCTTTATGGGATGCACTATCTGTATAACCCAAATTTGGACATTGACCTGGCTATCGTTGACTTTGGAGCACCTTCAATGCTTTAGAGCATTTGCTGTTACAGCGATGTAATCATGCATTAGTGCTCGTAAATTCTCTTTATTTAATAAAACGTTTTTTTGCATTAGACTATTTAATAAATGACAACACCCAATTTTATTTATTTATATATAAAGTTTTATATAGCGCAAACTTGACCCAAGAGGGTATCAGAGCGCTTTACATTTAGGATCGTTGCGTTACAAGTTACATCAGATACAAAAGCATAGTAATAAACAGTACACATAAACCATGTTACAGTAATTCGAAGGAGGGAGGGGAGGAAGGAGTAATAGCGGGGAGACGGGAGAGGAACAATGCCCAATGTCCGGCTGGGTAGGTGACGGTCAAGGGGGAAAACCAGGGCCAGACTCCTCATTAGCTGTCAAGCAGCTCCACTGGTCATCAGCCATGTTGCTCAGGTCTCAGCGTTCAGGAAAAAACAGGTTTTCATTTTATTGATTTGCAAAGGTTATATAGCGCTCTCTAGACCCGGAGGTATCCGAGCGCATAACCAGGGGAACGTTGCATTATAAGATTCATCAAAAAGGATTATAAAGCGCTGGCTAGACCCGTAGGTATCGGAGCGCTATAGCAGAGGAAGATTGCGTTACAAATTACATCAGTTACAATAGCGTAGTAGGTACAGTAAACAAACAACGGGAGGAAGGAGTAATAGCGGGGAGATGAGGAGGAACAATGCCCAATGTCCGGCTGGGTAGGTGACGGTCAAGGGGGAAAACCAGGGCCAGACTCCTCATTAGCTGTCAAGCAGCTCCACTGGTCATCAGCCATGTTGCTCAGGTCTCAGCGTTCAGGAAAAAACAGGTTTTCATTTAATTGATTTGCAAAGGTTATATAGCGCTATCTAGACCCGGAGGTATCGGAGCCCATAAACAGGGGAACGTTGCATTATAAGATACATCAAAAGGATTATAAAGCACTTGCTAGACCTGTAGGTATCAGAGCGCTATAGCAGAGGAAGATTGTGTTACAAAGTACATCAGTTACAATGGCGTAGAAAGGTACGGTAAAAAACGAGGTTGAGAGAATTTATAGGAAAAGGAGGGGAGGAAGGAGCCTTTACAGGGAGACGAGGAAGAACTGTGTCCAAAGTCCGGAGAGACAAATAGAGAGGGAAAGGGGAGAGGTGGAATGGGGAGAGGACGAGGGGGAAAACAGAAAGGAGATAAAGGGAAAGTCACCCCAAAGACCGTGTGGGTAGGTGACGGCCAGGGAGATAATCCAAGGCCAGTCTCCCCAGTAGCTTTCTAGGAAGCTCCAATGGGCATCGGTCAGAAAAATGGTAAGAAAGGAGACCAAGAAAAGGCAGAAACTGCAGAATATGCAGGGGGAGGGGGGCGAGACAGGGAGAAGGGGAGATGGTGTCCAATGTCCAGGCGCCTGCAATGTGTCTGTGTCCTTAGGCCCAAGAAAGTCAGCGCCCTAGTGATGCTGGTCAGGATAGATTCATTGAGGGAGTGCGGCGCAGCCCCAAGTACTCCCTCAAACCAAGAAATTGTTTATGACCTCATAGGCACCTCTGTAATGCATAGCGTGGAAGCCCGACAATCTGCTGTGTGGCTATAATGATCTGCACTGCTTCTTCTCTCTATGCAGGAACGTGTACCTCATCCACTCTTCCACTGATTCTGAAAAGGGAGGGACAGCTGCCATTTTGGAGTCAGGCGGGGCACCTCAGGGTCTCCTTCCCCACCACTGAGCAATCGTCAACAGTAGGTGCTTATATCGATTATCTACCGCTGTGAACGAGGCAGCGAGTCAGGAGCTGGGGGGGGGGGGGGGGGGGGGAGTCTCTCTCAATAGTTTTCAAGCCAGACCGCCATCTTAGGGTCAGGCATGGCGTGCGAACTCTCGTCACAACAGTGACTTTCAGCCCTCACCCACCCTGCAAATGTTTTGTTGGGATTATATCCCATCAACAGGAGTCCCAGTACTCTCTGGCCCCTCTGTCATTGCCCATGAACCTGGGGACTCCTGAGTCGCAGCATGGCACCCCGGGGTCTGCAGCGGCAACTTCTCCCGTGGAGCTTCTTTCCTCCACCGAGATCCTCTGCGCTCCCAGAATCAGGAGCCCGCTCCACAAGCCACGGCAAGTGGAATGTCACTGCAGCATCAGCTCCCCGATCCCCTCACAGGCAACCGAGGATTCTCGCCTCTCGTGTGACGGTGGGTGCTATTTTGGTGAGCGCTGGGGTCTGTCCATAGGACAACTCTCCCAATCCCAGGGACAATTCAGCAGCGGTTGCAAAACGCCCAGTTTGTGCCCCACATATTCAGCCTGCTGACGGTGACCTTCACGGCAGTCGAAACGCGTGCCAGCC
This sequence comes from Lissotriton helveticus, assembly GCF_964261635.1. NCBI lineage: Eukaryota > Metazoa > Chordata > Amphibia > Caudata > Salamandridae > Lissotriton > Lissotriton helveticus. The sequence continues at coordinate 717,180,750 of NC_136068.1, read as the reverse complement.
ACAGCTGGAGGCTCAGGAAAGCATCGCGGACTTGGAGCCGAGACGAGCCACGTCCATCCGGCTCCCAGTGTCCCATGTCTTATTAAAGTACTGGGGTTGGTAATAATGAAATCAACATATAATAGGAATATTTTCATACGTTTGAGTGTGAAATTTGGAAAAATAAAAGGAGACCCAAATTGATCTGCCGGTTTCCCCTTTTCCAGTTACTTTGATTTAAAATGGATAAAAGGGGGTTCACCAAAGGGGCAGAATTCGCTAACAAAGCATATGCTTTACATTTCTGTTGCTCTAGCTTATGGAGGACAAACCTGTAGGCAGACTTTACAAAGGCATTATGAGCTTGTGTTCTGTTTCATGTAGTAGGCTCTGCTAAACCTGTTTTGCTCAAATCTGTTGTACTTTCAAAAATACCAACATTATTAACAGGGATGTGGAATTCATATAGCCCGACGCCCAGGACATATTGTTTGGGGTCAAGGGCAACAAGTTTACATGTACATTTTGCCCTTGTGACAAGTTGGCCCAACCCCCCTACAGCACAAACCCTTTGGCTGGCAATTTATAATACCACATTATGGACCAAGGAAAGGCATTGCATGGAGTTAAGTTAATATTTGTGGCCGTGTGTTAATGCTGTTCAAACTTGTATTCATGGTTCATTAATGCAAAGCCTTTGTTAGGGTGAGCGCTCGAAGTAAATGTTGTAAGCTCAGACTGCATCACTGACAGTGGTTCCAGTATACAAATGTGTGTACAAGTTTTTAAAGTTTAGCAATATGAGGCGATGTATAATGGTCCCAGAATGCGCTCTGATTAGATGCAAATATTTGCACAAGCTTGAAAGAAGGATTCATGATTCTGTAGTAGGGGATCTCTGTGTATAGTCATAATCTAGTGAATAGTCCCGCCCATGTGCGAGGACCCCGGCAATCAAAAATAATCTCTTAAGTTGTCAGAAAATTGCAGAACTGCAAAGACACTTAAGAGAAAATTTAAAGACAAATAATGCAGCCTATATCCACAGGCTACACTGTCCAGTACTTCAACTAGAAATTCCACCAAAAATCCACAAACAGCAAAGCCTGTCCAGATTTCCCTTGCTTTTACTGCAAAACCCCTCAGGAATGATGGAGAGGAAGACCTGGGCAGACACGCCCCATAGGCTGCCATTATGTGGCTTAAATAGGATACTGTGCCTTTAAGAGAACCTTCCAGAACTTTCTCTCAGTATCCGAGAATGCATAGCAGGTCCAACTTACTTTCAGTTCTTTTTTCCGGCTCCTGCTTACAGGGCCCTGTGCATTGAGCTCTCCCTTTTTCAAGGGTTTATTGGAGTTTCTTACACTTTTTGGATTTAAGTGTTCTCATTGGATTCTTGGTGTTTCCTTTTCACTTCTGTGTGTTTGTTCAGGCTTTTAGGGATCTAAAATTCCTGCTTTATTCGACAAGTGCCCAGCATGTGGAAGGAAGAAGGCCAAGACTGATCCACACGACGTCTGCATTCTTTGCCTCCCTGATGAGCATGTCCCTGAAGATTGTGACATCTGCCAGACCTTTTCTACAAGGACCCTGAGGGAAAGGCTGAAAATTAGGCTCCAAGGCCTGAAAGAGAGGCGACCGCAGGCTGCAGGTGGGTCTGGGCAGACTGGGAAGGCTCCCTCTGCCCCTGCTGAGGCCTCTGGGGGGCTCCCCAGAGGCAGGAAGACCAGCAAAAGGTCCCGCTCTCCGTCGACGTCGATAGCATCGACGACGACGTCGAGAGGGATGACGGTGTGTTCCCCTTCTCCCCGGGGCTCCGGGTCGAGACAGCGTGGAAGATCGACATCGAAAGGCCTGGCTAGGCCGCCGTCGAAGTCACCGCCGACGTCGTCGTCGAGGCATCGCCGTCGACGAAGACACCGCCGGTCACCAGTTCGACGTCGAGGGGATTCTCGGCGTCGAGGACCGTGAGGAAACGGTCATCGAGGAGAAAGAGTCGATGCTCGCCGTCTAGGTCTGACCGCTTCGAGGAGACGGCGTTCGACGCCAGAGTCGAGGGATCGCCGTTCCACTCCTGAAAAACAACACTCGACGTCGAGCAGGAAGAGATCAGCGTCACCGAGGTTCTCAACCTCCTCTAAGAGGCGCAGGAGGGATTCTGGCGCCAAAAGTCACGCTGGATCTGGTGAAGGACGTCGGAGGCGTCGCTCACGCTCTGGAGGGTCTGGATCACAGGCCCCTCCCTCGAAGAAGTCAACGGGCACGGTGTACTCGGTGGTATATACACCGCCAAGGCCTACGACCCCTCCTCCTCTACCGAAGGAGGCTCCTCCGGCTAATCCGCCGCTCCCCTCCCTGCCTCCGCCTCCTCCTGCGGGGCAGCCTCCGCCGCCGGTCCCTCCTCATAGGCCACCGAGGTCGGTGTCGCTGCCTCTGCTTCCGACACCTCCTAAGGGTACACCTACTCCGAAGCCCCGGGATAGGCCACGGAAGACGCCTCCACGGAAACCGGTGGAGCACCCACGTGCTGGGAGGTCCCGCTCCCGCTCCAGGAGAAGGGAACGTTCGCGTCACAGGTCTTCCACACGATCTAGACGGCGCCACAGGAGACACGGGTCTCGTTCACGGACCCGGTCGTCTGGGACCAGAGACTACTCCCCGACCTTGTCCGATTCGCCGGACACGAGGGTTTCACCGATCGACGATCTGGTGTCCTTCCAGGACGTGCTGCTGCGGGGTGCGGCGAAATTGGGCATCACTTTGACGGTGCCCACTCCAAAGACATAGGTCATCTTCGAGACGCTCCATCAGAAGCATTTGTCTCGGCCGTTACTGCCACTGGTGCCGGGCCTGGAAGAACCGGCCCTGGATCTTTTCCTTACTCCAGCGGTGACTAAGGCGGCACCTTCCAGACTGCAGAAGAAGTACCGGGCTCCGGACTCGGACCCGGCCTTTCTAAGGCTGGAGCCCCCTCCAGACTCGGTGATTGTGACGGCGGCGCGCAAACAGCACGCCACCACGCCTTCCGCCACAGTTCCTCCAGATAAGGAATCTAGGTGGTTGGATTCATCTGGGAGAAGAGTTTGTGTGACTTCGGCGACCTCAATGAAGGCAGCTAGTGCCACTGCCTTGTTGGGTCGGTATGACAGAGCCCTCTGGGAATCCCTTCAACAATTCGTGGAGCTCCTTCCGCGGGACAAGCGGGAAGACTTCCAAGAGGTGCTAAACAAAGGAATGTTGGTGGCGAATCAAGTCATCAGCGCTGCAGCCGACTCTTCTCTTCTGGCGGCGCATGGTTTCTGCCACAGAATAAACCAGCGACGACATGCATGGCTCCGCCTTACGTCTCTGAAACCGGACGCTCAGCAGAGGGTTGCCAATCTGCCATTCTCGGGCGAAACCCTGTTCGGGAAGCACGCTGATGATGAAATGGCCCGCATGAAGGCGGAAGCTGAAACGCTCACAGCGGTGGGTTTGGAGAAGCCCAAGGAGACCAAGAAGACGTACCGTCCGTTCCAACGCCGGTTCGGTGGTCAAGGCAGAGGGCGTGGCCAGTCCTCAGCAGCAACAACAACAGCAGCAGTTCAGAAGACCATTCCAGAAACGCCAGAGGGGCAGAGGCGGCCATCAGTCGGCACCAGTGACTAAGGGCCAGGCCGGGTCTAGGCCCTGAGCACTTACTTCCCCGACAACTGTTACCCGCTCCGGTGGGGGGAAGCATTCAATCTTTTCTGGCAGAGTGGAGAAAAATTACTCAGGACAAGTGGGTGCTGAATATTGTTTGCAATGGATACAGTCTTCGGTTCACCAGCCCTCCTCCATCGATTCCTCCGGTGGGCTCACAGTATCAGCTGCGCGAGCTCCAGGCGGAGGCCGATATCCTGTTAAGGAAAAGGGCGATAGAAGTCGTACCTCTGTCTCAAAGAGGAAGAAGTCTGTACTCCCGGTTCTTTCTGGTTCGAAAAAAGGACAAGAACGAGTTCAGGCCCATTCTGGATTTGCGACAAGCAAACAAGTGGATTCGCAGAGAAAAGTTTTGCATGCTGTCGTTGCATCAGATTTATCCTCAGCTGCAACGGGGAGACTGGCTGTGTGCCATAGACCTCCTGGATGCTTACTTCCATGTGCCCATTGCACACAAACACAGGAAGTTCCTGCGGTTCCAAGTCGGCGCCAATCACTATCAATACACAGTGCTGCCATTCGGACTGAAGTCTGCACCGAGGACATTATCAAAGTGCATGGCGGTGGTAGCCCCACACCTACGGAGGAACAAGGTGTTTGTCTACCCATACCTGGACGACTGGTTGATCAAGGCCTCCTCCTTCACGGAAGCGCAAGCGCACTTCCAGAAGACGTGCGTTCTCTTGAACAAGCTGGGGTTGCACATCAACATGTCCAAGTCGGTTCCGACTCCAGTCCAGTGCATTCAGTACTTGGGAGCCTCCATCGATACGCTGTCAGCAAGCGTGTCTCCTTCGGAGGAGCGACGATTATCACTGCTTCGGAAGGCTCGGACTCTCATGACCGCTCCATCCACGACAGTGAGGACGGTGTCTTCTCTACTGGGATCGATGGCCTCCTGTATCTTCCTGACGCCACATGCACGGCTGCACATGAGACCGTTGCAGGAGTGCTTGGAGGATCAGTGGGACCAGAGGAGGGGATCTTGGGACAAGATACGTCTATCTCTGCATGCTCTTCAGTCTCTGAAGTGGTGGTGTTCAGCGGAGAATCTCCTCAGAGGGGTTCCCTTCCACAAGGACATTCCCACTCAGGTTATCGTGACGGATGCTTCTCTCCAGGGCTGGGGAGCGCATTCCGGAGACCTACAGATTCAGGGGACGTGGTCCCCGACGGAGTCAACGTACCACATCAATTTCCTGGAACTCAGAGCTGTTCACTTGGCACTGAAGGCCTTTCACCCATCCTTCCAGATCGACTCTCTACTTGTGCAAACGGACAATACAACCACAATGTATTACCTCAACAAGCAGGGAGGATCGAGGTCACGCAGCCTGTCGCAGGAGGCGCAGGCGATCTGGCGCTGGCTTCTGGCTCGAGGACTGACGATTACGGCCACCCATCTGCCAGGTGTGCAGAATGTTCAGGCAGACGCACTGAGCAGACTGATTCAGGAAAACCACGAATGGGTCATAAACGACGAAGTGCTAGGAGAAGTCTTCGCAAGGTGGGGGACTCCAGACGTAGATCTGTTCGCCACCGCCGAAAACAGCAAATGCCGAGGCTTTGCCTCCAGGTACTACCAGCCGGGGACGCTGGGGAACGTGTTATGGATCGACTGGTCGAACAGCTTTCTGTACGCTTTTCCACCCATTCCCCTGATTCCGACGGTTCTCATCAAGCTGTCCCAGTCCAGGGCGCGGATGATACTGATTGCCCCGGAATGGCCCAGACAGTGGTGGTTCACGGACCTGCTTCACCGGTCTCTCCTTCCTCACATTCGGCTGCCGTGCAGGCCGGACCTTCTCACGAAGTTCGGGGGGCTGATGTTGCACCCCAACCTCTCGTCTTTGAGTTTGGCAGCATGGCTCCTGAGTTAGTGCAATATGGTCATCTGAATCTCCCTGCAGATTGTATGGACATACTGAAGGAGTCTAAGAGACCTTCCACTAGGACTTCCTATGCTTGCAAGTGGAAGAGATTTTGTATCTGGTGCAAGTCTAAGAACTATGATCCGACGACTTGTAAGGAAGATGTCATCCTTCCTTATCTTCTACAGTTGGCGCAATCTGGCCTTAATGTCCATTCTATTAAGGTTCATCTTGCGGCTTTGACTGCCTACGGGAAATGCCCTTCAGACTTCCTTCTTCCAGATCCCTGTGATCAAAGATTTGTTGGAAGGCTTGAAGAAAGTGTTCCCTCCTGTCAGGCTTCCTTCGCCTTCATGGGAATTGAATGTGGTGCTGTCCAGGTTGATGAAGGAGCCTTTTGAACCTATTCATAAGGCTTCGTTGCAGCACCTGTCCTGGAAGGCGGCGTTCCTCGTGGCCATTACATCGGCCCGCAGGGTGAGTGAAATTCAGGCGTTGTGTTGCCAAGAACCTTATACTGTATTTCATGCTGCTAAGGTTGTTATGCGTACTCACCCTAAATTTCTTCCCAAGGTTATTTCTGATTTTCATGTCAACCAGACCATAACTTTGCCTACGTTTTTTCAGAATCCTTCATCTCCAGCGGAAAGGTCACTACATTCCCTGGATGTTAGGAGGGTCTTGAAATTTTATCTGGATAAGACCAAAGATATTCGTAGGTCTGACCAATCGTTTATCAATTATGGATCTGTCAGGACGGGTCTTGCGACTTCTAAGCAGTCTATCTCTAGGTGGATTGTGTCCTGCATACAGTTATGTTACCAAAAAGCTAATAAGACCTTAGGAGGTAAGCCTAAGGCTCATTCCACCAGGGGCAAAGCTGCCACGACAGCCTTGCTCCGTAATGTTCCGATTGCAGAAATCTGCAAGGCGGCCACTTGGAAGTCGGTACATACCTTTGCTAAGCATTACTGCCTGGACACTGATGCCAGGGCAGACGCTCAGGTTGGGCAGGCTTCTCTGCGAAATCTGTTCGCACAATAGTGGCGTTAATTCTCTTTTCTCCACCGCCGCTTTGGTGTGGGGATGGGCTTGCCATTCTATTCACTAGATTATGACTATACACAGAGATCCCCTACTACAGAAGGAGTAGTTTCTGTCCTGTAACTCCAGTTCTGTAGTAGGGGTATCTCTGTTATAGTCATAAGCGCCCTTCCTCCTCCCCGGTGGAGAGAGAAAAATATGTTCCTTTTAGGAATGCGACAGGTCTGGCGTGTTACGCCTTCAAAAAGAACTGAAAGTAAGTTGGACCTGCTATGCATTCTGGGATACTGAGAGAAAGTTCTGGAAGGTTCTCTTAAAGGCACAGTATCCTATTTAAGCCACATAATGGCAGCCTATGGGGCTTGTCTGTCCAGGTCTTCCTCTCTATCATTCCTGAGGGGTTTTGCAGTAAAAGCAAGGGAAATCTGGACAGGCTTTGCTGTTTGTGGATTTTTGGTGGAATTTCTAGTTTAAGTACTGGACAGTGTAGCCTGTGGATATAGGATGCATTATTTGTCTTTAAATTTTCTCTTAAGTGTCTTTGCAGTTCTGCAATTTTCTGACAACTTAAGAGATTGTTTTTGATTGCCGGGGTCCTCGCACATGGGCGGGACTATTCACTAGATTATGACTATAACTGAGATACCCCTACTACAGAACTGGAGTTACAGGACAGAAACTACTCCTTCTTTGCTTTCAAAATAAAATGTTCACAAACAAATGCATTTAGCTAAACTACTGTAAAATGTTAGGTACCATTTCTTTTCAGCATCATTTAGTAAAATGTGTTGATGTGTGCTAGTATTTCCCAAAAATATTCATAATGGAAATTCAGTGTAACTGGTTTTAATAAGATGATGGGAAACTTAAACAAGCATTGGTAAAGCCAGTAGGTCTGAAATTGTTGGTCAGCCTTTTGGTTTTGTCAAAGCATGACTTGTTTTGGCATGGTTTTTGTAAAACCTTATTGATGTGGGAGCTGCTGGGCCCTCACCATTGTAACAACATTGACAAAAGCAAACATGAGTTTTATTCTCAAAAAGCACACATTGCCACAGTAGTTCCTGGCACTGAACAAAACGATTGTGTGACAATATGCTCCTTGTGAAAGAACAGAATGCTGTCACTCACAGTGAAACTGGCCGATAGAGAGAGAGAATTTTAATCAACACAAATGGGCATGGTTAACGCCAGACCTAATTAGGGGTCCACATATTAAATAAAGTCTCAAAAGTGCACCCATGTCCTTGCACTAAGTGCAGATATAAGGATTTCAGGAATTCACAAAAAATTACCAAAGTAAGCCAAGAAATATTACTTGAGTTTGCACGTTCATCCCCAGCCCCCCCGACCCCACACATACACACACTCACAAGACCTTTTTCCCAAACCTGGAAGAAGTTTTATGTCTTCCATTGTTAGGAGTTAATTTCCTTTCTCAGTATGGGAACAGATTAGAGAAGAGTTGGTGGAAACTCCTAAAACAGTCAAATTAGTAGGTTTGCTCAGTCTCAAAAAAGGCATTCCAACCCTGGAACTATTGTTTCAGCCCCAGTATGTAGATATGTGGAAATGTGGCAACATAAGGGAATTGCTAGTATTCCAACTCTAATATGGAAGGAGCCCTGGCATAATCAGAGAGGCTATTTCAGAGCTCTTATATAATGAGATTGCTGTCATAATTTGAAACCTCATAACATGGCACAAACGGGACAAGTGGATTTTGTTACAGGAGAAGTAGATTTATGAATCAGCCTGCCCCATGAACAAGTAGATATTGTATTAAATTCCACACCCCTGTAATATTTCACTGAATGTCATCCTGTTGGGGATTGCTTTAACTTTGATCCTACAGGTTTTAACCTAAAACGGTTACATCACCTACATTTCCCATCAGCCCCGGGGCCGGCAAACACCTCCCACAGCACCAGCGCGCCCGGAGGCGCTACAAAAGACACGAACTCGACGAGGCCCCTGGGGGAGAACAAACTTACCTGCTTGGCTCTTGCTGGGGCACAGGCACAAGCACACAGCCACGAGCGCCGTAAGGGGAACGGCTGGCCGACCGGGAGTGCCGTGAGGGCAACGGCGGTAGTTCCCAGCCGGGAACTACATTTCCCATCAGCCCCGGGGCCGGCAAACACATCCCACAGCACCAGCGCGCCCGGAGGAGCTACAAAAGACACGAACTCTACTCGCCCCGCGAGTCGCGCATGGGAGAAGCCCGGGACAAGGGCGGGGCAGTCTTTGGCAGTCTTTGGCAGTCTTTGGCAGTCTTTGGCAGTCTTTGGCAGTCTTTGGCAGAAGGAGGCGGGGCGGGGCCACCCCCTTAACATCTACCACAAATGGGTAAGCTCAAGAAAGCTCCTAATAGCGATGAGGAGGGGAAAAACGCTAAAGTGCCTAGACATTCCAATTCTGTCTTACTTATCATCTGCGGTGGGGGCTCTTACTAAAGAAATTGCCAATGCCGAACAAGAATTGGGTTTGACAGGCCCTTGCTTGATTCATCCACAATTGAGGCTCCACACACTAGCACACAGGGCTTACCGAGTGAAGTTCTCCCCATACCCCTGGAACCTGTGGTGACTATTATTACTAATCCTGCCCCCCTGGCTACATCGATCACCCCCAACACTCCTGCTGACGACCCTGGGCAGAGTTCTCAGCTGGCCGCCGAACCATCTAAGCGGAAAAGGGGAAAAAAAAACTAACGTTGTATGCTCACCTACCACACCCCCTAACCCACTTGGCGATCAACTGGAGGCCCTTTTTGTTGCTAGAATTGAGCCACTGTTAATTGGGATTGCAAAGGATATTGTTGACACACTGAATACATGCTTGACCGGCCTTCTTAAGAAATGTTCACTGCTGGACAAAATCGTTAACACCTATCCTTTGCCTGCAGAGTTGCCTAAGAGGGGCACAGTGCCTCAGGGTCTTGGCAAGACAGAAGGGGCAAGCTTCAGCTCTACAGCCCCTCCACAGAGGTGTACCGATACAGTTTCTGGCGGGCAGCGTCCTCCTGGAGCTCCCCAGTAAGTTTGGAAGGAAATATATCCAACTCTGCGGGTGTGGTACTTTCTCCCCCACTGATGCAATCAACCATACCATCGAGCAGGAAACTACTACCGAGCAAGTTTAATCTAAGCTTGCCACCGGCAGCTGCCCCTTTGGTTGCAGTGTTTATAGGGGTACCACCGCTTAAAGAAGGCGAGCGGGAATCCACCATTGACTTTTTAACTAAAGCCAAGATCTGGTGTGCTGACACATGCAGTGGGGAGGATACCTCAGGCTCGCTTATTTTTGCAAGAAGGGTGGGATGGGTTGGAAAACAACCAAAGACTACTCAGGAGGACTGTGTGGTTATAAACTTCAGCAGGGCCAATGTGGCAGACAAACTCTTTTGGGACGGTTCAGCCATAGCAGCAAAGGACCATGTGAGACCTGTCCCCTTAGGTTTTTTCTATCCCCCTCCAGACAGAAACAATGTCGGATACCGCCACCCTGTCACGGGCCCAATCTTGAAACCATCCCAGAGGGGGGGCAGCATTGGGGGCACCCTTCAAACTTGTGTTCAAAGGGTAGAGGCCGCTTCATTGCCATCTCACACCTGGGCGGCGGATGGCGCAGAAGCGGGGAGTGGGCTAGTCACTAGCAACCGCTTTGCCCCCCCGTCAGGCATGGAGGGTATTGATTGACCACTAGTCCATGTGCGGCCTCCTCCAGTAGGATCCCTCGACCGGGAGGAGGTTACGGCATGTAAACTCCTTAGTTGGAATCTGTCCGGTATTAAAACCAAAATAACGGATGAGCATTGGGTGGGTTTGGTCTCAAGGTATGAAGTCATAGCCCTCCAAGAGACATGGGATACTGCAGATAGTTTCTGGTTGGATGGTTTTACTAGTTTTGTCATTGCCGCCTCCCCAAGCAGAGCGGGTAGAGCCATGGGAGGCCTCATATCCCTTTTTTCCTTAAACCTTAAAGGGTCCCTGAAGTTGGTTAATAACCCTTCGCCAAACATTTTAATAGTCGAAAGGTCAGTTTCCCCTACCAGGAGCACTTTTTATATTAACTTTTATAACTCAAGGAATAAGGATACTGGCAACAATAGTATAGCCATTCTAGAATCCTTTCTATCCTCTGTCAGTCAAAATAAACGTCTTAATCATGAATTTATCCTCTTGGGGGATTTTAATATCCATCCATGTAAAGATTTTTGTGGCATAAGCAACGATGAGGGGTGTGCAGGGTTAGAAGGCCCACATTTTGAGCACTCCTTAGCTAGAGAAGAGTTAGAAGACCTGCTGGCCAACTATAATTTTTATGAACCAAACTCCCCTGAAGGAAAACCTAGAATTATCACCTACAAAGGCTCTATTCCGGGGTCCATCATTGATTATATATTTATGACACCAGGGATCCTGAACAGGGTAATCTCGTACAGAACTATGGTTTCTGTACACAGTGAAAATAATCCCGTAGTACTGGAGGTGGCCTGGGGGCAGTACATGGGGCCTAAGCCAAGCCCCCTGGAGGCACGGCCCACATTGTGCCCGGTGGACCAGGGGAGAAGGCTTAAGTGGTTGAACGTGGTGCCTGATACTTTTTTTTGCGGAAATCTTACCCAAAATTGACGGACACTTAGAGGTCTGCCAAAATACTATGGCCCCGGACCAGGAAATAACGGGGGCTTTTGAAGCAATATGTAGTCGAGTCTCGTCTGACCTCACGGCCAGTGCGAGGACGGGCGATATTAAACACCGCCGTTGGTTTGACTCAAATTGCTCCAAAGCACACAGATCCTTGATATTGGCACTTAAGCATAAACCGAGGGATAAGAAGAACATAGCCTCCCTAAGGAAGCAATACAAGTCCGCCCTTAAAACCAGGAAAGAGGAAATCAAGAAAACAGCTTGGGAGAACTTACTCAGTATGGACGTCCTGAGGGACAGCAGACAATTTTGGACCATAATAAATCAGCCCTTTTTCTCCGAATCATCCAATTCAGATATGGATTGTCATTTCGGACGATAAATGGATTACCCACTTTAGTGCAGTATACGATGGTGTGCCCGCGGACTGCACTTTGTCTGCAGCCCCTGAGGCGCCCCTTGTGAGTTTTACCAAGAGTGAGGTGGAAAAAGCCATTTATAACACCACAAAGAACAAAGCACCAGGCCCCGATGGGGTGCCGGCCGATCTTTATAAACACTCACCAAGCCTGTGGGCGGGAGTTCTGACTAATGTATTCAACGCAGCCATTGGTAACTCCTTTCCAACCACTTGGGAAACTTCCATCATCGTCCCAATCTTCAAGAAGGGCCACCGTGACGACCCAGGGTGCTATAGGCCCATATCCCTCCTGGACTCTGCCATTAAGATCCTAGGCAGAGTCCTGTTAGTTAAGTTGAGGGAGAGCATTGAGAACTGCGGTGGGTTGGCCAACATCCAATACGGGTTTAGGGAGAAGAGGGGAACAATGGAGCAGTGCTCCAATTTGCACCTTCTGATCGCCAAGTACACGGTGGCTAAGGAGGGGTCTTTATTCCTGGCGTTTATGGACCCCTCCTCAGCCTTCGACCTGGTGAACAGGTCCAAGTTGTGGGCCACACTGTTGAGGATTGGGATAGACTGGCTTTAGTCAGGTTCATTGCTTCCCTTCACCAGGATTTGTTTGCTATGGTCAGGGTCACCAGGGAGGGAAGATGCAGTCCCCAGTTTAAGTCCATGCGCGGGGTACAGCAGGGCTGTATATTAGCCCCCCTACTGTTTACCATATACATTAATGGTCTGGGGAGCCCCCTGGAGGAGGCGGGGGGGGGGGGGGACGTCCCGCGTGTAGGAGAAGCTAAGATTCCTGCTCTCCTATACGCGGATGACGCAGTCCTCGTAGCCCGTACTGGCATTGGCCTCCAGCGTTTGCTGCATGCATTTGGTGCCTTCATGGACGACTTGGACATGAAGGTCAACGCAGGTAAATCCCATACGATGGTGGTCGGAGCCCATAGATGCAAAGGGAAGCAAAAAATCTTTAGGTGTAAGGGAGAAGCGGTCTCAAGAACGGCAACTTTCCCCTACCTGGGGGTACTCTTCGATGAAAGGGGATCGTGGGGTCCACAGGTTAGGGCAAAAAGCCTATCAGTGGCCAGGTCATCGGCAGCCCTTATGGGCTTCTTAAAAATATTGGGGGCTAGGCCTATGGAGGCCTTATTGAAGGTATATAGCACTCCACATATGGTGCCCCAATTTGGGGATATGTACGGCTCGAGCCTATACAGAGGGCAGAAAATAGGTTTCTACGTTCCCTATTGTCAGTCCCATCATCCACCCCAACATATTCTATCCATGCGGAGGTGGGCATGGACTATGTTACAGACAGGCTCAACTTGGCCCCGCTGATCTTTTGGCTAAGGACATGGCTCAATAATGAGTTAACCCTGAACCATTCAATCATGGAGGATGTCATGTCGTTAGATCACTCCAAAAAGATCCCCTGGCTGGAATATCTGAGGAAGTCATTTGCCCAAGTGGGGAGACCGGAACTTTTTGAATCCCCCTCTTGTATCAGGAACGTGGATGTAGTCTCAGTTAAGAGGCAGTTTTTGACTTTGGCAAGATTAGCCCGCGAGGAAAGGGAATTGCAGAAGCCTTCTGTGAGGTCTCATTACATATTAAAAAGCTCCACCTCAATGGAATCCTACCTCAGAATTGTTACCAGACACTTCCACAGACTCTTTTTGATTAAGTTCAGATTCAACCTGATCCATTATCATTTGGGCAATTATCAGTCTTGGGCCAGACCGGAGTCAGCCCCTCCCTGCTCCTGCGACAACTTCTCAACCCAGGACACTATGCATTTTGTCATGTTTTGTTCCTTTTTTTCAGTTCCCCGCAAAAAACATTTGCTTCCAATTTTGAGGGAGGCTGGTTTTATACAAGCAAGACCGGCACTTCTTTACCTTCAGTCCATGAGTAACACTCGCATTATATTTTGTATGTGAAATTATTTGGTAGCAGCATCACGCATTAAATCCAGCATTGCTACAATAGACAGTATCTAACGACTGCTCACCCCCTGCAGCCCATATCGACATTTGTATATGGTACTTTGCCTTTTTGCACAAATTCCCTTATTAACAGTTTTTACTGAATGTATTGCTCTGAATTAACCTCTGCAAATGTATTTTAATATTTTAATATGTATGGAATGTATGTCTTTTTATGATTTTATTCAAAATCGAATAAAGTATTTTGGCTGACTGGTTACATCACCTGCCTTTCTGAAATGGTGGGAAAGGAGGAAAACAGAATACTGGATAGGGTTAAGTTTAGTCCGCACCATGAGTCTCAATGCACAATACATTTCTTAATATGAGTTTATGTATTATATAGACTTGCATTCCTGGGTGAATTTTTCCTGCTGTTTTGTTCTCAACCCGTCCTCCATCAGTAGTTGCCACCATCTTATGGATAGTCAGTTCAGGATGCGACTACCCTGCCTCCTTGCAAACGTGTTTTAGCATCTCACCATTTTTTGATTTTGCTAATGTTTCTTGCTTAATACTTTGTACTAATACCCACATTACTACCGAAAGGTGTCAAAGTCCATGCTTTGTTTACTCATACTTTATTTTATTACATTTATCACCATGTTATCTTTTGTCAATACTGTGAAATATTTGTGTCAGATCAACTCCTTTCAGACGGTGTTATTGATGCAGAAAGTTGAAAATTTCAGATATTAAATTCTGTTATGTAGCAATTGTGTAGTGCTTCAAACCCCTGACATGTTAACTGAGTGCTCTAATTTTCAGCGGTTCACTTGTACCTTTTCGAAAGTGTGTGGCTGGAAGGGGGTTTGATGTAAAATGCCCTGTTTGAGAGACCTGCTCCACACTTGGTTGGTAGCATAGCGCTGCACTTAAGTTTGAGGTGTTGTGCAGAGTGTGAAAATAGATGCATGAATGCTAGCAGATGTTGAGCCTCTTTAGGGAGGTGTATGGCATAAGATTAAAGGCACCATTAACCACTTGCATGCTAATGACAAGGTGAATGAGGCACATTGGAGCTGTGCTCATGACTAGGTCAACTCGTCATGTATAATGGTAAACCTAAATCTCCAGCACGGGAGGGGAAAACCCCTTAGCAGCCAAGTGGTTAATAAGGTTCATTGTCTCCAACCCCCCTTTAGCCTCCCCTTTCATAAGTGAAAGGTCGGTTCAGCCCCTTAGGTTAATAAGCTAGAGAATAGTGTCTGGAGTCCACCCAAGAGCCCCACAAAACCCGCTCATTCATGCAGGGGTAAGCAACGAGAGAATGCTTTGTTGAGTTCACCAAGGAGTGACACAAGCCATTCCATTGGAGGCATGTTCATGTGCCAGGGAATTGTTTTGTGTGGATATTGTATTATAGATCTCTTCTTCACCCTGGGGAGGCAATTTTTTGTGTAGAAGGCTAGCATGATACTCCGTAGATGTGCCATAGGTGGAAGAGTGTATCAGTTTTAAGCCCACTCTCCGAGTAGTGTAACTGCTGTGCATAACGCCCCAGTTGTTCTCTTTTCATATTTTGTTGCTGCCTATGCATGAACCTTAAGTGAAAGGGGTGCTATTTGAATCTTTAAGTATAAGAAACACGGTCATGGAATCTGTCACACAAACTTCCCCCTACCTTATGAGCTCAATGTCTGGGAATAGTGGTAATTTCAGCAAGGAACCTGGGCAGTGCAAGCAAACTATAGGCAAAGCAATTGCGTGTCACTCCTAGTGAGCTTAATAGAGTAGTACATTGAGTTATACATTGCTCATGTAATGAGGCAGAGTTGCACCTTGTCACCATCAATTAGATCTGCTAGGACTGATGGCTCACCCTTATGTGAACCGTTTGAGTTAAACTTCTGGTTGGAGATGTATCCTTATGTAGACCTGACACCAGATTAGCCTTACTTGGGTTGTGCGAAATTGGCGATTCTTTTCACAAAATTGCACTTATTACACAAAATAAATTTTTCGCGGTACTTCAGTTACCTTTTTTAGGTCGAGCGACCTATCTCAATGCGCATGCGCATTGAGCGGGAGCTCGATATATAGGGGCTTAAATAAGCTTTACCAACTTGCAAGTCGATGGCGATTCCTTGCAGTGCCTGTGAAATTTAAGTTCAATGCGCAGGCGCATTGACATTAAAAGCGCGTGCACATGCCACCAGCCGCCTGCCTTGCATTACACATCAAAGGCAGCCCAGCCTCCCTCCCGCAGCCCCTGCTGCTTCACACCCTCATCGCAGCCTGAAATCGCCATCTGTTCCCTCAGCCGCACTCCTCCCACACCCCCGAACCACCCCCTCCCCTGCCTGCCGTGTCGCATTTCTCCTCCCCCCTCCCCACAGCAATGCCCTCCGTCTTGGCTCGCTAAACTACTCGCTGCCTCCTCCCGCTCTCCTTAATCCGCTCTGCCTCCTCCGACACCCCCGCTCCGCCCTCTCCCCTGCCTGCCATGTTGCATTTCTCCTCCCCCCTCCCCACAGCAATGCCCTCCGTCTTGGCTCGCTGTTTTTATTAATCTCATTCCCTTCCGCACATACTCTCTGCTGTCTTCTCATCAGTATGGTATTTATGTTTTTCTTTATCCACTGTTGCAGGTTCCGTGTATTTCTCTTATACTTTCCGTTCCTCTTAATGTCGTACCTCATTTTCCCTCCTGTTTTTCATCTATCTCTTTAATACCTCTGTCTCAGTCCACTTTTTTTCGCATCACATTTCCTTTGTTTGCCCTTTTCTCGCTTCTTTCTCTAATTCTGGTGCTTGTGTCCTATTCTATGCTTAATCATTTTACCTCGCACTTATTTCCCTCTCCTTCTCTTTTGTCTCGTGCCTGCTCCATTCTCTCTCCTCTTCCTAGTACTGCTTCTTCACCTTCTCTCCCTTCAGATCCCTCTTCACAGTGTTGTAAACGTATGCAGGTGCCGCTTCCAGCACTTACCCATCTTTCCCTCGCGTTCACACATGGAGTTTGTAGTACTTTTTCTGTGCGGGAATACGGTAGTAGTGATACAGAGAAGTAGCTACTGTGTTGTGCTCGGATCTGGGTTTCTTCAGTGTGTTTGCTGATGAATGGAATGTAAAACACAAAAAAAGACCGAGCAAAACGTGTTCGTTCTTGTTGCTGCCATTAGCTCAAGTACATGTTTATTTTATAAGTGATATCTCGGGCATTACTATATTTGTATTTAAGACTACAGTTCTCGAAAAACACATAAAATGGACTTCAATGGTTATCTTCCCTGTTTATTAAGTGGTGAAGTTTGTTTTTACTATGAAATTAGAATGGGAACAAGGAATGCCTTGTAATGATATTTAAATGAGATCGGTTTCCTCGGAATGTTTTTTAAAAAAGACGACATGGGCCCACATTCACAACCAGTTCCTACACTGGAAAAGTTTTGTATGGCTAAATACATATGACAATGATGTAACGAAAAGCAATGTCATTGTGATAACGTTTGAATCATATGGTCAAAAACAAAAATTCATTGAAAGTTCTTTTTTTTAAGTAGGTAGTCTTCTTCAAAAGCAACAAATAATCACTCTGCATGGCAAGAATCTCAGGTCCTAACTATGCAAATGATGGTCCAGGGTTATCGCCGTCTAGTTTTTAGGGTTGCTTGGCATGACAATCATGAAAAACATTCAAAATTTACATTGAAAAAAGTGTGTTGGTACATCATTATTGAACTGCAGTTTATCTTGTCTTCCTCAGTACTTCGTACATCTCTCTAGAGATGTGGCCTAACGACCAGAGCTGCCATCTAAGTCACGTACATACAAAACATGTTGCATTACAAATGGTATAGGTGTCACATTCGCGAAAGTTATAACTATTGGCATTGTAAATGACAAAGCTATCAATTTAGCTATTTTAAAAACCAACACATAAATAAAATATTTGTCATTTAAAAGACCAATAGCTCCAACTTTTCTAATGCGAGACCTATTGCATTTCCAATGCTTGTTTTTTTGTAGTGAGTGTATATACCGCACTAAAAAGTCATGATCAGTATATCGACAGGCAATTGGCTAGAGAAAAAAACTCTTCTTTGTAGAGAAAATGTCTCCCACAAGCAAACATCATTCAAGTTTGCATTATATGAAATGGCAGCAATTTCACACATTTGGTGGAATGCTGAATTTGGATAATACGTGAGATTACAGCATGTATGAAACGTTTCACACAGGTATCAACACATCCATCTATTTACCAGCTTGTAGGAGAATGGATCACATTCAAGGTATAGGTTAAATGTATGCTTAACTAACTTCTCAGAGGCAAGGGTTTTTATTTTAATACTGACCAGGTTTTACCAACTGTAAAATATTTAGCAGTTCCTCTCGTTTTATACAGACAGTTCAATTAGAATTGAGAAAAAATGTCAACATTTTTCATTGTCTTAAATTAGGTGAATCAACACTGTGAAATGAATCACATTTTGCCCATATTTATGTATTCCCTTTATTTTTGTTTGAGTTCATAAATATATATATATATATATATATATATATATATATATATATATATATATATATATATATATATATATATATATATATAATTTTCCACTTTAAAAAGAGGAGGGATGCGCCCTGCTTTCTGCATTTATTTTCGCCACAGTGTTTTATGCTTTAATGGGATTACTGGACTAGCCTGGATATTTTGTATGACCCAGACAGATGTGGTATCCTCTTTGGGTTTGACAACCGCAAGTACTTCAAAGGAATATGAATAAAAACATAAATAATACCCTTTAATGTTATTTTCGAGATATTGTTGACTTTAGATATGCTTCTAAAGAATCATCTGACTTGCATCACAAAATAAATGCTCCTTCCATTGCTTTGGTTGAAATAAGGGTGAGGCCCACGTGTTCCCTATGCTCCCAATAAATGGCGTTCTGCTGATTCCAGGTACTTTTGAGCGCACTGTCCCTGACATTGGCTTGATTTTTGTTTTTTTTATGTGCTAGTGTTGAGGGCTTTGCTTGGGAGGTCTGAAGACTAGTGTCCGTCTTCATTGTAGTGTGGCTGCACAGCTGATCCTAGACTCTAGACTCTAGCTCTGGCTTTCACTGTTGCAATGTGACGTTTTCAGACTAGTGGTTCTCAGATGTAGGAATGTTTACTCAATATAGGTATATCTGCATCATAGTGAGGCGGCAGGATATAATGAGGATATTTTGCAGAATGTATTTAAGCCAGCTGATCCTCTCGTTCTAAGTGCCATCAGGTATCTTCCTGACCTCGCCCCTATTCCATTATTGTTCAGGATGTGTTGGTTTTCACCAACAACTTAGCATTTTTAATTTCGAAAGCAAAGAGCTACTGACTGATCGTTTACTCCGTAGAAATGAAGTCGCATCCATTAGTTGAAAGTGTATTAGGTTTTGTACAGAGAATAATTCTGCAGGTGGGAATGTTTATTACGATGTAAGCCTTAATGTAAAATGTTAGTGTACTTAAGTTGAGACTTCATGTTAAAGTATTGGCTTGCAATTAACAAAGTAATCCGCCTAGACACTGAAGGTGTTTCGTTAGTGTATGAAATACCTTTAAAAGCCCAAAAACATTTTTCCTTTTCTTAACTATACTTTAAAGTGAGCTTACCACCATGGTTCAGACCCATACTGGTGTGTACACTGAGATTTAAATCACTAAATGTATTCATGCTGTTCCCTTTTTAAGTTTCACATTGGCTCAGCATAATAATTCGTTCAGTTTCTTAATTGAAAGTCACATGCACTGACCTAGGAGAATGTAACGAACAACTAGGACTTATTTATTGATATTAAGTAAACATGGAAGGCTCCAAGTCAAGGAGGGGGTTGCTCAACCATAGTGTCACAGCTGAGTCCGTGCATCTTTCTGACTATCAACACTTTAAAAAATTGCAACAGCAGTTAAAAGGTGTAAAATGGCAAGCTATAATACTATGCGAACAAATTACATTGTGCAGAGTCTTGTGAGCAGAAATGACTTAACTTGAATTTCCTGAATTGCTTAAAATTACTTAACCTAGAACTTCCCTGCGGTTCCATCATGAAGGTAAAGTATTGCAACAGTAGCCATAAAGGCCAATTTAGTTCTATTTTCTCTCTAGAATGTGCCTCTCTCAAGTACTTTCTCTTTGCTCAGTAGGATCTATGGATTCTTTTTGGGTGGATGTGGGTGGAAAAAATGGAAGTATTTTTCAGTGTGTATCTTGGATAAAAACACCCCACGTCAATATCTTAATGGGTTTTTGGTGTTTCAAAGTTGCTGTTTTCTTCAGTGAAAAATATAAAATGATTTTACACTAATTAAACTAGAAACTGAGCTAAAAAAATCTGAAAAATGCTGCTACTCCGGGCCGCTAAAAC
This sequence comes from Lissotriton helveticus, assembly GCF_964261635.1. Taxonomy (NCBI): domain Eukaryota; kingdom Metazoa; phylum Chordata; class Amphibia; order Caudata; family Salamandridae; genus Lissotriton; species Lissotriton helveticus. The sequence goes on along the minus strand of NC_136068.1, from coordinate 717,160,761 downwards.
TGCATTAGTTGTGAACTTGTGATTAACATATTGCAAATGTAACTAAGGCTGTTTTCATTTGAAATATACCTTGTAATGATGGAGGAACTAATGCAGCAGTATCAGTAACAGTGGAAATGATTTACTTGGTTTAAGAAAACGGTTATCCAAGTCGTAATATTTGTCTGAACCACTAGACAAAAGATTAATTGATATATGTGAATTTGTCCTGCTTTTAAGAATTCTCTCCTACCCTACTTAAGGAAAGATGATGCAGGTACAAACTTTTTTTTTTTTTATAAATTCTGCCTCATATCTCTTTGAATCTTTCCTTTATTTTGGATGTGTTTATTGATCTTCTGCTTCATTGTTTTTGTTGGAATATTTAGAAAAACCTCAGTTAAACCATTCCACACTTTGCTGACATATTCCATGCTTTCTGAATGTTAGAAAGCCAGCTGGCTCATAGAAGTGACTTTCTTGCAGTCTATCCACGATACCCAGAGGCCCTGGTCTAATTTCTAATATCCTCCATAGACCTATATTGTGCTTTCCCCCGGGATGGATTAAAGAACAAAATGCTGTTCACTACAGTCCTATAGGAAGTACGATATCAAAATCTACATAAATGTGTAGTGGTGAAAGTGTGTATTTGAGGCACAAATGCAGCGGTTTTAAAAAAAGAAATTGCACCATACACAAGGTTACAGTGAGACCCACAGTCCTTTCAAATGCTACATGTGCATGAATATTTAGAATCCACTTGTGGTCATGCAGACTTTTAAACATTTTAGTTTAACTATTTTGCCAGATCATAATAGCTGCCCAATTAGACATAATAAAGAATGTATTACGAGATCCTCCGAGGCCTGCACAGGTGTCACTGTGTATTGTCAACATTCATGTGATAGTGTGTATCAAGGATGTACTCGGCCACAAGACTTATTTCCATAAAGTCATCCACACCCCTTATAACATTGAGAGAGTAAACTCTTCTCTTTTTTGAGTTCTTAGGTTCTGGTCAAAAGTTAGGATGGACAATGTCTTGGTTAAGTTAGAAGCTGGACGAAACATAAGTGAGAACTGAGCGAGCTGTACATTATACAGCTGTACCCATGTGATGCAGGTAAGATTCTCTATTTTACCTACTCCTGGCCTGAACATTAGCTGCCAGACATATTTTCTAACTTCACCAGGATGGCAATACACAAAAAGAGGTTAAATTGTCAACCCAGACATTACAGGGTGTGGATATTCCCCTTTTACGTAAACATGCTCTCAGTGTTTACCAGCTTTATATTTCATTCAGCAATTGGCAGATCCTTATGTATGCAATATTATCGCTTCCTTTTTCTGGGCAGTTTTAAAACGTCGTTGAGTTTTATAGTCGCAGTGACCATGATTAGGTTAGTGTTTCTTTTTAACCTTTTATTATACCAACATTTTAAAAAGGTTGGCTTATAATTGACACTTTTTAGGGGAGATATGGGCGGGGAGGGTTATACGTGTAGGTTGTTCTGGTACTCCTAAATTATTATTTACTGTGATGGATTTTATTGGCATTCTAGTAATTATAGTGGTGTAATTACGTCAGGGTTTTAGAAACACTCTTGAGCGTCAAACAGTTAAGTGTATTTATTGTGCTTTTTGATGTTTTAATTGATGCAAAATAGTTTTGTGCCGGACTGATATAGGTATTCTTTTGGGATTTGTACCCTACTATTCATTTTAGGTAACTGGTATCAAGAGGTGGTTACTAATAAAACTCTTAGACTCTTCTCATTGCCGTTCTCTAAGCAATTGCCCTATAGTCTCTCTTTATTTTCTTCTGTTTTTTTTAAAAGTGATATGAAGTCTTCTGACCTGTCTCTTAGGGGGGCTAATGAGTTAAGAAAAATAATAAAGAATCATTTGAGAATCACTCTTAAGCCGCTACTTCAGCAGTAGTTTAGTTGTCCACTGGTTATCCCCTGTAGAGCAGTGAACTATTTGGTTTCCTTGTGTATTCCTCCTTCACTAAAACCTAGAAATATTGCAAGCCTAGGCTTTGGTTTAGTCGATCAAAAAGCAGCGTGTTGCAAAAGGTGTATTCTGTGATGTGTTTAATCCAATATATATATATATATTGTAGTTTTATATAGCGCAAACTTGACCCGAAGGTATCAGAGCGCTTTACATGAGCACCAATTGCATTACAGATGGACACCTACATTTTTTAGGCACGGGGAGATTAAGTGAATTGCCCAGGATCACAGGATGTTTGAGCCTCCAGCCAGACTCTAACCTGGTTCCCCAGCTTCAAAGTCGGACGATGTGATATATAATATAGTCTTCTTGCTGTGTACCATTTGACCTCCTCCTGCCTACCGATAAATGTATATATATATTTTACTCCAGTTTTAATGCATTCTTTTATATCTATTATTCGGTGTCTCCAACCAGTTGATCGCGAGCTACCAGTAGCTCGCTGACACCCTCAAAGTAGGTCACAGCCTTTAGTTCATTTTTAAATGAGCACAGGATCACATTTTCCTTTTTTTAAAGTTACGAGAAGGCTGTGTTTACATTATTATTGTCAGGCTGCAGATAGCTAGGCCTGATAATGAGCAGTGCTTGAGTCGGATTTATGACCCAGGACAAAAAGGTGAAGCACTGAGGTATTTTAATCTTAAATAAAAGTACTTGTCAACTCAATATTAGAGTGTGAGAACAATAGGAGGCTTCTAATGCGTTAAATGGAAGAAAATGAAGAGTTAACTTGATGAATAAATTAACTCTTCATTTTAATTTACTCCCATTTCAAAGTGTCACATTTACAAACAGCAGGCCTCTTTCTCCCTTCAGTGACACGGTGTTATATTTATAACTGACAAATACATTTTTTGTGGGAGAAATGTAATGGGCAGACATTTTTTCTATATTCCGAACATTTTTGCAGGGCGGTTTTCTGCATTTTTCATTTCTCCTGTATGTTATGTTATGTTAATTATTTATTTATAGAGCGCTCGTACGCCCGCAGGCTTCATGGCGCTATTGAAACTTTAGAACACAACACAGCTTTGAGTACTTAAGCAAGAATAAGTCAAATCCTAATTTAGTTGCAATAAGCTTGTCTAAAGAGCAGAGTTTTAAATGCCTGCCTAAAATCAAGAAGATCCCTACTCTGTTTCAGGGTTAACGGCAAGGAGTTCCATAGGAACGGAGCGAGATATTGGAAGCTACTGCCGCCCTGACGCTTTTTCCTGTATGCTGGGATTATCAGTAGCTCTTGTTGAGCGGATCGAAGGTTTCGTGGAGGGATATATTTGCAAACTAAATTCCGAATAAAATGTAGAAAAAAATTGTAGTATGTTTACGGTGCCACATAAGGCAAAAAGTATGTCCTGTGCCTAAAGTACATACAACACTGCTTCTCACTCACCCATACACATATATCCCCAAAAACCATGCTCTCACTGACTCATATGGCAGTCTTGTCAAAGTGCCCTGAGTGAAGGTATTTTGTTCAAACCATAGTATCTGGCTCTATGGACATAAGGCTTAACCGCATCGATGCGGCGCATTTTCCCGCTGTGCGCTAAGAAATGCAGAATCCCGCGGTTCATGACGAGCTCAGCTCGTCATGAGCGTACAAGAGGTGTACTTCATGACTAGCTGAGCTCGTCACGAGCGTCGAAGAGGTTAAAGTAATTGAAGCTGGGCATGTGGGTGTCAGGTGACACTGCACGAGTGACTTGGCATTCAGTAGCTCACAATGATTTTTACTGATCAGATGTAGCTCTCACTACAGACCAGGTTGGACACCCTTGTGGGTGCTCCCAGGGTAACCTTTTAAACTGTTTGGATTTGGTGATGCCTTGCCGTACAGAGCGATTTATGATTCACAGAAGTATTATGTGTGCAGTTCTTAGATTGTGGTGTGGTATTCGCCCTCTGGCCAATAATTCCTCCTTTCAGCTGTGGGAGTCACTTGGCATCAGGAAAGCGATATCTTTAAAATTCCACCTGCATCACTGTTCACCATTCTTTCCTCAACTAAGCCAGCCATTTTTCCCTTTCTACAATTATGCCCCCTCTTTGTAGGGGACGGTCGTCTCACCTAAACTTCCATTTCCCATTACAGCCCCTCCCATGGTCAGCCCTATTTTTTTTCTATCATTGGTCAGTGTAGAAAACCCATTAACTCCATCCTACCTAATGTGTCCCTATAATAGATCAACCCTGACCATCCAACTACTCCAACCACTTTTAATGCCTGACTGGCCTGCTGTGGGACCATAGGAAAGCAGTTTGTGGCAGTATATGAAATACATTGTGGCATTGATCCTGAAAAGGTTTTGCATATAATGGTACCGCAGTCAGTGGAAAGAATGTATAACATGTAAAAGGCAATAAAGTTCGATTAAAAAAAAAGAAAGCAGATTGTGGCAGAGTGAAAGACAGTGCTATGAGGTTGTCCCATTTGAAAAGCGAAATGGGCCATTGTCAATGTGCACAATTGTGTTAACTTGATATCATTAATCCACACCGATAAAACGTTAATTTAAAAAAAAAAAAGACCAGTGCATTGGTGAGCTGAAGTATTTAGAAAACATTGTAATGAAGTTAACCCGCAGTAGAACATTTTCATCTACAGCAGTTGGCACTCATTTAAGTAGATTTTTTCTTGCTACCTGTATTTTTTTCATACTTGGATTTTGGTTACCCTTGGGTGGACTGCCATGTTTTAGAAGGTCAAAATGTGCTGTATACATTCCTCGGTAACAGCTCCGATCAGTTTTGCATGGATTTGCTTATACCTTTGTCCTTGCTTGCCAAAATATTAGGCTTAGCTTGTCTGCCATGCACGAGCTATTTGTTTTGTGACCGACATTCTGACTTATTCTTCCTAGGTATGTTTTCAGGTTATTATTAAAAATCAACACAATCAAACATCTTGAATCCATAGGCTTTCCTTCTCTTGTGACCATCTGCGTGTTGATGAAGCTTGGAACAAACAAAAGCCAAATACAGCTCCCTCGACAGTGATCAACGGGATGATCAGTTAGCCGCTTATTTCATAGTCCAGTGTTGTGCTCTTCGTTGCTTCAGAACCTGAATCTGTACAACTAAATAAACCCAGCAGCTGCTGCTGTTTGTAGTGTTAGATCAATCACAAGTCTTTAGTCTATTGTCGTACTACTAAACTACATGTGTTTTCTATTAGGAATCAATAGCTTTTTTGTTTCATCCTGAGTTCTAGTTTTGCATACTAAATACTTCATCACCATCAATAAAAAGCATGCACTCTTTCAGCTTGAATGGAAACTCTAATTACGCTAATTTTGTCAGTTCAAAGCTATACAAAATACACAAAATAATTTTGGTATTGTATCGCTATGCTTAAAAGCTGCAGGCATACTATGCGAATCTTCCTGTTAAATGTTATAAACGGGATGGCCTCTTTCTTCATTAAATGAAACCATATGAAGACTGAATTTGTTGCCCTTCACTCCAAAGATTCTTTCCCTTCTGTTCAATGAATTGGAACACTAACTCATTTTCATCTTTCTCCCACATGAATTACACTTCACTTGGTTACATCGATAAAAATCTAAATGTGATATCTCCAAAATTACCCAAACCACCTCCTTACAACTCCTTATTCTCAATAACCAGAAACCTTGCATTCTTCCTGCTGAATTCATAATATTGCTTCTACAAGTGGTACTGTCCCTTCTATATGGTGGTAATGGTATCTGGCCTGCTCGAATCAGCTGTAGCATTTCTCAAGTCAATACCTTATACAACTTCTTGTCGTAGGCACTACAAATCAGACCATTACCCTTTGCAGATTGAATTCATTTCAGAATAACATATATCATGCACAAAGACAAACATCTTGGTTCTCCCCAACAACTTGAAGGATGAACTGCACCTAACTCCATGTCTGAGACACCAGAAGTAAATCACCCCTAATACTGTAAATTCCATAAATGTCCAAGACATTGAACCAGTACTTCCTGTGCAGAGCACAGTCTTGTACCCGTATACTCGTCATTGAAGACTCCACACCAATTTGCTTTTCTTCTAAATGGAACTAAACGCATACCTGATAAAAACTTACCTTTGTCTTTGACCTTTTTAACCACCTTACGAATAGTTTAAACACTAAACCAGCATGCTTCCCTTCCCCAAGACTGAGATCCAACTGTTTAGAACTTACTTTTATGTTTAATTTGTTTGCCCTCTTTTCCTTCTCACCCTGTTCAAGCTTCTCACATTGTTCTGTTGGAGTTCTAAGTGATTCGCCATTTCCAGGGTGGCAATGGCCACTCTAAAAAGAAATACCTGAAGTCGATTACATTAAATGGTAACAGTGAAAGCAGGTCAAACAGAAATCCTTATTCTGCATTTTCCTGTTATAAAAAAAATGAAACTTGAACCAAAAAGCCTCTGCATGGGTAAACCATATGAACTACCATACATGCACATTCAATGTTCATTTTTTTAAATTGTGTAACAGAAACGTGATGGCACCACAAGTCACATGATTTTGACTATGTCCTTCCTAGTTACGGTTTGTAATTCAAATCATCATTTTCATAGACCAGAACAAGTTTTTTATCAGTTACATAGTAGTGAACACTTAAAATATTCCTATGGGGAAGGCTCACTACAATATAGGTGTGCGGCGGTCAACTGAGCAACCAATATGCTTGCTTAGTCATCTTGTGCATGGTTCGCATTATTTGAAGAGGTTCTTTGGCATATCAAGTTTTATGCCTTTTTAGGTCTCGCCTACTCCATTCCGCAGGAATGAGTATGCGAGTCTAATGCTGCTAAACCACTACTTAAACCCAAGGCTCTCAAAAGGCTCCCAAAAAGCGGATTTCGAGAAGTGCACGTCCTCGTGCACGAGCTTGCCCGAGCCTTCTGCCTATCAGCCTCCCTCCCACCTCCCCCCCCTAATTGCTTTAACTTTCAGGGCCTCGAGGCCGTGAGCTACTTGAAAGAGATCCGCTCCGCAGCTATTCTGACATCAGCATCTCTCCCCCTCCCACCGCCGTCCTTTCTGCCCGCCTCGCACGCCACATACGAGCTTGCCCCACCACATAATGTGCAGCGTGGTTATTTTTTGACAGTGTGCGATGCTTTGCACAATATTCCAGTGCATGTTTCTGTTTGTTTTAGCTCGCCAAAGCGCACGTTTTCTTCATCTGCCTACCTAGTAATGCTTCTCTTCCTCCCTGCCTTGTCTTGCCCGTGTGGCTCTCCCCTTGCCCGAGCCTTCTGCCTATCAGCCCCCCTCCCACCTCCCCCCTAATTGCTTTAACTTTCACGGCCTCGAGGCCGTGAGCTACTTGAAAGAGATCCGCTCCGCAGCTAATCTGACATCAGCATCTCTCCCCCTCCCACCGCCGTCCTTTCTGCCCGCCTCGCACACCACATACGAGCTTGCCCCACCACATAATGTGCACCGTGGTTATTTTTTGACAGTGTGCGATGCTTTGCACATTATTCCAGTGCATGTTTCTGTTTGTTTTAGCTCGCCAAAGCGCACGTTTTCTTCATCTGCCTACCTAGTAATGCTTCTCTTCCTCCCTGCCTTGTCTCGCCCGTGTGGCTCTCCCCTGCGCCCTTCCATGATGCGCTCTCCCTAGTGTGCTCCCCCAACCCACGCTGCTTTCATGTCTGCGTCCTTCTCAAGCTCCCCCTTGCTATTGCATGTTTGCTCTCCCTGCACCATCTATATTGTTCTCTAGCTTATGGTACCCATTTACTTCTGCCCTCCAATGTTGCTTCAGCCACTCTCAGGCTCGCCTCCTGCTCCCCCTCTCACAATGCGTGTGCACTCCCCCCACCCCTCCCATTTGTTCTCTATTCTTGCATTTGTTCACGGCCGCCAGGCCGTGACACCACATCAAAGGGCTTCTCCCAGCGTGCGCTCTGCGGCTTCTCCTCCCCTAATTATTCATGGCGGGCCGGCCGGCCGTGCTCTGCGGCTTCTCCTCCCAAAATTATTCATGGCCGGCCGGCCGTACTTTCAGTTTCCCGGCCGCCCCCCACTTCCCATGCATGTCTTGTTTGACGAAATGTTACTCAATGACCTTGCTTTAAACAAGAATGCCCTTAAGACTTTCTAAACAGGCTTATTCTGCCACCCTTATTCTGCTGCTAAGTGCTGTTAGTTTAACTCGCACAAAGTCACATTACGTAAAGAGAAAGGCTATATCCAAGTGAGTGCTTTACCCATCACCCACTGAAACTGCTGACCTGTTGCTCCGGCATGTACACAAGAGTGGCATACGCTACGCACTACGATCGCTGCATTGTATGCAGCCATATTGCTTGTGCTGTTCACTTCTGCTAGCACTCCGTACTGTCACCAAGCTAGCTCTCAGGGAGTCTCTTGTGTGCTTTAGCCTGCAGTTTATCGATGTAAACATCCCACACATTCCGCTGGGGTGCCACCCCCTGCTGCACAGACAGTGTTCTCTACGTTACCGTTTTGACAGCTGCCCACTCAGCCAGAGTCCTAATGTCGGGGCGGGAGCGGACTTCCGGGGTAAATCTTCACAGCGCTTCAATGGTGCAAACCCTAGTTTCTCTTGTGCAGCAATGTGCCAGAAGCGAGTCCCTGCCTCGTCTTCCAAGTGCACACACCTACTCACGCCACTGAGCATCAGCAATGGGTGGTAATACGACCCAAAGGTGAGCCGAGGAAATTGCCAGTGCCCACCACACCCAGCGATCGTAGTGCGTAAATCGTAATGGCTTCTGGTAACACAAAGGCACCCGAGTGACTTACGACACACTTAATATGGCCTACAGCAAATACATGCAAACAATACATTCTGCAGGACCGCTGCTGCCCACCACAACACATGCATTGATGTCAAGAAATGGAAAAAAACACTGGTAAATGTAAGCATAATTGTATAATAGCTTTACTGTCTTTTTGGATTTTTAAATTACCTTACAATTGTGGTATTGGCGAATAGATTTTGGTGCATCCTACCACTGCCGGCCACTGTTATCATAGCATACCGATCATTAAAAATGCTAACTCTCAAAGGCCCTGATCTTTAACATCGGGTGAAAGTAGCTTGTATATATAGTCATCTTGTGCTCTCGTTATTCCTCATTACAGAAAACAAAAGAATGCTAGCTAATGGGACAGCAATTTACCATTTTTTACGGGTTTCCTATTCTAGTTTGCTTTTGTAGCTGAAGATAGATATCATGTACACTTTGATACGCAAGACCCACAGCACTCACAGTGATTACACCATTCTCGAGGTGCCTTCCACAGGTGAGTGCCATTTAAATAGGTGATAACACGCATCATTCCCTGTTTGTCTCCACATCCACTATTTTGAACACATTTCCTCAGACCTTGCTATCGGACAGCCGTGTTGTGTTGACGTTAATATAGAACTCTGTGACTGCATGTGCCTTGCATTAAATACATTAATTAATTCGATCAAAGGCATGCTTGTTGATATTAGATATGTGACACCCTGCGTTGTTCAATATCCGACATGTGATACAGTTGTTATACAGAAACGCGTTCTGCCTTGGAGCTGCTTACTTCTGAAAGCTAAAACGTCTTTATAAACACACACACAACCACACACACACACAACCACACACACACACAACCCCACACACACACAACCCCACACACACAACCCCACACACACAACCACACACACACAACCACACACACAACCACACACACAACCACACACACAACCACACACACAACCACACACACAACACACACACACCACACACAACCACACGCACCCAACCACACGCACGCAAACACACGCACGCAACCACACGCGCGCAACCACACGCGCGCAACCACACGCGCGCAACCACACGCGCGCAACCACACGCGCGCAACCACACGCGCGCAACCACACGCGCCCAACCACACGCGCCCAACCACACGCGCCCAACCACACACGCCCAACCACACACGCCCAACCACACGCCCACCCACACCCCCAGTGCACAGTTTCACCAGGCACAGACACCATCAGTCGTCAGTGCACGCTTCCACCAGCCACACACCCACACACACCCACACACACACACACCACCAGCCACCAGTGCACCCTTTCACCGGGCACAGACACCACCAGCTGTCAGTGCACACTTCCACCAGGCACACACCACCAGCCATCGGTGCACGCTTTCACCAGTCACACACACACACACACACACACCACCAGCCATCTGTGCACGCTTTCACCAGTCACACACACACCACCAGCCGTCGGTGCACGCTTTCACCAGGCACACACCACCAGCGTCAGTGCACGCTTTCACCAGGCACACACACCACCAGCCGTCGGTGCACGCTTTCACCAGGCACACACACCACCAGCCGTCAGTGTACGCTTCCACCAGGCACACACACCACCAGCCGGCAGTGCACACTTCCACCACAGCACCACTCAGGACCACCACAGCACCACTACAGCATCACTCAGGGGCACCACAACATCACTATGCGCTACAACAGCATCACTGAACGCCACAGCATCACTTGTCCCCAAAACAACATCACTCAGCGCCACCACAGCATCAATCTGTGCAACCATTCAACAACAACTGGTTCAAATATTTTCTGTCAATGTTTCAAGCTTTATTACAAATGACATAAAAAGATGTTAAATGTTTTCACTTCTGTTTTTGTTAAAACATTGTGATTTGTCAGATCAATACATGTAAGACAGGGGAAAACTAAACATGTACCTTTACTATTGCTATAGATGTAACATTTGCTAACTTTATAACTATTGACATTTCTAATAACAAAATTAATACTTTTATATTTTGAAAAACAAGCAAAAATATTTTTTTTTTTACATTTTACACACCAAAAGCTCAAACTTTTCTATTGCGAGACCTATTGCATTGCAAATGCTTGTTTGTTAAACAGTCATCCGTAAAGACACAATGAGAGCTCCACAGAAGATTCCTCTTTGCTTCATAGTAGTCAGAATATCAAGCAATGAAAAAGCCATATTTTGTACATTGAGTATATTTCATTCATTATAATTTATTTACAGTGATATGCCTACTCTGTTTTCGGGGAGTACTTCCCTTAAAATTTGGACAAAAAAAAGTGGTTTGCGTCTTGCTTTCTAATTCACCTGTAATTTCAGAAAGTGATAAATGATTTAAATTGATTCGGGGGGGTTTTATTTGGAGTAGTGTAGAGTTTAAATGCGTCTTCACCAAGTACCATGTTTTTCTTCTGTGCTTTGGCCTCGGAAGACATTATTTGAATTGCCGTGAAATTGTTCCAAACTCTACTCTATCTTCTATTGTTGGTTCTCTTTTTCTCAGACAATTGTTACCTGTGCCTCATGACTGAAGTGATGGTGAAATTATACTTTGCCTTAACCAACTTGCTCTTTCTTCCTGGGCCTGTTCACTTGTAAGGGTTTTCTACTGTAATCTACTAAAGTCACAGCCTCACAGCCTCTACCATATTGTGCCAAATAATCTGTGGCCTTTAAATAAAAGCCACAGTTGCAAGACTGGTTTCATAAGTGTTAAAACAGGAAGGTTATTTTTACTCCAGTGAACTCTGCTTCTCTTCGCCTAAACTGTTGAATATGAAGGGGATGGGTCCGTTTTTCATGTCGTAGTTGGGTCCATGAGTGCTTGTACTAATTTGGTATGTGTAAACTTTTTTGTTTTCTCTAAAGCTCATATTCCATAAATATCCATACTCTTAAGTCAGTATGAAATTTCATGCCTTAAGTCAAGATAGGGGATGATGGGATTCTCTATGTAGCCATGTTCTAATTATTTGTGAAGTAAGCAATTAAACTTTTAACGGTGTTCCAGGGAGGGAAATCAGGGGCAGACTCTGCTAAGCATCTACAACATACAACATGACTTTTGAAATGTAACTGCCTTCATGTTGACAGAGGCACTCCTTTTGGCAATTACACTGCTCTTCAGTACATTCCTTTGACTAAGCACATTTATGACGCCAATATGAATATTGAGGTCCACTTTTTTGAAAGGTCATATTTGTTCTTTCTTATCCATAGTATCCTGGAATAGCAGAGCTAGCAAAAGTGTGTATCTTGAGAAAGTTGTTATTGGTTAAAATCGACTCCCAATTTATCAACTTTACATCATCAAGATTGTCCTTTCTATCTTGTTGTAGGTACATTAGAATATGGAGGGAAATTATATATTTCTAATGGGTGATTCTAGCTTCAAATTCCTCTCCTTTGAATATCCTAAGGTGCCAGACTGGAGCAGGATTTTTTCTCAACACCTTGCTCCTTCAACGGCCTGTCACCACGTCCTGAAGTGATGTCATGAAGCTGCATATGGGCACTGCCCGTGCGGGCAGACATCTGTTCCTTTTTCTGTACTGTTGATTTGGATCAGGAGCTTTGGTTCAGGCATAGTCATGTTTACCAACCCCTAAAACTCAAATTTGACAGAGTACCAGCGAAATATCGAATTCCCCCTCTTCCCCCACCCACCCCCCAAATCATCACTGGCTTGAAGCTGTACTGCAACTGCAGGAAGCGGAAGCAGACTTCTATCACAGATCCCCACAATGTTTGCCTGTGGTGGCTAGGTTCCGATATTGGCATTATTGTGCGACAAATGCTCCATGATCTTATCAGTGGGTGATGAGGGATCAGGAAGCAACACTGTCGGAGAACATCAAATGCGTGGCAGGTTGCTTCCAATAGAGCAGGCCCACTACAAGTGAAAGGGCTGCTCCTTCTCCAAGGCAAGTTTTTGCAGCATACCAAAAGCACAAGAAAGTCAATTGTGATCTTTCTCCCTTTTGACGCTCTTATGCAGGATGCAGGAGAGAAGACGTGTAGTGAATACTCCCAAGGCATGAGTCCGTATGCAGTCAGACTCAAAGGCCTACCCGAGTGTGATCCTGGCACTCATAGCTAGACCCAAAGAGAGCAGATCCTGTATCTGTTTGCGGATACTGTATGTTTTTGCACATTTCTCACTGTTCTCCCTGCCCGCATTCTGTAGAGTGGACTGTTATCAGTATGAAAAGATCACAAATTATATGCAGCACACTTTCACATTTGTCATGCCTCTTACGGGGCGGAAAAGTAAACTGACATTGGCATGAAGGGATTGTGCCTGTATGTTGTGCTTCACTGTCCCTTCTGGGAGTAGTCACTGACTTGATGGCACCACCTACTGGTGTGCTGGAATAGGTGCTTTGAAAAAGAAATCCGAATAAAGCCTGGCTACTGCGGGTATTCAGAAGGTGATGACTGCTGTTGGAGAAAGTATCCAAAAAAAAGTTACCAAAGGTAGATAACTTGTTCATTCTTTCATATTTTACTTATCAGAAAGCAGTTTGTGTGTAAAATAAGTATCTGCAAGTTTTGGCAGGTTGGGACAGTCTTCTGACACCAAATCTTACACATGACTTCTTTTAGATTTCAATTGGCTGGCAACTTCTGCTTTCTCCTGAGCAGACCTAGAAATTTCTCCTAGTTAACCCCTATTTTGTGATCAAAATGTAATGCATATTTTGATTGTGCTGTGAATTTCAGTAGTAGTAGTGAGCATAGCATCCTGTTTGTTAAATTATTTCTTGTTTAGGATGTTAAATGATCAACTGAGATCTCAAAAACCTTTTCAATTTTTGTAGGATTGGTGATCCATCACAAATTGACTAGCCTTTCAGATTTAAATATTGCCTCAGTAGTGATTGTTTTGGCTGTTGTACAAAGCATTGAACGTTAACATTTGTCTGCATCATCGAAGTTTCTGTGCAATACACATTTTATTAACGTTTTTGCCCTATAAATGTTTCATTATATTGTAAAATGCACCTACTGTGTTTTCATGACGTGGCAGTTGTGTGCTCATAAATATTGGAAACTTACAGGGTAAAACTGAATGGTCCTGTATCTTTTATTGAGCATCACAGAGTATCAACGCCGTATTTAAAGTTCTTAATTTGTGTTAATAACATTGAAAAACATTTTTAATATTAATTGCTGTTATTGTACCTCACCTTTTGTGGTAGTGCACATGAAATTGGAGCTTTCCAACACTTGTACCTATCCATTTTTCAGGTGTAGCAATGATGCAAATTGTCAGCTGCCCGTACGTAAAGACTGTTGCTACCACCAAGACCGGTAACTTCTAAAATCAAAAATTGTTTTTTTCTGTATGTTTGCATGCATATGAATGTGCTTATTTGTCAATGTGAGTAGATTATGCATTTCAGACTAAGTTATAAATTTTTATACAGTGTGTTGGTGTTGCCAGTATTCTCTACAGTTTCTTTGAAACAGTGATGTCTTGTTCTTTACTGTGTACATGCCATTTAGTAATATGGAGGTAATTTTTGTTAGAACTGTTTCATGTCTAGAAACTTGCATGTTGAAAGTTACCTTGCTGCGTGAGAATCAGGTGGAAGTTTTATACTTAATCTGTACTAGGTGAAGGAGCATTGATCTTGAGGTGACCCCCAACTGAAATGATCTTTGTCCAGCTGTGTATGGCACATTATTATTATTTTTTTTAAATCTTTTTATTAGCAACTTAGAAAAGTGGTGGTCAGCGCAAGTATAGAATACAGTAATCACTTTGTACCGTTAGAAAACACAGAGCATACATTGCATGTTCAGTTTTAAAGTTTTCATAGACAACATGTAAACAAAGTCAGGTCACAATTCAGGCAACTCATCAATGTGTAAGATTTGGGGGGGTTCACGTATGGTACCTCTATATTCATTCCAAGTGGACCACACCGCTACCCATTTCCGTGGGCACCCACTCGCCACATATACTGTCTTCTCCTGGAGCATGCACCAGTCTATGTCCGTCTTCCAGGAGCTGAGTTTCGGAGGCGCTACTGCCCCCCATAGCCTGGCAATGTTTCGCTTCGCGATAGCCAAACCTAGCGTCACCCAAAGCTTCCCCTTAGCTGGCAGGTCTGTGGGCTCCCAGATATTCAAAAGACATCTCTTAGCCTCCATAGGAAGCTCCAACCCCTCACACTTCTTGCATACAACGGAGTATCCGTTTCCAGTAGATCTGCAGCACTGGGCACTCCCATAGTATGTGGAAGAAAGTACCTACCTCCCCACACCCCCTCCTGCAGATTCCGTCCTCACTACGACCCATCAGCTTCAGTCTAGTGCCCGAGACGTATACCCGGTGGAGAATTTTAAGTTGGATCAATCTAAGTCTGGCTGATATGGCTACTTCCTTAGGGGAAGCAAGCGCACTTTTCCACTCCTCTTCGTCTATTTCTAATCCGTCAGCCTCCCACTTTCCTTTGAGAGGAGTAACGGGTCTGGAGAGTTGTTAATGAGTTTTTTGTACGTGAGGGAAATGGCGTGTTCCGGGAGGTGTATGGCACATTATTTTAATGGTTATCATATTTGTGAGAACGTAATTGCTTTATAATTCAGTCATTTATTCATGTATAGAAGTTGGGTAGTACATATATTCTTTGGGGCTAATAGATGGCTTTTGTTTTATATATTTAATCCAAATCTAGGGTGGAGGTGGTGAAGTCTGGTAACTAAGTTGCTGTACCTCAAAACTCGAGTGCTGTGTTTTAATCTCTGCTTTTGCTGAAGGCCTAAAATTGTTTAATTCAGGGCAGATCACTCCGCTTGTAAATGTTTATAATTCTGTCTGTTAAAGGTCTACTGCAGTATACAAATGCAGTCGCAATAAATGTATCAACTATGGTATCAATCATGCATCACCTCCTGCTTCTTGAATAATGTTTCAACCAACATTCAGACTTGGTCACATGCAAATACACACACAGCGTCACGGATGCACAGATATGTACCTACCAATATGGAAACCAGTAGAGAAACATACATGGGCAAAAGTATTCAGATTCAAGCATTTTTGAAGGTGGATAGATATATGCAGACACAAGAAAGTAGACCTACGCAAACAGGTACACCCTCCTACTCACAACAGTCTGATACACACTTTCAATGTACAGCACCTCATGTTAAAGATGTTCATTCTACAATGAAAAAAATAGAAAGCTGTCCTGCTTCTTGTAGATATGATTGTGCTGTATCATTCACATACAAGTTAAAATTGTGCAGCTGGTAATCGAAAGAGAACCTTTATTTTAAGCAGTAAGCAAGCTCATATATTTTGCTAAAGCTTTATAATGATAATGGAATTATTTACTTATCATGCCATTCTCAGATTTTTTCCTTTGAGGTTTAGCCCTTCAGAATAGTATATTCATTTTTTCTAAAGTGATCTGGTCTGAAGCATTCAGTTTCATTTAGGCTGCATGAATACATTCAGTTAAAAGGCCTACATAGTGTCATGTTCCTGCATAAATGTTTCAAAAGGTGCCTCACTAATCAAAAGGGCCAGCTCTGCCATTTGCATTGTAGGAGTATCTATTTTAGAGAATTACTAGTTGTAGAAGCTTTCACTGAATGGAAGAGTTGTTTCGCTTCTTTTTAAAAACTGATAAGCTTGCATGTTTGTTCTTACCATTGTAGGTATGCTCCAAGGAATTGCTCCTCCTATGGTTCCCATGATCCACCCCCAAGTTGCTATTGCAGCATCTCAAGCTACACTAGCTGGAGCGACCATAGTTTCTGAATGGACTGAATATAAAACGGCAGAAGGAAAGACCTATTATTATAACAATAGGACGCTGGAATCAACCTGGGAAAAACCCCAAGAACTCAAACAAAAAGGTAAATGTCTTTATAATAGCAAACTAAAAGTTTATTCAATAAATCTTTGGATTTTTTATTTTAACATTACTCTGATAGTTCCTATTAAGGTGTGTTTTATTACAGTTATTCTATTTTTTCATAACTTTTAGACGTCTTAGGCTTAACTGCTTTATCCAGAAACAACTTCGTGTTTTTTCCCCTGGTTACGTTTTAACGAAAAATATTTTATGAAAGCAAAGTCCGGCAGCATGGATTGATTGTCCACCAAAGTCCATATTTAGGAGTTGACATAGTAGTCACTTAGCAAGCCTTTAAATATAAACATTGTTTATTCTTATAGCTTATTTATACACGTTTTTCATCCAAAAGCATGTTATGTTGTAGGAAAGAGGTATTTTTTCTCCTTTATTGTACTGTAAGTAGAAATGGGGTACAGAGTAAAACCACCTCTAGGTAGGTTTCAAACATTTGAATGCAATTTTTTCCTTCCCATGTTCTCATTATGGCGGCCGAATAATAGATCTCACTATAGCATTCAGAATGACCAAAGGGTTGTGCGCTCATTAAATGTCAGGGGTCGCTGTCACTTTGTGGAAATGGTATAACTGGCTAAAATAAGTTTCCTGAAACTTGTATCATTTTTTTACCCATGGCATGTATTGGGCTGTTATAAGCAAAGTAAGAGGACTACTAGAAAGCTAAGAAATATAGCAAAAATTATAATCTGCAGTTTCACTGTTGAGTTTAACGTGATGTCCAGCCAGAACATATCACATTTGTAATGCATAATGTGCAAAGAATATTTTCATGGATGGCTATTATTGAAAAACGTTTTTTGTAGAAAAAGTAGAAGAAAAGCTTAAACCTGAACCGGTTTTGAAATCTGAACCAGTTGTTGACGAACCAAAGTCCATGGAGACTGACGAAGAGGATCAGAAAGAAGAACCTCCACAGGAGATAGAGGTAAAAGACCCCAACTAAATGACTCCTACTAAATTACTTGGTACTGCCATTTTTAATAATCTTCTAGTGCTTGGCTGAACACCCATATATTGGAGCTAAGCTGTTACCTTGCCCATTCTTTTTGACCTACCTCAGCCTTGTTGATTATATCCATTGTGCCCCTCTATCCCCATTTAAATTAGATGTCCCAACAAGTTTATTTTCCAATGCAATTTCATGATCCCTTTTATTCTTGCTGTGATTTGATCAGTTCTGATGGATGCTTCTACCCACAGATTCCTCACCTAGTGATTATTCCTTAGCTGTCAGACTGAATCTGGAAACTTCAAAAGCAGTTCTCCTCTGGTACGTGGTGTTTTGTGTCTCCATGCCGACAATGTTCTGCTCTGGAAGTGATGAAAGGAACCACATACAAGTGCCACCCAGGCAACCTAATGTTAGTTCCTTTCTTTCTTTCCTTGCCTTTATACCCGGATCCGGAGATTCTCTTTAGTATTTAGATCAGCTTATTTCAACCAGTGTGCAAGGGAAAACGTCATCCCCCCTATACCAACAGAGTTTAAACCTTGTAGGGATGCCCAAACATATGTCTTTGATGAACCCTCACAAAGGCTGTTTGTGGTGCCTGAGGATGGAGCATGACTCCACTTGGTCCAAGCCTTGTTCAGGCCTACCAATTAACAGGCAAGTTGCTTGTCAACACACAGAGCCTGGCAACTCTGCTTTTTTTACACAGCATCCTGTGCCAGAGAGTCTGGTGGTATAGTTGTCGGGTCGAAATCAATAGAAATATTTGGTAATCGGATTGTTTTTCCTCTACAAGCTTTGCTCTGAGATCAGTAAATGCCAGCTGGCTTCTCAGACACTACTCTCATGCCCTTTTGGAATACAGTGACTACATTTGACAGGGTTTCCCTTAACCAGGCTATTTAGATTGTTTGCGATGTGGCACAATTTTGAAACAAATCTGAATTGGTCGCCACTGATTGCTTGGTATGCACTCTGGGTTTTGCTCAGGCATCCTTTATGGCTGGTTCTTGCAGTTTACAACAAAGAGGACTTTGCCTTGGAACGTTTGAAGAAGAGCAGAGCCGCAGCACGTTCTTCAGACGTTTCTGCTCCCATAAGGCAATTACTTCAGCGATATCCCCCTCTGTGGCTACAGTAGATGCTTACAATTTCGCCAGCGCCAGTCTCCCCTTCATGCCCAGCAGGCGGTTCAGCCGTTTCGTGGCAGAGGCCACGGTTCTCGGACAGCTTGGAAATCAGCGACAATATGCAGCTCATACCCTGCACCTCCTGCATTAACATCTGTTAAACTGCTTTAGTTTTTCCTTGCTGACACACAGCCACGCAGAAGCAGGATCCGATATTTCCTTCAAGGGTGCAGGCCATCATGACAGGCAGTTGGGTCCTCTAAATTGTCCATCGTTGCTATTAACTCCCTTCCCTTCTCTTCCTTTCCACCACTCCACTTCCACTGCCTTCAGGGCTGCTGACAGAGGACCATCCGTCAGTTTTATCACATGGAGTACAGGCCCTTTTGGCTGATCATAGATCGGATTCCGTCCGCTGAAGTAGGAACTGGATGTTACTCCCTCTACTTCCTTGTGCCAAAGGAGGGCAGAAGCCGGTGTCCTATTTTAAATCTTCACCCACTTGATGCCTTCTTATGGAAGGAAAATTTCAAATGCAAGACGCTCATGCTTGCCCAGGTCTGGCCTGCCCTAGATTCTGGAGACTGGATAGTGGGGTTGGACCAGCATGACGTTTATTTCTACATCTGCATCCTACACGCCTAGAGCATTTTCAGTTCGAGGTGCTCCCCTTTGGCTTCACCAGTGCCCCTCTGTGTTCATGAAAGTGATGACTGTGCTTTCAGCACACCTTTGGTGGTCTGTTGTACCAGTCTTCCCCTACCTAAGGCTGTCTGCTGATGGCTGGCTCGCCTCCGGTAGTTGTCAACACCTGCAGACAATGGTGAACCTTATAATATCATTGAAGTTCAATATCAACATGCAAAGTTCACACCTGGCTCATTTGCAGAGGCTCTTGTTTAATTTAGCCAATCTGGTTACGGTATGGTTTTGTGCATTTCATCTGGTGCGGAGAGACAATGACTTTCTGGCTATGATCCTGATGTATTGGCCTCGTTATTGGATCTTAAAATGAATGACTAAGGCTCATGGAGTC
Organism: Lissotriton helveticus; assembly: GCF_964261635.1. Lineage (NCBI taxonomy): Eukaryota > Metazoa > Chordata > Amphibia > Caudata > Salamandridae > Lissotriton > Lissotriton helveticus. The sequence continues at coordinate 717,140,923 of NC_136068.1, read as the reverse complement.
GTTTGACACAGTCATCCTACTAGCCAAACAGTCCAGGTGGCACATGCTACTCTCGGTTGGATTGTTCCTGATTTCAAAGACTATAAAAACTCTGCATTGGTGGCTACAGGACTACGAGTAGGTCAGTGGCAGGCCACTCTCCTCACCCTACCCAGAACCACATATTAATCACTGCTGGATTGGGGGAGACCATCTGGGAGAGGTGGAGATCAGAACCCTCTGATCTCTAGCAGAGACTCCACTCCACATTAGTTTGTTGGAGTTAAGGGAGATTAGTATGGTGAGTAGGGAGGCCTTTAATGCCTAAGGAAGGCTGGTGCAGGTACTCGCAGACTACACTACCACCATGTGGTACTGCAACAAGAAGGGTGGGGTGGGGCCGTGGGTTCTGTATCAGGAGGCACTACACCTCTGCAAGTGGCAGAACCACCAAAAAATTTTCTGGTGTGGAACCACCTAGTGAGATCTTCAAACAAGGGTAGATTAAATTCTCATTTTACTCCAGTATTGGAGCTTTCATAGATTCACATACCTGAATCATTTCCCCGTCGTCGAGACAGGAGTCTCCGGTACATAAAAAAGTAATGGTTAGCAGTATAGCTAACTGTAAAATAGGCCTAGGCCCATTTTTCTTTTGCAACCCATAAATTTCGTTATGTAAAAAAAGACCAAACTTTTCTCTTAGCCAATCAGAGGCACTCACCCTCTAGAACCCTCCTGAGAGAACCTCTTTCCCCTCAGATTTTCTACCGGCGCGTTGTGCTAGGGAGTCTCCTTTGAGCTCTGCTCAAAATCTGGATTTCTAATTTTGTTGAAGTTTCATATTCAGGCTATTTCTTCTGGATTAGAGAAATTAGAATCTATTTCTTATCTACATTCCTGAAAATGGCTGGAAAGGAGAAAAGGGTCTGTTTAGAGCCTGTGCCTCCTGCTCTAAGAAAAGACTCTACCCAGATGATCCACATGAAGACTGTATATATTGTCTTTACCCGGACCACCAAGCAAAGGATTGCAAGGTATGTCGCACTTTCTCTAGTAAGACCCTTAGAGATCGTGAAGGATGCCTGCTAATTTGGCTTCAGAGGATCAAGGCCAGAAAGGAGGTGGTTTCTAGCGATAGCGACCAGGAATCCTCCACTTCTTCCAGGAGATCTCAAAAAAGGTCAAGATCTCCTCAGGCTAATTCCTCAGGGGACCGTCCTGAGAAGGCCCTAAAAAAGACCAACCAAGGGTCTTCCGGGCGTAGTCCTTCAAAATCTCCTCAGAAAAAATCAAAGGAGAGTAAAGGACTCACTTTAAAAGAGCCTCTTCTGAGCCTTCAAATACACCACCATCGGCTCCAGCATCATTCAAAAAGCCATCCTCTAGTATTCCTGAGGAGAAGGGTAAAAAATCCACATCGTCGACGGGAGCGTCGACGAAGAAATCATCGACTACGGCGACGACTAAGGTACAGGAGTTACCAGTAGTGGTATTGGAGCCAGCGTCGACGACTAAGGCGTCGACAGCGAAGGTGTCGACGCCGGGAGCGTCAACGCCGGTGACATCGTCGACGATGGTGAGGATGACGACGGCAGTGTCGACGACGGTGATGACCATGAGATCGTCGACGGGAACGTCGACTATTACTATGTCGTTGGTGAGGAGTGGATCTATGGCGCTGACAACAGCTTCGTCGACGGTGGTATCGACGACTAGAGACAAGCCCCGGAAAAGAGCAGGAAGAAGATCACGCCAGCAGTAACTTCTCCTAGTAAAATTACTCCATTGGTCCCGTCGTACCTTTTGGAGGAAGAAGAGTCAGAAGATGAGGAGGATGATGGGCCCTTTTGGTATGCCACAAGCCCATCGGAGCTCCATGTGAAATGTCAAGATGAGGATGATGAGGAAGGGTATGAGGAATACCACAGTGTCACATACCACCGCTACTAACAAGAAACTCCGGAACAGATGGTAGCAATGCCATCATCCATGTTGATGGATTTGCAATCTATGTTGGCGGATTATAAACGGAGGTTTCCTACGTCAGGAGTTTCTCACGACATTCCACCTTCACGTCCTCGTTCAATTCTGGCCACTCCAGTCCGCAGTACAGAAAACCTGCTGGACACTGCTCCGCTGACACCTCAGAACCGTCAGCAGCAGGATCCTGTGACAACAGATGATGATAATGACTGTGAAGAAGTGGAACTACCAGAACCCCACAGAGTGGAATGATTATCTGATTCCTTCTCTGCCTTCACCCACCCAAGTACCGTCAGATTCTCCGCCGGTGGATATTGGTGGATTCCACAACTTAATGGAGAGGGCAGTGAAAAGATTCCAACTGCCAAGGAAAACAACTCAAACAGAATGTTTTCTTTATGACTTTAAAGAGCCATATCAAAGATTAGTCAGGTCTATACCAAATATTGACCACTTATGGAAGGAAGGATTGCAGGTCATGACAACTCCAGCAACGGTTACACCGGTACTAGCGAGGCTGTATAAAAAATATAAGGCACCTGCGGACGCTCCAGCGTGTTTACTGGGCCATCCTAAACCGGACTCCATCATCTCGCACGCAGCGCAGCAGAAGTCAGAAAATCCAGCAGCACCTATTTCGGCACCTCCGGACAGGGATGGACCGCGTTTAGATAACGCAGGAAAAAGATTCTCCTCCATGACAGCGCTCCTGGTCAGAGCTGCTAATGCCCTTGCCATCCTGGGCAGATATGACGGACAGCTGTGGTGTGGTGTAGCACCCTATATCGACCTCCTCCCGGAAGACTCTAAGCAGGAGGCGAAGAAGGTTTTCCAAGAGGGAGAGAGAACTTCGGCTGAAGTTATTGATTGCGCTATGGACATAGGTACCACAGCGTTTCGTTCCCTCGGAGGAGCAGCAATTTTGAGGTTCCAAGGTTGGCTGAGGGCCACTTCCTTTAGACCAGAGGTCTAAAATAAGATTCTGGACCTACCCTATGATGGGGAGGATCTCTTTGGGTGCATGGTGGATGACACCCTTCAAAATATTAAAAAAGACAAGCATACAGCGAAATCCTTAGGTGCATAACAGTACAGGAATGGGCCTTTTCGAGGCGCCCGTGGAAGAGGACAACCCGTGGAAGAGGACAATCCTCGTATAGAGGTGGATACCAGCAAGGAAGATATACATCCTATCCTTCCTCTTCGCAGCCCTATCGGCAGCAATATGGGCAGAAACAATCGGGAGGCTACTCTAAGTCAACTCCCAGAGGGCGAGGAGGTAAGTCAGGAAGAGGTAATAATAAAAGACAATGACAAACTAGAGATTGCGGATCCTTCTCCTCCTATCCTGTCAAATGTTCCCCCTGGGTGGAAGAGTGACTCATTATTTACCACAGTGGCGGAAGATAACATCGGACAAATGGGTTCTCCACGTGATACAATTCGGACATACATTCGAATTCCTCCACTTCCCTCCTCCCACGCCACCGACATATCAAGAAGCAAAACACCTATCCCAGATGCGTCGGGAGATTCGGGCAATGCTCCGAAAGGGAGCAATAGAACCGGTGCCGAACTCCCAGAGAGGAAGAGGTTTTTATTCCCGTTTCTTCTTGATCAGAAAAGATGCTCTCAGGTGGTGTCCGATCTTGGACTTAAGGTCCCTAAATGCCTACCTCAAGAAACAGTCATTCAGAATGGTAACCCTGCAGGATATTCTGCTGCTCTTAAACCCAGGGGATCAGAATACCTCCCTCGATTTTACAAGATGCATATTTCCATATCCCCATCCATCAGTCCCACAGAAAGTTCCTTCGTTTTGCAGTGGCGAAAGACCATTACCAATTCAAGGTGCTACCATTCGGCCTAAAGTTTGCACCGAGAATATTTACAAAATGTCCGGCGCCGGTGGCGGCCTATCTAAGAAGATAAAAACACCAGATATTTCCATAAATGGACGACTGGTTGATAAAGGCACCATCGCAGGAAGCAGCTCACGCTTCCACCGTAGCATGCATGCAGCTGTTTGCGGATCTGGGCCTGACCTTGAATGTAGAAAAATCATCTCTACAGCCATCCAGGACGATCAAGTTTCTAGGTGCAATCCTGGATACAACACAAAACAAAGCATTCCCGTCAGTGGAAAGACAGTTGGGACTCGTAAATCTAGCCAAGGGATTCTGCAAAAGAAAGTCTCTTTCAGTCAGAAGATACAAGGCGCTTCTGGGAGCAATGTCCTCATGCATACCTCTCATTCCCCTATGTCGCTTACGAATGCGACCGTTACAAGACGAGTTGGATCTTCAGTGGTGCCAGGCAAAGGGATCCTTCGAGGACAAGATAAGAATCACGCGTCCAATGTTGCAGGCAGCAAAGTGGTGGACTCGCAGGAACAATATCTCTGTGGGTCTCTTACCTGACTGAACCAGCTCTGTTGGTGGTCACCACGGATGCCTCTCTCGAGGGATGGGGGGCTGTCCTAATGGAGTTACAGGTCAGCGGTCGATGGCGCAGACAAGAACAACACCTTCATATAAACCTATTTGAGTTAAGGACAATAGGATTAGCGTTGTTGGCCTTCCTGCCAAGAATAGAAGGAAAATCAGTGTTAGTGCGGACAGACAACACAACTGCAATGCACTATATAAACAAGCCGGGAGGAACAAGATCTCTCTCTCTGTCAAAAGAAGCACAGAAAATATGGAAATGGGCGATAGATCACGGAGTGACTCTGAAACCCATACATGTTCCAGGAGATCAAAACACGATAGCGAACACCCTCAGCAGGCAGAAAAAGACCTGTCACGAGTGGGAGCTGGATCAGGACACACTGATGTCCATCTTTACCAAGTGGGGAATACCAACGTTGGATCTATTTGCCACAGCCCAGAACAAGAAATGCCGATTCTTTGCAAGTTGGGGTCACCAAAGGGGATCATGGGGGAATGCATTTTTGATGGCATGGTCAGGCGTCTTTGCCTACGCATTTCCGCAGATTCCCCTCCTGCCACGAGTGCTCACGAAGATGAAAAAAGAACCGTGCAGGATGATACTGATAGCTCCTTGGTGGCCCAGGCAGCATTGGTTCACAGAGCTGCTCCTTTTATCGGAGACCGAGACAATACGTCTTCGACCAATTCCAACACTACTGACTATGGAGAAGGGACAAGTACGGCATCCAGACCCGACATCATTGCAATTAGCGGCCTGGCTCCTAACTACAGAGAATTTCAGCACTTGAACATTCCAGCAGAATGCAGAGAAATTCTGGCAAAAGCAAGAGCGTAAAGCACTGATAGAACGTACAGGATGAAATGGAAGAGATTCTGCTTATGGTGTCAGGAGAATGCCTTACATCCTCTGCGGGCAGAGGCGCATCAGATTATCCCATATTTGCTAAAACTAGCGAAATCGGGATTAGCCCATGCATCTATTAAGGTGCATTTGGCGGCAATTTCACGATACAGGAGAAACTCAGCAAGTCCTTCTCTGTGGTCGGAAAGAATTGTGAAGCAATTTATGAAGGGATTATTTCGAGTTTACCCACCCATCAGACCACCACCTGTATGGCAACTGAACGTTGTCTTGTCACAACTTATGAAACCGCCATTTGAGCCAATACATAAAGCTGATCTAAAATTCCTCTCCTGGAAAGTGGCTCTTTTAATAGCTCTAACATCAGCCAGAAGGGTAGGAGAAATACAAGCCCTTACAACGCAAGAACCATTACTCCAATTCAGGGAAGACAGATTAGTCCTCAGAACGAATCCAAGATTCATTCCGAAAGTACCAACAGCTTTCCATTTAAATGAGCCCTTAATCTTGAAAAGATTTTTTCCTCAACCATCGACGGCGGCGGAAAGGACTCTCGACACTCTGGATGTCCAGCGTTGTCTGCAGTTCTATTTGCAAAGGACAAAGCCGGTTAGAAAGTCTACACAATTGTTTGTGGCATTTAGTGCCCCCAGAAAAGGTTTCCCGTTGTCAAAGCGAGGAATCTCAAGATGGATCTCAAGTGCTATCCAGTTCTGCCACCAAGCAGCGGGAAAACCATTGACTGCACCTGTTCGTGCGCATTCCACAAGAGCGGTATCAACCTCAACTGCTCTGTTCAGGCGTCTCCATATAGGACATCGGCAGAGCAGCCACCTGGAGGAGTACGCATACCTTCACCAGACATTACTGCATAGATGCTCATGCAAGGAGCGATGTAGCAGTGGGACAAGCAGTGCTGCGGGACCTTTTCCAATAACGGTGAGCCTCTTTCTCATCCCTCCTTCCTATCTTTGGTAAGGAAAGCACATTTTATTGTTGATTGATATTGGATATGTCATTGAGAGGAAATATGTCTATGTATATATTGATATGGTTACTCCTATGTGCAAGTATCATGTGTTGCATGTTAATGAAAACAAGGTGACAAAGACAAATGTGCTATAATTTACTGCTCACTATTCTGATTCAGGTATGTGAATCTATGAAAGCTCCAATACTGGAGTAAGAAAACAAGTTACTTACCTGTAACTGTAGTTTTGCAGCGTGAATCTTTCTGGATTCACTATGCTGTGCATTATTCCGCGGTCTTGTGGTTGGGTCCGGATTCGTAGTCTTTTCTTTGTTTTTTTTTTTTTTGGTAGCCCAGGTGGGCGTCGGCGTCACACCTCCTGGGTGTATTTCCGGTGACGTCGGCATGCTTCCTGCGGAAGCTCCCACTCTTGGGCGCCATCTTCAGATTCTTTTTTTTCCGCGGTCGGGTCTGGATCATTCCCGTTTGGGCTCCAGACATTTTTGGAGAAAGAAGAAAGAAAAATACAGAAATTACAAAGAAAGTCATCTGAAGACTCCAGGGGACTTCATCGACGAGGAGTCGGCAAAGGAAAAGGCGAATTCATCGAGATCCTCGACGACCGTCGACGAACACGCGACCAGGGAGGCCCTGAGCACTCTATGATGGACAACACGCCGTTCAAGTTCTGCCGTAACTGCCACCACAAGTACACGCAGAAGGACCAGCACCCGGTATGCAACCTTTGTCTACCGGTAAATAACAAAGCGAGGACTGCAATGCCTGCTCCGCCTTCGCCCCCAAAGACCCTTCGTGTGAGAGAGAGAGACAGAGGGTAGCGCACGCCACCCTGCAGGGGAAGGCCCCGACTCCGTCCCTCTACGATCTGGGAATGTCTTCCGAGGATGAGGACAACGCTTCCGCCGAAGACGACAGCTACACGGTCGTAGAGACCGATTACACGAAGACTTCTGATAAGGTAGGAGACTCTCCGGCCCCCAAGAACCCGAGAGACTCTGAGTCTCGAAAAAACGAGGGCAAGGCCCCGAAGCCGCCGACGCCGAAACACCAGGCGTCCGCGAGTACTCACAGGCCCAGCGGATCCTCTGAGAAGGAGTCCCCGGTGCCGAGAGCCGTTGAACAGCAGAAGTCGGCGAAAATTGTCCCCGAAAAGGATCGATCGACGCCGAGGGACAAGGACCCTAAACTACAGACGCCGAACAGAGACCCAAAATCCGGTTCGACGTCGAAAACTTCGGCACCGAAAGGCACGGCACCGAGCCAACCGCCGAAAAGAGCGGCCGAACCATCCGACGCGGAACACGCGGCCGAGATGGAGAAAAAGAGAAGGCGCCTCGAGGCCGAAATGGAAAACATCGTGCAGCGGAAGAAAGAATTCGACGCAAAGATGAAAGCCTTCACGATCCCTCACAAGACCAAGCCACCGGTGGTGGGGGTGGTTGAGGAGGAAGACTAGGTCGCCGAAGAACAAGACCGGGACGTCGAGGTGGTCGACGACCAGGAAGAGTACGAGAATCCCTACGATAGTTACAACTATGGGGAGGAAGAGGACAGCAGGACGGACGCAGAGTCGGCCCCCTCTGACTTACAGGAGGTGGATTACCTGGATGTCGAGACCGACAGCCCAGAGGAGGCGGTCGACACCTATCCCTCGAGGCGCTCGCCGCCGGACGACATCAGGGCCTACAACTCGGTGATAAGGTCTGCAGCAGCGGCATTCAAGCTCAAGCTCGACGAAGAGAAGCAGAAAGCAGACTTCCTTCTAGAGACATTGCTCCCCACATAAACAAGGAGCCAGTACCTGCCAATGCTCGACAGCGTCTTGGCCCAGGGGGAGGAAGCATTCAGGGAGCCCGCAACATGCAAGGCAGTAACTCCCAGAACAGAGAAAAAATACAAACATTCCTCAAAAGACCCACCCTACATTCAGGGTACGGTCTCCGCAGACTCCATTATCACGGCCACAGCAAGGAAGAGGGCTAACGTACCCACTACCTCTGGACCTCCACAGGATAAAGAGAGCAAAAGGATGGATCTGGTGTGCAAAAGGATCGAATGGAATGCCGCGACCCACTGGCGCATGGCTAACTCCAATGCCCTGATAAACAGGCACATGTACCAGATCATGGAGGAGCTGGGGCAGTTGGTGAAGGACCTGCCCCAGGATGCCAGGCAGAAGGCCGAAAAACTGGTCGAAGAAGGGAAGAACGCGGCAAATTCTTGCCTCAAGACGGCCCTGGATGGAGCAGACACCTCCAGCAGGCTCATGATGATGGGTGTCACTGAAAGAAGACACGCCTGGCTCAGGATTTCAGGTTTCAAACCAGAGGTGCAACACAGCATTCTGAACACACCGTTCAACGGCGACACGCTTTTCGGAACAACAGTTGATGAGAAGCTCAGCCAACTGAAGAAAGATAACGAAACAGCAAGGTCCATGGGAGCATTGCAGTTCAGAGGCAGCAGAAGGGGCACACCGTCACGTAGGCCTGGCGGGAGAGGTGGAAACCAGCCAGGTACATCACACCAGGCTTTCCAACAAACTCACCAGGCAGACTCGCAGGCCCAGCAGGGTCAGCAGAAGCAGTCCTGGCAATACCAACAAAGAGGCCAGTCCTTTCGAGGGAGAGGAAATGGACGTGGCCAGAATAGAAGAGGGGGACAGCAGCCCGCTTCTAAGTGACTTAAAAAAACTCTGTGCGCCCACCCCCAGAAAAGATCCCAGGGGGCAGCACGTACAGAGGGATCAAGACAAGCTAGACACCTACGACCACATAACACCAGTGGGAGGAAGATTAATATTTTACCTCCAGGAATGGAGAGAAATCACATCAGACAAATGGATCCTCAACATCATCCAATTCGGATACTATATAGAGTTGGAGGGGAGGCCAACAAGCAGAAAACCAAAAAGAAAACAACTAGCAAGCAAGCAGCTAGAGTGTCTTCAGGAAGAGGCAAAGGAACTCCTGCGGAAGCAGGCCATAGATCGGGTACCCTTCAAGGAAAGAACACAGGAATATACTCAACGTACTTCCTGGTGCCAAAAGTAGACGAGACAATGAGGCCCATTCTGGACCTAAGGTTCCTGAACAAATTCATAAGAACACAAAAATTCAAAATGACCTCCCTGCAAGAGGTGCTCCCGCAATTGCAGATCGGAGACTTCATGGTCACAATAGACCTCAAAGACGCCTACCTGCACATCCCAATGAACAGAAGGCACAAGCATATGCTCAGGTTCACCATCGGAGAAAGCCACTACCAGTTCACGACACTAGCCTTCGGGCTAAAATCAGCACCAACGGTTTTCACAAAGTGCCTCGCAGCAGTCGCAGCGCACCTACGAAGGCAGGGGATACACGTATACCCTTACCTGGACAACTGGCTGGTGAAAGCAAACTCATACCAGAAATGCAAGCAGCACGCACATACAGTGACGAGCGCGCTCATAAGCCTGGGGTTCTCCATCCATTGGAAGAAGTCCTCAATGGAGCCGGAACAAGTGAAGATCTTCCTGGGAGCACAGATCAGCACCTTACAGGGCAAGGTGTTCCCCAGCGAGAAGAGGGCGAGGGCGCTGGTGAAGGAAACTCGCCTCTACCGGAAGGGACAAGCTCGGACAGTGAGGACTGCGAGCAAAATCATGGGGATGATGGCATCATGCATCCACCTGGTACCGAATGTACGTCTCCACATGAGACCCATTCAAGAATGGCTACAGGAGCAATGGTCACAAGCTACAGGCAGTTGGGAGGATCTAGTGGTTGTAACGCACGCAGTACAGAAGGAGATGACATGGTGGACCATGGAGAACATAACAAGGGGAAAGCCTCTAACGCCCCCAACGCCAACAGTGACCATCACCACAGACGCATCCCTCAAGGGATGGGTCGCTCACATGGAAGAGCTCAAGGTGAGGGGACTCTGGACGCCAGCAGATGCGACAAAGCACATCAATTACCTAAAATTGAAGACAATCTTCCTTGCACTGAAAGCTTTCCAAACAAGACTGTACAAACACAAGGTGCTGCTACAGACAGACAACACCACCGCGATGTTCTACATCAACAAGCAGGGGTGCATACAGTCAGCCCCGCTTTCATCGCTGGCGCAGGAGATATGGAGATGGGCCATCCCTCTCAAAATAGACCTGCTAGCCATACACCTACCAGGGAAGGACAACATACAAGCAGATTGGCTCAGCAGACAGACATCGGCATCCCACGAGTGGGAGCTCAATGCTCAGGAGACAAGGTGGCTGTTCGACAGATGGGGAACACCATCAGTGGACCTGTTTGCCACACGCCGGAATGCAAAATGCCAAAACTTCGCATCCAGACAGCCCGAGGAGAGGTCACTGGGGAATGCCCTATGGATAGATTGGTCCGGGACATTTGCTTACGCCTTTTCCCCGATACCACTGATGCACAGAGTGCTGAGCAAGTGCAGAGCGAGCAACATGATCCTGATACTGGTCGCGCCACAGTGGGCCAGGCAGACATGGTACTCGCAGATCATGGAGATGACACAGTGTGCACCCCACAGATTCGGCAAGAGGAAAGACCTACTCTCCATGCAGAACGGAGAGGTGCTACACCCAGAGCCAGAGAGCCTGAGCCTGGTAGCGTGGCTCCTGAGGACATAGAGTTTGCACATTTGAGATTGCCAGAAAGCACCCTGAGGGTCCTTCGTGAGGCACGGAGGCCCAGCACTCGGAAGTGCTACGTTGCGAAGTGGAAAAGATTCACAATGTGGTGCAGGAAAGAAAGACTTCACAATAAAATGAAGGACTCAACAGTGCTAAAGTACCTGACACACTTGCTGGAGAAGAACCTTAGCTCATCCTCGTTAAGAGTTCACTTGGCAGCGATAGTCGCCTACACAAGGGGAGAAACGTGCAGGAGTTTCTTCACATCACAGGTGGTGAAGAGATTCCTAGAAGGAGCGAAAAGGATCGCACCACCCAAGCGGGTGCTGCCACCGGCATGGAACTTGAACATAGTCCTAACGGAGCTCATGAAGGAACCCTTTGAACCACTTCACAAGGCCTCCCTAAAGATGCTAACTATGAAAACCGCTTTCCTGGTTGCAATAACGTCCTTGCGAAAAGTAAGCGAGCTTCAGGCGCTGACGCTACAAGAACCCTACATACAAATACACAATGATAGGGTTGTGATGAGGACTGACCCACACTTCATGCCGAAGGTGGTATCCAAATTCCACATGAACCAGTCTATACAGATACCGAGTTTTTTCCAAAAACCAACAACTAGCGCAGAGCGAGCCCTGCACACCCTGGACGCCAGAAGGGCAGTCATGCACTACATTGAGAGGACGAAGGGACACAGGAAAACAAAACAGTTCTTTGTGTCATTCGCAAACAGTTTCATGGGAAAGGCAGTAACCAAAAAGACTATTGCACGATGGATCGCACAGACAATTCAACTCTGCCACAAACGTGCAGGACAAGAGCTAGCAGAGGGGACACGTGCCCACTCCACTAGGAAAAAGGGTGCTACAATAGCTTTCCTGGCTAACACACCCATACAGGACATATGCCTGGCGGCAACATGGGCTTCGGTGCACACGTTCACGAAGCACTACTGTGTGGATATACAGATGAACAAGGAAGCACAAGTCGGACAAAAGGTGCTCCAGCACATATTCAATACCCAACGCTCATCTTCCACCCAGCCGCCACAGAGATGAGAAACTGCTACAAAATCTATGCACAGCATAGTGAATCCAGAAAGATTCACGCTGCAAAACGAATAGATTTCTTACCCGTCGGTGTAGTTTTGCAGCTTGAAGATCTTTCTGGATTCACTAGCGAACCCACCCACCTCCGCCAGAAAGATGAGGCTGGAGAGAGAAGAGGTGGATATATATAAAAAGAAGAAAAGAAAAGGTGAAAGGACTTGAAAGTACAAAGCGGTAAAATATCACCTAAATAGGACATTGCCATTACTTCGGAAACGAAAGAAACACGGAAAAAACGAACCCGAAGATGGCGCCCAAGAGTGGGAGCTTCCTCAGGAAGCATGCCGACGTCACCGGAAATACACCCAGGAGGTGTGACGCCGACGCCCACCTGGGCTAAAAAAATAATTAAAAAAAAGACTACGAATCCGGACCCAACCACAAGACCGCGGAATAATGCACAGCATAGTGAATCCAGAAAGATCTTCAAGCTGCAAAACTACACCGACAGGTAAGAAAACTATTTGTTCTCCAGTATTGGAAGCTTTCATAGATTCACATACGCCCACCCTTCTCCCCTGAGAGGCTCACCTCGGATTGGGTACGTAAAGTATTATAGCACAAGTGCCTGAAAATCTGAGGGCAAGAGGTTCTCTCAGGAGGGTTCTAGAGGGTGAGTGCCTCTGATTGGCTAAGAGAAACGTTTGGTCCTTTTTTACATAACGAAAGTTATGGGTTGCAAAAGAAAAATAGGCCTAGGCCTATTTTACAGTTAGCTATACTGCTAACCATTACTTTTTTATGTACCGGAGACTCCCGTCTTGACGACGGGGAAATGATTCAGGTATGTGAATCAATGAAAGCTTCCAATACTGGAGAACTACACTTACAGGTAAGTAACTTGTTTTCTTAAGGCCCCTAGCGGGTAATTAGCTGTAGCTTCCCCCCCAGAGATGGGACAGGTCACCACTGAGTGTTTGGAACGCGCCCTGGGATTGGCCAGGCATCTTTAATGGGCCTGCCATTTGACAACCCTTGCATGTTTGACAACAAAGTAGGTTTAACCTTGGAACATTTAAAGGAGAGCAGAGCTGCAGCACGTTCTTCGGGCCTCTCTGCTTTCGTAAGACTATTCCGTCAGCAATTTCACCCACTGTTGCTATGGTAGATGTTTCCAATTTTGCCAGCGCAAAACTCCCTGTAAAATGTAAATCCTGTATTTGTAAAGCGCAAACAGCTACCCGAAGGCATCCCGGCGCTGGGAGCCGTCCAGAAGATTAAGCAAGCTATTGCCCAGAGTCACATGGTGCTGGGCTGACCTGCCGCCGGGGCCCGAACCGCGAGCCCCAGAATCCAGCGTCAGTCGCCTGGCTGCGGCGCCACACCTCTTCCCTCGAGAACTGGTCTTTTCTTTACCACACCCCTCCACACCCCCTCCACACCCCCTCCACACCCCCTCCACACCCCCTCCACACCCCCTCCACACCCCCTCCACACCCCCTCCACACCCCCTCCACACCCCCTCCACACCCCCTCCACACCCCCTCCACACCCCCTCCACACCCCCTCCACACACACACACACACACACACACACACACACACACACACACACACACACACACACACACACACACACACACACACACACACACACACACACACACACACACACACACACACACACACACACACACACACACACACACACACACACACACACACACACACACACACACACACACACGTGTGCGAGCGCGACTCTGCCATGCGCTTTGGAAAACGAAACCTAAGAGCCGCGCGACGTGAGCTGTCTACTGTAGAAGCTCACGCACGCGGCTCTTAGGTTTCGTTTTGACTTGTTTCCCTGCAGTCTCGATCTGCCCAATACACTGGTGCATTTCTTTCCAACAGAGCAGTTCACGAGGGAGTTACGATACCATACAACCTCAAGGATATGGGCACCGAGAAAGGCTGAAAATCTTTTGAACAAAAGCCCGTGGCACGTGACGTTAATGGTCGATCCCACCGGCTCCGCTCCAGCGAGCAGCTGGAAGCAGACCTGTCACTCCTGGCAGGTAAGTGCAAACCCCCTGCCTGAGAGCTTTTGTTCCTTCCGCCCACGCGCACGTCTCCGCACAGAGCAGCATGAATGTAGCAGGCCAACAACGCCGCTAATAGAGCCCCCGCTACACCGCGGAGCCGATGACTTCATTCAGAAGCCAGGAGAAGCAAGCGCTCGTGAAATGGAGGCGCTCATTCCACAACCCGGGCGCCAATTACACACTCAAGTGGATGCGTGGATTGTCTGAAGCCTCATGCCCCCATGAAATGGCTCCTTACGGCTCTCCCCAAAAAAATGAGTATCCCGGATCACGTCCTAAAATACACCTCGAAATCACAACAAAAACACTCGCTGCAATGGCTGAGGTCTTCTAGGTCGCAGAGCAGTATGAATGTACCAGTGAGACCCTCATCAAGGTCATAGAAAGAGTTTTCACAGAATTTTGAGGAAATAGGTGAGGTTGCTATAGTGACCGCTCGGTACAGCAGGAGCACATATTTCAAACAGTATCATAAAAGCATCGCCACTTAACGGGGAAACAAGCATCTCGAAAGCAATCTCCACGCAGGGCTATTTTTAGCTCCACCGAGTGTAAGCCGGGGCACATCGAGGCTCTGTGACACCTGCCCGGGCTGGCGACCTGCGCCCCCCTCCAGATTAAACCCGTACAGTTTATTCTAGCACTGTTTAATCCCCAAAAGAACCAGACGGGTTACAAAGGAAAAGCTTTCACGCCACAACCAACACACAATTTAATCTGTACAGCAATAAAAGATGCTGTACAAACTAGTAACATTAAATGAACTCCTGAAAAGTGTGGGCTGTGTCTATACAGACAATAAAAAGTACATAACTGAATTTACTCGCATATGCTTTAGGAAGGACATTTTGAAACGATGAAAACACCAAAATTAACAGTGAAAAAATACATTTATATACATTTTAAAAAATGATAACTGGGAAAGGTAATGAAGTGTGCTCCACTATGCCGCGATAGAAATTGAAATTGAGCAAATACATCAGCTACTGGTGTTTTTTTTCTTTCCATGCATTAACAGCAGGCAGGGCAGCCGCTGCTGGCGAGGCTTTCACAGACAAGTTATTTGAGATCAACACCACATGGTGGCTATCCTCGTTGCCACATATGCATGCAAGGACACAAACTCAAGCACACCCCCACACACAACCACACACACACCCCCCACACACACACACAAAACCACACACACACAAAACCACACACACACACAACCATACACACACAACCCCACACACAACCCCCCACACACACAACCCCCAAACACACAACCCCCAAACACACAACCCACACAGACAACCCCCCACACACACACACTCCTACCGCCCTCACTCTATCGCCCTCACTCTATCGCCCTCACTTTATTGCCCTCACTCTATCTATCGCCCTCACTCTATCTATCGCCCTCACTCTATCTATCGCCCTCACTCTATCTATCGCCCTCACTCTATCTATCGCCCTCACTCTATCTATCGCCCTCGCTCTATCTATCGCCCTCGCTCTATCTATCGCCCTCGCTCTATCTATCGCCCTCGCTCTATCTATCGCCCTCGCTCTATCTATCGCCCTCGCTCTATCTATCGCCCTCGCTCTATCTATCGCCCTCGCTCTATCTATCGCCCTCGCTCTATCTATCGCCCTCGCTCTATCTATCGCCCTCGCTCTATCTATCGCCCTCGCTCTATCTATCGCCCTCGCTCTATCTATCGCCCTCGCTCTATCGCCCTCGCTCTATCTATCGCCCTCGCTCTATCTATCGCCCTCGCTCTATCTATCGCCCTCGCTCTATCTATCGCCCTCGCTCTATCTATCGATGTTCTACCTGCACCTCAATGCTCTTGCTTCCTGACATTGCTGTCAATAAAGTCATCCAAGAGCTCTTCGCTGATGCTCCACCCTGGGAGCGGGGAGAGAGAGGGGTGAAGCGACCTATAAGGTACAGACAAAGAGGCTTATTTTGAGTTTGGCGGACAACATACACCTTAACAAGCATTTACAATGCAATAGGTCTCGCATTATTAAAGTTGGAGCAATTGGCATTGTAAATGACAATGTCTTTTATTCATTGTTTTTAAAACCTGCAATCGGTGCATAAACACGCACTTTGAACGTATATTCCTTGCTTACAATGAGCAAAGCTGCCAGTAAAAGAGACTTACAGCCTTGCTTCTCATAAGCATGGACTATAAGTGCAAAGTGCTTCTTTACGCAACGATGCAAATGAAGAAAAGGCATTGTCATTTACAATGCCAATAGCTCAAACTTTAATAATGCGAGACCTATTGCATTGTAAATGCTTGTTAGCTACTAGATGCTGATTTTTGGCTTTGGCAGCACACTGAGACATGCTAACATGACATCAGTGCCAATGCTCCTTCCCTAAAACAAGGTAAAGTCTACTTGTGCTGCAATTGGATAGGGACTTTAGCACCCCTGTAAGTCTCTAGTAAATGGTACTCCAGCTACCTAGGGCATGGGTACTAAAGAGGGTCTCTAAGGGCTGCAGCATATCGTATGCCACCCTAAGGGACCCACATACAAATTACACACAGATTGCCATTGTAGACAGAGTAACATGGTGTAAACCATGAGTGAAAACACAATATGACACACTCCTGTGTGTTATGTCAAAGTCACTGCATCGAATATATGCAAATCACCTCTACAGTAGTCCTTGAGCCCTAATGCAGGTTGCATTTGATTTTGTGAGGACATATCTACATGAACAGATATGTCCCTGTGATGTCTAATTCTATATCTAGATATTGCAAGTAAGCAGGGAAGTCATCTTAAGGTATGTACCGAACACTAGTCCAGTTGAATTCCCCAGCTACATAATGGCTTCACTGAAACATATGGTATTTGATATCAAAGACCTCGTATTAATAAACACACACTTATACCAGTGATGGATTTATTAATACAGTCACCCAGAGGGTACCTTAGAGGTACCCCCTGACACCTACCAGCCCTCCATTGTGCTCCCTGACTGGTTCAGTCCATGCTGCTTCCACAGACTAGTTTCTGACCCCATTTGTACCTCAGGAGGTCAGGAATAATGCCTGCTATGGGGAGAGATGTTATCACCTCCTCCCCCAGGAAAGGCTGTGGTCATCTAGGGGGTGTAGTGACCCCCATGGGTAAATAGCCTATTGGCTACTACCCCTCACTCCCCTTAAAACCCCTAAATTGTGCCATTGGGAGACCGACTGATACCAAGGCTTCAGGTTTGACGGATTAAGAGAAGGAGTGGACAAAGAAGAGTCCTTTCACGAGAACCGAGGAGCAACAAATGACTTGGCGCCAACCCTGCCAGCTGCCTCCAACAATCGTGGAAGAAGCAGACTCCTGCTGCTGCTGTGCAGTCTTCAAGAAACCCAGAGGGCTGCCAGTGCTTTTCCAATTGCCTGAAGAAACTTCTTTGGAGTTGAAGGGCTACTCCCCTGCAGCTGCATGCACCCAAGATGCAAGGTGCAGTCCCCCGAGTTGCCGCTTCCCGGACAGCCAGACACAGCAGCTCCCCAGGAAGAGGACCCTGTGCTCCTGAAGGTCAGTTCTGTCTCCCCACCGAGTGGGAGCACACCAGACCCAGCCAGAGCCGCACATGACCAATACCCTTAAAAGAGAAAGGAGTTGTTTACCTGTATTTCTAGGTCACTTTTGAAGGAACTGTAAGCAACCATGCATTCAGGTCAGTATCCGAAGTCTCCACACAAACTATACACTGTCACTGACAGAGCCAGGTAAGATACTGGAGGAGTTTACTTTCTTAATGCATCAGTTGGTTTTCCAGACTCTCCAGATTGCAACCTATCTAGTTAATTCAACGCTTTTGATAAATGAGTTTTCTTGGCAAATGTATTAATCTGGTGAGCTTTTGAAGAAAATAAACTAAACTTTGCCAATATTGCCTTTAGATTGATTTCATTGTGTGTATTTTTTAATGCACTTTCAGCAAATGTCCTCCATTTGATATATTTTGTTTAAAAAATAAAAAGGTGCTCTTGCATCCTTCTCAGGGGCATTGTTGGGCACATGATTCATTGGAAATGCCTTTGAACAAGAATTTGCATTACTGTTAAGGGTGACCCACTAGAAGTATGAAAGAAACTTATTGCATCTGTGCTTCTGATTAAGTGTAGATAGGTAATCAGTTTGTAAAATATTCTCAATGTTTATAATATAAATATGGGATCACTTAAGCATCCGGATACAAGTCCATACTTTTGTTTGCTAACATGCACTGAGGGGTATACACTCTTCCTAGGCAGGGTAATGAATATTGTCTCTAACAGCTGCTTACCTGTTCCACACTTGATTCAAATCAAGCAAGTAAAGTGACTCGCCTTCTTGTTTTTGGATCAGACCTTCAGTTTTTGGTCACTTAAGCTTACTGAATTGTGCTATAGATTTCACAATATGTATCATTTTTAGATTCCTGAACAGTGAATTCAGATATGCTTAATCACAGCTTTCATTGTCTTCCAGGAACCTAAAGAGGAGGAAATGACAGAGGAAGAAAAGGCTGCTCAAAAAGCAAAGCCAGTGGCTACCACAGCGATTCCTGGCACTCCATGGTATTTATCATCACTAGCGCATGCTTTCATGTACACTGTAATTTCCGTTACCTCCAGTAAGTGTGTTGTTCAACATCTATTCTAAACATTACAAAATGATCTGTATTGACATTAAAAAAACACAGGAATTTCTGCTCTGTTGCAGTTGGATGAAATGCATAGTATTTATTTCTATTCGAGCAGTAGCAGCACCCCTCCCCCCCCCCCACACACACACCCAGCGCCTTGAAACCCTCGCGGGTGAGTAGTGCGCTCTATAAATGTACTGATTGATACATGGCTCAAGATATGGGGAACATCTGTCATATGCTGCCTAACATGAGGCACAGCTTGCTGAATTAAAGAGGAACTGATCTACATTAATGTTTTAGTGGATACCGCTAACCAAAGATTCTTCACCTTTAGAAGAGACCCTAGGGTGCCAGACTAGATCCAGAGAATTTTTCAGCAATCCCCCATGTGCTGCTAAGTGGCGTTGCGCAGATCTGCGCTGACTCCATACCACCCCAAGCATGACTGAACATAGTTGCATAGTACCATCCCCTGCCATTTACATCCGTTCCTTTCCCTAGACATCTTCCGATTTGATTTAGAGTTCTACTTTCAACTTTGCAAATTCAGAGCTCCACTTACAACTTTGTCATGTACCAGCTTTAAGTACACTTTGCATACGTAAAAAAAATCTCATGCATCCTCTAAAAGTCAACCTGCCCCTCAAAAGGACCCCCACTGAGGCCCAACTAGGGAAAGGAGCTCTGGAAAGGAAAAGCACTGACTAAATCGTTCTCAACGTTGTTTGTAACTGTCTGTGTCAAGAGCATCGGCCCCGAACTGCTCTTTGTCGAAGGCGGGCTCTGCATCCACCACTCATTGATGTCATGGACAGCACACCAAAAACCCAAAACATCCACCACTTTAGTAGACAGCGGCATAATTACTATTATCTGAAAGAAACAGGTTAGTATTAGATTCCTTACCTTAGAATATCCCCAGGCGTCAGTCTGGATCCGGAAACTTTTGCGTAGCAGTACCCCTGCGCGTCGGTAGGCGTCGTCTGCAGGCGTCCCCTGCGGCTCCGCGTCGTCGGCGTCGTGCGCCGTGATGACGTCGCTGGAGTATATAGACGCCGCCTCCGCGCGCTGACGTCAGTTCTTCTTTTTTCCGCGCCAGTTAGCGCAGATCCGAAGAGCAGTACTCCGGTCTTTTGACCAAGTTTTTTGTTAACTGATTGATCCTTACGGTGCCGGTAGGATGCCCGGTTTCAAGAGTTGTGACGAGTGCGACCGCATGATGTCGGTCACCGACCACCATCGACTCTGCCTCCGGTGTCTGGGCGCGGACCACGACGTGGAGTCCTGCGTCGACTGTCGGGCCTTGACTGGAAAAGCTAGGCGGGAGCGGTCCCGCAAGCTTCTCGAACTCCGGTTGTCGGCCCCGCGTCGAGAGCGGTCCCGGTCCGGTCGGAGGTCGAGGGAGCGGTTGAGGGAGCGGTCGCGGAGCCGCCATGGGCGCTCCGGGAGTCGCCACCATTCCTCCGGCTCGTCAGGTAAGCACAAGAAGTCGGGGCGTCGCCATCGCACCCCCGACTCCCCCCGACGCCCGCGTGCTGCGGCCGGGGGCTCGGGTGACCCCACCCCCGCGGTCCCGCATGGGTCGCCGACGCCGTCTGCCCCACACCTGTCGGTCCCTGGGGAAGGCGCGTCGCGTGAGGAGATCGAGGCCTTCCTCATTGCTATGAGGGCGAGGTCTTCTCCGGCGGGGCCTTCGGCGCCTGCGGGCCCGTCGGTCCCGTCTGGGGGCCCGAGCGGTTCGGGTGCTCCTGCCCCGGCGCCGCCGGTGGCTCCGGCCCCGGCGCCGCTGGTTCCCTCTGGTTCGTCGCCGGCTGGTCTCCCGGCCTCTCCGGCGTCGGTTCCTGTGGGCCAGCCCATGGTACCGCCCCCGCGTGGTGCAGCGACTCCGCCGTCGGCTCCGGCCGGCGTCGGGTCCCCGGCACCGACGCCGCGCGGCGCCACCCCCCTTTCCTCCCCGACTCCGGACTCGGAGCCGGACCGGCGTCGGCCGACGCCGGACCCGACGCCGATGGGGCCTGTTGACCCCGATGTCTATATCGTCGACCCAGAATATGGGTATGACGAGGAGGAGTATGGAGAGGGTTGGGAGGGGTCTGAGGACCCTCTATCCCGTGCCTGCCAGTACGATGTGGACTGGGTAGGTGATCTGGGTGATGCCAGTGGCCTGGACGAGTCGCCCAACCCTGGGTTTGTCTCTCCGTCCCCTGTGGCGTCCGAGGCGGGTGCTGCCTATTCGGTGGTCCTGATGAGGGCTGCCAAGGCCTTACACCTTGAGCTCCCCGTCGCGAAGGTCAAACCGAATATCCTGACGGAAGTTTTTAAACCGCAGTCATGCCCCCAGGAGCCTCTGCTGCCGTTTAATGAGGCCCTGACGGATGTCCTTCTGGGCACCTGGTCCAGGCCCGCCTCTGGTGCGCCGGTTGACCGGAACGTTGCCAGGCGTCACCGTCCCTGCGCGGACGACCCTGCCTTCCTGTCCACCCATCCCTCCCCGGAGAGTCTGGTGATCCAGGCCTCCACTTCGCAGTCCGCATTTCCGTCGGCTCCGCCCGACCGGGAATCAAAGAGGTACGACCAATTCGGAAAGAAAGTGTTTTCCTCTTTGAGTGCTGGGCTGCGGTCTTGTAACACCGCGTGCCTCTTGGGCCGCTACACCCACTCCCTGTGGGATACGGTCGAGGAGTGTTTGCCGCAATGCCCCCAGGAAGTGCGGGACAAGCTCACCCGGGCCTTTGTTGAAGGCCGGGATGCGGCGCGGTACTCGATCCGTTGTGGTCTGGACACCACGGACTCACTGGGACGGGCCATGTCCACTACGGTGGCGATTCGTCGCCATGCCTGGCTGAGATCTGCCAACTTCTCACCAGACGTCCAAAATACGCTTATGGACATGCCATTTGATGGCAGTCGCCTATTTGGTGACAAAGCGGACCACGCGCTGGAGCGCTTCAAGGACTCCGGGGTCACGGCCAAGTCCTTGGGTCTCTCGACCCAGACCCAGCGCCAGCAGACGGGTTCGTTTCGGCCCTTTCGTGGCCAAGGGAGAGGAGGTCCCACACGTGCTGCCAGCCACGCGGCGCAGAGCGCTCCCCAGCGCGGTGGCGCCCGTGGTTTCCGCCGTGGTGGCGGTAGAGGCCAGCGTCGTGGTCAGTCCACGCCTCCCTCCGCTGCGGCATCCAAGCCTTCCTAGTCCGAGCTTTCGGGCTCACGTGACGCCAGTGGGTGGCAGGGTTCGCCATCACCACTCCCGCTGGCGCGCGATAACATCGGACAGGTGGGTGCTGCAGCTTGTCCGAAGGGGCTATGCCCTCCCCTTCGAGTCCACTCCTCCAGCCATGCCACCGCAGAACCACCGTGTGTCGGGGGACCACTTGACTCTTCTGCAGGAGGAAGTTACGGCCCTCTTGGCCAAGGGGGCCATCGAGCGCGTTCCTGGGCCAGAAGTAGGGTGTGGTTGCTACTCCCACTACTTTCTGGTACCCAAGAAGGACAAGGGAGGCCTGCGTCCTATCTTGGATCTACGGAACGTCAACGGCTTCCTCCGGAAGGAGAAGTTCAAGATGTTGACTTTGGCTCAGGTCTTGGCTGCTCTAGACCCACAAGACTGGATGGTAGCGTTGGACTTGCAGGATGCGTACTTTCACATCCCCGTCCTGCCGGCCCACCGGCGTTACCTGCGGTTCACGGTAGGCCACGAGCATTTTCAGTTTATCGTGCTCCCATTCGGCCTTACCAGCGCCCCACGGGTGTTCACGAAAGTGATGGCGGTGGTCGCAGCTCATCTGCGCCGGTTAGGGGTTTCAGTCTTCCCCTACCTCGACGACTGGCTGTTGAAGGCGGGCTCGCCCCAGACAGTCGTCCACCACCTTCAGATGACGGCAGACCTCCTGCACGAGTTGGGGTTTTCCATCAATGTGCCGAAATCACACCTGTGTCCCTCTCAAAAGCTCCTTTTCATCGGAGCGGTTCTCGACTCGGCGCAGTTTCGGGTTTATCCCCCGGAACGGCGGGTCCGGGATATTCAGGCTCTGATTCCCATCTTTCAGCCGTTATCCCGGGTTTCGGTCAGGTTGACGCTGCGGCTTCTGGGGCTGATGGCCTCCTGCATCCTTCTGGTGCATCACGCCAGATGGCGGATGCGGGCTCTGCAGTGGGACCTGAAGTTTCAGTGGGCCCAGCATCAGGGCAACCTATCCGACCATGTCCTGATCTCGGAGGGCACTGCGAGACAGTTGCAGTGGTGGCTTACAGACCGCGATTGGGTCAGGGGCAGATCCCTCTCCCTTCCCCAGCCGGAGCACGTGGTTGTGACGGACGCGTCCCTCCAAGGCTGGGGTGGCCACTTGGGAGAGGCGGAGATCAGAGGCCTCTGGTCTCCGGCGGAGTCCCGGCTCCATATCAACATGTTGGAGCTGCGGGCGATTCGCCTGGCACTGAAGGCATTCCTCCCCTTTGTCAACGGGAGTGTAGTGCAGGTGTTCACGGACAACACCACCGCCATGTGGTACTGCAACAAACAGGGCGGTGTGGGGTCGTGGACCCTTTGCCAAGAGGCTCTGCGCCTCTGGCAATGGCTGGAACGTCAGGGCGTGACTCTGACGGTTCAACACCTGGCAGGTTCTCTGAACGCCAGGGCGGACGAACTCAGCCGTCGGTGCTCGGTGGATCACGAATGGCGTCTGAACTCGGATGTGGCGAGAGGCCTCTTTCAGCAATGGGGAGAGCCTTGGTTAGATCTATTCGCCACAGAAGAGAACGCGCAATGTCATCAGTTCTGCGCGTTGGAGTTTCCAAGACGGCACTCGCTCGGCGACGCCTTTCGGCGCGAGTGGAGTTGCGGTCTGTTGTACGCCTTTCCGCCTATACCACTTCTGCCCAGAGTGCTGAAGAAGATCAGGCGCGACCGGGCCCATGTTATCCTTGTGGCTCCGGACTGGGCTCGAAGGTACTGGTATCCCGAGCTACTCAGCATGACAGTCGGTCCCTCGATCCGCCTGCCCCTTCAGGAGGACCTTCTGTCGCAGCAGCAGGGGACGGTCCTCCACCCGAACCTGTCCAGTCTCCACCTCCATGCGTGGAGATTGAGCGGCGACAGTTGAGGCCATTTGACTTGCCTCCTGAAGTCTGTGATGTCATTCTGGCAGCCAGGCGTCCCTCCACAAAGTCGGTATACGCCTGCCGGTGGAACAGATTTGTGGCATGGTGCACAGCAAAGGCTGTGGATCCCCTTTCTGCCCCTCTATCTGAGGTTCTCCTCTTCCTCCTTTCCCTTGCCCAGCAGGGCTCTGCTCTGGGCACTATCAAGGGCTATCTTTCTGCCCTTTCCGCCTTCTTGAGGCTACCTGATCAGCCATCTTTGTTCAAGTCCCCTATTGTGTTAAGATTCTTAAAGGGCATCACGCACATGTATCCTCCAGCTCCGTTCGTGATGCCTCAGTGGGACTTGAACCTGGTTTTGACTTTCCTGATGTGCGCTCCCTTTGAGCCCCTTCATTCCTGTCCTCTCCGTCTTCTCACCTTAAAGACGGCCTTCCTGGTAGCCATCACCTCTGCCAGGAGAGTGAGTGAGCTCCAGGCTCTTTCTGTTCAACCTCCTTTCTTGTCTGTTCATCCTGATAAGGTGGTTCTTCGGACCAGACCTTCTTTCCTGCCCAAGGTAGTCTCTGCTTTTCACATTGGGCAGTCCATCACCTTGCCCTCCTTCTTCCCGCCTCCGCATCCTTCAAAGGATGAAGAGCGGCTCCATCGTCTGGACCCAAAACGTGCGCTTTCATTCTATATGGATCGCACACGCCAGTTCCGGGTGGATGACCAACTGTTTGTTGGCTACGTGGGTGAGAAGAAGGGAAGGGCGGTACAGAAACGGACCATCTCTCGGTGGGTCGTCCTGTGCATCAAAGCATGCTACTCTTTGGCTCGGAAGGAGCCTCCTGTTGGGCTGAGGGCCCATTCCACTCGGGCCACGGCGGCTACTACTGCCCTGGGCCGGGGAGTCCCTTTGCAGGACATTTGCCAGGCGGCCACGTGGGCCTCGCTGCACACCTTTGCGAGGCACTACTGCCTGGACAGTCAAGTCCGGAGGGATGGCTTCTTTGGCCGTTCGGTCCTCCAGGACTTTCTGGTGTAGGTTGTATTGGTTCGCAGACCCACCACCGGGGTTGGTATTGCTGGGGTATCTATTCTAAGGTAAGGAATCTAATACTAACCTGTTTCTTTCAGATGAACAAGTTACTTACCTTCGGTAACGATATATCTGTAAGAAACAGTAGTTAGTATTAGATTCCTTACCGCCCCGCCCATCCTCCCCGTTCTGCGAACTGATACCTAGGGTTAGGGACATCCCTTTCAGGGCCCTAGTTTCAAATGGCACCAGTGTTGGTTCTCACATGGCTCTGCGTGTTCTGGCGCGGAAAAGCTGTGTGCAAAGAACTGACGTCAGCGCGCGGAGGCGGCGTCTATATACTCCAGCGACGTCATCACGGCGCACGACGCCGACGACGCGGAGCCGCAGGGGACGCCTGCAGACGACGCCTACCGACGCGCAGGGGTACTGCTACGCAAAAGTTTCCGGATCCAGACTGACGCCTGGGGATATTCTAAGGTAAGGAATCTAATACTAACTACTGTTTCTTACAGATATATCGTTACCGAAGGTAAGTAACTTGTTCATCTGCGTATAAGCCTGCATCTCAATTGACATTTGGGAGGACTCTCAATTCCTAACGTTGAAGCTAGAACACCACTTGTCTATTCATTGACGTCAAGGAGAAAATGCCAGAGGACACTCTCAAGCTCACCTGGACTATTAAAAAAGAAAAAAAAAAAAAAGCAACACTGCAACCATCATGTATGATGTCAATACTAATAACTGGTACTCAATCGCTTTTGATTATATCACGTGCTTCGACATTGCCACTACATTCGCCAAGGCTGTCATCACCTCATCAACTTGACATATCTCCTGACACCAAGTTTTTTCACCTCCTTACTAACTTTGACTCTGAAAAAGCGTAGAGTGCCCTTCAAAGCTGCCTCAGGCTATGAGTCACTCCACATCAACTAGCTTTCAGACCATAAAGAGCGAATGTTACTTTTGACGATCCAGTGCAGGTTCCTTTTAAGCTTTCACCTCCCACTAAAGTATTGAAGGCACTGTATGTCTCCAGTACGAAGAGACTCCAACGCCTCTCACAGATCTACAGAAGCCTGTAATTGCAACCTGGAGAGGATGAAAATGGATATCCTTGCAGAGCCAGGCCTCCTATTTCAACACAGATGACATCTATTTATCCTATATGCCATTTTCACCAGGTGCTTCTCCCTCCTTTGTCTGTTACAATTTTTTGTGATATATTAGCCAGGGGAGCGGCTAAGTTGGGCATACATTTGACAGTACCACAGCCGGCTATTTTGGTAATCTCAAACTTTGCAGCCACATGTAGCTTAAAAAACCTTGCTGTTATGTGGCATAGTTTATTTCAAAGAGGAAAGGTTCCTTGACCGTGCATCTATCAAAGCGGCTATTCTGCACCTGTTGACTATATATACTCTCTCTATTACTCCTTTGAAATCGCCTGACCTCAGAGCCGAACCCTCAACTCTTATGGCACAGCCTGAATTTCTTGGGATGAAATCCATGCTGCTTCAGGTGAAGAGTTCTGCACATCCGTACTCTGGCATGTTTAGTCCCCACAAATCTCCCTCTGGTGTGCCTCTGGGCCTCAACGAGCTGCTAAGTCCTCCGTCTGGACTATTGCTGGTTTGTTCGCCATCAGTGCCAGTTGGACCCTCTGAGCCCATTTTTCCTCCAGCTCTACTATCTATCCCACTTTTAGTCTGGGATCTGTGCCAGCCCTGTGTTCTTCGCAGCCCATGCGGTCTATCGACGCTGGTCGAGGACCCGATCATTCTCTCCAACATCTAGTCGGCGCCGATCCGACATCAACTGGAGTTGCGCCCAAAACCACCCAAGGCGCCTCTTCCACCATTGAGCTTTCCAGCCCCTCAAGGGAGGCACCCTACCTTGCACTAGCTTTCTGGCACCGAGTCTGATGACTGTGTTCAGCCTGATAAGTTCAGTTAGCCCTATATTGATGACAATTGGTACAAGGACTTGCAAGGAGCTAGTGTCCTCAATACCTCTATGGAAACTGCTCTTTTATTCTCCTACTTGGCCTGCCACAGAGAAATCTGCTTCCTATGCCATGGTTTTGCCTAGAGCAGCTGAAGTTGTCAACCTCCAGCTCTCCTCCAAGAAGGTAACACTAATGTGCTTACTTAGGTACTGCAACAGACTTCTGTTGAGCCTCTCCTCCCATTGAATAATGCTCTGATGGACACTTTATTAGAGACCTGGGCCAAATGCTTCTCGTGACCCCATACCCACTGACAAATTGCCAGACGCCGTCATCCTGTTTCAAGCGACTCTACTTTACTCTCAGAGCCCCTATCACCTGACAGCCTTGTGGTTCAGGCCTCTGAGTCGGTCTAACACGAACATGTTTCCTAACAGCTACCTTCATCTTGCCTTTCCCTGGAAAAGAGTCCAGGAAATTCAGGCTTTGGTACCGGTCTTTCTGCCTCAGTCCTGGACTTCAATGAGGTAGACTCTGAGGCTGCTGGGACTTGTGACCTCCTTTATCCTGCTGGTCAAGCACCCTAGGTGGCCTATGCAGGTTCTGCAGATGATTCTGCAGTCCCAATAGACCCATCTTCAAGGGGACATCTCAGACTGTGGTCAGAGTTTGGAGGAGACTTCAAAAGATCGGCAGTGGTGGTTGTTGGGCTGCCATTGGGTCAGCAGCAGACCCCTCTCCCTCCCTCCCTCATTCAGAGCAGACCGTGTTGACCTGCACATCCCTTCGAGGAATGGGCGGCCATTTGAGGGAGGTGGAGATCAGAGGCCTCTGGTGTCTGGCAGAGTCCCGGATCCATATCAACCTTCTGGAGCTGAGGACCATTCGTTTGGCGTTGAAAGCCTTCCTTCTATTCATTAAGGGAAGGCTGCTACAGTTGCTCACGGACAACACCACTGCCACTTGGTACTGCAACAAACAGCGTAGTAGGGTCATGGACCCTGTGCCAGGAGTCTTTGCGCCTCTGGAAATTGCTGGACCTCCACTTGTGGTGAATCACCTGGCAGGATTTTTGAATGCCAGAGCAGACACGCTCCGCCGTCGATGCCTACGTTCTTATGAATGACCTCTACATCCAGATGTGGAACACTGTCTTTTCTACAAATGAGGTGAACCTGACTTAATTGTTTAACGCTCATTGTTGACGTTTCTGTGCATTATAGTTTCCAAAGTGTCTCTCGCTCTGAGGCGTTTCACCACAAATGGAACTCTGAGCTCCTGTATGCCTTTCCGCCTATAACATTTCTGCGCTGAGTTCTCAAGAAGATCAGGACAGACTGGGACCAAGTTACCCTGGCTCCTGGTTGGGCACCAAGTGTGTTATCCTGAACTCCAGAGCTTCAGCATATGGCCGCTGATTATGCTGTGCGTTCCTTAAGGACCTGCTGTTGCAGGAACGTGGCAGGGTTCTGCACCCACTCCTTCACTTCTATGCTTGAAAATTGAGTGGCAAGAGTCACTTGACGAAAACGTTATGCTCCTTTGACCCCCTCCACACCAACTGTCTGACTTTTTGTATATGTTCTCTTTTGCCTGTAAAGGCCTTGCTTTGGGCACAGTGAAGGGTCATTTTTCATCCCTCTCTGCCTTGTTACAGTTACCTGTTCACCTTTCTTTGTTTAACGACCAATTGTGATGCGATGTTTTAAAAGGGTTACATCATGTTTCCTCTTCTTTTGTTATGCCCCAGTGGGACCTTAATCTGGTCCTGATTTCTCTGATGTGCACTCAGTTTGATCCTCTTTAAGGTTGTTCCCTATGGCTCCTTGCCATCAAGACTATGTTCCTTTTTGCCAAACAGTCAAACTGCCAGCGTTCTACGCTTTGCTTCACTCCTTTGAGGAGAGACTCCACCGTTTTAGACCCAGAGAGAGTGCTGAGCTTTTTTTACGTCGATGTCACCATGGACCACCAGGTGGACGATCAGCTCTGTGTGGTTCTCTGGAGTGAAAAAAGGCAAAGCAGAGAACTATTCCCCCCGATCTGCTACTCATTGGCTAAAAAGAAGCCTACTGAAGGACTGTATGCTGACTCTACCAAGGCTAAAGCAAGGCTAAAGCTGCTACCACCGCGTTGGAATGCAAATTCCCGGTCTTAGACATTTTCCAGGCGGCTATGTGAGTGTCTATACACTTTCACAAACCCTTATTACCTGTACAGACAGGTCTGCCTGGAGGTTCATTTTGCTTGCTCGCCCTGCAATACTTTCTGGTTTGAGTCTATTCACAGACACACCTCAGATTAGGTGTTGCTTTGTAATCTAGTCAAAAGGTCACTAATCTGTGGAAGAGCAAGTTACTTACCTTCGGTAGCATTCTTTGTGGTAGAGCCTATCAAGCTGCAGATGCCTCACCAACACTTCAATCTTCCCTGTTCTTTGATTGGACTCTATCCATTAATAAGATCCTAAGTCTAGCAATCTTCACGCTGTCTACCTATTTGCATTTGGAGCTCTGTGACTGGCATCGCAGACAGTCTCAAAAGCAACGGACGTCCGCACACGGGAGTGGCGCCTATTTAGGACCCGCATATCATTTCCAGATGGAATGGCGTCCGTGCCGAGCTGCAGGTGCCACCTTCTGGCTCATAGAGGTACTGGTGAAAAAGTTTCCTGATCAAGTCTGATGCCTGTGAAATATTCAGAAGGTGAGGTGTCTGCTGCTAGATAGTCTCTACCAAATAGAACGTTCATAGACTGTTAACAGATTGTAGGAAGCTGGGTTTCTGTTGCAGTAACTCTTCCCCCCCCCCCCCCTTTCCACTCTTTGCCAGGTTTATGATGCAGTTTGACTTGATGTGCCCTGGGTCCCTGCCAATCGGGTTCTCAGAGCCTGTGTTCTTTTCCAAAGCTATACTTTGGACACCCAATTGGCACCAGTTCCTTGTAAAAGCTACAGTGGGTGCCAAGCGCACGGTTACCAGGAAAGGCCTTTAATGGCTGCAGCACATATTGTGCCACTCTTAGAGCTCTTGTACCTTAACCGACAAACTGCCATTGTAGGTTGCGTGTCTTAGTGTAGTGAAAAGTGAAGAGTCGACATGGCACACATTCCTGTATTAACAACGAAGGAACCTTCATAGGTTCCACCAAGCTGCACAGCCACATTGCTGCCTGAATCCAATGAATCAAATTCATTAGTTTAAATCTACTTTTTCCACTTTTTCACCATTAATTTTCATCCTTCTTTCTTGCTTTCAATTCATTTTTTTCAATCCATGTTAAACGTTAATGTTCAAGAAGGCTCAGAAGAATAAGGTGGGTTCCATGTCATGATTTATTATGTTTTGACAAACCCAATGCATTTCGGGAAATATATATACACTTTTAACCATTGTCAACCAAGCATTTCACTAATATTCAAACAACACATTAAATATGAACATGAAACAACACATAAAAATATTAGCGATAGGCCTCTCTATAAAGCGCTGAAACTTCATCTGACTTGTGTACAATTCCTGTATGGCATGCCTGCAACCCACTGCCTATGGGATAGGTAAGACACCCCTCTAACTGGGTGCACTATACCACTGGTGAAGTTTTCATGTGCACTGTACCCCTACAGTCTCGAAGTCCATTCTCAGACATTGTAAGTGCAGTCAAGCCTTTAATGAGTATATGGTCTGGGAGTTTGTCATTACGAATTCCACAACACCATAATGGCTTTATTGAATTTTGGGAAGTTTGGTATCAAACTTCTCAGCATAATAAACCCACGCTGTAAGGAAGTGAGTTTGTTGCACAGTGTGGGATGTAATGTAATGTATAATGCACTACAGAGGGCATCCTGGAGATGCCCCCTGAAACCTAACCTACAATCCACGTCTGGGCTGAGTGGCTGCCACACAGCAGAACTGTTTCTGGACCCCCGGGTGGAGAGCCCCCGCTCTCCAGGGCCTGCAACAATGCACATCCTGGGCGAGGTGCTAGGTCTCCTCCCCCAGGATGGGCAGGGGGAAGCTTCAAAGGCCTGCCGCCTCTGTGAGCTTCTCCAGACCATTAGCTGCACCCAGCAACTGGCCCCCACCAGTCCCAACCCCCACTCTGGCGGGAAGGCTGGCGGGAAAAATGACGTTAGGAAGGGGAGTGTTGCCAGCCTGTGCCAACCCCACCCCTCAGGTGGGGGAGACTATGTGAAGCACGACCCCGGGCTCCGGCCGCCCTGAAGATGGGGAGCCCTGCCCAATCACAGATAGGCTCCTGCCCCCCTCCCACAGGAGAGGAGCATGCTAGGGGGTGTACCCACCCCAGGACAGGGGCCTATTGGTCCCTGTCCTTGCCCTACCAGTACGCCCCTAAATTCAGTATTTAGGGGCTCCCTGAACCTTCCTTCGTTAGATCCAGATACCGAAACAAAGAATAACAAGAAACAAGAAGATCTGCCGTGCAGCTGCTAAGAGGAAGACACCAACTGATTTGGCCCCAGCCCTACCGGCCTGTCGACCCTTCAACCTGCTCCTGCTAAACCCCGGCATCTCCAGTGGTCAGCAACCTCAAAAACCCCGGAGGACCTGACTGCCTTGTGACTCTGACTGCCTGGCATCAGCCCGGAACCGCGAACCCTGCACAC
Organism: Lissotriton helveticus; assembly: GCF_964261635.1. Lineage (NCBI taxonomy): Eukaryota > Metazoa > Chordata > Amphibia > Caudata > Salamandridae > Lissotriton > Lissotriton helveticus. The sequence continues at coordinate 717,109,494 of NC_136068.1, read as the reverse complement.
TCTGCACCCGCCAAGCCTTGCCTGTGCTGGAGTGAACCAAGACCCTGAGGACATCCCCCCGGCGATTCCGACTCTGAAGCCAGTGCCCAAGGATCCTCCTCGACGACCCAGACGACGCCTGCAGCCTCAGGACAAAGGACCCCTCCGACCGCGAACAGCAGGGAGTAAGATTTCCCGACCTCAAAAGACACCCCTGCACCCGACGCCCCACGGCCCCCTGTGCCCAACTCCTGGGTGCCTACCTATCCTCCAAGATCCCAATTTATCCATCGAAGTGTTGGTCACTCCTGAAGTTCCGCCGTCCCCGAACCTGCAACCTTTGTTCTCTTTTCAAGATTCTCATTGAATAAAACTTGAGCGCCCAACGGCTCAAAGGCACCCTGCACCCAGCCGCCCGAGTGCCCCTGGCAGTGCAACCTGTACCCTATTCTACTTCCCCATTTGCCCTGAGCAAGTGACCAGGAGCCCAGCAGCCACCAACCGAAGGCCCCCTGCCTCTCATTGGATAACATTGGGCCTAACTACCTCTGCACCCGGCTGCCCCTGTGCCGCTGAGGGTGTACTAACTGTACCTACCTGACCCTGGGGGACCCCTGAGTCTATGCCCAGAACCGTAACTTCACCAGTCGAGTACTCACCTGAAAACCGGTGACTCACTTTCCTGCTAAGGATAACATTGACTGGTTTGACTCGAAAAATTGAAACTTCAAAATATTAATCTAAAATCAGCCGAATAACGAATTTCGAATTACTCTCCTCGGATCAGGAGAGAAGCCAGTATTGTACCTTGTAGCCCAGTACTGAACCGCAAAAGTAATCACAACTGTGTTTGCTAGTAATCTAAATTTCTGCCATAGGAAACCATTGACTGTTTTTCTGTCAAATTTCTGCTGTCTACTTTTAAAAATTACAAATATTCCTTAAAAATCATACCTACTACTTAAACGTAGTTGCTTACTTGTTTTAAGTAGAGACCCCAGTGCTGGATCACGAAAGTAACGAGAACGTACTTTAACTGCATCTTGATTTTCCTCCCATTGGATAACATTGCCAGATTTTCATAGAAAAGTTTGAACTTTTGAAATAGCTTTATATTTCTTAAAAATCATAGCAATAGCCAAATCGTTTTTGCTAAACTGTTTCCAGCTTAGACCCCAAGACTGAAACTAGGATCCAGTCCTGGGACTACAAAAGTAATCGATTAAGTAACTAGCTTGATTTATGTAGGAAACCCATTGAGCTCAATGTTAAATTGTGTTTAGAATTGTGTTGCCTACTGCAACCATTGTACCTATTGTGTTTACAAAGTTTATTGCCTCTTTGCAAAGTAATTATATGAGAGTACTCATATCGAGAAAAGTAAATTTTTATACCCGTTGGTTCTAAAAATTAAAACAACTATATCTTTTGATATAAAAGCAATTGGCCTAGAGTTCAGTCCTTGAGTGTGTGAAACCTTTTGCTGACTGAGTGTGTACAACAAATGCTTTACACTGTCCTCTCGTACTGCCTTACTGCGCGACCAAGCTACCACTTTAGAGAGTAAGGTCACACCTGGTTTTAACCTCTGTTATACCTCTGGGGTTTGTGGACTCTATACACACTGTACCTTATTCTGGTCCAGTATATATAGAGCCACTTTCTCACACACGCTGTTGCTAGTGTTGGATTTATTATACAATGCACTCGGAGGGAATCGTAGAGATGACCCTTGAAAAACTGCCAGCCTCTTGTGGGTTCCCCGACTGGTCTGGGATATTTGCCTCTCCTACTACTTTTGTTAGTGGTCGTAAAACATCCATCACCCTAATTCTCATAGCTCCAACATGGGCTTGTCAACCATGGTTTACCTCACTTCTGGAACTCTCCCTAGTCCCACATGAAAAGTTTCCGTCAGCCTGGACCTTCTCACAAAGATCCATGGCGAAATAAGACATCCAAATTCAGAGGAAATTAACCTTCCAATATGGCTGCTGAAGTAATATAATTTGGGTACTTAAACTTGCCACAACAATGTATGGATATTCTTAAACAGGCTTGTATGCCTACAACTAGATAATGCTATGCTGCCAAATGAAAACTATTTGTTCTATACTGTCACAATCAAAATGTTAACCCGTTACACCCACAAATACAAACAATTATTTTATATGTTGCATCTTCAAACCTTGGGTCTAGCCTACACTTAAATACGCTAACACCTTGCTGCCATTGCAGCCTACCTACAAATAGACAATATTTATCTTTGTTCAAAATACCGGTTATTAAAGCATTTATGGAGGGACTTGAAATATTAATTCCTCCTAGACTTCCACCTGCATCAGCATGGAATCTAAACATTTTACTGTCAAGGCTCACGGGACCTCCATTTCAGTCACTACATTCTTGCCAAATCCAATATTTGTCTTGGAAAGTCTTCTTTTTAATAGCTATCACTTCACTTAGACGTGTCTGTGAACGTCAGGCATTAACCTTAGAAGGACCATTCTTCCAACTCCATAGAGACAAAGTATTGCTCATGACAAACCCAAGGTTCCTTTCTAAAGTAGTTTTACCTTTTCACATCAACTCAATTGAGTTCCCACAACCTGACTCTGTTACAGAAAGAGCTCTACATACTTTGGATGTCTAAAGAGTTTTAATGTATTTTATCGACAGAACAAAAATCTTTAGTAAGAATAAGCAATTATTCATTGCTTTTTCACCTCCTCACATTGTAAATGCTATTTCAAAAAGTGGAATAGTAAAATGTATCCAAACTTGCTATGCTAAAGCTAAACAGACCCTCCAGGATTTCCCGATTTGCAGCAAAATCGTCACTTTTGTAAAAATGCGACGCTTTTTACAAAAGTGCCCGCGAAATCGGCACTTTTGTAAAAATGCTGCAATTTTTACAAAAGTACCTGCGAAATCAACAACTCCCCATTGAACTCTTCTCCCCTCACTACGGTCCTACAGTACAGTAGGCTAAAGATATTATGTTCTCATTGGTATTTGAACAGCGCATTACCTGCCATTTTTATGACCTAGCAAGCAGGAGAATAGTCAGTGATTAAATAGGAAACAAACGCTATTGTCGCTTGATATATATATTTTTTTACTGATTCCCCATCCAAAAATCCCCGCGATGCTTGACAACGTGACAGACAAGAATGTCGCATAAATGTCCCGATGAGAGCATGTGGGTGACGCTGGGTTTACCCTCGGCTGTCAAATGAACCACGGTCATATTACCTGAACCGTGCGTCTGTGTGGTGTCATGTTATGAAACACTAACCGGAACGTCACTTGTTTGTCAACAATATTCATGGCAGCGGTACTCTGCTGCGTGAGGGGCTGCATTTTGCAATATACTGCTTTGAGGGGCTCCTTCCCTAACATGACACGGAAGTAATTCCAAATCAAATGGCAGCTTCTCTTTATTATTTTTTTGTACTTAGTTCTTGCCAGAACACTAGCAAAACAGCTGAAATCTATAAACACCCTCCTAATTACGTCCTATACTTCTTTTAATAAACTGAACTATGAAGGAACCAGAAGGAAACATTCCTCATTCGACGTGCTTGAAAGCATCCAAATAAAATATCGGCCAAGTTTTTAGTTTGCTTAAGTGTGACACTTACATGTTTTCAGTGAGTGCCATTTGATCGCGAGTAGAACAATGCAGTTATTTATGTCCATGAAATAAGATAATTATTAGAAAATACCCACTTTTGCAGCCTAATTGTTTTGCCGTGTGAATCTTTCTGGATTCACTATGCTGTGCATTATTCTGCGGTCTTGTGGTTGGGTCCGGATTCGTAGTCCTTTTTTTTTTTTTTTTTTTCGTAGCCCAGGTGGGCGTCGACGTCCCACCTTTTGGTGTATTTCCGGTGACGTCGGCATGCTTGGGCGCCATCTTCAGATTCTTTTTTCCGCGGTTGGGTCTGGATCGTTCCCGAAAGGGCTCCAGACATTTTAGGAGACAGAAGAAAATACGCAACCTTCTTGCAAGAAAAGAGATTGAGAAGACTACAAAAGAATACACCATCGAGGAGGACGACAAAGGAGTAGAAGAACTTCGAGAACTTCAAGAACTTCGATGTCCATCGAAGAATGCAAGCTCAGGGGGCCACCTGAACGCATGAGATGGACAACACTCCATTCAAATTCTGCCGTAACTGCCACCACAAGTACGCGCTGAAGGACCAGCACCCGGTCTGCAACCTTTGCCTACCGGTCGACCACGAGAGCGACGACTGCAACGCCTGCTCCGTCTTCACGCTGAAGACTCTTCGAGTGAGAAAGAGACAGAGGATAGCCAACGCCACCATGCAGGGCAAGGGACAGCCACCGTCCCTTCGAGACCTGGGGCTATCATCAGACGAGGAGGACAACGATGGCTACACGGTCGTAGAGACCGATATTACGAAGACTCCAAAGAAGGTAGGAGACTCTGCACCGAGAGACCCCGATTGTTCGAAAAATTGAGGGCAAAACCTCGAAAGCGCCGACGCCGAAAACTTCGGCGGCCGCGGCTACACCAAGGCACAGCGGATCCTCTGAGAAGGACTCCCAGCCGCCGAGAGCGGGAGAACAGCAGAAGATGTCGAAAGTCGCCCCTGAAAAGGAGCGTTCGACGCTGAGGGAAAAGGACTCGAAGGGCGATCCAGCGCCAACGAAGGACCCGAGAGCCAGCTCGGCACCGAAACCTTCGATGACGAAAGTCGGCTCAGCGCCAAAAAGATCAGCCGACCCATTCGACGCAGATCACCTGGCCGAAATGGAGAAAGAAAAAACTGCTCGAGGCCGAGATGGAAAACATCCTGCAGCGGAAAAAAGATTTCGACGCCAGGATGAAGGAATACACAATCCAGACGAAACCTAGGCTACAGGTGGTCGAGGAAACGGAGGAGGACTACGACATCGAAGGACAGTCGATGGTCGAGACCTTCGACTACCAAGAGGAGGAGGAGGCCTACTACGACAAGGAAGGAGATGACAACCGCAGGACACTCCTCTGGTCTGCATCCTCGGAAGCTCAGGATACAGATTGGCAGGACGTCGACACAGAGTCCAGAGGAGGCCGTCGACACGTATCCCTCGAGGCCCTCGCCGCCGGATGACATCGGAGTCTACAACACAGTCATCAGGAATGCAGCGGCAGTTTTCACGGTGAAACTCGACGGAGAGAAGCAGAAATCAGACTTCCTTCTAGAGACACTGCTCCCTACACAAACAAGGAGCCAGTTCCTGCCCATGCTGGACAGTGTCATGGCACAGGGAAAAGAGGCTTTCAGAGAACCAGCCACATTTATTTATTTTGAAAGTTTTATATAGCGCGAACAAGATCTTTGCAGATATCAGAGCGCTTTACAAGGGCATGGGGATAAAAAATACAAAGTAATAAAGCGTATATACAGAGTAATATATGAGGTAGTTAGGTACAAGGTGCTAGTTACATAGGTGGGACAAAGGACATGAGGTAGGTCACAGGTGAGGTAGTGTCGGTACACAGTGTATAGACAAACAATTGCGTCAATAGTATAAAGTGCAATAATAAGGAGCATATACTTGCTTAAGCGTGTTTAGAATATTTAGAGTTTAAAGGTGGGCACAGTTGAGGTAGGTGTGAGCAGGGTGTATAGTCCCACAGGTGCGAGAGTATTAGGGGAGTAAGGAACGTTGAGATGGAGAGGGTAAAGTGTGCAAAGTCAACCAGGTGCGTCAATAATATAACAATATACATAATCAACCAGGTGCATCAAACATTATAACAAAATACAAAGAGTGAGCGTATACAGTTAAGTAATTCGATAACACGGGTGGTACAGTAGACCAGGGTCGGGCAGGACTTACAGGGCAGATTCATGAGTGATACGGAGCAATAGATCATGTGTATTTTGCCATGAGGATCGCTTTAACTTCCCTCTTAAAGATTGTTTCGGAGGAGATGAGCCTTGTTTCCGGAGGGAGTGAGTTCCAGATCCTGGGTGCCATTCCTGAAAAGGAGCGTTTATAAGTTTTTTCCTTCCGAAATCTTCGAGGTTTCAGCAAAAGATTGTTTGTGCTTCTAGTAGTTCGGGAGCCACCCGAAATTGTCAGCTTTTGAGTGAGATAGGCGGGTGAATTCCGGTGCACAGCCTTGTGTGTCATGCATGCGATTTTCAGTTGTATTCTGGCTTCAAAAGGTAGCCATTTCAGCGATTTGAAGTCCGGGGAGATATGCGAGTGTTTTTTTGAGCCAGTGACTAGTCTCGCTGCGGCGTTAAGGGACGCTCTTAGGGGTGCCGTTGTAGTTAGGGGGAGCCCGCAGAGGGCGGTGCTACCGTAATCTATGTGCGGGATGACTATAGATTGTACTGCAGTTTGGATGCCTTTGGCAGGAAGGAAGGGTTTAAGTTTTCTCAGGGTATTGATTTGGAAGTTCGCTCCTTTGGTTGCCTTGCTGATGTGCTGCTGCATGTTGAGATTGGTGTCCAGTGTTATGCCTAAAGATTTTGCTGAGTCTACTACGATGGGCTGTACATTTAGAGCCGTTAATTGCTTAAGCCATGTTTGAGCCGTGGATATTTTAGCGGGAGGTGAGATCAGGAGGAAGTCGGTCTTCAGAGCATTGAGTTTGAGGTGATTCTCAGCAAGCCAGGATTGGGTGTTTCTGATCGTGGTGTTCAGAAGCATGATGTCCTTGGGAGATTGTATTTTGAGATAAAGTTGGGTGTCGTCGGCATACATGTGAAAGTGCACATTAGATGCCTGTAGCAACGTAGTGAGAGGTTCCATAACTAGGTTGAACAGTGTTGGGGAGAGGGAGGATCCTTGAGGGACGCCTAGCGATACAGGTACCGGAGAGGACAGCAGGTTGTTGCTTTTGAATCTTTGTGTCCGGTTGTGTAGAAATGAGGTGAACCACTTTAGAACAGTCCCAGATATGCCCATTCTTGTGTTTAACAGTTCGAGTAAGTTCTCATGTTTAACTGTATCGAATGCTGAGGAGAGATCCAGAAGGATGAGGAGGCAGGTATCGTTTTGGTCTAGGATTTGGAGGGCATCGTCCACTATGTGAGTCATGGCAGTTTCGGTACTGTGCCCTGCTCGGAAGCCTGACTGATGAGCGTTTAGGAGATCAAACTTTTCTATGTGTTTAGTCAGTTGTAGTTGTACACATTTTTCCAACAGTTTAGCGAGAGTGGGAATGTTTGTAATAGGGCGGTAATTGTTTAGATCAGTGGGGTCTGCTGTTGGTTTTTTCAGTAGCGGAGTGACTTGCCCTACTTTGAGGGCGTTGGGGATGGATCCTTGTTTAAGAGAGCTATTGATAATCTTTGACCAGAGTGGGAGAAGCCAAGGGGAAAAGTCTTTTACAGCGTTGGCAGGAAGGGGGTCAGAGAGGTGATTGGAAGGTTTCAAGGTGTTGAGCAGTCTGCCAATTTCTTCTTCGGAGTAGGTGTCAAAGGCTGACCAAGTAGCATTGTTCTTTGGTTGAGGCACTGCTGTGTGTCGGGGGTTGGAGTACAGGATAGCGTCATTGAGGAGATCGCTTCTTATTCTCTGTTTTTTGGATAAAGAAGGCAGAGAAGTCTTCGCAGGAAGGAGTATCGCCCATGGAGCTGGGTGTCTGGGGTTGCTCTTTGGATTGTGTTCTGACTAACTCAAACAGTTTTTTTGGACGGTTTTTAGCCTGGGCGAGTTGGAGGCTGAAGAAGTTTCTTTTTGAGCGTTTTATTTTCCTGAAGTAGGCGTTTCTCTGTATCTTTAGACTTTTTAGGTGCACTGCAGAAGGGGCTGATCTCCAGGTGCGCTCTGCCATTCGCATGGCCCGTCTATCCTCATTGAGGCTACCGTCATACCATTGGTTGGAAGTCTTCTTGGACGAGACTCTTTTCAGTTGCATGGGCGCCGCCTCATTGATTATTGTGGACATAGTATTGAGATAGTAGTCAGTCAGAAGTTGAACGTCTGAAACGCCGGGAGGGGGAAGTAGGCGATTGCAGCTGTTAGGCGGTAGGGAGTTTGGATTGAGTTTCTTCAAGTCTCTTTTCCACACTTTGTGCTTAGGGGGTTGAACTGAGTTAAGTCTGATTTTTTCCTTGATGAGGAAGGAGACAATGTAGTGATCTGACCAGTCACAAGGTTGGATTGATTCCAGTTGAATAGCGCCCTCTTTGGAGATGATAAGGTCAAGGGTTGAACCTCTCTTATGGGTCGGGTTATTGCATATTTGGTTGAGATCAAGTGCGTTGAGAAAGCTTTTGAGGCTGTTTACCACTGTGTCACTGCTGTCATTCCAGTGGAGATTGTAGTCGCCAAGGAAAATTTGGGTGTGCTGCCGTCCTGAGTTGGCTGATATTGTATCCATGAGTTGTTGGACGAAGGAGAGATTGTCCCCAGGTGGGTGGTATATAATGTGTAAAGGACGGAGAAAAGGTATAAACATTCCTCCAAAGATCCACCCTACATTCAGGGATTGGTCTCAGCAGACTCCATCATCGCCACCACGGCAAGAAAGAGGGCCAATGTGCCTACCACTTCTGGGCCACCTTCTGACAAAGAAAGTAAGAGGATGGACCTGGTGGGGAAAAGAATTGAACGGAATGCCGCAATGCACTGGCGCATGGCGAACTCCAATGCACTGCTCAACAGACACCAATACCAGATCCTGGAAGAGCTGGGCCAGTTAATAAAGAACATGTCACAGGATTTCAAGCAAAGAGCGGAGAACTTTGTCGAAGAGGGGAAGAATGTAGCCAATTCTTGCCTCAAGACTGCCCTGGACGGAGCAGACACCTCCAGCAGGCTTATGATGATGGGAATCACGGAAAGAAGACAAGCCTGGCTCAGAATTTCGGGCTTCAAGCCAGAGGTGCAGCATAGCATACTCAACACACCGTTCATCGGAGAAACGCTGTTCGGGGCTCCAGTTGACGAGAAGCTCAGTCAACTGAAGAAGGATAATGAAACTGCAAGATCCATGGGGGCACTGCAGTTCAGAGGTACTAAGAGGGGCACCACCTCGCGAAGACCTAACGGGAGGGAGGAAACCAGCCAGGAACATCACACCAGGCGTTCCAACAAACCCACCAAGCAGACACCCAGACACAGCAGGGGCAGCAAAAGCAGTCTTGGCAGTACCAACCTAGAGGCCAATCCTTTCGCGGGAGAGGGAATGGACGTGGACAGAATAAGAGAGGGGGGCAGCAACCCGCCTCTAAGTGACTCAATAAAACTCCATGTGCCCACCCGAGCAAAAACTCCCAGGGTGAAGCACAAACACATCGGACAGGAGTTACACGAACTAGACACCTCGTACAGTGGGAGAAAGACTGAAACACCACTTCAGGGAGTGGAAGAGTATAACATCAGACAAATGGGTACTCAACATCATACAGTACAAGTACTGCATAGAGTTGGAAGGAAAGCCAACGGACAGGAAACTAAAAAGAAGGCCACTAACAAGAAAAGGCCTAGAGCTCCTTCGGGGGGAAGCAGAGGAGCTCCTGCAAAAACAAGCCATAGAACCAGTACCTTACAGGGAAAGGAACAAGGGCGTATACTCCACATACTTCCTGGTACCAAAGGTGGACAAAACTATGAGACCAATCCTGGACCTAAGATTCTTAAACAAGTTCATAAGAACACAAAAGTTCAAGATGACCTCCCTACAAGAGGTACTTCCCCAATTGGAAGGCGGGGACTTCATGGTCACCATAGACCTAAATGATGCCTACCTGCACATCCCAATGAACAGGGGCCACAAGCACCTCCTCAGATTCATCATAGGAGAAGACCACTACCAGTTCACAACCCTGGCGTTCGGACTCAAATCGGTTTTCACAAAGTGCCTCGCAACAGTCGCAAAAAACAACAAGTGATGGACTGAATGTGGATCAATGTCACACACTCCCCCAGTCAAAAGATCTGGGCCCAAATCCATCGTTTTTTTGCACTCCACACCACCCTGGGTCAGATAATGGCTTTATGCAAATCAGCTCTGACCCTGTTGCCCCATGGGAACAGTCCAGTCCGAACTACAACAGCCATATCTTTCCCAGACCGGAATCAAGCATCCGAGGACCGGACCGGTTTCGAGGTAACACCTCTCTTCAGCCCGGCTAGCTTGACTCCAAGTGGTGTGGAGTGCCTGGGACCCACGTCTGGGCATCCCCAGCGCACTTAGGGCGGCAATTGCAAAAAACAACAAGTGATGGACTGAATGTGGATCAATGTCACACACTCCCCCAGTCAAAAGATCTGGGCCCAAATCCATCGTTTTTTTGCACTCCACACCACCCTGGGTCAGATAATGGCTTTATGCAAATCAGCTCTGACCCTGTTGCCCCATGGGAACAGTCCAGTCCGAACTACAACAGCCATATCTTTCCCAGACCGGAATCAAGCATCCGAGGACCGGACCGGTTTCGAGGTAACACCTCTCTTCAGCCCGGCTAGCTTGACTCCAAGTGGTGTGGAGTGCCTGGGACCCACGTCTGGGCATCCCCAGCGCACTTAGGGCGGCAATTGCAAAAAACAACAAGTGATGGACTGAATGTGGATCAATGTCACACACTCCCCCAGTCAAAAGATCTGGGCCCAAATCCATCGTTTTTTTGCACTCCACACCACCCTGGGTCAGATAATGGCTTTATGCAAATCAGCTCTGACCCTGTTGCCCCATGGGAACAGTCCAGTCCGAACTACAACAGCCATATCTTTCCCAGACCGGGGGAGTGTGTGACATTGATCCACATTCAGTCCATCACTTGTTGTTTTTGCAATTGCCGCCCTAAGTGCGCTGGGGATGCCCAGACGTGGGTCCCAGGCACTCCACACCACTTGGAGTCAAGCTAGCCGGGCTGAAGAGAGGTGTTACCTCGAAACCGGTCCGGTCCTCGGATGCTTGATTCCGTTCTGGGAAGGACATGGCTTTTGTAGTTCGGACTGGACTGTTCCCATGGGGCAACAGGGTCAGAGCTGATTTGCATATCGCCATTGTCTAACCCAGGGTGGTGTGGAGTGCAAAAAAACGATGGATTTGGGCCCAGATCTTTTGACTGGGGGAGTGTGTGACATTGATCCACATTCAGTCCATCACTTGTTGTTTTTGCAATTGCCGCCCTAAGTGCGCTGGGGATGCCCAGACGTGGGTCCCAGGCACTCCACACCACTTGGAGTCAAGCTAGCCGGGCTGAAGAGAGGTGTTACCTCGAAACCGGTCCGGTCCTCGGATGCTTGATTCCGTTCTGGGAAGGACATGGCTTTTGTAGTTCGGACTGGACTGTTCCCATGGGGCAACAGGGTCAGAGCTGATTTGCATATCGCCATTGTCTAACCCAGGGTGGTGTGGAGTGCAAAAAAACGATGGATTTGGGCCCAGATCTTTTGACTGGGGGAGTGTGTGACATTGATCCACATTCAGTCCATCACTTGTTGTTTTTGCAATTGCCGCCCTAAGTGCGCTGGGGATGCCCAGACGTGGGTCCCAGGCACTCCACACCACTTGGAGTCAAGCTAGCCGGGCTGAAGAGAGGTGTTACCTCGAAACCGGTCCGGTCCTCGGATGCTTGATTCCGTTCTGGGAAGGACATGGCTTTTGTAGTTCGGACTGGACTGTTCCCATGGGGCAACAGGGTCAGAGCTGATTTGCATATCGCCATTGTCTAACCCAGGGTGGTGTGGAGTGCAAAAAAACGATGGATTTGGGCCCAGATCTTTTGACTGGGGGAGTGTGTGACATTGATCCACATTCAGTCCATCACTTGTTGTTTTTGCAATCGCAACAGTCGCAGCACACCTACGAAGGGAAGGAATACACGTGTATCCTTACCTTGACGACTGGCTGATCAAAGCAAGCTCATACAAAACGTGCAAGCAGCACGCACGAAGAGTGACCAACACACTGATGAATCTAGGATTCTCCATCCATTGGGGAAAATCCTCCCTGGAACCAGAACAAATAATCTTCCTTGGAGCACCGATCGACACCTTACAGAGCAAGGTGTTCCCCAGCGAGTAGAGAACGATAGCGCTCTTGAGGGAGACACAGCTCTACTAGAAGGGGCAAGCTCGGACAGTGAGGACAGCGAGCAAAATCATGGGCATGATGGTATCATACATACACCTAATGCCAAACGTACGGCTCCACATGAGGCCTTTACAGGAATGGCTACAGGATCAATGGTCACAAGCTACAGGTCGTTGGGAGGATCTAGTGGTTGTAACGCACGCAGTGGAGAAAGATGACATGGTGGAACATGGGGAACATAACAAGGGGGATGCCTCTGACGCCACCAACGCCAACAGTGACCATTACCACAGACACGTCCCAGAAGGGATGGGGAGCTCACATGGAGGAACTCAAAGTAAGAGCCCTGTGGACACCAGCAGATGCGGTGAGACACATCAATTACCTGGATTTGAAGACCGTTTTCCTAGCCTTAAAAGCCTTCCAAACTAAACTGTACAGCCAGAGAGTGTTGATCCAGACAGACAACACAACAGCGATGTTTTACATCAACAAGCAGGGGGGGGGACACAATCAGCCCCGCTCTCAAAACTTGCGCAGGAGATATGGAGATGGGCCCATACCACTCAAAATAGACCTGCTAGCCATACATCTGCCAGGGAAGGACAATGTAGAAGCAGACTGGCTCAGCAGACAGACATCAGCATCCCACGAGTGGGAACTCAATGCACAAGAGACAAGGAGGCTCTTCAGCAGGTGGGGAACACCGTCTGTAGACCTATTTGCGACACGCCAGAATGCAAAATGCCAAAACTTCCCATCCAGGCAGATTGGGAGGGCTCCCTGGGAAATGCCCTATGGATAGACTGGTCCAGGACATTTGCTTATGCCTTTCCCCCCGATACCGCTGATACACAAGGTACTCGGCAAGTGCAGAGCGAGCAACATGACCCTGATACTGGTCGCACCGCAGCGGGCCTGGCAGACATGGTACTCGCAGATCATGGAGATGACACAGTGCGCACCCCCACAGATTCGGGAGGAGAAAAGACCTACTCTCCATGCAAAACAGAGAAGTTCTGCACCCGGAACCAGAGAGCCTGAGCCTCGTAGCGTGGCTCCTGAGGACATAGAGTTTGCGCATTTGAATCTGCCAGAAAGCACCCTAAGGGTACTTCGGGAGGCACGAAGACCCAGCACACGGAAGTGCTACGTAGCAAAATGGAAGAGATTTACACTGTGGTGCAGGAGGGAAAAGCTACACAATAAGATGAAAAAGGACTCAACAGTGCTAAAGTACCTCACGCATCTGCTCAACAAAAATCTGAGCTCATCCTCTCTGAGGGTTCACTTGGCTGCGATAGTCGCTTACACAAGAGGCGAAACGTGCAAGAGTTTCTTCACATCACAGGTCGTTGAGAGATTCCTGGAGGGAGCAAAGAGGATCGCACCGCCAAAGAGGGTGCCACCACCTGCATGGAACCTTAACCTAGTCCTGAAGGAACTCATGAAGGAACCTTTCGAACCAATTTACAGGGCCTCCCTAGAAATGCTGACCATGAAAACAGCTTTCCTGGTAGCAATCACTTCACTGTGCAGAGTGAGCGAACTGCAGGCACTAACGCTGCAGGAACCCTACATACAGATACACAGCGATAGGGTGGTAATGAGAACGGACCCACACTTCATGCCAAAGGTGGCGTCAAGGTTCCACTTGAACCAGACTATACCGATACCGAGTTTCTTCCAAAACCCAGCAACAAGAGCTGAAAGGGCACTGCACACCCTGGACGCCAGAAGGGCAGTCATGCACTACATTGAGAGAACGAAGGAACACAGGAAAACAAAGCAGTTCTTTGTGTCCTTCGCTAACAGTTTCATGGGGAAACCAGTAACTAAAGGAACAATTGCGCGATGGATCGCCCAAACGATACAGTTCTGCCACAAGCGGGCAGGGCAGGAACTAGCAGAGGGGACACGTGCCCACTCTACCAGGAAAAAAGGAGATACAATAGCCTTCCTAGCTAACACACCAATTCAGGACATATGCCTGGCGGCAAAATGGGCTTCAGTGCGCACGTTCACGAAGCACTACTGTGTGGATATACAGATGAACAAGGAAGCACAAGTCGGACAAAGGGTGCTTCAACACATATTCAATAACCAACGCTCATCTTCCACCCAACCGCCACAAACATGAGAAACCGCTGCAAAGTCTATGCACAGCATAGGGAATTCAGAAAGATTCACGCTGCAAAACGAATAGTTTCTTACCTGTCGGTGTAGTGTTGCAGCTTGATGATCTTTCTGGATTCACTAGCGAACCCACCCACCTCCGCCAGAAAGATGAGGCTGGAGAGAAAAGGTGGTTGAAACAAAGACAATACTTGGGAAAAGAAACCTTAAAGGTTAAAGCGGTGAAAATACTTTAGTTGAACATTGCCATAACTTCGGTAACAAAACGAACACGAGAAAAAAGAATCCGAAGATGGCGGCCAAGGGTGGGAGCTTCCGCAGGAAGCTTGCCGACGTCACCGGAAATACACCAAAAGGTGGGACGTTGATGCCCAACTGGGCTACGAGAAAAAAAAAAAAGAAAGAAAAGACTACGAATCCGGACCCAACCACAAGACCGCGGAATAATGCACAGCATAGTGAATCAAGAAAGATCAAGCTGCAAAACTACACCGACAGGTAAGAAACTATTAGTTTAGAACTGGCTTTAAAACAGCCCAGGTTCCAAAATGAACTCAGCAAAAAATCAAGGACATATTAAATGTGTCAATCACCCAAGACACTGCACCGCTTGCCAACTATACCATGGGATTGCAATTTCCTATCATGACTCCCTGTATGCAAGACCTCAAACACACACACACATGCACACCTAGACACACCACAGGAAGCGTAATGCGAAGTCACAGAAGTTTGTGAACACCCAGAAACATGTCTTTTTATTGGCATTCACAAACTCCTCTTCCTCTGCTTTTCACCCTGGAAAGTGTTTATTTTTACTCCGCTCAGGGCTGGAGTAAACACCTTTACAGGGTGTAAAGGGTCTAGATCACCCCTAGATTTAGTGGGGATTTAGATGAAGGGTTTCTCTGTGTGGAGTTGTTCACTATGAGAAATTTGCACAACAGGAATAGGATCCTGCTGGGTATGCCCCCTGATCTTTCCAGAAATACACATGGAAGCATGTGCCTGACAGAATTCAGAAAAGCTATACATCTACACTTGTACATAGGTGCAAATCTACTATTACAGATTCAGTACTTTATTTGTGAATCAGGCCTTGGATGTATTATGATCTATAAAAGCGCACTTACCAGTCCTAAGAAAATGCACTATCTGTTCGAAAACCTCCTATGCTCTATACAGCTATCCTCCATCCGACATCCAATGGATAGTTAGTTGCCTGTTCAAAGTGGAATACTCTGCTAAAACAGTTTCCATTGATTTAAGGCTGAAAATTAATCATTGAGTAAAATAAAGTGCCGCAACAATGCAGCTAAATTTCCATATTTGTGCCGCTAAATTTTCGAATGCATGCCGCTATATCCTGGGGGGTCTGGCTAAAAGACTTTTACACCCCCTTCCCTTCCAAAAGCTCACTCAACTCGTAAAATAGGGGCTTCTATGGCTTTTTTAGGGAACGTTCTCATTGCTGACATTTGCAAAGCAGCAACATGGTCCACACCTTCACAAAACACTACTGTGTGGCTGTACTAGCATGTCAACAATCCAATGTTTTCAGATCACCCGACTATGGTGCAAGTAGAAGCCTAATACATAAGGAAGAAAACAGGAGTGTCAACATACTTTCCTGGAATGTTCCAGGTCTGAAAAATAAACTAACATCAGATGACTGGGGTCTGTTCATGGACAAACACGATATCTGCCTTATGCAGGAGACGGGGCCCTGGACGATTACCAGCGGAGTGGGTTTGCAACATTTAATGTTCCTGCATCAAAAGGGGGAAGAGGAAGACCGTCAGTAGGGCTTAGTACGTGGGTAGCCACTCACCTGGGAGTTACGGCGAAACAGGTGACAGTCAATTCCCCAGACATCCTTTGTGTCTTGCTAATACTTCCAGGGAACAAGCACTTAGCCATAATTAACATATATTCCAGGCGAACACAGAGTGGTCAGTAGTCCTTGGTTATTGATCAACTGAGGGGATTTGTCAGGACCCTTGACCGCGAGGTTGGTATAATTATTGGGGGGGATTTCAACTGCCAGTTTGAACCCCTCAGCAATTTAAGCATGGAGGACCTTGACGAAGAAAATCAATATTGGAATATACCGGAACCATCAATTCCCCTAGTAAAAGCGTGGACACCGTTGGTACTCCAAATTATGTCCCTTATATTGTCTCTATCACCAAGACCTTGTAATGGCCGATTAAAATCAGATAGGCCTGGTAATGTGACGTTTAATAGAGTTGGTAAATCTTCGATCATCGATTACATTTTGATCGAATCTAGATCGTGGGACAAGGTCCAGGACTTCAAGATCCATCAGCGGTTGGATGGTGACCATAATGCCCTGGTAATGTCCCTGAAGCCAGGGAGTTGGGGATTAAGAAATAATACGCCAGAGTTGAATTCCCCTCCACAGCCTCTTCTCCTGCACAACAACAGGAGGAGAGCAAAATGGCCCTCTATTATGGGCTCCTCTGAACGGCAGTCCTAAATCTATCTCGGTCGGAACCCAAAATATGGGCCCCTTACCTTTGTGTCTTGTTTAATACAATACTAATGGGCATGGACCCACCTGAGACATGGAGGGGGGCTGAGATAGTTCCCATTTTTAAAAAAGGCTGTCCCTTGCAACCCTCAAACTACAGGCCCATCAGCCTGATAGATATCCCACAGAAGGTTTTTTGGGAGGATACTCTTGGATAGGATTCAGCTATGGGAAGGGGATAACCAGATCTTAAGTAATTTGCAAGGGTGCTTCAGATCTGGTATCTCAACCATTGACCAGATCTTCCGCCTACAGGTCCTTTTCTGGAAAACAATGTGTGGAGGGTGGCAGCCTCTACCTCATTTTTGTGGACCTACGGGCCACGTTTGATCTGGTGCCTAGGAACAAGCTGTGATGAGTTCTCCATGACCTTGGTATGCCGTATTACCTCCTGGGAGTATTGATCAGGCTCCACATAGGAAATTATGCCCAGGTTAGATGTGGAAAAGCGGGAGAACTGTCTGGACGTTTTTCAGTACACAGGGAGGTACGCCAGGGTTGTGTGCTGGCCCCTACTCTCTTTTGTCTGTATATAAATGGGCTTGTTAAACACCTTCTAGCCATAAAAGATACAGACGCCCCAAGACTAGCCACAGGAAGAGTGCCCGCACTAATGTTTGCGGACGACACACTACTGTTGTCTCGAACAGCCACCAGCATCCAACACATCCTTGATGGATTTGCAGATTTTTGTGCCCTAAGTGGATTAGAAATCAATCTGGCTAAAACAAAATTTATGATTTTTAATCCCCCAAGGCAAACAAGACCTAATCCTGCCCTGAACGGCACACCTCTAGAGAGAGTCAAGACGTTTGATTATTTAGGAATTACTCTCGAGGAACATCTGGGGTGGGATGCACAAATAACGAAATCCTCACTGAAACTAATGCAGACTGTGGGTGGGCTATCCAAAAAGTACATAACATCTCCATTTAAGCCGGCCGCCCCTGTTATTGAAATCTACAGGGTACAAGTCCGAGCAGCCGCACTATACGGGGCAGAATTATGGGGACACAGTCGGCCAAAAAGTTTAGTAAAGGTCGAACACACATTTATATGAGAGCTCTTTGCCCTACCTGTCAGTACCCCATTGGTCCCACTAAGATTTGATCTGGGTTAATTCCCTGTGGAAGAGGAGGTAGCCATGAGGCCTTTAACTTATTGGAGAAGATTCTGGTCTGTCCCAGAGCTCGCACCGTACCGTGCAGAGTTCCAGGAGGTATGGGTGGCTTTGAGGTCAAGGAAAATTACTTGGTTAGCGCACATCAAGGACCTGTGTGCACGGCTTGATGTCCCTGGGTTATGGGAATTTCCTCAGTCAGCTTCTCTGGCTTATTCCAGAACTGACCTGGTAAAAAGGTTTAGGTCTAATAACTTGTTGGCCCTGCATGCTAGTACGGCAGTAGGGAGAATGACTAGTGAATTCCTCGAGATAAAAACAGAATATAGGAAGGAGGAATTCCTAGATATGATCTACCCAGCCCAAGCTAGGAAGCTGTATTTACAATTAAGAATGGGTAGCATACCACTAAGGTCATTGACTTTTAAGTGGGATGTAAATAAAAGTACAGAATGTCCGGCATGTGACCACCCAATAGAAAATGTAAGCCATGTATTTTTCTTTTGTCCAGCATATGGGCTGTCCCGTAATAGGTGGATTAAACCTATCTGCAGGAATCTGGGTTTTTGCGAACCTGAGCATGCGCTTAGAGTACTTAGATACGACACCCACCCACCAGTTGTTTTTGCCGTTTCCCGATTTCCGCATGGTATGTGGATTAAGCGCAGAACTTTTACAATGATTTAATTCTAGATTTAAGGCTTTTAAGATAGCCATGAATCACTTTGATAACTTCTCAGATGGTTTAATTCTATTTTTAGCTAGGAGCGTCTTTGATGCCTTTTGATGTAAATTATGTGTATATATATGAAATGTGTTAACTTCAATATGGATTTTAATGTTTTATCTTGTGTTTTAACATGTACTTTTATGGCTCACTGTGGCCGAAATAAAGTTATCAATGATGATGATATATCCTATAGATTTGATGTAGGACTTAGGTCGACTAGGTCTCTATCGAATATATTAGACTTAATTGTGAGTGCCAGCTAGCTCAGAGGTCACTAGAAACTTTCTCGAATAAACAAGAAGGGATTCGTTTCTGACAACCGCATAAACATGACAACTTTGTTTCCCCAAGATAAAGCTGATCTTCAGTGTCGTGGAAACAATAGATAGATATTTCACTCAGTCAATCGTGCATGCTTCGTTTCACCAGAGGTGCAGAGAAATAGAGAGATGGGCGTTTTCAGTAAAAGTCTTTATTAAGCAGTCTTCTTTCTCATGCAGAAGAAATGAACTGCTACAATCGTATTCCTAGCTGTAAAGTAGAATGCGTACAGCAAGAAGAGTATTATGAAATAATACTGTAAAAGCATGGTATGGTTTCTAAGCCATAAAATACATAGAATACATACATTAAATAAATAAGGACTAAATGTACTCAACTGGTGCTTCTAAAATACGCCTACCCCAATGTACCTAACCTAAGTCTAGTACGAGGGAAGAAGTAAGTGTGGTGTAGCATAAGTTTAGTTTCTTTTTGCCAAGAATCTATCCAAGATTTCTCTTAGGGTCTAATCGGCTCCGTACCTTGGTTTAAAATGAAGGAGGTCTAGTATCTCTCTGTCTCAGGACTCTATTTCCCAACAACCCGCAAGGGTAGCTTGGAAACACTGGAGCTGGTTTTCTCTGCAAGAGAAAAGACAGCGTCTCTCTCAGTGCGTCTGCTGGAGGGTCGGCTTCCTTCGGCACTTGCTGCAGCAAGATGTGTCGGGCAAGTAGATAGTCGAACTGCTCCAAACCACTATGTGTTTGCTTGGACAAGTGTGGGCATATTTATACCTTGAAGGTGCTGAGTTTGACGTAAGGTTCGACATAATAGCGTCATCAAAGAGTCTCAGTTCTTTGAAAACTCCTTGAGTTCTTGGATAAATGTATATTCAAGCAAGGGGAAGTCCCTAGCTGCTGAAAGCGAGTTTTCCAAGAAATCGTCGTGGATGTTCAGACCTAGTGTTAGTAGCCATGCCATATTTGGACTGCATGAGCTATGTCTAAATATGGTTATGATTTCTATGCCTATATAAGGATAGGGTGATTTATACCTATATAAGGGCATGAATCTGGAAATTTACACTAGGGTCCTAAAATGCTATACAACAAGAGCAGACGCTCAGGTTGGGCAGGCTTCGTTGAGAAATCTGTTTGCACAGTAGTGGTTTTGTCTGTTTACTCCACCACTGGTTTTGTTTGTTGGGATGGGCTTGCCATTCTATTCACAAGATTGACTATACACAGAGATCCCCTACTACAGAAGGAGTCGTTTCTTACCTGTAACTCCAGTTCTGTAGTAGGTTTATCTCTGTTATAGTCATAAGCGCCCTTCCTCCTCCCCGGTGGATGAAATGATAATGTACTGAATGCTACAGGCCTGGCTTTATACACCTTCAAAAAGAACTGAAAGTAAAAGGCCTTTGGCTGTGCATCCTGGGATACCGAGGGTCTCTGGAGAGTTCCTTAAAGGCACGGCATCCCTTTTCCAGACACATGATGGCAGCCTATGGGGCTTGTCTGTCCAACCCTTCCTCACTATCATGACAAAGGATTTTTGTGAAGGGGAGTTTCTCTAGTTGTGAAACTTTACAAAGTGTGTAAAATGTACTATTATTTAGCTATCTTTTTCACTTTGAGATGAAGTGCTGGCCAATGTAGCCTTGTAGTTTTAGGCTGCAATATTTGTCTTTGCTTTTCTCTTAAGTGTCTATGCAGGACTGCAGAAGAAGACCACTTAAGAGACTATTTCGATTGCTCCGGGGTCCACGCCCACGGGTGGGACTATTCACAAGATTATAACTATAACAGAGATACCCCTACTACAGAACTGGAGTTACAGGTAAGAAACTACTCCTAGAGCTTAAAATGCATTGGCCATCCTAGGCCGCTACGATCGGCAAATGTGGTCTGATATAGGTGCAATGAGAGACCTTATTCCAAAGGAAAATAAGGAAGAGTTTAATCCGATCTTTGCAGAGGGAGAACGTACAGCGGCCGAAATCATAGATTGCGCTATGGATATAGCCACTACAAGCTTTCGCCAACTAGCTGGTGCAGCTGTTTTAAGACGTCGGGGGTGGCTAAGGTCAAACACATTTCACCCAGAAGTGCTTTCGGGAACTCGAAGTCGTGGGTTTTCTGGATACAAAAGAAACTACCAACGTACCCAGACTTACCAATCATACCAACCACAATATCAAGGATACCAACAACAATCCTTCCGACAAGCTACAACAGCTGGTTTCTCCAGACAGGACTTCATACGAAAGCCAGCGTCCCAAGCCCACGACTCAGGTCGCAAACAATGATGACAACAGGGTACCAGTTACTTTTTCCCCCTTCTCAACCGGTGCGAAGATTTCAAGACCTATTCATCATTGGCGCAATATCACATCAGACAAGTGGGTACTGGACATCATCTATTATGGCCACACTCTGGAACTCATCCATTCACAGTGGCTGATACCCACTATTAATTTAGAGTCCTTCCCTTTGGCAACAAATCGGCTCCACTAATTTTTACGAAGTTCCTGGCTCCAGTGGCAGCTGCCTTATGGAACCAGGGTCACCAAGTATTCCATACTTAGACGGTTAGCTGCTGCTGAAAGCCCCATCAGCTCGTCTTGCTAAGGCTGCCACAGGCCATTGTTTACATCTGTTCCGCAAATTAGAACTCTCGATAAATCAACAGAAATAATCAATCTCTCCAAGTCAGACAAGGACATTTTTAGCAACCAACTTGAACACCATCCAAAACAGTTTCCTCTCCTAGGAAAGACAATAGCAGTTACAAGCGATGGCACTCAAACTTAACAGAAAAAAGTACTCCTGTGAGAATATTCAAGTCTCTACTGGGAATGCTCTCCTCCGCAATAGACCTGGTGCCACTAGCGTGCCTATGTGTGAGGCCTCTCCAAGAAGAACTTCAATGCCAATGGGTTCAAACCACGGGATCTTTCGACGACGTGATAACTATCACCCCACACATGAAGAAGGCATTCGAATGGTGAACATTGGACTCACATCTGTCCCAGGGCCTCTCCTTTCTACGAGTTAACCCAAAATTCATAGTTACAACCAATGCTTCAATGGAAGGTTGGGGAAGGCATCTGCAGGACCTGCAGATTCAAGGAAATCGGTCCTCTATTCCATGTCAAATGCATATGAACAGGCTGGAGTTGAAAGACATTTTTCTATCCCTTCAGGCCTTCCTTCCTCGAATAAGACTCATCGGTGCTGCTCCGTACATACAACACCACAAGCATGTTTTATATCAACAAACCAAATCCCTATCTCTCACAGGACGCGAAGCAACTATGGAGTTGGTTGACACTTCACAGAATATATCTAACAGCGGAGCATTTTCCAGAACCTCGTAATACCTTGGCAGATGCTTTGAGCAGAACCAAAGACAGTTGCCACGAATGGAAACTACAGCCAAGCCAACGAGACAGGATCTTTGCAGTCTGGGAAAAGCCAGAATTAGATCTGTTTGCAACTCAAATCAACTCCAAATGCTGATTCTTCGCAAGCAGATTCCCTCTCCCAGACTCTCGGGGGAATGCCCTTTCAATGCGCTAGTCAGGAATATATGCATATGCTTTTCCCCCCATTCCACATATACCCAGGGTCCTCACGAAAATTAAATGGGAACACTGTCTCCTTATTCTAATAGCCCCCATGTGGCCCAAACAGCATTGGTACACAGAACTTCTCCTTCTCTCAGAAGCTCAGCCCATCTGCCGTTACCAACACCAACTCTGTTGACCAGGAACCAGGGTCAGATATGTCATCCGTAGCCAGCGACTTCAGTTGCATGCGTGGCTCCTGAATTCTTCTAATTTAAGGATCTGACCATTACACAAGAATGCAAGGACATTATTGCTAGATCGCGTGCCGACAGCACCAATAAGTTGTACAGACTGAAATGGAAGTTGTTTTGTCTATGGTGCCGGCGTAATAAAGTGCGTCCATATTTCTTTGCTCCAGAAAAAGTACTACCATATTTGCTATCCTTAGCAAAATCTGGATTGGCATACTCTTCAGTAAAAGTTCACCTCGCAGCTATATCTAGATATAGACGCTCATCGAAATACCCATCCTTATGCTCTTCAAGAATCATACAGCAATTCATAAAAGGACTGTTTTGAACTTTCCCACCTATCCGACCTCCGCCCCCTGAGGTCCTACTACATGGGATTCTGGTACATGTAGTCTCCCTTCATGCATGGGACGCTACACAGGTGTGCTGGAACTACAGAGGGCGGTGCGGACTCACAACAGTGAGTTCTTAAGAGGCAGAACTTACCAGCCAAGTGCATCTCATCTGTGGAGGCTTTGGGCGCTGACGACGGCAAACAACGGCCAGAAATGCATCCGCCACTTCTTTTCAATAAACGGCCTCCAACTGTTCCCCTTGGGTCTCTGCTCTTCTTTGTCGGGGAGGAGTTCTTGTGACATTCAATTGTGCGGTAGCCAGAAACGCACTTCAGAGATCCCTGCTTCGTTTGGGCAAAGACTTCACTGGCACGGACTGCGCAAGCTTTCCCCTGTTGTTTTCAAAGGTATTTGATTGGTCTACGTCCGCCTTGGAGCCGGGGGAGAATAGTTGGCGGTAGCGAGGTCATCCAAACCCCGCGCTGGGCTGCCTGCACTGTCAGTGTAGCCCCCGCCTCATGGACCCCGCAGCATCTGAGGCTGAGGCAGTACAGGGGAGCTGAGGAGGTCGTCACATTGAACTGCAAAGCCGGAGAATCTAAAACATTTCATTTTGGTTTTTTTTTTCGTTTTGGGCACACTTTTGCTGACGATTCTGCCACATGCACATTGGAATGTGCCATCATTCCTTCCACCAAGCAACACCATCCCGAGGTCCTACTACATGGGATTCTGGGACATGTAGTCTCCCTTCATGCATGGGACGCTACACAGGTGTGCTGGAACTACAGAGGGCGGTGCGGACTCACAACAGTGAGTTCTTAAGAGGCAGAACTTACCAGCCAAGTGCATCTCATCTGTGGAGGCTTTGGGCGCTGACGACGGCAAACAACGGCCAGAAATGCATCCGCCACTTCTTTTCAATAAACGGCCTCCAACTGTTCCCCTTGGGTCTCTGCTCTTCTTTGTCGGGGAGGAGTTCTTGTGACACACACACACATATATATATATATATATATATATATATATATATATATATATATATATATATATATATATATATATATATATATATATATATATATATATATATATATATATATATATATATATATATATATATATATATATATATATATATATATACACATATATATATATATATATATACACATATATATATATATATATATATATACATACACACAAGAGGGTTCTACCGGGATCGTAGCTCCCAAGTCAGGTGGCGTCCAAGTTCGGCGAACCACAAGCCGAAAATCCAATTAGATCCACAGGTTGCTTACAAAGCATAAAGGACGCACTCAGGAAATTTGCAGAAAAGCGGATTTATTTATCCAGCAACACGCTACGCGTTTCGACAACTGATTTGTCTTGATCACACGTGAAAACCCCCTGGTGGTGACAATGAGTTATACATTTCGATCATGTAAACACAGACAAAGGACATACAAGCAGTTCCACTAAAGTAATGTAGTAAAACGACCGCCATATTGAACTTGTGAAAAGTGACCATAGTATCTCATACTCGGACAGTGCCTGAGAACAAGGAATTAATGCAGCGCAAGTTACTGCAACCAAATAAACATTTGAGGACAAGTGCCCTTTTAGACTTTAAAAATTGTTCAAATGAAAAATACAAGTAAGTATTACTAATGTATCTCGTAGTAGGACAGTACCTACAAAACAAATTCATATTACCATGCAAACTATTGTCATGCAACATTTTAAAGAAGAATGAGGACTAGTGCCCTTCCAACTGAAACAGCAATTCAGTCGTGGATGTGAATATAAGCCAGATTCACTAGGTACATCGGTTACGGCGGTCTGGAACAATAATCAAAACATGGACTCGTCAAATGACATGTCTAGCCATGTACCAGAAAAGTCTTGTAAACAAAACGAATATGTATACATCGGACAGCAGGGAGAGTGCAAAGAAATCAAAAAAGTGAAAATTCTACTTTCATTCTTGTGGTAGTGTCATTCATCCAAAGTTCCATATGATAGAGGACCGTGACAATAAATGTGACAGGATTGAACACAGGAATTCTCCATCATATCCTGAAAAATACACATAAAACATACAGTTAAAATCAAATAAAATCAATGTAAACCTGCAAAGGAAAACATGAATGATTATATCTTTTTAACTTATTCATTTTACACAGCTTGTTCTGAAGCTAACATTGATATTGTTCATAGAACTAAGGGATCCTAGGAAATGGGGGGGGGGGGGGTTTGTGGGGGGGGGGTTTGTTAGGTGTAAGAGGGAGGTGAGGGAGTAATTTATCCCTCATGTAAATGAGTGGCAAGCTCCTCATCCCAGTTATGCCCTCCCGGAAATTTAGTCTCGAGGTCCATGATCCAGCGTGATTCCTTCTTCCTCAACGCCAGTTCACGGTTACCCCCTCTTCTTCCAACATTTACCTGTTCTACCACAAAGAACCTGAGCAGAGAATTGTCTGAGTTGTGGAATTCTCTAAAGTGCCTTGCAATAGGATAGTGACTGTCAACATGAGTGATGGCCCTGAGATGTTCCATTACTCTCTTTTTGGCTGTGCATGTGGTGCTACCCACATACCTTTTGTTACATGGGCATTCGAGTATATAAACAACGTACGTGGTGGAACAGGTGAGGAATTGCTGAATAGATTTATGTTCCTTCTTCCCTGGTATGTTGATATACTTCACCATAGTACTGTTGGAGCACGCCTTACAATGCCCACAGGGGTAAAACCCTCTAAGACCTTGAGTGCGTTTTTTGTTGTCAGTTATGTCACTTTTAATGAGCATATCTCTCAGATTCCTGCCTCGTCGGTAAGTAATTTGTGGTCTAACAGTGAGGAGGGGACCTACGATATTGTCACTACGTAAGATTTTCCAATTACTGGCAAGTATTTTCCGTACTTTATCGGATTCCTGATTAAAGGTGGTTATAACTCTCACGTTATTCTGGGTATCACTACCTATGTCTGAGGGTGTTGGGTTGAGAGCTTTCGTTCTATCCACACTCCCGACTTTTTGGACAGCTTTGTTCAGTACACCTTCGGGGTATCCTCTCTCTCTAAATCTGTTCAACATGCAATCTTTTTCAGCTAAAAAGGTGAACTCATCGCTACAATTTCTCTTTGCTCTGAGTAGCTCACCATACGGAATGCTCCATTTAAGAGGGTCCGGGTGAGCGCTGAGGGCATGGAGGAGGGTGTTCCCTGCGGTGTCCTTTCTATGCAGTTTAGACGTGAGATGCCCATTCGTGACTTCTATTTCTGTGTCAAGGAATTCCACACATTTCTCACTAATGTTATGAGTGAGATGTATATTATAGGAATTCCGATTCAATGTATCAATAAACGTGACAGCTTCTTCACGTGTACCTTGCCAAACGACGAACAGATCGTCGATATAACGTATCCAGGTGGTGACTTTATCAAAGTATTTTTTGAGGTCAATGTCCGATCTGATTTCTTCCTCCCACTTCCCTAGAAACAGATTCGCAAAACTAGGCGAAAATGCTGAGCCCATGGCCGCCCCACGTACTTGTTTGTAAATTGCTCCATCGAACATGAAAATATTGTTCCGTAAACAAATTTTCATCATGTTTATGAGCATGTGGGTATGGTCCATGAAGCAATTGTCCCTTTGTCTAAGAAAATACAAGCTAGCTTCCATGCCCTGTACATGATCAATGATCGTGTACAGTGCATTGACGTCCATAGTAATGAGAAGAGAGCCCTCTACCCATTGTAAAATATCAATCTTTTTCAAAAAATCAGTGGTATCTTTGATATATGCCGGAAGTTTGAAAACATATTCTCTCAGGAAGTGGTCTACATATTGCGAGAGATTCTCATTGACACTACCTAGGCAGGAGATGATGGGTCTGCCCGGGGGGTTGAGAGCATTTTTATGGACCTTGGGGAGCAGGTAGAATATGGGGAGCTTGGGATAATCTTTCTTCAAGAAGCAGAATTCATGCCATGTCAATAAGCCCCTGTCCCGCCACTCAATAAGTGATTCCCAGGTTTCAAGTATACATTCATTATACTGGACCATAGAGCTTTTAACATAGAAGTCACTGCTGTTGAGTTGTCTCAATGCTTCGTTTACATACATATCCCTACCCCATAGGACAATATTTCCCCCTTTATCCGCAGGACGCAGAACAACACTTTTGTCTTCTGCTAATGAGAGAATGAATTCCCTCTGATTTTTGGTGAGATTGAAATCACCCTTTCTGCTAGATCTCGGTGCGTGTTTGAGATTCTTCAGTTCTCTGGTAACCACATCGTGGAATGTATCGATAGAATCGTGAGGCATGATGGGACAAAACACCGATTTGGGTTTAAAGGAAGAACCTGCCGCTTTGTCCGTTCTATTCTCTTCCATACTGCTATTATAGGTATCCTGTTGGCTTTCCCAAATAGTCAAATCCATGATATCAGCGGATATTTCCTCAGGAATAATATCCAAAGGGTCACCTCCACCTGCCGTATATACCACTCCTTGGTTATGTTTGAGATAGTGCCATTTCATAAGTTTCAATTTCCTAGTAAATTTAAAGATATCCACTCTTGTGTCAGGGTAATTAAACAATTCTGTGGGGCAAAAAGTGAGACCTAAACAAAGAGTTTGTTTCTCAGAGTATGTGAGGGTTCTAGAGGAGAGATTGATTATAGTTTTGTTTACCATTTGTGCATCCATGGTTATTTTTTGTTTTTGTAACCACTTCTTTTGTTTCCCACTGGTTTTTGTTGTTTCTTTTCGTCTCCTCTGCTGGAACTTGAGTCGTCGTCTGAAAGACCTCCCCTTCCTTTTCCTCTGCCCCTTGGGCGCCCTCGTGTTGGTTTCTTCTGGAATATCGGGGTTGGGTCCTGGACTTTCTTGTGTCGTGTTCTGAGAACCCTGAACTAGTCTAAAAAATTGGCCTGCTTGGTGATTGGTTCCATCTCGGATGCGGTACTATCGCTTTGTCCAGATGCATCGCTATATGATTCAGTGCGTACACTGGACGTACCTGCTTCCACCGATGCTGTACTAGTGACTGTATTCTGCTTGGTAAGGCCAGCTTGATTATAAAGATAGTCATATTTGGGGCTATATGTAAGAATTCTCCCGCTTTCGTAATCACTGCAGTCTCTATGTAACTTGCGTTGTTTCCGATATTTGATATCGTCTTCATATTTTTTAAGACGAGTTTTCAATTCCTCTTTGAATTTGGTAATAGTCTCCTGATCAGGGTGGCTGGCAAATTCATCGTCTAGTTCCTTGAGTTGTTTCAAGATGCCATCACGTTCCTCCCATGCATCTTTAATAAGTATCAGTAGCATGTTTTTGCTGCTAGTTGCGGAATTCAGTGCCCAGTCCTGTAACATTTGCGGGTTAGGTGATTCATGAGTTGGGGTTATATAAATCCTAAGTCCCCGTGGCACCATTTCTTTATCCACATAGTCTTGCAGGGAGGTGGCCTCCCACCATCGCGAGCTTTCCTGCTTGCGAAGTTTCTCATATTTCCTCAGCTGAATAGATAAGGATATATTGTCCACATTTACATTGTTAATAGGCACAGTGTACGCTTTGCCAGGGGCCCTAGCGAACAGAGTCGCTGCTTCGCGTTTCCTCTCTCCGTCGTCATCCATTGAGAAAAGAATTGTAAATCAAAGGGCGTCACTTGAAAACACTGTGTAGAACGAAATTTTTATTTTTATTTTTTGCACTCTAGGTCTGACTGGATAACGCAGCGGTAAATCTGCGAATCTGTTTCTAGGGAAGTGGGAGGAAGAAATCAGATCGGACATTGACCTCAAAAAATACTTTGATAAAGTCACCACCTGGATACGTTATATCGATGATCTGTTCGTCGTTTGGCAAGGTACACGTGAAGAAGCTGTCACGTTTATTGATACATTGAATTGGAATTCCTATAATATACATCTCACTCATAACATTAGTGAGAAATGTGTGGAATTCCTTGACACAGAAATAGAAGTCACGAATGGGCATCTCACGTCTAAACTGCATAGAAAGGACACCGCAGGGAACACCCTCCTCCATGCCCTCAGCGCTCACCCGGACCCTCTTAAATGGAGCATTCCGTATGGTGAGCTACTCAGAGCAAAGAGAAATTGTAGCGATGAGTTCACCTTTTTAGCTGAAAAAGATTGCATGTTGAACAGATTTAGAGAGAGAGGATACCCCGAAGGTGTACTGAACAAAGCTGTCCAAAAAGTCGGGAGTGTGGATAGAACGAAAGCTCTCAACCCAACACCCTCAGACATAGGTAGTGATACCCAGAATAACGTGAGAGTTATAACCACCTTTAATCAGGAATCCGATAAAGTACGGAAAATACTTGCCAGTAATTGGAAAATCTTACGTAGTGACAATATCGTAGGTCCCCTCCTCACTGTTAGACCACAAATTACTTACCGACGAGGCAGGAATCTGAGAGATATGCTCAATAAAAGTGACATAACTGACAACAAAAAACGCACTCAAGGTCTTAGAGGGTTTTACCCCTGTGGGCATTGTAAGGCGTGCTCCAACAGTACTATGGTGAAGTATATCAACATACCAGGGAAGAAGGAACATAAATCTATTCAGCAATTCCTCACCTGTTCCACCACGTACGTTGTTTATATACTCGAATGCCCATGTAACAAAAGGTATGTGGGTAGCACCACATGCACAGCCAAAAAGAGAGTAATGGAACATCTCAGGGCCATCACTCATGTTGACAGTCACTATCCTATTGCAAGGCACTTTAGAGAATTCCACAACTCAGACAATTCTCTGCTCAGGTTCTTTGTGGTAGAACAGGTAAATGTTGGAAGAAGAGGGGGTAACCGTGAACTGGCGTTGAGGAAGAAGGAATCACGCTGGATCATGGACCTCGAGACTAAATTTCCGGGAGGGCATAACTGGGATGAGGAGCTTGCCACTCATTTACACGAGGGATAAATTACTCCCTCACCTCCCTCTTACACCTAACAAACCCCCCCCCCACAACCCCCCCCCCCCCATTTCCTAGGATCCCTTAGTTCTATGAACAATATCAATGTTAGCTTCAGAACAAGCTGTGTAAAATGAATAAGTTAAAAAGATATAATCATTCATGTTTTCCTTTGCAGGTTTACATTGATTTTATTTGATTTTAACTGTATGTTTTATGTGTATTTTTCAGGATATGATGGAGAATTCCTGTGTTCAATCCTGTCACATTTATTGTCACGGTCCTCTATCATATGGAACTTTGGATGAATGACACTACCACAAGAATGAAAGTAGAATTTTCACTTTTTTGATTTCTTTGCACTCTCCCTGCTGTCCGATGTATACATATTCGTTTTGTTTACAAGACTTTTCTGGTACATGGCTAGACATGTCATTTGACGAGTCCATGTTTTGATTATTGTTCCAGACCGCCGTAACCGATGTACCTAGTGAATCTGGCTTATATTCACATCCACGACTGAATTGCTGTTTCAGTTGGAAGGGCACTAGTCCTCATTCTTCTTTAAAATGTTGCATGACAATAGTTTGCATGGTAATATGAATTTGTTTTGTAGGTACTGTCCTACTACGAGATACATTAGTAATACTTACTTGTATTTTTCATTTGAACAATTTTTAAAGTCTAAAAGGGCACTTGTCCTCAAATGTTTATTTGGTTGCAGTAACTTGCGCTGCATTAATTCCTTGTTCTCAGGCACTGTCCGAGTATGAGATACTATGGTCACTTTTCACAAGTTCAATATGGCGGTCGTTTTACTACATTACTTTAGTGGAACTGCTTGTATGTCCTTTGTCTGTGTTTACATGATCGAAATGTATAACTCATTGTCACCACCAGGGGGTTTTCACGTGTGATCAAGACAAATCAGTTGTCGAAACGCGTAGCGTGTTGCTGGATAAATAAATCCGCTTTTCTGCAAATTTCCTGAGTGCGTCCTTTATGCTTTGTAAGCAACCTGTGGATCTAATATATATATATATATATATATATATATATATATATATATATATATATATATATATATATATATATATATAGAGAGAGATAGTAACTACTTACTATTCGGATTAAAGCATGTGAATCTATGAAAGATACCCAAATACTTGATGAGAAATAAGTTACTTACCCTGTAACTTCACGTGAGAAAGTGCCATCTTTCTTGCACGGTATGCCCCCACTTTTTGCTGAAGTGCTTTGACTGAGTGTGCCCTGGGCTCCTGCCAACCAGGTGCCCAGGGCCTGTGTTTCTTCCCTAAAGCTGTGTTGAAACTGAAACCTAATTGGCATCTCTGCCCACCTGTCAGCCCCTAGTAAATGGTACCCAGGGCATGGTGACCGGAGAAGACCCCTGAGGGCTGCAGCACTTATTGTGCCACCCTTAGGGGCCCTGTACCCTGACACCAACACACTACCTTTGCAGGCTGAGTGTCTAAGTACAGAACCAAACAAAGAGTCAACATGGCACACAACCCTGCTTGCCATGCCCACAAGCTCACTGCCCTGGCAACTTTGTCACCCTTCTAGCTGGGTGCCCTATGCCAGTGGTGTGGGCATAGGTACATGAGCCCTGTGCCCCTACAGTACCCAGGGCCATTCCGGGGCACTGTAAGTACAGTGCTGCCATTAAGAGTATATGGTACTGGTAGGTCGTCATTACGAACTCCACAACACCATGATGGCTTCACTGAAGACTGAGAAGTTTGATTTCTCCAGTATTGGGGTGTCTTTCATAGATTCACATGCCTGAATCATTACCCGTCGTCTGAGTGGGAGTCCCACGGTACATAAAAAAGCAATAATATGCACATAATAACAAAAAAAAAGTGGTAATAAACAACCAGGAAGTAAAGTAGCCCTAAGCTACAAGAGCAAAAACTTCCACACTCATGACTATCATTGTCATTTTGTATAGTCCAAACTGCAGCCAATCAGGCGACAGCACCCACCAGAATGTTCTCCTCAGAGGCTCAGGCTCTCAGATTTTCTACCGCACATCGTGTAAAGGGAGCCTCCCTGAGCTCTGCTCAGTTCTTCTCAAATTTCTTACTTTCAGTATGCCTTCCTCTAAGAAATCATTATTCAGGCCTTGTGACTCTTGTGGTAAGCTCCGGCTTTTCTCAGAAGATCCCCACAAGAAATGCATCTACTGCCTGTATCCGGATCATCAAGTGAAGGTGTTGTGAATCTATCTAGGACCCTAATCAAGATATCCCCGATTCATGCCCTTATATGGTTATAACAAAACATTTGTATAAAGGCATAGGAATCATGTCCATATCTAGTCATAGCCCATGCAGTCCAAATACGGCAAGGCTACTCCCATAGACTCCTAGAAAGTACAACGCGTTCTTTAAACAAACCAAGCCTCCAGCAGCCCGGGAAATCCACCTGCTTTTGTTTTGATTTGAACAACAACTCCTGGAGTCCAGAAAGAACTGTTAGTTCTTAGTGACGTCTTATGTCCAACCTTACGTCAAACCCGGCACCTTCCAGGTATAAATATACCAACGTTGCCTTAAGCAAACACACGGTGGTTTGGAGCAGAGCGGCTATCTACTTGCCCGACGCCCAGCTGATGCGAGTGCCGAAGGAAGCCGACCCTCCCATTTGACGCACTGAGAGAGACGCTGTCTTTTCTCCAGCCGAGAAATCCAGCTCCGGTGTTTCCAGTCACCCTTGCTGGTTGCTGGGAGATCGAGTTCCGAGAGAGAGATACAAGACCTCCTTCATTCTAGAACCAAAGTACGGAGCTGATTAAAACCTTGAGAGAATTCTTGATTCAGATTCTTGGGAAAAACTAGCTTAACTTAAACTGCAACTTACTTACTCCTTCCCACGTATTAGGCTTAGGTCAGGTACACCGGGGTAGGCGTATCTTAGAAGCACCAGTTTAGTACGTTTAGTCAATGATTTTATGTATGTATATATTTTATCCATTTTAAAGTATCATATGGCTAAGAAACCATATCAATGCTTTTACAGTATTTCATAATACTACTTTTACTGTACGCACTTTACTTCATGATAAGTATTGCACTTGTGGCAACTCATTTCTCTTGCATGAGAAAGACTGCTCAATAAATAACACCTTTTATTGAAAACGCCAGTCTCTCTATTTCTCTGCACCCCTGGTGAAATTAAGCATGCACGATTGACTGAGTGAAATAGTTGTCTATTGTTTTCACACGACTCTAGAGATATACTCTTTAGTCTGAGGGAGCAAAGTTGTCATCTTTATGCGGTTGTCAGAAACTAATCCCTTCTTGTCTAATCAGGAAAGTTAACTCCTTCCTGAACATTCGAGAAAGTTTCTAATGACCTCTGAGCTAGCTGGCAAAACTAATTAAGTCTAACATAGTCAGTAGAGACCTAGATGACCTCAGTCCTACGTCTAAACTGCTGTTAATGTTATTCCAATGCGCAGAGCCTATTGGGAATATAGGAACTACACTACAAAGGACTGCAAGATATGCAGGACCTTCCCTCAAAAGACCCACAGGGATAGAGAGAGCCGCCTACTTCTGTGGCTACAGAAGCTTAAGGGCGGTAACTGCAAACACAACAATGATGGACAGAATGTGGATCAATGTCACACATTCACCCCAGTCCAAAGATCTGGGCCCAAATCCATCGTTTTTCCACTCCACACCACCCTGGGTTAGACAATGGCGATATGCAAATCAGCGCTGACCCTGTGCCCCATGGGAACAGTCCAGTCCGAACTACAAAAGCCATGTCCTTCCCAGAACGGAAGCAAGCATCCGAGGACCGGCCCGGTTTCGAGGTAACACCTCTCTTCAGCCCGGCTAGCTTGATTCCAGTGGCGTGGAGTGCCTGGGACTCACGTCTGAGCATCCCCAGTACACTTAGAGCGGTAACTGCAAACACAACAATGATGGACAGAATGTGGATCAATGTCACACATTCACCCCAGTCCAAAGATCTGGGCCCAAAGGACATGGCTTTTGTAGTTCGGACTGGACTGTTCCCATGGTGCACAGGGTCAGCGCTGATTTGCATATCGCCATTGTCTAACCCAGGGTGGTGTGGAGTGGAAAAACGATGGATTTGGGCCCAGATCTTTGGACTGGGGTGAATGTGTGACATTGATCCACATTCTGTCCATCATTGTTGTGTTTGCAGTTACCACAGAAGCTTAAGGATCAGGACAATCCAGTGTCTGAGGTAGGAAGTATTGCCTCTGGGTCATCTGTGGACTCTAGGAAGAGGTCTGCTGAGGTTTTATCTTCTCCTGGGGCCAAGGTTGCGAGGAAACAACAACCCTCTAAGGGTTCAGAGAGGCCTACCACTTCAAAGGCTACTCCACCTGTCAAGGGCAAACCTTTGCCTTCCACGCCCCCAAGAAGATCAGTAAAAAGTTTACCTCCTAAGCCAACTTCTGAGAAGATTCTCCCTCAGAAGAAGACCCCGTCGACGTAGTCGACGCCCCCTTCCTTGTCGAAGATGCCCGTCGACGCAACTTCTATATCGACGGTAACGTTTTCCTCACCTAAGCCTCAGATGATTGTCATTGGTGTCATCCCCGTCGGCGTCTCTGTGAAACCAGTCTTGTCGACGAAAGAGACTATACCTGTCGTCGGCGCACCGTCGACGGCCAAGACTAAGAAGATCTTGTCGACGGCGGCCTCGATGACTGCCACTTTATCATCGTCTACTACTTCCTCGTCGTTGTCGAGAACTAAATCGTCGACGATGACCAAATCGGCGACTAAGACCACATAGGCGACGAAGCCCTCCTCGTCGTCAAAGGCAATTTCGTCGACGGACACTTCCTCGTCGGCATTATCACCGTCAGTGATTGACTTTCCCGTCAACGCAAAAATTGTCATCTTGTACTGAACTACAAGTCTGGTTACCTTTTACAGCTTTATCATCTATGCCATCTACGACAAAACCTCCTTTGTTAAAGAGACGTGGTTCCGCGCTTGAACCCTTGTCTCCATTACGTCTTTCTCCCACTCCGACAACGGGGAATGATTCAGGCAGGTGAATCTATGAAAGGCACCAATACTGGAGAACCACAGATTACAGGTAAGTAACTATTGTTCATCAAACTTCTCAGCACATTAAACCAGCACTGATGCCAGTGTGGGATTTAATGTAAAATGCACGACAGAGGGCATCTTAGAGATGCCCCCTGAAACCTAACCAACTGCCAGTACCCTGACTTCATGGCTACCGAGGCTGCCACCACCAGACATGTTTCTGGACCCCTGGGTCGAGAGCCTGCACATCCTGGGACGAGGTGCCAAGCCACCTCCCCCAGGATGGGCAGGGGAAGCTTCAAAGGCATGCTGCCTTTGTGAGCTCCTCCAGACCACTTGCTGTACTCAGCAACTGGCCCCCACCGGTTCTGACCCCCACTCTGGCGGGAAGAATGGCGGAAAACCCTAAGTGAGGAATAGGGGCGTGCCAGCCTATGCCAACTCCACCCCTCAAGTGGGAGAGGCGAAGTGAAGCACGACTCTGGGATTCGGCCATCTTGAGGCTAGGCTCCTGCCCCCCTCCCACAGGAGAGGAGCAGGCTAGGGGGTGTACTCACCCCAGGACAGGGACCCATTGGTCCCTGCCCTACCAGAAACGCCCCTAAATTTAGGGGCACCCTGAACCTTCCTTCCTTAGATCCCAATTGCAAGAAGAAGAACAAGGAAACCAGAAGACCTGCCATGCAGCTGCTAACAAGAGGACGATACCAACTGACTTGGCCCCAGAACTCTACAGGCCTGTCGATCCTTGAAACTGCTCCTGCAAAACTCCGGCATCTCCTGCGGACAGCAACCTTGAAAACCCCGGAGGACCTGCCTGCCTTGAACCTCTAAAAAGACTGGGACTCCTACGAGCAGTGGTTCTGCTCAATCAGCAATACCCCTGGTGCCAGTCAGGAACCGTGAATCCAACACACTCTGCACCCGCCAAGCCCGGCCTGTGCCCGAGTGAACCAAGACCACCAGGACGTCCCCCGCAGACTAGGACCTGGAGTCCAGTGCCCAAAGACCCTCCTTGGCGACCTAGACAGCGCCTGCAGCCTCAGAACCAGGGACCCCTCCAACCGCGACCAGCTGAGGGTAAGATTTCCCGATGCCAAAAGACACCCCTGCACTCGGTGTCCCACTGCCCCTTGTGCCTTCCTTTGGGCTACCTGCCTCTTCTCCAAGATCCCAACTAACCTCTCGAAGTGGTGGTCGCACCTGAAAAATCTCCGTCCCCGAGCCTGCAGCCTTTGTTCACTTTTTAACTTTCCCATTGGATAACATTGATTGCCCGACGGCTCAAAAGCACCCTGCACCCAGCCGCCCGAGTGCCGCTCGAAGTGCAACTACTACACTACTTTACTTCCCCACTTGCCCTAAGTAAGTGACCAGGAGCTCAGCTCCCACAACCGGGTGGCCTGCTTGCTTGCAGCCACCAACCAAAGGCTCCCTATCCTCCATAGGATTGCATTGGGCCTACTCTCTCTGCACCCGGCTGCCCCTGTGCCGCTGAGGGTGCAACAACTGTACCTTTCTGGCCCTGGGAGACCCCTGAGTCTATGCCCAGAACCTTAACTCTACCAGTTTAGTACTCACCTAAAAGCCGTTAACTCATTTTCCTTCTATAAGATGACGTCGACTGGTTTCACTTGGAAATTCTTTTAAGTGTGGAGTTTTGAAACTTTAAAATATGCATTTAAAATCAACCAAATAACGAATTCCGAATTACTCCCCTGTGATCAGGAGAGAAGCCAGTTCTGCACTTTTTAGCCCAGCACTGAACCGTAAAAGTAATTCTCTTCCAGGGGATCCTCATCGATAGTCCTAAGCATTAGAATATTCCCGCCCATGCGCGGGACCCCGGAAACACTATATTATATGTGCCCCACACACATATACATATATATATATATATATGTATATATATATATATGTATATGTGTGTGGGGCACATATAATATAGTGTTTCCGGGGTCCCGCGCATGGGCGGGAATATTCTAATGAATATATATATATATACATATTCACTCAAAACACTAAGTTTTAGTGGTGTTATAGTTAGCTGGACATTTTACTCATACAAAACCATTGAAATTGCTCCTATATAGTTAGTTGTACTAACTATATTTCGCGCAACCGCAATCCACTGCTGATGTCACATATTAGATCATTCATGACATGGTCAGTGACATCACTGATGACATCTCAAATGACATCTCAAATGACATCACTGATGACATCATCCAGTGAATGTGGTTTGCTTCGTTATTTAAATATGCATTATATATATAGCAATTTGCATTGAAGAATAAGTGGATATATATAAATAAATATTTGGATGGAGGATTTAGTAGCAGTGTAATTGACTGTTTACTTGACCAATTTATAATGTCTCACTAAATATAGTGGATAGTGACTAAACTGTGTGAATATCTGTATCACTTTGTCAGTTGTTGTGTAAACTGATTCTACAGTTGGTTACTAGCTATGTTAAAGTCTATATTAGTTATTGATTAGTTAACTGAGTATTTGTATGGGAGTGTGAAAGTGTGTGTGGTTCGGTGGGGGGTGTGTGACTGTCCAAAGATGTGTGAATAGTTGATTCAGTAGATCTATGAAGTTAAAACTACATGTTCTAACAGTTGTTTGGGTGAGTGAATATCTTTATGGGTGTGGTGATGAGCAAATATATTTCTCAATGGTACAGGTCCAACAAACTAGAAAAATAAAAGGCTGTGTATGTGTCGGTTGTTGTATATAAATAATTATACATAAGACACAATGATTGTGTGAGTGACTGTATGTATAACTGTATACTTGTAATAATGATTTTATAATTCACTAAGTATGACTTACTATCTAAATGAATAGAAGATGTGGTGTTTGTAGAAGTGTTTTGCTAAGTAAATATGTAAGTATGATCCATTGTTTGCATAAGTGAGTAGGATGACTTCATATGTGAGTAGGATGCGTGCTGTTTAATGTCGATATAGATGTAGAAGTATTTTTGATAGTGTTCTATTCATTGACAACATGTATGAGTGAATCCATAGGTAAGTGATTAGATGTGTGTATACATCTATGAATCACTGAGTGGATTTTTAGATACTTGTATTGCTGTGACAATGGATTTAAATATGATACTCTGTATTTTACAAAGAGTGATGAAAAATTGTAATAGTGTATGAAAAGGTGTATGTGATTGTCACGTGGATGAAGTCATCAGTGATGTCATCAGTGATGTCATTTGAGATGTCATCAGTGATGTCACTGACCATGTCATGAATGATCTAATATGTGACATCATCAGCAGTGGATTGCGGGTGCGCGAAATATAGTTAGTACAACTAACTATATAGGAGCAATTTCAATGGTTTTGTATGAGTAAAATGTCCAGCTAACTATAACACCACTAAAACTTATAGTTTTTTGAGTGAATTTCAAAGGTTTTTTAAAAGC
Organism: Lissotriton helveticus; assembly: GCF_964261635.1. Classification (NCBI taxonomy): domain Eukaryota; kingdom Metazoa; phylum Chordata; class Amphibia; order Caudata; family Salamandridae; genus Lissotriton; species Lissotriton helveticus. The sequence goes on along the minus strand of NC_136068.1, from coordinate 717,071,049 downwards.
TAATTTCTAACTATATAACTCCTGAAACCTATGTTTTTTTCAGTGAATTTCAAAGGTTTTTTAAATGCTAATTCCTAACTATAAGGCCTGAAACCTATGGTTTTTTCAGTGAATTTGCAAGGTTTTTTAAATGCTAATTCCTAACTATAAGGCCTGAAACCTATGGTTTTTTCAGTGAATTTGCAAGGTTTTTTAAATGCTAATTCCTAACTATATAAGGCCTGAAACCTATGGTTTTTTCAGTGAATTTCAAAGGTTTTTTAAATGCTAATTCCGAACTATATAAGGCCTGAAACCTATGGTTTTTTCAGCGAATTCGCAAGGTTTTTTAAATGCTAATTCTATTAGCGGATAACGTTTTTATATATTAAAACGTTTTTTAAATCTCAAATGCCTGCTTTGCTAACAGAGTTTTTAAGCACAGGCTCTTTTGTCTCTGGTGGCCATCTTGGGAGACTGCATATCAATTTTTTTAATGAAATATAAGAGGATTTGAGAAGTCACTCAAAATGTGCCCCTAATTTTTCTTTCTTCAGCACTAATCATAATTTCTATGGCAAAATGAACCCCCTCATTTTGTTCCTTTGCAAATTAAATGTTTTAAGTGTTAACACTTTATTCCAATCAAGATGACTTCAGGTGTGCCATACTTTTGTCATAAGTAAGACTGTTAGCGCTCTAGTTGTTCTTTAGAACACTCTGGGACATTCTGTCATTGGGCTATAGTTGGGCAACATCTGGCTGATATTTGGGCTACATTTGTTTTTTTTTGTCTCTGGTGGCCATCTTTGGGCTACATTGGGCTACATTGGGCTACATTTAGGCTCTAACATATATATAGCCCAATGTAGCCCAATATATATTTTTTCAAAGTTAATTTTCGTAAAAACCACTGGAGCACATATCTTGAGACATAGCAAAGGCACATCGGGCTACCAGTCCCTACAATTTTGCTAAGTTTGGTGGAAAACCATTCAGCCGTTCGGGCTAAAAGTGAGTCCAACCGCCCTATGGAAATTAACATGGGGAAAACACGTTTTGGGACCCCCCTTTTATCTCGGCCCCCGCTTGACGAATCCCCCCCCAAACTTTCAGGGAAGGACCGGAGCGCCGCGAGGCAAAGTTAAGGAAAATTTCAGGAAGATTCCTCAACCGGCGCCAAAGTTATTCCCAATAGAATGTTGCGATTTCCCTATGGAAAAGAATCCTAACTATATATACCTACTGGCTATCGCCAGTAGGTAATGTATATATGTATATATATGTATATATGTATATATATGTATATATAATATTCTAATGCTTATGACTTTGATGAGGATATCCCTGGAAGAGAACTAGGATTACAGGTAAGTAACTAATCCTTATAAGTGTACTTACCAGTAACTTGAATTTCCTCCCAAAGGATAATATTGCTTGGTTTTCACTGAAGTGTCAACTTTGAAAATGCAATTATATTCTTTAAAAATCACAACTGTAACCATGTGATCAAGGCTACTGTGACGTAGCTCTTCCAGGGGATCCTCATCATATATATATATATATATAATATATATATATATATATATATATATATATATATATATATATATATATATATATATGTGTGGGGCACATATAATAGTGTTTCAGGGGTCCCGCGCATGGGCGGGAATATTCTAATGCTTATGACTATTAATGAGGATCCCCTGGAAGAGCTACGTCACAGTAGCCTCGATCACATGGTTACAGTTGTGATTTTTAAAGAATATAATTGCATTTTCAAAGTTGACACTTCAGTGAAAACCAAGCAATATTATCCTTTGGGAGGAAATTCAAGTTACTGGTAAGTACACTTATAAGGATTAGTTACTTACCTGTAATCCTAGTTCTCTACCAAGGGGTATCCTCATCAAAGTCATAAGCATTAGGATATTCCCGCCCATGCGCGGGACCCCGGAAACACTATATTATATGTGCCCCACATATATATACTCATATATATATATATATATATATATATATACACATATATATTGCAATGAATGACGGACCTTGCAGTCCGGAAATGTTTTCACCTGAACCGAAGGATGACATTCAAACACTGACAAAATATCTTGCGTTGTTGCCATAAAAATGGTTAAGAAAGGTTGCCAAATATCCAGAGGGTTGTGACATTTGCAACGTGAAAAGTGAACTTAGTCAAACAATCTGCTTTGAACTCGAACTGCAAGTACCTCTTCGCTCTTTGACAAATGAAATGTATTTAAGCCTTGCTCACCTGCTCTCCCAGGATGCATATGATTAAGACCTGTTGAGGTCGAAACCGGTAATGCTGTTTCCTGCTGAATAAAAGCGGTTCCATCGATATCCGTCTGGTGGGCTTGATTTCTGCGCTGTAAATGCCGTGAAATAATTTTTATTTATATATATATATATATATATATATATATATACACAATTGCAGCCAAATACACAATAGAGCTGGATTATGCTGTAAAGAATTTTTACCATACATGTAACATATGCATTAGAAACATGAAAAACAACACTAAAGATTGTTTTAAAACTGTTTTAATGCTGAAAAAGCAGTAGAAATTCGTATTATATCTTGAAAGCATAGAAAGCTCCCAGGCTGCATTGCAAACACACAGTCTGAAAAGACTGAAAAGCTAACCGAGTTCAATGAGTTCAAATCGTTGTGCCTGGCCTATAAGGCGCTTCAGGGATCAGGCTCACCATTCCTGAAGACCCACTTGAAACTGGCCAGACTACTTAGATCCAGCCAACTGAAAATAATCAGAGTCCTGAAATTTAGACGGGCCAGTTGGGGCGGAAGAAGTTTCTTGGTGCACACAGCACGGGCCTGGAACCGGCTGCCTCTATCTATAAAATAAAAAATAGCCCATCTCTGGGGTCCTTTAGAAAAGCAGTCAAAACTTGGCTATTCACTGCGGTTATCTAGGTTGCCCGTCTCAGAAGTTTGCAGTCTGTCATAGCGCCAAGAAGCCTCCGGGCATTCGCCCGCTTTACAAAGGGATAAATCCAATCAATTCAAACCTGTAGCTGCATGCTACAAAAAACTGACACCGTGCCTTTAAGGCACTCATGCCCCCCAGTATCCCATCATGCCTCAGGGGGGACAGTTGGGTCAGTTGTTCTTTCCGTCTCCTTCAGGAAGCGTCCTGGTTTCACAGCTCCACTCTTTTTCTGTTTTCTGACAGAAAATTCTCTCAGATTTCTACTTTTTTTTACCTTACTTCGACGTTGTTCATCTGGTCAAGTAGGTTTTCTCTTGTTGGTAGGCTTTTTCTTTTGAAAATGCCTTCCCTTTTTGACAAATGCCCTTCTTGTGGCAAGAAGAAGGCAAATAAGGTATGCATCCTGTGCTTACCTGAAGACCATGACCCAAGGACCTGCCCTCACTGTGAGTCTCTGTTATCAAGAACTTTAAAAGACAGAGAGAGAATTCGTGTCTATGGCCTAGCCCATAGGTCTTCTAGAGGGAGGTCCCCAGCCAAGAAGAGCTCCAAGAGGTCCAGAGAACCTTCAAAGGGCGAGTCTTCTCGTCCTGCATCTTCAGCGTCGGCTCGGCGCTGAGAAAGGAGCAACCGGTGGGTCATACTTAAAAAAAAAAACGACGAATTTCACCGTCGACGGTGGGCTTGCCGTCAAGAAGATCAGGTATGTCGTCGTCGAGATGTCCAGACCCTCCGCCATAGTCAACTCGGCGAGGATCGGTGTCGAGAGATAAGACCCCTCCACCGTCAACAACCAGGCGACGATCGGCGTCGAGGTGTCTCCTCCGCTGACGTCAACCAGGCGACATTCAGCGTCGAGGGATAAGGAGCCGTCGTCGTCGTCACGACGTTCGGCGTCGAGAGCTGGCTCACCTCCGTCGTCGCAGGCTAAGCGACCGACGTCGAGAGCTCCAAGTCCTCCGCCGTCGACAACTAGGCGTCGATCGGTGTCGAGGAGGAGATCTTCGTCGCGTCTACGTTCGGCGTCGAGGGCGACCAATACCCCTCCGCCGTCGTCACATAGACATTCGAGGTCAAGAGAGGCTCCGTCGTTGGCCGCACTAAGCTGATCGACCTCGAGAGACCGTCATCCCTCTCGCCGTTCGCCGCCGAGGCATACGACGCCGAGATTGTCTGATCCACCGGCGCCACAGAGAGAGTCGGCGTCAAAGGAAACGACATCGTCGACGGCGGGGCAGCGCCGGTCGACGTCGAAAGATCATCATCGCACAGTCAAGGCAGGCTCCTTCGGAGCATTCGACGTCGAGGCACCATGAACGGTCCAGATCGACGTCGAAACACTGTGAACGAGCTGAACGCTCGGCTACGAGATCCAGGGAGGGTTCAGTGATCCTTGTGACTGAATCAGCCTCCCGTCATTCTTCGGGCTCTTCCAGATCCCAGGCAAGATCCAGAAGTCCTGTCCTCCGATCTAGAAGTCCTGCCCGCAAACCTCCCACTGAGGGTGTGCAGTTGTCTCCCAGATGGAATAGGCCTCTGCACAATTGGCGAGACTCGGGGGCCACAAGACGGCTGCAGGAATGTCAGCCCAGTGGACAGATCTCCACTGCAAAGACTGGTCGACGAAGTAGATAGACACAGCCCTCCCAGGCGCAGAGAAAGATCGCCTGTGAGACAAGCTGCATCTCGTTCCCCTGCACGAGAAGAGTGTTCAGGAAGGTCTCGCGAGAGGAGACGCAACCGTTCCCCTAGACCGGAGGTACCAGCCAGAAGATCCCGAGAAAGAAGAGCTTGAACACCAGCTACTTCTTCTACCTCTTCTACCCGCTCTTCCATGCGGGATTACTCTCCTACCTTGGTGGATAGCCCTGTCTCTAGGGTTTCCCCGGTGGACGATACCAACACCTACCATGATGTCCTACAGAGGGGTGCATTGAAATTAAACATCGAGATGTCTGTGCCACAGGTCTCCACGACAGTGATCTTTGAGACCCTTCACCAAAAGTCGGGTTCTCGTCCAGTGTTACCGTTGGTCCCAGGGATCATGGATCCTGTCAATGATGGGTTCTTGGCTCCAGCATCAGTAAGAGCGGTGCCGGCTCGCATCCAGAAGAAGTGTAAGGCTCTGATCCGACCTTTGTGAAAACGGACCCTCCCGCCGACTCAGTAGTTGTGCCGGCGGCACGAAAGACCCACTCAGTCTCTCCCTCCTCCTCAACTCCTCCTGATAAGGACAGCAAGTTGCAAGACTCGTGGGGCCGCAAGGTCTGCAGTTCTGCCGCTTCGACGCTGAAGGTTTCTAGCGCGGCTGCGCTTTTGGACAGGTACGATAGAGCCTTATGGGGACTCAATGGAGCGTTTTAAATCAAAAGTACCTAAGGAGGACCAGCAAGACTTCGAGGAGACCCTGACGGAAGTCTTGTGGCTAATCAGATAATTAGCACTGCTGCAGATGGAGCAATACTGGCAGGACATACATATGCCCATCGGGTATGTGCCAGACGTTCTTCGTGGCTGCGCCTGACAGGCCTCAAGCCCGATGCGCAACAACGCATTCTGAACCTCCCGTTTACCGGCACATCTCTCTTTGGCCAGCACACGGATGATGAAATGAGTCTGATGAAAGCCGAGCTCGACACCGTCAAGGCATTTGGCCTAGAAAAAAAGAAAGAGTTCAAACGCCGTTTCAAGACCAACAGAGGCAGAGGGGCTCAACAGAGGGTTCAAACCCCTCAGTGGTCACAGAACAAATCCCGGGGCAAGACCCAGTTTCGGGGTGGGAAAGCCAACCGAGGTAGAGGAGGTCACCAGCAGTCCTCTACTTCGACTAGAGGAGGAAAACAATGAGCACTGGCTTCCTCTAGCGCCGTTGTCCACTCTAGTGGGAGGAAGTGTTTCAAAACCTCTGGCAGAGTGGGACAGCATCACAAACGATCGGTGGGTGCTGAATACACTGCGCAATGGATATGTTCTTCGTTTCCGTGCGCCTCAACAGGACATTCCTCCAAAGAAATCTCATCCGCACCAACTCGATCTGCTCCGAAAAGAGGTGAAGGCTCTTCTCCAAAAACGAGCTATAGAAGAAGTGCCTCCCTCTCAAAGGGGAAAAGGAGTCTACTCCAGATATTTTCTTGTCCCCAAAAAGGATCAGGAAAGCAAGTTCCGGCCCATCCTGGATCTTCGTGTTCTGTCAAGGAGAAGTTCCGCATGCTTGCTCTTCACCAAATATGTTCACATCTGCAAGTAGGAGATTGGATGTGTTCGATGGACTTGCAAGATGCCTACTTCCACATTCCAATTGCCATGCGACATCAGAAGTTCTTAAGGTTTCTGATAGGCAACAAACACTACCAGTACAGTGTCCTGCCTTTCGGGCTAAAGTCAGCGCAGAGAGTCTTCACCAAATGCATGGCAGTGGTGGCAGCCTTCCTGCACAAAAAAGGACTTTTCGTCTACCCCTACCTGGACGACTGGCTCCTAAAAGGCCAATCTCCTCAGCAGGTAGAGAACGACTTCCACCTTTGCCTGCTACAATTGCACAAGCTCGGCCTCCACGTCAACATGAAGTCAGTAGAACTACCAACCCGATCCATACACTACCTGGGCTCCGTTCTGGATACAAAACTGGGAAAAGCGTATCCTTCGGAGGAGAGACTATTTTCTATACAGCATAAATGCAGAGTTCTACTACAGTCCCAGAATCCAACAGCGCGTCAAGTGGCGTCTCTGCTGGGTTCCATGGTGTCCTGCATCTTCCTGATTCCTCACGCCAGGCTGAGGATGCGACCTTTGCAGCAGGCTCTGGAGGATCAATGGGATCAGTCGACAGGGCTCTGGGAAGACCGGATCTATCTTTCCCAGGTGACGAAGACCTCCATCAAATGGTGGACTCACCCTCGCAACCTTCTGGTGGGAGTGCCTTTTCACCAACCTGTCCCGACACAGTCTATAGTCACAGACTCGTCTCTCCAAGGCTGGGGAGCACACATGGGGTGTCTGCAGATTCAAGGAAAGTGGTCAGGAAAAGAACAGACCTACCATATCAACATGCTGGAGCTTCGAGCAGTACATCTGGCTCTGAAGTCCTTCCTTCCTGCACTCGAATCACACTCAGTTCTGATTCAAACGGACAACACGACGACCATTTTCTACCTGAACAAGCAGGGCGGAACTCAGTCGCGTCCTCTCTCTCTCTGGAGGCACAAGCCATATGGCACTGGCTGCTCGCCAGGAACTTCACAGTGGTAGCAGTGCATCTCCCAGGAGAGCTAAATATCAAGGCCGACGCACTCAGCAGGCACTTCGAAGATCAGCCAGACTGGGTGCTGCACGACGAGGTGGTGGCAGACCTATTCCATCGCTGGGGTCGTCCAGAAATAGATCTGTTCACGGACGACGAAAACTCAAAATGCCACGCCTTAGCGTCCAGATTCCACCGTCCAGGGACAAGGGGGAATGCCCTTTTGATGGACTGGTCAGGGACATTTGCTTACGCATTTCCTCCTCTGCCCCTGATTCCGAAGGTGGTTTCCAAACTCATCAGATCCAGCATGACCATGATCCTGGTAGCCCCGGACTGGCCTCGGCAGTGGTGGTACCCGTACCTTCTACAATTGTCGGTGCTCCCACCCAGGAGACTGCCCTGCAGGCCGGACCTGCTGTCCAAGATGGGGGGGGAAAGATTCTTCATCCCAACCTTCCCTCACTGCACTTAACAGCATGGCTCCTGAGGTCCTACAATACGGACATTTAAATTTGCCACCTGATTGTATGCACATTTTAAAGGAAGCAAAACGACCCTCCACAAGAACGTCTTATGCGTTTAAGTGGAAGAGGTTTTTTCTTTGGTGCAGAGAACGTCACTTTGATCCCTTATCAGCACAGGAGGATGTAATTCTGCCTTACCTGCTGTACCTAGCAAGATCTGGGGTTAAATATGCTTCGATCAGGGTGCACCTCTCGGCCATTACGGCTTATAGGAAGTCTCCTACTCAGCCCTCCTTCTTCCTGATGGAGGTGGTCAAGGACTTTTTACAGGGGTTGAAGAAAGTGTACCCCCCTGTTAGAAACCCTTCTCCTCCGTGGGAATTAAACCTAGTGTTGTCTAAGTGGATGGGCCCCCCCTTTGAACCCATCCACAGAGCTTCTTTGCAACACCTATCGTGGAAGGCCGCTTTTCTAGTTGCAATTACATCAGCGCGCAGAGTCAGTGAGATACAAGCGCTGTGTACAAGAGAACCCTACACTGTTTTCCATCACAACAGAGTAGTCTTAAGGGCACATCCATCATTTTTACCTAAGGTTGTCTCTGATTTTCATATAAATCAGTCCATTTCTCTTCCTTCTTTTTTTCCAAACCCTATTACCCCGGCTGAGCGGTCTCTGCACTCTTTAGATCTCAAAAGAGTCCTTAAATTTTATTTGGAAAAGACCAAAGAGAGTAGGAAGACGGACCAATTGTTTATCAACTATGGTCCACTGAGAACGGGCTTTCCAGCTGCCAAGAGATCCATCTCCAGATGGATCGTCTCCTGTATTAAATTGGCTTATCAGCTTGCAGGCAAGCCCTTACCTTTGTCACCTAAAGCACACTCCTAGGGGGAAAGCAGCCACAGTAGCTTTCCTGCATGATGTCCCTATGTCCGAGATTTGCAAGGCTGCAACCTGGAGATCAGTTCATACCTTTACAAGGCATTACTGTCTTGAATCTGATTCCAGGACTGATACTCAAGTAGGACAAGCCTCTTTGAGGAATCTATTTGGGTAGCCTGCGGCCTGTACAAGCCTAGTTTTTTTCTGGGCTTAGTAATGTTATTACTGTATTGTTATTCCTTTGCCCGCAGGGAGATGAGGTGAGGCTCGCTATTCTATTCTAATGCTTATGACTATTGATGAGGATCCCCTGGAAGAGAAGGATTGGTTACTTACCTGTAATCCTAGTTCTCTTCCAGGGGTATCCTCATCAAAGTCATAAGCAACCCTCCCGCCTCCCCGGGCAAAGGATCTTTATTAATTTGGAGATATTGTTAACCTATTTGTTTCCATGGTTTTTCAGTCTCCGAAAATAACAACTGACCCAACTGTCACCCCTGAGGCATGATGGGATACTGGGGGTCATGAGTGCCTTAAAGGCACAGTGTCAGTTTTTTGTAGCATGCAGCTACAGGTTAGCTTTTCAGTCTTTTCAGACTGTGTTTGCAATGCAGCCTGGGAGCTTTCTATGCTTTCAGGATATAAGAATGTGTACTGCTTTTTCAGCATTAAAACAGTTTCAAAACAATCTTTAGTGTTGTTTTTCATGTTTCTAATGCATATGTTTCATGTATCGTGGAAATTCTTTACAGCATAATCCAGCTCTATTGTGTATTTGGCTGCAATTGCATGTTTATATATATATATATATATATATATATATATATATATATATATATATATATAAAACACACAAGGTTGCCCCCAAAGAGAGAAGCCAGCCGGCAGTGCTATCATCCATTTATTTAGCAATGAGCTTTGCACGCAGACAGTATGGCACAGGCTCGAGTTCAGTCAAAATATGCAAAGCTTGAAACCAGACGCGTTTCGGGGAATAGAATCCCCTTCTTCCGTGGTAGCTTGCTGAGAAAAGATGATTGTACTCACGCACTTTTTGTAGATTAGTCCGCACCCATGTGGGCGTGGCCATTCGCTAGGCCATCTGGATCTTGTAGTGCGTGATAATTAAACAACTCCAGTGAGTTCATCTATGGCAAAGTTTAAGTTTCTTATAATCCCCAAGTGGGTAGAATCCCAATACTGCGCCAATGTGTCTGTTCCGCTTTATAGCAAATGCCTTGGACACTGCCCCTGGTAAACGGAGATCACGTTGTGGCGATCTCCCAGGCCCACTCTCCAGTGGTGAGCTTCTCTCGCGGCCGGACACGCCGCTCAAATACAAAACACACAAGGTTGCCCCCAAAGAGAGAAGCCAGCCGGCAGTGCTATCATCCATTTATTTAGCAATGAGCTTTGCACGCAGACAGTATGGCACAGGCTCGAGTTCAGTCAAAATATGCAAAGCTTGAAACCAGACGCGTTTCGGGGAATAGGATCCCCTTCTTCCGTGGTAGCTTGCTGAGAAAAGATGATTGTACTCACGCACTTTTTGTAGATAAGTCCGCACCCATGTGGGCGTGGCCATTCGCTAGGCCATCTGGATCTTGTAGTGCGTGATAATTAAACAACTCCAGTGAGTTCATCTATGGCAAAGTTTAAGTTTCTCATAATCCCCAAGTGGGTAGAATCCCAATACTGCGCCAATGTGTCTGTTCCGCTTTATAGCAAATGCCTTGGACACTGCCCCTGGTAAACGGAGATCAAGTTGTGGCGATCTCCCAGGCCCACTCTCCAGTGGTGAGCTTCTCTCGCGGCCGGACACGCCGCTCAAATACAAAACACACAAGGTTGCCCCCAATATATATATATATATATATATATATATATATATATATATATATATATATATATATATATATATATATATATATATATATATATATATATATATATATATATATATATGTGTAGCAAGATTAGTTCACGGCATTTACAGCGCAGAAATCAAGCCCACCAGACGGATATCGATGGAACCGCTTTTATTCAGCAGGAAACAGCATTACCGGTTTCGACCTCAACAGGTCTTAATCATATGCATCCTGGGAGAGCAGGTGAGCAAGGCTTAAATACATTTCATTTGTCAAAGAGCGAAGAGGTACTTGCAGTTCAAGTTCAAAGCAGATTGTTTGACTAAGTTCACTTTTCACGTTGTAAATGTCACAAACCTCTGGATATTTGGCAACCTTTCTTAACTATTTTTATGGCAACAATGCAAGATATTTCGTCAGTGTTTGAATGTCATCCTTCAGTTCAGTTGAAAACATTTCCGGACTGCAAGGTCCGTCATTCATTGCAATATATATGTATATATATATATGAGTATATATATGTGGGGCACATATAATATAGTGCTTCCCGGGTCCCGCGCTTGGGCGGGAATATTCTAATGCTTATGACTTTGATGAGGATACCCCTGGAAGAAAACTAGGATTACAGGTAAGTAACTAATCCTTATAAGTGTACTTACCAGTAACTTGAATTTCCTCCCAAAGGATAATATTGCTTGGTTTTCACTGAAGTGTCAACTTTGAAAATGCAATTATATTCTTTAAAAATCACAACTGTAACCAAAACGCTTTTACTTAACTGTTACAGCTTATGTCCAGGGACTGAATCTAGGATCCAGTCCTGTGGTTAGAAAAATAATCCATAAAGTAATCCAGAGCTTTCCAAAGTATGTGTCGCGACACAGCACTGTGTCGCCTGACATGTGTGGGTGTGTCGCGTGACTGTACTCTCTAATCAAGCATGAACGTCTGTCTTAAATCTTTAAGACAGACGTACATGTTTGATAAGATGTACGTACATTTTCGTTCATCATGACGTCTGCGCCGCATTCTTTGGAAAGCTCTGCAGAGGATTATTCCCACTTGGCTATTCTCACGTGGCCTCCGATGTGTTTTAAAGTTTTGGGAGTCTCGGACAGACATACAGCGTGTTAGAGACACTGCGAGTTTTCATTTGGACGCACAAATGAGGTCGACCTTTGACCCCGGTGGATGACAACCATACCTGGGCTGCTGCACAGCCTGAAAACATTTGACCCCGGTTGCAGGTTTGCCAGCAGTGACTAATGAAGCCTTAGTGCGAGAATAAAAAGCTGCAATTTCTCGTCATTTGTGTAAAACTAAACTTCATAAATGTCGTCCATCCTCACTCTGTTTTCCAAATCTACTAATAAGACTCAGATGTCCCAACGATTCCGCCCTCAAATAGCTTCTTTTAGACGTCTTACAAATGAACGGACTCATTTCTGCTAGCCCGTGTAGATCTGTAGATGTTTTAAACTGGTCGCTCCAAGCAAAACAAACACTACAAATAAATGTTTTTAAAATAGGAGTCAGACCCGCAGTTAAATTTACATTGAGTGAAAAACGTTCTTGTATTTTGCATGTGTTAAAAAAAAAAAAGTTTGAATAGCCATAAGATCTGAATTTAATATGCAAAAGTGAACTTGGCACAAGTTAGTGCACTTTTTATTGCTAAATTTAAAGTAATTGTTTAAAAACAATTTAGGAACACAAATGCGGGGTAAATCGTCATAACACCTGTTAGACGTTTTAGAAATATTCACCTGAAGTGGACTCAACAGCGTAATGCCACTTATATTCCTCATTTTTAGGTCGAGCGACCTATCTCAATGCGCATGCGCATTGAGCGGGAGCTCGATATATAGGGACTTAACCAGAGCTTACCGAGATCAGGCGATTCCCAGGCGATTTCTTGCAGTGCCCGTGAAAGCTTGCTCAATACGCATGCGCATTCCCATAAAAAGCGCGTGCACAGACACCAGCCCCCCTCCCACAGTCATCCCCCAGCGTGCGCTGTGCCAACAAGCCTTTGAAGTGAAGCTTAGCTTCACTTCAAAGGTATCCGCTACCCCCGCCCCTGCTTCACACGTTTCTCGCATTTCTCCTCCCTCGCCTTTCAGCGTGCCCTGTTCACCCTGCTCCCTTTCTTCCTTCGTTCTTTCCTTTCCTTCTTTTGGCCCGTCAGCCTCCATCCTTTCTTTCCCTCTTCCTTGTTATTTTTTTCGGTCTCAGTATCCAGCTGCTTGTTTAACTCTTGCCGCATCCTTTGAGCTCGAAACCATCTTAAATAATACTGTGTCCTCAATACTTTTCACGCTCAGCAGAGCCCTTTGGCTCCCGCAGCGCAGCGTGAGTTTTAGACACAGCTGTGCATATTAAGTGCATTGCTGCCTTTAAAGGCTGTAAATCCCCAGGTTTCACCACTGTTTTCCTTTTCACCATCACCTCACTAAATCCAGTTATGGATCTTAAATAATGCGTCAAAAGCTTCTCCCCTAGCACGGTGCACGGTTTTATGGTATTCTTTCAATGAATGTGCTAGGGCGCCCCGCTCCCTAGCATGGCGCCTGGTTTCATGTCTTTTTTTTTTTTTAAATGATTGTGCTCGGGCATCACGCTGCCTACCGCGATGCCCGCTATCATGGGTTTTATTTTCATTAATTTGCTCCTGCTCCACGCTGCCTAGCTAGCACTGTGCCCAGTTTCCTTTTTTTTTGTAAATCTTTCCTGCCTCTCGCGTCCTTTTGCCACTTTGCCTTTTCCTTCCAACTCAGTAGTTACTTTCTACCCGCTGATGCTTAGTCAGCCTATTTCCTTTTCTAGCCTCTTATTACGACCTGCCTCTTTAATTACCTGCATGCCTCTCTGATTACCCTCTTCCCCTGCCCGCCTCCTCTTCCTCACTGGTGCCATTGTATCCGCCCCCCCTCTCCCCCCTGCTATCCTGTTCTCTCCTCTCCTTCTCTCTCTACAGATCGCTCCTTAATGACGCTCCCTCTTTGCCTCCACCACCCTCCCGTGTCCTCATTATCACTCATCATCCCAACTCGCCAAGCTTTCCAGTTCACAATCAGTCATCACCACATCTCACAAAGGTTTTCAAGTTCACTATCAATCATTATCACTTCTCCCCAGGTTTTCCATTTTCATTTCCACAATCAATCACTTATTCGAGCCCACTTTAAGCATTATTTTTGAATTATTGTGCACAGGCGCACCGCTTTGTGTTAGCATGTCACCCGTTTTTTTATATTTACAACACGGGCGGATCGCTTTAGATATGGTCACGCCCCCTGCTTTTATGTTTTAAAAAAACAATAGCTTTAAGTCTCGCGAATGCAACAGGTTTTGCATTTGCCCGAGCTTGAGCTATTGCATCTGACTGGGGGAGAAGGGTGATAAATGAAGAAAGTCGCGTTTTATGATTCGGATAAAAGGTATTTTATTTGTATGTTTTCCACGTTCAACTACATCCCAGCACCCCAAGAGAAAGCATTACAGCAAACAAATGTGCTTGTATTTGTAAACAAGAAGAACGTGCAAGGATAGGTAAGTGCACAGGGGCAAAATACAGGGAATAATGTAAACGTTTCTCAACTTTGTCATGTAGACAATTCCCCTTTGGTGAAGCTGGAGTAGACTTGTTTTTTGTTGGCTGAGCTAGTGCCGCTTTTACAGTGTGGGTTGCATCTGCTTTTATGAAGCTTAATTTGTGGCGGGATAGGTGCCGGGGCTCAGATTATGTGGCAGCTTTTATTGAAATATGTTTCTTTTAGCCTGCCTAAGAAACAGCACAGAAATCATATTATTCAGGAGGACATGTTGTTTAGACGGAAAAAGCTGAGACTTTTAGCACTCGTGTTTATTTCACTTTGACGGGAGATACAGACGCTTTCACCATTTCTGGCCGAAAAGAGTTTCTCAGGCGGCCTTTGGAATCCGTGCGTGTCCTTTCCAGGCCATAAAGGCCTTTTTTACCTGCATAGAAGCCTCATCATATGTGCCCAGCCAGCTGCAGTCACTTGCCGTTTATTGACTGTGTGTTAATGTACATAAAAACGTTAGACAATAAACACTTGCGTGAAAGCAACTTATCACCCAATGCACGTGCATGCATCTCCCTGTCGCCACCCCAGTCTCCACTACCCTCTCTTCCCTCCGCCCCCCACAGTCGTCTGCTCGCCTTCTCTACACCAGGTCCCATCACCCCTGCAGAGCACCCTCGTCTCCCCTCCCTCGCCCCCGCCTGTTGCACCATGCCTGCAAACGCTGTGCAGCTCCACGCATGGACCATGGAGTGTAACAGCATGTTTGTTGTGCGGATTATTTTTTTCTTCAATGCCTGCTCAGCCACCATTTGCCTCTTCAAAGGCTCCGCTCCCCGCCCCCCGCCTGCACCACTCTCCTACTCCCCCTCCCACCTTCCACGGCCGCCCTTTCCGTCTTCTTATCGCCGCAGCGCATGGCACTGCTTACATTTTACTTAATCTCCCCAGTTTCCCCACATCACTTTTCACCATGGACTCTATTTAAAGAGCTGGGCGCCCGCTTTATTTTACAGCATGTTACGCGATTTTCAATAGTTAAGTCAAACAAATACAAGACGTATTGCATTGCAAATGTTTGTTACATTTGCTAATGCTTGCTCCCTCTATTTGGCTACAGCTGTTGCCTCCTCCTCCTTCCTGAACGGAAGAATAGAGGCTTTCACACTTCACCTAATACCGAGGACACACAGAAACCTCAGTGATGTCGGTGTGCTCGTCTTTGCTCCAAGGCTGTTTTAAAACGTCCACCCCCTACAACATTGTGCGCATTGGGTTTGAGAGAAGCAGAGGTTATATCATTTTTTTCTAATATCTGCGTGCAAATCCTCGGCGCAGATGTCCAGTTGTGTGTCTAACACACGACCTAACACTGTATTTTTCATAGGACACCTAGCCCTTTGCATAGAGTGGGCATAGATATGTAAGGGCACCTGTGTGACTGGCACATATTTTAGGCACAAAAGTTATTTACAATAGTTTAAGCTATTGCTATTATAAATTGCAAGAACTTTTATTTCAATATTAATTATTTAAAAAAAATTAAAAGCCATTTGTAATAATTAGATGAATACATCTAAGTCACGTACATACAAAACATGTTGCATTACAAATGCTATAGGTGTCACAGTTGAAAAAGTTTAAAGTATTGGCATTGTAAATGACAAAGCTATTAATTTGGCTATTTTAAAGACCAACACATTAAAAAAGAAATTGTCATTTACAAAACCAATCGCTCCAACTTTTCTAATGCGAGACCTATTGCATTTCCAATGCTTGTTAAACATTAGTTGTTACCAGGGGACATGCACTGACTGGATGCACTCACTTTTTTTCTGGAGACGTAAATTATTGAATACGGAGATGAGTTTTCCTTTTGAAGGTGCTCTGTCTTCTGTACTTGCTCTGACTTCTCTGCTCGTGCTGACAAGTGCGTGTCTTAATATTCGTACTTGCTGTTACTTGTGTGCTTCTTCAAATACATGCGCTTGCTCTGGCATCTGTGGCTGTCCTTAAACCTGTGCTTTCCCTGACATCTGTGCTTGTTCCTACACCGGAGTGTGCTTCGACATTATGACTTGTTTCTTCTCACACTGCCGCCACCAGCTGAGGCAGCCGGGCAGGTCCTCGCGCACGTAATAAGCATCTGCGTTAAGAGTGCTAGCCTGTGTTAAGCCCCGCCATCGCTTCATCTTAGCCAGTTGGACCGCATCCACATACAAAGCTGGTATCTTCCAGACCAGGGTTAAGGGAACTGGTTCATCTTATCACATGGAACATTCATTGTGCAAGAATGGACTGTACTATATCCAACAGGGGGGCACACAATTTAAAAACACACGCCTTCTCTTCTCACATGTTATTTGTGTGCAACCTTAGGCAGTGTAACAAAAGGGCCATAAAGGCTCCGTCATATGAGGTCAGTAAGTAATATAGTACAGTAATACATTTGCTGCGTGGAGTGGCTCTTTAAACTCCAGCAGGTGCTGGCTTCGTCACAGCATTATTAGCCAACAGAATGGCCCATTTAATTTCTCTTAGATGGTAGATAGGCTGAGTTGACCGTGCCGGGTGTGCCTGCATGTACACTTCATTAGGGCCTCGGGCTCTATAGGCACGCTACTGATGCCCCACCATATCCCTCTTCACAGCGCTAAACAATGATATGCCTTATCATACCTCACGAAACGTCATGCTATCTATCATACCATTCCAAGCCATACAATGCCTTGTCATGACATACAATAAAGCTCCATGCTACATCATTCCATGCTTTGTTTTCTGTGTGATAGCACAGGGTAGCGTGCCGCACCATACTATCCAGACGATAAATGACATGTATGTCATACAATACCATACTGTACGGTGCCCTTCAATGTGATGCCATATCATGTAACACTTTGCCATCTCATGCCATGCAAACCGATGCATAAAGCATGCCATACAGTGCATACCGTGCCTTCCCGCACAGCGCTGTATAAGGAAAGACACAAGAGGCTCACAGACCAGCAAGAGAACAAGGGTTAATGATAACCTTGGGTGGTTCGGGCTCCTTCGCTACGCTTGCTCGCATTACCGTGTCACTAAATCAGGAATGTCTAAAAAGTGTCACCAACATGAAAAGTTTGGAAAGCTGTGAAGTAATCCATTGCATTTATCTAGAAAAATCCCATTGAGCTCAATGTTAAATTGTGTTTGAAATTAAGTTGCCTATTGCAACCACTGTAGCTATTATACTTACAAAGTCTATTGCCTATTTGCAAAGTAATTACCTAAAGTCACTCATATTGAGAAAAATATATTTTGATACTTTGATGGTTCTAAAATAAAACCACTATATCTTTTGATATAAAACAATTGGCTTAGAGTTCAGTTCTTGAGTGTGTGTGAGACCATTGCTGACAGAGTGTGTACAACAAATGCTTTACACTGTCCTCTGATACTGCCTTACTGCTCGACCAAGCTACCACTTAGAGAGTAAGGTTATATATACCTGTAACCTCTGCCATACCTCTGGAGACTGGGGACTCTATACACACTGTACCTTACTTTGGTCCAGTATATATAGAGCTACCTTCTTACACTGCAGTTATCCAGTATTGGTGTCTTTCATAGATTCACATGCATCCCACCCTCCTGCCCGGAGAGGCTCCTCTGGCATTACAGTACTTCTAGCCACACTTGTGCTGTAAAATCTGAGGGATTCAGCCTCACTTGGTTAGGTTCTAGAGGGTATAGGTGCTGATTGGTTGTGTTTGTTTGTTCCTTTTTAGAAATGGAGGTTGATAGGCTATTAAATGCATGTTTGCCTCCATAATAGCCTATGGAAGTTATTAATGACTGCTTTTATTTAATGTACCGTGGGACTTCCACTTAGTATAACGGGGAATCATTCAAGCATGTGAATATATGAAAGATACCAATACTGGATAACTGCAGTTACAGGTAAGTATCTTATTTCTTCCAATTTATTGTTGGTTCCTTTAATGTGCTTCTTTACTGTCATTAGTATTCTGTGCAAATGTATAAACTAAATTGTGTACACGCCATGTAATGTAATGATGCACATAAGTGAATTTTTATTGTTGATGCCCATTAGTGATGTCTGAAATTCATGTCACCAAACCTTTAGGTGCGTAGTGTGGACAGGAGATGAGCGTGTGTTCTTTTACAATCCCACCACTCGTCTCTCCATGTGGGACAGGCCTGAAGATCTAGTTGGAAGAGCAGATGTTGATAAAATCATTCAGGAACCACCCCACAAAAGAGGATTGGAGGAAGTAAAGAAATTTATGGAGTCATGTAAGATTGCATGCATACTTTTTATTTTTTTAATGCCATCTTATAACTGAAATCTGTGGTGAAAAAGGGAGTGGTGAGATGCAGACTCTGTTGTTTGATTGGTTTAAAAGGAATGTTCGAACATAAATGGTGTTCTAGCCAGGGGATGTGAAATTAAAAAATTGTTTTTTGTTTTCATGTTTTCCATCCCGGTCCTGAAAACAAAATAAAAGCACTTATGGTTTGGCTTAAGTCAAAATGTTGGGGTAAAACGTCTGTTCTTTTCTAATGTTCGTATCACTTGTTTGGCCTGGGTTGAACCCTGGCTGAACACCATGCCCAGTTAGGTTTTCACCTGCACATCAAATGCAGGTCTTCCATCCGAGGTTCTACTTTGAACTGAGCCTTTGCCTTAGAGCAAGGGCAAGAACCTGCCCTGACTGTGCCATCCCCTGATCCTCCCCCAAAGAGGGCTCGACAGTCTGTGCCGCTCCACTATTCTGGAGCGCTGTGAGCCTAACGCATCTTTGGCGCCTGTAGGAAAGTGCCCCATTTTGCATGGTTACCCCCACTTTTTGCCCGACATCTGATACAACCTGATTTGATGTGCCCTAGGTCCTTGCCAACCAGGTCCCCAGAGCATGTGCTCTTTCTGAAAATTGTACCTTTGCACCTACAATTGTTGTGTGTCTGGCCACAGTTAAGCCCCTTGTAAAAGGTACCAAGGGAACTGTGATCAGGGAGGGCCTCTAAGAGCTGCAGCACCTATTGTACCTTAACATCCACACACTGCTAGTGCAGGCTGCATGTTGTGGTACAGAGAAAAGTGAAGTCAACATGGCACAGTTTCTTGAGTGCCATGCCTGCAACCCACTGTCTTAGGTCTAGGGAAGTCACCCCTCTAGCAGGGTGCACTATCCCTAAGGTGAGGGTATAGTGGCATGAGCCCTGTGCCTCTAAATTGTCTAAGCCCATTCTTAGACATTGTAAGTGTAATAAAACCATATAGAGTATATGGTCTGAGAGGTGTTCCACAGCTCCATAATGGCTTTATTAAAAACTGTCAAGTTTGGTAGCAAAGATCTTAGCACATAAAAACCACACTGATGCCGGTGTTGGATTTAATGTAAAATGCATCCAAAGAGCTCCTTGGAGATGCCCTCTGAAAATCGACCAGCCCTGGTGTGGTTCCTGAATGGCCGCCTGCCATTTGCTACCACCAGACAGATTTCTGATCCATTGGTAATCTCTCTTCGCTCTCTGGGTCCAGAAAAAAGGCCCATCCTGGGCAGAGGCTTCCTGCCTCCTCCCCAGGATGGGCTGGGTCCAGGAAAGGGGAAGCTTCACAGGTCTGCCGTCTTTGGAAGCTGTCCCAGCCTTTTGCTGCCCCCAGCAACTGTCTCCCACAGGGTTTGCCCCCCACTTTGGGCAGGAAAACCAAGCTAGGAAAGGGGTGCCCACCTTTGCCAGCCCCACCCCTCATGGGGAGGCGAGGTACACATCCCGTCCCCTCCATCTTGAAGATGCGGGGGCTCCGCCAATTAGAGAGATGCTTATGCCACCTCCCACTGGAGGCTGGCATAAAAGGGGGTGTACCCATCCAAAGGTCTGAACCCATTCGTCCCGACCTGCGCACCCCTTTGAACGCCTCTAAATTTAGTATTTAAGGGCAACCCCCAACCTTGCCTCCTCAGAATCAAGGAAGAAAAGACCTAAGAGCTGTGCTGACCCAGGAAAAAGAGGGCACCAGCTGCTTTGGCCCCAGTCCTACCGGCCTACGCCGTCTCCGACCTGGCTTCGGCAAGAACCCTAGCGCGTCTAGTAGCCAGCAACCCCCAGAGCCTTCGGTGTACCTGCCCTGCAACCATATTACAGACTGCAAGCACCGGATTTGCTCAAGCAAAGTCTCACCACAGAATCCGAATTCTACAACTCTGCACACCATGGCCCAAGTTCAAGTGGCCCAACACCACAAGGAGGTCTCCCCAGCGATCTTGACCTGGGATTCAGTGATCCCTGACCTCCCTCAAACCTCAAGAGGACGCCTGCTGCCTCAACCTGAAGGGTTCCCCTGACCACGACCGAAGATGACAAGAAATTCAGATGCCAGAAGACACCCCTAATCCAGATGCCCCACGGCCTTTGGTGTCCCAAACCTCTGGTGTACAGGCATCCCCCAAGATCCCAACTTACCTCTCCAGCTGATGGTCACCTTCAGGAAGTCTCCCTGCCCGAGTTTGAAGCAACTTCACAAAACTGAAGGTCTCCATTGAAACGAACAGCGTCCCGACATCCTTTTTGTACCCGGCACACCCGGCCACCCTAGTGCCACTGGTGGTGCAGCTCCTGTTTTGGGCGTTGGCCCCTGCAGTGCTGACAATAACCCTATGAGCTTGGCTCCCACACCAGAGGGGCCTGCTCTCCAGCAGTCCCTAACCGAAGGCCCCGTTAGTCCCATTGGCTAACATTGGGCCCCTGCATTCTGTGCCCAGCTGCCCCTGGCAACTTGAGTGCCCATCTAGACCATGGGGAACCTTGGCCCTAACGCCTAAAACTCACTTGCAAGTCCGGTACTTACCTGAAAAACCACAAACACTTTTCTCCCATAAGAACCCATGTTAAGAGATTTTGGGCCTAAAAATGCTGTGTTGAACCGTTTGCATGGAGAAAAGAGAACTCAATTGCAAAGTATTAAGTCATACTTTATATTGTATGATCCTAAGGCATGGTATATAGGCATACCACCCTCAGTACTCAAGGTAATCCAGAAGTAACTAAAAGTACTCTTAAAGTAATTGCTTTGTACTTTAAACTGTTTTCAAAGCATATACAAACCTTTAACGATTGTAAATTCATCCACAACTGCATTTGCTTTAACTGTCTTGGATTTGAGAGTATATTCTACTTACCTGTGCCAAGTCCTGCTTGGTCCTAAATAAAACATAAGTATACCTTTTTTTTATACTTACCTAATTGGTCTGGATTCTGTCTGAGTCAGTGTAATCAGTCCTTGATTGAGTGAATACAAAAAGTGCTTAAAACACCCTCTGGATAAGCCTAACTGCTCGCCCACACTACCACAAAGAGAGCTATTAGGACTTACCTAATTTAGCCTCTGCTATGCCTCCTGGGACTCCTTGTACTCTGTGCACACTATACCTAACTTTGGTATAGTATATACAGAGCCAGCTTCCTATAGCGCCACAGACACCTCGAGTTCCAAAGGTTGAACATAAGACACCAAAAGTCTATTCAGTTTGTTTCAGAACTAGGATTGACTCCAAAATTGACTTTGAAGCCAGCTCGACTCAGTGACTCTCTTCTACAGACAGTCAACAAGCCTTGACGTACAAACTGTCAAAGTGCCACATTCCCGCATGGCCTAGTCCTCCTGGCCAACTCCTTTCCAAACACTGCTGGCTCACCTTTAAAGAGGCAATTTCAGAAGAACTTGGGGCTTACCCTATACCAATAAAAGAGAATAAGGGAACCCACACAATCATGGCCTCCCAGTCGAACCATCCTTTGCTCAGTCCATATTTAGACCTATACTATGATCCCATACCAGTGGGTGACAGACTATGCTTGCCATGGGTTTGTTGTCCAGATTACCCTTTACGCCATAGCCTGTGAAACCCTCTTCTCTTGATGACCGCTTCCTATGAGGCAGTTATGCAGACCACCACAAAGCTTCATGTGCCTGGAGAAGAAGACTTCTTTATCAAGACGCTCTCTAAAATGGAACAGTCTGTCTTGCCAGTGCTTAATGTCCTTTCCATGTGTTACAGTTGCAACTTAGCAGACCTAGTCAAAGCATGAGTGGTTGCACCAGGGTTGGATAAAGAATGTATTCCTGCTCTGTTAAAACCCAATCTTCCTTCATAGATGTTACACCGGATTCTCCAGTATTGTATTTTTTTTTATAGATTCACATGCTTGAATCTTCCCCTTCGTCATGGTGGGAGTCCCAGGGTAACAATAAAATAGCAGTATTAAAATATAACCTTCGCTTGCCGTAGACATTCAATAGCCTTAAGCAGCCTATTATCAGTGTTTGAAGACATCCAAACATCAGCCAATCGGAGTATAGACCATAGTGTCTCCATCCCCTTCAGGGCCAACATACCTCCGATTTCTTACCGCATGTCCTGTGTTAGGGAGTTTCCCTGAGCTCTACTCGGTCTGTGTTTCTACTATTGCCCTTTTGAACTTCCAGCTTGCAGTTCATTTCTTGCTTCATCTCTTCTTAAGAGGTACAGTCCAGGATTATTAGTACCTATTTTGTCTTCATTATGTCTTAGTCTAAAAAAGGGTTGTTTAGGCCCTGCAAGACTTGTAGAAAGTCCAGACTGTATTCTGAGGACCCACATAAGGAGTTCCGTTATTTGCCTGTATCCTGACCACAAGCCCTGAGACTGCAAGTACTGTTGTACTTTTTCCACAAAAAGCCTCGTGGATCGTGCGGGCAGGCTGCTTCTCTGGCTGCAAAGAAAAGACTGATAAGAACTTAGACTTTGAAGGTGAGGAGGTGTCCCATACCCCTCCAAGAAAAGAAAGGAACAAAAGTGGTAGTCTTCGCAGAGAGATCCGAAAGTTTCTAGATCTGAAAGTAGGGAGATGCCTGAAGAAAAGAGGATTAAAAGAGACCAGTCTGGTCCCTCATCCTCTCATTCAAGAGCTGGTTCTGCTCCACCATCAGCACCTCATAATCCCTTCAGGGATTCCTCATCTAAGAAAATCTGCTCATTGATGACTCAGTCAACAAAGAAATTACTGTTTACGGCCTTCGTTTCCATAAAATCAGGCGCTCCGTCGATGGTCCCGTCAAGACAGCGCTGGCTTCGTCGCCGAAGACTGAAGTGGTGGTGTCACCGTCATCTACTGTTGTAAGACTGTCTCCGTCGACGGTCCAGCTAGTCACGTCACCATCGACGGGTCTTTTTCCAACTGCCGCTGACAGTTCTACAGTCGATGACATCGTCTGCTATCCCATCAAGCCTGTCGGCGAGGGTAAAAGACGTTGTGCTCTAAGATGATACCATCTCTCCTACAGGACTTTTAAAAAATATCCCCATTGCCTCCTACTCGCTTCTTGGGTTTCCATTACTGAGAAGGATGGTCCGTATGGCTCTGCATACAGCCCCTCGGCTCAGTCAAGTGCCAGGACTCTGAGGAGGATGAGGCGCTAGATGATCCATCTACTTATTTAGAGGGCGAATATTCCTTCTCTGGGGCAGGGTGTCCCAGTGCTCAACGCTTGGACATATTTCAAGAGTAGTATCCATATGTATAACAAGAGGATCGTGCACAGTGAATTGTAGGTTAGGTTTTCAGGGGTCATCTCTAAGATGCCCTCAGGTGCATTTTACTTTAAATCCTATACTGGCATCAGTGTGGGTGTAATGTGCTGAGAAGTTTGGTACCAAACTCGTCAGTCTTCAGTGTTGCCATTATGGTGCTGTGGCGCTCCTAATGACAACCTCCCAGCAACATATACTCTTAATGGCAACACTGCACTTAGTGCTCAGGAATGGCCCTGGGTACTGTAGGGGCACAGGGCTCATGCAGCTGTTCCCACACCACTGGCATAGGGCACCTAGCTAGAGGGGTGACTGAGGTATGTCAGGGCAGTGGGTCTTGTGAGCATGACACACAGGGATGTGTGCCATGTTGACTCTTTGTTTAGTTCTGTACTTAGACACTCAGCCTGCAAAGGCAGTGTGTGTGTGTGTCAGGGTACAGGGCCCCTAAGGGTGGCACAATATGTACTGCAGCCCTTAGGGGTCTTCTCTGGTCATCATGCCCTGGGTACCTAGAGTACCATTTACTAGGGGCTGACAGGTGGCCAGAGATGCCAATTGGGTTTTAGGTTCAGTACAGTTTTAGGGAAGGAACACAGGCCCTGGGTACCTAGTTGGCAGGAGCCCAGGGCCCACTCAGTCAAAGCACATCAGCAGTTCAGCAAAAAGTGGGGGCATACCAATGCAAGAAAGACAGCACTTTCTCACAAGCTGCCCTGGCTGTCTGGCCCAGTATTCTGGAGAAGTACTGACAACAGCCATATATTAATGGGGTTAGAGTGGAAGCACTGAGGGATACAGGTGCATGTGTCCCTATGGTGACTGAGAAACCAATATCCCCAGAGCAGTATTTGATTGGAGAGACCTATCCAGTCATCAGTGCTGATAACCAGACTAAGGTTCATCCGATGGCTATGGTTTCCTTAGAATGGGGAGGAGTTACTGGCCAAAAAAAGGTGGACGTGCCCTCAACGATTCCTATTGCATGTCTGCTATGGAATAATCTGAAGTCCTCCGCATGGACTGAACCGTGTGTTAAACCCAATGTTCGAGGCATGTGGGCTGCTGAATTCATATCTGTGCATAGATCGCCGCCTAGTGTTGGGTCCGGATGATTGCACTTTGTTGTCCTGGAAGAGTCTTTGAAGTATCACGAGATAGGTGACTCCTCCCCTGGACTACAGTACGCATGGGCATCTTCTCCATCCTCAGATTGTTTTTTTCCGCCATTGGGTTAGGATGTTACTCCTCTACTCCAACTTCGGAATCGAAACTAACCTACTTTCTAAGGCCAAAAGGCCTTCTAACTAGAGGGTATTGTTCTCGTTCGGTACTTCTTGACTCGACCAAACTTTTCATCTCCATCCGGTCGTCGACGCGGGCCGTTGGGCCTTTTCGACGCCACGTGGGATTGCTGTAGATGGAAAGGAGTCCGTTCAAAAGGTGCCCACAATGCCACGCCAAATTCCCACTTACTGACAAACATACAGTATGCAACAGGTGTTTATCACCAGACCATAACGAACAAACTTGCTCAGCGTGTGCCCAATTCCGTTAGAAGAAAACCATCCGGAATTGACGGGCCGCTAGGCAAGAGATGCAGCGGCAAGCACTGGAACCGGAGAACATCTTCGATGACGAACACGACCTCCCGGAAGCGGTAGACTCTGATCTAGAAATAGTCACCGTCAAGGACCAGTCGGACTCTGATGACCAGATCACGCCGGGGCAAAAAGTGAGTACTCAGCCCCCAACCCCGCTCATTCCAAAACAAAAGGCTCCGGTCGACGCATCGCCTAAAGGCCTTAGCCGAGAATGACGAGTTACTTCAGAAGATCCGGCTCCGCTCCGAAGCCCAAGACTAAGCCTTTCGATACACCCGGCCCGAGTAACACTCTCCCTAAAAAGGTTGTGGACCCGAAAAGGTTGTCGAACCGACGGGCATCGAACCAAAGAAGGGTGTTGACCCAAAAAACGTCGAACCGAAGAAGGTGTTCGAGGCATGTGGGCTGCTGAATTTATATCTATGCATAGATCGCCGCCTAGTGTTGGGTCCGGATGATTGCACATTGTTGTCCTGGAAGAGTCTTCGAAGTATAACGAGATAGGTGGCTCCTCCCCTGGACTACAGTGCCATGGCCATCCTCTCCATGCTCAGATTGTTTTTTTCCGCCATTGGGTGTGGATGTACTTTCTTAACTCGAGTTCGGAATATAAATATATATATATATATATAATTCTTTTTCTCAAGGCCAAAAGGCCTTCAGGGCGTCGGTATTGTCTTTTGTTCGGTGCCTTATACTTGTTTCCAGTTCTTGGAACACGTTGTCGAAGACCGATTGCCTTTCGACACCAAAGGCCCCATAGACGATGGAACGGAGTCGTTCAAGCGCTGCCCCGTTTGCAACTCGAAATACCCTCACATCGATGTGCACCCGGTGGGCAATAAGTCTCTCACCGGACCACGACGAGGCCAGCTGCATGGCCTGTTCAAAATTCAGATCGAAGAAAACTCTTTGGCGCGCTGCACGACAGTCGGCGCGGGAGTCGGCACCCGATCCAGGAAGAACTCTACGTCCATGATGAAGGCACAACCTCTCGGAGCCGTCGACGACGACTCAAGCGAGGAGCTAGGCCCAACCGCAGTGGCTGGGCCTCATACAGACTCTTCCACGGCTCAGGTCGAGGCATCGCCGGAAGGCCTTAGCCAAGATCTTCATCCCAGTTCACTAGTCCCGCTTCGAGGCCCGACTAAGAACCTTTCTTATGAGCCATCGGTCGAACGGCCACAATCGATGGAGCAACCGAAAGTGAAACATACAGACACTACATCGAAACTGAAAGTGGTGAAAACTACCATCGGCTCGACGACTTCGGAACCTACTAAGTCGAAACGTGTGCTCGACCCCTCGGGGTCGACTAGGGGCGTCGAACCGAAGATCGGAGCGACAAAACCCGTGTCTTCAGTTAAACACGTCACGCTGACGTCGACGTCCGGCTCCAAAGATGGCGACTCTTCCAAAGGACTCAAGGCACAAAAAGCTATCGATCCGAAGATTCAGAAGCCGCAGTTAGTCAAGGCCTTCGAGCCGAAATCCAAGCTCGACCCAAAGGAACAGACCTCGTTGAAGCACACGAGCGTACCTGCTGCGTAGCAACGGCTCGAGTCGACTAAAAGCCACAAGCACACGGACCCATCGGAGTCGGTCGGATCGAAGACAACGCCTTCGAAGCAAGTCGGTCCGTCACCGAAGATTCCGGCGCCGATAAAATATGGCCTGCCCCCCACGGCACGGCCTAAAACTGTCCAGCTCCCAAAAGCTGCCGACTCATCTAAGTCACCGGCGGTAGCTGCACCCACTCAGACTCTGACGGAAGACTCTCTGTTCCAACCACCGTCCTACGACGAACAGACAAAATTATACAACGACTCCGAATCCGGTCGACTCACCGTTTATAAATGGAAAATCAGGCCTGAAACTCCGATGGAGCCTTACAGGATACCACTGAAGAAAAAAAAAAGGACTACTGCCACTCCTGCACTTTTTGAACCCATACAGCCATATGGGCAAGACTATACCTACTCTCCCACACCTGTCACTGAGGATGTGGAGGAAGGGGACAATGAGGACCAGTTTAACTATCCCATTGACACAGATCAGGATGAGTCCCAGCCCTGGGCTGACACTGTTGACCCTGATGAACCACACACCACCCCTGACACTCAGTCATATGCCGTCAAAACTTCGCCTACTGAAGATACTGCCGCCTTTAACGCACTGATCGAAAGGGCAGCCCTTAACCATGATGTCGACATGCACGCTGACCCTGTGGAGGAAGAATTTCTCTTTGATACGTTCTCAACATCAGAAAGATCTGTAAAAAGTCTGCCTATGCTCAAGGGTGTGCTCAAACATGCTAGCGACATTTTTAAAGAGCCCACTAAAGCAAGGGTGGTGAACCCCAGAATTGAAAGGAAGTACCGGCCTGCGCCAGTGGACCCTACGTATATCAAGGGCCAACTCCCCTTGGACTCCTTAGTGGTGGCTAATGCTCGTAAGAGGGCAAACTCTCACACGACTGGTGACGCTCCTCCTCCGGATAAAGAATCCAAAATCTTAGAAGCTTCTGGGAAGCGTGTAGCGGCTCAAGCAGCTTATATTTGGAGGATCTCCAATACACAAGCCCTGTTAGCAAGATATAACAGGGCCCACTATGACACATTAGAGCAGCTACTGCAACACCTGCCAGATGCTTATAAGGAGGGAGCAGAAATGCTTATACAGGAAGGGAAGTTGATCTCCAACGCGTCCATTAAGTGTGCGTTAGATGCAGCTGACACGGCGGCTAGGGCCATAAACACTAGCGTAATGCTCAGACGGCATGCCTGGCTCCGCATCTCTGGTTTCAAGTCGGAAATCCAAACTACTCTCCTTAATCAGCCAGTTAACCCTCACTTCCTGTTTGGTCCTGAGGTACACACCACTCTAGAAAAGATTAACAAAGACACAAACTGCAAAATCCATGGGAGCTCTGCAGTCTCAACAGTTCAGGGGCAGTTCCTTTCGTCGCTCCGGTAACAGGGGAACTTCTAGAGGTCAAATGTCGCAACAAGCCCAATACACCAAGGGTGGCACACAATCCACCTATAACAAGAACAATAGGGGTGGATACCGTGGAAACAGCACCAAAGGCAGAGGACGTGGAAATAATAGTGCCAGATCCTCCGGCACTAACAAACAGTGACGTCTTGTCACTGCCCCCCGACCATACAACACCGGTCGGGGGAAGGCTTCAGCAGTTCCTGCCCGTCTGGGAAAGCATTACCACGGACAGGTGGGTGAGACAACTTATACATCACGGCTATTGTCTGGAATTAACCTCCACTCCACCCAACATACCCCAAGGCACCGTCCTATGTCCGCAGAGCACATGCACTTATTGCAGCAAGAAGTCATCTCCATGCTGCAAAAAGGGGCCATAGAACTCGTGCCTTTGGACCAACAGGGTACAGGGGTGTATTCACTGTACTTCTTAATCCCAAAAAAGGACGGGTCTCTCAGGCCCATTCTAGACCTCAGACCCCTAAACCAATACATCCTATCAGAACACTTTCACATGCTCACTTTAAAGCAAGTTCTACCACTGCTCAGTCAGGGAGATTTCCTAGCAACCCTAGATCTGAAGAATGCCTATTTCCACATTCCGATGCACCCCAGTCACAGGAAATATCTCAGGTTCACCATCAACAACCAGCATTACCAGTTCACGGTCCTGCCTTTCGGGGTAACTACTGCCCCCAGGGTGTTTTCCAAATGCTTGGCGACAGTGGCCGCGCATCTTCGGAGACAACACATCCATGTCTATCCGTACCTAGACGACTGGCTTGTCCGAGCAAAATCAGCCCAGCAGTGTGCCAGCCACATGTCCCGCACGATTTACCTCCTACACAGTCTAGGATTTTCACTCAATTACCCGAAGTCTCATCTTCAACCCGCCCCTGTACAACAGTACCTAGGAGCAGAAATAAACACTCTCACTGCCACAGCGCAACCAAACTCAGCGAGAGTCAACAGCATGCAGGTGCTGATTCGAAAATTCAGGCCACAACACTCACTCCCGGTGCAAGTGTTCATGCAACTAATAGGCATGATGGCCTCCTGCATCTTTATAGTCCCTCACGCTAGGCTACACATGCGTCCGCTTCAGGAATGCTTGGCACGCCAGTGGAACCAGGCTCACGGACAGCTGAAAGACCTAGTGTTGGTAACCGGTCGTGCATACAACTCTCTGCATTGGTGGAACACACAAAACCTTTGCAGGGGACGACCGTTCCGGGAGCCTGTACCACAGGTGGTGCTGACAGCGGACGCATCTCTCCAGGGCTGGGGAGCTCATGTCCTCCATTATATTGTGCAGGGACTGTGGACCACACAGCAGAAACGGTTGCACATCAACCTCCTGGAATTGATGGCAATCTTCATGGCGATGAAGGCATTCAAGTTGCATCTCTGCAACAAAGTCGTGCTTATCCGGGCGGACAACATGACTGCAATGTATTACATTCAGAAGCAGGGAGGGACACACTCTCCACAATTGTGACACCTAGCACAGGGCATGTGGAAGTGGGCCATTCAGAGGAACATGTTCCTCATGGCGGAACACCTCCCAGGCAAAGACAACCAGATGGCGGACCTGCTCAGCAGACACAGCCATCAGATGCACGAGTGGGAGAAAAATCTCTCGGTGCTCCAACCATATTTCCAGCAGTGGGGTCATCCAGAAATAGACCTATTCACCACACAAGAAAACGCAAAATGCCGCACCTTCGCCGCCAGGTTCCCACACCCGCAGTCTCAGGGCAATGCGATATGGATGAACTGGTCAAACAGATTTGCGTACGCTTTTCCTCCGGCACCACTCATACCGCTGGTGGCGCGCAAACTGAGGCAGCACTCCATGACACTCATCCTGGTTGCTCCAACGTGGGCGGGGCAAGCCTGGTACACCACGTTCCTAGAACTTTCAGTGGTGCCCCACCAGCGACTAAAGCTCACACCCAGTCTCCTCACTCAGAGCCATGGAGGCATTCAGCACCCAGATCCGCAACAGTTAAACCTTGCAATCTGGCTCCTGAGGTCATAGTTTGGCTACCTAAACCTGCCCCCTGACTGTATGGACATCATCAAGGAGGCTAGACGACCTACCACCAGGGCATGCTATGCGGCGAAATGGAAGCGTTTTGTCATCTATTGTTCCAATAATGACATTAATCCACTGGATGCTTCCACGCAAAAATCATATGTTACTTGCTGCACCTATACAGATGCAATCTAGCCAATAGCTCCATCAGGATACATCTAGCTTCACTGGCCGCTTATCTTCAAAATAGACAGCACCTCTCCCTTTTCAGAGTGCCAGCCATTAAAGCTTTTATGGAGGGACTCAAAAGGGGCATTCCTCCAAGACACCCGCCTTCGCCTGTCTAGAACCTCAACATAGTCCTCACCAGGCTCATGGTACACCATTTGAACGTCTTCACTCTTGTGAGATCCAATTTCTCACATGGAAAGTGGCTTTTCTGGTGGCAATCACGTCGCTCAGACGGGTTAGTGAGCTGCAAGCCCTCACTATTCAAGAGCCTTTCATTCAAATACATTCTAATAGGGTAGTGCTGCCTACCAACCCTAAATTTATGCCCAAGGTAGTGTCACAGTTCCACATTAACCAAACTATTGAACTACCAGTATTCTTCCCAAATCCTGATTCAGTAGCGGACAGAGCACTACACACACTAGATGTTAAAAGGGCTCTCCTGTATTACATAGACGGGACTATAGATTTCAGGACAACTAAACAACTGTTTGTTGCCTTCTCTCCACAGCACAAAGGCAACCCAATTTCAAAATCAGGTATAGCCAGATGGATTGTTAAGTGCATACAGATCTGTTATCAAAAGGCTAAACGCACATTAACAGTTCCCCCAAGAGCGCATTCCACACGCAAGTTAGGGGCATCCATGGCTTTCCTAGGTAACATCCCTCTAGAGGATATATGTAGAGCAGCCACATGGACCACCATACACACATTCACCAAACACTACTGCGTGGATGTACACTCAAAACAGCAAGTTGCTGTAGGTCAAGCTGTTCTCAGAACTCTTTTTCAGACTGCTGCAGCTGGCACGGGCAACCGCCGCTAGGGAGGGTACTACTATTTATTCTATGCATAGATATAAATTCAGCAGCCCACATGCCTCGAACGGAATATGCTACTTACCAGTATGCATCTGTTCTTGGCATGTAGGGCTGCTGACATTTATCCTTTCGAACAAAAGAACGTCGGCCAACCCAAGAAAGCTAGCGACCCGAAAGCTCTAGAACCGAAAAAGAGTTATAATCCACAGAAGGTCGTTGATTCAAAGAAGATACTCGACCCGAAGAAAAAGCCAGTCGACAGGGGAAAAAGCCGTCGACTTGAACAAAAACATCGAGTCGAATAAAGTCGTCGAGCACAAAAAACAAGACAAACATATCGAACCAAAGACTCCAGTCGATCCGAAACAGGTTGTCGATCCAAAGAAGGTCGCCGAACCAAAAAAGACTGTTAAAAACTTCAACAAGGACAAAGTTGTCGAACCGAAAAAGGCCTACGACCCTAAGGCAACAGTCAAACCAGACACAGCTCCTCGACCTAAGGCTCTCGAGCCAAAAAGCCACGGACTAGTCACCAAGCCAAAAACATCGGCGCCACGGACAGTTGAGGAAGAACTCTTCCATCCTGATCCAGTGTGTGAGGAACAATCTAAACTGTACATAAACCCTGAAACAGGAAAGGTTACAGTTTATCATCGGAAAAAGAGACCATTTGACACGGACACTCTTTCCCCTGTTCCTCCAAAGAAGAAAGACTTCGGGACATCTCCCTCTAGACCTTTCACTCCTCCTCCTCTCTATCCTAATATGCCTTTTGTGCCTTACCCTCCTACACATTCACAGTATGATGAGGAAGAGAACATGAGATAGATCCTCATAACGATTTTGATGAGCCACAGGATCCAGATTCACAAGATCCTGATACACAAAATAACCCATGGGAAGACCAAAACGATCTATATGATCCACAGCCCATCCTAGACACCTCCACATACCCTACAAAACCGTCGCCTACTGACACCATTCTTTTTCAATCAACTGCTAGATAGGGCAGCAAAGTATCACAATGTAGACATGCACGCTGACCCCATAGAAGAGGACTTTTTATTTGACACCTTTCCTACTTCTGAGAAAAATGTCAGGACACTACCTATGTTAAAAGGGGTACTCAAACATGCGCCAGACATATTCAAAGATCCAGCCAGAGCGTGATTACCCAATCCCAGAGTAGAGAAGAAATATAAGGCGGCCCCTTCGACCCCGCCTATATGAAATCACAATTGCCTTTAGACTCACTAGTAGTGGCAAATGCCCGAAAGAGAGCCAACTCACAAACAGGAGATGCTCCCCCTCCTGACAAGGCGCATAAGATCCTAGAAGCTTCAGGCAAAAGGGTGGCCCCACAAGCTGCAAATTCATGGAGGATTGCAAACCCACAGGCTTTATTAGCACGCTATGATAGAGCACACTACGATGAACTTGAAGGTCTGCTGCAACACTTACCAGAACCTTTTAAAGCTAACGACCTCATTCAGGAAGGCAAATGTTCGAGGCATATGAGCAGCAGAGTGTACACTTAGCATTAGATCGCCACCTGGTGTTGGGCTCGGATGATTGCAGGTTGTTGTCTTCTTGGAAGAAGTCTTTGTAGTCACGAGATAGGTGACTCCTCCCTTGGACAATACTGCGCATGATCATCGACTCCATCCTCAGATTGTTTTTTCCGACACTGGGTTTGGGTGAAAGTTCTCCACTCCGGCTAGAAAAACTTTTCCAGCAACTTCGAAGCGTTAAAACTTTATAAAAACAATATCGACATCGAATAGACTACTTTCGACACCATCAGCTACATTCCGGTGCGTCGACGCGGGCCGTTGGGCCTATCGGCGCCGTACAGCCCACGCCTCATGGACAGAACTCCATTCAAGAGATGCCAGGTATGTCTAGCAAAATTCCCTCATGGCGATCATCACGAGGTCTGCAACCTCTGTCTATCACCGGAACACAACGGGTCGACCTGCACAGCTTGTGCATCCATCCGATCTAAGAAGACCATTCAGGATCGGAGGGCCCGTCGACACGAGATGAGGAGAACGGCCCCAGCACCGCAGGCCATCTTCGAGGAGGAGATCTTCGAAGAAGACATCTCCGAGGACGAGGTTCCACTCGCCGCCGAAGAAGATTCGCCTGATCTCCAGATCGTGTCAGAGGTAGAGGAATCAGATGACTCGATCAAATGCAGGTCTTCCATCCGAGGTTCTACTTTGAACTGAGCCTTTGCCTTAGAGCAAGGGCAAGAACCTGCCCTGACTGTGCCATCCCCTGATCCTCCCCCAAAGAGGGCTCGACAGTCTGTGCCGCTCCACTATTCTGGAGCGCTGTGAGCCTAACGCATCTTTGGCGCCTGTAGGAAAGTGCCCCATTTTGCATGGTTACCCCCACTTTTTGCCCGACATCTGATACAACCTGATTTGATGTGCCCTAGGTCCTTGCCAACCAGGTCCCCAGAGCATGTGCTCTTTCTGAAAATTGTACCTTTGCACCTACAATTGTTGTGTGTCTGGCCACAGTTAAGCCCCTTGTAAAAGGTACCAAGGGAACTGTGATCAGGGAGGGCCTCTAAGAGCTGCAGCACCTATTGTACCTTAACATCCACACACTGCTAGTGCAGGCTGCATGTTGTGGTACAGAGAAAAGTGAAGTCAACATGGCACAGTTTCTTGAGTGCCATGCCTGCAACCCACTGTCTTAGGTCTAGGGAAGTCACCCCTCTAGCAGGGTGCACTATCCCTAAGGTGAGGGTATAGTGGCATGAGCCCTGTGCCTCTAAATTGTCTAAGCCCATTCTTAGACATTGTAAGTGTAATAAAACCATATAGAGTATATGGTCTGAGAGGTGTTCCACAGCTCCATAATGGCTTTATTAAAAACTGTCAAGTTTGGTAGCAAAGATCTTAGCACATAAAAACCACACTGATGCCGGTGTTGGATTTAATGTAAAATGCATCCAAAGAGCTCCTTGGAGATGCCCTCTGAAAATCGACCAGCCCTGGTGTGGTTCCTGAATGGCCGCCTGCCATTTGCTACCACCAGACAGATTTCTGATCCATTGGTAATCTCTCTTCGCTCTCTGGGTCCAGAAAAAAGGCCCATCCTGGGCAGAGGCTTCCTGCCTCCTCCCCAGGATGGGCTGGGTCCAGGAAAGGGGAAGCTTCACAGGTCTGCCGTCTTTGGAAGCTGTCCCAGCCTTTTGCTGCCCCCAGCAACTGTCTCCCACAGGGTTTGCCCCCCACTTTGGGCAGGAAAACCAAGCTAGGAAAGGGGTGCCCACCTTTGCCAGCCCCACCCCTCATGGGGAGGCGAGGTACACATCCCGTCCCCTCCATCTTGAAGATGCGGGGGCTCCGCCAATTAGAGAGATGCTTATGCCACCTCCCACTGGAGGCTGGCATAAAAGGGGGTGTACCCATCCAAAGGTCTGAACCCATTCGTCCCGACCTGCGCACCCCTTTGAACGCCTCTAAATTTAGTATTTAAGGGCAACCCCCAACCTTGCCTCCTCAGAATCAAGGAAGAAAAGACCTAAGAGCTGTGCTGACCCAGGAAAAAGAGGGCACCAGCTGCTTTGGCCCCAGTCCTACCGGCCTACGCCGTCTCCGACCTGGCTTCGGCAAGAACCCTAGCGCGTCTAGTAGCCAGCAACCCCCAGAGCCTTCGGTGTACCTGCCCTGCAACCATATTACAGACTGCAAGCACCGGATTTGCTCAAGCAAAGTCTCACCACAGAATCCGAATTCTACAACTCTGCACACCATGGCCCAAGTTCAAGTGGCCCAACACCACAAGGAGGTCTCCCCAGCGATCTTGACCTGGGATTCAGTGATCCCTGACCTCCCTCAAACCTCAAGAGGACGCCTGCTGCCTCAACCTGAAGGGTTCCCCTGACCACGACCGAAGATGACAAGAAATTCAGATGCCAGAAGACACCCCTAATCCAGATGCCCCACGGCCTTTGGTGTCCCAAACCTCTGGTGTACAGGCATCCCCCAAGATCCCAACTTACCTCTCCAGCTGATGGTCACCTTCAGGAAGTCTCCCTGCCCGAGTTTGAAGCAACTTCACAAAACTGAAGGTCTCCATTGAAACGAACAGCGTCCCGACATCCTTTTTGTACCCGGCACACCCGGCCACCCTAGTGCCACTGGTGGTGCAGCTCCTGTTTTGGGCGTTGGCCCCTGCAGTGCTGACAATAACCCTATGAGCTTGGCTCCCACACCAGAGGGGCCTGCTCTCCAGCAGTCCCTAACCGAAGGCCCCGTTAGTCCCATTGGCTAACATTGGGCCCCTGCATTCTGTGCCCAGCTGCCCCTGGCAACTTGAGTGCCCATCTAGACCATGGGGAACCTTGGCCCTAACGCCTAAAACTCACTTGCAAGTCCGGTACTTACCTGAAAAACCACAAACACTTTTCTCCCAT
Organism: Lissotriton helveticus; assembly: GCF_964261635.1. Taxonomy (NCBI): domain Eukaryota; kingdom Metazoa; phylum Chordata; class Amphibia; order Caudata; family Salamandridae; genus Lissotriton; species Lissotriton helveticus. Next base: position 717,035,368 of record NC_136068.1, on the reverse strand, counting down.
AAGAACCCATGTTAAGAGATTTTGGGCCTAAAAATGCTGTGTTGAACCGTTTGCATGGAGAAAAGAGAACTCAATTGCAAAGTATTAAGTCATACTTTATATTGTATGATCCTAAGGCATGGTATATAGGCATACCACCCTCAGTACTCAAGGTAATCCAGAAGTAACTAAAAGTACTCTTAAAGTAATTGCTTTGTACTTTAAACTGTTTTCAAAGCATATACAAACCTTTAACGATTGTAAATTCATCCACAACTGCATTTGCTTTAACTGTCTTGGATTTGAGAGTATATTCTACTTACCTGTGCCAAGTCCTGCTTGGTCCTAAATAAAACATAAGTATACCTTTTTTTTATACTTACCTAATTGGTCTGGATTCTGTCTGAGTCAGTGTAATCAGTCCTTGATTGAGTGAATACAAAAAGTGCTTAAAACACCCTCTGGATAAGCCTAACTGCTCGCCCACACTACCACAAAGAGAGCTATTAGGACTTACCTAATTTAGCCTCTGCTATGCCTCCTGGGACTCCTTGTACTCTGTGCACACTATACCTAACTTTGGTATAGTATATACAGAGCCAGCTTCCTATAGCGCCACAGACACCTCGAGTTCCAAAGGTTGAACATAAGACACCAAAAGTCTATTCAGTTTGTTTCAGAACTAGGATTGACTCCAAAATTGACTTTGAAGCCAGCTCGACTCAGTGACTCTCTTCTACAGACAGTCAACAAGCCTTGACGTACAAACTGTCAAAGTGCCACATTCCCGCATGGCCTAGTCCTCCTGGCCAACTCCTTTCCAAACACTGCTGGCTCACCTTTAAAGAGGCAATTTCAGAAGAACTTGGGGCTTACCCTATACCAATAAAAGAGAATAAGGGAACCCACACAATCATGGCCTCCCAGTCGAACCATCCTTTGCTCAGTCCATATTTAGACCTATACTATGATCCCATACCAGTGGGTGACAGACTATGCTTGCCATGGGTTTGTTGTCCAGATTACCCTTTACGCCATAGCCTGTGAAACCCTCTTCTCTTGATGACCGCTTCCTATGAGGCAGTTATGCAGACCACCACAAAGCTTCATGTGCCTGGAGAAGAAGACTTCTTTATCAAGACGCTCTCTAAAATGGAACAGTCTGTCTTGCCAGTGCTTAATGTCCTTTCCATGTGTTACAGTTGCAACTTAGCAGACCTAGTCAAAGCATGAGTGGTTGCACCAGGGTTGGATAAAGAATGTATTCCTGCTCTGTTAAAACCCAATCTTCCTTCATAGATGTTACACCGGATTCTCCAGTATTGTATTTTTTTTTTATAGATTCACATGCTTGAATCTTCCCCTTCGTCATGGTGGGAGTCCCAGGGTAACAATAAAATAGCAGTATTAAAATATAACCTTCGCTTGCCGTAGACATTCAATAGCCTTAAGCAGCCTATTATCAGTGTTTGAAGACATCCAAACATCAGCCAATCGGAGTATAGACCATAGTGTCTCCATCCCCTTCAGGGCCAACATACCTCCGATTTCTTACCGCATGTCCTGTGTTAGGGAGTTTCCCTGAGCTCTACTCGGTCTGTGTTTCTACTATTGCCCTTTTGAACTTCCAGCTTGCAGTTCATTTCTTGCTTCATCTCTTCTTAAGAGGTACAGTCCAGGATTATTAGTACCTATTTTGTCTTCATTATGTCTTAGTCTAAAAAAGGGTTGTTTAGGCCCTGCAAGACTTGTAGAAAGTCCAGACTGTATTCTGAGGACCCACATAAGGAGTTCCGTTATTTGCCTGTATCCTGACCACAAGCCCTGAGACTGCAAGTACTGTTGTACTTTTTCCACAAAAAGCCTCGTGGATCGTGCGGGCAGGCTGCTTCTCTGGCTGCAAAGAAAAGACTGATAAGAACTTAGACTTTGAAGGTGAGGAGGTGTCCCATACCCCTCCAAGAAAAGAAAGGAACAAAAGTGGTAGTCTTCGCAGAGAGATCCGAAAGTTTCTAGATCTGAAAGTAGGGAGATGCCTGAAGAAAAGAGGATTAAAAGAGACCAGTCTGGTCCCTCATCCTCTCATTCAAGAGCTGGTTCTGCTCCACCATCAGCACCTCATAATCCCTTCAGGGATTCCTCATCTAAGAAAATCTGCTCATTGATGACTCAGTCAACAAAGAAATTACTGTTTACGGCCTTCGTTTCCATAAAATCAGGCGCTCCGTCGATGGTCCCGTCAAGACAGCGCTGGCTTCGTCGCCGAAGACTGAAGTGGTGGTGTCACCGTCATCTACTGTTGTAAGACTGTCTCCGTCGACGGTCCAGCTAGTCACGTCACCATCGACGGGTCTTTTTCCAACTGCCGCTGACAGTTCTACAGTCGATGACATCGTCTGCTATCCCATCAAGCCTGTCGGCGAGGGTAAAAGACGTTGTGCTCTAAGATGATACCATCTCTCCTACAGGACTTTTAAAAAATATCCCCATTGCCTCCTACTCGCTTCTTGGGTTTCCATTACTGAGAAGGATGGTCCGTATGGCTCTGCATACAGCCCCTCGGCTCAGTCAAGTGCCAGGACTCTGAGGAGGATGAGGCGCTAGATGATCCATCTACTTATTTAGAGGGCGAATATTCCTTCTCTGGGGCAGGGTGTCCCAGTGCTCAACGCTTGGACATATTTCAAGAGTAGTATCCATATGTATAACAAGAGGATCGTGCACAGTGAATTGTAGGTTAGGTTTTCAGGGGTCATCTCTAAGATGCCCTCAGGTGCATTTTACTTTAAATCCTATACTGGCATCAGTGTGGGTGTAATGTGCTGAGAAGTTTGGTACCAAACTCGTCAGTCTTCAGTGTTGCCATTATGGTGCTGTGGCGCTCCTAATGACAACCTCCCAGCAACATATACTCTTAATGGCAACACTGCACTTAGTGCTCAGGAATGGCCCTGGGTACTGTAGGGGCACAGGGCTCATGCAGCTGTTCCCACACCACTGGCATAGGGCACCTAGCTAGAGGGGTGACTGAGGTATGTCAGGGCAGTGGGTCTTGTGAGCATGACACACAGGGATGTGTGCCATGTTGACTCTTTGTTTAGTTCTGTACTTAGACACTCAGCCTGCAAAGGCAGTGTGTGTGTGTGTCAGGGTACAGGGCCCCTAAGGGTGGCACAATATGTACTGCAGCCCTTAGGGGTCTTCTCTGGTCACCATGCCCTGGGTACCTAGAGTACCATTTACTAGGGGCTGACAGGTGGCCAGAGATGCCAATTGGGTTTTAGGTTCAGTACAGTTTTAGGGAAGGAACACAGGCCCTGGGTACCTAGTTGGCAGGAGCCCAGGGCCCACTCAGTCAAAGCACATCAGCAGTTCAGCAAAAAGTGGGGGCATACCAATGCAAGAAAGACAGCACTTTCTCACAAGCTGCCCTGGCTGTCTGGCCCAGTATTCTGGAGAAGTACTGACAACAGCCATATATTAATGGGGTTAGAGTGGAAGCACTGAGGGATACAGGTGCATGTGTCCCTATGGTGACTGAGAAACCAATATCCCCAGAGCAGTATTTGATTGGAGAGACCTATCCAGTCATCAGTGCTGATAACCAGACTAAGGTTCATCCGATGGCTATGGTTTCCTTAGAATGGGGAGGAGTTACTGGCCAAAAAAAGGTGGACGTGCCCTCAACGATTCCTATTGCATGTCTGCTATGGAATAATCTGAAGTCCTCCGCATGGACTGAACCGTGTGTTAAACCCAATGTTCGAGGCATGTGGGCTGCTGAATTCATATCTGTGCATAGATCGCCGCCTAGTGTTGGGTCCGGATGATTGCACTTTGTTGTCCTGGAAGAGTCTTTGAAGTATCACGAGATAGGTGACTCCTCCCCTGGACTACAGTACGCATGGGCATCTTCTCCATCCTCAGATTGTTTTTTTCCGCCATTGGGTTAGGATGTTACTCCTCTACTCCAACTTCGGAATCGAAACTAACCTACTTTCTAAGGCCAAAAGGCCTTCTAACTAGAGGGTATTGTTCTCGTTCGGTACTTCTTGACTCGACCAAACTTTTCATCTCCATCCGGTCGTCGACGCGGGCCGTTGGGCCTTTTCGACGCCACGTGGGATTGCTGTAGATGGAAAGGAGTCCGTTCAAAAGGTGCCCACAATGCCACGCCAAATTCCCACTTACTGACAAACATACAGTATGCAACAGGTGTTTATCACCAGACCATAACGAACAAACTTGCTCAGCGTGTGCCCAATTCCGTTAGAAGAAAACCATCCGGAATTGACGGGCCGCTAGGCAAGAGATGCAGCGGCAAGCACTGGAACCGGAGAACATCTTCGATGACGAACACGACCTCCCGGAAGCGGTAGACTCTGATCTAGAAATAGTCACCGTCAAGGACCAGTCGGACTCTGATGACCAGATCACGCCGGGGCAAAAAGTGAGTACTCAGCCCCCAACCCCGCTCATTCCAAAACAAAAGGCTCCGGTCGACGCATCGCCTAAAGGCCTTAGCCGAGAATGACGAGTTACTTCAGAAGATCCGGCTCCGCTCCGAAGCCCAAGACTAAGCCTTTCGATACACCCGGCCCGAGTAACACTCTCCCTAAAAAGGTTGTGGACCCGAAAAAGGTTGTCGAACCGACGGGCATCGAACCAAAGAAGGGTGTTGACCCAAAAAACGTCGAACCGAAGAAGGTGTTCGAGGCATGTGGGCTGCTGAATTTATATCTATGCATAGATCGCCGCCTAGTGTTGGGTCCGGATGATTGCACATTGTTGTCCTGGAAGAGTCTTCGAAGTATAACGAGATAGGTGGCTCCTCCCCTGGACTACAGTGCCATGGCCATCCTCTCCATGCTCAGATTGTTTTTTTCCGTCATTGGGTGTGGATGTACTTTCTTAACTCGAGTTCGGAATATAAATATATATATATATATATATATATAATTCTTTTTCTCAAGGCCAAAAGGCCTTCGGGGCGTCGGTATTGTCTTTTGTTCGGTGCCTTATACTTGTTTCCAGTTCTTGGAACACGTTGTCGAAGACCGATTGCCTTTCGACACCAAAGGCCCCATAGACGATGGAACGGAGTCGTTCAAGCGCTGCCCCGTTTGCAACTCGAAATACCCTCACATCGATGTGCACCCGGTGGGCAATAAGTCTCTCACCGGACCACGACGAGGCCAGCTGCATGGCCTGTTCAAAATTCAGATCGAAGAAAACTCTTTGGCGCGCTGCACGACAGTCGGCGCGGGAGTCGGCACCCGATCCAGGAAGAACTCTACGTCCATGATGAAGGCACAACCTCTCGGAGCCGTCGACGACGACTCAAGCGAGGAGCTAGGCCCAACCGCAGTGGCTGGGCCTCATACAGACTCTTCCACGGCTCAGGTCGAGGCATCGCCGGAAGGCCTTAGCCAAGATCTTCATCCCAGTTCACTAGTCCCGCTTCGAGGCCCGACTAAGAACCTTTCTTATGAGCCATCGGTCGAACGGCCACAATCGATGGAGCAACCGAAAGTGAAACATACAGACACTACATCGAAACTGAAAGTGGTGAAAACTACCATCGGCTCGACGACTTCGGAACCTACTAAGTCGAAACGTGTGCTCGACCCCTCGGGGTCGACTAGGGGCGTCGAACCGAAGATCGGAGCGACAAAACCCGTGTCTTCAGTTAAACACGTCACGCTGACGTCGACGTCCGGCTCCAAAGATGGCGACTCTTCCAAAGGACTCAAGGCACAAAAAGCTATCGATCCGAAGATTCAGAAGCCGCAGTTAGTCAAGGCCTTCGAGCCGAAATCCAAGCTCGACCCAAAGGAACAGACCTCGTTGAAGCACACGAGCGTACCTGCTGCGTAGCAACGGCTCGAGTCGACTAAAAGCCACAAGCACACGGACCCATCAGAGTCGGTCGGATCGAAGACAACGCCTTCGAAGCAAGTCGGTCCGTCACCGAAGATTCCGGCGCCGATAAAATATGGCCTGCCCCCCACGGCACGGCCTAAAACTGTCCAGCTCCCAAAAGCTGCCGACTCATCTAAGTCACCGGCGGTAGCTGCACCCACTCAGACTCTGACGGAAGACTCTCTGTTCCAACCACCGTCCTACGACGAACAGACAAAATTATACAACGACTCCGAATCCGGTCGACTCACCGTTTATAAACGGAAAATCAGGCCTGAAACTCCGATGGAGCCTTACAGGATACCACTGAAGAAAAAAAAAAGGACTACTGCCACTCCTGCACTTTTTGAACCCATACAGCCATATGGGCAAGACTATACCTACTCTCCCACACCTGTCACTGAGGATGTGGAGGAAGGGGACAATGAGGACCAGTTTAACTATCCCATTGACACAGATCAGGATGAGTCCCAGCCCTGGGCTGACACTGTTGACCCTGATGAACCACACACCACCCCTGACACTCAGTCATATGCCGTCAAAACTTCGCCTACTGAAGATACTGCCGCCTTTAACGCACTGATCGAAAGGGCAGCCCTTAACCATGATGTCGACATGCACGCTGACCCTGTGGAGGAAGAATTTCTCTTTGATACGTTCTCAACATCAGAAAGATCTGTAAAAAGTCTGCCTATGCTCAAGGGTGTGCTCAAACATGCTAGCGACATTTTTAAAGAGCCCACTAAAGCAAGGGTGGTGAACCCCAGAATTGAAAGGAAGTACCGGCCTGCGCCAGTGGACCCTACGTATATCAAGGGCCAACTCCCCTTGGACTCCTTAGTGGTGGCTAATGCTCGTAAGAGGGCAAACTCTCACACGACTGGTGACGCTCCTCCTCCGGATAAAGAATCCAAAATCTTAGAAGCTTCTGGGAAGCGTGTAGCGGCTCAAGCAGCTTATATTTGGAGGATCTCCAATACACAAGCCCTGTTAGCAAGATATAACAGGGCCCACTATGACACATTAGAGCAGCTACTGCAACACCTGCCAGATGCTTATAAGGAGGGAGCAGAAATGCTTATACAGGAAGGGAAGTTGATCTCCAACGCGTCCATTAAGTGTGCGTTAGATGCAGCTGACACGGCGGCTAGGGCCATAAACACTAGCGTAATGCTCAGACGGCATGCCTGGCTCCGCATCTCTGGTTTCAAGTCGGAAATCCAAACTACTCTCCTTAATCAGCCAGTTAACCCTGACTTCCTGTTTGGTCCTGAGGTACACACCACTCTAGAAAAGATTAACAAAGACACAAACTGCAAAATCCATGGGAGCTCTGCAGTCTCAACAGTTCAGGGGCAGTTCCTTTCGTCGCTCCGGTAACAGGGGAACTTCTAGAGGTCAAATGTCGCAACAAGCCCAATACACCAAGGGTGGCACACAATCCACCTATAACAAGAACAATAGGGGTGGATACCGTGGAAACAGCACCAAAGGCAGAGGACGTGGAAATAATAGTGCCAGATCCTCCGGCACTAACAAACAGTGACGTCTTGTCACTGCCCCCCGACCATACAACACCGGTCGGGGGAAGGCTTCAGCAGTTCCTGCCCGTCTGGGAAAGCATTACCACGGACAGGTGGGTGAGACAACTTATACATCACGGCTATTGTCTGGAATTAACCTCCACTCCACCCAACATACCCCAAGGCACCGTCCTATGTCCGCAGAGCACATGCACTTATTGCAGCAAGAAGTCATCTCCATGCTGCAAAAAGGGGCCATAGAACTCATGCCTTTGGACCAACAGGGTACAGGGGTGTATTCACTGTACTTCTTAATCCCAAAAAAGGACGGGTCTCTCAGGCCCATTCTAGACCTCAGACCCCTAAACCAATACATCCTATCAGAACACTTTCACATGCTCACTTTAAAGCAAGTTCTACCACTGCTCAGTCAGGGAGATTTCCTAGCAACCCTAGATCTGAAGAATGCCTATTTCCACATTCCGATGCACCCCAGTCACAGGAAATATCTCAGGTTCACCATCAACAACCAGCATTACCAGTTCACGGTCCTGCCTTTCGGGGTAACTACTGCCCCCAGGGTGTTTTCCAAATGCTTGGCGACAGTGGCCGCGCATCTTCGGAGACAACACATCCATGTCTATCCGTACCTAGACGACTGGCTTGTCCGAGCAAAATCAGCCCAGCAGTGTGCCAGCCACATGTCCCGCACGATTTACCTCCTACACAGTCTAGGATTTTCACTCAATTACCCGAAGTCTCATCTTCAACCCGCCCCTGTACAACAGTACCTAGGAGCAGAAATAAACACTCTCACTGCCACAGCGCAACCAAACTCAGCGAGAGTCAACAGCATGCAGGTGCTGATTCGAAAATTCAGGCCACAACACTCACTCCCGGTGCAAGTGTTCATGCAACTAATAGGCATGATGGCCTCCTGCATCTTTATAGTCCCTCACGCTAGGCTACACATGCGTCCGCTTCAGGAATGCTTGGCACGCCAGTGGAACCAGGCTCACGGACAGCTGAAAGACCTAGTGTTGGTAACCGGTCGTGCATACAACTCTCTGCATTGGTGGAACACACAAAACCTTTGCAGGGGACGACCGTTCCGGGAGCCTGTACCACAGGTGGTGCTGACAGCGGACGCATCTCTCCAGGGCTGGGGAGCTCATGTCCTCCATTATATTGTGCAGGGACTGTGGACCACACAGCAGAAACGGTTGCACATCAACCTCCTGGAATTGATGGCAATCTTCATGGCGATGAAGGCATTCAAGTTGCATCTCTGCAACAAAGTCGTGCTTATCCGGGCGGACAACATGACTGCAATGTATTACATTCAGAAGCAGGGAGGGACACACTCTCCACAATTGTGACACCTAGCACAGGGCATGTGGAAGTGGGCCATTCAGAGGAACATGTTCCTCATGGCGGAACACCTCCCAGGCAAAGACAACCAGATGGCGGACCTGCTCAGCAGACACAGCCATCAGATGCACGAGTGGGAGAAAAATCTCTCGGTGCTCCAACCATATTTCCAGCAGTAGGGTCATCCAGAAATAGACCTATTCACCACACAAGAAAACGCAAAATGCCGCACCTTCGCCGCCAGGTTCCCACACCCGCAGTCTCAGGGCAATGCGATATGGATGAACTGGTCAAACAGATTTGCGTACGCTTTTCCTCCGGCACCACTCATACCGCTGGTGGCGCGCAAACTGAGGCAGCACTCCATGACACTCATCCTGGTTGCTCCAACGTGGGCGGGGCAAGCCTGGTACACCACGTTCCTAGAACTTTCAGTGGTGCCCCACCAGCGACTAAAGCTCACACCCAGTCTCCTCACTCAGAGCCATGGAGGCATTCAGCACCCAGATCCGCAACAGTTAAACCTTGCAATCTGGCTCCTGAGGTCATAGTTTGGCTACCTAAACCTGCCCCCTGACTGTATGGACATCATCAAGGAGGCTAGACGACCTACCACCAGGGCATGCTATGCGGCGAAATGGAAGCGTTTTGTCATCTATTGTTCCAATAATGACATTAATCCACTGGATGCTTCCACGCAAAACATCATATGTTACTTGCTGCACCTATACAGATGCAATCTAGCCAATAGCTCCATCAGGATACATCTAGCTTCACTGGCCGCTTATCTTCAAAATAGACAGCACCTCTCCCTTTTCAGAGTGCCAGCCATTAAAGCTTTTATGGAGGGACTCAAAAGGGGCATTCCTCCAAGACACCCGCCTTCGCCTGTCTAGAACCTCAACATAGTCCTCACCAGGCTCATGGTACACCATTTGAACGTCTTCACTCTTGTGAGATCCAATTTCTCACATGGAAAGTGGCTTTTCTGGTGGCAATCACGTCGCTCAGACGGGTTAGTGAGCTGCAAGCCCTCACTATTCAAGAGCCTTTCATTCAAATACATTCTAATAGGGTAGTGCTGCCTACCAACCCTAAATTTATGCCCAAGGTAGTGTCACAGTTCCACATTAACCAAACTATTGAACTACCAGTATTCTTCCCAAATCCTGATTCAGTAGCGGACAGAGCACTACACACACTAGATGTTAAAAGGGCTCTCCTGTATTACATAGACGGGACTATAGATTTCAGGACAACTAAACAACTGTTTGTTGCCTTCTCTCCACAGCACAAAGGCAACCCAATTTCAAAATCAGGTATAGCCAGATGGATTGTTAAGTGCATACAGATCTGTTATCAAAAGGCTAAACGCACATTAACAGTTCCCCCAAGAGCGCATTCCACACGCAAGTTAGGGGCATCCATGGCTTTCCTAGGTAACATCCCTCTAGAGGATATATGTAGAGCAGCCACATGGACCACCATACACACATTCACCAAACACTACTGCGTGGATGTACACTCAAAACAGCAAGTTGCTGTAGGTCAAGCTGTTCTCAGAACTCTTTTTCAGACTGCTGCAGCTGGCACGGGCAACCGCCGCTAGGGAGGGTACTACTATTTATTCTATGCATAGATATAAATTCAGCAGCCCACATGCCTCGAACGGAATATGCTACTTACCAGTATGCATCTGTTCTTGGCATGTAGGGCTGCTGACATTTATCCTTTCGAACAAAAGAACGTCGGCCAACCCAAGAAAGCTAGCGACCCGAAAGCTCTAGAACCGAAAAAGAGTTATAATCCACAGAAGGTCGTTGATTCAAAGAAGATACTCGACCTGAAGAAAAAGCCAGTCGACAGGGGAAAAAGCCGTCGACTTGAACAAAAACATCGAGTCGAATAAAGTCGTCGAGCACAAAAAACAAGACAAACATATCGAACCAAAGACTCCGGTCGATCCGAAACAGGTTGTCGATCCAAAGAAGGTCGCCGAACCAAAAAAGACTGTTAAAAACTTCAACAAGGACAAAGTTGTCGAACCGAAAAAGGCCTACGACCCTAAGGCAACAGTCAAACCAGACACAGCTCCTCGACCTAAGGCTCTCGAGCCAAAAAGCCACGGACTAGTCACCAAGCCAAAAACATCGGCGCCACGGACAGTTGAGGAAGAACTCTTCCATCCTGATCCAGTGTGTGAGGAACAATCTAAACTGTACATAAACCCTGAAACAGGAAAGGTTACAGTTTATCATCGGAAAAAGAGACCATTTGACACGGACACTCTTTCCCCTGTTCCTCCAAAGAAGAAAGACTTCGGGACATCTCCCTCTAGACCTTTCACTCCTCCTCCTCTCTATCCTAATATGCCTTTTGTGCCTTACCCTCCTACACATTCACAGTATGATGAGGAAGAGAACATGAGATAGATCCTCATAACGATTTTGATGAGCCACAGGATCCAGATTCACAAGATCCTGATACACAAAATAACCCATGGGAAGACCAAAACGATCTATATGATCCACAGCCCATCCTAGACACCTCCACATACCCTACAAAACCGTCGCCTACTGACACCATTCTTTTTCAATCAACTGCTAGATAGGGCAGCAAAGTATCACAATGTAGACATGCACGCTGACCCCATAGAAGAGGACTTTTTATTTGACACCTTTCCTACTTCTGAGAAAAATGTCAGGACACTACCTATGTTAAAAGGGGTACTCAAACATGCGCCAGACATATTCAAAGATCCAGCCAGAGCGTGATTACCCAATCCCAGAGTAGAGAAGAAATATAAGGCGGCCCCTTCGACCCCGCCTATATGAAATCACAATTGCCTTTAGACTCACTAGTAGTGGCAAATGCCCGAAAGAGAGCCAACTCACAAACAGGAGATGCTCCCCCTCCTGACAAGGCGCATAAGATCCTAGAAGCTTCAGGCAAAAGGGTGGCCCCACAAGCTGCAAATTCATGGAGGATTGCAAACCCACAGGCTTTATTAGCACGCTATGATAGAGCACACTACGATGAACTTGAAGGTCTGCTGCAACACTTACCAGAACCTTTTAAAGCTAACGACCTCATTCAGGAAGGCAAATGTTCGAGGCATATGAGCAGCAGAGTGTACACTTAGCATTAGATCGCCACCTGGTGTTGGGCTCGGATGATTGCAGGTTGTTGTCTTCTTGGAAGAAGTCTTTGTAGTCACGAGATAGGTGACTCCTCCCTTGGACAATACTGCGCATGATCATCGACTCCATCCTCAGATTGTTTTTTCCGACACTGGGTTTGGGTGAAAGTTCTCCACTCCGGCTAGAAAAACTTTTCCAGCAACTTCGAAGCGTTAAAACTTTATAAAAACAATATCGACATCGAATAGACTACTTTCGACACCATCAGCTACATTCCGGTGCGTCGACGCGGGCCGTTGGGCCTATCGGCGCCGTACAGCCCACGCCTCATGGACAGAACTCCATTCAAGAGATGCCAGGTATGTCTAGCAAAATTCCCTCATGGCGATCATCACGAGGTCTGCAACCTCTGTCTATCACCGGAACACAACGGGTCGACCTGCACAGCTTGTGCATCCATCCGATCTAAGAAGACCATTCAGGATCGGAGGGCCCGTCGACACGAGATGAGGAGAACGGCCCCAGCACCGCAGGCCATCTTCGAGGAGGAGATCTTCGAAGAAGACATCTCCGAGGACGAGGTTCCACTCGCCGCCGAAGAAGATTCGCCTGATCTCCAGATCGTGTCAGAGGTAGAGGAATCAGATGACTCGATTCCATCTCGTCAACCCGTGAGTACTCTTGCCCCTGCATCACAGACACGGCCCAAGCCAGAGGCAACGGTCAGCACTCCGCCCATGGGGCCCAGTCAAGACCGAAATATTCCCTCAGACCCTGCCTTCGGGCTCGGCTCTGAGGAAAATGACGCCTTCCGGTGCCTCGGCACCGACCAAGCCACACGTGCCAATTCCACCTCTTCCATCGGCACCGAAGCACACACATCCTTCGACACCGAAGGATTCTTCGACACCGAAGCCAAAACACCCTTCGGTGCCCAAAGACAAAGATCCTTCGGCACCCAAACCTAAAGATGCACCGGTGCCGAAGCCAAAAACTGTACCGGATCCGCAAAAAGCTCCGGCTCCGAAACCTTCCGCATCCAAGAATAAGGATGGAAAACCAGCGTCTGACGCCTCGAAGCCAACGAGACCTGCTTCCACTCCAAAAATTCCAACCTCGGTATCAAAGACTCCAAGGCCTGATTCAGAGGCCCCTAAACCTCTAAAAAGCCTACCAAGCCAAAACCACCTTCAGCACCGAAATATTTGCCACGGGACTCTAACGCCTCCTACAGCAAAAAACACAAAACAACCCCTATCGGCACCGAAAAAAACAATGCCGAAGAAGGTTGTAGAGGAAGAAGAACTGTTTAGACCAGATCCTAAACAAAAGGTCTATATCAACCCAAAAACTGAACATGTGGAAGCTATTCCTCACAAGAAGAGACCAGCAGACACCACTTCTAACTGTGGTTCCTGCCAAAAAGAAGGATTGTGCAACTTCTCCAATGCACCCTTCCTCTCCTTTACCTTCTTCCTCCCCTATTCCTCCTTACTTTTCACCAAGAGTTTCTCCTGTTCAATCTCCTGCCTCATCACACCACACTGATGATGAGTATGATATAGGTGGGGGGGGGGATGACACACCAAACCCACACATATACCCTGTAGATAAAGGTATCAACCCAGATACATATCCTACAGATGAAGATATATATGAGTACCCACCAAATAATGTGCCTGACATTCCTGATCCTCAGTCCTACCCAACGAAACCTTCCCCTCCAGAAGATAGCATTGGGTTTAATCACCTCTTAAATAGAGCTGCCCTTTACCACGGGGTTACAATGCACTCTGATGCCTTTGAGGAGGATTTTTTACTAGACACATTTGAGCAGTCACAAAGGGCTACACAAATACTACCCATGATCAAAGGAGTCATTAAAAATGCTCCGGAAATATTTAAAGACCCTGTGCGTTGTAGAATGTTAAATCCAAGAATAGAAAAGAAATATAGACCAGCACCATCTGATCCAGTCTATATTAAGGGACATCTGCCACCAGACTCCCTAGTAGTTTCCAATGCATGGAAAAGAGGCAATTCCCAGACTTCTGGTGACACCCCCCCCGTCCCCCCCCTTCTGACAAAGAATCCAAGGTTATTGATGCGTCAGGTAACGGATTGCTGCACAGGCTACAAATATATGGTGCATAGCAAATACACAAGCCCTGCTCTCACGCTATGAAAGGGCTCACTACGATCAATTGGAAAAACTGTTAGAGCACCTCCCAGATCAATGCAAAGATCGGGCAACAGAGCTCATACAAGAAGGCAAATTAATATCTAATGCCTCAATTAAATGTGCACTAGATGTAGCTGACACAGCATCCAGAGCAGTCAATACTAGTGTTCTACTCCGACGACATGCGTGGTTACGCATTTCCGGGTTTAAGACGGAGGTGCAGACTACCATCTTGAACCAGCCTTTCAATCAAAACCAATTGTTTGGGCCGGAAGTAGACACTACACTAGAAAAAATGAAAAAAGGGCACAGACACAGCTAAGTCTATGGGAGCATTACAATCCACACAGACTAGAAGTTATTTTCGCCGCTCCTTTTATAGAGGAGGCTCCAAGCAAACCGGTGCAGATACAACATCATCTTTTAAGACGCACACACAGACCTCCTCTAACAAAGGCTACTTTAGAGGAGGATACAGAGGCAATAATAATAAGGGAAGAGGTAGAGGTAACAACAACAACCGCTCCTCTTCCACTCCCAAACAGTGACTTCCCTCTGCTTCCCCTACAGCATTCCACTCCTGTGAGGGGCAGATTATCACAGTTCCTACCTGTCTGGAATTCCATCACAACAGACAGGTGGGTGAGACAGATTATCCAACATGGCTACTGCCTAGAACTCACAGCAACCCCCCCAAACATACCACCCAGGCAGCATCCAATGTCTAGAGACCATCTGACTGCTTCAACAGGAAGTTCTAGCGCTTCTACAAAAGGATGCTATTCAATTAGTTCCTTTAGAAGAACAGGGAACAGGAGTTTACTCCCTGTACTTTCTAATCCCCAAGAAGGACGGGACACTACAGCCAATTCCCGACCTCAGGCCCCTCAACCATTACATACAATCAGATCATTTTCACACGATCACTCTGCAACAAGTACTCCCACTACTACAACAAGGCGATTTTCAACACTAGTCCTAAAGGACGCCTACTTTCACATTCCTATACATCCGGCTGACAGGAAGTATTTAAGGTTTGTCATACAAGGACAGCACTATCAGTTCAAAGTCCTTCCATTCGGGGTCACAACAGCACCACGAGTGTTCACAAAGTGCCTAGCAGGAGTAGCGGCACATCTCAGAAGACAACAGATACATGTCTTCCCTTACCTCGACTTTTGGCTCATAAAAGCAAGATCATTCAGTCAATGTGTCCAACACACAAATCACACAATTCAAACATTGCACAACTTGGGTTTCACAATAAACTACACCAAGTCGCACCTGCAGCCTTTGCATGTGCATCAGTACCTAGGAGCTACCATAGATACATCTACAGCTCTAGTGTATCCCAGTCCAGCCAGGATACAGAGCATTCAGACCATAGTCTCCATTTTTCAACACCAGCAGTCTCTCCAAGCCAGAGTGTTAATGAGACTAATAGGCATGATGGCATCTTGCATCTTCATAGTTCCACATGCAAGACTGCAAATGTGCCCATTACAAGAATGTCTAGCACAACAGTGGAATCAGGCTCAAGGTCAGCTCACAGACCTGGTGTTGGTAGACAGCCGTACATATCGCTCTCTGCAATGGTGGAACACCAAAAACTTGACAAGAGGACGGCCATTCCTCGAGCCTGTTCCACAGATAGTGCTCACGACAGACGTATCCCTCACAGGATGGGGAGCCCATCTCTTACATTATACCACACAAGGCCAATGGAACAACCAACAAAGACTGTTCCATATCAACCACCTAGAGCTGCTAGCAATTTTACTAGCACTCAAAACGTTTCAATTGCAAGTACAAAACAAAGCGGTCTTAATCCGGACGGACAATATGACAGCCATGTACTATATACAAAAACAGGGGGGGACGCACTCTCTGCAACTGTCCCAGCTCACGCAGAACATTTGGAGATGGGCCATTCCTCAAAACATACATCTGACAGTAGAACACCTTCCAGGAATTCACAATCAGATAGCAGATCTGTTGAGTCGGCAGTCACAACAGATTCACGAATGGGAAATACATCCACAAGTTCTTCAGCCATTCTTCCAAATGTGGGGGCATCCACAGATAGATCTGTTTGCCACCCACGAAAATGCAAAATGCCCAACCTTCGCCGCCAGGTTACACACCCACGGTCGGAAGGGAATGCGATATGGATGAACTGGTCAGGCAGATTTGTGTACAGTTTTCCGCCTCTCCCACTCATTCCACTTGTAGTGCGCAAACTCAGACAACATTCTCTCAAACTAATACTAGTAGCTCCCTCATGGGCACGTCAGCCGTGACTCACCACACTACTAGATCTCTTGCTGGTTCCACATCAAAAGTTACAGCTCACACCCTCCCTGTTAACACAGAACCATGGAGAAATAAGACACCCAGAACCAAGCCAACTGAATTTGGCGATCTGGCTCCTGAAGTCTTAGAGTTTGGTTACTTAAACCTACCACCAGACTGTATGACCATTATTAAAGAAGCTAGAAAACCCACTACCAGAGCGTGTTACGGCGCTAAGTGGAAAAGATTTGCAATATATTGTAACAATCACATTGATCCACTGGATGCTTCCATCCAAAAAATCATTTGTTACCTTTTACACCTAAAAAGGTCCAATTTAGCTTATTCTTCCATACGCCTGCATTTTGCAGCAATTGCAGCCTATTTACAGAATAGGCAACATCCATCCCTCTTCAGAGTACCTGCAATGAAAGCATTCATGGAAGGATGTAAACGAATAATCCCACCTAGGTTACCACCTGCTCCTGTATGGAACCTGAACATTGTCCTTACAAGACACATGGGACCCCCTTTCGAGCCTTTACACAAATGTGAATTGCAATTCCTAACATGGAAAACTGCTTTCCTTGTTGCCATCACCTCTCTCAGAAGAGTTACTGAAATACAAGCATTCACAATACAAGCACCATTTTTTCAAATACATCCTAATAAAGTGGTTCTTAGGCGTAATCCAAAATTTCTGCCAAAGGTTATAACTCCTTTTCATCTTAACCAATCTGTAGAGCTACCTGTGTTTTTCCAAAACCCAGACTCTGTTGCAGAAAGGGCCTTACACACCTTAGATGTTAAAAGAGCTCTGTTATACTATACAGATAGGACTAAATCCTTTAGAAAGATAAAACCATTATTTGTATCTTTCTCTCCTCCACACAAAGGCAACCCCTTCTCTACACCACACACCTTCACTAAACACTATTGTGTTGATGTGCAGGCCAAGCAGCAAGCTGCGGTGGGCCAAGCTGTCCTTAGAACACTGTTTCAAACTACTGCAACGGATACAAGTGACCACCGCTAGGGGAGACACTGCTGCACAATCGATAAGTGTACACTCTGCAGCTCATATGCCTCGAACGGAAAATGCTACTTATCAGTATGCATCTGTCCTTTGCATGTATAGCTGCAGAGTCGTACACGCCCTCCCGCCTCCCCGGGACTTGTATCCGTTCCAGTTCTCATCTTACTTCGATGCACACGCATGGACATCCTTTCTCTTTACTTTTACTAACTCCATCATTTCCCATCATGGCGAAAAACAATCTGAGGATGGAGTCGATTACCATGCGTAGTATTGTCCAAGGGAGGAGTCCCCTATCTCGTGACTACAAAGACTTCTTCCAAGAAGACAACAACCTGCAATCATCCGAGCCCAACACCAGGTGGCGATCTAATGCTAAGTGTACGACTCTGCTGCTCTACATGCCAAGAACAGATGCATACTGGTAAGTAGCATTTTCCTTATAACTAATGCTTCCATTAAATGTGCGCTTGACGTATCTGAAGCAGCAAGATCCATAAATCCTACAGAGGCTCCGCAAGAGGCAACACATCACAAGCTTCCTCTACATTCAAAAGTAACACCCAGAGTACCTTTAATAAAGGCTCCAACAGAGGGGGTTATCGGGGAAACCATAACAAGGGCAAGGGACGTGGAGGCAATAACACCAGAGCCTCCACTGCCACCACACAGTGACTTTATCACACTCCCTCCGGACCACCCAACACCGGTCGGAGGCAGAATAAAACAATTCCTACCAGTCTGGAATGCCATTACCACAGACAGGTGGGTGAGACAAATTATCCAGTATGGTTACTGCCTGGAACTTATTTCTACTCCACCCAACATACCACCCAAACATCATCCTATGTCCAAAGAACACATCACACTGTTACAACAAGAGGTCGCGTCCATGCTAGAAAGGGGAGCCATAGAGCCAGTCCCTTTTCAACACCAGGGGACAGGAGTATACTCTCTATACTTCCTAATTCCCAAAAAGGATGGGTCCCTAAGACCCATTCTAGACCTCAGACCGCTAAATCAATACATACTCTCAAAGCATTTCCATATGATTACTCTACAGCAAGTACTCCCGTTACTCCAGCAAAACTGCTTCCTTGCTACGTTAGACCTCAGAGACGCATACTTTCACATACCTATACATCCAGCTCACAGACAATACCTCAGGTTCTCAATAGAAGGGCAACATTATCAATTCAAAGTTCTCCCCTTCGGGTTAACTACGGCCCCAAGAGTTTTTACAAAATGCCTAGCAGTTGTAGCAGCACACCTCAGAAGGCACCACATCCATGTGTTTCCATACCTAGACTGGCTAATAAAGGCCAACTCGTATGCGCAGTGTGCAAGCCATACGTCTCAAACACTCCAGATGCTGCACAGTCTGGGGTTTCCATACATTACTCAAAATCACATATACAGCCCTCCCACATACAGCAATATCTGGGAGCCACAATAGATACCTCCGTAGCAAAAGCATATCCAAATCTAGCCAGGATAGCCAATATGCAGACTCTCATTCAAAAGTTTCAGCCACAACACTCCTTACCAGCTCGTGTGTTCATGCAGCTCATAGGCATGATGGCCTCCTGTATATTCATTGTCCCTCATTCCCGGCTTCAAATGCGTCCACTGCAAGAATGCCTAGCAAGGCAGTGGAACCAAGCTCAAGGACAATTAAAAGGACCTAGTGTTGGTGGACAGTCGCGCTTACAAAACTCTGCAGTGGTGGAACCCACAAAACCTTTCCAAGGGGCGACTGTTCCAGTAGCCGGTCCCACAAGTGGTACTAGCAGCGGACGCATCACTGACAGGTTGGGGAGCCCACCTACTTCAATTCACAGTTCAAGGGCTCTGGACAATCAAACAAAAAACTCTGCACATCAACCACTTAGAGTTGCTCGCAGTGTTTCTAGCACTGAAAGCTTTTCAGAAGTACTTGTACAACAAGACTGTGTTGATCCGGACGGACACATTACTGCCATGTATTACATACAAAAGCAGGGAGGGACACACTCTCCACAGCTCTCTCACCTAGCACAGAGCTTATGGAGGTGGGCAATTCCAAAAAACACCTTTCTCCTAGCAGAATACCTACCCGGGAAAGACAATCAAGTAGCAGATCTGCTAAGCAGGCACAGCCAACAGCTACACGAATGGGTGATTCACCCTCAGGTTCTCAAGCCATTCTTTCAGCAATGGGGCCATCCAGAGATAGACCTGTTTGCCACAAACGAAAACTCAAAATGCCAGTACTTTGCCGCCAGGTTCCCACATCCGTTGTCACAGGGCAATGCGATATGGATGAACTGGTCAGGCAGATTTGCGTATGCTTTTCCACCAGCCCCACTGATTCCGCTGGTGGCACGCAAACTACGACAGGAGTCACTCACAATGATCCTGGTTGCTCCCACATGGGCAAGACAACCATGGTACACAACGTTCCTAGAACTTTCAGTAGTTCCCCACCAAAGACTGCGCCTCTCGCCACATCTTTTAACTCAGAACCATGGAGAAATCAGGCACCCAGATCCCAATCAGATGAACCTAGCGATCTGGCTCCTGAAGTCTTAGAGTTTGGGTACCTTAATTTGCCTCCTGATTGCATGAACATTATCAAGGAGGCAAGACGTCCAACTACTAGAGCATGCTATGCATCCAAATGGAAGAGATTTGTAATTTATTGCAAAAATAACCAAATCAACCCATTAGATGCTTCCATCCAAAACATCTGTTACCTATTGCATCTTCAAAGATGCAATTTGGCATACTCTTCTATAAGATTACATCTTGCTGCTATTGCAGCTTACCTCCAAAATAGACAACACACGTCTTTGTTTAAAGTACCCCCAATCAAAGCTTTTAAGGAAGGACTTAAAAGGATAATCCCTCCAAAGCACCCACCTTCACCAGTCTGGAACTTAAATATAGTACTTACCAGACTTATGGGACCTCCGTTTGAACCACTACATTCATGCGAATTACAATTTCTAACTTGGAAGGTGGCATTTTTGATTGCCATTACCTCCCTTAGGAGGGTAAGTGAGCTACAAGCATTACCCATTCAAGAACCTTTCATGCAAATACATAATAAGGTAGTGCTTCGTACTAACCCTTAGTTTATGTGAAAAGTAATATCCGTTTTCCATATCAATCAGTCCATAGAATTGCCAGTTTTCTTCCAAAACACGCAGTCAGTGCCTGAGAGCCCTACACACACTAGATGTAAGAAGGGCTCTGCTATATTACGTTGACAAAACCAAATCATTCAGGAAAACAAAGCAACTATTCGTTGCTTTTGCACCACAACATAAAGGGAATCCCATCTCAAAATCAGGAATAGCCAGCTGGATAGTTAAATGCATTCAGATATGCTACCAAAAAGCTAAACGCACTCTAACAGTTCCCCCAAAAGCACATTCAACGCGTAAAATGGGGGCATTCCTTGGAAACATTCCCCTAGAAGACATATGTAAGGCAGCTACATGGTCTACCATACACACTTTCACTAAACACTACTGTGTAGATGTGCAATCAAAGCAGCAAGCTGCTGTAGGCCAGGCTGTTCTTAAAACTCTTTTCCAAACTGCTGCAGCTGGTACAGGTGACCACTGCTAAAGGAGATACTGCTATACAGTCTATGCACAGATATGAATTCAGCAGCCCACATGCCTCGAGCGGAATATGCTACTTACCAGTTTGCATCTGTTCTTGGCATGTAGGGCTGCTGACATTCATATTGCCCACCCTCCTCCCCGGTGCCTGTCACAGCTGCAGTACTTTTCTACATACATTTACAAGGACATCTCTTACTTTGCTATACTCCATCTTTGCCACAATGGCAAAAAACAATCTGAGGATGGAGAAGATGCCCATGCGCACTGTAGTCCAGGGGAGGAGTCACCTATCTCGTGATACTTCGAAGACTCTTCCTGGACAACAAAGTACAATCATCCGGACCCAACACTAGGCGGCGATCTATGCACAGAATGGAATGTCAGCAGCCCTACACGCCAAGAACAGATGCATACTGGTAAGTAGCATATTCCTTTTTACCATGCATTCCTTTACCACTATTTTCTTGGTAAAAGCATGCATGATGAACTGCAAATCCCATGCAGCTATGCTGGGAATACCTGAATGTGTGAGCCTACAAACCAGAGTACAAAGCAAAGCCCAGGGTGAAAAAGGAGTTGTAGTCCAGAATAATGGCCCAACCTTCTAATAGAAAAAGTTAGAAGTCTCGGAAACCTACTTATGAACAGCCACAAGCTCAGGTACCTTCTCCTTAAAGACAAGTACCTGTCGGTCCCAGACGGAACTGAGACCCAGGAACTTGGGCCTTACGCAGCAGAGCTCGTAGGCCCAGGGGAGCCCTCCAGGGAAGAGCTGTGCCAGGGACAGAAAACTTGTCCCTCTCAAGAGCCTGAGACAGCAAGCTGCTTCATAGGAAAACGGCGATATCAGTGGGTCCCACAGAACCTATTGGGAGAAGGTACTCCTCTATAATGAGGCCAGAGACCCCAAACCTGGTGTCACTAAGAGTGGTAGTGCCTCAGCAGTAAAGAGTTCTTACTCGATCACAACATCCCCTTAGCTGGGCAACTTGGCCAGACAAAGACCTGGAGTAGGTTAGTTACCCACTTCTACTGCCAAGGTATGTCCCAGAAGGTGATGGAGTTTTGCAACTCATATTACCTTTCAAGCCAGCAGCAAGACAGGTAACCACCCAGAGGCCCCCTTAATTCCACTTCCAGTGGTTGGGGTTCCCTTCGAAAGGATATGGATTGACATAGTCTGTCCCCTTGACCCTCCAACAGTATCAGGACACTGATTTATACTGGTGGTAGTGGATCATGTCACCAGGTATCCTGAATCAATTCCCCTAAGGTCTGTCACTGCTCCTGCAGTTGCCAGGCCCCTCATCACTAGATTTACTAGATTGGGCTTTCCTAAGGATGTAGTGTGGTACAAACTTCATGTCTAGCTGCCTAAAATTCATGTGGGCTGAGTGTGGGGTGACATACAGGTTTACCACCCCATATCACCCATAAACCTATGGTCTAGTTGAGAGATTCAACAAGACCATGAAGGGTATGATAATGGTACTCCCTTTAAAGCTCAAAAGGAGATGGGATATCCTTTTGCCATGTCTGTTTTTGCCTACAGAGAAGTGCCACAGAAGGAAGTGGGCTTTAGTTCCTTTGAACTTCTATTGGGGCATCCTGTCAGGGGACCTGTATGTCTGTTGAAGGAAGATTGGGGGAGACCTCTCAAAGAGCCTAAGCAAGACATTGTGGAAAATGTGCTTGGCTTATGTTTGAGGATGGCTGAATACATGGGTAAAGCAACCAAAAACGGAGGCTTGCCAAGAGCTGCAGAAACTCTAGTATGACCAAAAGGCTGCACTGGTAGAGTTCCAACCAGGGCAGAAGGTATGGGAACCTCTGGCACAGAGGGCCATCCAGGACAAGGGGAGTGGTCCCTACCTGATCCGTGAGAAGAAAGGATAGGTCACCTATCTGGTTGACCTAGACACTTGCACGAGCTCTCACAGCGTCATCCATGTCAACCGCCAGAATCCTTTCTATGACACAGCCATCTGGCATGCTGATGGTCACTAAGGATCAGGAAGCAGAAAGTTAACCTCTTTTCCTACAGCCTAAAAGATGGATCAGTGGATGTAGTTGTCTTCTCAGACAGCCTCTCTGCCCAACAACAAGCTGACCGCAGGATAGTCCTGGACTAGTATGCTGAGCTATTTTTTCTAACCCCTGGTCAAACAACCTGATGTACCCATGATGCGGACACTGGGGACAGCACACCTGTAAAAAATAAAATATGGAGACAGTCTGTTCAAGTTAAGGAGAGCATCAGAGCTGAAGTTGGCAAGATCCTGGAATTGGGAGTCATTGAACCCTCTGAGAGCCCCGGGGTCAGCCCAGTTGTTAGTCCCAAAACCTCCTTCCAGGGGTGGAAAACAAGAGCTGAGGTTTTGTGGACTATAGGGGCCTCTATGCAGTAACCAAGACAGATGCACACCCAGTTCCTAGAGCTGGTGAATTGATTGACAGGTTGGGGCAGCCACATTTCTCAGTATTTTTGATTTGGCATCAGGGTACTGGCAGATTGGTTTGACCCCAGGAGTGTAGGAAGCTGGCCCTGTATATACTATACCAAAATGAGGTATAGTGTCCACAGTGGGCAGTGGAACCTCAAAGGTAAACGTAGATAGCACCTTACTCTTTATATGTGGTAGTGTGGGCTAGCAGTAAGGCTTTAACACTAGGTATTGTTAAGCATTTGTTGTACACACTCAGTCAGCAAATGATGTCACGCACTCAAAGACTTCAGACCAATTTGATTTGTATAAAAATATTTAGTTATATTTATTTCCTAGACCAAGCAAGCCTAGCACAGGGTAGTGTATTTGATAATTTTCAAGGCAGGTTGAACAAAACAAGCATGCTGAATGAAAATGACTTTGTTACAGGTTTGTAAATCTTTTCAATACAGTGGAAATTATAGTTAGATTACTTTTGATTACTTTGCAGATTACTTTCTGGATTACATTTTCTACTCAATGTGATGCACCTAGATATCACACTAGGACATTTACTAGAGAAAAGGTTAGTAAGCAATGTTTAATTATTTGCAGTTCTTCAAAGTTCAAAACATCATAACTCAACACTGCATTTTTTCAAGGGAAAGCAGTCTATGTAATCCTATGGAAGGAAATGAAGTTAACAATTTGCAGGTAAGTAGTTATATGTGGGAGTTTGCATTCTGGGGTTAGAACCAGGGTTCCCCCAGGGTCGAGCATGAACTCCGAACACCACCAGCTGCACTAGGCAGGCCAGGTGCAGAGTGCTGAGGCCCAGTGTTATCCAATGGGGCAGAGGTTCCCAATTTGTGCGCCGTGGCTCCCTGGTGAGCCGTGAAACCTAGCCAGGGGAGCCGCGCACCAAGCACTTTAATGCATTTAAAGTTGAAGGGTCTGTTGGCTTCAGTTAAACAAATTAGACTTAAACGCATGATGTCGATGATTCGTAAGTGACATGCCTAAAGCTGTACACGTAGTGCTTAATTGAGGGCATGTCGAGGGAGATGACCTCCATATTTCACTGGATCTCCACATTCCAACACTCCCAAAGTAAGCGGAAGATGCTTGATTAATTTTGTTGCACTCGTTAATACTTTTGTTTTTTTCCAGATGCATTTTACATCAATGCAAGTTAACATGAAAGTACAGTTGTCTGTCTATTAAACACAATAAGTATTAAATGTTGACATTTGTACTTGAATCATAGGTACTTCCAGTACACATTTCTTTCAGTACACAAACATTTCCAGACAGGCCTACTCTCTCCTTGAGCACAGGGAAGTAAAAAACCATATACGGCATAATGCCAACATTTGGAAACAGGAAAGAGGGATGTTTAAATAAAATAAAAAGGCACATTTATTTTACTTGCATTGATCTGAAGACAATTTTAGGGAGGAGACAGCAAAAATAAAGCTGTATGTATTTTAAAAATCGTTATTTACCCTGCTGAGACAGGTGTGTCGGCACATATCACATGGGTAGAAACGTAAGTGCATGCAAATATTCTTCAAGCGCAGAAATACTTTGGCAATGGGGCCTACATGTATATGAGTGCTATCTAGCACTGTAAGTGTGATAAAATAGTTTGAAAGGGTACTCTACAAAAGGCATGGGCAAAGAAGTGTAACTAGGAATATTTTGAGGCGCCACCTTAGTAATAAAAAAGACTGCGTATATGATTATAATACCTTCATCACCTTCCTCCAAATTTTTTTCAGGGAGAAAAATGCAAGTACTCCCGATGCTGGGCTTTCATCCACCTCACCCTTCAATAAAAAGTAACAGTGGGAAGCCATGGGCAATGCCAATGGGTCAAGGGAGCCGTGGATCAAAAAAGTTTGGCAACCACTGCAATGGGGGGATAGGGGGCCTCTGGTTTGTGGCTGCTCACGAGCAGGCCACAAGGTTGTAGGAGCAAAGCTTCTGGTGTTAGGCTCAGGGCAAAGGGGGATCCAAGTTAGCACCCAAAGTACACCTGCAGCGGCTCTGCTGTGGCTGGGTGCAGGGTGCTGTTTTTGCACTGGGTGCCCTGTTTTCAATGGGTATTTTCCGGTTGCAATAAAGACTGCAGGCTCAGGGGCGCAGATCTTCTGGAGTGGTCCACCTGTTGGAGAGTTAAGTTGGGATGCCTGAGAATGCTGGGACACTGTCTGCTGGGCCACCCAAGGTTGTATTTAGTCTGGTGCAGGGGTGTCTTTAGGCGTCTGCTTTTACATGCCAGCTCCGGTCGTGGTCAGGGGGATCCTCCAGAAAGGGGCTGCGAACTTCGCTTGGAGCTTCGAAGCAGGTCAGAGATCACCAGGTCTCAGATCAGGATCTCCGGGCAGGCCTCCTTGTGGTGTTGGGTCACTCGGGCTGTGGCCGTCTGGTGCAGAGTGGTGCAGATTTGTGGTTTTGGCTGGGGCCTTAGTCTGTGGATGAGCAAATCCGGTGCTCACGAGAGACAAAGTATTTGGCTTGGAAGGCAGGGGTTGTATGTTGGAACGAGTTCCTCAATGACGACTACCCTAACGCGGTCTCTACAACGACCGTGTCTTAAACACAATTTTTTACCATGCATTCCTTTACCACTATTTTCTTGGTAAAAGCATGCATGATGAACTGCCATCCGTGGCTAATGTTACAACCACCCTCCATCTCCCACCGAGCCTTAAATACAACCCCCTAAAAACTACCACGATCTCCCTCAACACCCTAAAAACTAACCCCAACCCTCACCCACTAAAAACTAACCCGAACCCTCACCCCCTAAAAACTTCCCCGAACTTCCACCCCATAACACTTCCCCGAACTCCCACCGCTTAAACACTAACCCAAACTCTCACCCCGTAAAAACTAACCTGAATCCCTCCCACCCCCAAAAATCTAACCTGAATTCCTCCCACCCCCAACAACGCTCACATACCCCAACCACCCCCTAAAAACTACCCAGAACCTCCCAAGCATATAAACTAACCCCGAACCCGTCTTACCCCCTAAAAACTGACCGAACCCCCCCAACCTCTAAAAACCACCCTGAAATTTCCACCTCCTAAAAACTACCTCAAACCCCCTCTTACCTGTCCTGTCATTTGCTCCTCTCTCCCCCGCCCATCCAGAACACTAAATCGACTTAGCCTTAACCGCGCACATGCGTGGTTAAGCCTAAGTCGACGTTCGGGCAAGTCGTTTGGCTTGCGTGACTCCGGAACTCGTTGTTCCGAGTCATTGTTCCGGATGTTTCCGGCTGGGCATGTCCTCGAGGTTCTTGATGTTGCTGGCTGCAGGGCACACCGTGATTTCACTGGAGCTGGTACGAGGTGGGGACAGGCCGGTCAGTGGGCCTCCTACTCCTTAGTTCAGCACGACTTCTTAGGTCCTTCTCTTCTTGTCGATTCTTGTCTGAGGAGGTAAGGTTCAGCTTTGCCCCTAAATTCTAGATTTAGGGTTGTTACAGGTAAGTAAAGGTTGGGACCAATGGGTCCCTTCCTTCGGGTGGGTACACCCTCATTATGCCACTCTCCATTGGGAATAGGGTATATGCCACTCTCTGATTGGCGGGGTCCCCCCATCTACAAGATGACTGGGACAGAGTTGTGCTTCATCTCTCCTCCCCCACCTGAGGGGTGGGGTGGCATAGGTGGGCACACCTCCCTTCCTCACTTGGTTTTCCCACAGATTCTCCCAACCAAAGTGGGGGTCCCAACCAGTGGGAGCCAATTGCTGGAACAAGCAAATGGCTGGGGTAGCTCACAAAGCCGCTCAGCCTTTGAAGCTTCTCCTTTGTTGACCCAGTCCATTCTGGGGGAGGAGGCTTGGCACCTCGTCCCAGGATGTGCATTGTTTTAGACCCCCGGGAGCAGCAGACTCGACCCCGGGGTCCAGAAACATGTCTCCTAGGGGCAGCTGGCTAGCAGCCACTCAGCCTGGACACTAGTGTTAGATATGTTTTCAGGGGGCATCTCTAAGATGCCCTCTGAGTGCATTTTTCATTAAATCCCACATTGGCATCAATGTGGGTTTAATTTGCTGAGAAGTTTGGTACCAAACTTTCCAGTTTTCAGTAGAGCCATTATGGTATTGTGGAGTTTGTAATGACAAACTCCCAGCACCATATACTCTTAATGGCAGTACTGCACTTACAATGTCTAAGAATTGGCTTAGACACTGTCGGGTTCAGGGCTCATGCACCACTGGTATAGTACACCCAGCTAGAGGGGTGCTGACCTATGCCAGTGGTTTGTAGGCATGGCACACAGGGTTGTGCACCATGTCAACTCTTCACTTTGTTCTGCACCAAAACACGCAGCCTGCAAGGGAAGTGTGTGGGAGTTAAGGTACAGGGCCTCTAAGGGTGGCACAATAAGTGCTGTAGCCCTTCTAGGCCTTCCCTGGCCACAGTGCCCTGAGGGTACCTGTGGTACCATTTACAAGGGACTGACCTGTGGCCAAAGAGTGCCAATTGCGTTTTGTCTCAGTGCAGTTTTAGGGTAAGAACATAGGCCCTAAGTACCTGTTTGTCAGGAACCCAGGGCACACTCAGTCAAAGCACATCAGCAGTTTCGCAAAGAGTGGGGGCAACTATGCAAAAAGAGAACACGTTCTAACACTCATCCCTACAGCAGGCAGGATGCTTTATATTTCATGTGAGAACATATCTGCATGAGCAGATATCCCCCTGTGATGTTCATGTCGATTCTGGGACTTTGCCAGTGAACTGGGAAGCCATCTTGAGTATATGTACTGGGCACTGGTGATTACAAGTTCCCCAGCTACATGATGACTATCAAACATAAGCAATTATAATAACATCTCGTATTAATAAACCTGCATTCATTTAATTGATGCATTTACTAATACATGCACTCAGATAGTACCTTGTATGCCTCCCCCCCCCCCCCCCCCCCCCCCCGGAATTCTACCAACCTCTAGTGTGCTGACTGACTGGTGTAGACCAGCCTGAACCACAGACTGGTTTCTGTCCCCCCTGCTGGTGAGCGTTCACGCTCTCTGAGATCGGAAACAGTTCCTGCTCTGGCCGGAGGTGTTGTCACCTGCTCTAAGCAGGGTGGCTAATAATCAGCATTCAAATGCCTCTGCTGCCTTTGCTATGCGACCCCAGCTTCCCCCAGACTTGGGAGATGCTACCCTCTGCCCTGAGGCCCATTTGGCACCAGTACAGCCGGGAAAATGAGCCAGTCAGGAGTTGTTCACAATTAGGCCAGTTCATCCCCTAAAGTGGGCTACATGATGTCAACACGAAAAATAGCATTCCACCATCTTGGTTTTTGGTAGAATGAGGCTCACTGAGTCAGCGTTATGCCCACTTCCCACAGGAAGTAGTCATATAAGGTAAGTAGCCCCTGACACTCCCCTTAATGCCCTAAATTGAGTATCTAGGTGGCACCTCTGATGCCAGCAACTCAGATCCGATGGACCAGAAGAAGAGGACAAAAAAAACTGCACCATTAAGACCTTCTTCAGAGTGGAGTTTTGCACTCTCACCCTATGAGACCGACAACCACAAGGTCCTGTAATGTAATGTAGGGAATACTTATATAGCGCAGCTGCCACCCAAAGGGTATCCTGGCGCTTAGATTATCCATCAGCCATTGAGTGTATCTAATCAGAGTTAGGTGAGGGTCTAATCTCTGGGAAACAGTCTGGTTTTCAACTCTTTCCTGAAACGTGACAGAGTATTCAATTGTCTAAGCTCCAGAGGCAAAGTGTTCCAGAGTCTGGATGCAGTAAAACTAAAAGATCTGCCACCCATACGAACTTTGTTGACACAAGAGACACAAACCTGGTTGACAGAGGAAGAGCGCAGGCATCTAACAGGAGAATACCATAGGAATTCCCTCTGCAACAACTTGTGCCCTGTTTTATATATCTGCCTTATTGACAATACAGAGTGCCTTATATTGGACTGTTTGCGCAACGGGTAGCCAATGTAAATCCTTTAGAGCAAGTGAAGCAGAGGCTCTGCGTGGTCGACTTAATGCAAGCTTAGCCGCCATAATCTGTACTCTTTGCAATTTTTTTATCAGGGAAGCTGGGGCACCCAGAAGAAGTGCATTGCAATAGTCCACTCTGCTAAGTACGATATTCCGCACCACTTGAGGTCTGGCTGAAGTAGGTAAAAACTGGCGTATTTTCCGAAGAGCTCGAAGCAGAGATAGACAGCTGTTTTGTTTACTTGAGAATCCATTTGTAAATTACTGTCTATTAACACCCCTAGGTTGCGCACTGTCTTAACGGGTAATGGAGGATTGTTAGCAGAGACTGGCCAGAAGTCTGCTGAGAGAGGTCGAGGAACTTTACCTGCAGCACAGCAGAGAACTTCTGTCTTATCCCCATTTAATTGTAGTGAGTTCTCTCTCAGCCATTCCCCTGTTTTACGCATACAGCTGTGGAATTTCTCCAGAGGCACTGCTTTATTGCCCTCAAAGGAGAAGACTAGCAGAGTGTCGTCTGCATAATTTATGACATCAATGCCAAAGGATTTTATCAGAACGATAAGTGGGCGAAGGTAGATTAAAAAGAATTGGGCTGATAACCGAGCCTTGTGGGACCCCATGTTTAACTTCTCTATTCTGACATGTAAATGGTGACAATGCCACTGCCTGCTGCCTGTTTGAAAGAGAGGACTGCAGTCAGTCCCAAGCCCTTCCTACAACACCCATCTCCTCCAATCTCTTAATCAAAGTCTGATGATTAACCGTATCGAATGCGGCAGACATGTCAAGTAGCACTAAAATGGCTACCTGACCACTGTCAGCCCGCATTCTCAGGTCATTCAACACTGCCACCAAGGCATTCTCGGTGCCATGTCCAGGGTGAAACCCAAATTGGACTTCGTCCAGCAGATCATTATCCTCTGCAAAGAGATTTACTCACTAGCCCCTCCAAGATCTTGATCGGGTACGGTAGCAGGGAGATGGGTCTGTAATTAGCGGGGCACTGGGTATCCAGTGTATCCTTCTTTAATAATGGGGAGACAACGTCCTTTTTCCAACAATCCGGCACTATGCCATTAGTTAGGGACTGACCGCAAATTTGATAGAGATGCAGAAAAAGCTTGCACCGAACAATTCCCAAAACTTATGTGGAAGTGGATCCAGGGGGGAGCCTGAGGAGATCCCAGCTGCGATAGCAATAAATTCCTCTTGTGGGGGGGACCTGGAATTGATCCATAAGTACCATATGTTCCCTGAAAATTGTATTGCAAGTTGTGCTACAGGTTATTGTAGAAGTGTTAAAAGTGAACCGGTGCATATCATCCGTAGGAGATTTTAGCCCCATTAAAATATTGTTGATTTTTTTCATCAAAAAAAGACTGCTAGGTCATCGCACAGTTCTTGTGATGCTGGAATTTTAGATTTTGCACAGTCCGGGTTGGACATGTCTCTTACTAGGCTGAATAAGGTTTGAGTCTTATTGATGAGAGTAAAATGATGTTCTCAAGATATTTAGTCTTAGCTTTGCCTATCATCTCTTTATAAATATGTAGTAGATTTTTTAGGACTATTTTATCTGTCTCCAAATAGTTCCTCCTCCATTTTCTTTCTGCTTGTTTGCAGCTGGCCTTCAACAGCCACATCTCTTCATTGTACCAAGGAGCAGACGGCTTTTTAAAGCTTTTGGCTTTCCTTAATGGGGCTAGCTGATCTAAGGAATTAGTGATTTGATGACACAAATTCAGATAGTTCTTCTCCACTGATTCATGGATATCGAAAATATCATTATCAACAAGTCGAGGGAGTTCATCTGATTTTAGCATTTTAGACCATTCCCTACTAGTTCGTATAATAGTCGGAAGAGAAACTTGTTTTTGGAGATTAGCCATCCTTAGGGAAAAAAGTACCAAAAAGTGGTCTGTCCAACTTAATGGAAGTATCTCCTTAACAGCTACATCCCTTTCACTTGAAAAAACAAGATCCAGCACATGGCCTCCCTGATGAATGGGACACAACACCAACTGCTGAAGGTTGGTATTCTCACATGCTTGACCAAGTTTTTTAAAAGCTGTATCAAGATTCCATTCTCCCAGAGATTAAAATCTCCAAGGATCAGTAGTTTGGAATGAGAATGCGACAGATTGTTGATTACATCAATCATTTCTTCATAACAGTGGGCAGCTCCACCTGGTGGTCTGTAACAGAGTAAACCAGAAAATAAAGCACCACCAGGATCCTTCAGTGAAAACGCAAGTAATTCAATTCCCTGAACGTCCTCTACTCAAATTGGGGTAAGGTTCCAGGTATCTTTATAGATAAATCCCACCCCTCCACCTCTCCCATCCAGCCTGGGTTTGTGACAAATTTTATAACCTGGAGGGCAGGCTAAACCTAGCTCAACTTCTCTGTCTGCCCGCGTCCAGTTTTCTGTGTGAAATAGAACATTCAGGTTATAATCGTCTAGTTGTAAGTACGTCTCCAGGTGATGTTTAGCAAGGGATCTTACATTAATCAGTCCTATTATGCACTAGCCCATTCAACCTACCCCCTCTGCACCCAAGCGCCACCGCCTTGGTTCTCGAGAACCGGATGTGCTGATTTGCTTTCAGGACCCTTCTAAATCAAGTCCCCCTCATTGGGAGCACCCAGACTTGTCCTCAAGTACCCCTCTGCAGCCTGTCTGTAGGTCCGTCCCCCCTCCCGGTGTAGCACGTAAGGCTACCAACCCGACCAGCACCTCTGCATCCCGAAACACCAGGTCTGTAAACTCTAACTTCTGGTGGTACTTTGTACCTTACCCCCTACCATCTTGAGCCCTGAATGGGATCCCCCTACGCCTACTGCAAGTGCCTATATACCGTATACGTCTTTTTCTCCCTTTGGAAAGCATTAGGCTTAAAGATTTATTTAAGTGAAGATATTACTTACCAGTGAAAGTCGATATTTTAAAAAAATACTTGCCTGCATACCAAGTTTTTGGTATGAGAATTTTCATAAATTTTTTTTAATTGATTTCCGATTTATTCTTGATAGTCTCATTTATTTCCTCTGTTATTCCAACACATGCATAGCACTACCCTCTGATAAGCCTAAGCTGCTCGCCCACACTACCACAAAAGAGATCATTTTGTGTTCTCATTTATTACCTCGGTAACAATAAAGGTTGCCTGGACTGTGAACAGTGTACCTCGTTTTGATACACTATATAGAGAGCCAACTTTCTACCTGAACATTTCAGTTTTCTTTCTCTAGCCATTATCCCCAAAAGATGTGAGGATATCTCTTTAAGACTGGTCTTGTCTGATTTTTATCCTAAAAGGACCAAAGAGTAAATGTCCCGAAAACAAACATAATGAGCTTTAGAGGGAATCTGTAACTTTCAGATGTCCGTGCTCTCCAGCATTTATTCTACTGTGAAGTCACACATTTGTTACAATAATTACCCTCTTTTAGATAATGATTTAAAACAGTTTGTGATTTTTCAGTTAAGGTCTAGTTCCCTGGTATTAAGGATTGAAGTAGAGAAAGTCAGCACCTCAACCCCAGGACATTTTTCATTCATGTTTTTTCCTTTAAAGGAAATGTTTGAACACACCTGCTCCTCTCCCCGCCCCTTCCATATCCTTCCAGACTGTTTTTTCCTCTAACCTGTGAACTTGTTGGGTGTTCTGTTCTTACTGCATATTGTCTTTACTATTTCTTTTTAGTAGTTAACTTTTCAGTCATTAGTAGCC
Source organism: Lissotriton helveticus (assembly GCF_964261635.1). Classification (NCBI taxonomy): domain Eukaryota; kingdom Metazoa; phylum Chordata; class Amphibia; order Caudata; family Salamandridae; genus Lissotriton; species Lissotriton helveticus. The sequence goes on along the minus strand of NC_136068.1, from coordinate 717,002,150 downwards.
AGGGTGGCTCTAGGGCAGTGCAATCCATACCACTTCACGCTGACTTCTGAGGGCGCTGTTGTCAAATATATAATTGATTTAAAAGTCCTCTTCAGCCTTCCTTGCCTCCAGCAGTTTTCAAGCAACAGTAACAATGTCAAGATAACTCTAGTGATTAATGGACCTGCTGAGAGGGAATAGAGTTTTTTATAGTGGCGGTTATGACTCCTAAAGTAGCGCTGTGGGTTAATATGCCTGCTGCAAAGCACGTGTTCCATGTGGATCACAGAAGTTCATATAATGTAAATAGTTCAGTGGGTTACTGCTTTTGTCAGAGATCCTCTTCTTACTTGTAATTTATACATCAAAATCCTAATATAGCACAGTGAGCTATTAACTGCCATCAAAGAGCTGCATGGAATCTGAATAGTATGTTAGAGCGTTATTGTTTTTGCCCCAGTCTTTTATCCTAATGTTGCAAAAAAGGTTCATTTGAGTATAAATGAATTCTTATTATTAAAGACAACCTCCAACCGTAGTGGTACTTTTAAATTCTGAGATTGTGCTTTTCCAGATCAAGCACTCCTAATCTATACTGCCTAACTGTATGGATGGCATCTGACTCCTGTACCTTGGAGTCCTCTATCTTATTTAACATTTCCTATACACTGATTTACACACGTGTGATTCATTGTCTTTGTGTAACGTGTGTGTGATGTAAAGTGTTCTGACACCCTACACTGGTATGAGTTGTGCTAGAAAACAAAAGAAAAGCATGTGAGAGATAGAGGTTATTTAGACTTGAGAGTCACTGTTAAAGGTTGGTAGTGAGGGAATTCATGGAGACGAGGTCATTGGGTGGCGCCAACAAACCTAGTCGCACTTGGCGCCACCAGCGCTAAAGCCGGCCCTGTTAGTAGCTTTTCAGAAGCTTGAGAGCGGAACTAAAGACAGTCATGATGAGTGTGTCCCTTCTCTTGGATTTGCCCATGGTTATGACTGCAATAGAACACATGATCCCTTTAAACTGATAACCCCAAGAACTTTAAGAATAATCAGAAGACTTGAAAGTTTCCTCTGGTCAACCATATGTCAGCTTTTCCATGATACAGACCAATGTTTACTGAACAATTTTCAGCAAAAAAAAAACCACACAACCTCACAGCTTTGAGGTTAAAGCGAGTTTTAAGGTTTTGCTAGACACAAATGTCACACTCGCTTGACTTTTCGAGGGCGCACCACGATTTCATTAAGTATCTGGTATTTTGGCCCTTTTGTCCTTTTGGCCTCAGTGCACATGACAATCGTGCATGCTGTGGACCAGTGAGGCATGGTTTGGGACCCGGAGCAAGGCTATGTTCAATTCAATGGGGCATGCCATGTGTGCCCTCCATAGTGAGTATGACTGTTTGCTCCGAGGGATTGCTTTAAGACTGACTGTAGTAATAGCATCTTAATTTAAGGTGGCACAACAGGCCTTTTTATCTGTTTACTTCTTGAAGCAGTTCGGCTACTGGCTTTTAAAATGGTCCATCCAGAGTTCCTCAATCTGGTCCTTTGCTGCCTTCAGTGCTCACAGCTAGGATGAGGAGAGATACCGAGAGAAAGAGAGGTTGTCGTCAGTGTGATTTACTTCATATCTGTACTGCAAGCAAGGTTTACAAAATGGTGGTTAAAGTTAGCCTGCCAGACTGATTGTGTCCATTGCAGACATAACAATCTTGGGGCAGTAGCAAGACTAGAGCATGTGGGATGATGGCAGACTATTTGGAAAGTGCAGGAATAGCCTTTTGTCAGGTCCTGCCCTTCTCTGCCCTTTTGCTGTCACCCCATCAGAGTAATAGTTTGATCGTACTGGAGGACGGGAGATGGTCTTTGACTCTGTTTCTCTCAAAAGGCTAACAATTGTAAGGTGTGAAGTCTTCTTTCCCTGCCTATGTTTAGGGTCTCTCTGAGCAAGTTTCCCAGCTCCTCCCCTTATTTCTCCTCTTGCTTGAAGACCAAAACTATGGCTGGCATGCCCAGATATTGACGCACAAAGTGGCAGAATAGCCTCAAGTCATTCACATATCTGTGCCAGTGGAATTCGCATACTGTCTGCAAATATGTTATGAGAGGGTGAATGAACTGTGTTCTGGGGATTCTTGTTAACTAGTGTTGGGAGCACTTTTCTGGGTGTTGAAGGATCTTCTGAGATTCACGGTTGGTGTCATCGACAGCCAGATTGCCAGGCAGGTTAAGGGACGTCACCTGAGAAGTCTTCAACTTTATGCTGGAGGTGATGAGAATCTGCCTTGTCTGGGGAGCCTGTCTTGTTGCTGGAAGTATACCTGTAGTAAGAGTCTTCGCTTAATAGAAACCAAACGTGGTTGCTTTGTGGAGGAGAGAGACAGCACAAAAAAGTGCCATGGATCATTGCATTGTGAGGCACTTGGAACTGTGCTGCAAAGATCTCTAGTGAGCCCTGGACAGCTGGAGCACCTGTCCCACGAGCTGCCTCTTAAGAGCATATGGTTCCTCCTCCATTGCACAGGAGAGCTTGGTGGGATTTAACTGACCTTGATCATTAATCAAGTAAAGCACACTGCCACTCCCTGGCCCACCTGTGACAGTGACCTCTCCTTCCCCCTACAAAACTAGCCCAAGTGCATGATCGATCGAAAACCACAACCTAAGGTTTTACTATGACTGAAAGAACTGTGAGTGGTGCTGCATTGTGTGTGCTGGCGTGCATTTTTAGATCCGTTCACTATTGTGACCCAGGGGATCCTAGAGCATAGGATTTGGGTTTTAGTCCTTCTTCAAACTGATTTATTGGATGGTGGCACACCCCCATTACTCGGCACATATGGGATTGGGATCCTCTTATTTCGGCCGTTGGTGGTTTGTGTTTGCCTCTGATGGCACCCTGTGGATCTGCGGCTTTACTTGGCTCAGCGTTGACCTGCAGTAGCGGATGAAATTAAATGGGGCCAAGCCAATGAGGGAGTTGATTGGGAGGCTGCAGAAGAGCAGCATTCCACTCACTGATTCCCCAGCACTGTGTTATTAGGTAAGTAGTCCTTCTGATGACTTCAGCAGTATTAACTCTGCCTTTTTCAGATGCAAATCTGATCATGCCCCCATTAGTATAGAACATGCTGGCACATAAAGCTTATGGACTGACAATTGGTGTCAAGGAAATGGCCAAAACCGAATTGTGTATTACACTTGCACCTGATCTTTCCTATGGTATTGCCATTGCCGCAGGTATTAATGTAATGAGTTGTGCAGTATATTTTGCATGCTTTACTAAGTTAAAGCACTATAACTTGGAATTATTTCAAGAGCTGCTGAGTTCAGAGTATCTAACCCACACCTGCCCCCTGAGTAATCTTTGAGCTTCTTGATCTGCTACCTTGACAGCTAATTGCCAAACATGTGGTAGTAGGTCGACCGCCAGTACAATAGAGGTAAAAAACAGTCCTCTCGATTCAGACCTGGAGTCTCGGAGTAACCAATGGCTATCAAACTTGTTCCAGTAAGACTCTTGAAAAACATTGTTCCAACCTGTTGAGAAATAACCTTTTTAAGGGCAAAGCATAGTAATTTTGAAAGAACACCAGTGTCCATTCTTTTCTAAAAACATCAGAGGTTCCCTTTTTTCTGGGCCTATCTGGATTCTCCACAAATTGCAACTAGTTAAGATACAATGATACTAAAGGTCAGGGTTTAAACCCAGTCTAATTTGTGATGGAAAATGTCCATAACCGACCTCCATGCCATTTGCCTGGGTTGTGATTACGACTCCGAATCCTGAGTCGTTTCAGAGCAGGCACCCTAAGGCCATTAAAGAGAGAAACGTAGAGTTTGTTATGAGGTCAAGGATAGTGGAGGCAGGCATAGATGTGTACTCTATTCCAAGGTGTAAGAAAGTGCCCTCTTTTTGCATGGTTGCCCCCACTTTTTGCCCAACTGCTGATGTACTTTGAGTGTGCCCTGGGGTCCTGCCAACCAGGTACCCAGGACCGATGTTTTGTCTAAGCTGCATTAAGACAAAACACGATTGGCACTCTTTGGCCACGTCAGTCAGCCTTGAAAATGGTACCATAGGTACCAAGGGCACTGTGACCAGGGAAGGACTCTAAGGGCTGCAGCACTTATTGTACCACCCTTAGAGGCTCTGTACCTTTACACACACACACAGTGCCATTGCAGACTGCGTGTTGAGGTGCAGAATAAAGTGAAGAGTCGACATGGCTCACATCCCTGTGTGCCACGCCTACAACCTACTGCCCTGGCATAGGTCAGCACTAGCTGGGTGCACTATACAAGTGGTGAGGGTACAGGTGCATGAGCCCTGTACCCCTACAGTATTTAAGCCAATTCTGAGACCTTGTAAGTGCACTAATGCCATTAAGAGTATATGGTGCTGGGAGTTTGTCATTATGAACTCCAGAGCACCATGGTGGCTTTACTGAAAACTGGGACGTTTTGTGTCAAACTTCTCAGCACATTAAACCCACACTGATGCCGGTGTGGGATTTAATGAGAAAATTCACTCGGAGAGCATCTTGGAGAAGCCCCCCTGAAAAAACAAACTAACTCTAGTGTCCTGGCTGAGTGGCTGCTCGCCAGCTGCCAGCACCAGACATGTTTATGGACCCCTGGGTCAAGAGCCTGCTGCTCTCAGGGGTCTGAAACAATGCACATCCTGGGATGAGGTGCCAAGCCTCCTGCACCAGGATGGGCAGGATCCATGAAGGGGAAGCTTAAAAGGCTTGCTGACTTTGTGAGCTACCCCAGCCATTTGCTGCTTTCAGCAACTGTCCCCCACTGGTACTGACCCCCCCACTTTGGGTGGGAGAATCAGCGGGAAAACCAAGTGAGGAAAGGGAGGTATGCCCACCTTTGCCAACCTCACTCCTCAGGTGGGGGAGGAGAGGTGAAGCACAACTCTCAGTCCCAGCCATCTTGCAGCTGGGGGGACCCAGCCAGCCAGAGATAGTCATATGCCTCCTCCCACTGGAGGGTGTCATAATAGCGGGTGTACCCATCCCAAGGAAGGGACCCATTGGTCCGGACCCTTACTTACCTGTAACACCCCTAAATCTAGCATTTCGAGGCAACCCCGAACCTTTTCTCCTCAGTCAAGAACCGACCAGAAGAAAAGGAGGACCTAAGAAGCTGTGCTGACCTAAGAAGCTGTGCTGAACTAAGAAGAGGAGGACGTGCACAGACTTGGCCCCAGTCCTACCGGTCTGTCCGCACCTCAAGCCTGCTTCAGCGAAATCCTGGTGTCGTGCAGCCTTCAAGAACCTGAAGGACCTGCCCTGCCTTCCAAAATCAAGACTTAGTCTCCCATGAGCACCGGATTTGCTCACCCACAGGCTCTGGCTCCGGCCAAATCCACGAGTCTGCACCCAACACCAACAGCCAGAGTTCGAGTGGCCCAACACCACGAGGCGGTCTCCCTGGCGGTCTAAGAACTGGTAATCGCTGACCTCCCTCAAATCTCCAATCCACACCTGCAGCCCCTTTTTTTAAGGATCCCCCCAACCGCCACCTGAGCTGGTAAGAAAACCCGACCCCAAAAACACCCCTGCATCTGATGACCCGCTGCCTTGGGAGGCCCAGCCGAGGGTGTTCCAGCATCCCAACTTACCTCTCCAACTGGTGGTCATCTTCAGGAGATCTTTGTCCCGAGCCTGCAGTCTTTGTTGCAACCGGAGAATCCCCATTGAAGACAACAGTGTGCATCCGAAGCAAAACAGCACCGTTCACCCAGCCACACCTGCGCCGCTACGGGTGCTCTTTGGGTGCTAATTCGGATCCCTCTTTGCCCTGACCCTAACACCAGGAGCTTTGTCCCACAACACACTGAAGTCTGGCAATGTTTGTCTTCAAAATTCTTCATGACGTTGTGCGTAAATTAACAGGGTTTCGCAGGAACCACTAACTGTCAAACCCAAACCTGCAAGAAGGGACCCCACTGTAAAGAAAACATTTTTAAGGTATTTCATTTTATGCGTTGTATGGCCAGGAACATTAATCCATCAGTAGAATTCAATCTACAAATTCTTTAATATTAACGGTTTATTTAAGTTGGAAAGCTCGGGGGCTTTACTGTGCCTCCTTAGTCCATCTGTAACTCCGTGTACCATTTGACAGCACCATAATATTTGAACTGAAAGCACATTTCATGCCTGTTTTGGTAGAACAGATCTTTCTTAATATAGGTTTCATGATTTTTCACGTTCAGTGCCATTAAACCTTATAGTTCTTGCTTTGGTACAAAGTTAAATTTAAAATTTGTGTCTGTGGATGTAAATTGATAGGGATTTAGAAGTTAGCACAGTTATCTATAGTAATACGATTTAGACAGTTAAATATTGATTTCTACTCGTTGTCCTTGATAGTTGAAGGCATGTTTGGCTCAGATAGATAGGTATTATTATTTTAAGTAGAACTGAAGTTTTGGTACTGGATTGTAGAACTGTTTAAGATACTCGAAGGAATGACGTTTTCACTACAGTACCATTTTGGCACTGCAGCTGAAATCTAACAGATGCATTATTAATCCTGCTTTTTCATTGAGTCTGAAATGTACTTTTTGCTGAACATAACGATTCACTGGTTGCCAATACGTCTTATTACATTAATGTTCTTGAATTGCAAGTGTTTAACCTTAACTTATAATATGAGCAAGATTGACAATTAAAATTATTTTAATAGTTAAAGAAGAGCAAGAATCTGCCGAAGAGATGAATGATGATGAGCCCATTAAAGCTAAGAAACGGAAGTAAGTGGGTTGTAAATTACTTTGAGTGGGGATTGTGTTTTGGGAACTTAATTATGTGTTTGAAAATATTTGTCTCTAAATTCATACTAAAATGTTTTATGTTGTGCTCTAAAGCCTCATGTTAGAGTAGGCTGCATTATGTATTTTGACAACGTTGATGTATGCAACCTGTTAAATGTTATTCATGATTAAGCTAAGCTGCACTGTTGTCTTTGAATTTCAAAGGTGTCATTGTCTTAGTAATGTTGTCTTCAGTCAGCAGGATAAGTGATGAGTCATATTTTGAAAAAGTCAGCGCACTGATAGCGCACTTTTAGAGCTATTATGTATTTTATTTAATTTTTTACTTAAATCTATGGTGCAAAACTGTAAATGGAGTTCGTTTGAATAGGAACTTAAGTGATTTAACAATGCAATTCAGTTCATGATTCCTCTTCACAAATGAGCTGGAATGTTTCGAAATTCAGTGCCTGATTGACCTACTCAATTGACATAATTTCTTCCTTTTCTCTTCAGTTTACTTAAATTTCTTTTGCATACTTCCATCGACCATTTTTCCCCCAGTCTGTACCAGCTTTCTCGTTGATGGCTTTCTACTGTCTTAGTCTGTTTTAACTCTTTGGTGCCCACTCATTTTTCAGAAGGGGCATGGCATCCAGTGTAGTCAACCCACATTTGTGGTACTCTTCTCATTCGCTGTTCTGACTGTAAATGTAAACTTGCTTTAACAGCAGTTATTAAATGTTGCCGTTTAACTGTAAATCCAAGGCACTTGCACAACTGTGGCTTCTTCAGTGTTTTTTGTGAAACCAAAATGGCCAGTTTGAGATGTATTGCACACATCAAATTCATTTAAAGGCTGATTAGTGATGCATACAGAAGTCCTTGTCCACCAAATATAATTTTTTTCTTTCCTGTTAAAGCGGAACCAATCTCAAAGTCACATGCAGAAAAAATTGCCTCCTACAGGTATACTAGTATAACAATCCAATGCAATAGGTGCACTTCTTTAAAAGTCCAGTTTATGCTAAGTCAGTCTGTAGTGTTCCATTTTAAAGTGTTTGTCTGTTGCTGCAATTTTGCTCTCTTTTCTAGTTATGCTTTTAATATTAATGTTTACACTTTCTGTTGATTAACAGCAAATTACTGACATTTCTGGCGGTCTGAATTTGACAGTGTAAAGTAATGTCCCAGACTGTGCTGTCCATGACCAAAGTGCACAGGTTATTACATCACAAACTTGTCCGATGTTTATTTAAGGAGAACCCTGTGTGCTTTTCTTGCACGCCATTTTGAATGTAGGAAACTTCCATGTATACTGAAATTAAACTGAAATATACTACGTGTTGTTCCAAATAAGTCACAAAACTGTTTCATACAGCAGTTCAAATGGCATTTTGTAAACTGAAAACTAGATTGCAATGGCTCTCTAAAGATGTCTAAACAAAATTATTGACTACAATATTTCTGCTTAGTTCTATTTTTCTTGAACTTGCCAAAATAACATTATTTCTGCTTGATATTGTACCGGCAGATTCCTCACCTGTTGAAGATCCCAGGTGCAAAACTAGATCTGGACATTTTTCTTACAATGTCAATAGATGGAGCTGACTCCATCTCGATACCAGAAGTAACACTATTTTGACCTCACTGTGGTAGTACAGAAGAATTTGCAGTGTGTTGTACTCTCCTTTGGTCTCACAGGCCCCTCCGGTGTTTACAAAAGGAATGACGGTGGTAGCAGCACACCTAGGCAGTCAACCACCACCAGACTATGACAAACCTCAGGTCATTCTTGGGGTTCACTATCAGCGGGCCAAAGTCTCACCGGGCTCCTTCTCAGACGCTCCCCTTCATAGAAGCCATTCTGGACGCATTGCAATTTCATGCTTTCCTTGTGGAAATGAGAATCCAGGGCATTCAGGTAATGATCCTGTTCTTTGTCCTGGATTTCAGTGAGGTTGACTCTCTGGCTACTGGGACTGATGGCATCCTGCTGGTCATGCACATCAGGTGGCATATGCTGGCTCTGCAGTGGGATTTGAAGTCTGTGGGTCACATATCAAGAGGACATATCTGACCACTCCTGGATCTCGGAGGAGAATACGATAGATCTGTATTGGTGATTACAGGACCATGATTGGGTCAGCAGCCAATCTCTGTCCCTACTCCACCCAGAGTTGACAGTAGACCGATGCATCGCTTCTGGGTTGGGGGAACGGGTAACATCTAGGAGAGGTGGATATCCGAGGCCTCTGGCAAACACTCAGCTCCATATCAACTTCCTGGAACTGAGGATCATGCGCTTGGTGTTAAAAGCCATTCTTTCATCAGACTAGTGCATGTGCTTGCAGACAACACCACTGCCCTGTGGTATTGCAAGAAACAGGGTAGTGTGGGACCGTTTGCCAGGAGGTGCTAGGCCTCTGGGAATGGCTGACAAGTTCAACCTTCAACGACCAGTGGATCATGAATGGGAGTGACACCCAGGTGTGGCGCAAGGTCCATTCCGCAAATGAGGAAGACCTAGTCTCAATATTTTCACCATGTTGAGAAAAGGCAATGTCCGCAGTTCTGCAGGTTGGACCTTCCAAGGCGCCTCTCGTCAGGGGACACTTTCTGCCTAGATTAGATTTCTAGACTCCTATGCCTCCTCAGTGATAACACTCCTGCCCAGAGTTCTGAAGAAGATCAGTAACGACTGGGCCAAGTGATCCTGATGGCCCAAGTTTTGGCACTGAGAGTATGGTATCCAGAACTCCTGGGCATTTGTCCTCCGATCAAGCTGTCCCTCCGGAAGGACCTGCTGTCTCAAAAAGAGGGTAGTGTTCTGCACCAGAGTCTTCCCAAACTCCTCCTTCATATTAGGAGATTGTATAGTGACAGCTGAACACCTCCGACCTGCCGAGACAAATTTGTGGGTTGGTGCTGTGCACGTCAGATTGACCCCCTCAAGGCCAAGTTAGCTGACGTTCTGTTTGTTTGGTGTCTTGCCCTTGAAGGCTTTGCTTAGGGCACAGTTAAGGGTTACCTTTTGCCTCTTTTGTGGTTCTTATGGTTGATGGACCAGCCCTCATTGAAGTCACTAGTTGTGATGCAGTTTTTGACGGCCTTGAACGCTTGTTTCTTCCTTCTCATTTTGCAATGCCGCTGTGGGACCTTAACTTTGTCCTCACATATTTGATGCTTACTCTTTGATCCGCTTCACTGCTGTTGCTTATTCTCAAAGCGCTATCCTTGTCGTCATCACTGCTGCGTGATGAGTAAGTGAGCTTTAGGCTCTCTGTGTACACCACCCTCCTTTCAAAAATTGTGATGCTAAGTTAATCCATCACATCACCCTGCTGGTGTTCTATAATATGCCTCACCCCTCTAAGGATGAGGAGAGACTTCATCACTTGGACCCCAAAAGAGTGCTGAGCTTTTACATTGATCATACTAAAGGACACCAGGCTTTTGCTGGGTTCACTGCTGTGGAAAAAGCCAAGGCAGTGCAGAAAAGGATCTTCTGTTGGATTGTACTCTGCTTCAAGGTCTGCTACACATTGGCCAAAAACAGTCTCCAGAAGGTCTACAAGCCCATTCCGGATGAAGCTACTACCACTGCGTTGGCACGCAGAGTTCCTGTCCTGTATATCTACGTGGAAGCTACATGAGCGTCGCTCCATACTTTCAAAAAGCACTACTGGCTGAACAGCCTGTTATGCCGAGTGCAGCATTTCGCCTGCTTGGCCCTACATGACTTCTTGGTTTGAGCCAGTTCTCGAACCCACCTGCTAATAGGTACTGCTCTGGTATCTATTCAAATGGTCAAACAGTGAGGAATATGCAGTTTGAAGTCCCTATCAGAAGAACAAGTTAATTACCTTTGGTTAGGCTCTTTTTGGTAGAGCCTCTTACTGCAGATTCCTTAAAGACACTCCAATCCTTCCTATTCTGTGAATAGAGTATTCATTGATAAGATCCCAAATTAAGGAATCTGTATGCTGAACAAGGCCAATTTGCTTTTTGGGCTGGAGATTGTTGATAATCTCAAACAAGTGACACCTAAATAGGCTGCACACGTCCTTTCTGGAGCAGAAGTACTGCTCAAACGTTTCTGGTTTCAGTCCGACGTCTAGGTTACATTGAAAAGGTGAGAAATCTGCGATCAGATAGTGTCCTCAAGAAAGAACGTTACAAAATGTAAGTAACTTGTCTGTTGCTCACTTGCATGATTTCAAGATGTTTTTTGTGGGAGGGGCGAAGGTGGAGGCAGCATCCCTAGGGGAAGTCCTGACAAATCCTAAAGTGATAGAGCACAGTTCCATCTGCCCCCACCCACTCAGATACAACACTTGTAGGGAGGAGGATAAAGGCCTTCCTAAGCATCTGGAAGGCCATCACATCAGGCAAATTGGTGCTAAATGTTGCAAGACACTTGTTGCATAGAACTCATACAGACACCTACTACAGTATCCCCAAAACAATAGACACAAAAATGTTCAAGGGCAGATGAACCTACAGGTGATTCAGGAACTTTTACAAAAGCAGGCTACCAAGTCATTGCCTACGCATCAAAGAAACACTGTAGTCTACTCAGTGTACTTCTTGGTACCAAACATGACCCTTGATTCCACATGCGTTAGAGAAGTTCAGAACATCCAGCATGGCATGTAATCCCAGTGGCATTCTGGTGGCCACGTCAAGCATGATTCCCTCGCCTAGTACAGATAGCATGGGACACATACATGAAAATGCCATTACACAAGAACACCTTGTCAATGCAGGGGGGCATGGTTTTTATCCGAACAAGCTACAACTTATGACCTGGCTGCTGTAACAGAAGAACTCCGTCATCTACAGATGCCTGAGAAAATGCTCAATATCATTATGGAGGGAAGTAGACCATCCACAAGGATGTGCTATGCTATTAAATGGGAGAGAAAGCTAGTGTTGTGCCCCATGAAAGTTTTCAGCTCAGCATGTCAAATGGCACACGTAGTGGATTGCAGTTTGTCTTGTGTGTCATTAAAGGCATACATCCTTGATTGCAGCTTATTCAAAGGGAGGCCTCACAAGATTTAATTGCCATTCCTGTAATCAAATGTTTTATGCTAGAGGATAAGGACTCTTCCCCTCGGGCACACTTCCTACTATACAGTGGAATTTGAATTTTAGTACTGGGTGTTGGAAAATGCCCCTTCTTTGACATGGTCACCCCCACCTTTTGCCTGGTATTTGATGCAATTTTGACTGAAGTGCACTGGGTTCCTGCAGACCAGGGCCCCAGTACCAGTTCTCTTTCCATAAAACAAGGTAACTGCTCAATTGTTCCTCAGTTGACAAGACCTTTAACACCTCTAAGTCCCTAGTAAATGGTACCTCTGGTACCTAGGGAATGGGTACTACAGAGGGTCCCTAAGGCTTCAGCATGGATGGTGCCACCCTAAGGGACCCACCACATACTTATGCAGACTGCCATTGCGGTCTCCATGTGATGGTGCAAACAAATGTGAAAACACAACATGAGACCCATCCTGTGTGCCATGCCCACAGGAAATGCGTGCAATATCTGTAAGTCACCCCTACAGCAGGCATTACAGCCCTAAGGCAGGCTTCTTTATATTACATGTGAGGACATACCTGCACGAGCAGATATTTCCTCGTGGTGTCTAGTTCAGTTGCTAGATGGTGGACAGGGAAGCCATCCTAAGTGTATGTACGGGGCACTGGTCATTATGAGTTCCCCAGCTAGATGATATGATGGCTTCACTAAAACCTTTGGTGTTTGGAATCCAACACATTGTCCTACTAAATCTATAATGATGCCAGTAGTGGATTTATTGATTAAGATATGTATTACATGTGCCCCCTGAAACCTACCATCCTCTTAGTCGGCTGGCTGACTGGTATCTTCTGGCCTGCCACAACAGGCTAGTTTCTGACCACCCTAGAGGTGAGAGCCAGTGTTCTCAGAGGTCAGAAACAATGCTGGTTCTGGCAGGAGATGGTTGCACCTAGTCCAGTCGGATAGCTAGTGAACCTACATACCAAGGCTAGAGGCTCTGCCGCCTTTGATATCCAACCCTGGCTTACCCCATACCTGGGAGATGCCACTGCCTGCCCTGAGGCTCATCTGGCACCAGGACAGGCAGCATGTTGCACCACCAGGCTAGTCACACCCCTAAGGTGGGCTGCCTGATGTGCTCCATGAAGGAAGGATTCCACCATCTTGGCCATATACTAATTGTCCGTCGAAACGCGTCGAAACTAAGGGAATAGCACAACACTATTGATTTAGGAATATTCTGACTGCTGCTGAATATACCTCTTTCGTACCTCCCTTTGTAGTCTTAGGAAATGGATTGGATGAATTCATGTATTTGATTTGTTCCTTTTGATATATTTTCTGTGTTCCCAAGTTTTATATATTTTTAAATTTGTTTCTTTTTAATTGTTTTTAAATGTATAAATAAACTGTGCATACTGAACTGATATGTTTTTACATAATTTTGTTACCTAATTCATTGCTCTTAGCCTTTATGTCTGAATAATTGTTGTCTATTCTGTTTGTATTAGTTGATGTCTCTACATTTAATGTGCCCAAAGGGAATTTCTATTTGACATAAAGTACAGTCAGAGCTTACAGCATTTAATTAGCGCTCACCCTAATAATAAAGGCTTTCAGTTAATGAACCATAAATACTAGTTTGAACAGCATTAACGTAGGGGCAAAAATATTACCGTAACTGCAGACCGTGCCCTCCCCTAATCCATAATGTGGTACTGCAAACTGACAGCCAAAGGGTTTGTGCTGCAGGGGGTTGGGCCTACTAGTCCTAAGGACAAAATACACATGAAAACATGTTGCCCTTGACCCCAAATAATATGTCCTGGGCGTCGGGCTATAGGAATTCCACATCCCTGCATAAATATAAGTTTGACTAAGAACTACATTATAAATACTACTGTGAAAGCAGGTGCACACCCGTTTACATAAATCCTTTTTGTCCCCAAAGTAAAGACATTTTAATAGTGTGAAGATGTTTTTTTTATTACTTTAAACGTTTTCTGAGTAACAGCAAGACATGACAGTATACATCTTCATTGCCGGGATGTACAAAGAGACCGTGATTACAACATGACGAGTCAGTCTTTTCAGTTATGTTACCAAATACTTTGTCAGGAGGGTTAACCAAAGCAGGCAACAATAGCACAAACTAAAGCACAGAGCAGGTCACCTCTATCATAAAGCGGGCCCCCCAGAAGTTCTCCCCGTTGGATGGCTCTGCAGCACCCAGCAGTGTAGCAGCGTAACCTCACAGATCCCTTGCAATGCCTGTTCCGTGTTAGTACGCCTAGACTTCCTCATCATTACCTGCAGCAGCATCAGCACTTCCAGTCGCGTTATCCTTTGTCAGTAAATGTGTCTTGTAAAACAACCAGATTTTTCTGGACGACTGCGTAGTGGAAGAAGTTTGCTATAGAGCTCTGTTTGCGTAATACAGAACACCTTGCCTCTGGACCAGTCCACGATCATGGGAACTGGACATTTCAGCCAACATATTGCCACTCTGCGCCTAGCAATTAACATACTTATATCTACCAATCTGCAAATTGCTTTAGGGAGTGGCTTGGAGTATCCCAGCAAAGCGAGCAGGGGATCCAGTATGAGTGGCATATCTATAATGCCTCCTAACTCTCTAAACACTAGGGCACAAAAGGTATTTATCCCCAGGCATAACCACGCTAAGTGTAAATAATCTGCAGTTCTTTTTTTTACAGCGGTCGCACTTCGACGTGTCAAGCAGACCCTATCTACCTAACCTTTCCGGTGTGTAGAGTACACCCTATTTAAAAATGTTAAATGGATAAGCTATGCCTCCCATTTAGCGAGATCATCTTCGTATTTTCGCAGCAATATTTCCAAGTTGTGTCATCTTACTCTTTCTCCAAATAGGTTTGCCCAGCAAGCCTCGCCTTGGTGTAAAGGTTTTCTCGGTACCCCAGTGCTGATTTATAGATTTTGGACACAGTGTGTGTTGGTGTGTCTGCTTTTTTTTTGCCTGTGAGGTCTGCCACTTCCGGTGGCTCGTCTAAATGGCTGCCTATTATTTCCGCAAGTGCATGTAGAGTTCTATGAAAGTGAAATCTGTGCAACAGTGTTGTCCTAAGGTCGGACTTCTCACATTCCTCCCATGTCTTCACCTTTCCCTCTAGGAACATATCTCCGATCTTCTCTATGCCCAAATATCCAAGCACCCTTGTAACACCTCTGTCACGGCACGGAGGCAACCACTGACACCATTCCAAGGGAGCAAGCAGGGAGTATAGTATTGCCCCAGCTTGGAGCTTCAACAGGGGATGCCATGCATACCTAGTCTCATTTATGGAGTTAAGAATCCAAGTCCTGCAGTCTGGCAGTGTAAACCTAGCCGGTAGCGAGCACAAAGAGGTCGCCACCTGCTCTATCTGAATATGTGGGGTACTTGGCGAGCCATACATCCATTATTAGGCATGGGCACTTTGTGCTGCCCTATAATACAAATCCAGGTCCAGAGCACCCAGTCCCCCTAGATGGTAAGGGAGTGTAAGGACATCCCACCGGACCCTGGCTTGCTTCCCTGCCCAAGCTAATTTTATCAAAAGCGATATGCCTGTGCAGAAGAAAGACTCAGGAGGACCATAGGAATATTAGATAGAAATAGGAAACTGGGTAGTACCACCATTTGCATGTTTGAGATTTGACCCAACAACGGGGGCAGTCGGAGCCATCTTTCTATCTCATCCTTCAACTTACTGATAGCTACTCCATAGTTCTCACAGAACACTACATTGGAATCAGTATGAATCTTTATTCTCCGGTATCTCACTGGGTCTGTTGTCCTCTGCAGTGGGTAATCTGACGAATAGGGCACAGTAGGAGGAGTAAGGGGGAACATGATCGATGGCGACCAATTCACCCTGAGCCCCGAAATCGTGCCACGCTTCACTATTTCCCTTAGTATAAGAGGCAGATTAGTCTCAGGCTCTCTGACATAAAGTAGCGTATTGTCAGCGTACATAGGGACTATCAGGTCATACGCCGGGAATCTTATACCCTTTCTACTATGGTATTCCTGCAATGCACAAGCCAGTGGTTCCGCCACAAGCACATATAAAATCGGGGACAAGGGGCATCCTTGCCGCGTGCCCCTGGTAATACATATTGGGTCAGTAACTAAGTTGCCGATTTTTATTCTGGCAGATGGAGAGTTATACAATACTCCCATCATTTGTAAGAATATCTCTCCCAGCTCCATCCTCGTCAAAACATGCCTCATGAACAGCCAGTTAACCGAATCAAAGGCCTTCTCCATGTCCCAGAATACCGCTACTGCCTGTCCAGTGTGTTGTATTACCCCAAACACCGTTCTTACGTTATAAGTCCGGTTCCTGTCTTGAACTAATTCCGCCTGCTCTGCTGCCACTAGAAACTGAACCAGTGGTGCAAGTCGGGTTGCCAATATCTTGGCATACAGTTTAGTGTCAACATTTAATAGCAACAGGGGTCGATACGAGGAGCAGTCAGACGGGGGCTTGTCTGGCTTCAATATCGCCACGATAACCGCTTCTCTCATCGAAGGTGGCATAACCCCATCCACCACCATCTCCTCAAATAGCGTAGCCAGGTGCGGAACCAGCAGGTCCTTAAATTCGTTATAGAAGTTGACAGTAAGGCCATCTACCCTGGGGCGTTTCCCGATTTCATCCCCGCTAACGCAGATATTATTTCTTCCTTCTCCAGCGGATGCATTAAATACTCACGATGTTCATTAGTAAGCCATGGCAACTTAACCCGAGTCAGATAGTCCAGCATTTCAGTCTCCACAAATGCATTTTGTGAGTCATATAATGATGAGTAATACTGTCGAAACCGCGCAGCTATCTCGGTATCGTCCGTAATAGCCTCTCCCTCAGCCCCCTCGATTTCCGACACCACAGGAGCTTCTTAGCGCTGGTTCAGGAGTGAGGCCAGCACAGCGCCCAGGCGCTCATCTTCCCCATACGTACGTGCTGTCGCGTTTTTACCTAAATGTTTATGTTCAGCGTCCGCAGTATCATGATATTCTTCTATTAGTGTTTTAAACGGTGCTGCGACAGTTTCATTCGCTCCGTCTAACAGTTGGTGTTCTAGCACTTTAAGCGAGCTCTCCAAATCAGACAGCTTCTGTCGGATCGACCAAAGCACTCCGGAGTGTTTAGACATTGCAATCACCCTGCTATAAACCTTAAACGTTTCCCAAATAGTTGCAACTGTATCCACCGAGCCAACATTACTAGTGAAGGTGTCTCTAACCTCGGCTATTTCAGTCTTAAAGTCCGTGTCCAACAGTGAATATGGGGGAAAACGCCAAGTGAAAGGAGGTATGTGCTAAAAGTATAGGGAGTGGTCCGAGCAGGTGCGAGGGAGAACCGTACAGTCGCGTGTGCGGGCATAAATATCCTGTGAGGCTAGCCAATAATCTATCCTTGTGTGCAAGTTGTGAAATGCAGAGTAATGGGTATACCCGCCCTCCTGTGGTCTCCGCTGTTGCCAAACTTCATATAGGTCGAATTGCATCATTGCATCTGCAATAGCCCATTTACCAGAATCAAGTCTAGCCCCTTTCCCGTACAGCATGATATGACAAATCTACCCTCCTGATCTGTGTCCAAGGGCTCCAGCGTGAGATGGGATTTAGGGTTCACCCAAGTAATCACTCCCCTTGCATGTGTTGTGAAGCTCTCCCCGTGTGTCGTCCCTAAGAGACCTCTGCTGCGGAACATGCAACTATTTAAGGGCAAGTGCGACTCCTGTAATAATGCAATGCCTACCTTATGCCGCTGCAAGTACGCCATGACCTTCCTTACTTAACTATACTCATTGAGGCCCCTTAAGTTCCACGTCAAGACCCGCTGTGTACTGTGTAGTGTTGTCGCACACACTATTGGTCAACATCCCGTCTTCTGTGCAATCAGGTAGATGCTTGACTGCGATTTTGAGACATCAGTAAGGTAACCCATGCCCTGCCGAAAGGTAACAACTCTGAAATACCTGCATTGTCAGTCTCAGGACCCTTTACCCCCCCCCCCCCCCCCCCCCCCCCCCGTCCCAGGCCAAGCATTCACCAACTCCGCAATGGCGGTACCCCCTCATATAAACACCAGGCATCATAACAAAATCACATCAAACCGTGTCGCGTCAACAATAAGTGGGATAAAACTCAGATTGTGGTGCACACCCGTGAACGGATGTTGCCTACCTCAACTGTAACTCCACTTTGGTGGGCTATCTGCCCGTTACCATCTGCCATCAAGTCTATATATTGCATGAGAAACTTGCACAAACATCGTGATAAAGCCCCATAGCACCTTTCTGTAAAGGGCGTTCTACACCTCCCAGCATACAGTCTGCAATCTGGCCACAGTCACAGCACAGGGGATGTGCCCCAAGCCTCCCAAAAGCAGTAGCTCAGTTCTTGTCATAAACGCCACAGCTGAGCATGCCACAACTTGATCACACCCAAACAGCCCTCAAAATGTCCTCATCTTATCTGATAGTCCAGATAAGTCGCATGGTAGTCCTGTTCATCCAGAGTGCCTCCAGTAGTTCCCTCCGAGGCATCAGATTCCGGGCTTCTGCGCCGTTCCTTTGACCATTCCTTTAGGGCTTTTTGCAGCACTTTGGGGTCAGTGAAGATCCTGGATTTCCCTTGTCTGTTCACCCGCATCCTCGCCGGGTACAACATGGCATAGTCAATATTTTGGTATTGCAGCTGACGCTTGAGTGGGGCAAACTGCTTGCATGCTTCTTGCACTCGAGCCGTGAAATCAGGGTAGAGCCAAATATTGGAGGTCTCAAACTGCAGGGATTGCTTCTCCCGTGCCACTCTCAAGGCTGCATCACGGTCTCTATAGTTTAATAGCTTAACGATAATGGGCCTTGGCGGGGCTCCCGGAGCAGGTCTCTACGACGAACAGTGAAGAGATCGTGTCAGAACCCAGCAAGTTGTGCAGCAGTTTCTCAACCAATAGCTCCATGTTCCCAACCTGCGTGGATTCTGGTAAACCCGTAATACGTATGTTACATCTTTGGGAACGAGCCTCCTCTGCCTTATCTTGCAGGGTATGCAGCGCTCTACGCATCTGTTTTTGCGTAGTGTCCAGATCTGTCTATGGCTCTTCAACTTCTGTCACCCTGCGTTCCGCCATATCCATCTTCTCCACCTGTTTATCCATCCCCTTTGACATTCTACCCATCCTGTATGACAGAGTTCAGTTTTGCGTCTATAGCAGACATGCTGTCCTGTAGGCTTTTCTGCATGGCTGCAAGCATGACACGAATATCTCCTTCAACCTGCTCCTGCGTCGTCTCTTGCGCGCTGTGGCTCCCTTCTGGGGTATTATCTCTGGTCTTGGTTTTCCGCTGCTCAAAGTTGAGCTTAGGTTGAGCATTATCAACTTTCCCCATTATGAGTGAGTAGGGTCTGCTGTCCCAAGACTCTCCGCCGTTGTGCAAGAGGTAGCAGGCCAAGACCCCTCTGGCTTTTGGGATGTTATTCTTCGCTGCGGAGTAGCCGCCTCAAACGCGCTGCAGTCTCCTCAGTGCAGTCGTCTCGCTGTCAGGATGGCTCGCAACCCAGTCGGAATCTGTTCCAATGTAGGTCAGATAATTGTGCTGGGGCTGTCCCCAAGACACCTCCCCAGTGCATTAGTAATTCTGGGCCTCGCGGATTCACACCATCGCAGGCAAGAGTCAGACCCCAGGAATCTAGACAAGGAGGTAGGTGATCCTCCGCTGCCTACCAAAGCGCACACTGTTCGTTGGGGGCTCCGCGCGGTGGAGGCGCAGTCTGACAGTAGTCTCAGCTGGGCCGATGTAATGGCCTGAACACTTCTGTAGGTCACTAAGTTCTAGGGGAGTGCCTCCACAGGTTGCTCACCTCCGTGTTTCCCAGTGCTCCCCACAGTAAACGTAACTGTAGCACTGCACCAGGCGCCCAATCCTTATTGCAGTGGCTCTGTGCCCCCACGAGCAGTTAGGCCCGGAAGACAGTGTGTCTGCGAGCGCTGCTCGAGCCGTCTGAGGGCAGACTCACTTTACCGCTCCTCCAATGCCACTACACAGGCTGATCAGTGTCTCTGGCGTACAGGCAGCTCTGCCTCGATCACTTCATGCACGTTTCAGTCAGCCAGGCCGGAGAGCTCCAGGCGTCGGCGGCGCTTCACGGAGCAGTCGCAAATCGATGTAGGGGGCCAGGCGCAAGCGCCGCACTGTCTCTCACTGGTATCTCTGCAAACGCCGCAGCATACATCCACTGTCGCCCCAGCTTTTAGTCGCTCTCTCCAGAGGTGCTGTATCGGTGTCCCCAGGCAGCGCACCTCCATTACTGCCCCACTAGGCCCCGCCATGCAGTCCCCGCTTCCAGGGACCCATCCGGCATAGCGTGGTCTCCGGTAGTCCCCGCTGTCGTGGATGGAGTCAAATGGAGCAGGACACGTTCCGATGCACAGGGCTGTAAACTTCTAGCCGAAAAGTTTTTTCAAAGGCAGGCTTTTTGATGAATATGTGGATGGCTCGATGGAGTGCTCAAGTTAGGCGGCCATCCTAGTTTCAGGAAAGCTCCGCCCCAAAGTGTCCCAACTTCTTACAGTTGAAACACCAGGCCTGTAGGGGTCAACATTCTTTCCCTTGTACCTCCTATTGGACTGGGAAGAGTTTTGGGACCCACCCCACTGAGCAGGTTTTTGAGGCCCTTTTGAAGACTCTGGCTTTCTCACCCCCTTTCCCCTGGGGAGGTTTTGTAACCCCTTTGTCTTGGTCACCCCCAATGGCTGTTTTTGTTACCCTAGTCTTGACCCAGTGGTCTTCCTTCTTTCCCAATTCTTGAGGAGAAATTAGACCAAGTCTACCAAATATTGATGTAACTTTTCAATTGTTCAATTACTTAAAATATGTTCCTTCATGAATAAATTGTAAAGTCCATTGAAAACATGCACATTACTTCCAGTTAACCTTCTAGTGTCTTAACTGAGTAGTCAATCAATCCAGGACTGATTTTGGTTTTTGTGAGCCCCCCCCTGAACCCCCAAATCGAATTCTATATTCTTCAGTTGAGTCCAAAGCCTTCAACCAGAGTATTCTTCATGAGGTAATGAGACCTAGCATCTGCCCCTGTAAGGGTCAGGAGTCTGTCCCTGCAAGAGCCAGTGAAGAGTTCTCAAAGGAGTGCCCCCCGAGAGTGACTTCACTTTTCTAATTTCACAGACCCTCTCAAAGGCTGTTAACCATTTTGTGATATCAATTTAGCGACAATCCCTTTGGGGATTTTAGAATCATAAGATTGCTCTTCGTCCTTAATATGTAAGTTGCTGCCACCGATAATGGGTGCTAGGCCCATCTCTTCTCTTTTTCTAGAGCCAGGAGTCTGGTCTCCATATCCAATCATTCTGTCAACCTTACTAAAAGGTTGGTCACCTCATTGAGGGTGTCCTCAATGTCCTCGGAAGCACCAAACCCACCTGTGGGGGCTCTAGGTGCTGAGATGTGTATTCTTGGAGTCAGGGTCACCTGGACCCTTTTCTCCCTATGAAGTGGGGGTTGGTGGGAGGGATTGGAAGGTATCCTCATCCACTCCATCTTCTTCCCCATCTGAGATGTCTTCACCATTCTCGAAGGGATGGTTCTCAGCATACCCTGCCAACAGCTCCTAGAGCTTTTGTTTGGAGGAATGGGACCCCATGTTAGGATGTTTAAGTTTACATAGAGACCGTAACTCCCTAAATTCTAGTAGGGGTGAGGTTGAGCTCCTGAACCTGATTCTCTGTCGCCATCTTCACCAAAAGTTGGGTTCTTGTGAAGAGACATTGTAAAAGAAAAAACTCCCAACCCCCTTTGACCTCTAACTAAAGTGAGCTTTAATTTTTCTAAAATTCCAAAGGGACTTAAGTAGGAAGCTGGCTCTGTATATACTTTACCAAATTAAGGTATAGTGTGCACAGAGTCCAGTGGAACCCCAACGGTAGGCAGAGGTAAAGTTACATAACACCTCACTCTCTATTTGCGGTAGTGTGGTCGAGCAATAAGGCAGTATCAGAGGACAGTGTTAAGCATTTGTTGTACACACTCAGTCAGCAAATGAATTCACACACTCAGACTGAACTTCAGACCAATTGGTGTTGTATAAAAATATTCTTTTAGTAATTCTATTTTCTAGAACCAAGTAAGCCTGGCACAGGTAAGCAATACTTACTTTACAGTAGTAATGCAGTTTGTAAATGGTTTGAATTGTAATTGCATATGCACTTTGTTTTGACTTACAGTATGGTTGCAGAGAAATGCAATACTTAGTAAATACAGTACAAAGACTTGAATGGGCTTTTCAGTAAAATACCAGGTAATGTACTTTTTAGATTACTTTTCTTACTCAGAGTAGTATACCTGGACACTATTCTGGGACATTTCCTGTAAAGAGGTAAGTTAAATAGTTTTGGTTAAATAGTACAGTTTTAACTAATTTATTTAGGTTTTCAAACTCCACGCTTAGAAACGTTTCCAAGAAAAACAGTCAATGTTATCCTATGGAGGAAAATAGTGTTCTCTGTTTTGAGGTAAGTATTTGGTATTGGGAGTTGAGGTTCTGGGGGGTAGAGTCAGGGGTCCCCCAGGGTGAGGGATGCACACTTGTTCCACCCTCAGCAGCACTAGGGCAGCCAGGTGCAGAGTACTGAGTCCCAATGTTATCCAATGGGGGATAGGGGGCCTCCGGTTGGTGGCTGCTGACGAGCAGGCCACTTGGTTGGGGGAGCAAAGTACCTAGACTTTAGTTCAGGGCAAATGGGGAAACAAAGTAGCACCAAAGGTACACCCTCAGCAGCAATAGGGCGGCCGGGTGCAGGGTGCTGTTTTGACATCGGCGCCCTGTTTGAGATGGAGAACCTTCGGTTTGCAAAGGCACTGCAGGCTTGGGGACTTAGGTTTTCTGGGTGCGACTACTACTTCCAGAGTTAAGTTGGAGGCTAGTTAGGCACCGTCTCTTTGCCCACCCAAGGCCGTGAGGCGTTGCATGCAAGGGTGCCTTTTTGGATCAGATCTTCTTACGAGCTCCTGGTCGCGTTTGGGAGGAGGGGGGGACCAGCCAGATTTTGGCTGCAGACGTGGGCTGGAGGCTTGAGGCAGTTCAGGTGTCACTGGATCTTGGGTTAGGATTGCTGGGGGGGGGGGGGGGGGGAACTCCTCGTGGTGGTTGCCCACTCGAGCTCGGGCCGTGGACGGCGGGTGCAGAGTGGAGTGTATCCGCGTTGTCCAGTAGAACCAGAGGTGGCAGATTAACAAATCCGGTGTCCACGAGAGACACAGTCTTTGAGATTGAAGGCAAGCAGGTCCTCTGGGGTTTTCGAGGTCCTGGCTGCAGGACAAACCGGGGTTTCGCAGGAGCAGGTTCGAGGTGGAGACAGGCCGGTAGGGCTGGGGTCAAGTCAGTGGTCGTCTTCCTCTTATCTTCTGCACGGGTGCTCGGTCCTTCTTCTTTTGTAGTTTCTTCTTGTCTGAGGAAGCAAGGTTCAGGGTTGCGCCTAAATGCTACATTTAGGGGCGTTACAGGTAGGTAAAAAGGTTGGGACCAATGGGTCCGTTCCCTGGGGTGAGTACACTCCCATTTATGGGGGGAGAGGGGGGCATAAGTATTTACCTTGTTGGCTGAATCCCCCCTCCCTCCATCTGTAAGATGGCGGGGACTGAGAGTTGCGCTTCCCCTCGCCTCCCCCACCTGAGGGGTAGAGTTGGCACACCTGTCCTTCACTTGTTTTTCCCGCCGGTTCTTCCGCCCAAAGTGGGGGCCAGAAACAGTGGGGACCAGTTGCTGAAAGTAGCAAGTGACTTGGGGCTTGGAGAAGCTCACAAAGGCAGCAAGCCTTTTAAGCTTCCCCCTTCGTGAGCCCTGCCCATTCTGGGGGAGAAGGCTTGGCACCTCGTCCCAGGATGTGCATTGTTTCAAGCCCCAGCGAGCAGCAGGCTGTCGACCCAGTGATCCAGAAACATGTCTGGTGGTGGCAGCTGAAAGCAGCCACTCAGCCTGGATACTAGTGGTAGGTTAGTTTTCAAGGGGCATCTATAAAATGCCCTCCGTGTGCCTTTCATTAAATCTCACACTGGCATCAGTGTGGGTTTAATGTGCTGAGAAGTTTGATACCAAACTTCTCAGTTTTCAGTGTAGCAATTATGGTGCTGTGGAGTTAGTTATGACAAATTCCCAGCACCATATACTCTTAATGACAGCCCTGCACATACTATATCTAAGAATGTACTTAGACTTTGTAGGGGTACAGGGCTCAGGCACCTGTAACCTCACCACTGGTATAGTGCACCCAGCTAGAGGGGTGACTGATCAATGCCACAGTGCGTTGTAGGCATGGCACACAGATGTGTGCCATGTCAACTCTTTACTTTGTTCTGCACCAAAGCAAGCTGCCTGCAAAGACTTTGTGTGTGCATGTGTATGTATATATGTATATGTATATATGTATATATGTATATGTATATATGTATATATGTGTGTATATATATATATGTTCGAGGCATATGAGCTGCAGATTACACACTTGAGCATAGATCGCCACCTATTGTTGGGCCCAGATGTTTGCACTTGTTTTTTGTCCTGGAAAGTCTTTGGAAGTCACAAGATAGGTGACTCCTCCTTTGGATCATATTTCGCATGGGCTTCTGCTCCATCCCTAGATTGTTTTTTTCGCCATCGGGCTCGGCTGTGTTTTCTGCGCTCCAGTTTGGTACCGTTACCGTTTCTTTCGACGCGCGTTCCTTCACTGTTTTTGACGGTATTGTCTCGGTTGCGTTTCCCAATCGACGCGAGTCTCAACAATACCGAAGTCTTGGATTCCTGTCGTCGACGAAGGCCTTCGGGCCTACCTGGGCCTTATCATCTGGCTCATGGAAAATATGCCATTTAAGAATTGTCCTCAATGTGGGTCGAAGTTTCCCCACACCGATCTTTGGAGCACGAGGCTGGAGACTGTTCAGCTTGTGCCTCTTTCCGCTCCAAGAAGACGATTCGGGACCAACGAGCTCGAAGAACCATGGCTCGCTTGTCATCTTCAATCCCCGACATCTTCCAAGAGGGCGTCGACGTGCCATAACAGGAGCGGGTCGAAGAAGGCATCGTCAGCGCCTCCGAAGCCGAGGACTCAGACGTCAAGGACATCACTCCGGCACAGAGGGTCGCAAGTACAGACGTCGACCCCGACCCCCTCTCGACACCATCAAAAAAGGCTTCGGTCACACCTTCACCTTTGGGCCCAGGTGCTCACCGAGAGACTGCTTCCCATGCCCCGCCTCGGGCCCGGTAAAGAAGCCTACCAAGCCTTCCGGCCACTCTGGCTCGAGTCTGCCTACCCTTGGATCAGACACACACCTACCGGCACCGGAAAAAAAAAAGCCATCCTCTTCCTCATCCACGCCGACTGCTGCTTCAAAATCCAAGCACTCGGCGCCCAGGACTGGCACCGGCTCCTCGACACCGAGAATACACTCTGAGCCAACCAAAAAACTGCCACCAAAGGGCCCCAGACTCCCATGCCTCAGAGCCGAAAAAGGCCTCGGAAGCAAGGAAACAACCGGTTCCACCGGCCAAAAAGTGCACGATTCTAAACCAAAGGAACATAGAACCGCTACTGAGTCGGTGCCGAAAAAGCCTACGGAACCAAAGACCTCGGCACCGAAGGATCTACCTCCCACAGAAGAACGGTTTCGACCAGATCCTACCCAAAAAACTCTTGTAAATAATCCCAAAACTGGTCATTTGGCTCTTAGCACAAAGAAACGACCATTAGACACTCCTGCACCGGCTCCTCCTCCTAAAAAGAGACATTGCAACCTCTCCATTAAGGATCCCTTCTCCTCTTCCTCCACCACCTCCTCCCCCACCACATCACTCTCCTACACCATCTCCAGTAGAAGATGATGATGAGGGTAACACCACTGATGACACAAGGGGAGGTGTGGACGATGAACCACTAGGACATCCTAGTCCTCCTGGCTCCCCAGACCGCTGGGATGATTATACCACCCCAGACGGCTACCCCTCCATGCCTTTCCCTCCAGAGGATACTATGGGCTTTAACCAGCTTGTCCACAGAGCTACCCAGTACCATGGGGTTGACCTACACACAGACCCCGTGGAGGAAGATTTTCTCATGGACCCTTTTGACACCACACAAGTCCACCTCAATTTTACCCATTCTTAAGGGGGTCATTAAGCATGCACCAGAGGTTTTTAAAGATCAGGTCAGGGCTCGAGTCTTCAACCCCAGGATCGAGAAAAGTATAAAGCTGCCCCTACTGATCCAGTCTACATTAAAGGCCCAGCACCACTAAACTCCCTTGTAGTCTCCAATGCGCGAAAAAGGGCCAATTTCCAAACATACGGTGATGCCTCACCACCAGATAAGGAGGCTAAACTCCTGGATGCCTCTGGCAAATGAACGGCATCACAGGCAGCAAACATATGGCACATTGCCAATACTCAAGCGTTAGCTAGATACGACGGGGCACAATATGCCGTCCGACACAACAGATCCACGAATGGGAAGTTAATCTGCAAGTTCTTCAACCGTTCTTTCAGATGTGGGGACAACCACAAATAGATCTCTTCGCCACCCACGAAAACACCAAATGCCCAAGCGTTGCCGCCAGATATCCACACCCATTGTCCAAAGGCAATGCGATATGGATGAACTGGTCAAGCAGATTTGCGTACGCTTTTCCACCTCTCCCACTCATTCCACTAGTGGTGCGCAAACTACAGCAACATTCCCTAACTCTCATCCTAGTTGCTCCATCTTGGGCAGAAAACCATTGTACACCACATTGCTGGAACTTTCCGTAGAATTGCACCACAAGCTACACCTCTCTCCACGCCTCTTAACCCAGACCAAGGAGAGATCAGACACCCGGACCCAGCTCAGCTCAACCTTGCCATCTGGCTCCTGAGGTCCTAGAATTCGGTTACCTTAACCTTCCCCCTGACTGTATGAATGTCATTAAAGAAGCTAGATGTCCTACCACTAGGGCAGAGGTCTTCAAACTTTTGAAGGTTGAGCCCCCCCCAGCTGAATTTTTTTAGATGTCTGGCCCCCACCCCCTGACAGAAATTTCTGGAATCCGGTACACTACATAATCGACCGCCACCCGCATATCCCGGGCCATATCCGGCAAATAATGCTCAAAACAATGAGTGTTTTCTACTTCTCCATGAATTCCCTCACTACCACTCGCCAACAATGCATCACCTCATCTCTCTATAGCACTTTTCTGGCAAGCATATACTTTTCTTTATAGTGCTACTCAGTTTCATCATACTTTTTTTTTTAAACTTTATTCGTGAATGTACATGTCCATCATAACATACATTTACCATAGACATGTCATACATCACGGTTTTCATTTTTCTCCCAACCCGTGCTTAAAGTTCAGGGCTATAACCATTCGTATTTAAGGTTCAGTGTCGCTCCCAGGAACAATAGCCTCCGTGAACTTCAGAGGTTGTGTCCCCCCCCCTCCCCCCCACACCCTTTCCAACTATCCCACCCCCACCCGTCAACTTTGGTGCTTAAGTCCTCCTGTCTACTCGGTCCGCGCTCCCCAGCATTGTTCTTTCTCTACCAGGATGTGCAATGAAATGAGTCTCAACCAACCCCCACACATCTTAGTGCCTGTCTCGTGCTAACACAGTACCTCCAGGCCTCAGTATGCTCAAGTGTCCTGGGACTGGGGCTGGTCAATGTCTTCCAATGCTAGGAGCATAGTCTCCCAGTCCAGTGCCATCGGGATTTTCCGCCTCCCCCCTTCTTCCTCCTTTCTAAGGGTGGCCCTCTCCGCTCTGCCCCATTTCACTACTTCTGCTCGCCTCGCCTGCACCCCAGGCGCTCTCGGGGATTTCCATTGCATTGTGATTTTCCTGATCGCCAGGAGTAGGGCCAAGTCTACAAATTTCAGTTTGGGCTTCAACCTCTTGGGTCGAGGCCTGGCTCCAACCAGACAATACAATGCACTGTCCTTTACCTGAATCTGGTTACCTCTCTTAGCGTCTGGCACACCTCACACCAATACCCACGCAATCTCGGGCATGACCAGAGGATGTGGAGGAGGTCCGCCTCATCCGATCTGCATCGCGGGCACTGGTGGGAGGCATTGGGGAACATCTTGTGTATTCTCTTCGGGGTGAGGTATGCCCTATGGAGGATCATGGCCTGAATGTATTTAAATTTTGTGTTTCTGGAGACCCTCCTCGGGTGTTATAGGGCCACCCGCCAGGTCGTGTCAGTGAATTTCTCCCCAGTGTCTCGGGACCAGAGCTCTCTTAGGGTGTCGAGGGATATTGCGGCCTGGGCCCTGATTCCGGTATACAGCCACCGTACCAAATGTCCACCGGTCCCCATGTAGTGCATTAGATGTACTAGTTCATGTTGTTTTGGGCGGGTGCGTTGAGGCGCCCAAGTCGTCCTGATGTAGTGAGAGATCATGGCGTGCAGTAGGTAGTGTCTGTCCGAGATCCCGGTCACCTGCACGAAAGTGCGTTGATCTAGCAGTATGTCGTCACCGAAGAAGCTGCCCACCTCTTCGATACCATTTGCCGTCCAGTCCCTAAGGGCATGTCTAGTGAGTCTTCCCTGTGGTGTCGGGATACCGAGCAGTGGTACGTTGTCTGCGTATGGTAGGGCGGTGGGCGTGTAAGCCAAAGCCTTCTTCCAGCATAGGAGGGCAACGCGGAGCAGTGGGTGGCACTCTCGCGGAATTTTATTTTTGGGTAGCAATAAGGTATGTAATTCCCCACGGTCTAGACGGCCCGCCGTCCAT